>NC_141919.1:45736738-46986738 GCF_057802395.1 Ceratotherium simum simum | reverse complement strand
ATGTAATCTATGCAGAAATAGAAGTATAATGATGTACACCTGAAATTTATACAATGTTAGAAACCAATGTTACTGAAATAAACAAAAAATTAAAAAATAAGTAAATAAATAAAGTATACTTAGAAGTTTAAAAAAGAAAAAAATAATTTCAGGTATTCCAAATTACTTGCCTTCAGGTTGAGAATTTGATTGTCAGATTTGTAGGCTTATGTGTTCTAGTGGAGTTTAGACTAAAAGCTATACAAATATTTCTTTTTCTTTTTTATTGCATAAAATGAATGCAGGTATTTATTGATTTGAATTTTTAGAGTAAGACTTCTTTTTAACGTTGAGATTAACATAAAAATACCTTATAATTTCATACTAAGTCAGGATAATTTTGTAACTATTAGATCTGTATTTTAGGCATATTAAAGATTAATTTCAATAAGATCATTTAAATAAATGAGTGGTAACTAAAGCAAATGAGTATAATATTGATTTATATTTATTGTGTAATTTCTCAAATGATAAGATAATTTTTAGGCAGATTCCGTTATTGCTATTCTTGAAAAATAAATTTTATTTTATTTTTATTTTTATTTTTTAAATTTTTTGTTTATTGCAGTAACATTGGTTTATGACATTGTAAAGATTTCAGGTGTACATCATTGTACTTCTATTTCTGCATAGATTACATCATGTTCACCACCAAAATACTAATTACAACCCATCACCACACACATATGCTGAATTATTCCTTTCACCCTCCTCCCTCCCCCCTTCCCCTCTGGTAACCACCAATCCAATCTCTGTCCCTATGTGTTTGTTTATTGTTGTTATTATCTACTACTTAATGAAGGAGATCATACGGTATTTGACCTTCTCCCTCTGACTTATTTCACTTTGCGTTATACCCTCAATGTCCATCCATGTTGTCACAAATGGCTGGATTTCATCGTTTCTTATGGCTGAGTAGTATTCCATTGTGTATATATACCACAGCTTCTTTATCCATTCGTCCCTTGATGGGCACTTAGGTTGCTTCCAAGTCTTGGCTATTGTGAATAACGCTGCAATGAACACAGGGGTGCATGTACCTTTACAAATTGGTGTTTTCAAGTTCTTTGGATAAATACCCAACAGTGGAATAGCTGGATCATATGGTAGTTCTATCCTTGATTTTTTGAGGCATCTCCATACTGTTTTCCATAGTGGCTGCACCAGTTTGCACTCCCACCAGCAGTGTATGAGAGTTCCCTTTTCTCCACATAATAAGGAAAAATAAATTTTAAAAAAGTTAAAAGAATATACAGTATGTTGCTATCCTCAGGTTATTAGACATTTGTATTATACTTTATCATAAATGTCTTCTTTTCCTTCATTTTCCAAAATAAATTTCATATTCATTTGAAAAGAATTTATTTTGGAAAATGAAGAATGGATACTTTTTTGTATGTTGTCTGTTTTCAAACTTTCAAAGCTTAGATAATTTGATTAATCAGAATCTTTTCTTTCACCTTGGCCATATAGATGTGTCCAGGTCTGTTCTGGTCATGAGGCCACTCAGGCTGTTTTATGCTTAATTAGTGAGCCAACAAGTATTTCTTTGAATGCTATGTAGGCTGCATGGTGTTAGTTACTAAAAATGATGTAGTCTATATAGAAGTCAAAATATAATGATGTACACCTGAAATGTATATAATATTATAAACCAGTGTTACCTCCATAAAAAATAAAGAAAAAAGAAAAAAAGGCATTTTATGATAATTTGTCTATATTTTTTGGTTCAAAGAGAATAGTTTGACCTTGGTTCACTGACTGTTTGGGTTCACTTATTCAGAAATGTATGTTGTATACCTACCAAGTACGAGGTAACATGCAAGATATTGGGAATATAAAGAGGAATAAGACTGTCTTTAGAATCCACTGTCAGTAAGGCAGAATGTTCACAGAGTAACAAGGCCCTGTGATAAGCGATGTTATATTGCAATGAAGAGAGTACTGTTTGACACCCAGAGAAGAGACTGAATAACTTTGCCTACGAGGAGAACGTGTCTAATTGCTTAATTACTTTGATGTAGTAAAAAATCCACTACGATACTTATAAAAGGCCAGTGTATAATGAGTCAAGGTCCAGTTACGAGCATTGTTTCAGGAAATGATATCTGAAAACTCAAAGTCAGCATTTAGAAAAAAAATCACTTTTTTACAAGTGTCTTGAATTGTGAGACCAACTATAAAAACCCACTCAGAATGAGTTCTGTATTGATTGAATTAATTGAATTTCAATCATGGTCTTGAAAGAAAATTGCCCAACAGAAAGAATCTAATGAAAAGTCAGACCCCTCAGTTGTCCTAAACAATCCAAAGAAAAGACATTGATTGGGAAATCATACTATGAACACTAACTATTCAGGACCAGGCCCCTCTTCTGCATGAGTGTGAAAGACGCCTGGCTGTAATCCTGTGGTAGGCAGAGAGACGAAACACTTTACTAGGGGCTAGCTGGTTTAATTATTGTCGTTGAGCAAGACACATGACCACTTGGCCTGGGTGTTTTTCCCTTATAAAATTGAAAATATTTTCAAGATACTTCCAAATCTAAAAATTTATTTTTCTCATTCTACAGAGGAGAAAATCAGGTTTCAGAATCTTTGTAGTGTGAGAAAAATGTGAAAGAAAATCAAATCTTCAGTAGCAAAATCACTGGTAATTTAACATAGCAGGACAGTATCCCAAGTTTTGAAAAAAAAAAACAAATAAATATAAACATAAATATTTTTTCCTTAACTGCTCTATCTTCACTGCCATATGCAACATTGATTTCACACTAATATTTGTGCCACTTCATGATAAACAGATTCTGTCTTCTGACAAAGGTATATATTATGTTAATCCCTTTAAAACTTTTATTTGAAATGTGCTCCATAGTGAGACCAGGGAAATAGATAGTTTGGGAAATATTATTTAAAAACAAAGCAAGGAAGCAAACAAAAAATTCATTTTTTCGATCTACAGTAAAAATCATCAAGTTACTATTTAAGGTCAGTTAGACTAATCTGTTGGGTAAGTAGTCTAATATTCCTCCCATTTTATAGATGAGGAAACGGAGGCACAGAGGCACTCAAATATTTGCAGTGATGGTTTCGTTGCTTCACTAATTATCTTGATTTTGCTTATGGATTTCTGTAATTATGAGTCTCAGGTGTCAGTTTTATCATCAATAATGTGAGTGAATTGGACTAGATCATATCTTAGGCCGTTATGTTTTTTTCTCCTGGGATTTACATAAACTGCTTGCATATACAGCTCTAATGTAGCGTAGATTATTGAAAATATGTGAGAAGAAGGCAAATTTGGCTCAAACCCTTGGAGTTCTGTTCCCACTGCCACATTAGCTTCCTTCATCTCACGCTTAAATTATACTATCAGTCTTTTTTTCCTCCTCCTTCCCTCCCTTCCTCCCTCCCTTCTGTAATAATGCATCTGAAGTTTGATCTGAACACAGAAAAGCATTGTGCTGTTGTTGGATTAGAAAATCGTTCCAAATACTCTCTGTCCTTGTGCAGGATACAGTCTAGTAAAGGCCACAGCAAATAACTGCACATAACGCCAGTATTTGAACGAGAGCCTCTGAGATAACTTAATTGATGCTCATTTCTTCTCTTTCAATTCACATAGCTAGGCTAATCTTCCTTCTAAAAAAAATCACTTCCTTGCTCTCATGCCCCTGCCTAAAATCCTCATGCTCTTTGACTTTTCTTAAACTAAATTTCAATTCCTCTGCCTTACCTTAAAGCTTATATATTGCCTATTGCAACCCTATTTCCCATTTCCTCCCAACACGCCCTTTGCTCAAGTTGCCCAGTCTCCTCACTACTCACTGGCTTCCTTAATTCCCATTGTCACACTCACCTCTGTGCCATTACTCCTGTTGCTCTTCCTTTCTTTTCTTGTTTTTAAATTTTTTGTTTATTGCAGTAGCATTGGTTTATAACATTGTATAAATTTCAGGTGTATATCGTTATACTTCTATTTCTGCATAGATTACATCATGTTCACCACCCAAATACTAATTACAACCCACCACCACACACAGGTGCCGAATCATCCCTTTCACCCTCCTCCCTCCCCCCTTCCCCTCTGGTAACCACCAATCCAATCTCTGTCTCTATGTGTTTGTTTGTTGTTGTTGTTATCTACTACCTAATGAGGGAAATCATATGGTATTTGACCTTCTCCATCTGTTCTTCCTTTCTCACTGAAAGATATGCCATTTCTTGTAGGTCCGGCTCTGTTCCTACTTTTCCATAAAGTCTTCCATGACCAGAGTCTGCCTTCTGGCTTCCTGCAGCCAAGTACTGCTTCTAATGATGAATATTGTTTCCACGTGAATTGGCTTTCTCCCTTTCCCAACCCTTTAGAAACTTAAGAATAGGGCTCACCAATTAATAAACCCATGGTCTAGAGCTTTTTTTTTCCTGCTAAGCCTGTACTTACTCTAAACTGACACAGTAAATAGAAAGGAATATTTTCTGTTGAAGTAGACCCACCTGATAATATAATCATTATTTCTGGGAATGGATTATCAAGTAAAAAGGATTGAGGTTGTCACATATGTTGTTGGTTAAAAAAGTAGCCCTATTTTTTACACTTACCTGTATCAGTACTGTCTGGCATGTTTGTGTTTGACTTCTGCTTCCATAGTTCGGTCCATTAATTCCAGTGCCTGGATTCCCTACTACATTTCTTTGCAAGAGATATATACATGCCCACGAAGATGAGTGTCTAAATCATTTTGAGCATATGTTAGCCATTTCTGTATTTTTACCTTAAGCACTCAGGTGTAAGTGGATTTTATTTTGGATCTCCCGTTAAACTGTGAATGCGAGCAATCAGCAAAACATATGGCCGTTAAACATATGCCTTCGGCCGTCATGTGCTACCTCTCCCTTAAGTTCATTCTTCCCTTTATATGCATTGCTGAATTTGCAACTTCTGTCTCAGGGATTTTTATCATCCCAGCAAATCCGCTGAAAATATCCCCACTGAGCATTTTTGCTTAATTCCATAGCTTCTTTGATTAAATATGATTCAACATGTTTAGTATGGATTGAGCTCTTCTGATTCTTAAGATAAGGATTAGGGAGACACCTGGTAATCTGTGCTTAGAAACGTGACTCTATCCCCCAAAGTTCTTTATTTTTGGTAGTGACCATTGTTTGCCTTAAGCCAGTGCCACTAACATTTCCCGAGCACTTATCATGGTCAAGGTATTGTGGCAGTCACCATGGAGTAATAGAGATGAGAATGACAATGTCTACTCCTCAATAAGCAGAGTAAGTGACAGACTTGGGCTGAACTACCCAATTTCACTAGACAAAATGTCATCACTTGGAGAGGAGACCATAAGAGGAAGTAATTTGTTCTGCTAAAGCATCCCTTGGTCACCTTTTCATCATGCCACCATGCACTAATGGGGAACATAAATAACAGAATTGTAGCATAAGGTTAACCAATAAACTCAAAACTGGAATGCCTACTCTCTCCTAAGAAATATAAAACTCATGTATTTGCAGGTATAACACACATCATATGTGTGGCTGCATCCCCTGAAGAACTGGGGTATTTCTCCCTTCACCACAAACACTGAAAAATATAGTTTGGAGTCCAAACCCTAACTTATTACTATATATCATTTCGATGGTAGTAAAACATGTGCCCTATTATATGTCGTGTTCTTCTTTAGTCCTGAAGCTTTCTTTACATTGCTTAAATGGAGCAGAGTATCAGGTTATTTTTTATTTAAAAAATCTGAATTAATGTGTGGAAAGAGCACAATTGTTGAGATATAGCGAAATCCATGGAATTTTTAAATGTATTTAATACTTTTCAGATCACTTTTATAGCTGACTTAGTCTAAATACAGTTAGTATCCGAGTTAAGATGACCAATGAAGATCAAGTATTTCAGGGAGTAACAGTTTAAAGAGCTTCTTCAAGTCTTTTTGCTCATACTAGTCCCACTTAAGCCTCTACATGGTCTCTGCAAATGTTGCTGCTGAGTTGTCCCTTGACTAGAGAGATGCTTTAAGGAACCCTTGATTACCCTTGCCTTACACAGTTGTTGCTGGAGATGCCCTTTAGTACACCCCTCAGTCCTCTACGTAAGACCTCAAGCATTTCTTCAGATCTAAGTGAAGGAGATGCTATTTAATATCTTTGGATGTTGAATGCCCTAGTTCATAATCTCAGCTCAACCGCTTACTAGCTAAGGGACCTTGAGTAAATAATTAAGCTTCTCTGTTCTCTAGTCCTCAGTTTCCTCATCTGTCAAATGGGGATAATAGTGACTACTTTCTGGAGTTATTGTGAGGATTAAATGAGCTAATGCATATAAGGTCTGCAAAACAGTGAGTGGTATATAATAATATTCCATAATTATTATTATTATTATTATGACTACTGTCACTGTGAAATGGCACACACTTCTTTGCATTCCTTGATAAACAGTATATTTCCCTGAAGAGCATTGACAATGATGTTTCTGTTTTGCTTTGACTCCAGAAAGCTGATAGTCAAATTCTGAGACAACTTTAGTAACTTGAATGAGGTGAAGGTCTTACGTGTCTGTTCTTGAATTTCCCTCTCATTTAAACCTTCAGTGTACATGTGGATTTTCTCTGGCTCTCCTTTTATATATTTATTTATATAAAATTTTACCATATGTATAATGCAACTCAGATTCTTCAAATTAAGTAATATTGTAAACAAGCAACATACAAAGAAATAAACAAGCAAGCTATTCAAATTGGTCCTGATTAATTTTTAAAACAATATATTTGAAAGTTAAAACAAAATGTACATGTTTTGAATGTCCAACCTTCTATTCTTAAATCTTATTTTACCACAAACTAAATAGAGAGTGAGGGCATAAGAAATGTTGAGAGAGGGGTTGAAGTATAGTGTCAACTGTTTGACTTAATTTTGTATTCCTGGAAGATTCAGGTCACAAAAGCTATATAAACAAACCACAGAAGAAAGCGCAGAGACACTAGTAAGTGGCAGCCTCTAAAGAATGATGTCATATGTAGGAGGGATAAATGATGGAGTTTTTGGGCTATTCAGTTTTACTGGTCAATTGTTGCATCCATTTTAATATGAAACTAATTCTGTTAACATTTTATGCCATTTAAAAAATTAGATTTATGAAAAAATATATCCCTCAAAAATAAATTGGGAGACATTTATGAAGTGGCTGTAGGCACTTTTTTTTGGCCTGAGAGTTTGGGTGAATGTAAAAATTTTGATATTTGTTAGTAGGTTATGAATCATAGGATTCATTACTAGTTGGTGAAAATCACTACACTTATTTTCTCTCTTGCTGAGAGTTTTACTTGAATAAAAGTATAAAATACTTTGTTGGTTTATATATTTTATTTCCATAGGGATCTAAGCTAGAGGGCTGAAAAAAGGCCACTATAATTTCAAACATTTAGGCTTTCTTGGGAGAGCCTAGTTACCTGACTGAGGGCTTCCTATGCCAGAACCAGAAACTCTGAAGTATAATATTTTAACAAGAATTACTGATATGCATAGGTTAGGCGTGGCACAATATTAAGGATCGGGGAGGTGCATATAGGAAGAGAATAAAGAGCTGGAATTTAGGAGAGCTGAACTGAGTATTGTGTATTATAAAGGTAATATGGTGGCCATGCTTGGGAAGATGATGAGGGGGCTTGAGGAATTCTTTTGTGTGCATTAACATATGAAAGAATAAAAAATTCTAGATTAAGTGGAGAAATTTCAGAACTATGAGATTTTAATAAAGTAAATGGTAATTGGCACTTCCAATTGAGAATGGTGAACATAAGCTGGCACCTACCCTCAGAAGCCAGAAATCAGTATGAGACTGATTCAAATAGAGGAGGATTCCAGACCTTCTACAAGCATTAATCTATTTTTAAAAAATCTATAGTTTTTCCTGATGGAGAAAAATGTACTGTTGTTGGCATTGACTTTATATACACCAGCAGTCAACAAATTGTGGTCCATCAGCCAAATTTGGCCTGCCACCTGTTTTGTAAATAACATTTTGTTGAAACACAGCCACACTCATTCTTTACATATTGTCTATAGCTGCTTTTGTACTGCAATGACAGAGTTGAGTAGTTGCAACAAGGGCCTTATGACATGCAAAGCTTCAAATATTTACTATCTATCTGGCCCTCTATAGAAAAATAATTGCTGACTCTTGATATAGACAGCAATGCAGGAGGTATGTGTTAAATGTTCAAACACACATGCAGAATTTAATATTTTGGTAGACTTTTCAAGAATTATTAAGCCCAGTGGACTCCAAATTCTCTTGCTGATTCTTGTGGATTGAGTGATATTACCAAAACAGACCAGAGAAGCATCCTTACAAGCTACTAGACAGTTGAGAAGTTGAGAAGTGTAGCAAGGGTGTAGTAGGGGGAGCAGTGAGGCACACTCATTTTGTTTTTTTAAATAGTTGGTCTCCAGAACTTATTTATTTTTCAGAATTGAAACTGTGTACCATTTGACCAACACCTCCCCTTTTCCCCCACCCACTAGGCCCTGGCAATCACCACTCTACTCTCTCCTTTTATGTGTTTGACTACTTTAGATTCCACATGTAAGTGAGATCATGCCTTATTTGCTTTCTGTGTTTGGCTTATTTCACTTAACATAATATTCTCCAAGTCTGTTCATGCTGTTGCAGATGGGAGGATTTCCTTCTTTTTTAAGGCGTAATAACATTCTAATATGTTTATATATCACATTTTTCTTTATCCGTTTGTCTGTCAATGGACATTTAGGTTGTTTCCATATCTTGGCTACTGTGAATAATGCTGTAATGAACATGTGAGGGGAGCACATTCTTGAAAATGGTTTCCTTTTGTTTCTTTATGATAATTTGAGTCACAATGATTGTTAAGACTCTGATTAAAAGATGTTAGAGATATAAGGTGAAAGCAAGAAGTTAATCAGAGGGTCATGACGTTTTGTTTTAGTTATTTTATTGAGGCCATATTAGCTTGTAACATTGTGTAAATTTCAGGTGTATGTTACTATACATCAGTTTCTGTATAGACTGCATTGTGTTCACTACTAATAGTCTAGTTTTTATCCATCACCATACATATGTGCCCCTTTACCCCTTTCACCCTCCCCCCACCCCCTTCCCCTCTGGTAACCACTAATCTGTTCTCCTTATCCATGTGTTTGTTTCTCTTCCATATATGGATGAAATCATACAGTGTTTGTCTTTCTCTATCCGGCTTATTTAGCTTAGCGTAATAGCCTCAAGGTCTATCCATGTTATCGCAAATGGCACAATTTTGTCTTTTTTATGGCTGGATACTATTCCATTGTATATATATACGATATCTTCTTTATCCATTCATCCATTGATGGGCACTTGGGTTGCTTCCATGTCTTGGCTATTGTGAATAAGGCTGTGATAAACATATGGGTGCATAAATCTCTTTGAATGGTTGATTTCGTGTTCTTTGGGTAAATACACAGTAGTGGGATACCTGGATCATATTGTATTTCTATTTTTAATTTTTTAGTAAATCCCCATACTGTTTTCCATAGTGGCTGCACCAGTTTGCATTTCCAACAGCAGTGTATGAGGGCTTCCTTTTCTTCACATCCTCTCCAACGTTTGTTATTTCTTATCTTGTTAGTTATAGCCATTCTGGCAAGTGTAAGGTGATATCTCGTTTAGCTTTGATTTGCATTTCCCTAATGATTAGTGATGTTGAACATCTTCTCATGTGCCTATTGGCCATCTGTATATCTTCTTTGGAAAGATGTCTATTCATATCCTGTCTCCATTTTTTGATCGGGTTGTTTGTTTTTTTGTTGTTGAGTTATATGAGTTCTTTATATATTTTGGAAATTAAGCCCTTGTTAGATATACGGTTTGCAAATATTTTCTCCCAGTTGGTATGTTGTCTTTTCAATTTGTTCATGGTTTCCTTTGCCTTGTAGAAGCTTTTTAGTCTGATGTAGTCCATTTGTTTATTTTTGGGTCATAACTTTTTTTACATGCATACTACTCACCCATGGTGCAGGCTCTGCTCCCTCCTTCCTCCTGAGAAGTACGACCACAGTACCAAATCTCCACTCCACCTCTCGTCAGCTCCCCTGATGTGAGAACATGACTGTCTTGATAATTCCTGTTCTGTTATATCTAAGTGTGGTTGTGTAAATCAGATACACAATAGCAAATTATTAGCAACATTTGACCAGAATTTGGGTCGAGGCCATAATATTTATTAATTGGGTTTTGAGCGTCACTTATTCTTTTTTGGTCTTTGTTCCCTTGTATAAAAGATGGCTGTAACAGTTAGGATTTTTTTTCCTCTGAATCACTTACTTTTCCTTCATAGTGTAAGGAAAGAGATGAGATGGTATGTGTAATAGTGTTTTGAAGAATATAAAGCACCATTCAAATACAAGTTGATATTACAGCATTTATTATTACTTTACAGCAATGACATCTAGAACTAGAGGAGCTCTTAGGTGCTAACCCAGAATATTCTAATGCAGTGATGTCATCTGATCCAGCCTGACCCAGTGACAATTTGCTCTGGGGAGTCTTTGGGACAAGAAATATCAATTATTTATGTCCATTTTAGTGTGGCTTAGACATCACATTTGAATTGCTCATCAGACATGGTGGTAGTAAAGACTCATTCACATGGATTTAGCTGCACTGCATTTTCCTATGATCGTCTTTAAAGATGTGGAGGAAATAAGAAATGGAGACCACATAACATATGTGCTGCATAGCTCATAGTAGGTAGTCAAGTTTATGTAGGGAATGACTGGGGAAAAAAATAAGGGATTTGTACTTACATGTGATTATAGAGAGAGGGGGAAATGGAAAGCAGAGAGGAAATGAAGAAAGAACCAATGAGAGAATGTTAAATCTCAGGAAGTCAAGTAAGCAATAAAGATTTTTGAGGAGACTATAAAGGAAAATTAGTAAGGGAATGAAGTGACTGATAAATAATGAATATTAATATTAAGATGTCTAGATAGTTGAGAATGTATTAATCACTACATATAAAATTTGCCTTTCATAATATTTCCCTTAGTGAAAATATATTATGGACATCCATACAAGATGTTGAAATTTCTGTTCTCCCACTAGAAATATGATGAGATTTATTTAAACACAAGCCAATAATTTCTGCACTTCAATAAGGGTCTGATAAATATGTTAATTGAATCTGGGGCTGAGGCCCTTTTCATTACATCAGCCACTGGACTACAAGTTAATTAGGAGTTTTTGTTGTGTTCCCACAATAAAAGCAAAGTTCTCATAGCATTATATTTCAGATACATCTAGCACTCAGGTGGCTATATTTCCATGTTTCATAGTCTAAGGAATTGCACCATTGTTGAAAATCTTTTAGGGTTCTTTACATTACTGTCTTGGGATGCTCTGTGCTAATCTAGATCATTTTATAGCTATAGCAACTAAGGAGCTATAAAGTGAGCCACCAAGAGAAACTCATAATAAAATATTAAATTAGATGCTCCCCCTAAAGTATAAGCTACGTCTGAAAAGTGGGTTGGGGACTTTGTTAGGTACATGCATTTTCAGAGCTCACTGGGGTATTGTTTAGCACGTTGGAGCAGTTCTTGCAAACTTCCCGAGAGGTCTGAAAAAGTGAATGAGTTTCTCAAAGTGCCTGTTTTTTACTCTGGGGAACAATTGACGTTAGAAGAGTCTGGCTGAATAAATGGCTTCTCCCTCCCTGTGTATTAAGAGAACAATTGCAGTCAATTTGAGATTTTCCCACTCCACCAACTAGAGTGGGGAGAAGTAATCTAAAACCTGTGTCTAAGTCTTCCCTTGCCATAAGCTCTTTTAACTGTAGTCATCTTGGGATAGCTGAAATTAAAAACTTTTGGGAAGCAAGAAAATGAACTGTCTGGATGAAATGTAGAGATTTTATCCAGAACATAAAATCTTTCACTAATACAAAAGGACCTTTTGTGACATCCTAAAATTACAGATGGTTTCCAGAGGGTCAAGGTATAATATGGATAGATTTATTCACTCTTCCAAACCAAACGTACAAAAGATAGCTTCAGGTGACTAAAAATAATAGTGGATATTTTGTTACAGTTCCTTCAGATAAAAAATTTCCAGTTACTAGATATATGTGAGATTGCATTAAAAAAAGAAAACTTTCATCAAGTTTGTGTTTGTTAAAGCTAATATTGAATTTCTCTATTTTTTATACTTAGGAAAGGTCCTAATCATGTCTTCGTTACTATCAATAGTAATGATAATGCTATAAATATTTAATATTATTTACCATTTTTTTATTTAACAACGTTGCAATAATAATATCTTCTAACACGTAGAAAAGAATGACAGAGCTCAAGTGGAGATAGTAAGCTGGAGTGGTTAACAGTGCAAATTCTGGAGTTGGTTCACCTGTGATGAAAATCTGGTTCACCATTTACTGTCTAGTCAAACTTCGGCAATTGTTTCAGTTCTTTAATTCTGTTTCCCTAAGTATGCATGATTAAATAATATTTCTTAAGTTGTTTTGACCATTAAATTGAATGATGCAGCCAAAGTGCTTATCACGGTGTCTGACATATAGTTAGCACTAATAAAGTTGAACTAATATTGTCATTCCTACCATTATTTATTCTTGTCTTTCTTCCCTATAGATTTTCAGCACTGTTTGCAAATTGTGCCATTGACATTTATGTTGGTTGAATTCATTGAAAAATAATTTCTTGTTTCTTAGCTAATGAATAGATGTTAACTAATGCCTTTATATGAAGAATTAGTTCATGAGATATGATGTTACTTACTCTTAAAAAATGTGGCAAATGAATGGTAAAATGCTAAGGGAAGTCAGCCTAATTTTTTCACAAAGTATGGACATAAAGTATGTCTGTGTAGATGATGGATGATAATTTAAAGGTCTGGTCAGTGATCAATGGCCAAGGGGTCATGGCCAATTATTCAATTCATTTGTATTTTCAATGTTTTGTGAAATCGATAATGCCTTGGTGATTTTTCTGATGTTTCTAGAGACACATTTGCTAGAATATCTCCGTGATCATTACTTCTTGAGTGATTTTGTTCTGTTTACCTTTCACAATTGTACATATCTTGGGATAGACCTAGAGAAGACAAGATTCTTCTCACTGAGTTGAATTGAGTGAAGCTTGTCTCTTCTAATGACTAAGAGGGTGAAGGTAAGGATGCCAATTCATAGACCCTGGAGATAGTGATGAATGTGTCCCAGTAGGTGCCAGACGAAGGTATAAAGATGACACATGACTGGGACGACTGAAGAAGAAATCCATTCACCTACAAATGGTGATTACATTCAGCTGCCTCTGGACATAAGGTGCTCTTTGGTTTGCATCCACTTATTGGGAAGCATTTAATTTTGCTTCTAATATTATATTTCATGTATGTACAGTAATATAAATTTAGTGTACTTATATGGAAAACATAGTGATGACTTTGTACTTCAGAACTGCAGAACGTTCTAGATTAAAAAACCAATGTTTTAGTTGAGTTTTGAAACCAGTGTGAGTATTGTGAGGATAGATGCTGTTTCCATTTTACAGATGAAGTGATTAAGTCTTAGGTAGGTTACATAATTTCCTTATTGCCACATAATTACTGAGTGGTAGAATTTGGGCACAAAATCGCAGACCCTTCCTCCTTTTCCATTACACCACTTAGGACTTATAAAGCTAGTAGTTTCATTTGAATTTTTTGATCATGTAGATCACACTGTTCTTATTTTAAATAATTCAGTTTATTCTAAAAGAATAATGTTTACTTATGTATTTTGCTTCTATTGTCTGCATTTAGATACCAATTTCACCACTTAGCTGTGAGAATTTGCATAATTTAATCCCTCTGAGACTCTGTTTTGTTTTTCTCATCTGTAAAATGAAAATTCTCAGGATTCTTATTTAAAATGAGGACTCCTTGTTGGACCTCTTGAAATATGTATTCATATAGATATATATGATTTTTTTTGAGTAAGCTTACCAGATGATTCTTATGCACATACAATTTGGAGTTAACTGTATTTATCTCAACTTTAGGTTCATACATTCTCTAGTGATATCCATTTTAAAGAAATCTAAATATATATGGCTTGTAGCTTAATTCACAGAAAAAATTCTCTAATTTTATATTGAGTAGTAATATTACATTATATAATAAGTAAGAAAATTGTGGATTTTAGTTAAAAATTTTGATATATTTTAGCTATTTTTGGAGCATAAAAATTTACCTGTTTCATTTTTTATATATCAGGAATATATGTGCATTTTAGAAAGTTTGTAATTTACAGAAAAGTAGACAAAATACAGGCTGTTATGTTCGGGTCCTCTTGTTGCTTCATTCCCTGCTTCTTCTCAGTCTCCTTTGCTAATTCATCCTCATCATGCAGACCTGTGAATGTTGGAGTGCTCAGGGCTTAGTCCTCAGAAATCTTCTCTTCTCTCTCTGCAGATGATTTCATCAAGTCTTATTGGCTTTCAACTTACCTCTGAATACTGACAACTCTTAAATTTACATCTCCAGCCCTTAACTCTTAAGAAATTCTGGATTCTTATGTCTACCTGCATACTCTACTTGTTAACTTGGATTTCAAATAGAGCTTAAACTGAACATGCCCATAATCAAATTCCTGAACCTTCTGTAGTTTCTCTTATCTCCTGCCATCCAGCTACTGAGATCAGAAACCTTAGGATTACCTCTGAATTCTCTCTCTCTTTCCCACCTCTTTTCCACCCCATTAGCAAATCCCATTGTTCTGCCTTCAAAATGTGCCCGGAATCCTGCAGGCTCTTCTCAATACTACGAGAGTGATGGTATTAAAACTCAAATCAGATCCTATTCCTCCTCCTATCAGAACCTTCTGTGGCTTCTCATATCATTCATCGTATACACAAAAGTCCTTAAGCTGTCCCTACAAAATATTCCCTGACTTCCTCTTATTACTCTCCTTGTTTACTTCATTCCAGACATCTTGGTCTCCTTGATGTTCATCTAAAACCTCAGCAAATTTCTGACTTAGGATGCTTGCATCACTGTTTTCTAAGCCTAGAACATTTCTTATACCAACAACACTCACTTGAGTAGTCTGTTCATTTCCTTCAGTCTCTGTCCCAATATCATCATGTCAGTGAGGTCTTCCCTGGTCATCATACCCCCATTCCCCATCCTCTGCACTCCGTTAACTTGCTATCCCTTTGTTCTCTCTCTCTCTCTCTTTCTATCACACACACACACACACACACACACACACACACACGCACACATAAACATGTCTGCACTCCCTTCCTTCTTCCTTCCCTCCCCTCCTCCTTCCTTCCCTCCCTCATTATTTTTTTCTTTCTATTTTTATCCACCAGAATGGAAACTTACATTAAAGCTGGGACATTTTGACAATTTTGTTGACTGCTGTATTTCTAGGTACTCGAACATACAAGATGCTTAGCAAATGTTTATTTAAAGAATGTAGAGGCACATCGTCTACATTTTGGTTCTTCCAGAAGCAGAATTAGAGTGCAAGTCGTTTATTTAGAAAGTGCACGGAACTGGAAGAGAGGTAGAGAAGTGGTAGAAGGGAGGGATGCCAGCCAGCTTCCACAGTGGTGACTGAAACTCAGTCCCGCTGGGACATGCTACAAAGCGCGTGGCTGTGATTTATCTACTTATGGCAAGAGCAGGCTGGAGAACTTACCCACCAGATTCTGGGAATATTGGTTGAGGGCTGCTCTCAGGGAGGTGTTAATTGTCCTGTATTTCTGACCTGTCTCTCTTTCCTAGCCTTCCCAGGTTCCAGCAAAATGCTTTCAGATATACAAACATACATCCCCTGGAAATGAGGTGAGGGAGCACTGAAAGGTCTGATATGGTGTGAGTCGTGCCAGCATCTGCTACATATATTAAAACCCATCTTATTTTATAGGTATTGGAGGGTCCTTTAATTATCCAGGCCTATATTTTGCGAAATAAATATATAACAAAGTGCAGAGACCTCCAAAATGAAAATTCATGTAGTCTAAAAGTTAATAACTGGGTGTACTGAATAAAGTACCTTATGAATGGAATTCAACAGATGGCCCCAACATCTCATTGGTGACTAGTAAAATTCCTCACATGTGACATAACTCGTAAGAAGTGTTCAGCATCAAGTACCTATCACTACAACTTTGTAGATCTTTCAAAACTTTTCTGCCATTACCTTTCACAAAGTCTTTTTAAATGATAAATCAGTTGAAGATTTTATCACCGCTAGTATCAAATTAATTGCACTGATGATGTTGCAAGCAAAATTAATTCTCCTAAGTTCAACATTCAGAAATCTCATGCTTAATAAGATCTCTTTTGGAGAGTTTAAGCGATGCTGCTGTAGAGTTGCCGATTGAAGTGCCATGAGCAGTAGAGTTCAGCATTCATCTGTGGTGCCTGATGTCCATCACTACTTCCGTAGCATTTCACAAAGCTCATACTGCTAATGCTGCGTCGGAACAGCTGGTCCTCAGCCTCTGTTTTATGGATGATATTTCTCATTCATTTATCTTGGCCTTTCCGATGTCTGACTTAGAGTCTCTGACTCATTCGATCATGTAAGGTGACACAACTCTACTCTGCTTATTGTTGAATATTTTATCAGTAAGGACAGTTAAGAAAACCCACCTCTACTCAGTTAAGGTCCACTACTCCGTGCTTTTGCTGCAAGAGAGAAGGAAAAAAAAAACCAGGAAATGTAACTGAAATGAACCAAAGATTACTTGTCCATTAATGGTCCAGAGGACATTCCTGAACCATGTGGCCAAAGGCATTATTTCCCTTTTAATAAGAATTTTTATGCATCACTGGTGAAGCATATCTGATGAGATACAGGTACTGGACTAATCCTCAAAGTTCTTCTTAAGGATCTGGATGCCAGACACTTAGGGACATTTTGGACTAAATCAAGAGATGTGTAAATTATATGGCTCTTCATACTGTAGATGAGTCTTTCTTTAGACTGAGAGTAAGAACAAGAATTGATATATATTAGTATTAGTTAGCATAGCAGTTGGAGCCCTGAATTGGCAATTTACTTTTTTTCCTGAAGGAAAAGAATGTGGGACAAGAAGCATGGCAAAGGTGTTATCAAATAGCACCCCCTGTGTTTGAATGCCAAATAATGGAGATTCCATCATTCTCGTTGATATATATGTCATAATTGCCTTATGAGTTACTCAATAAATCCACTAAATGTCTACTGAGTACTGACTATGTGCGAGGCAATATACTAGGCATTAAAAAGTATAAGATATATTAAAATAATATAATAGCAATCATTTACTGATTGATAGTCTGGGCTGAAACACAGAAGGACAGAAATTAGGCCAAATTCAAATCTCCTAAAATTGAGCATAGTTTCTATCAGTCTATGTAGCTTCTGTAGTTTTCCCATAGTTTTTTTATTTTTTAGTGTATGTATATATGTTTAAAGTAGTATTCTACAGTAGCTGATGTTTGGAAGATAACCCTGATTTATTGTTAATTTTTTATGACTGAGCCTTTATAATATATCTGTGCTAAGAAACTGTTGAGTAGGTATTTTTTGCTGTATTCATATGTAGTGCTTTGACTCATGAAATCTTGTGAAAACAATGCATTTTATATTGATGATAAAATTGGGCACTTTGCATTTTGTGGTTTATGTAATCACTATCATGATGACTCTATGATGTACACAAACAAACACATAAATATTTATGTTTATGTGAATAAACTAATACTCACGGCTTGTTGCAGGTGTATGCATAAGATCATACTAATTTTTACACTTACTGTGTGGCAGGTACTTTTAAAAGACTGTAGATATATTAACTCATTTAATGTTTACAACAGTCCTACAAAGAATGTACCATTATTAACCCCATCTTATAGATGAAGATAGTGAGCCACAAAGAAGTTAATTAACTTGCCCAACGAGACGTGGTTAATACATGGAGCTGCAATTTGAATCCAAGGAAACTGACTCTTGAGTCAGTGTTCTTAATCATTGGGCTCTATATGTAGTATGTGTGTATTTGTGCGGTGTGTGTGTGTGAATGTTTACTGTGCATCTGATGGTAAGACGGAAGACTAGAAACAGCATAGACTTGCTGTCCTATAGACCTGAATTCATATTTCAGCTTTTTCTCTTGTTAGCTCTATAGCCCAGGAAAGTATTTGCATTCTCTGTGTGTCAGTAGATATAGACACATCTATCTGACAAAATAAATAGAATTAAATAATACTGTGTGTATGGTAGAATGCACACAGCATGGTGTTGTGCCATTTAATAGTCAATAAATGTGCTTTATTTTTCAGTACGCTGTCTAAATGTTGATTTACCAAAAAGTTCTTGAGGAGGGTGTTCATGGCAGGATTAACGAAGTTTTTAATTCTGGATTGGTAAATCAAGTCTGTCTTTTAAATATATGTATATTTCTTTTAAATACGTTTATATATACACACATAAAATACCGCAAATCACAAATATGTTATTGGATTACCTTTTATTTTTCTTTAGCTAAAATTATTTCTGTTAAAAATCAAGGATAAAGAACGAGAGAGAGAGAGAAATCACATTAAAAAGGTAAAATGAACATATAATCACATAAATTGAAATTTTAAATGAAAGATGATAGATGTAAAATATATGCTTGGAATAATTTCTCTCTTTTGAGAGAAATTACTCAGTTAACTAAGTAATTTAATTAATACCTTAATTAAGTCTTTATGGGTAATCTTTATTTTAGTTAGTACTTTAGGGGTAATAAGTCGGGTCGGCTTTTCTCAGCTGATAAAATGAGGCATAAGAAGTTTGAGATGAAAGGGGAAGGGGAGATAGGAATGGAGCCATCATTTTAGATAGGAATGGAGCCAATTGAAACTTTGTAGATCATGAAATAGATACTTGGAGCTATCAAGGAGATTGTTCCAAGGGGAAGTCTTCTAGGCAAATGATAAAGAATACAGTAAAATAAAACCTAGTGAGGGCAAGTTCTCCTTCAGATGACTGAGCGTTCTTTTCCATATGTCCTGGCATTGACCTACGAAGTGCATCACCAAGATTGACTTTGAGACTAGAGTACAGCAAAGGCTTGGAGATTCTATGGAGCTGCTGCTCATAACCTCGCCTGCTTGACTCTAGGTTAGATTCTGATGAGACCATAAAGTGTCCCAGATATAATCACTATACTTCTGAAGCTTGTAAGTCCCAGAAAAAGCAAAGTTCAGTCACCTTCTCAGTTGTCACCTCCAGAAGAGAGGAAACCCAACTTCACTGCTCCCAGTTATCATGCTATTTCCTCTCTTTCTTTATTGTTTTTTCTCTTACTCTCTCCATTCAGTCCTCTAGTGGCCTTTTTAGTCCACTATCTCTTTCTTGTCTATACAACTGTAAAAGTGGCCAAATTTCGGGGCCTGCTGGGTGGCGCAAGCGGTTAAGTGCCTGCGCTCCGCTTCGGTGGCCCAGGGTTCACAGGTTGGGAACCCCAGGCGCACACCGCTGCACCGCTTGTCGAGCCATGCTGTGGCGGCGTCTCATATAAAGTAGAGGAAGATGGGATGTTAGCTCAGGGCCAATCTTCCTCAGCAAAAAAAGAGGAGGGTTGGCATCAGATGTTAGCTCTGGGCTGATCTTCCTCACAAAAAAAAAAAAAGTGGTCAAAATTCTGAGTTCCTATAGAATAATGGCAGTTGCTTAATCCTAACCTTCTTTCACATGGTGCAGAACCATACAGATCAATGAGAAGAGCAAATAAAATTAGTATATTGTACGAATGCACACCTGCACTAGCTTCCTAGGGCTGCCATAACCAAGTACCACACACTGGGTGGCTCAGAACAACAGAAATTTATTATCTCATGGTTCAGTTCTGAAGGCTAGAAGTCTGAAATCAAGGTGTCGACAAGCCCATGCTCTCTCTAAAGGCTCTAGAAAAGAATCTCTTCTGCCTTTCTCTCAACTTCTGGTGTTGTTGACAATCCTTGGTGTTGTTGACAATCCTTGGTGTTGTTGACTTGGAGATGCATCACTCTCATCTCTGCCTCCATTGTTGCACGGCGTTCTTCTGGCATGTCTGTGTCTGTGTCCCTTTTCCTCTTCTTATAAGGACACCAGTCATATTGGATTTAGGGTCTACCCTACTCCAGTATGACCTCACTTGATTATGTCTGCAAAGACCCTATTTCCAAGTAAGATCACATTCAAAGGTACTAGAGGTTTGGACTTGACCACATCTTTTTGCAGAATACAATTCAACCCAAAAAACACCTGTGGTAAAAGTAGCAGTTAAAGAATACCACACATTAATTTACAAGTAAGTGAGGGAAATAAAAATCTGAAGCCAGCAGAGCCAGCTTCAGAACACTCACCTGAGCAGCATTAGAAGACTTTACAGAAGAAAAGAGAATGCAACAAGGGTATTTGTAGCGGGAGAGCACGGGTAAATTCACCTTGGGGAACACAGTCTCCCGCCCAGGCTGGAGAATTACTCATCTCAGATCTGAGACAAGGTTGTTGACCAAATATTAAATTCTGTCAATGCGTTGTCCTTGTGTCAGCTCTATCTTCAGAACTTTGGGTACTCTGTGCAGCAGTGCACATGCCCTCCTTAGTACGCCTTCACAATGTCAAAGCAGCTGCATCTAGGACACTACCAACAGGACAGAATGTTCTGTTGACCATCACATTTGTCCAGAGTAAATTATTATTTGCTCAGATCTGCATATATGCTATTTATGTGTCAAATTAACTCTGTACCCCACTGACACATTTGTTCTAATTCTTACCTATACAAAATATTATTCTTCAGTACGTGTGTAACTCATTATCACTGTCATCTCTTGGGAGCCATATTGAAAATCCATATTTATTGTGATGTTTGAAGTTGAAAATAGTCACATTGCTGAATATTTTTAGCCATTATTTAAGAAAAAATGTGTATCCTTAAACTCTTTAAATCACTTGAAAATCAACAGAACAGCATATTATTTCCACAAATATTGCCCAGAATATTGAATACTGATGACGGCAGTCAGAAATAGCCATGATAAATTCATTATTTTACTTTTTTTTTTAAGAACAAAACAGTATTGTTATTCCTACACACACACAGACACACACACACACACACATAATATTAAGGGCTACCAGGGTCGAATTTAAAAGAAGGTAGAGATGTAAGGACTGGATAGGCAATGAAGATACTGGGGATTCTGTGGGATAGGAAGACCTCTCTTTGCGACAGAAAATGCAGTGGAGACTTTAATGACATTGTCTCGTATCTTCCCAGAAAGAGGAAAGAGAGGGAACATAACTCAAACAATCAAAAAGGTGCAATAAGTACCAGTATAAAAGAGAAACACGAGTTATGCCAAGACAAACTATAGAAGGAATCCCAAGCCAATTCCAAGATTTAACACCTGCCTGGAAAACCCTGGAAAGTTATAGGGCTAAATAGCGAAGGAAGTGGATGCTCCTTCTCAGAGCCAATGGAGAAAATAAATAAAATCCCACTACCACATGGTGGGGGAAATGGATTTGCTATTTGAGGTTGCCAAGGAAATCTTACTATTTATTTGCAGTCAGTTTATGTGTACTTAGTGCTTGATATATATGCAATAAGGTGTTTTTAGTTATATGATAATGATCCTTATCCTTAGGTCACATTCATGAATAATTGTGTGGATTGAGGTAATGCATATGATTAAAATCTACTTCATCTGAAAATTTTATTTGACTGTCTTTGCTGTTACTTGACCAAACAGCCTCAGTAGCAAGGAAGTGAACTTGCTGATCATGTGAGATATTAAATCTTATATTGAGGTCAGCTCCTACTGTAATTAAAAAGAAGATTCTCATTTTTATGATCTGCTTGTGAATGCAGTGAGCTGTATGTTTGTTTAAACCTTAAGAGTAGCACGTAGTTAAAAAATAATATAAAAATAGCTGCATAAACAAAATAGTCACATGAACTATCAAAAAATTATATTATGGCATGTTTAGCCATAGGAGGGAAAAGCTAGCTGTCACTATATTGGATTATAAAGAAGGAGTATGACTTTGGATACGATGATGAAGTAGACTTCACCATTATGAAGACTGCAGCTAGATCTCATTTCCTGTATTAAAGTGGCTTTCAAAGCTTTTTGATTACAATCCAAAGTAACGTATTTCATATTGCAACCTACTACACATACACACACACATACTAAATCAAAAGTTTTATTGATCAATAATTACCCTTTACCCTTATACAGTCCTCTCTCAGTATCCAAGGGGTATTGGTTCCAGGAACCCACCACGGATACCAAAGTCCACTGATGCTCAAGTCCCTTATATAAAATGGCAGGGCCATCATGCAATGAATACAATGGATTCTCTGCGTTCAATCTGGTTGAATCCATGGATGTGAAACCCACGAATACAGAAGGCTGTCAGTGTATGAAATGCTCTCTTTTTTTTTTTTTCAATTGTGTTCTGCTCTAACTCATTCCAGTCCATTCCATGTTTTGAGAAATTCTGCAATTATTCTTTAAATTGCTTTCATAACCTATTACTGGTTCACACTACAACTTATAGTTTGCAATGCACCGCTCTACACATGCTCAAGAGACACGGAACATGACATGCACACTTGTGACTAGTCTTCAAGCTTAACATAGGCTGTTTGCACAGCAGGCACACAGAGGACAATCAATTATACATTTGAAAAGGGTGAAGGGAAATGTAACTAAGGGAAGAAGAAAAAGGAACAGGTTCTGTGGATATTATTTTTTTAAAATCGGTGGGAAACAAAGGTAGCGTATATACTTGAGAGGAATAAAAGCTCTGTGTGTGGATTCCTTCATATCGCTGATGAAGTCGCTCTTGCAGTAGGAGTCAGCATAGGGGTATTTTCAGAATGCAAGAATGCACACTAACTTCATGACTAGAGTTCCAAAGCTCTAATCTTTTCTAATTTCTAAGTAATTTTGTTTTCAGTCGGGATAAACTGTGTAAACTAATTAAATTCATTTGCTGAGGATAATTGGTGCTCAAATTTCATAAAGGTAGTTTAAAAATACATATCATATACATAGTGTGTGTGTTCATTCTCCAGAAAATTCTTTCCTGAAAGATGTGAAATTGGAACTATATACGTATACTTTGGGTATTTTTGATGCAGTGTGTAGTGAACTTACAATTACTATTGTCAGTTTAAAAAAAAAATATTCCCACAAAATTAATAGAAAATATAAGCACATAGGTCAGTTGAAAACTGGGACCAGATTAACTCACAGCAAGAGGAGGTATGTCATGTTTATAGGGCTGCATGCAAGAACACTTATCATAATGCCTAAAACTTTGAGATTAGACATATATATGAGTGAGTAAGCAACTATCCTGAAAAAGAACAAAGACTTTTTGGAAAATTACCTCATTAATCATGCTCACATTAATGGAATTTGGCAAAATCATGCTGCTTTCTTTCAACATGTAGAAGAATTTGGAGAAGAAGTTAGAGAAGAAGTTAGAGAGACGGGTGCGGTACACAGCATATGAGGCTCTTGGATGCCTGAATGGAAGCCAGAGAGAACCTGCACACACTTATACAGGAATGTATCAGAGGATTAGAATGTATCAGAGCAGTAAGAGGAAAGCTTCAAATTTGCAAACTTTGGTGAAAATATTTTCCATTGAGAACGCTTCTCTTTTTGAAATTTTTTTTTCTTTTGTAAGTTTGCTTGAAACTGTTTATAATGTACATCAAGATGCATTTATCAATAAAAATTGCCCTCAGTTTTTTCCTAAGCATGCACACACACTCTTACTTCTTTGCTTATATTTATAAGTTATTGTATCAAGTATTTATAAGTAGATTTTAGACGTTTTAACAGGAATATGGGCTCCTTACCAGATTACCAATCCCAGAAATGATAGAGGTTGAAGGAAGTAGGGGAGAAACTCTTTTCATACATTGTGCCATTATTACAAGAATTTTGAAATAGTTATGTAATGAATAGTTTATTACTCAAAAATAATTATTGAACTTCTTCTCTATGTAGACTCTATACTAGATAAACAGATAAATAGAGATAAATCAGATATTAGTTCTGTTATCCAAAAGAATCACAACCAGATGAGCGATTTCCAAGATATGCCACTATGTTTCTCTATTGACTCCTTTGACAATTTACAAGCAACCACATCACCCTTGGAGGAGTGGCACCTACATGCCTGACAGAGCTAGACAAACAGAATCAGTCATGTGTTTGGCTCCAATCAGATAGAGTTATCATTGTGCTGACAGCAGACTCCTGGCTTTGTATTTATTCCTGAGTAATGTGATTAAAATCTTATGTACACTGACAACGCAGTATATCATAATTAAGAATCTTGTTCAAATGTATAATTCTGTCTATGGTACCCTCAGGAATAAATGATCACTGAAATTCATGTAGCCACTGGAACAAAACTCTGTTAAGAACCATGGGAGTCTGTGTATATCATCATAACGAGCTCTGTGTCTGACTTCTGGTAGGATTGACTAGTATTTGTTTCATTTGATTTAAAACTGTTCTATAATGAAATTCAAATATTTCATAGACATCCTAAAATCATAGAAGTGACAGAAAAATGTCATCTTCATTGAGTTTAAAGCTTGGCACATATCTTCCCTAGACCTGTGCTGTATAGGAACAAAATGGTAACCTGAGAATGAAAGTAGTGGAGTTTAAGAATTCCCATTAAAAAAAAAAGAAGCAGTGATTCTGATGCATCAGTTTATGACTTGAAGGCCCCTAACTGCACTGAAGAGTTATGTAACCTCACGATGCAAAGCCATGTTGAAGAACATCCATATCCAGTTTGTGCTGATTCTCTTTGTAGCGAGCTAGGAAACTAACAGCTGAAACTAAATTGTCAATATAAATATTTCTGGAATTTTTCTTGTAACAGAATTGTTTCATTTCAAGAAGGATATTTTCATTTCCCCTCTTTGTGTTCTCTGAAAAAAAAAAATGTTGCATTCAGATTAGACCAACATATTGGATTGTGTTTGGTGGCAGAGCAGTCTGGCTGTGCTATCAGTCAAGTCAGTAAAGTCTGTTGTTAGCCCAATTACTAACAAACTAATCAAGAATAAACAGTGTTAAAAAAGGGAAAAAATGAATTAAAGCAAACATAGCATTTGAGTCAGATCTCAACTCCACTCTTCTAATCTCACCAATTTTAAGCATAACACATATTCCACCTTTCTTCCTTCTCATCCTCACATACTGTTTGCATGACATGGCCATGAGAGGTAGAGTGTTTCAAATATAATGTCACTTATGGTATTTGTGCTATTACTCCTTCAATCCACGCCCGTAACAGACATTAGTAATAAATCACAGCATTCTTTGCTGTTGAGTAGGCCAACATCCTCAAAATAAAGTCTGATGCTGATTTTCCATCCCTAGCTCTTAAGCCTGGGCTTTGGAAATAAGGATGCCTGGATTCAAATCTCAGCTCTGCTACTCACTAGCTTCATGGTCTTGGGAAAGCTGTATAGCCTCTCTGATCTTTATTTTATTCTCCTATAAAGTATGGTAATAACAGCTACTTCATAGGGTTGTTGGGAAAGGCAGAATGAGCTAAGATTTGTGAAGCATATAGTGCATAATGCATAATAAATGACAAATAAATGATAACATTTATTATTTAGGAGACCCTCTTATATATTACCAGGGCATTCAGTTCATTTCACTTCATGGTATTTAGCAAACTGTTTTATTTTCCTTGTCAATATCCCAGTAGCATTTAATATCCATGAGAGCAGAGACCATATAATCCTGTTCTAGTATTTATCACAGTGCCTGGCTAGTGCTTGATACAAAGTAATATTTATTGAACAACTGTCCTAAGCCTACCACCATTCTTTCCCCAATATGGTTAACTGAATCCCCATTGTGAATCCCCATTTTGAATCTCCAATATGATTTCCCCATT
Organism: Ceratotherium simum simum; assembly: GCF_057802395.1. Taxonomy (NCBI): domain Eukaryota; kingdom Metazoa; phylum Chordata; class Mammalia; order Perissodactyla; family Rhinocerotidae; genus Ceratotherium; species Ceratotherium simum. The sequence goes on along the minus strand of NC_141919.1, from coordinate 46,960,685 downwards.
ATGATTTAACTCTTTACTTCCAAACAAAATTTAGCAGGCATTTCAATGCATTGGTTGCAATAGTAATATAAAGTACTTTCAGATAATAAATTAGGCACATTCAAGATCCCTATTACCTAATTTGCAATCCTTGCCTGACTAAGGTGAGGGAATGCATTTTAGTAGATGGAAGCTTTTAAAAGAACATACATAGAATCTCCTTCACTTTTGATGGCTCAGTAAACTTAGATTTAAAATTGTCCTCCGTCTACTTGTAAAGTAGACCAGTTTGACCAATTTGACCAATTTCCTTGCTTTGTTGTACCGTAAGTTTTCTTCCATCCTAGAATTTTACATTTTATTGTAAGATACCAATAGGAGGTATCTTTGAATTATAGGATACAGATGAAAGTAAGACATGGTGGTCACAAATCCCTTCCTTCATACACCTTAGAATACCTGAATCAAGTTGGAATTCAGAATTAATACATTAATAAATATCAAGAGACAACAAAACAAGAAATATGATATATAGTTTACCTTAGAAAGTGTAGGTGTTTCACTTCTACTATAGCTGCCTTTCTCTGACCCTGGCCCAGAATCTATATTTCCTCTGCTCCAGGCTGCAAAAGGCAGTACAATGTCATAGGTGGTTTATCTAGCTCATGGCTTTTTTTCCATATGGCAAGGTCCATCTTACCACCTAGAAAAATGGTATGCTTCCTGGTGTGTAGTGGACCTGGTCTTCTTCCTCACATTTCTGAAATCCAATTACAGAGCTGAACATTCTCCACTATTGACACAATGAATGGCGTCCTCGGCCCTCAGTGACACAATATGCCCTACATTCAGTATAATTGTGCTAGTTACTATAGTCTGAATGTGTGCATCCTCCCCAAATTCCTATGTTGAAATCCTAACCCCAAAAATTATGGTATTAGTAGGTGAGCATTTGGGAAGTGATTAGGTCATGAAGGTGGAGCCCTCATAAACAGTATTACTGCTCTTAAAAAGGAGGCTCTAATGCCCTATGATCCAGCCATCCCACTACTGGGAATCTATCTAACGAACCTGAAATCAACAATCCAAAGAGGCTTATGCACCCCTATGTTCATTGCAGCATTATTCACTATAGCCAAGAAGTGGAAGCAACCTAAGTGTCCCTTGACTGATGATTGGATCAAGAAATGTGGTATATATATACAATGGAATACTACTCAGCCATAAAAAAATGACAAAATCATCCCATTTGCAACAACATGGATGGGCCTGGAGGCCCATGTTAAATGAAGTAAGCCAGAAAGAGAAAGACAAACACTGTAAGCTCTCACTCATATGTGGAATATAAACCAACACATGGACAGAGAAAACTGTATTGTGGTTACCAGGGGAAGTGGGGGTGGGGGGTAGGCACAAGGGGTGAAGGGAGACATATATATGATGATGGACAAACAAAAATGTACAACCCAAAATTTCACAATGTTAAAAACTATTAAAACATCAATTAAAAAAAAAAAATGAGGCTCTAGAGAAATCCCTAGCCTCCTTCTAACATATGAACACACCGCAGGCAAGTCTCGGCTATAAACCAGGAAGAGAGCCTTTGCCAAAATGCAGCCATGCCGGCACCTTGGTCTTGGACTTCCTGCCTCTGGAACTGTGAGAGTTGAATTTCTGGTGTGTATGAGCTACCCAGGCTGTGGTGTTTTGTTGTGGCAGCCTGAGTGGACTAATATCCTGGTTAAGGTAGTGCTATCTATTATAACAAAAATACTGACAATTTCAGTGACTTAACACAATGGAAACTACTTCTCATTCAGGTCATAATCTTAGATGGGTTTGGTCAGGCGGCCCTCCTTAACATGTGGTCCAGGTCATCATAGTCATCTCCATGCCAACCAGCTAGCAAGTGGAGGATTTTATGGGCACACATCGTATCCACTCATATTCCATTGTGTAAAACGCAGTCTTATGGTCACATATAATGGCTAGTGAAGCAGGAAATATAGTCACCATGTGCCTAGGAAGAAAAGACGGTGTATTTTGATGAACATTTTGTAGTCTTTGCCACAATAACTAGACCTTAATACAAAGGACTAGAATTTAAATGTATGATCTATATAATAAGAATTACACACACATGTTAACAGTGGATGAGTCCATAACAAAGACTCTAAAGGTTAAGTGGCTGCCTAAAATGATACAGCTAATTAGTGGAAGATTCTAAGAGATCAAGGCTGTGGTCTCCAGTCTACTACTCTTTCTAATATGTCATCTGGTAATAGAGGTGTATTTTGTTGCATTCAATCACTCCCAGAAGCAGTGCTGCAGTTAATGCATAGTGAATACATATAGTTTTATTTAGACTATTTTGTATACACTGTTTTCTCCTGATTCAATGCTAACATGGACACAGCTGAAACCTATTAGTTTAGTAAGAAGTCATTTAAACATCATTCATTTCATTTTTCTTTTATTTGTTGCTAGTAATTAAGATTGTGAGCATACTAGATGGGAAGTAAAGTTAATTTAATACATTTTCTAGCCTCCTTTGAAGGTACTGCTGGTAAATAAAGATACTTTAGTTATAGTATCCATTGCAGTGTCATTTAAGTGCCATTTATATTGACTGCACTGTGTAAATATGGTAAATATACTTTAAAAAAATTTTCATGACAACCTTGTATTAGGAATCCCTCTTTTTAATTTCTATTTTTTAACTGCTTTTTAAATTTTAGGTGAACTTTTCTGTTTTAACGACTAAAAAAAATAGTGTCATTCTTTTCATTTCTCATATCCTGGAAAGCATCCAAATGGTACAATAGTAATTTATGGCCTTTCAAGTTCCATGTGACCCAATTAAATCCCTGTGCCTTCAGATTCTAATAATTGTTATTTTTGTATTATGACTGAAGGGTTTTCAAGTATCACAAATGAGAGAGGTAAGAAAAAAGGTGATAGAATTAAATAGTAAAATATTTTTAAGTGAGAGAGGAATCAGTTTTAGCATTAACCCACTGTAGAACTTTTAGCATTTTGAGCAGAAATTTATGCCACCATGGGAAGTCTCCTATGTTCATGTTTCTTTTTCCTAAGCATTCTATGCCCTTACAAAAAATTCAAAAATCCCTAACTATTACCCAACTAGCCCATATTCTTCTCTATAGCTGAGCCAGGGGCTAGTGAAGAGATTTTGTATCATCTGCTAGAACATTTTGACGTTAGGCAGTATAAGGTTACTACTGACATAACTGAGAAATTCTTTGGGTAAAAAAAATGAGAAGAGACAGAAGAAGGGATTATGGTATGTGCGTGTGTGTGTGTACGAGTTTGCTTTTTACTTGCTTCTCAAAAGAGTTCTTACAGTTGTACTAAGGCAGAAGTGAATATGCCTGTTGGAGAAAACTCAAAGGCTCTGGGTGACTGGCATTATAAACCTTCCAAATACAGACAAAGGATGATGGACTGAGGAGTAAGGTGTGAGTGTTAATGTACAGTTCTGTCTTATTTATCAGCATTATTAAGGAGCTGATGCCACAGTAATGGAAGGCACACTTTGAACACTCATTTTTTTATTAGAGTGAATAAGAGTGAAGCCCTCATTTCATTTGTTCAGCAAACATTATTGAACTCTAACTATGAGCCAAGTTTTGGACTAGGTCCTATATATATGATTCCTACACTCACAGCTTATTATAGACTTAATCACGTTCTTTCACAAGCCATACTCATAATTTTGTAGTCATTCAGGTTTATTATTATTATGAGGATCAGTTATTATAGTTTTAGAAATATACTGATACTTGAACTTGTTGAAATTTTGTAGATATTTGTCTGTTCACAAAATGGCCCCACAACTTTCCATTTTATACTTCTTTAGAATCTTTACTTCTTATCACTATCTCCTGTATTCCTTCTGATCTGCTACCTTACTTCATGTTAGTTTTAGTCCATTATATCACTCTTCTGAATTCCACAATGAACTTCTCAGTCTTGTTAATGCAAGGCAAAGCAATTTACTTACTCACTGGATTTTTATAGGGTTTTTCACATAATATAACAAAGGGGTCATTAAACATTTGATGCAAAGGGCCATATAGTAGATATTTTAGGCTTTTGGAGACATATAAGGTCTCTATGGCATATTCTTTGTTTTTCTTTGCAACCCTTTAAAAATGCTGAAACTATTCCTAGCTTACCAGTAATAAAAATCTTGGCACACAAGTTGTATTTTGTCGACCCCTAGTTAAAACCTATCAAATTAGCAGTATTTAAAGTTCAACTGATTGCTGAGTTCAGATGACTTCTTCTTTGTGCACCTCCAGTTACAAAATCCTAGGGAAAATTAGGAGAGAGATAAACGTGGGCAAACAACCAAATGGCTGGTCAGTCTCTAGCAAACTGAAGACTCATATCTGAACAAACCAATGGGCACATATTTTAGCTAAAGTGTAATTGACTTATAGATTTTTCAATAGTGGTGAATGTGCCGATGACCTGTGTATTATTAATGGTATCTATAAGTTAAAGTTTTCACTTTCAGAATTATTTTATTCCTAGATGTTAAAATACTCGGAATTCCATTGGATAAAACAACCTCCTTCCTTTGTTATATTTTGTAAGGTGGTAGCTACATGCAATCCTTTAAAATTACCCTATATTTTGGTATAATGAATGTAAGACATGATAGGATACTTATTGTGAAGTCTCTATAAAAATAATCTCTAAGGGGCAGTAACTAAATTTTTGTTTTGTTATAACATTATAACTATCACAGAAATAACCATGATGCCTCATTTTGAAAATAAAACTTTTCAAAATTGGTTGAGCCTTTCACCTTGGGAAATGGATTTAACTACTTGGGTTGTTAGCTGGTTTTCATAATCAAGGCAATTCTCCATAGCACTTAGAATGCTAAATTTAGCTGTCAACTTCTGATCTTGACCTGCTTTATAAAAGTCGTCCAAGTACACATAATACAAAACTTTTACCAAGAGCAGAAATGTCTAACCTCTCTTCCTGAGCATCTCCCTCCATTTCCTACCCTCAAAGGAATTTTTCCATTATTACTGAAACACTTAAAGAATAATTTGCTTTAGTTTAATCGTCACATTTTTCCTTAGCTCAGCAGTTGTTAAACTTTACAATGGAGATGAATCACCTGGAGGACTTGATTAATATGTACATACCTATGCTCTGCCCCTATCACACAGACACTGATTCAGTAATTCTGGGACGATGCTCAGGAATTTGCACTTTTTAAAGTGTTTAATGCCATTTCTCACGCAGATAATGCATAGCACCATATTATGAAAAAAAAAAAAACTTATAACCTATATAATGTCTAGATTCCTGATTACTGAAATAAAATTAAACTTTATTTTCTCTATACTTCCATACCAACTTCTATTTTTCGGCTGTGACACTTATGCCTGCCATTGAATGAAAGTGTGATCTTGAGGAAGGGAAAGTCACATCTGGGTTTTCAAATTTTGTTCCAATGCTCTTTGCAATATACCATACTGCATTTCCCAGCACAAGTCATCCTTAGATGTTTATAAACTCCTTCTGGACATGGAGACTGCCTTATTCATCTTCGTATCTATTCCTGAAGCTCTGTGCTTAGCATTTAGTAGGAACTCAATAAATAAAGTGAAGTTCTTGAAAGCACCATTCAATGAAGTACTGTTTGGAGTGGCAGACGTGGTAGTGATGTCAGGAATCCCTACCTTCCAAATATGTTGGATTCAATGCCATTTGAATTTCTGCAGTGACAGCCACGTGTCTGCCACTCCAAGTAGTTAGTGCTTTTTGAGTGGTATCAGGATGGCTTTGTCAAGACAGGAATACAGTGAGGCTTGCTTAGTGCTTTCATTTGAAGACTGTGTATAGGGGAATATACCATACCTTATAGCAGCAGAGAATTAAACAGGATGATATGGTTTTAAATAAAAACCAGTGAAATTTCATGAGTACATAAAAAAAAAAAAACTCTGTTGTCAAGCTGATAAACACTATATACTTTTGAACATGGTTTTAGAATCTCTCTAAAGAGAGAAAAATATCTTAAAGAGAAGAAAAATAAACTTGATTTTGTTTCAAATGATGTAGGTATTCCTGACTTAAACAGAAGTCTAATCCCAGACTCTGTCACTAAATGTGTGATCCTTGGTAAGTTATTAACCTAACTGAATCCAAATTCCTGTTATTGCCAGAGATGGTCCTATATTGCTCTTAGAGTTCTTTGGAGGTTGATCTGAGCGATGCATATAAAAGCACCACACATTTGTGTATTGTTGTTTGGGAAGCTAGCCATTTTATCTCAGAATAATATCTATTTCAGTTTGGTCATTCGCTTGATGAGAAGCAATGTGTTGATTATGGCAGTAAAAGAAATATGGTTCCTAATGCCAGTGCCTCTGTGTTGTCAGTAAAGTCCAGGGCAGCACATCCTGTCTTGTCAAATTACAGGTTCTCCAGATTTACCCCTCCTTTCTGAATAATCACTTCACTCATGCAAACATATTTATTGAGCATCCTAGGTACTGAGGAGACAAGAGTGACCAAAATGGCAAAAAATACTCATTCTCATGGAGTTTACATTCTATTAGGAGAGGAGTATACTGATAATAAAAAGATAAATGAATAAAATATATAGTATGTCAGATGGTAATACATATGGTATAGAAAAATAAATCAGAGAATATGGATAAGGAGCTGGATGTCTAGAATTTTAAATGGGATGGAGTTGGAGGAGTCCACCGAGGAGGTAACCTTTGAGTGAATAATGAAAGAAAGGAGGAAGAACTGGACCATATGGGATAGAGGAAGAACATTCCAGGTAGAGGATAGCAAGTGCTGAGGCCCTGAGGTACATGTGTGCCTAGTGTTTTTGAGAATAGCAAAGAAACTAATGTGGCTGCAATGAAGTAAGCAAAGGGGACAATAGTAGATTAACGTAATCTCCTCCGGAGAGGTCAGGGACGGTGGAATTGGGGACGGGTGTAGATTCTATAAGGCTTTGTAGGCCATTATAGAGACTTTGAGTCTGAATGACATGAGAAGCATTGGGAGGTTTTGAGCAAAAGACTGATATCTTCTGATTTAAATTTTTAAAAAATGACTCTGGGAGATCAGTTAGAAGGTTCCTGCAATATTCCAGGTGAGAAATGATGGTAGCTTAAACTTCAGTGCTTGTGATGGAGAACTATCAAGATTCTGGATGTGTTTTGAATGTAGATTCATGTAGTTTGGTGATAGATTGGATGTAGACTATAAAAGAAAACAGGTCATTGCTTTTTGCCTAAGGACTCAGAAAAAGGAGTTGCCCTTTTAAATTGGGAACAGCAGGTTGAGTTGGGAGGAGCAAATATCAAGAGGTTTCTTTTGGTTCTGACTGGGTTATGATAAATATTATATTTCCATGTGAAGATATCAAAAAGGTGTTGGCCGTACAGTATAAAGCATTTAAAAATGAATATGGCTGATACACAAGACACTAGTGTTTTGTCCTTACCCTATTTGGACCCCAGCATCATGTCGTGTTTTCATTGACTTGACATTGAGCAGCTGGCTTTACATTTGAACACTGTCTTCATATACCATCAAATTTGACAGTCATTACCAGGAAGCAATATATTCTTTAAGTTAGAATGGGAGCATTGCGTGCATTTTGTCCAACATACACATGTATTTATGGACAAATCCATAACGTGACCAAAATTATCATCATGTGCGTTGTTGTAACTGATGGATTTGCTGGGTTTTAAAAGTTGTTTTATAGAATCAATGTATACATTTTTTCATATTAGTAGCACACAGTCCCATATATGTGCTAAAATCAATATATATTGTTCGATTAACCTGCTAGATATTACAATACAAATCTATTGAAATATTCAAAGGCTCCATTTATATATAGACATAGATACTGAAATATAAATATATATATATATATAGATATATATAAAAATGTCCCCGTATAGCCCTATATGAATGGCATATATTTGGATATGGATGTATATTGAAGTGGACACTTTCGTTTTGCTAACCTAGTATCAGTTTTCTCTTGGGAAATGATCTCTCTTTACCTTTTCCACCAATCATATGGTTACCTTGGAAGTTGCAATGTGGTATACTAGAGAGATCTATGGGTGGGCATCTGCCTTTCACAATCCAACGGTCCTTAACTGACAGGAGGTTACTGAAGTTGATAAATAGAGGATAGTGTTTCCCCGGGAACTTTGCTTATAAGTTAAAAACTAGAGAGCTACAGAAAGCATTATGTTTACAATATGGCTCAAAGAAGCAGACAAAAAAGAGAGATAGACACTAAGACAACCAGAACAGAAGGAAGAGAGAGAGGAGATTAAGAAGAAAAAAGACAAACATACAGAGTAGAAGACAAAATAACAGAGATTCCTGATAGTGTTGGAGTTGCTGATTTTTAGTGCCCAGCCTCACTTCTGCCTTTGGAGTCCAGTTACTCCCATATCCTTGATGTAAATATATCATTTGGTTAAACCAATTTGTATGATTCTTGGAATCAAAAGAATCCTAATCAATGTATGACTGAACGCTTGTGTAGACTAAGATGAGATATCAGTTCTTTATATCTTTAAAGAAAATACCCAATTTATTCAACACTTTCCTTTCAGAATGTCTATGTTGGGAAGCAGTTTTTCCTAAGGTAAAATGGAAGAATAATTTTGTTTCATTTGTTATCTTGTTTGTGTTTTTGGGTTCTAAGACTTAGTTGTAATCCTTGGCATTGATCAAAGAAGAAAAGCCTTGGGGAAAGAAAAATTGGTGCTAATAAATTCCACTGTGGTACCCAACATTACCATTTTATTTCCTCCAAGTTTAAAAGCAAACAAAATACCCTCAACATTTATTGAGTACTTAATGTGTTCAAACATTGTACAAAGTGCTTATTCTACTTTAATCCCATTTTCCTGTCAATAATCTCCAAGGTATTATTTCTATTTTATAGAAAGAGGAAACTGAGAATTAATTGGGTTTCTTCCCCCTAAGTCTCTCAACTGTTGACTCGAAAAGAGGTGCAGGACTCCAATAACCACCACAATATACTTTATCATGGGCACAGAAATTTCCAAGAAATTTTGTTGCATGAATATACAGTCGGTTAACTGTTAACACAGCCCCAAAGTACTATTTTCAATTACAATTGTACCCCTTCCACCCCAGGAAGATGAAAATTAATTTAGGCTGCCAAAACAGTTGATTTCACATTCATCTTAGTAATCCATTCCAATATTTGACAAGTCAATACATCCGACATTTAATGACCTTGGGCTTCAGGGAGCTTTGATATTATTCTTAATTCCCTAAAGAATTGTTTGTTTTGTTTTGTTTTCAGTTATGTATATAGTGTAAATGGAAAAGATTTGGTTACCATAGTCTAAATAACACCTTTTCACATCAATATGACATAAATGAAAATTACACATTCTGCCGTCCCTAACTGAATAAAATCAGTTTCTTCATTCTTCCAACCATTCTGGTTTCCCAGCTTCGTGATCATGGAAATAGCTCCCCCTCCATCTGCTCCATGTCTCCATAGTTCCTGATAGTTTTGGAAGCCAGAAGGCTTCAATTTCTAGACAGCTACATCATTATACTACTCAGCCAGAAATTCAGCCCCCAATGAACCTGGTGTCAGACTTCAGCTCAGCTCAATGTGCCACAAGCAAATTTTTGACACTAGAATATAAAGTCTTCAGAGTCAAGGTGTAGTTGGCCCAATTACATTCTGACTGGGACTAAACTCACTAATGTCCATCCATTGGGAAAAAGAATGTCTTAAGATGCCATTTTACACATATATAGAGAGATAGATACTTACACACAAACTTATTTTAGTTAGAACTCTGATTTAGCCATATCTTAATGTTTAGAGACATGCATCAGGGCAATAGAGTAAAACTGTGCCCTAATACTATTACGTGATGTCCATGAAATTCAAGAGCATAGATTATAGGGCCCTATGATTACAAAATTAAAGAAAATCAATATTTTTCAATCAGTCTATGCTTTCAAAATCATAAATTAAATATAATGGACCTATACTGTACACACATATCAGTATAGACCGTATACTGAACTGAGAAAGTCCCCAGTGATCATGAAGTGACTACCTCTGAAGCCCACTTCTTCTCCCTGAGACATAAGAACTTTGGCCTGTGTTGACTGAGGAGGGGACTGATGCAGGACAGGAACCAATGTCCAGTTGCATTGTAGTCTAACCAAACTCCCCTTATCAAATTGTGTATTACATGGATTGCATTATTGCTGGCCACAGTCTTGCTAGGCGAGTTATCCCAGGATTTTATGCATATTTGTAAAATTCTTTTCTGTTCATTGCATCTGAGTTTTAGGAAGATTGGTAATTTTATCTAATAAATTATTGATATAAATTAAAGAACTCCTGATCAGCAAAAGAGGGCAAGTTGACCCATGTCAAGTTTTCGATGTTAGCATCTTTTTTTAATATTTATAAACACTAGGTGAAATGACACCATATCACTATGGTTATTTTCCGCTAACAAAGTATAAATTGCTGCTAAGCCCTAACCCACGTTTTCTGACTAATTCAAACCATCTGCCAGTGAGTCCATCAGATATTTTTATATTGTGGCTTAATGAGAATTGATGGACTGTTAACATTCCTTTCTTCCTCAGAACTTGAGAGTAAATACCAACTTCATATGGGAGCCTTTTTAATTTTTTTAGCCATGCAGACTTCCATGGACTGCAACTTAGAAAATATTAGCATCTCTGTGTTTTGGCTTTTTTTTAGAGCTCAGCATTTTTATAACTTAACGCCAATATCTTATATAACTTATCTCCTATCAGTGATTTGAAATGGTTTCTCTATAGATAACATAGTGGAGAAATTCAACGCGATGCTGCCTTTTTGTCACAAAATATACTTTGAATTTCCGTCTGGTAAGAAGCTTCTAAAAACAGATACAATTTCCATTGCTTAGTACTTGAGAGTCTGTTGTTGTGCAATGTTGAGCGTGTTTACATTCCTGTGTGGTGGGCTGCTTATCTGTATCAGTTGGCGTGAACTTCCCCGAGTGCAGATTTTAGATCCAATTTTCTCCAGATCACAGTGCGAAATTGAATGAGATAAATCTTTATTGCCTCTGATATGGTTTGGGAATAATGTTTACGTTACACATAAAAAGTAGAGCTGAGGTTGGCCGTTTAGGGTTCTAAATTGTAACTTTTAAAAAAAATATATAGCTTAAGTACTCTCAAAGGCATCAAACAGGGCCCCTTGCTCATGGGATACTGAGACAGCAGGCTTTTGACCCTTAATAATGTCTCAGTCCTACTATTTATCCTCTGATATATGCATTTGGACTTGTCAAAGGAAAATCAGAGCCTACAGATGATGGGAGAACAATGGAATATATTTCCTTGTTTGACAACAATTCTAAGAAGAATCTGGAAGAAAGACTATTGAAAAATTAACTCAGGCTGAGCCCAGTAAAAAACAATCACCGAAACTGTTCCATAACTGATATGGTGAGTCCTGAAGACTTAGTTACTTAAGTGATTTATATATGATCAGAAAAATGGCATCAGTAATCTATAATTTCATATCCCTGTTGCTGACAGTAGATTATTAACAAATTCATGGTAAATACTTTTGAAATTTCTAGGAAGCTTGCTGGCTCACATTATCAACTTGTGTGATTCTGTAGGACAATGGAGTTCCTAGAGTGACAGTTATAGCCAATCTAAGCAAAAACCTAATCCTGAAGTCCTTAAATGGAGGAAGAACTATTGAAGCCAATGAATGATAAAATATAATTCTGTGTAATGAAACCATAGGTTGTATATGAGCCCCATTGGATTGGATGCTGCAGATAATTTTAAATATCAGACCTGTCTCTACTTTTGTGTGTAGGAGGCAGTGCCATTTCATAACCATATGGCACGGAGCAAGTGGCACTGGGCACTGGCAAGTACCAGGCCTCAAGGCAGAATTTTTAAGGCCAGTAGCCCTTTCTTCTGAAATTAAAAATTTAGGTTATGCCACAGTCATCCTGGCAATTCCCTATTACTCCTGGATTTATTTTGCAATCAGTGTCTGAGTTATTACCTGGGCCTGAGGTTCAGAGATCAGTGGAAATTTCAGCCTTAAAATATAAATTAAATTAGAGTCTGTTACATTTATTGAGGGCATTACCTTTCCATTAGCTTAGAGGCTGTAGACTGGTTTTTTTCTCTACCGCTCCTAGGATTTTCTTTCTTTCCTTTTGTTGTAAAGCACACGAGTGGCTGAGAAGCCAGCATCTTAGACCCATCATTCTTCAGCCTCAGACCTTTATCTTCCACCTTGATCTGACTCTTTTCTTTCATCCTTCCCCAGAAGTAAGAGAAGTCTTACTTTGTGCCTCTTGCTGCCCGTGCCCACCCTCACAATCGTCCTTCAAGTTGATAGCATCTCTCTTTACAGTTGAGGGAACCTAAAGCCCCGATATTTTGAGTGACTTATTGAGGTTACCAGATCCTTTACAGCAAAGCAAGGAATACAACCCAAGAAATTCTGACTCCTAGTCCATTGCAAAAGGATTCCAAACCTGACTCTGTTACTCACTATCTGTATAGCAGTGGAAATGTCGTACAATCCCAGAGTCATGGTTTTCCATTTGTAAAATAAGGATAAAAGTATCTAAGAACTTTGCAGGTGAATGGCTAGGTATGAGATAATACAAATACACATAACAGATCCTCAATAAAAAGTAATATTTTTTGTTCCAGTTGTTAGTGTTATTATGACCATATTATATTGTGTCTTCTTTCAAGACTGAAATTTGCTTTTTCTTTTTTTTGCCCTGACTTCCTCCAAGATATTTAGTGCACTTGTTTTAACCATCTGAAAAATCCTGGGAGTAATGTGACTGCTTTCCAAAATTGGGACTACATGTAATTTTTTTTCTAAAAAAAAAAGTTTCTATATGACAGGTAGGTTATATAAATCTGATTATTATTGCATTTCTAGTACATTATGAGACAACTATGTTTTTATATATTGATGCTGGAACCTAAGAACTTTGGTTTTGATTGGAAAAAATCTACTCATTCTACATGTCCAAATAAAATGACTTGTTTTCACTTTGCAGAAGAGTGCTTCACGAGCTAGATATTTCCATTAGCAAAGGTACTACCCCAGTATTATCCTGTGAAATTCTATAGTTTCTGTGGGCTTGAAATGCCTAGAATATTTTAAAGTTCTCAAGTGAAAGTTAAGTTTCAAAATGGCCAATGAAGGGGCCGGCCCCCTGGCGTAGCGTTTAAGTGCGTGCACTCCACTGCTGGCGGCCCGGGTTCAGATCCCAAGCGTGCACTGACACACTGCTTGTCAGGCCATGCTGTGGAGGCGTACCATATAAAGTGGAGGAAGATGGGAGCAGATGTTAGCCGAGGGCCAGTCTTCCTCAGCAAGAAGAGGAGGATTGGCATGGATGTTAGCTCACGGCCGATCGTCCTCACAAAAAAAAAAAAATGGCCAATGAAGTGGCTTCCTTATCCTAGAAGCACTTTCTTCACTTAGCTTCCCAGACTCCAGACTCTCCCGTGACCAGTCTCATTGGCCACTTCTTTTTAGTCTCCTTTTCTCCCTCTTCCTCATCTCTGGATCTCCTTACATTCATGTACCCTCAGGCTTAGTACTAGGACCTCTTTCCTTGTCTTCTCTGCTTTTCCCTTGCACCCCTTCCCTTCCCTCCTCTTCTCTTCTCACCTACACTGATTTCCTCAATGAGCACATCACATCTTTTTGTAAGAAATCTCAAGTATATGCTGATGACTCACAAATACATATCTCTAGCTCAAAGTGTCCCTTGAACTCCAGATTTCTAAATTCAACTGCCTATTTAAATGCCAACTCATTGCATACAAACATGAACTTCTAAGTTTCTAAAGAAAGAAAAGAAATGAAAAGAAAAAAATCCTGCTTTATGTGCTGTCCACTTTATCTCATTTAATGGTAACTCTGCTCTTGGTTGCTCCAGGTCAAAATCCTCAGAATCATTCCTGAATCTTCGTTTTCCTTCATACTCACATCAGTTCATTAGCAAATCCTTCTAGTTCTTGGAAAACCTATCCAAAAGCCATTTCTCACTGTTCCTAGGGCTACCAGCCTGGTCCTCACCTGTGTTATCACAGCAGCTTGCTGACTGGCCTTGCTGCTTTCCACCTTTGCCTCTTTTCTCAATATAGGAGCCAGAGTAATCTTGTTATATCTTAAATCAGCTCAAAATCATCTAATGGCTTTCATTTCTCTCAGGTCAAAAGCCAAGACCTATGATATTCTATTACCTTTTAGACTTGAGCTTCTACTTTTATTCGTCTTGCTGATTCCACTTCAGCCTCGATTGCCTGCACTGGGGGTGCTGCCTGCCTCAGATCTTTACGTTTCCTCTTATTTTTGCTTGCGATGTTTTCCTCGGGTATCTCGCTTTCCTTTAAAGACTTTGCGAGAATGTTAACTTTTCAAGGAGGCATATACTGACCGCTCTATAAAATTGTGACTCTTCTCGTAGAACTTCCAATACGCCTCAATCTGCTCTGTTATTTTTACCATGGTGTCGGTCTTCTTTTAATGTGCAAATAATTTCCTACTATGTTGTGTTTATTATTATTTATTTATATTCCCCCACTAAAATGTGATCTCCATGAGGGCAGGTATTTTTGTCTTTCTCCATGGATGAATAAAATCCATATGTAACTCTTGATTGAAGGAGAGAATGTGTGTGTCATATCCTTGTGCTGCCACATTCTCTTCTATTTCTGACTTGTGACAAGAGTCGCCTGTGTTCTCTTGGGAGGACGTGTCTACAGGAAAATGTTGTTAGCCACAGACATACATCTTCATCACACTCTGTTCTGGTTTGATAATAATAAAGAGCTGACTGCCATGTCCAGTTTTATTTTTTTCAGCGTATCATCAGCTTTACTAAAATTGTGCTTTATAATTCAAAATTAATACAAGTACCAAAAAACATAAGGATAATGTATATATATTTTGAAAATGAAACTAGTTATATCGTCATAAGGACATGAAGTTTAATAACTAAAAAGGCCTTCTAAGATCTAATCTATTCCCTGAATTTATACTTGACTAGAGAGGTCTGATTCATCCAGAAGTCATATATTACCTGCCTATTATATGCTAAGACCTGCTGTGTCTTTGAAAATACAAAAATGAGTGTGACATTATTTTTACCTTCAAGAAGCGTCTAGTCTTGTAAGTAAAACAGATAGGTAAGCGTTAATTTCCTTGCAGTGGGATTTCCACTTTAACAAGAAACACTTGAAGAAGCCTTGCTTGAGAATTGGCCCTGGAAAAGTCACTTTGGACCAACTGTGCTTCTTCACATCCTAGTTCGTTTTCACAGGATGAAAGGGGATCCAGGCTTTGTAACAAAGGAAGAGAAGAGGCAGCCCACCCACTCCGGTATTTGACGGGGAGTATCTTCATAGTCAACTTCTAGATCAAAAACTCGGCATGTCTGTTTTCTGTAACTCTAAAGGAGGTTTTGATTCAATTAACCATTTATCCATTGCATATCAACAGCAGTTCTGTAATATGTGGCATATCTGCTAAATGTTACAAATTCATTTCTAATTTTATAATATTCTTCTGATTTTATTAGTCTATTGTGATGTTTAGGTAAAAGTATGACTGAAAACACTATTTTGAGTTGTCAAAGTAGTACAAACGAGAGCTGAATCCAATGTTGAATTTGATGAATGTGATTTCATTAATACATGCATAATATTTGCATAAAGCAAAGCAGCGTATCCTTAAAATAATTGTAGAGTTTTGGTAAAGCTTCTTACTGAAACTTATTGGAAAATGATCAAGAAGTTGTGTAAGTCCTCTAATTTCTCTCTCTTTCAGCTACAGAGGTAAAAAAGAAGAAACAGATTGTATGCCACACATCTTACATTTTGAGTGATATGAAAACACCTGTTCCCTTCATGTCTATCAGAAATAAATCCTAACTGTGTCTGACAGGACTATGTGCATGGGTTATAAGCTTTTTCTCTTAGGTCTCCACAGTCGACTCAGACTAATAGTCGATCTTGTTGCCAAGGGGAATAGAAGGTGATAAAGCATAACTGGGTGATGTAGGCGGCAAGAAGTCAGGAATTAAATAGTAATAACATGATCTGCCCCTGCAACGGACTTCTCTCTCTGAAGGAAAAGGTGACTGCAATGTAGAGGAATGTCCCAGGGCACATTTGGTCATATTGTTCTCACATTTACTTCCAGAAACGAAACAAGGATTCTTTCCTTCGGCTTCAGTTTTCTCATTTTCTTCAGTCCCCTGGGAACGGGTTCTTGATGTAGTGGTGAATAGTTTCTATTCTCCAACACTGATTTTCCTTCCAATATTCCTTCAGTTAATTTCTTTAGGCTCTAATTCATGACATTTTCCTAAGTTAAAAAATAATTATTTGGGAACTGTGTTGAGTATAAGAACTAGGCTAAGCCCTTTCAACTTTGAGTATGGAATTAGGGCACTGAATCCTCAGAATTGAACAAGGCAAGTTGGAACAGGACCAGGCTCTGAGGTGGTGGGGAGGGGAGTCATGGAATAGAAGATTTTCATTGTAAGGTGGTTGGCATTGGCAAACGGTCCAGTTCCACAGCATGCAGGCTGTATAGCCATAGGCAAAATACTCTCTGAGCCTCAGTTTTCACTTTGTAAAATGGTAAAATCTTGAAGAATAATGTTGATAAGAAGCATTTGGCACATACTCAACTCTCAATATGTGTTAGTTCCTGTATTCCTTAAGGACAGGGGAGGACTCAGTGTAATGAATCAATAAATGGGTGTAGTTAAAAGTGTGCCCCCATCTAGATAAAGGCAAAAACAATATACTCTATTTATTTTTCTTTCCATATCATTCTGCTTTTGACCCTTATTTTAAGAATTCTTCTTAACATTGAAAACAGTTCATCCTAAGGATTCCTCATTACCTTTATAGAATACATAAACTCTGTCATGAGAAGCAGTGTCGTATACTGGAAAACACACATACACACTCAATACTACAAGTCAAGATCCTAAGATTTTTTAACTCTAACTTTGTTACATACTAAGCAATTTAAGTTACCAATGCATCAGTTCATTTATCAAATATGAATGATACTATGTACTTCCTACACTGATGATGTAGATTAATACATAATCAGCATGTGATGACTACTCCATGCTAAATGCGTAAATGCTTAAATGCTAGTTTTGTCTCCAGCCTTGCTTTATCTGGGGGAAAGAAATAATCTCCTCTGCCTACCTGACAAGATTGATGTGCAGATCACATTAGATAAATGTACAAAGCATTTGGAAAAGAATGCATCTAAAGAATAAGAACAGCACTACTAAATACTAAATATCATCATGTGATCCTCTAACCATTTGTTCATAGTCTTGCAAAGGCAAAGGAGCCTTGGTTCTTATGCTACTTCTCAACCTCTCTTATACTTTTTTCCTGAACCTTGCTTTCCACACTCTAGTCATGTTATTTGACCTCTTGATTTCACAGGATAAGGACATTCTGCAGAAGCTTGAGAGAAAATAGCCTTTCAATCTCAATTTTTATGTCAAGAAGTCTATAAGGCTTTACCAATCAACTTTCTCTGGCCAGACTTTGGAGAAGGTGCTGAAAGGGGTTTTCCATCTATCCAGAGATTACCTAAATCAATAGGTCTGTGGATTTGAGCTCCTATAGACACACAAGTGGGATAAAGCTAGAGTCATTCAAATTGGCTCTGGGAGCTTTCAAGTTTTACTTCACATTAACATCCGGTCTAAAGAAATTCATACTTAAACTTCCCCCATGTAACCCTTATAAAGACAAATTTAGGCCTGGGAATTACTCTGCCAAATGGATATATTTATTTATATTTATATTTATTTTTTTCTTTTATGTAGTTGTTTCTTATTTGATCAAGGGAGAGTGGTCATTACTCCTAGTTGGTATGGACATTTCATAAAGATTAAAGATGTTTTAAGGTTTTATCAAACAAGGGAGCCCAAGTGATTAAAAAAAAATGGTGTCTGCGTTGCTCTCATTAATTAATTCAATTAACCGTAGGTTTAGCAGAAAAACCTATTGTTTTGACCCTCATTGAGTAAGCCTTTTTCACTGTATACTTATAAATTTTCTTTCCTTAGGAAGGATAACATAGTAGTAATAATTAAGTCATCTCATTACAAAACTTGCAATGACACAGAATCGTTATTCTGGACATTAATCCTCAGTGGCCAGTGATTTAAATATGCAGGAGATTGGAATGAATGTTTCCTTATACTTAGATATACTTTGGAAATTGCTCTTCTTTTGACATTTTCTTGAAGTAAAATCCTGATATTACGTTGTTTCCTGGAAAAGGAAGAGCTCAAGAGAGGTTCATAGTCTCATTAATTGATTTGAATATTCTGATTTGAACACACTGGTTTGAATAAAAATATTCAGATCACATTTTTATATAAATAATTTATTATTCACTTCACTTAACTGAGGCAAATAAATATTGTCAACTCTTGAATTTCTATATTAAATATTGATTTAATTAAATAATCATCTCCAAAAGAGAGATGATTTAGCTGTCTTCCACTTTATTTTTAAATTTTGTATTCTTGATTGTCTTAGTCCATTTGGGATGCTATAACAAAATGCCATAAACTGGGTAGCTTATAAATAGTAGAAATTTACTTCTCACAGTTCTGGAGGCTGGGACATTCGAGATCATGGAGCTGGCAGATTTAGCATCTGGTGAGAGCCCACTTCTTCACTGATGGCTGTCTTCTCAGTGTAACCTCGTGTGGTTAAAGGAGCTGGGGATTTCTGGGGGTCTTGTTTAAAGGGCACTAGTCTCATTCATGAAGGCTTCACTCTCATAAGCTAATCACCTCCCAAAGTCCCCACCTCCTAATATCATCACCTTTGGGGTTAATCTTTCAACATATGAATTTGGGGGGGCCACAAATGTTCAGACCAGAGCATTGATCATAAGTGGGAAGCTCAGCGGAGATACCGGTGTTCGTGAGAAATAAAAGTCCCCAAACTGCACTGGAAATACTTTCTTCTTTCCAGTTGCTTCCTGCCCTATCCCAGACCACTCCATGTGCATAGTTATTAGCATCTCTACTCAATTTACCTCAAACTAAACTTATCTTTTTCTGTAAACTATTAAACCTACAGATTACACCGAAACCAAATCTCTCTTGTTTCTCTACTGTATTTCCTCCTATCCATCCCGATTGATACTCCTTTGGTTCAGATCCCCAGTATCTCTCTCATGGTCTGTTGTGAAATTATCCTAACTAGTTTTCCTGTCTCAACAATGATGTATTTAAAACAAGAATCTAACCATGTCAATCCTCGCTTAAAGCCCCTCAGTGGTTTCTCATTCCTATAGAACAAAGTCCAAGCTCCTTCATAGAGCATACCAGGTTCCAAATGATCTTGCCCTGCCTATTTATCTTTCACATCTTTCTTATCTCAAACTAGATGAGAAACATAGAATTGCTTAGAGTTTTCATCATGATGCTTCTTGCCCCCATATTTTTGCTAAAACTCTCCCTCTGGGAAAGTCTCCCCATACCTTTTTCCTTGGTCAGCTCCTACCTAGAGTTTAAGGCTAGGCTCACACACCACTGTAGGAAGCTTTCCTTGGCATATTTCCTCTGCCATTCACGGATGCTGGGGGTTGGGTTAGGTGCCCCTTTCTGTTCTCCATTATTAACACAGTGCACTTCCATATAACTTCCGAACTGGATTGTATATGTCACTAATTTTCCTTCACTGCAAAAGCTCCTAGGAAGAATTTATTTACCTTTGCATCTCTAACACCTGGCAGAGTATCTGCATAGAGTAAATGCTGAAGAAATGTGTTGACTGAATGAAGATAAGAATGTGAATGTTCCTAAGAAACCTTCAAATGAGTTTTGGATCACATTGGATCATCAGTTACCTATGCTAATAGGTAGGATTTCTGTGTGGATTAGGACAATGGATGAGTAGCACCCACTTTGCTTTCCAAATTCAGATTTCTTAATATTCCCCATACTGGAGGCGTAGAAGCAGGTAAGGGGTGAGAACACTGGCCTTCGCCCTTGCAGGCTTAAGAGCTTTAATTATCTGAAACATTACTTACAGATATTATAATAAATGTAAACCTTTTACATTCATAGCAAATGGAATAATTAGGATTTGTTGATACTTAGCTAGTGTTTGTTATGATCCTGACTCATTATTGAAAAGATTATAGTAATATAATGACAATAATAATCCGTCATAGTCTCGCTCAAGTCCTGTCTTCCAGGTCAATGTCATTATCAATATACAGGCATTTGTGAGTCATCCTTACGTCTAGGACAGTGCCAGGAGTTCAAGTGTGTAAATTCCAGGAATAGGCCTGAGCATGGCCTGATGAGTGGGTGGGTAAATCTCTTTAAGGGAATTACATAGAGTGTGTTTAGGATTAAAGTAAGACAAGATATAAAGTAAGATAAGGAGAATGGGCCACATTAAGGAACGTTTAGAAGGCCTGGCAAACATTTAAAATGCTGGACACAACACAGAAATTCTTATAATGAAATACTAACAGAAAAAAAAATAGGAGAAGGACACAAAATTGTATGTCGTGGATGGATAAATTTGTGATAGGCAAAATCTAGTAAAATATTAATAGTGAAATTTAGTTATGGTATATGAGTGCTTACTGTAAAAATTCTTTAACTTTCCTCTATGCTTGAAACTTTTCATAGTAAAATATTTGAGAATTCGCATGTACATGATAATTTCAGCTATATACTAAGTACATATTGAAGGGGAGGAAGACTATCCTCTACCTACTCTGGGTCCTTTCTGGCTGGGCTACGAATTAAATTGACATGAAACTGAATAGCAGGAGAAAATCAAACAAAGTTTAATAGCATGTATACATGGGAGAAACCAGGGAAACTGAGTTTCTTGACAAATGGCAGAGGTTTTCACCTTAAAAAGCATATTCAGATAGACAAAGGAGGACATTGGGGTAGTGGTTTGGGATTTCAGAGGGGAAGAAGACAATTCACATGGAGATGGAAATGCAAATACATATCAGACAACTCTTTACAGGGCCACCTATAGAGAATGTGGCTGGAGAGACAGAATTTTTGATAAGATGAGCTTGTTGGTGCCTTTCTTATTGCACCTATTTTACATTACACTACAGCTGTCATATGGTAGTGGCTCCTTCCTGGAACAGGCCTTCTGTGTTAAGTTCTTTAGGCAGTTTGAGAGGGGAAGGTCAAATGACCTTCAGATAAAATAATCAAGGTAAAGAGACATATTTTGAGGTGGCCAATTTTGATCTCCCACAATATGAAAGAAAAACTGGAAGGAAATGGCCTGAATGGGTATATGTGCTAAGAAAAAAAGTTAGGCATATTTAATGCCTTGGTTTTTATAATTTAAGAACATTTAGGAAGTAAAGGCAAAAAAGTTTAAACTAAGTTTGGTTTGGAAATAAGAAATTATTGATCAGAATATAGGAGAGTGAAGACTTGGACATTTGCATATATGACTTTGGATAAATTGTTTAGTCTTAAATTCTCTAAACCATTTTAGTGAACGATGACTAACAATACTACCAACTTATTGTGAGGATTGAATAGACAGGTAAAGTACACAGGATAGGGCTTAGTACCTGGTAAATATTGGCAAATATTTTTAGGAAACTGACATTTTAGAAAATAGTTATTACACAAACAGCTCTCCCTCCATCCCTAGTATTGTGTTTGTTTCGTAGATTGTACATTCTTTAATCCTGGGAACCAGATGAAGCTTTTTCTTTCTTTTTTTTTTTTTTTTTAATGAACTATATTTTTTTCTTAAACCCTGTTAAGTATTTTGAAGTGTTTGGGAAAGAGACTCCGAAGTAGCATCAAAAGTTATGGTAGAGGGTTAGCAGCCCTAGGAGGAAGTCAGAAGTAGATTAGTTTCCACAGAGCACCCTTTGATCCTGCTGGTTTAGAGAACAAAGCAGACTTCTGTAACTGTTAGCCTATTAGCACTCCCTGGGGAGAAAACTTGATTGGGAATGAGACACTCTATGGAAAAGCAAAGAACAGAGAACGAGGCATCTCTCGAGGTTCAGTGGCTGATTTTTGTGCTGTCATTGATTTCTTCACCTTGTACAATGGTTAGAGTCTGTGTAAATTCAGCACAGAGCTCTCCATGCTGTTGTTTATAGCTCCAACTTTCAGACTTTTCGTTACAGAAGGCTCATTTTCTCTTTCTGGGCTACATTTACACTGAGATGATAAATAGCCCCACTGGGGTGGAGGAGGTTCTAAGATTATCAATTGTGGCTTAAGTACATAGCCTATCTTTTCCTTAGCCCAAAGGAAGGGACATGGATGATTCCTTTACTCCTTGTTAATAAACATGCAAAATACAATCATGGGCTATCTTTTATGGATGACTTTATAGGTATTCCCTGGCTATGAAATCCTGAACCTGATATATCCCAAATACAGAAATTGCCAGGCTGTGCCGGAGGCAGGGATTTGCCTCAGAGTCCTTATTTTGCTGCTGGGAGCTAGAAAGCCAGGGCTGTCTGCCAGGATGAGAAAATGGGGAAGGGGAAGACAGACCTACATGCACTGTAGTGCTCAGATCCATTCTTGCCACAGGCTGGACTCTTGCTGGGGACAGTGTGGTTGTTAGATTGTACTGCCATCTAGAGAATTGCCTGCCCCATTTATACCTAACCTGACAGTGTATAGTTGGGTTTGTACTGTTGGCAATATCAGAATGCTTCCTAACGAGTATATCTAAAAGAGCATAATCTTTCTCCATCATTTTCTGATTTCTTGGCTTTCCTTAAAGACAGGAAATGCTGCTTCTTCCATTTTTGTACACCTGGAGATTAGTGATTGACTGCATAATGGTCAATGACGGACCAACCACGTGTATGATGTTAGTCCCATAAGATTAGCACCATATAGCCTAGGTGTGTAGTAGGCTATACTGTCTAGGTTTGTGTATGTACTCTCTATGATGTTCACACAATGACAAAACCCCCTAATGATGCATTTCTCAGAATGTTATCCTTGTTGTTAAGGGACACATGACTGTATTACATCAAGATGTTGTGTGAATGAATAAATGAATGAATGAGGAGATTAATAAATCTGTTTCAACTATTATATCAATATATTCCAGAAATATGGGCTGTTCTGATAATTCAGCCACCATTATTTTACATAAAAATGTTTTTGGAATACTGAACTTAGAAGTTGTTTTCTTATAACCTATTTATAAGTTAGCTTTACCTATATATTTTTGGAAATAACATTTTTCCCAATTATAAATGTGATATATGCCTACAGCAAAAAAAATTTAGGTAACATAAAAATGTTTTTAAATGACAATTACACATTTTTCCTATACCCACAAATGACTACAAGTTAGCATTTGAGATATTTCTATACTTTTTTCTTTACTTTTTCACACACACATTTTAAATAATATAATTTTCTAAGTTATAAATGTGCCATGATTCATTTTAACCAGTCCCCTATTGAGGAACATTTAGGTTGTTTCTAATAATTGATATATTTTATAATTAAAAGTGAATATGATTTTAGTCAAATTTCTGCATATATTAGGGATAGCTTCACTAAAGTAGAATTTCTATGTACCTTTTTGCTCTCAAAAGACTATTTCTGTTACTTTTTACTGAGTATTTAGAAAAACCTGATTCACTTATGCTGAATATCTTAATAACAGTATTAAAGATTTAAAATTCAATTGTTGCAAACACAAAATGTAGCACTGAAAGCATCCTAGGAGGAACATTTCTTTTATTATCTTTGAGGTGTACACCATATTTACCCACATAGTTAACACCATCACATAATTGCAGCTTTTAGAGTTTGGTATATGTTAAAAGGCTAAACTCCAACAGCCAAAATGTCTTTCATGTTTCACTGTGTCTGGATGACATTTAAACTCTCTTCCAGCCTTTGAAAATTGCCATAAAGCAGTAGCCATTTGTAAATAAATAGTCACAGAACTCTGTTGCTAGTCAAAATTTAACAGAAATATATATATATATATGAACTGTTAGTCTACTATTCCACTTTTGTCAAATTTTGAATAGCAACAGAGTTTTGTGACATATATATGTCACATATATATTTATAGGCATAGAAAATGGCAAGATAAATATAATAGGCTGAATCTTGGGATTCATTGTTCAGCATGTGTGAGAAAGAGACACAGACAGGGAAAGGAGGGGAGGAGAGAGAAGGGAGAGAATATGAATATAATGATGAGGGAATTTAATTCCTTGTCTCTTGAGGCATTTTTGCCCCTTTGGTTCTGCCACCCAGATATCTCTTCTTCCCTTTCACAGTTGTCCCCCCTTGTCCGCTGGCGATATGTTCCAAGACCCCCAGTGGATGTCTGAAACCGCAGATGGTACCAAACCCCATATATACTGTTTTTTCCCTTACATACATATCTATGATAAAGTTTAATTTATAAATTAGGCACAGTAAGAGATTAATGACGATAATAATAAAATAGAATAATTATAACAATACACTGCAATTAAAGTTGCTGTAGATCTTGGCACCCTCAGCACATGATTTTTTTTCTTTCCTTATTAAGTTGAGAACTTTCACCTCTTCACTTAAAGGAAGCACTTTACAGCTGCTCTTTGGTATGTCCCAATCGCCAGCATCATTACTCTTGCGCTTTGGGTCCATTATTATTTTTTTTAAATTTTTTTTAAATTTTTTTATTTTTTAAGTTTTTTGTTTATTGCAGTAACATTGGTTTATAACATTGTATAAATTTCAGGTGTACATCATTATACTTCTATTTCTGCATAGATTACATCATGTTCACCACCCAAATACTAATTACAACCCATCGCCACACACATGTGCCGAATTATCCCTTTCGCCCTCCTCCCTCCCCACTTCCCCTCTGGTAACCACCAATCCAATCTCTGTCTCTATGTGTTTGTTTATTGTTGTTATTATCTACTACTTAATGAAGGAAATCATACGGTATTTGACCTGCTCCCTCTGACTTATTTCACTTTGCATTATACCCTCAATGTCCATCCATGTTCTCACAAATGGCTGGATTTCATTGTTTCTTGTGGCTGAGTAGTATTCCATTGTGTATATATACCACAGCTTCTTTATCCATTCGTCCCTTGATGGGCACTTAGGTTGCTTCCAAGTCTTGGCTATTGTGAATAACGCTGCAATGAACACAGGGTTGCATGGATCTTTACGCATTGGTGTTTTCAGGTTCTTTGAATAAATACCCAGCAGTGGAATAGCTGGATCATATGGTAGTTCTATCCTTGATTTTTTGAGGAATCTCCATACTGTTTTTAATAGTGGCTGCACCAGTCTGCACTCCCACCAGCAGTGTATGAGAGTTCCCTGGGGCCATTATTAAATAAAATAAGAGTTACTTGAATACAACGGCTGCGATATCATGACAGTTGATCTGATAACAGAGACAGCTACTAAGTGGCTAATGGGTGGGTTGTGTATTCAGCATAGACCCCCAGGACAAAGGGGTGATTCTCATCCTGGGCAGGACAGATGGAGGAGACAGGGTGAGATTTCATCATACTTCTCAGAACCATGTGCAATTTAAAATTTATGAATTGTTTATTTCTGGAATTTTCCATTTAATATTTCAGACTGAGATTGACAGCAGGTAACTGAAACCATGGAAAGCAAAACCGTGGATCAGGGGGGACTGTGTTTTGTCCACATCTTCTATTCTTTAATTTACTCCTATCCTTCTAGTCCCATCTGTTTGAATTATTCTAATGGTATCTAGACCTCACCTCTGATTTTTATCTTTTTTACTTCAGCTCATTTCTTTCCCAGTTCTTTCTTTCATCCACCTTATTGGCCTCAAGTGACAATAAAATATGATAGCTTGCCAGAGGGAGATTTTATTTTCTTCTTCCTATCTTCTAATGTTGGGACCGTTTCTTGTTTTTCTCTCTGAGTACCATCCCAGTACCACCCCCCAGTCTCACTGGGTGGTTTCTCATTTCCACTCCAGTGATTTCCAAACCTATGCAACAAACCAACTCAGCAAACCTTGATGACTTGAAACTCCACCGAAGGTGATGAGCATGAGTGCCAAGTAGGGTAGTGAGCAGCTACAAAAGCAGTGGGGCTTGGTGGTGGAAGCCATCAAGCTCTACCACAGAGTTCTCCAAGTGATTGTGTCAAACCTTGTCCCATGTGCCGTCCCTGCTCTTTCCCTTTGCTTATTCGCAGTTCTCATATTATCCTCTCATTCTTGGTTATCATGAGCTGAGACTCTGAGATCTTGACATCCTCTTTGGTCGGGTTT
Organism: Ceratotherium simum simum; assembly: GCF_057802395.1. Classification (NCBI taxonomy): domain Eukaryota; kingdom Metazoa; phylum Chordata; class Mammalia; order Perissodactyla; family Rhinocerotidae; genus Ceratotherium; species Ceratotherium simum. The sequence goes on along the minus strand of NC_141919.1, from coordinate 46,934,258 downwards.
TCCCTCACTTAGCATTAGTTGCTCTGGCCACCCTCTCTCTCGTAGTCTCTCTCCAGTCCCCTCTCTGCCCCTGCCCTCCACTCCCTTCCTGTCTCCTCTCTCATTTGCAGCACATCTCACAGCAGTTCAGCATCCCTGAGGATTAAAGGCGGTATAATGAGCAGGCTTCATTGTACTGCATGGTAAGGGAGATGCCAATTTCTGGAGGGCTGTATATCCTCTCAGATCCAGCCTGCTATTTTTAAAAACATTCTCCTCACACAGGGAGGCTGTTGGCGTTCTGCAAAAAGTGCCTGTACCTCTCTCTCCAGTACCTTAGGAGATTTTTCTAGGCTCCCCCTGCTGCTATTTGCAACCTACTTTGTTATCATTGTATCTCCTTTGCTCCTATTGTCTGACCTCATTTGTTGTCTTCTTGCCTGGATCTAGTGGATAGATGCTTTTTCATCATTACAGTTTGGTTCTTTATTGTAGGGTCACCATTAAACATTATCTTTAGATTTTTCACAACTCTACATTCTACCCGCTGAGGTGAATCCTATCACAATGCTTAGACACAGTGGTAGCTCTCAGAACCCAACCCAAATTAGATGTGGAGAGTTCAGACAGATTCCATGACATGGGCCTTAATGTTTGGTCATTTTTTTTTTTGCTACTAGGATTGTGTTGCAGCAAAAAAATTAGCAATGGAACAGCATCATTAAGAATTCAGACTTTGGACTCAGACAAACCTAGATTTGATGATAATATCCACCACTTAAAAGTAGCGTGACTTTGAGAAAGTTTATGTAACTCCTCTGAGTTTGAGTTTTTCCACTAGTAAAATGGATATGATAGCAGCACCAACTTCGTAGGCTTATTCATAGGCTTATAGCATTAAGGTGCTATAAGTAAAGAACTTAGTGCATCGTTTAGAACATAAAAAGTGCGTAATAAATGATCATTAGCATCTTTATTTCTTTGCAAATTGTTGAAATTTAGTTTGTAGTGGTAAGTGGAAATTCTAAGGCCAAGTGATCTATGAATGCATTTTCCACTAAATTCAGCTATAACTAAATGTTAAAATCTTTAAGTAAACTTTATTTTCCCAGATCCACCTCTTTTATGGTGATTCTGGTTTTCTTCACATAAAGTGATATAATCAATCAAAACAACAAAAATGTCAAGAAATGTTTCACGTCCTGAAAATAGAAGCCACTGTACTTGTATGAATTCAGAGTTTATGTGCTGCAAATTAGGGATATTGGGAGATCTGTAAGTATGGCCTTTATTTCTGCTACCTGGAATTGTGAGGCCTCACCTGTAAAAGACAGACGATAGTCAAACAAGAATCATAAAGTTTAGGAGAATCTAGGGAATGCTGCTCTAAAAGGAGGAACAAATCCATAAAATAAACATTAATGTTTATTTCAGGCGTGGCGTTTTCATTCTGGTTCTCCTCCAAGGTAGAACTCGCTAATTCTGCCAAATTTCACTTACATGAGTTTGTATGTTGCAATTTGGCATTGCACTGCATGGGAGGTAGGTAGCTAGTTCCTGTGACCTTCCTTTTCTTTCCTGAACTTTCCAAAAGAAAGTTTCCCCTTGTGCTCATTGACCTAAAAATGAAGTGGTGGGAAGGAAATAATACCTCCCAGGGACTGCTTCACGCACACAGCGTTTTAACGTGATGCTTACTGCATCCGGAGTCTGAATAATAGGCCATTCTCCATGGCCCTCAACCACTGGGCTCCTAAATTTGCTTACTCCCAACACCTGAGATACAGAGGGAGCAAGAGCTCTTTTAGGGGACAATTCCTTATGCTGCCACTTGGTCCTACCATATTAAACAGCTCCTCTGCTTGGAATTACAGAATCCTGGAGTCATAAGGGGTTTTAGAGAGCACCAAATTCAGGATTCCTCAAACTGTGATTCCAAAGTAATTCTGTCATCCCAAGAAACGATAATATGACAAAAAGGGGAGGAGATTCTGTGGTCAAAGAAGTTACTTAAACATTTTTAAAAGTTTTATTGTTGGATCCTCTTATAATCTTTAATGATTATAGATTCCTTTAATCTATAATGTTAAAGGAACTGTGACTCTCAAAAGTAAATGCATGCAGTATGTTACATTTTGCAAATTTCGCTACATAACTTGCTTTAGCATCTTCTGGCGCACAAGCGTTAGGCAGAGTAGTTCGGGAAATACCATCGTGGCTCCGCCACTTCATTTTACAGATAAAGTAGCCGTGCCACTGTCAAGGCAAAAGCCTGTAACTTTAATAAAAATCAGGGTCCAGTTTGAAAAACTTTACCAGAATTGGCAGGAGCACACAGACAGCTCATCTTTCTGTTTGGCATCATAACAGCTGGCACTGGTAGCCCTTCATGCTCCCAGTGAATTTTCTCCCCTCTCTACCCAATGTTACATATAGCTTCATACAGCCTGTGCTGTCTGCAGTGGTGTCCAGTGCCAAGTCACCTTTTCTTTGCATAATGGAGAATAGAATAGAATAGAAGCCCAGAACTTCCATTCTCTTGTCAATGACTGGTTTGAGACCTAATCATATTCACCATTCCCCACATGCTCATCTCATTCAATGTGAACACTAATAGTGACACACTGATAGTGACACAGAGTCATTTCACTTTTTAACCTGTTGCTTTAATTGTTAGCTTACAGTGAATATAGCATTGTGCCTTTCCTTATGTTTCACAATAATGACGAAGATTTAGGAATTAGTTGTTTCTGGTTTTGTATTTAAACGCAAAGTGGGTCTTTGCTGTTTGTTTAAAAATGTGGACATGTATAATGTATGGTAGAAAGGACCAGTGGCAGTTCAGATTAGAAAGAATTAATTCTTTGTACATCTCAAACATAAGAAGTCATGTACTATTATGGTTAGAGGGAAAATTATGTATTGAAGTCTCTTTCTGTTTATATAAACTGAGTTTCTCCAGGCCTTACTGACTGGAGTGTATAAGTGTAAAAGTAAAAGTATTGACAATATATCTCAAGCACCATGATTGTTTCTATGCAGATGAAAAAGCCTGTCTTCTTCAAATGCAGGGCATCCCTCACCACCTCTGTCAACAGTCAGTGTGGCTTCCAGGTCATGGCAGAAGGAAGGGTGAAACCCTTTATACTACACACAGGCACACATGCACACAGATTCACATTAAACCAACCTCTCATGAGAGAAAAAAAATCTTCTTAGGAAATGTGACTCTTTGAAAACTATGGCAAAGCAAAGATCTTTCTGTTTCCTTCCTTTGGCAATCTAATGCAATATAGACTCTCATTCTCTGTTTCCTCTTTCTGTCTCTCTCTCATTCTCTCTCTCCCTTGCTCATTGTGCATCTCTGACTCTGTTTCTCTATCTTTTCGTCTCTCTCCCTCCACACTTCCCTCCTTCCTGTAGTATATTTCTTTATCGGTCTATCTTCTTATCTCTGTTTCTTCTCCTCTGTCAGTCTTCGTGTTCTGTCCCTTGCTCTGTCTCTGTCTTTCTCTGTCTCTCTGCCTCTTTTGCCTGTTCCCTCAGCTAACATAGAATTCGCGACATAGGTTGGGCAGGAGTCATCAGAGTTCCAGCTATTGAGTAAACAGTTGTCCTAACAAGCAACGATCATCAAGGTTCCAGACAGGGGCAAGGCCATTTCCTATGTCCCAGCTCCAGATTTTTTAATCTTCAGTTAAACCCATATAACTCACCATAGTGATGTCACTGGGGGTGGAGAGGGGCATCTCCACCCTGTCCTAAGGAGGGATTCTATACTCAAATCCTAGAAGTACTCCAACACTTCAGGTATTGTTTATGCCTCACTGTTTGATAAACGGTTCTCAAAATTTTGGCCCTTAGACCATGGAGTTCCCATTTTTAGAGGGTCTGCTGAGGGAAAACTATTTTTAAATTAAGACCAAGATATTATTTGCTTTTTCACTGCGTTGACAATTGTACTGATGGTGCAAAGGCAATGGTAGGTAAAACTATTGGAGTCTTAACAAAATTCAAGGTGTTAACCCCAAACTGTTACAGGAAGTCATTGTGTTTTTTACCATCACGTATTTGGAATAAAAAAAGAAAATCCAGTTCACTTAACAATGTTCTTGATGAAGTATTATAGATTATTATTTTTATAACATCTTCTGGATAAACATTTTTTTAATATTCTGTGTGATGAAATGTGTAATATACATAAAGCACTTTTGCTGAAAACTGACGTGTGATGTTGTCTCAAGCAAAAGGACTTGTGGGATTGGTTGAGTTGCCAGCTGAACTAACCACTTTTTCATTTAACACCATTTTAATGTGAAAGTTTGACTGACAGTCCAATTAGAGTATTGAGACTTAGATATCTGGTGTATATTTATTAAAAATAAACAAAGCAACTTTGTCACTTCAAGGAAAGCAACCATTTTGTATTTATATTTGTTGCCAATGATCAAACTTGAGCTTTCAAGTGAAAATTAAAGTTTTGAAAATCTTTTCTGTGCCACCACAAGCTTCATAGCTTCCCAATACTTAAAAAATTTTCTGATGAGATTGGTGGCGATATTAACGAACGTAATTTTTTTGGTATTGAACAATTAAATCTTTCAATAATATGAAGATGTGCATAATTGCACCACTGACTTAGTACTCACACTGTTCACATTACAGTTCTAGGGCTCACGAGATGTCTAAAATGTGTCATATAGTTTAACCTCAACTTCAATTCTCCATCCATAAAATGGATCTAATGTACTCCCTTTTCAGAAAGTTTATGGATATTAAATGGAATAATATATGTAAAGATAATAACACATTGTAGGAACTCAATAAATGTTATCACTCTTTTTATTAATGTAAATAACTGTAATAACCATACCTGTTTCATAGGACTTTTTTGGAGGGTAAATAATAAAATAAAGGGAAAATATCTCGAAGAATGTTAGATTCTTCATTCTCCTTCTTCTCCCCTTTCTCCATCCTCCCACTTCTAACCTGAAAATAAAATATACATTCTATAACAGAGTCCAGTCGGGAAAACAGAAACTATATCTCTTGTTTGAACAAAGAAGATGTAATATAAGGGATAGGTTCAACAGCTGTTGGAGAACTAGAAGAGGCAAAAGGGACCCACGAGGTTGTACGGAGATTGTGGCCGCAGGAAGCAGCTCCACCCTTAGGGCTTAGAGGAATTAAAGGAAGAATTGGTGTTACTAGGAGCTTAAAAGAGGAATGCTGTAGTTCTGAGGTCCATACTTCTTGGAGGTGGTGCTATGCAGCTGGTGTTGGTATCTAAGGAGCTTGATGCGGAGGCCTTAGGGAACTCAACTCAAGAACTCTCAGGAGGGGATGCAAGGAGCCCAGTGCTGGCACCTCTGAGAGGGCAGAAGGAGCTGGTTCTGGAAGAGTTGGAAAAATCTGTAGACAGACTCATTTCTGCTAACAGAGTAAAGGACGATTGTGAAGGCAATGCTGGCAGCAAATGAAGATGGATGGATAAGCCCCTTGCTCCCCTTCTCCTGCCCGCCCCCAGCCCCCAGCCTCTCTCCAGTGCCCCCTATGGCAGAACCTAACAGGGAGCCAGCTGGGAAAAGAGAAATGTGGTGTGTGCAAGACCCAGCCTCCAAATCTCGATGCAGAATATAGAAGCTGGGTTTGGGGCTACGAAATGATAGCTTCAAAACTGACAAAATTCTTACCTGGCATCTATTGAGAGGGAAATTAGAGAGGCCTTCTTTGTTCAAAGTCTGTACCTGAAGCGAAGCTATCAAGAGGACTTGAGATGTCAATATTATTTGATTGACCCAGTGGACTCATTTTCAAATCTTGTTTTTGGGAAGAGAGACTCACTTGTGCCATTCAGTACAATTGTAATTACTATTTTTGCAGAATAGAAATCCAGGAAGCCACCAGGAGAGTGAACTAACAGAATTGTTCTAAAGTGACTAATTTAAAATTAATCACTGTGACATGCCTCCTTAAACTTGAGATGTTTCACACAATCAGATTTTCAGTATTTTCATTAGTGTGATTTGCATACCCAAGATTTTATTTAATTTTTTGGTAGAAGATTCTATTGTAACGCAACCAACATAACTATTAAAGGGTGTAGACCTGGGCTGATGAATAAATGTGATTTCATTGTATTTTACGTGATTGCAGTCTAATTTCTTCCAATAACTTTGACTTGTAAGGGATGTGTGTGTGTGTGTGTGTGTGTGTGTGAGAGAGAGAATGTCTAACCACTAAAATTTCTAAATTTTTGCAAGAGAGCATAATATCTGGTGAATTTATGAATGACATTTCAGTTCAGCAAAGTTGTCAAGGCTAGAATATACATATAAAGATACATTTTTCATAATAATTAAAGTGATCAAAGGCAATAAATATGTTTCAATGTCATATGATGGTTTTATTTCATGCATTCGTCTTATAGAAGGACATCCACAGGCATCTTAAAAAGGGAAAAGCTGTAACATTCAAATTATTTTTCTTTCTCTGGCACACTTGCTGTAACTTGATTGCTCTCATACTTTCATCATTCGTATGCTATTACTGATATTTAGATCATTTAATTCAGTTTGATGTGGAAGTTGTCTTATACCCTAATTATTATTTTCTAGTATCTATTTAAGAGTACCCATTGACTTACAAAAATAAATATAATGAAATTCATTATCTGAAAATACAAGCAATAGTGTCGTCAGGGATGGGTACATCAGATGGGATTGTGAATCTGCAGCCTGGAAATACATATGCGAGTTTTTTTCAGAATGAGAGCAAAAGCAGCCAGACAGAAAATGACACGAGGAGTCTGAGATGAGCGCTGTTGGAAGGAGCTAAGATCTTTTCCCACGTTCCCAAGCGTTTTTGTTTCATTTCATTTAGGGAATCCGTTGGAGATGATTCCAAGATGCAGAACCCTTATACATGAAGTATCCCAAAGGAAGTTGGAGCATCCGCGTTGAAATTGCTTCTTGTTGTGGTAAGATGAAATGATTCTTAACACATTGACCTTTGGAGAATGTGATGAGAAATGTGTGTGTGAGTGCGTGCGTGTGTGTGTGTGTGTGTGTGTGTAAATAAAAATTATGAAGGTTTGTAACCCAATACATAAATCTGAGATTCAAAAACAACTCTTTTTTATTATTTTGCAATGATTATTTTCTGCTTCCTTAAGACGAATGGGGCACAATAAGGAATTCAAATTTGTTATTATTAATTTCCTACTATGTGTATGTGCATTATTTATGTTAGTCAGTAAGTCAACACAACTGCCTCAGGAGGTAGGTATTATTACCCTCACAATACAGATGTAGAAAATGGAAGTTCAAAGAAATTAAATCCTTGTCCAAGATCATGTAGCTTGTAAATGGCACAAGAGTGATTTGATTCTATGCTCTACTTTTTCTGCTGCCATGCTGCCTCTAGCATCTGTGATACACGAGCAGACAAAGAATTAATCTTGGCTGAGGGCAAGACCCTCAAGTTGTAAACTGTCATTTAGAAAAGAGTCGTAATCGCCTTTCCTTAGATAGAAAATCAAAATGAAGGAATTTTCTTTATATTTTCACTACTCTTGAAAAGAGAAAGATTTCTGTAAGTCATTGACTGGTTACATAGATGATGGTGTTTCAAAGAAATTGAAAGTCTGGGAAAAACTGACATAGGAAAATGTGTGCTCTAATTTTCCCATTCACCTTTGCTGTAAAATGAAAATCTGTAGTTGGCTTCCTCCATAGCCTGCCATGGCTGACAATATAGTTTAATAAAACTAGTTCCAATCCCCCCTTTATGGCTGACTAGTATAGGACTCAAGAAACTTGAATCTCATTTCCGTTTTCTGTTACTTGTGCCACCAGGTTGTTGCAAGTTTCCATTGAAATAAGAGATAATACATAGAGAACACCTACAATTCTGCCTGGTACACAGTAGATATTCAGTAAATAGGAGCCATATCAAAGACATTATAATGTAACAGCTATTAAAATATGTCATTTTTCTGTTGAAGGTCTATGTATGAAAATTTGTAATTAAATAAATGTTTATGTGAAAGATTCTCTCCATTCAACATTATGTAAAGTTAGGCTTGAATATATTTTATTTAGATACAAGACATTTGTCTGGGACAATTACTGATTGAAACCTTTAGAATTCCAGTACACTTTAGGGGCATTAGTTTATAAATAGCGGAACGCGGGTTCTAGGGACTCAGCAGTACCATTGGATTTAGTTGATCTAGCTATCCTACCTGAAAATCTTCAAACAAATCTTCCCAGTAATTGCAAACAAGATACCCACTCTATCCTTGTGAGTCAGATTTGCTTGGGTTATTCACCTTGGGTGTCTATAAAGCATTCTCTCAGCGGCCTTTGCACTTACGGAGTCTTACTTCTACGTTGGTAATAATCAGCAACATTTCTGTGGGAGCAGATACCACGCTGCAGTTGAAGATTACATTTTAACTTTCTATGTTGTGAAATGGAAAAAAAAGCTGAACTTTCAATGTGAGATTCTGAGAAGAAACCTTCAATCATCCTTGAGTTCCAATGTGAGTTTTCACTTTTTTATGGTGAAGTAAAAGCCTATAAGATTAATGAATGCAATGAAGATATTAAACTAGAATCTCCAACGTAAAGAGACAAAGCCTCCCCCCAGAGCATCGTGGGAAGGAATCTAGGCCATTCTTTACTGAAGCTATTTTCAATTAGTTTACATTCTGAAAACACCTGCAAAATTGTCCATATCCCTCCTATGCTGTGTTACTTCTCAATTCAAGAGTTTTGCATTTGGACAGAAGCTCCTAAACAAACAATCCTGAGTTTCCACTTTACATCCAGCTTGAGATTGAGTTAAAAAGTTGTTGTTCTTAGGGATATAATTTTCTTTGCTTAGGCCCTCGTTTCTCTTTGCTTTTTCTTATAATAACCCTATATTTGCTTCATGTTTTACTAACTCTAAGATAGTGATCAAGTTACTTAACCTCTGTTAATCTCAATATTCTCATTGTAATATGAAGATCCTAACAGTTCCATTGCAGACATTTTAAGGATTACAAAGAAATGTGTAAATCATCTACTGCTTGGAACATTGTTGATAATTTTAAATGGTAGCTATATATCTGGATTTGCTAGTAAGTTTGATAACATGTGAATCCCCCAAATATTCATCAAGAATTCCTTTGAATCTTCCAGAATAAGGACAAAATTTGTTCAGAAGATTGGGATGACTCACAAAGCAGGGGAGGGTTGTTAAAGGAAGCCTCAATTTGGACAGAAGTGCCTAACCAGGAAAATAAGTATTCATGAATTATCAGGCCAAGGAAAACAGACCTTTCCCTCAGATTTGTTCATATTACCTGTATGGTATTGTGCCTTTATTATGAGTTTTTCCTTTTTTTTTTTTTAATTTTATTTATTTATTTTCCCCCAAAGCCCCAGTAGATAGTTGTATGTCATAGCTGCACATCCTTCTAGTTTCTGTATGTGGGACGCTGCCTCAGCATGGCCGGAGAAGTGGTGCGTCGGTGCACGCCCAGGATCCGAACCCAGGCCGCCAGTAGCAGAGTGTGCGCACTTAACCGCTAAGCCACGGGGCTGGTCCCTATTATGAGCTTTTTCATATTCGTATCTCTAGGCCAATAGTTGTCAAGCTCTAAAGCGTTTACAATAACCTGGAGAGCTTATTAAAGATACAGAGTACAGGACGCTATTCTTGGCATCTCATTTCCATAGGACAGGTTGGGATTGGGTCCTAAGAATCCACATTTTAAACATGATTATTTAGAACAAGCGCAATTCTGGTAAATACAACTAACTGGGGCTTAATATTTTTCTTCCTTGAAGCTTTAAGTTTTGCACAATCTAATTCTAGAGATTTATTGTTATAGGTCAAATTGAACAACTTCATTCAGTAACCGTTAAGACAGATAACTAAGAAACCGATAAGCTTCAATAACGATTCTCTACATTTATTTGGCAATAGAGTAACTTTGCAAAGATTTTGGTTCCATGAACATATAAGAAGTTGATAAAACACATAAGTAAGAAAAAAAACTAGTGTCCCAGTTAATAGCAATAAGAGTTCTGATTTGGCTAATGTTTATTGAAAACCCTCTAATAACCAGTTGCTTTCATATGCATTAGTTTATCAAATGTTCGTTCTAGCCCTTCTCAGTACCTAATATCCCTAGTCTACAGATTAATAAAAATAGATTTTACAGAAGTTACTGGATCATCAAGTTATGAAGTTAAGAAATGATAGGGCCAGGACTCAATCTTGGCACCAAATCAGTGTGCAACTGTTACATCTGCTTCCTAATCCTTGGATAATTCAATTTTCCAGTCAGGAAAGGTTTGGTTTTATGGCAGCCAGCAGCGTAAGCACATATGGGAACAATCAGCCTATATTTGTTTTGTTTAAGCTCCTGAACACTTAATTCACCATCACCTGCTGAGTTAGACTTTGAAAGGCATCAGTAGAGTAGGCCTATTTCATCTGCTTTGTGAAACTACTCAGAAAGAAATTTTCTAAAAAAATGTCTCAATATCTTCTGCAGATTCTTACTGTTTTTCGCAAGTGTGCTGGTTGATCATCAGCAATTTGGCTAGTCTCCTTTGTATCTAGGTTTGGCTATGTGTCTAAGTCTTAGCGAATAAGATATGAGCTACAATAATGTGTGCCATGTCCAGGTCGTGTCCTTAATCATGTGCATGTTTCTCCTTCTTCCTCTAGTAACTTGGAAAATGAATGTGGGATGGGATGTCCTGGTGATCTTGCATCATGCAGACAAGAACAACTGTCTGAAGGGAGTAGAACAACAACATAGAAGGAACCTGGCTTCCTGGCTTAATTTATAGAGCAAAACAGTCCAGGACTGCTTCTCTGCTGAATGTTATGTGAAAGATAAATAAGTTTCAGTTGTTTAGACATTGACATTAAGCTGTTATACATGGCAGAATATATACCCTAATGAATTAATTCATTCTTCCATAAATGTGTTACCCATGAACACCTGGCACACTGTGACTCCTTGGGAAAGTCCATCTTAGCCTGAACAGAAGCACAGGCCTTTAAATAGAGAACACCATGGTAGTTACCTAGCTTGTGTGTCTAGACTTTGAAGCATCTCACCTCACCCATCTTACTTCTTAGAATGTTCTCCTGACCACTTTCCTCTAGCTCTGTTTTCCTTTCAGTCCATCCTCTGCCAGAGCTGTACATAAATTTGTTACTTTTTTCAGCTCTCCTTGCTACTGCATTTATCTTTCACACATTTACAGTGTGAAGAAGGCAAATATAAGACAATAGGAATAATGAACCCTGAGATGAACTTCAGAGTCTGGCCCTGGTTAAAGACATTTAAAGTGAACTTAAAAAAAAAAAAAAAAAACACATCAGGCTATCCAAAGAACACTTATCTACAGACTACATTAGGTGGGCTTCTTGAACTTCTGTTACCTAGATAACAGTGTCCAAATCTACACAATCTATAAGATTTTCTTCATTGTTCCTTGCCTTTCACCCAATCCCTCACCTGGTCTATCCTCATTTTGCATACAAGACAAAGCTAAATTTTATTTTTTCACATTTAGTGATCTTTAAAGATCTTGAATCTTTATTTTAGAGAAGACTTTAAATTTATAGTTATTTCCATCATAGCCAAAGAATGCCTTGGTGTCATATGGATACGGTGTTCTCTTAGCTGCTTAATATAGTCCTGAGTTATTATTTAGCTGTAGTTCTGCTACAGAACATGCTCGCTACCAAATGACTGGTTTCATTATTACATTGGCACTCTGGGACCCAGCCTGAGGTCCCTTGGCTCTTTATATTGCCCTGTAATACCATGGTTTATGCACCTTCTGATTAGCAGAGTGCATGCTTAGCATGTACCTTAAGATATCTCATGATTGGGTGGCTACTACAATAGCAGTATTTTATCGTTCTATGTCACTCCCTTGATGCTTCTTCTATCTCTGAGCATACTTTCTGGCCCTTTCACCTCAATGGTCTACACACAGTGTCTCATTTAATTCCCCCAAACGACAGAGTGTAATGACTGCACTTTAGTCACTGACTCGGCAAACATTTACACAGCATTCCTTTTGTGCCAGATATTGTTTGAGGCAATGGAGAGGAAGACATCAATAAACCCTCCAGTTGCTCCCTGTCTAATAGGGAAGATAAATAAGTTTTAAAAACCCCACGTTTTAAGTATAATAGTGCAAAACTTAAATCGTAGGGGCAGGGAGCAGAGGAGAAAAGCACTGTTTTACTGAAGGGGGAAGAAGGGCTAAGATCAGGAAATGTTTCATGGAAATTCTAATTCAGTTGAATGTGGAAAGATGAACAGACAGGCTCAGGAAGATTAAGTGATTTTTCCATAATATCATAGCTAGTTAATGCAGAGGATGGACAGGGATTTATACCCAGGAACTTTTGATGTCACAGCCCATGCAATCAGCAATTCTTGCTGCATAGTTCTTTGGTTCTTGGCTATTTCTGTACTTGAATGCTATTCACAAGTTGGTACCTCTCCTCGTCCCCCCATCACTTATTCCACTTGCTTCTCAGTTATAGTTACATGTTAACTTAGTAGTGGAGATGGTATACAAATTCAGATGTGTTTCAAGGAAACAACTTCCAAATCTTCAGCTCCATATGTACTCTTTTCTAAAAGTGATCCAAATGAGATTCCACTGATGGTCTGCCAGTTCTGCTTTCCCACCTCCCCTTTCACAATTGCTCCTTTTTCACTTTACAAAATAGTCATGCTTCTCACTCTGGTCCTTACTTCCCAGAGTATGCCATCCTGGGGGTAAAAACTTCAGTGATGATCAACAAAGGGAAAATTCAAGAATGAAATGTAGCTCCCAGAGGGAAGGAGTGCACCTTCTTTCATTCAGATGGAAAACTTACAACAATGCTACTTACTTAATCTACCTGGTGTCTGCCACTTGATCAGTTTCTATTCATCCACTCCTCCCTTCTTTCTTATAAGATGGACGCTTCAAATATCTCTATACCCAAGGTTTTAAAGAACATATGTTTAAAGCATATATAAAGTATATAATAAGACAGAAATTATATGCTTTGGAACTATACAAACATATACTAAAATTGTTTATAAAGTCAACTTTAAAAAGATGTGGGAGTATATATATATATATATATAGTGTGTGTGTGTGTTTTTCAAAAATATTTCAAAGAAAAGTATATTTGCAGACCTCCTCCCAAGTGTTGTTGTTTCTCTAGGAAGCTGCTGAGGGAGGCTAGGGGGATGTATATCCCTAGGTCTCCATCATTCCCAAGGCTCCCTACCTCCAAGCATTTTCAAGCTTATTCTTGAGATTGTTGGATATTTGCCTTTTGGATAGCTCAAACATTAGTGTCAACTCTTCGAAGATAAATATCACCCACATATTTTGCAATGCTATCATTCTCTAGTTAATTTGACCACCATTTTTTTCATTGAAGAAATTACTAGAAAATATATAGGCCATTAACTTTTTCTGAGTTAAAAAAAAATGATGCATATGATAGGTTTCAGGATATAGTATTATATGAACGAGTAAATGAGTGAAAGATTTATCCTAATGTAGAAAGCAAAAGAAGAGTTTTAGATATTTCTTGAGAACATGAGAGCAATTATACTATTATATGTTTAAGTATTTGTCTAGTTTTGAAGATTTATATTCTGATTTAGTGAGCTTACTTTATCTTGCTTGGGCTTATCACACAGTACTAGATAATTTAATTGCACAGTATCATTACCATGTAAGTGCCAAGGAGGCACTTGTGGTGTTATTATATGTTGCTCCAAGCTATATCACACAATCACTGAGAAAGGAAAAAGAATAAAGCTTGTTTCTTCTCAATCTTGAAGAATGACAGTAAAATTGTGATTGCAGCATAATTAAATCTGCATATCTAGCTACTAATAAATGACCTGCTGTCCTGGAATTCAAAAGAAGTGTCAGGCCTCTCAGCCTTGTCTGGCACTGGTCACAATCTCTAAGCTTTTTTATAGCTTTTGCGGCTAATGACTAGCTTGAGAATTTTCAAGAGAATTTTACCACTTTGTATCCCATATTAAACTCCATTATTGAATCAACTTATTTTCCTTCAACTTTATTTTTTTTCTTTCTTTCTTTTTCATTTTAATTTTTCTTTCTTTCTTTTTGTGTGTGTGGTTGTGTGTGTGGGGGGGAGGGAGAGTGGTGGTGATTTGGGGTGAAGAGGTAAATATGAGTGTTCCTTTTAAGATGCATTAGTCAATTTTCTTCTTTTCAGGGGCATTTAAAGCAGAAAGCGCATAAATAAAATTAATTGCATAATTCTCTAGACATCTGTCAAAATCTTGACATGCTCAGTCCCTATAATTGGCATTGTATATTCAAAGTAAGTTTTGCAAACAGCAGGAGCACAGGCTGTGTGAGAACTGCCTGTTAAGCAGGGGCAATCTGCTGTAATGGAGGGTCTGTCAGCAGTCCTTCAGAGTTATAGCAGCCGCTAGCCAGAGTGGCACAAACCTGCCTTCCCCATTCTCATTTCTTACACATATACACATGCAAAGTTTTAGGGCCTGTTTTATGATTTCATAGCCACTGCAATCTTGTCAAATGTCTTGACATATAACCAAAGTAAAACAACTATGGTAGTTAAGATAATATTAGCTTCTCTAACAAACACACCCCAAGATGTTTAATAGCTTAAGCACAATAGAATTTTATTTCTTAGTCATTTAAACTCAAAAATAAGGTGGTTGATACATGATCAACTCATTCAAATAGAGATTCAAAGATCTGGGCTCCTTCCATCTTATGGCTTGCTATTTTCAACATTTGTCTTCCAAGAGCACCCTGATTAATTTCATTTAGCTGGTAGAAGGGAAAAAGGCATAGAGAAAACACGTGGGGGTTTTTGTGGGCCAGGCTCAGAAGTGGTGTCCCACACTTTCACTCATGTTCCATTGGCTAGAACTTACCATTGCAATGGAGGCGGAGACATATAGCTGACCTGTGTGTCCAGGAAGGAAAAAACACAGCTAACCTGTCTCTGCACAGCAACATGTAAGATTTTGAAGCTGCAGTCACTAATAATTGTATATAGAGGAAGAAGATGACCAAAGGTGGAGGCAGACAAGGAAATGGAGAAATTGTCAAATGTGTAATAGTGCTTCATAAATGATTTTTATAATTGTATTGATCGTCTCATGCAGAGTGAAAAGTGCTGATTTGTTTTGCACTTCTTGACAAGTTAAACACAGCCACAAACAATGCTGGGCCCCACCGATAGAGAGAGCTTAATTCTGGCAAAGACTGAAAGAGAAGTCGGTCCATTTATTCTGCTTCTTTTCTAGACTAGGTTGTAGAGGACTACAGGTCTTAATAAAGGTGAACACTACCTTTTCGCTCAGAGGGAATTCAGGAGGGTGGGGATAGAAATGCACTGCAGCCATTCATTCATTTAGCCCACATACATTTATTCACTACCTTAGATATACTTGGTACTATACTTAGCCTTGAAGATAGAGAAATTAATAAGATAGAACCTCTGCTCTCAAGACCTTACATGTGGGTGGGAGAAGCAAGCCTGTAAACTAATAACTAATGATATTATCACAATTACAATTCTATGAAGGCATAGTTGGGGGAGTGATTACCTCTGCGTAGAGAAATCAGGGAAGACCACAGAGAAGAGACGCCATTTAATAACTGGGGCTGGAAGTATGAGTCTTTTCAGGTCCACAAGAGACTTTTAGGGAGCATTACACCCATGGTCAAATATATGAAAAAACCTGGCAGCCTAGGGGAATGAAAGAACGTGGCATAAGCAGAAATGGGAAGTTCTTTTGCATGTCTGGAAAACAGAAAATTTATAATAGGTTGTAGGAGTCTGGGGAAGCCAGCTTGTGAACAATGACTCCAACCTCAAGAGTGGATGGAATAGTGAGTGTTTGAGTGAGATCCTAGTAGAGGAAATGTTACTGAACCAAGTGGGCTTGCCTCCTGGTGAATTAAATAAGACTCTATACACCAGTGGAAGTTGTCTCACAAAGTAAAGTGTATTTGCAGCAAATAGGAGGCCATGAGGAATCATTTCCAAAGTCATGACATCCCTGAACAAAGGGAAAGAGGAACTTTTCTTTGGTTAGGGAATGAATATTCAAAAGGTAGAGAAGGTACACTGCAGATTATGGTAATGAGGCTTAATCTCCTCTTGAAGAGATCTTCGCATTATAAGTAAGGCAAGGTCATGGGTGCAGCTCTTGTAGGGAGGCTTGGTTAGCTTCAGGGTGGCTACTGGTTGTCTGCTTAATATAACAACAGTTAAATGCTTCTGAACCCAACCTTGAGTGTGTTGGGGCAATAGTTGGTGACAGAAGGAGTGAATGATCTTCCTGTGTGTCACTTCTTCACTGTCTGCACTCTTAGAGTCCTCACTAGCCTTCTAACTGCAGACCCTAAGGCACTCCTCCTCACTCACCCCTGTGGTCACTCTATCTGCACCATATGTGTTCCCAGGGAACTATAAAAGGGATTTAGCTACACAGGTAGAATTTGCTGAAATGAGACAAGTGCAGGAGAATAATGAAAAAAAGCAAAGTTTATTGACTTTAAATATAAGTTGCTCTTACATAGATATGACAGAGCAGTGTCCTGCTATTGAACGGTCCCTACTTGGTTCAATTTCTGCCTGAGAGCTCTTGTTTCTTGACATTATATATTCCAGGAATACAGGATGGGCAAAGTCATGGAGATGTGAAATAGTATAATGTGTGTTATAG
This sequence comes from Ceratotherium simum simum, assembly GCF_057802395.1. Classification (NCBI taxonomy): domain Eukaryota; kingdom Metazoa; phylum Chordata; class Mammalia; order Perissodactyla; family Rhinocerotidae; genus Ceratotherium; species Ceratotherium simum. Next base: position 46,917,493 of record NC_141919.1, on the reverse strand, counting down.
TACATAGTATATACTATTTATAGTAAAAGGTGAGAGGAGAGAGATGAATTGCACGAGGAATAGTTAAGCAAAAAGGAGGCAGAACGAGGGGCCGGCCTGGTGGTACAAACAGTTAAGTGGGCGTGCTCTGGTGTGGCGACCCGGGTTTTGCCGGTTCGGATCCCGGCGGGCACAGACGCACCGCTTTTCAAGCCATGCTGTGGCAGCCTCCCATATAAAGTAGAGGAAGATGGGCATGGATGTTAGACCAGGACCAGTCTTCTTCAGCTAAAAGAGGAGGATTGGCAGATGTTAGCTCAGGGCTGATCTTCCTCACAAAATAAAATAAATAAATAAATAAATAACTTAAAAAAAAAAAAAAAAAGGGAGGCAGAACTAAAAGATTTGGAAAATTCTCAGCTTATCCAAATCACAAAAAATGAGAAAGTGTGTTTGGGAGAGAACACTGAGGGTGTAGCTGGATAGTCTCCATGAAGAGATTATCCATAGATTTTAATCAGCCATCTCAGCAGAAGTCAAGAATAGAGATGGGATTATATCAGCATAGACACTGACTGCCAATTTGGACTAAAGGGGACAGGGACAATAGAATAAATGAAGGCTGTCAGACTTCTGGGATTCTACAGGACAAGGCAATAGAGGTATCCACTATCCAGCTGTGGACATGCCTTATGTTTTAAGAAAAGGGAAGAATGACCCTGAGAGTGTTTCAGAGATCAGCCCAGGGCCTCAGGGACAAGACTGCCACCCAGGGTCAAAGGATTAGGGCCTCCCGCCAGGTCCAAAGGGTTGAGACCTCTGGCCCAGTAGGACTGAAAGGTGGGGCTGCTACTCAGATGGACCTGGAGGGGAGAGCATAAAGCCAAAGAGGATTATTTTCAGGCCTTAAAATCCAATGGAATTTGCCTTGCTAGGTTTTGGTCTTTCTTGGAACCCCTCACCCTTTTCTTCTCTCTGATGTGTCCCTTATAGAGTGGTAATGTCTGTCTATCCTATGTCTGTTCCACCACTGTACTTTCGAAGCACATAACTGGTCTGTTTTCACAGGTTCACAGCTGGTGAGCTTTGCCTCAGGATGAATCATACCTAGAATCTCACCCATCCCTGATATAGACGATATTTAGATGAGACTTTGGACTTGGAGTTGATGCTTGGATGAGCTAAGATTTGGGGGAGCTACTGGGGTGGGGTGAATGTATTTTGCGTGCCAGAAGGACATGAATTTGGGGGGGCCAGAGGGCACAGTGTTATGAACTGAACACATTCCCTTAGAATCCATAATTTGAAGCTCTAACCCTCAATGTGACTGTATGTGCAGATGGACTATTTAAGGAGGTAATTATGGTTAATTGAAGTCATAGGATAGGGTTCTAATCCAGTAGGACTGGTGTTCTTAATAAAAGAGGAAGAGACACCAGCAGTGTCTCTTCACAAAGGAAAGGCTATGTGAGGACATAGGGAGAAGGTGCCAGTCTGCAAGCTAGGAAGAGAGCTTTCATAAGAAACCTGACCTGCCAGAACCTTGATCTTGGACTTTTAGCTTCCTGAACTGTGAGAAAATAAATTTCTGTTGTTTAAGTCACCCGATCTGTGGTATTTTGTTATGACAGCCCTAGCTGACTAACAAAATGCGTTCAAATGTGACTGACCAGTTATATAATAATAATAATAATGTTTACCAATAATAATGATCAGGTAATATATCAAGCCCCCTATATAGATTATCTCATTAATACCCTCAAAAATCCTTGGTGATGGTTATTATTATCACCATTTTACAGATCAAGAGATTCAGGTCAAACAGGAAAATCACTGCATCTCCCAGCAGTAGAGAACTCATTATTATTCCACTACAGAATGGTTCCATGTGACCGTCTGCAAAGAGCTTCACTTCCCTGAGCTTCAGTTTCATTGTTCATTAAGTGATGATGATATGTGTGCTGCCCTCTTCATAGGGTTATTCAAATGTGTAGAGGAGGAAGAACTATTCCTCTACCCTCTAGGTTCTTCTCGTTGGTCTAATAATTAAATTGGCATCAGACAGAATAACAGGAGAAAATCAAACAAATTTAATAATATATATACACAGGAGCAACCTGAGAAAACTGAGTAATTCACCAAAATGGCCGAAGCCACCACTTTAAATGCTATCTTATTTAAAGACAAAAGAGGATTTGACGGTAGTGGTTTGAAACGTCAAATAAGAGGAAGGCAATTCACATGGAGAGGGAAAAGCAAATGTTTGATCAACAAATGTTTGCCATGCAATGCAGAGACAATGGGACATGGAGAGCACTTTGATCAAATGGGCCTTGCTAGGTTTCTCCCTGTCTACCACACCTAGTTCATTGTACACTATAGTGATCTATGGTGATAGCTCCTTCCTGGAATAGGCCTTCTATCTTAAATTCTTTTAGGCAGTTAGAGGGAAGGTCAAAGTTCCTTCCTGAGTCTTTTGTTCTTAAAAATAATCAAAAGACACATTTTGGGGAAGCAAATTCTGATCTCTCACCCATGGTTTAAATAAAATGAGTTAAGCAAATCCATTATATGCGCTCTAGTCATGAATATCTTTATCAGCATCGCTATCATATTTTGGCGACATTCTATTTCTACTCAAATCACTGACTTTTCACAAAACTCTTCTGAAGACATCACAACACCATTGTCAAAGTATCTTCCTTTAGAATTCTCATATTTGGTTTTTGTTCTGACTACTGACTGGTCATTGGAAAAAGGATTTAATGATAAGGCTGTCTTTAATGACACTCATTTTTTTCACATGGTGGAAGATTGGTTTCCTAATGATTTTATTGAATTTACACCAGAAGGATATTAATAGAAATCTTGTGAAAACTTACTTGTATTGACTATTTAAAGGACTGAACCATTAAAGAAATTTATAGGTCTTACTATTAATTTTACTCATGTTGAGTTCCATGCCTTTGTTCCCCCTAGTTATCTGTCTTTATAGAACAAAACACTTATTTTGTCTGATATGATTCTACTTTTGTAGCTTTTAATTGGCTACTAGAACATAGTACTTTTTTTGTTGTTTCCCTGACAAAGTCCAGCTGCCCCTCTTTTCCTATGTAATAATAGTTGTTTTTTTTTTTTTTGTACATCAGGTTGAACTTTATTTCAGCAGAAACTTTTCTAACTAGAGTCAAAGATTTCAATTTCTGGCAAACAACTGAATTGTAAAGTAATCAGATAAGCTTAACAATAAGAAATAACTTTCAAAGATGTTAAAATAATAATGCAGATTAAAAAAACGTACATTGTAATTAACCCATTTACGCCTCCAGAACATGTATTCATTTGCAAACTTGGTTTAGATACAGGTGCTGATTGGTTTTTACCAATAAATGTGAATAAACTCTTCGCTATGCATATTTTGATCCCCATCACTATGCATATGAAAAAATTAAGAATTTAAGTATTCCCATTTTTATGCAACTACAAAAAAGGATTTCAAGTGTTTGTATGCACCAAGGTTTATCATATTATGTTATTTAACTTTTATATTGCTCTTTCTCTATTGTCCCAATCTGAATCTTTTTCTGTGTTTTAACCATAGGAGAGCTACAAAATGGAATAAGAAAAAAAATTAGGTCATATAACAGAGTACTGCACCAAGAGCCCTTTTTAGCACAGAATGGTTTGACAGGTCCATGTTTGAGATACCTATTAAGGGTAAAAAAAAGGGGGGGGCATGCTGTTATCTAATTTGAATGTCCTCATAATGGTAAAGCTATTGGGTCCTGTGAAAAATTAAAATCTTTTATCATGTATGATGTGTTAATCTCTTCCTTAATGTCAGTTGCTGAAAATATTTCCCAGGAATTTGTAGGTCACACACATACATATCCTCTTTTGTATTTTTTTGCATCTAATCTTGAAAAAAAGATATTTTTAAAACAAAAACTAAAGACCAGTATTGAAAAGTATTGCTCTCTTGGATTTTTGACACAGTTTCTTGTAAAGAAATATTATAAAGCAATGGTATACATTATTCTTTAGCAAAATCAAAACCAGTATCAATCCTCAGATCTCAGAAAACAGAGAATATTTCACTTTAAATGGACAGCATTGTTATCATGATGGATTTATTCAGCAGACAATAGCTCCATTACCAAGGCAATCTGAATTAATCTGAAATTGAATCACCCCTTGCACAAACATGGGGAAATTGAAGCAATTTTAGATTGAGACATATAAATACCATGCTGTAAACTTTAAATAGAATTCAAAATAAATTGAACTCTTTATTGTCTTACTTTTATTGTTTTACCTTTTAATCTCTCTCTTTGTTGCAAAGAGCAAAGTTATAAGAGGTTTTTTAAACCTATGGAAGTGTATACTGGAATACCAAATATAAATATCTGTAATAAAAGATATCTGAATTTTTTAGCAATGGAAAGCATCTCCTTCTCCTTTTACACAGAAAGTTTCATTTTTATCATACTCAGCATGAAATTGTTTACAGCTTGTGACAGAATGGAAAAGGCGTAAGGCCTTGACATCAAAGTTATTAGTCAACCTATCAGTCAAAGTCAATTAAACATGCACAAAAGTAGACATTTATCTGATGGACCCTCCTAGCTCACATTAGTCATTTAGAGACTCTTTTTAAGAGACTCATTAGCTAGTCTATTTGCAAATGACTGCCACTGTCTGGGCACACTGCCCTTAGGTTCTGTTTTGCTGAAGGATAGTGTTCTCTTGAGAGACAGCCACGTTGATCAGCATAAAGCAATGTAATAGGAGTTGAAAGTCATGTGTGGGCCAAAAATGATTCAAAGAGAAAGGAAACATGTTTCAATACCAAAGCCCAGCTACTTATTAAAAGATTTGGCATTTTCAGATGGCTAAATGTATTTTTCTCCTCAAATCTTTACATTGGCCAGGAAGAACTGTCACCCTCCTGTCAGTCCTCCTCTATCCGTCTCCCCCAAATATTTCTACATCCTCACAAAATCTTTGGTGACTGACTGTGGACCTACTCTCTATCCTCAACAGATTTCTGTCTGTGTAGCATACACTATTTTATCTTCTCCTGCTATCTCGCTGATTCTTGAAAGCAGAAGGAATAAATTTAACACCAAGAAATATATTTAGAAATGGCTATCGATGGGTTAGTAAAGAGTTCTTTTGCAATTATATGAGGAGGCTAGAGACTCAGGTCTAAAGTCTTTTAAACCTTGAAAAGGAGTTTGGGCTTAAACTGAGGATTTTGGGGAACCCAGTGAAGCAGGGGGTGGCATGTTGAGAATTACCTTTTAGGAAGATCCCTTTGCAGTAGTATGGAGACTAGATTGGAAAGAGGTAACTAAAGGCAAGTAAACTGTGTAGCAGAATCTTGTAGGGCCGGCCCCGTGGCTTAGCGGTTAAGTGCACGCGCTCCGCTACTGGCCGCCCGGGTTCGGATCCTGGGCGCTCACCAACGCACCGTTTCTCCGGCCATGCTGAGGCCACGTCCCACATACAGCAACTAGAAGGATGTGCAGCTATGACATACAACTATCTACTGGGGCTTTGGGGAGAAACATAAATAAATAAAAATTATAAAAAAAAAATCTTGTAGTTATATATGAGAGAAGTAATTAGGGTCTAAACTAAAGCAGTAGCAATGAAAATGGAGAGTAAGTAATAGAGTTGAAACATATCCGGGTGGTAATTTCATAAAACATTGTAACAAGATGTTGGGCAGGAGGGAGAGGTCGGAGACTAGAATGAGTCCCTGGTTCTCGACAGAGATTAGGATGATGTAGGAGGAACACAGGCTTAGTTGAAGAAAGGTTACATTTGAGGGGCTTGTTAGACAGCTAGAGGAAATATTCTGGAACTCAGGATGTTCTGAATAGAGGTAAAGATCTGAAAGTACCTGTCATTGGATTCTCTGAGTATTAAATGAGATAATGTCTGTAAGATGCTTAGCACGGTGTCTTGAAAACAGTAAGTACTCAATAAATGGTAGCTATTGCTCCTGGTGATGGAGTGGAGAAGGTAGATATTTGGATTAATCTAGGATGGAAGTTTGTCTCTGGGACTGAATCAGATGGACAAGGGATAGAGAAAGAGTTGAGGCTGTAGGAAAGGTTGCTTAAAATGATGGGCCCTGGGACCTGTGCTACATGAAACTGAAGGAACAAAAGCTGCTTTCTTGCAGGAAAAATGTGTGCATGTTCATAAATATATCTTGAATATGATACGTTCTTGCTTCAGGAAGATTTATCATATTGCCAGTTCCTTCTTCAGCCTTTTGCTTTCTTAAGCACCTATTAGGTTTATATTTGCCTCCTTTGTCAGTATTGCCTCAACATAAAAACATCTTGCATTTGCAATCATTGACAATACTGTACTTGCTAATCAGTTATATTCCAGCCTTATGGTTCTTCAACCTAACCTTGGAGCCAAACAATTAGAAAAGCAATTTTATCTGTGCCACGCCTTGGACAAGAGTCTTCATTTTTCTTCACTTCACCATACGAACTATGCGGCCGCTGACAAAGTAGGAGGTAGTTAAGCAGAGACATGTGAAGTGCAGCCTCAGACCACAGCAGTCCACCTTTATTAGAAAGAGGTCATGCCCACTGGCCTCTCCTTGCATTGCCAATCGGGGGGATGGTAAGGAGAAACTCAGTAGTAGATAAAATGGATTGTACCTGCCCAAATGGAGGCAGAAATGCTCACGGAGGTGTCGTAAAACACGCTTCTCAACAGCAGAGAGACACTGAGCTCTCTGCAGGGAAATGAAAAAGAACTGCAAATTGAGCATGGCATGGTTATTCACTGTTTTGTATTAGCGTCTCTAACTCCTATAAATGCTGTTTAGGGTTTTCACATGCTCAAAACTGTCATTTAATTTGGAATGATGTCGTTACATATTTGAGAGTCATTTTGAAAACTTACTGAAAAGGATCTGACATCCACGCCATAGTGTATACATCTGGGGACATGGTGGCAGTTTATTTGCCACTGCAAGCTTCATCTAAATCACCAATTTATCATGAAAAATGAAATTCCAGGAGTTTTTTTTTTTCCTCCTCAATGTTATTAAACAATCTGAGTTCTGCCCGAAGAGGGAATGGCTCACGTGGAAAATATTTAATTGCCTGCGTTCATATGACAGAAGTGTTCTAAATCTAGAACAACATATAATGAAAAGAGTGGAGTAATAGTGCCAAGAAACCTCTTCTCACAGGTGATTGGCTAAACCCCAAAGACTGTCTGAAAGAGACTGGGCTGGTGGTCAGAGGGAGTGAAGCCTGGTCTAAATCTGCAGTTAATTAGGAATTTAAAATCCCTCCTCCGTTCCAGGCTTCCCTCCCTCCCTTCTCCCCCACACCCTCTTCTTCACTCTTCCCCTCCTTCCCTTCCTTCCTTCCTTCCTGAATCATTTCTAAAGTGTCTGCTATGTACCAGCATCATGTTAGCTACTGAGATACAAAGATAAGAGATACTTCTTCTGCCTTGAAAGATGGTTGAGGAGGCTTGGGAGGGGGTCGGATCAGATGATTTATGTCCCTTGCAGTTCTGATATTCCATGATTTTCTCCTGTTCAAAATCTTATCACACAGTCAATGTCACTCTTTTATTTTATTACTTGGAGAAAATGAATCTCGAACGCAAGGTCATATAGCTGGCTTGCAAGAGTCCTTAATATAGTCAATAAATATTGACTGAACACTACTGTGTGCCAAGCATTGTGCTGGGGGACCTGTAGAAATAGCACTGAGTGAAATGGGAGCATAGAGGAGGGCCACTCATTCTTCTCCTAGGACTATGCCAGAAGTGAGAGTTTCAGGAAAGTTAAGTCAAACACTTAAGGAGGAGCCTGCGGAGATGACAGGCAGGAGAAGGAGTAGCCTTGGGGCATAAGAGGTAAGTGAAAGACTTTCCCTGCGAAGAATAGCCTGTGCTCTGGGTATGCAAATTGTGTTTGTCAGCCTGCCAGTCATGGAGCATCCCTGCAGCAAAGGGGCTGCAGAACAACAAAGGGGCAGAAACAGAACAGATGACCTTGAAGTTGATGCAGAGAAGTCATGAAGAGCCATTCAAGGGAGTTTGGGCTTTATCTTGAGGACAAGGAAGGGTTTTAACTTGTATGATCAGATTTGCATTTAGAATAATAATTAAAAAATAACTATCTTATGAGAAAGGTGTGAACAGAATGGGGTGGAGATCAGACGTGTATGAATTAGTTCCTTCCAAGAAAGATAACCTTATGTTTTAGATATGAATCCTAGTCTTAATCTCAGGGGTGCTAAAATTTACTTTTTATAGCTCATGTAATTTGTAGCCTGAATTTGTATTTCCACAGGCTGGAAAAATATTAACTTAAGCCACTGGTAGAGTTGGAATCGTCCCCAGCTCTGCAGTGCTGTGCCATGATCCCCAGATTTACACTCTGCCATGGTGTCACAGGGGAAAGAAATGTGGACAGTGGTCATCTGCTTATGCACATATTGAAATATCCATAGTTTCTTCCACATAGTTTCTGCAAGTTCAGCAGTTAGACTTGGGGACAGGCTATTTGCTGAGGCCCTGTGTCGAGAGCCTGCAGTGCCTTGGCCGTTCTTCTGCATAGCTGCCACACCTGAGGACCCTGTGCTCAGGATATGGAGTCCTTTTACCACCCCTCTCCTCTCTTCAGCCAGCCCAGCTGAAACACTTAAGCCCTAAGCCCCAGTCTAACTTTTTCTTCCTTAATGTTTCTTCCACTCTGCTTTGTCTGATCCTCTTTTCTCCTTCCTCTCATCAGCAAACACTTTCAATTCTCCTAAGCATTCAGCCTTTTGAAAAACAAAAGCTAGGAAGAACTGAACTGGGCTTGGCTTTCCCAGGTAGCAAGTACCTCCCCTGAGAAAATAAGATGCAGAGCAGGGCCAGCCTCATGGCTTAGCGGTTAAGTGCACGCACTCCACTGCTGGCCGCCCGGGGTTCGGATCCCGGGCGCGCACCGATGCACCGCTTCTCCGGCCACGCTGAGGCCACGTCCCACATACAGCAACTAAAAGGACAGGACGTGCAACTATGACATACAACTATCTACTGGGGCTTTGGGGGAAAAATAAATAAATAAATAAATATAATCATAAAAAAAAAAAAAGATGCAGAGCAGACAACCCATGGGACCGGGACCGGGCTAAAAGTCAAGTCAGGGAAACCTGGGAAGAAGATCACAAACAAAACAAATATCTCAGAATATCATCTGGCTTCACCTGCTTTACACAGTTTCCTCCCTTGCTTTCTGAACTGTTCCCGGTGAGTTTCTCACTTTACAAACAGCCTCCACATTCAATGATCTTATTTTGTGGACTTTTCCTGTGTGCAGGCGACTGCGCTGGCCTATTCATTTGCTGCTTTGATTCTCTGATCTTCTCTACCCCCCACAAGCTACCTCCTAGAGCCCCCTCCCCAGTATTGCAGATGCTCCCTTGAGCGTGCGTACAGGGCTGGTTGCACTGCTTAGAACTCACTGCCCAGAACTCGCTGCCCTCCAAGGCCATTCTTAGTTTCCCTATCTAAGTGAGGGGGTTGTACTATGTCATATCAAAAGTACTCTGTAGTTTAAAAAGATATTAGGATTCTAGGACTCTCTTTTTACTTGTGTCCCTACTGCCACTGGAAACCCTGTTTTCCTCCCCTCTGTTTTTCACATCCTGGCCGGTGCAGAAATCTGGCGAATGTGAGTCTCCATTCTCACACCTTCATTTGGCAGAGAGATGTTCTCAGTGTCTGCGTGGGAGCCTCTAAAACTATGTGGTGGGAAATTCTATGGGAATTTGCTGCTATATTTCAGCTGCTTTATGAACCAAATAGTCCTTTGCAACTGACCTGAAACTTAGCTATGACATGGTTTCCAATGGAGAAATGAGTCTGTGTTCTGAATAACCACACCGCAAATTTCTTACTCAAGTCTAGACTGCTTATACTTAAGATTCTCTGAACAGCTCTGCAGATTTAGTAGTGATCCTACCTGTGTTCACTGCCGGGAATGAGAAGTAGACTATGTTTGCAGTTGCTGAATATGTTTCTTCCTTTGCCTTTTTTCAGTAGAGTGTCCAGTAAGTCAATCTACTTTACAGTTTACAGTGGAGCATTACTTTTTGAGAGCAAGATACCAAGATCCACAAAAAAATTTCACACCCTTTGATTTAGTGATCTCATTTCTAAAAGTCTATCCTAAGAAAGTAATCTCAATGTAGACAAAGCTATATTTATCAAGATTTTTATTAAAGCATGTCTATCAAAACAACAAACAAAGGACTATAATTTAGTTAACTATTTCCCAAAATTGAATAATAGGGTAGTGGTCAAGTAAAATATGGTTCTTTACTTAATGAAATATTATGAAATCATAACAATGATGCTTTAGAAGACAGCGATACCATGCAAGGTCTGAAGTTGTATTCGTGATATGATACACTTCAATTTTAACTTTAAAAAGACTGAAAGGACCTACTTCAAAAAAAGTTGATGAGTTATTTAAGATGAGATTATTAGTATTTTCCTTCTAAATTTTTCAAATATTTCAGTATTGTATTTATAATTAAATAAAATAAATGTTAAAAATATTATAATCAAGTAATATTCACAATATGTAGAAATAACTGAACTGAATTCTCTGATTAGAGAGCACTAGAATCATTTATGGATTGCCACATAGAGAGAAGTAACACAAAAATGTTCAATCTTATTGTGATGTGAGGCTTGCTATCATTGCTAAAGTAAAATAGTGAATCAATAAACAAACATAAATTAATAAGTCACTAAGGCTATGGTTTTATAAGTTTTGTCATTGGTTAAAAAAAGGGAGTGATGGGGCCAGCCCCATGGTATAGTGGTTTAGTTTGGTGGCCCAGGTTCGCAGGTTCGGATCCCAGGTGTGGACCTGCACCACTCGTCAGCCATGTTGTGGCACTGACCCACATATAAAGTGGTGGAGGAAGATTGGCACAGACATTGGCTCAGGGCTAATCTTCCTCAAGGCAGAAAAAAAAAAAAGAGAGAGGAAGATTGGCAACAGATGTTAGCTCAGGGCTAATCTTCCTTAGCAAAAAAAAAAAAAAGAAAAGAAAAGAAAAGAAAAAAATGAAAAGGATTATAACAGATTAGTATTAAGATTTTAGTACTGATTATTATTACCAGTAATACTATTATTATTTAGAAATGATATAACAACTGAATAGGTGCAGGGATAGGTGTATTTTTCTTTTAGACAAGTAATAATATTAATAACAATTTAAAATTAGCAGAAATAGTTATAACAGAACGTATTCCGTGGGTATATTACCTTTCCTTGTGTATGCGAGGGTGTCTGTGGGTGTGTGTACCCTTGGAGATGTCTTATAAGAGTTAGTTGGGGCCGGCCTCGTGGCTTAACGATTAAGTGCGTGCGCTCTGCTACTGGCGGCCCGGGGTTCGGATCCCGGGCACGCACTGATGCACCGCTTGTCCCGCCATGCCGAGGCCGCGTCCCACATACAGCAACTAGAAGAAGGTGTAGCTATGACATACAACTACCTACCGGGGCTTTGGGGGAAAAATATATAAATAAATAAAAAATTTAAAAAAAAAAGTCAACTCAGTTCTTAAAAAGAAAAAAGAGTTAGTTGTATGTAAGGGCTTTGATATAATAAGGCTTCAATGAAGTCCTGTAAGGCAGCAAATACTTTTTTTAAGTCAGAAACTTAAAATACATTTACTCAAATTACAGTTCTGTGGCTTATGAGCTGAGAAATCTTGGGTAAGTCACTGTACCTGCGTGAGCCTCAAGTCCCTGGAAACTTGGAGTGAAGACACCTTACTCTGTATTGCAAGTTCTGGGTGAGATAATGAGTAATTCCTGGCACACAGTAGGTGTTTAATAAATAGTTGTTAACTGATTTGTTGAAACAACAGCAGAGCAGATTTGTTAAGAGCACAGATGCTGGAGCTGAACTGCTTGGCTCTGAGACCCAACTCTGTCACTTATGAGCCCTGTGGCCTTAGGCAAATGACCTAACATCAGTGTACCTCAGTCTCCTCATCTGTAAAATGGGGATGATAATCAGAGCACTGGCCTCATAGAGTTATCAAATGAAATGAATGAATAAACGCATATAAAATGCCTATGGCAGTTTCTAGCACTAAGCAACCACTCAGCAGGTGTTAGTTCTTATAAATATTCCATAGATGAGATAAGGGTAAAGGGAACTAATACTTATCCAGTATATTACGCATGAACTGTTGTCTTAAATCTGCTATTTACATTACCTCGTACAATCTTTGCAGTGATCCTAAGGGGTAAGGATTTCATTCCCTTTTTTTCAGATCAGGAAACAGATTCAGAGAAGTAAAATCTCTCCAGTACACTAAAGCACCTGTCTCAATTGTTTAAATGCTTCTCTCTCCCTTTTCTCTCATTATTTGTAGAGAATAGATACTATATGGATTAATCGATTTACTTTACTGTGTTTTCTCTGTCTGTTTCATGATAGGGGCTAGAGTTAATTGGTAGAATCTTTGGTCTTATGCCCTTGTCTGATCTGTGTTTGCAATGCCCAAACACCTGTGAGCCCACAGAGAAGGCATAGAAGGAAATGGTAATTTATTAATGGCAAATCAAATCTCTCTAGAATATTCCACCTGCTCAAAATGCAAAATGAAATCATTTAAAGAATTTGTCCCTTTATCTTTTTGGGCACTATGTGCCAGGCTCAGTGCTTGTGCTGAAGATACAAGGTGAGCCAAAAGGACATGATCTCTCCTTCAAGAAATTTATGGTCCATTTTGAGAGACAGATGTTTAAAAAACTAAACAGAAAATAAATATAGACGTTCAAGCTGTGATATTTGCTGTAAGAAGAAAAAAAAGTGCAATAGAAAAAATATCTGTCTTGACAGAGGGTAGCACAAGTTTGATAGGCAGTGAAGGAAGGCTTCTCAGTGGAGATGACATTTATTTGAAACCTGAGGGATGAGGGGAAGGCAGCCCTGAGAAGGTCGCCAGGGAATATAAATGAAAGAGGTGTCTCTGTTGCCTGGACAATTAGAATAACAGAAATACAGTTCACTGGAGTTATATTTTGGCTGAGATTGGAGAAGGTGAAAATCACATGTAATCTAAATTACTCTTAGAAATTGGTTAAATAGCCCATGAAATAGAATACATACATATAGTTATGCCCAGTAATTCTTGTGCATATTAAGAATAGATATAGAGCCAGCCCTGATGGCCTAGTGGTTAAAGTTCAGCACTCTCACCGCTTTGGTGACCCAGGTTTGTTTCCTGGTCATGGAGCCACACCGCCCGTCTGTCAGTTGCCATGCTGTGCCAGTGGCTCACATAGAAGTACTAGAAGGACTTATAACTAGCGTATACCACTATGCACTGGGGCTTTGGGGAGGGAACAAAAAAGAGGAAGATTGGCAACAGATGTTAGCTCAGGGTGAATCTTTCCCTGCAAAAAAAAAGAATAGATGTAAATGCAGGTGAACCATCATCATTCAAACCATCATGCCTTTAAGATAAATAACAAATCCCTATATCTCTGTGTCAGGGGTGAATAATTCTAAACTTTTCTATTTTGCTTACAGGGCTTACTCCACTCTGTTTTAAGATTGTCTTAGAACAATGGCTGTTAAATGCTAATGTGATGAAACTTCACTGTAGTTGTGACCTGTGAACCAAATGGCTTCTTTTAAGGATGCCCAACTAGGTGGCTGGACACTGCAAGGTCCTCCTCATTTCACTGCCCTTTTAGGCTCCCCATTTCTGTTCAGGTATAAGGCTACTTCACACAGGTATTTTCTCTGGAGTCAAGCTCTCCATCTGGCATAAGTGGAGTGCTTGGAAGTGAGGGCATTTTGTGTTCTTTAGCTGTATTTGAGACAAGCCACCAAATCTTCTGTGAATGACCCTAATCTCTTTGTTTTCTAAAGCAGACTTTAGAAAAATTGTCCTTACAAGGTTCAGGGATCCCAAGACCACTGTCAGTTTTGATAATTCTCTAGAAGGACTCACAGAAATCATTAAAAGCTATAATACTTATAATTATGGTTCATTACAGCAAAAAGTTAAAAATTAAAATCAGCCAAGGGAAGAGACACATGGGGCAGAGTCCAGGAGGGGTCCAAATGTGGAGCGCCCAGTATCCTTTCCCAGTGGAGTCATGGACAGGACTAGGTTTTCCAGCAATGATGTGTGACAACATGCAGGGAGCGTTGCCAACCAGGGAAGCTCACTTGGACTTTGGTGTCCAGAGTGTTTATTGAGGCTTTGTCATGTGGGCATGGTTGACTGCCTTCAAGGCTGACTTTTAGTCTCCAGCCCCCCCAGATGCCACATGTCCAAAGCTCCCACCATAAATCACACCATTAAACTCTCCTATCTGGCCCAAGGCCCCTAAGTAAACAAAGACACTCTTCTCAGGAAGGAAATTCTAAGCAATCACCTCTCAGGAGCCGAGGGCAAAGGCAAGATCTCTCTCTGGATAAAGTTAATTCTTTATTATACAATCCTGTTCCAATATTTCAGACACTTAAAACATTTATATATACAGCAAAGTTATAATAAAGTTGCGTGACATAATCTTGATAAAAGAGGGGGGTGCATAACATGTGTTGATAGTCATTTTCTTTCCAAGCATGTATGGTTAGGACATTCCTAACTGATAGAATTGCCTGTCATACTGCACTGTAAAGAGCTGTTTCTGTTCTCTGACAGGAAGAATAATCATCTGGACAGAGCAGTTAGCTTGTGTGAAGGGCAGAGGTGAGCAAAAGTTTGTTTGAGGAACTAAAAGACAGCAAGGATGGTGAGAGCATGGCACACAGGTGAGAGTGGCCCCGAGACTAACAAGGGTCATGAAAGGATGTGCTAAGGTGTTTACATTATATTCAAAGTGCAGTGTGACTCCCTTGGAGGGTTTTGGGAAGCGACATGATCTGATTTACATTTGAAAATAATCTGCTCTGTGCTTCTTTAAAAACAAACTTTTCCAGGCTGAGTATGATCTTTTGAATCTGTGATGGTGCCTACCTCTCTTTCCCCAACTCTTTCACTTTTTATTTCCTGTAGAGAGCTGGCTTATTTGAGCTTGCCAGGGTCAATGATTATTTATTCGTCTTCACTTTCAAATACTGTTTGGTCACTTACTGGTTAATAATTGACCCATTTTAGAGAATAGCTCTGCGGCCTTCTTGTTCTGCCCAGAAGTTGTCTGATTGCTTTTATAGCTGGACTGGGTTTCTCCCCCTGGTACCTCCTTCATTAGTAATTGTTAGTTGAAAGCTCCTGAGTGGGGAGCTTCATTCTTGTGCAGCCTCTATTCAGTTGTCCCCTGAGTGGCCTATTCCGGTCCTGCTGTATGCCAAGCAATTCACTTCTTTTTTTCCTTCCAGGATTCACTCTTGTAATATGCCAAACCAACTCCCAAACGGATGTCTCTTTTTCAGATGCTAGGCAAAGTATTTTTGGCTGATCAGTTTTTAGTGGCCCACAGGGGCTAAAAGGTTTTCTTCTCTTATTTATTTTTAAAGCTTCTAAACATAAATTTGTTCCATGAGAGAATCCAGATTAGTAATCAAGAAAGTAATGCTACTCCAAAAACAAACCAGCCATCAAAAACTTGGGTTTAAGAGCCACTAGTGAGATTGTGAGAAGTTAGATCTTTCTGGGAACGCGCTGACTTGAGCACTCATTAAGAGCCAGCATCTCCAGGGAGCTCTGCTGCTAACTTTGCAAAACTAGTTAAGAGAATGTGATTGCCATCATATAACAATTTATTAGATAAAGGATACAGTGGTAGACACACTTGCAAAGTGTCCAGTCATGAAATCAACATGAAAATCTCCTTAAATGAATAAATATTGGCCATTGTTGTCCATATGTAAAGCTGTGGAAAGAATCACCAAGTCATTGGTGATTTTCTTAGAGACCGTGATTATAGATAGAGATATTTAATTCCTTGGGATTTAAGTAGCCCACCAGGCATGAACCTGTATATTAGTTTCCTATGGTTGCTTTAGCAAATTACCACAAACTTTTTGGCTTAAAATAACACATATTTATTCTCTTAAAGTTCTGGAAGTTAGAAGTCCAAAATCAGTTTAACTGGGCTGAAATCAGGGTGCCAACAGGATGGAACTTCCCCAAGAGGCATCAGAGGAGAATTCATTTCCTTTCCTTTCTCAGTTTCCAGAGCTGCATTCCTTGCATTCCTTGGCTCTTGGTCCCCTCCTCCCTCTTCAAAGCCACCCAGAAGTTTAGGAACTTCAGTCCTTACATTGTCTTCTTCTTCTGTGGTCAGATTTCCCTCTGCCTCCCACTTATAAGGACTTCTGTAATTACATTTAGGGTCTGCCTGACTGGTCCCAAATAATCTCCTCATCTCAAGATCCTTAATCACATCTGCAAAGTCCTTTTACCCTATAAGGTAATATATTCACAGTTTCTAAGATTTAAGACCTGGATATCTTTAAGAGGCATTATTCAGCCTACCACAACCTGTAAACAGCACAGAGTCTTTGCCTTATGTGTGTCACAGGATAGTGTCACTTAATTAAGACAAAGTGTGTGAAGGATTTTATAGACTTTAAATATATACCAATAAATACTCATTTGTTTATTCATTCATTTATCTATTCATTTTGATCCCATTTGGTGTTTTAACCTCTGGGGTTACCTTGAAAATAAATAACAGAAAGATAATTTTAATTTAGCCCTGATTTACAATAAGATTATTAAGCAGCTTAGTTGTGTCCTGTGGTTAACTGCTCTATTTACTCACAGTGGGCATCCATTGAACAAGAGAATATTTTCGCTTTCTTAAAGAACATTACTGAATCTTGCCATCTAAGAGTTCAGATGTCCCTTTGCCTCATTCATAAAATAAACTCCACCCTTGGCAGAGAAGCCAGACTTGAATTTATCAATGAGGGCAGAAGCAGGGGTGCTTTCATCTATTAGGATTCTTTCCGTTACAGGTGACAGAAAACACAGTTTGCACTAGTTTGAACAAAACAAAATAAGACCGTACCTGCTCAGGTAATTGAAATGTCTCCCATGTAGGACTGGCTTATCAGCGAAGGTGGAAGCACGAAACAGATGGAGCACTCAAGTTGGGTAATTTGAGCAGTTATTAAAGGGAATAGGTACAAAGTTGTGGGCAGGGTAGAAGGAAACCACAAGAGGTAGCGCGGTCACCCAGGGAATGTAAATGGAGCGCTGTTACTAAGCCTTGGGATGGGAGAGAGGTAGAGAGCAGTTAGAGGGACCTGGACACAGATCCACGCGGCGAGGATCACCTGACAGGAGCTGAGATTTTAGCCAAAGTACACAGCAAACCTGTTTCAAAACCTCAAGGGACACAGCAAACCTGTTGCAACACCTCAGGATAATTAAATAGCCCTACTTTACTCTCCTCCTCTCTTCCATCTCCTGCTCCAGTTTGCAATTGTTGAAACTGACCTGTAGCCAGAGGCAAGGAAGCTCCTTGATACAGTGCTTACAAATGCAGTCCCCCAGTCCATGCACTGGGCAAGATGGAAAAGACCGGGCAGTGGATATGGAAGGGTGAGTGGAGGGTTTTAGCACACTGGCTTAAGACACAGCTGATTTTAGGATCTCAAGGTTAGCTTCTCTCTCTTCCTTCCTCCTTTCCTCCTCTGTCTCTTGGCTCTGTTTCCTTCTTCTGCTGTCTGTCCAGACTCAGACAGACATTCCTCCTCATTCTACTAAGGTGGTTGCAGCAGGTCCCATCTTATAACTGCAAATCCCCAGAAAAGAATCTCTCTCTCTCTAATCAAATAGTCTCTGCAAACTCTGCGATCATCTTATTGGTGTGATGGGATGACCTGCCTGTCTTTCAATCAGTCATTGTGCCTAAGAGATTACAAGGCTTTAACTGTCTCTGCCAGACTCCTCAGGGCCTCTGAGCAGGGGTGGAATCAGCTACATGGGACTATGTGACATGAGAGAGGGATAGAGGGATTGACAAATGATGATCCCACACTTATAAGTGTAATGTCAATGGATGCTGGATGGTCAGGGTTTTATTTTTTTCCAGTGATTAGAAACATCCATGTCCAAAACTGCTTATTAAAGGATTAACGTTTTAATCTCTTTATGACCAAGATAAGGTACTGTTTTTAGGTACACTCGCAAGTTGTCTCTCAATGTTTTTCTTTTCCCACATGTACCATAAAAGTGCTTTTGCTATCATATTATATTCCATTTTTTTAATGCTTACACCATTTTCAATGAATATTTAATACTTAAAATGCACACATTCATGTACAGTTTTACATTGTCTATAACAGTGTTCACATGTAATCTCCATGACTTTCTTACGACGTAGATGGTTTGTTTATACTTTACAGATTTGGAAATGTTCCCTAAAAAGAGATTAAGTGACTTACTAACAGCTGTTAAGAACTTGACCAGGGATTTAAACTGAGGGTTCTCTGATCCTAGACTAATACATATGTGGAAACAATTTAAGATTTAGTTATTTAGATTCTAGTATTTGTGTGTGTGTGCGTGCGCGCATGCACACGTGTAGATGATATAGCAAAGACCTCGTGGCTTGAACATTTATAATATCATAAGGACTAACATTCTGGTTGGCAAAATATCTTCCCTACTGACCCATTACTATATATGAAATTTCCAAAGCATTCTTTAGTAGGAAGTTCTTTGAGGATGTTCTGTAGATATGTACATTGGAGTACAAGTGAAAAATCATAGACCTGGAAAGGGTAATGACATTTTGCAGCCGCCACATTTTTATTGACCAATTTATTGGACTGATTATTTCCTAATAAAAAATGAAATCCTAAGGGAATGTGACATAGGCACAGATTTTTATGAAAGAAAGATACAAGGGAAAGTGAGAAAAAAGACATCTCCCAGTTCTAAAGTGTAAATCCAGATATATTAACAGCAAATTTGAATTTCTAAGCTTAAAAAATATAATAGATTATACCAGCTCTCTGTAAATATGGAGCTATCTTATGAAATCAAATTCTTTATTGATACCAGACTTTATCAGATGCTTTAAGAAAACATATTCTGACCTTTATTGGTGGTTTCCTGCAACTCAGCCTGTGTGGATCTGCTTTAAAATGCTCATGCCTTTGAGGAATTCCATTTCTGAGAATCTATTTGAAAAGAATCATCTTAAATGGGGAAATATATATATATATATATATAATACTGACAGTGTGATTATTAGTCATAATGCTTTTTATAATAGGAAAAATTGGAAATGTTCAAAACAAAAGACAGGTTAATATATTACATTGCAACAATTTGTTGTCATAGTATTTTTACTGATCTCTTATAAAGCATGGGAATATACTTCAATTTAAATTAAATGAGGAAAGCATAATAAAACTTACATTGCAGTCCTATTATAACTATAAATATACGTTTAGCAAAAGAAGCCTAAAAGGATATGACATATAATGTTAGCAGTGATTGTATCGGGGTGCTGGAGCTATAGATTTTGTCCCCTTCTTGTCTTCATTTTTAGAATTGTCTGTAATGTGCTTTTACCACTTTTATAAAGAAAACAGATAATAGTAATACACTGGAAAAAATAACCTTCTTTGTCCTTGTATATTCAAATAATCTTTTGCAGAGTACTACTGAATAAAGGAATTCCCATGTCCCCTCCAGCTTTGTGTCTATTGTCTAGAAATGATTTCTGATTGTGGTTGGTTTGTGTAAGTGATACATGGCCTGGCTGTTCTAAGATTGACTGTAGACCCTTATGTGTTACTGTCCCAGGACTTCGTCACGAATTGGTGTTACTCATTCACAATAAGTCACAGCAGATTGCATGTCATGTTGTATATTGTGCTGCTTGGGAAAAACTGTCGGTGGAAAGGGATTCTGTAATGATGGTGCCTGGGATCCGCATGCAGGCTGACTGACTACTGAGGCAGAAAGTATAGTAAATGATAAGAAATGTGTCCCATGATTGTCGTCATCATTATCGTACAGATTCATGGCTGAACCCTCAAGCATGGCTGCAGGAGAGGTTAAATGGGAGTAAACTCATTAGGCACGTCAGTTTCACTTCATTAGTAATGGGAAGTAGTTCAGCCAGTGCACACACACGTCGGTCATTTTCTGTGGCTCATATATTCTTAGCGTTAGGAAGATAAATATCCTCCAGATGCCTGAGGGGAATGTAAGGTAAGCAATATAGGAATGTCTATCTTGAGGTATTAGTTAAGTAATTTTTACGTATTTTTCACAGATTGAGGCTAGAGCCTCCGTAGTTGAGCATATTAGAAGGCAGTTTATCCCTGGGGTTACTCTAAATAGATCTTTGGGCATATTTTCTCCTTGGCGTAGTCTCTCAATGGGTTTCCTTGAATTCAGATAGCCAGCTCATAGGATTTTGCTTTGTGAGTTTTTAAAAAAATTGACCTTGTGTTGTAGTTTTGTTGTTGGTGGTGGTTAAATCCTAGTTTTTTTTTTTTTTTTTTTTTTTTTCCCTGACTGATAGCAAGATATACATGGATATGGGGAATGGAGAAAATATGCAGGTGCAAGGGCAAAAAGAGAGTTAAAATGTTACTCTGTGTAAGTTGAAATATGCTTTTTCAGGTGTATTGACTCTGATGTCACTATTTTATATGCATTTTAGTCTAAATTTCAAGTCAATATCTGAAAAATGGAGGTATTTTATTATCACTAAATGTACATATACATATATGTGTGTATATATTCATATGTATACTTTTTCCTATATGATTTGTTTTTTTGATTAAGTCCTCAAAGTCTTCTCATTTGTTATTTGCTTTTGTTGGGAGAGAGGGAGAATCTCCCTCTGCCCTTTTCCTTAAGGTTCTTATGGCTGGCCAAATAATTAACAAGACAGGTTAGCAGGAGAAGATAAAACCAAGTTTAATAACATGTATACATGGGAGAAACTCAGAAATGAGCAACTCGTCCCTCTGTCTAAGCAGCTTGCTTAAGTATTGCAGCTAAAGGCAAGGGACGTGTTGGGGGTGGGTAGTGGTCTGGGACTTCAGAGGGCAGGAAGACAATTCTTTTCAGGGTCATCTATAGATAATGTAGTCAGGGAGAGACAGAGTTTTTGATAAAAGAGGCTTGGTGCCTTTCCTATTGTAACCTCTATCCTACATTATCTTTACAGCCATCATGATAGAAGATCTGTTCCAGGAAGGAGCCACCATGTCAAATTCTTTAGGCAGTTAGTGGGGGAGGTCAAATGTCCCTCAGAGAAAACAATCAAGGTAAAGAGATGTATTTCAGGGTGGCCAAATCTTGATCTCCCACATTTTATAGACATTTTATTTTAATGATTGGAGAGTTTTTAAAGACTATAAATATTAGAGTGACTCTGAAAGATATTAAGTCTTATTTGAATCGTAGGAATATCTCCTGTAATATTCTTGGGAGGTGCCGATTAAGCATCTACCTCCATATTCCAGGTAACAAGAAACTCACTATACTAGGGAGCCGGTAGTCCACTGTGGAATACTCTACCAAAGGGATAATATCATCTCTTACATACACGGGTCATAGTTTTATTGTACAAAACACTATTAAATAGTAACTTCTTTTTTTAATGAGAACCTTTCAAGTACCATGACAGGTATTTTGTCTGTCCAAATACTATTTCTTGAGTTAAAAAGTCCTCTTCTACCTCCCTCCCCCAACATGTGACATGTTTCTAGTCCCTCAGGACTGTTTTATGAATGGATTCACCGTGGTTGGTCAGTATATTCCCTAAAATATTGCATGTAGACATGAACACAATTTTCCAGAAGAGATCTCTCAGGTGCCTAGTAAAAAGGAATGATTATTTGATTATTTTTCGTGAGTACAATACTTCTTTACGACAGCCAAATTTTGTACATGTTTTGTAACTAGATCATGCCATTAACTCATAGAGATTGTAATCAGATTTTTTTTTTAAATAGAACTTGCTGGTAGGGCAAGTGTACCAGTTTGAAATTGTATTCAACCTCTATGGATGAGATCTGAAAATAGAGTGACTAAAACACAACAGAAATTAATTTTTCTCCCAAGTCATAGAAGAATGGAATTAGGTAGCCTTGGGTTAGTATGTCATGGAGACTCAATGATGTCATCTGGGATATAGGCTCCTTCTAGCTTTGTGTTCTCAATCTTTAACACAGGTCTTCCACTCTGTCATCACAAGATAGCTTCTTGTCTCTAGATAGTGTCATCATCTGGTCTATGCTTATCTTAGTCATCTATTTCCTCTCCCTTTGAACAGAACCATTTCAGTTTATCCTATACATTTATACTATTTGTTTGTATACAAAAATACATTTAAACCATGAAAATTGATGTTCAAGGATTAAAAACATTGGATTGTTGTTAATATTTTTCTGCTTTTTTGTTCACGCATGTTTTAATGATCTATTCTCTTCCTGCATGCTATATCACAGGAAAGTCAGCTTCCTCTTGGGAAATGAGAGTAGCACAAATTGTGACTTCTAATTTTTTTCTATCAGAATTACTTGAAACAATGAAGGTGACATAACAGTATTCAAAAGTACGATTCAAAGACTGTGACTATCATATGTCTACATACCATTGTAAACAAAAAATCATGTTTTGTTCAAAGCACTTGCTTTTATTTGGGAGAATCTCCTTTATAAAGAAAATGTACTCACTATATTACTTTATTTGATTATGAAAACTTTCAATGTTCTTGTGATATTATTATTTTTGTGAAAGTAATGATATCTGTCCTGCTTATTTTCTCTTTCGACACTTATCAAAACTAATTATAATTTAGTTCTCTATTTTGCTTCATTCTCATAAGTGTTGTTTCTGACCTTGCCTAGTCTCACTAGATTGAAAATATTGAGAGTAGACATATGTTCTTGGCATGTTTAATGGAATAGCTATTTCTGGCCTCTGCTATTATTGGATTATATTTATTGATTGATGAAGTTTCAAGTTCAATAGCAAACTTAATTAGGCTTCTATTCTTATCTAGCTAAATTACTCACGTATATGCTTTTCCAAAGACTCAGCCAGACTGATACCAACAGCATGAGGACCATCACTGAGGTCTCAGAGGAAAAAGATAATTTCACGTGGTTATGGAGGAGGCAGAAGATGGAGACAGCATGGTATTATGAATGAGCCTTTTTGCCCTACTGCCTTATGCCATATATTCCAGGGAAAAGTGCAACTAAAAAAGAAATAGAAAATAAACTTTACCTAGTTCATATAAGACATATAAACTGCATGGCAACTCTATGAGGGAGGTTCTGTTAGCTCTGATTCAGCTCAAAGAGCTTAAGTAATTTAACTGCATTTACACATATATGAGAGAATATGTGCAACAAAATCTGCATCTATGTGAAGCCTACGGGAGGAAAGATGAAACGAGTATATATGTAGACAATCAGTATTAGTACATTTTGGAGCCTCTGATGGTTATTTGCTAAAGGCATCAAAGTATGCCCTTATGTTATAATTGTTTAGTTACAGGGTAATTCAGAATAAGACCTCCCAAACTGCATTTCATGGGACATCTGTATCCCTTTAGGTAATAATAGGTATTCCATGGCATTAAAAAAAAATACTGTAGTCAAATTCAAGGAAACACTACGTATTATATCTGTTCTTAATGTCAGGACATATGTCTAGTAGTATGACTCTTTGAGCCGCAAACACAGATCTAGATGGAATATTCCAGATTACATTGACCTCATGTTGCCAAGTTGGATAATATGAGGTCTAAAGTATGAACAGCACTAACCTAGCTCTATGGAGTACATTCTGAATAATGCACACATTAGAAACAGAAAATCATTTTCTCTTTTTGTGGTATTTAACAATTTGCTCCCAGATTATACCATTTCCATTGTGCATTTTATATTGCATGGTGAATATTGGGGAAGTGTTATTTGAAATGCTTGTTCTTAGAGATCCCCTTCTAGCTTTTCCTCTTGAGCTCCTGAAATGTGATTTACTATGTGCTCGTGAATGCTGAGTGTCTTGTTTACCTAGACATTATTACATGAAGGTTATGGTTTGGATCTTCTAAAGCAGACATACAGCAAAATTATATGCATGCTATTTCTTTAAGAGTGAATATGGGGCCCGCCCCGTAGCTTAGCGGTTAAGTGCGCGCGCTCCACTGCTGGCGGCCCGGGTTCGTATCCTGGGCACGCACCGACGCACTGCTTCTCTGGCCATGCTGAGGCTGCGTCCCACATACAGCAACTAGAAGGATGTGCAACTATGACATACAACTATCTACTGGGGCTTTGGGGCAAAAATAAATAAATAAAATTAAAAAAAAAGAGTGAATATGTAATAAGCATTATAAAACAATAAGTAACTTCAAATTATATTGAGAAACGGGTAAGTTTAATATTGGAGGAAATATAGCACGGAAGAACCTGACACATCTACAACTCATATTAGATCCAATACATGGGGTGCCCAATATGCTTTCCCAATTCTAATTAAAGTTGTCTTTACACCATCTATCCATTGGAAATTTAAAATGCACATTAACACTTTTAAGGGTCTGTATCCTTCGATAAAGATGCGTATATAGTATAGTATAATATAGAATACTCTAAACTTATTTGACCCAAACCCTTTATCCTAGAAAACATGATCAACATCTCGTAGGACAGTACTCATTTCATTAAATGCAATTTGAGTAACATAGAATATGTAAATTATTATGTTGATACCATAGTATGCTTGCTCACCTAAAGATATTTTATTGCGTTCAAATCCACCTATATGAAAAAAAAGGAGAAATTATTTGCTTAATGCTATAAGAATTTAGCTTATCAGATAGAGGAAACAGTACCCCCAAACAAACTGAAGATATTTTGTCAGGCAAGAGGTGGGAGGGAAGAGAGTTTGATAAAGGAAGAGTACAAATTCACTGTATATTCTTTAGACAACCACCCAGGCTGTGTTATGTACCTTTGCAGTCACTCAGGCTTTTGTCTTGGTTTTCTCATCAGCATCCTAAAGTACATACTGTATGTGTGAGATCTACGTCAAGGGAGAAGAAAAAGAGGTCATTATGCTCTGGAAAATACAGGAGATAAAGTCTTTAGTGATTGAAATCTGCAAGTATGTATTCCTTTCAAACACTGCAATGTAACCATTTTCTTAGATTCATGATTTAAGAGTTCCCAGTCCAAACTGAGTGGGCACACACATGCTCACACACACAGAAGCGTTATCCTACTCGAGAGAATTTTAAGTGCTCACCTTGAGATGACCTTTCTTCTTCGATGCTGCCTAAAACCATGATCTCTTCGTATAATAGGGCAATAACCTCTTATTTCCTTTAGTTTTTCTCAAGCTGGTCCCAAAGAAGTTGGCAAATGAGGATTTTAGTATGTAATGAACAAATTAATATTAATTTTTTGGTCTGTCCTTTGTACAGTTCATAAATTTTATAAAAGCATTTCTTGTTGCCCCTCTTTCCCTAAAATATTATCTAATAAAACACCCCAAACAGTCCCATTCCTCTGTGGAGCACCACATTCTTCCTTTAAATTGAATGTAAACAAAAAACACTTCTGTAATTTGTTTTGTGTGTGTGTGTGTGTGTGTGTGTCTATCTGTCCATGAAAGAATAAGTATTGAATCAAGCAGAATTTCTATGGAAATCATAAATGGCTTGGCTTGACTTGCATTACAAATGAACTCCTGTCCTAATGAGATGCCTTGTCAGGGAATTTGCTTGACGTGTATTGATAACAAGCTTGAGTTTTAAGATGTTGGCTTTTTTCTAACTTGTTTACAGAAAAAAAGAGGATGTGGTGGGATAGGATATGTACCTGGCAGGTGTCATAAACTTAAATCTAATTGTAATCGTCAAGCTTTTTAAAATTAAAATTTCAAGGAGTGAAAGTTAATGTGAAATGTGTTCTCAGCCTTTCAAGCACGCGGGGCTCAGGTTCGGTCTATGTTGGTGTGCAAATTGAGCGTGAGTGTGTTCCCTGTGCCATTTCACATCACTGCAATTCATGGCCCTGTTTTGTATTCACTCAAAAATTTGCTGCAAAGGCAAAGGCAAATACTATGCCAGGATGTCTTAACAAAATATTGATCTTTTTAAGCTCAACGGAAATAGAAAAATCATTTATAAGCTAAAGATTATGATGATTATCTGCTCAGCCAGTTGAGTAAATAATCATCCCATTTTGTTTTAATTCAGTTCTTTTGTTTTTGGATATTTTCACCTATAGGTTTCTATCCACCAGATGATAAAGGCCATTTGTTGTGTTAATTATTATATTCCCAGAATCTTACATTTTATTCCCACCATCTTTGTTCATTGCATGTAATTAGTGCCCAACAAATAATTGTTGAATAAGTGTATTTTATTTATTTACATATCTGTCTATGTATCTATCTATCTGTTGTATGTACTCTGCCATCTCTTATCCTTGTAAACATACAGTTATGAATATTAGAATGCACATGGAATATTTCAAACTATTATACTACTCTCCAGTACAATGAAGGATGCCAAATTTGGAGAACTAAATCAAAGTGGGAATGGTCATGAAGTTTAACATTTCAATAAACCTAGTGGAAACCTTCCTTTTGCCCTGTTCTTCCTTCACAGAACAGATAATCCATGATTTGACTAAAATAAGAAGTTCTATTTCCCTGCATATGCCCTTATACAAATAAACATTTGGATAAATAAGATAATTTATACTGATTATTATGTTATATACATTATTAAAATAAAAACATTTTTATAATGATAATAGAAAGATTACTACCAAATTAGGAAAGTGTGTTTGAAATTGTCTGCCCTAAAATGTGAGTTATGTTATGAACATATAATTCACTTTGGAAGTCCCTGGAAGCTATCTCAGAGAAAGATTTTTGTTGTTTAGATTGGCTGAAATTAAGTGTGAATTTTTACCAAATATAGAAGATATGTGTATTGGTCAGGATAGATTAATACAGGTTAGTTATTTTGCAAAAATAAGCATCCTTAAAATTTCAGACTCTGAGACAACAAAAGTTCGTCCCTTGTTCACATACACGTTCACTGTGGATTGCCTGCGGGCTTCACAGTGCCTGATCAGTGTAGTTACTCAGCAACCCAGGCTGGCAAGGCAGCCCCCATATAGAATGTTGCTGGTCTCTGTGCCAGAGGGAAATGAACGATCTGAAGGGTCTGACATCAGCAATTAAGTGGCAAACCTGACTTATGCTCACAATTCACTAGATTCTATCAAACCTCAAGAAAACCAGTAGGTGATATCTTATCACAAACCCGAAGTCAGGGAGTGGGAAATAGTTTTTATCACTGTATATTTGAGATAATCTCCCATAAAACATACACTACATGGTCTACACATGGGATATATTTAAGGAGCACCTTAGATAGGTTGCCATTTTGTAGATTCGCTAAAACTGAGGTATAAGGAGAAGTCCCAGTGATTACTAATGAGGACACATGGCATGTGAATTAAGATGCCATGCAAGGAGAAAATAAATAATGTTCAGAGTATGAGGCTTGAATCATATCCACATGGGCTAATGCTATAGTTTGCATACATTGATCTTCACTGTAGCTGTTTCTCATATGGGCAACTCTAATATCCTCCAAAGTGAGCAGCTAAAGGAAATTAATTATTCAATAATGACTAATGATTCTCCATGATAATACAGAGGTGTTGCCTACTAGAAGAAAAAGAAGATACCACAGCTTAACAGGCATGGAGAAATAGAATATATAAATGCCTAGAGGTGTACAGGCTGGTTATTTTGCAGGAAATAAAGGGATCTTTCACTGGGAACAAAACCACCGAAAAAAAGAAAAGTATGGAAATGCATAGGTTTTCCATAGAACTGAGGAGTACTGGAAGGCCAGTCATTTGACTAGGTGGTCTTTCGCTGTCACTTCCAGCTTTTGCATTTTCTGCTTTGGAAACTTCTAGCCATATTGAGAAATTAATGCAATTATAATGATCTGGGGTCAGAAGAGCATGAGTAAGGTCATCTCATCTTATGTGATGCTCAGGGTAGACCAAGCCGTGTCACCTGGCTGATGACAGTTTGTCTTATATAGGGAAAGTCCCAGAAAAGGAGTTCTAATAACTTTTCTTCATATACCAACATACTTTAATCAGTGTATCTTCATATATTTAATTAGTATATCCTCAATCTAGAAAAATCTTCAGAAAAAAATATGTTACTAATGACTCTTAAGGCTGTGGCTGAGTAAGATGAAACCAAACATGTCTGATATATATAATATGACTTTTGAAGTCATTAACATGAGAGAATCACTTGATTACTATCAAGGAAAGACTGTTGGACCAGATGAATAGACCATACATCTCTACCTGTATGGTAATTATGTTTGTTTAGAGAGTCTATATTTTTATACTGTACCTTTCAATATTTTGAATGGCTCTAACTATTTAATGACTTTTAGAATATTCATTCATATTCAATTCAACAGAGTCGAATATTCTTTAGGAGTTTGGAACACCATCTGAAATCACTTGTTACATGCTTACTGTATATTAAATTGGATGAGGTTGAGGCACTTTTATATTATTGCTGTTGATATAAGAAATGATGAATAATGTATCAAGGAGACTTTCATAGTTATAATTCCCTGTTATTTTCAGACCAGGGCAACCGTACTTGTATTCATAATCCCTCTCTTTCTAGATGTTAGTATGAAAAATGGATATTAATCAAAGATATTAATATGATTCAGATTATAGAAAAAAATTTTCATATGTACTGTAGTGAAAATATCTAAACATGTATCAATGAATGTCAAATGTGTTTCTTTAAAGAAAGAAAAGAGTGATAATATGCTCACCAAACTGGATTGGATAAGGTTGAGGCACTTTGGTTTCATTTATGGGAAAATAAAAATCTCTAAAATACGATTAGATGATTGGTAATACATATATGAAGAATACACAGAATTTTAAAATTTGTTTAAGTAATCCAACATAATGTGAAATGTGTAATCATTGAAATTGTTGCCTCATAAGCTTTACCTCTTTATATTCTACCCCTTAACTCTTTTTACTTCTTTTGTTTACATGATCTACACAGACTCTCTTCCCTCTCTTGCTCTGTTAAATCTCTTCTCCCACTACAATTTCCAGTTCCCTCTGGCTAAGTGGTTGGGAGCAGGAAAAATAAAAGCAATTTCTCCCATGTGATTGGATGTTAGAGACACCAGTTCTTCTCTTTGCTTTATATTTTACCCCTGTTCTTTTTCTCTATTTCTGTTATGTTGTTTCTATATTTACTTTCCCATGTACATGACTGATATCTTTAGGTGAGTGAAAGGTACGCCTTTTCTAGAATATAGTGTTTCTTGTTACTAATTTACTTCAGCTTATCTAAAGGGATATATCCACATATCACATGATCTACATGCATTTATTCATTAACATAACTATTAAAATGTAGTCATGTTCAGGGCTGGCCCAGTGGCGTAGTGGTTAAGTTTGCACTCTCTACTTCAGTGGCCCGAGGTTCAAGGGTTCGGAACCCAGGCACGGACCTATACACCGCTCATCAAGCCATGCTGTGGTGGTGTCCCTACAAAATAGAGGAAGATGGGCACAGATGTTAGCTCAGGGAAAATCTTCCTCATCAAAAAAAAAAAAAAAAGTAGTCATGTTTACAGGTAAATTAAAAAAAATTTGCTGAGCATTTGTATGTGAAAACTATTGATAATGTGCTAAGCATGGTGGGTAACATAAAGATAATCAAAATCCATTTTATGCCCCAAGAGATCACCATTTAATGAAAGAGATAAGTGTATATATTATTTACTTTGTTTTACAAATGTTAAAATACTATATAATCATTGGTTGAAGCCACTCAAAATAACGGTGCAAAATACTATTGTAGTATAAGGAAGAGAAGGAGTATTAGTTTTCCTTTTAGTTAACTTAGCATTACAGAGGAGGTAATTCAATTATTGGCAAGGCTTTGTTCAAATTAATATTTAGCTTTGCTCAGGAATATTTGTGCTGTATAGAACTGACTTGCTTCTCCTTGTTTTATTTCTATTAATTGTTTCCATATTATTTCACTGCCTTTCAGTTGATTATTGCTTTCACCGAATAATTTGGCACACAGCATGCTCTCTGAGTTTTAAAACAAAATAAAGCAACTGCACTCATTTTTCTCTCTTGAATAGTGATGTCACTCTTGAATGTTTCATCTTGGTGACTCAGAGCTTCAAATTTGTTTGAAGTTGTAACCCTCTTGAGCAACTTCCAATTCCTTGCTATTGATTGGGATCTCCTGAGGTGATGCAATTACTCATAGTAAAGGAAAAAGTCGGCAGGAAATGAGAGTAAATTAACTTTATGAGACTGAATTCAGCAGATGCCAGTACATTCAGGAGCCTTGATACTGAAGGCCAAGACGTTGACATACGTTTATAGTTATCCTTAATTTTGTTCTGAAATCAAGAGTCAGTGGAGCATGATAGTTTAAATACTCCATTTGTTCTTTGCAAATGTAGGCAATAGGCAATCACACACTTAACACTCAGTAATCACTGTATCATATTTTTTTTAAAAAAAAACATATTACCAGTGTGCTCAGTAGAAATCAAGGAAAACTGATTATCTGCGTTATAGAATTACTTTACATTCATTTCATCATTGTAAGGATAGAATAGTAACTTCAGAGACAACTGTGTTGATTTACTTAAGCTAGAATAAGCATTACTACATAAAATGCTAGATGAACCCTGGGTGTGCTACGATATAAACGATATGTGCAAGCAACATTTGTCTTCATTAAAATAAGTGACATATTTGCTTGTCTTGGTATGAAAAGATTACTACATACAAGACATCTATCAGGCAGAACAGAGTGGCATAATCAGGTATATTGTTTTTGCAAAGACAAAATAAAATCATAGATAGATACATGACTTAAGAAGAAGAATTACCTGGGAAGATGCACGTAATCTAAACAATTCCAGATATAAGTTA
Source organism: Ceratotherium simum simum (assembly GCF_057802395.1). NCBI lineage: Eukaryota > Metazoa > Chordata > Mammalia > Perissodactyla > Rhinocerotidae > Ceratotherium > Ceratotherium simum. The sequence goes on along the minus strand of NC_141919.1, from coordinate 46,886,480 downwards.
TTTGTTTGTTTGTTATTCTTGTTCCAACTGCTTTTCCAAAGGACTTAAGTTAGATTATCATCTCAAGTATCTATGTACCATAAGATGATTAAAGAAGAAAACATACAAAATAAGAAGGGAGGAAGAAATATTCAAAGACATAGACATATATTTTCTGAGATTTAACAAGAAGTGTGGTTTTGAATTTCTTTGTAGCCAAGACTAAAAAGGAACACTGATAAATGAAATTATTCTTTCTATTATGAAAATAATTAAGATGCCAGGTTTTACAGAACAAACTTCATCTGAAAATAGGTTCTCTTGTAGATCCTGGTATAGTAGATTCTGAATATTAACTGGCCATTTTCTTTCTTTTTTTTTTTTTTTTTGTGAGGAAGATCAGCCCTGAGCTAACATCCATGCTAATCCTCCTCTATTTGCTGAGGAAGACCGGCTCTGAGCTAACATCTATTGCCAATCCTCCTCCTTTTTTTTTTTTCCCCCCAAAGCCCCAGTAGATAGTTGTATGTCATAGCTGCACATCCTTCTAGTTGCTGTATGTGGGAGGAGGCCTCAGCATGGCCGGAGAAGCGGTGCGTAGGTGCGCGCCCGGGATCTGAACCTGGGCCGCCAGTAGTGGAGATCGAGCACTTAACCGCTAAGCCACAGGGCCGGCCCCAAACTGGCCAATTTCAATCATTGTTTTCTTTTAGTAGTCCCCATGTTTCAAATACACATATAGTATTTTATGAATTTACATTCATAGTAATTTTTTTAACTTGTCTAAATAAACTTTTCCATAGATGAATTGTTAAACTTTGACTCATTTGACCATAAGTGACTTTCTGAATTTTTATTATGGGAATGGAAAGAGGCGAGATAGTCAACCAGCATGATATTTCTGCTTGTTTTCTCCCACACCACTTTTTACTTGAGAGAGCAATATTGAGGAAATAATCAGTCTTATAAAATTTGATGTTCTTTTCACAACGGCTCATTTCCACTACCGTAAAGTGAAATTGACTTTCAGGAGAAGAGAAAGAGGTCACCAGATATTGCTCCACATTATCTATAGACCTTCCTGAGCACACTTAGTTATGGACCAATCTGCACATAACAGACCATGCCTTTGATTATAATCTCTTTGATATGGCAGTCCCACCACCTTCAGAAGTGTTCTCGGTGTGTGTGTGTGTGTGTGTGTGTGTAGTCTCTCATGATTGGAAATGTAATAGTTTCTGTAAAATGCTAATATGGAATAGATTAATAAGTTGGAAAGCAGCGTTTAAGTCAGAACAATATCTAAATGTATTTTGTGGTAAGTAATGCTAAGGAAACCCATTTCTCTCAGCCTTGTTATAGATTTTTTCTCTCTCTCTTGAATAAATCCATCTTATCTTACGTGTTCATTTATCTCCTACATGTAGATGCTTCCCATATTACTCAAACTCATTCCCAGATATCTAAGGCCACTTTAATTTAGAATTTCTGCAGTCATCTCAAATGCAATGTCTTCCAAAAATATTTCCTTTTCCATTAGTCTGTGTCAACCATTTCTTCATTTTTCTGGTCACCCTCTTGGGAAAATTCTCACACATCTTTGCTTCTTCATTTTCTGTGCATTCATATGCAATTTGTCATTAAGTTTGGCCACTTCTAATTTCAGAATGCCTTTCATATTATCCTTGCTGCATTACTCAGTTGGGCTAATATTACCTGTGCTAGTACAATGGCCATAGCTTCCTAACTGACCTCTTCTTCTCCTGTGGTCCTACCCTCATGTATCCTGTGTACTTCTTCCAAAGTGATCTCATTAAATACTACTTTTATCATCTCACCAACATTCAGGAATTTTCCATTTGCTCCCCATTGTCTGCCAGGTCATTCATGATAACAATAGCTTATCCAGACTTATCTTCCTCTCCTTCTCAGCAGCAAGCTGCTACTCCTGTTGATAATTTTCCTTACCACCTGCACACAAACACACACACGCACGCACACACACAAAGACTCTTTTCTATTCTACTTTCCACTTATGCTACTGTCTACTATCTGAATAGCTTTTGCTACCCTTGCTATGCTTAACCACACTCCTTCTCAAAGGCACAAATCAAATTCCATCTCTTTCTTCAATTTCCCCTTGACTGTATCATTTAATGTTGATCTTCCCCTTTCCTCAGTTTCTATGGTTTTGTCTCAACTCATATGGACATTCAATCATGCATACTATCTTTATAGGATCTATAGATAACAGAAAATCGAGAGCGCCATAGGGACAGCAATGTCCTAGAAATGGAAATCATGAAAAATGATGTCTGCTGATATTGACTGCAATAAAATAGTTACTCATCAAGCTTTCTTAGCTTTAGCACATGCTGTGTCAGTGCTTACAGAATTTGATGTTGGTCTGGTCTGTGTTAGTTCCCAAAGGTGGGTCAGGTAAAAATAAACAAAGAAAAATATAAACAAAAAAATAAAGAAACAAACAAAAAAAGTTAGAACTTTTTCTATTGACGAGGACCACATACCTTGCAAAAATCAGAAAGTCAGAGAATTTTGTGTCTTATATTGTTTTGCCTTTTGTGTATATCGTAGTTCCCAGTGGGAAAACTGCTTTAGGCTTGAGGACCTATTTTATGCCTCTTTTGCATCCCTTCATGTTTATGATGCTCAGTTCTTTAGTGGAATAAAATTAATAGACTCACCATAACTAGAAGTTCTAGGATTTCATTGTAAATTTCTTTTTAAATTCTCTGGTAGATGCAATATGAAGCTGGTAACTTTTATGCATGGATTGTACTGATTATGCACTCTCTCTGCATTTGTCATTATTTGACCATCTAGAAGGCAATACAGTAGTCCCTGCTTATCCACGATTTTGCTTTCCGCGGTTTCAGTTACCTGTGGTCAACCCTGGTCCCAAAATATTAAATGGAAAATTCCATAAACAAACAATTCATCAGTTTTAAATTGTGCACCATTCTGAGTAGTGTGATGAAATCTCACACCATCCTGCCCAGGATGTGAATCATCCCTTTGTCCAGCGTATCCACGCTGTACGTGCTACCCACCCGATAGTCACTTAGTAGCTGTCTAGGTTATCCCATTGACTGTTGCGGTATCACAATGCTCGTGTTCAACTCACCCTTATTTTACTTAACAATGGCCCCAGAGCACAACAGTAGTGGATGCTGGCAATTCGGATACGCCAAAGAGGAGCTGTACTCAACTTAATAAGGAAAGAAAAAAAATCATATGCTGAGGTTGCTAAGATCTATGGTAATTTTTATTACAGTATATAGTTATAATTGTTCTATTTTACTATTAGTTATTGTTGTTAATCTCTTACTGTGTGTAATTTAAAAATGAAACTTTATCATACGTATGTATGTATAGGAGAAAACATAGTATTTATAGGGTTCGGTGTTATCTGCGGTTTCAGGCATCTACTGCTGGTTGCAGAGCGTTTCCCTTGCAGATGAGGGGGAACTACTGTATACATTTGTTGCAAACTTACTGTGTGCCTAAGCCTATTTCACTTAATACTCATTGCCAGTTTAACTCGTTCTGAGAGGAGTTTAGAAGCAAGAATTTCTACTGAATCTACATTAATAAAAGATTTCAGAGAGGAAATTTAAAAGTAGGAATTTTTATATTAATTTTGTAATATGGTAGTGTTTCATGAAGTTAAAAACCAAAACTTTATTTGGAGAAAAAATAGCTCTCATTCCTTTAAATATTATCCTTATTATCAAATTTAGCATTTTCTGACATAAAGAAGAAAGGAGTGCATTAATTATGATTTAATCAATATTCCCATTTTAAACTGGTAGATAGAGAAAATAAAGTCTGGCTGAAAGGTAACCTCAACATTAACCATGAACCTCTACCATGGGTAGATAGTGCTGTGATATTTTATAGGTTTCCTCATTCTTTAACATTTTTATGAACTGTAAAATTTAAATTCTGAGTGTCAGTGCATTATTCATTAAAACACCTCGTGCTGTTCTTCATTATTTTGGTTTTTTGCAGACTTGTTCATGTTACTGAATATCTTATCTGGAAATCACATTATGTTCCCAATTATTTTGGATGATAACTGCTATAAGAAGTTTTACAAACTATCTTTTTCACACAGTGATTTGGTCTATTGTCTCATCAATCAAGTTTGATGAATTAAGAATTATTCGAGTAGTATCTCAATCATTACAAGATAATTCTACTCCTGTGAAAGGTAATTTTAAAAGTCAGACACCTTAGGGCAGTGCAAAGATACATAAACTCTTAGAAATGTAAATTTCAAAGAGTTCTTAGAGGTCATTTGTTTTACTCTCTCCCTTATGGAAACAATCATTTCTTTACTACAACTCACAGAGTCGTTTTTTCTCTTCTGAATATTTCTAATGACGAGGAACTAATTTCTTAGAAAGACAATACTTGCTAACATCGGACCTAATTATTAGAAAAGTTTGTTTTTGTGCAGCAAAACCTAAATCAAATTCCAAAAAATTATATCCTTTATGGGAAACATTTAAAAATTTTTTATATAAGAATCATAGGAGAAAGTTTACAAAAATGCCATGCATGGGAAATACTAATGAAAAGAGTTAACATTTTGAGTATTTATTATTTACTAGTATTATTCTAAAAGCTTTATACATATTACCTAATTAATCCTCATAGCCCCTGTGAGGTAGAGACAATTACTACTTCTGTTTTACGGAAGAAGTTAGGCATAGAGAGTTATTATAGCCAGTAGAAAGCACTAGAGCCAGAATTCAAAGCCGGGTATCCGGGCTCTAGAACACACTCTCTTAACTAGCTCTTAAGTAGGCAAAAAACATGCAGCTGAGCAGAGAAAGAGAGCTCAGAATTAGGAAAGAGCTTTCCATTGCCTCAATCTAGAAATGGGACGCATCACTTCCTCCCAGCTTTCATTGGCCAGAACGCATCACAAAGTCCCAGTGAGGGGGCTAGAAAGTATAGATTTCTGTGTGAATAGAAAGGAAAAATGTCAAACACAAGATTTGGTGTATGCCTAGCATTGTCTCTGTCATGTCCTCAGTGGAGCATTCCTCAAATACCCAAACCCACCTTTCTATCTGCTGTCTCCAATCTCCTTCAGCCTCTACATTTTAATCTAGACTACATCCAGTTATTAATGGAGATGTTTCATTGCACGTTGATAGCTTGGTGTACGTAAGTACAGCCACGTGCGCGTAACGAATGACGTTTGGTCAATGACAGACTTCATGTAGGACAGTGGTTCCATAAGATTAGCATCATATAGCCTAGTTGAGTAGTAGCCTATACCATTTAGGTTTGTGTAAGTACACTCTATGATGTTTGCGCAGCGACGAAATCACCTAATGACGCATTTCTCAGAACGTATCCCCGTTGTTAAGTGATGCATGAATTTATGTGTGCGAGTTCAGTACTAGCTACAGACCAAACTGTGTCGTAACACATTAATCTTTGAGATAAAAAGATGGAACCAGCCAACACCCTTTTCTCCCAATGTCTTCCTCTTTCCCATGGAAACATTTTATTTTGGGACCTCCTCACCACCCACTAATACCTTCAAAAGTTAATTGGATTGTAAACTGCTAATGAATTCAAAAGATGTCTCAGGGACACTTAACATGAGTGATTTGAAGTTTTCAGGCGCTTCTCATCTATAAAGCCATCTTTGCTTTCTGAAATCCTTTTGTGTGCTGCCTTAGCTATGTCACAGAAAAGAAAATAGGATTTGTTTCTGCAGATTATATGTATTTGTATCTGTAAAGAGTAAGATATAGGGCAAAATAACGGCATTGCTCAAATCTCTAAGTTATTTTATATAATTATCATATTAATAAGATATTGGTATCATCATTTTTATTTTTTAATATTATTTTATTTATTTTTGTGAGGAAGATTGGCCCTGAGCTAACATCCGTGTCCATCCTCCTCCACTTTATATGGGACGCCGCCACAGCATGGCTTGCCAAGCGGTGCGTCAGTGCGCGCCTGAGATCCGAACCAGTGAACCCCGGGCTGCCACAGCGGAGCACGGGCACTTAACTACTTGCACCACTGGGCCAGCCCCTAGTATCATCATTTTTAAATATGAGCAAACTGAAACTCAGAAAAGTTCAGCTGAGATTCAGATCTAAGTCTTTCTGACTACAACACCAGTGTAGATTTTACTAAACCACATGGTTTTCTAACTAAAGGTTCTATAATTCACTTTTTACCTCATTCTTGTTTTTTACAGCACTTGAGTACAAAGAGCTAAATTTTCACTTTTATACAGAAATAACAATGCAGGTTTATAAGCAACTTGTTACATAATTGTATGCCAACATTCTCATTATGGTATTTCTTGCTCGTATTCTAGCTGACATCTTGTGCGTAAATAGTCACATCTGTCTTGGCTCGGAAATAGTGATACATATGATAAAATTCATAACAGATCTTGGAAAATATTCTCATTTAATACAGTGACAGCAAAACATGAACTAAAATAAAGTCACACATAGCATAAGGGTACAAATTAGCAAGCAACTCAAATTTAATTTTACCTTTGGAATTGGATATAAAAAATATTCTAAATTGCACTGATTTTATAAACGGCTAACGTAAATATCAACAAATTGACCTGGAATGTTCGCTTCCTTTTGCTTTTAGATCACACTCTTCTGTAATTCCTCTGCTTCTCTGCTGAGTGTCTTCTTTTCCTTTGTTTCTTAAATGGTAGTGCCCTTTAAAATTCATTCTTGGGCTCTCTTCTTTTTGTCATTGTGAACACTTAATGTCATTAACTACTATGCATTTTGTTAGCACTTTATGCTGATAATTTCCAAATCTTTATCTCTAGTTTAGATCTTTGCTAAAACGGGGATAAATGTACTTGGGCACCTCTATAATATTTAAATGTAAACGAACAACAGTCATCTCAAATTCTTCGTGCCCAACAGCTGAACTCAGTATTTTTATTCTCAAATCTGTTCAATGTTCTTTGCCCCATATCTAAGTAAAAAGATTACAATTCACCTCGTTATTAGAGTAAGAGACCTGGATGTCACCCTTGGTTCTCCTTCATATACCATCTAAATAATGCTAGGTTCTGTCAGTTCTGACTGCCCAATAATGTCTATCACATCTTCACTTCTCTTTCAAACCCCATTGCCATGTGACCATCAGAATTTCTCTAGAATTATTGCAATTGCCTCCTGGCTGGTACTTGCCCTGCCAAACTGTAAATAATTGTATACAGTTATGATAAGGAAAGACTGGTACAGATGCATCAATAGAAAAGTACATCAATTCAAGAAACTAGAAGATCAAGGAAGAGATTCATATATATACAGACATATAGAAATTATATTAGAAGCTCTCTCTGTCATATCAATAAACGAATTATGTACTTCCTAATAAAATATTGTAAAGAGCTGACACAACTGGCTAGATCTTTGGCAAAAAAAATACTATTACCTCTCACTATGTAAAAAGTTAATTTAAATTAAATATCTAAATGTAAAAGCAAACTGAAAAAGTGGAAGAAAATATAGCAGTCTATTTACAACAGACTGCTACATAGGGTAAGAAAGTTCCTATTAAGCAAGAAATGAAACTCAGAGTCATGAAAGCAATGATTAATAGATATAACTACATAAGCATTAAAATATCTATAGTGAAAGACAGCACAAATAAAGTTAAATTTAAGCATAAAGGTAGAAGCAAATATTTGTAACATGTAAATTAGATTGTTATTATCCATGATAAAGATATAAATAGATCCTAAAAAATCAATATAAAGGCAACCAAAAATGATAACAGAATTGACAAAAGGTATGAATAACTTATTTATTGAAAAAAAGAACAATTGAAAGAAATATGAAATATGCTAATGTATGTCCAGTTTTATTCTTCCTTAGAAAAAAGTAACTAAAAACAATAAGATACTATTTTTCTCCCACCAAATTTTTAAAGATTAAAAAAGTGATAATACCATGTTGTTGAAGGCACAAGGACGTGATCACTGATATTCTCTGCTGATGGAAGTACAAATTACCTTTCCGGTGGACAATTTGTTGGTTTCTAGCAATTTAGAAAAAAAAATTGCATACTACTTTTCCAAGAAATAATCAGACAATACACAAAAGAATTACTCAGAGAGATGTTTTTTTTTTTTTTAAAGATTTTATTTATTCAGTTTTTCCCCCCCAAAGCCCCAGTAGATATCCGTATGTCATAGGTTCACATCCTTCCAGTTGCTGTACGTGGGACTCGGCCTCACGTTGGACGGAGAAGCGGTGCCTCGGGGCGCTCCCGGGATCCGAACCCGGGCCGCCAGCATCAGAGCGCGCACACTTAACCGCTAAACCACGGAGCCGGCCCAGAGAGATGTTAATTGTAGCTTTGTAATATGGAAAAAGGACAAAGCAAAACTCGACATTGATAGGAGTATGGCTAACAATTAGAGTGCACGTATGTGATGGAATATTACCTAACTACTGAAAACAGATACAATGTCATGACATGAAAAGATGACCATCACGTGTTGAGAATTGTCTAATTTGCAAGACTCGATGGAGAGTATGACCCCTGTTCACATAGAAAAAACAAAAAAAAAACTCATACTAGTAGGAAACATTCTGGAAGATTAACATTAAACTATTAAGAACGCTTACTCCCAAGAAAGCTATTGGATTGGGTACACATGGGAAGCTATAAAGAGAGACTTTCACATTTCATGTTGTAAACTTCCTATTTAACTTTGTGTAATTACAAAACATCTGAATTTTTATATAACAAGCATGTATAACTTCTTAAAAATTCAAAGACCAGTAGAAAGTGCATATAATATTTTGGAACATTTCTTGTAATCATTATCAACGCAGTCACTGCTTGAATACAATCAAAGCTGAAAACACTTAAATTCTCTGAAAAAAATAACTAGGATTTTTATCATGAGATACTTGAATAGGGATGAATTTTATTCTGAAAGTGTAGTATTAATTAAATTAAGTTGTAACTATCTCTGTCATTGTAGCACTAGCATAACATTCTTTCTCTAAATTAAAACTAATTCAAAACTCTTTAAGGAATGCTATTGGATAACAATATTTAATATGGTTATTATGACTCAGCAGAGAACCTTAAGTATCGGACAAATTGAAAGTTACAAAAGTTATTATAGCTTTTTCTTATGCCAAGTAGTAAAGACTCTTGAGTTTGTTTAATCGTTTTAAATGTGTATATCAAGAGAAACTGTCTTTTTAATTATATCATTGTTTTTCTTTAGATTTTAAGTTGCTTTTGATTTTAAGATGTATATATGGTTTTTGTTCATTTATAAGAAATGGATTTTTAGTAGAAATATATGACAATACTTGGTCAAAAATATTCTTTTTGTTATGTTCAGCTACAGGAATAGGCAAGAAAAATAAGTACAATAGCATTGGTGAATATTTTTACCAGTTATGAACTTAGTGTCAAACTAAATATCTTCAAAAGCATGAATGAATAAATAAATGCATATTTTATCCTGACCTTCACAGATTTTGTCCAAAGTCTATGGGCATAATCCTAATCACTCTGGAAAGTAAGGAAAAAAGGACCTAGAACTTGACCTCTTAGATCTCAGTCCTCTGTAATAACTGTTTTCCGATTTCCCACAATTACAGTCAAAAGCCTTGATAAGTGTGTTGTTAGATTCTAGCATGGAAGATACATTTTGAAAATCAGATTTATCTCAACCTATCTCAACTCCTCAGTGCTCTTTCCTGTACATGGTAATTCAATGAGGTAAAAAATTCTATAAACAAAGAACCAGTTTGTTATTCCATGAACTTTGTTTTTTCAAAGATTAGACACTGGAATAAGGATGGAAAATGTTTGTCAACAAAACCATAGTAACATGCATAAGGTAGTAGCAATAAAAGAGAAAAATTATCTTACCATTGAAAAAATTAAAAAATGACAACTTCACAACCTCTAAGTTTCTTATAGCTTTTATTTAGTCTAAATTCCCAGTCCAGAAGATGTTGCACTGTGCTTAAGAAATATTTGTATTTCTTCTTTTTTTTTTTTTTTTTTAAGATTTTATTTATTTATTTTTCCCCCAAAGCCCCAGTACATAGTTGTCTGTCATAGCTGCACATCCTTCTAGTTGCTGCATGTGGGACGCGGCCTCAGCATGGCCGGAGAAGCGGTGCCTCGGTGCGCACCCGGGATCCGAACCTGGGCCGCCGGCAGCGGAGCGCACGCACTTAACCGCTAAGCCACGGGGCCGGCCCCATATTTGTATTTCTTACTCTGTCTTTTTCTGACCATTTTCCTCATTGTGACCTCATAAATTGCATGAGTATTCTCTAGATAATTTTGTGCCGTATTGCTGATAAATAGCAGAAAGGTTAATTGTAAAAGAGCTGTACTAATGTCAAGGCATCATTTCTTTTAATAGGACATACATGGAATGTGTATAATTTTTCATCATCTTAAATAACTTTTCAAGTAATTTGGAAGCGATTCTCTAGGGATAGAAACCATAGTCAACCCAAAGGTACAAGAGTTCATTGTAATGGTAATATTATTAGTCAATTTTCATGACTGTAATGAGTCAGGTGTTAATTTCACTGATACTCTTGAGATTCTTCTTCTCTGTCAATTCCTTTCTAGCTTCAAGTTTGTAGCATTAATGCCTGAAGTCAGTAGCAGAACTGTAGAATCCAATTTGTTCTCTCTCTCTCATTTCTTACCCTCAATAATGATAATGATGTTAATAAGAATGACAGAAGCACTATGAGATAGGTGCTGTTGGTATTCTCATTTTCAGATGAGCAAATTGAAGCTCAGAGAGATTAAATATTGTGCCCATACAAACATCCAGTACGTGCTGCTTCAAGGACTCAGATATGAGTCTCTAACTGTAGAACCCTACACCCTTATGTACTATGATATACTGCTAGATTATTACTCTAACATTTCCCCCTCTGTTTCTTGGTTTACAGCATCTACCTCTATTTAATGTTTCTCCTTGTTCATCTCTGCATGTATGAATCTGTGACATGCATTTGACACAAAGAACCTACATTTTATCATTAATTAAGCCTTTAATGCAAACATTTTAAGGGAAGGGATATATAAACCATATATATTTGGCCACCTAGTCTAAAACTTTGAAAACAGTTCAATAAATGTCCTCTGATTTAGTGACTTTTTATTTAAAATATAAATTTCATATACTATTCAATATCACAATTGATTTTCTTAGCTGCTGAAGAGTTTACAGGTGTGGAAACTAAAGGAAAACATAGGATGGTGCCTCTGCCTCATAGATGCTTACTCCTTGGATGAAGAATGAGATCTACTCTTATTTGCTATCGCAAGTATTCTTGAATTTTAATTTGGAATTTTAATTGGAGGATTTAATTAAGCCTCTGCATAAAGCATTTAACAGACTGACTCTTACAAGGCCATACAGGTGCAAAATAAATGGAATCTGTTTACGTGCTGTGCCCAGCGTGAGTGCAAGAGTTTTTACCAGCTGTGAACTTTTTTAGTTTGAAGAGTCATTGGAGACTCTGTGTGTGTGTGTGTGTGTCTGTATGTGTGTGGGCATGTTTGTTTATATGCACGCTTTTTTATAGGGAGAGGGGTTCTAGAATATTTATTTTCCCTTTCCAAACAAACCAAGAGAGAATGAATGTTCTTCAGCTTGCAAGTTCCAGAAAAACTACAAAGATTGAAACCTGGTCCTGAACAAATGCCCCACCTTCTTGGTCAAGAACTGGGCCTATCTTGTAATATTAGAGCTCGAGTCTAAGATTTGATGGGGAAATTAAAGCCTGGAAAAAATTTCAGTGTTAGAAGCCAATAAAAAAGGAGATCAATCATTTACTTCCATGTGAGAAAAGTAACTTATGTGTTAGCTGGTAGAAAAAAACACCAGTAATCAATTATATGTTTAAACTTTACAGTGATTGCTGAACCCAAGGTGTTTTTTTCCTGGAAAAAGACAAATTCAATGGCATTACATCTTATGTATAAATGCTTCCATTCTGTTTCCAGTTCTTATCTTTTAATCAGACATTTATATCTAGATTGGAAGTAAAAGTGAAATGGCCCAAATTATCATTTTACAAATAAGAAAACCAAAGCCATAAAAGGTTAAATGGTTTGACCATGGTAATATTGCTAGATTTTAGCTGCATTACGACTAGAATTCAGATCTCTTAATCCTCATTCCTAGGTTTTTCCCATTGCTCCATGAACTCTAAACTTGACAGTCATTACAAACGAAGTTTTAAACACCACTGCCTTTCTTTTGACATTGGAGACCGAGGCTTTGACTCAAGCATGGTTGAAAATGAACTGGACTAATGTTCAATAGAATTTCCATAATGGTAAGAAATTATCCACTACTATGTCCCCAGTCACAAGAGCAGTGTCTAGCAATGGAGATGCTCAATTAATATTTGTTGAATAGATGAATAAAAGTGACCAGTGACCATGATGTCCACCACACTGTTTGGAAGGAATCACAAGCACCAGCCAAGCTGCTGAGGACACTCCAGGGAATAACAGATTACTGCATTCACTTGAAGTAGAGGAAATATAAGCATTTGCTTACCTGCCAAGGGTACCTGCTTAAAATAAGTTTGTGTGCATTTGCAGGAACTTGTGAGTCTCCTATTGAAAATGAACAGGAGACTGATGAGTTCCTGGAAACACCCACAAATCTTCCTACTCATTTCTACTGCTTTGCAATGGACAGCGTGCTATGACTGGTGCTTACCACTGTTCTCAGTGCCTCCAGGTTTTGAGTATAAGTTTAAGCTCTAAGCAAAAAAGGTAATCTTAGAAATGTAAAGATTTTGTTAACTCCATAAACGTTGAGATTGTTTTCCTGAGAAAATATTTCCTCTGTTTGTGTTCATGTGTAACATCAAATTGTGTAATTTTTTATATTTCGGTATTGTTTAATGGACTATATTTGGCATCAACATTTATAGCATGGATCCGTTCTTAAACTTTTTAAAGAAGCCTTTCATGAAACCACACAAAATTGATCCTTTTCTTTATAGTCTGTTTATGGTATTTTTTAAGAAGGGTGACAAACTGAAATCTTTTCAGTGGAAGTGTCAAGGAAAGGTATGAAGTTAATAATGTCCATACTACATTAGGAAGTAGTAGATACTGTAATTAATGTAGCCATAGATAAGACTTTGAAATTAAGTTAGAAAACAAATCCTATCTAAGGGTTAGATTTCAGTTAAATATTCTATAATAATGAGTGGTCAAGTTCCTCCCAGTGTCTTTCTAATTTTGTCTTCAAAAGGTTCAATACAATTCCTTACGTTTAAGCTCAAACCACAAACTTTTTCCTTCATTTCCACCTTTTTCGTTCTAAAACAACTTGCTGCTTTATTTATTTTAGTTAAAGCCCAATTTGCAGCTTATTTCTGCAGGATTTCTTCAGCTGATTTCGATTATCCTGGCATAAATATGGACAAACATTTAATCAATTGAAAACACTTTTTCAGATAGAAGTATTGTCAATCACAGGTCATTAGATCTTTTTCCAGCTTCATGATCTGATACTATAGTTCTCAGCCTTTTTTTTTGTTTCCCCCACATCTATACCCATGAGATGATTGTTCCCATGAGATCACACTGTTGACTGTGGCTTAGATAAAATAATATGTGGGCTAAGTTCTCTTCTGAGTAGGTTGGCTATGACGTGTACTCTAAAAAACTTATCATATCAGAATGTAGCAAGGTGGCATAAGTGTCACCTGGAATATGCTCTTGTTTTAAAAGCAAATCTTCCACTAACATCGTTCTTTAATATTAGTAATAAATTACTGGCCTCTCCAACATAGTATCAGGTACATAGTGATCGAGAACCACTTTGCTGGGACACAGAGTGTATCCTAACACCAACAGTTTCCTTAGATCAGTGACAAGTTATGACAGACTACTGCCTTAATCCAAGGAGCTCGTCTGACCCTTGCCTTTAATAACTAGAGAGAACAAATTTTCACCCTCTTTTCCCAGACACAGATCAATAACATGAAACTTATATGTCAGTTAACTTCAACTCAGCAGACATCTATTGAGCACCTACTTTCAGCTGCTCTGCCAGATTCTGGGATAGAAATTGACAAGGAGAGTGTCTGTAAAACTCTGTGTACGTTATTGTTATGACATTACATGTACGTGGATCTGCCTCACTCAGGGTACATTGTACATTAGGCTTTCTTCTTGTCTGCCCTGCAGTACCTTACTGCAATGTGGCTAACCACTGGTGAACATACCTTAAGGGTCTGAAATATTGTAGATCCTCTTCAGTTTAGAGATTTTTTTTAATATATAACGATAGCTTACATCTTTTTTTTTTTTGCTGAGGAAGATCGGCTCTGAGCTAACATCTATTGCCAATCCTCCTCCTTTTTTTTCTTCCCCAAAGCCCCAGTAGATACAGCCCCAGTAGCTGTATGTCATAGTTGCACATCCTTCTAGTTGCTGTATGTGGGACGCGGCCTCAGCATGGCCAGAGAAGCGGTGCGTCGGGGCGCGCCCAGGATCCGAACCAGGGCCGCCAGTAGCGGAGTACGAGCACTTAACCGCTAAGCCACAGGGCCGGCCCCGATCCTCTTCAGTTTAAAAATCTGCATTCCTCTCTCATCTCCAATCTTAATTTGAAAGAGCTCTGACTTGTATTTCTCTCCTCTCCTGTTTCTCTCTCTCTTAATGTTCTACTTAAAGTATTATATTCAGTATATTTCACATTACCCAAGTGGTAACTCCTGACTGTATCTTACAATAGCATGTTATCGCATAAAAGCAAAGCACATTATTTTCTTTTTTTTAGCTTGATACTATCTACATGTGTTCATCGCGCCCCTCCCTCCATCCCTCAGCTTTAGGAGACCTTTTCCTTAACTCAGATTGTTTTTATTGGAACTATCATTTAAGTAAGACTTTTTAAATGATCTATTTTCAAAGGCCCCAGGAATTATAGGCATTGCAGCCACCTCAAAAAGTAGATCATGATTTGCCCTGATTCTTCCTCACTTTTCCATCAGACTCATTTTACTTGAGAAAATCATCCTTAAGCAATATTGTCACTTCAAAAATAATTCTAATGATAAAAAACTTTAAAAGAGCAATAATAATAATGAAAATAATTTTCAATTAGGTAGGAAAATGATCTGATGTGAGGATATCAGGAAGTGTCAGCAGCAGTCAATGTTAGGGTTGAGAGAGGAAACTTAGCCCTGGAGTACAACTACTAGTTTTCTGGCGTTAGCTACTGAATATGTGCTGGTGCGTGTCCTGAGATGCAGGACAATGAAAGAAGCCCAGAACTGGAGAGAGAATCTTGTGTTAGATGGTTGTGATGAAAAGACTGAGAATTCCTGTTTTAGAGAAGAACTAATCTCTATTCTAAAAGCTCTCTGGTGTGCTGATATTGAATATCTGCTAACCTGGTTCTACAGAAGGTTTATTACCCCCTAAGCTGAAAGAATTTTGATGCTCAAGTATTACTGGGGTTTAAAAATAATTACCATTTGTTAAATGCATACAGTATTCTGGGAACTGCACCAGATGCTTCATATCATCATCTCCAAAATTCTCAATAATCCTGATATAAGTATTATTTCTCCTTTGCAGTTAAGCAAATGGCAGAGCTGGGGGTCAAGCCTGGGACAGTCTGACCCCAATTGTATAATTTGGACATGTTATGCTATCTCTCTTCATCTATTATGTATATGCTGTTAGACAAATAGACCTTTCTAGTGGCTAAGTGAATTTAAGTTATCTCTTCTGCCCTTAGGAAGCTTTTTCCAAGAATACACAAAATTAAATTTCATCTGTGATTAAGGAAAATTAGAAGCAACAGGAAGTTTTGGGATTGAATGTACTGTGAATAAAGAAAGTGATTATAGGTTTTCAATATTCTTGTTATCATGAGCCTCTGTTTGAAAGTTATTAATACAGTGGTGCATTGCTTCAGATGTTAAGTGCAATTCAGATAGATTAATCCACAATACAATTGGTAGTATTAAAGTTTCAAAACCCACTGGAAATGGGAAGAGGATAGTTAACATGGAAAAAAGGTTTTCATTAATGTTAGCCTTTTGCACTTAAAATGCTGTCAAATTAGAAAATATAAAAATATCATTAAAATAACTGTCAAATAAATATTGTTCTGTATTTTTGAAAATTAAAAAATACTTTCTGGGGCAGGCCCAATGGTGTAGTGGTTAAGTTTGAGCATTCTGCTTCGGTAGCCCGGGTTCCGCGGGTTTGGATCCCGGGCTTGGACCTCCACATCGCTTGTCAAGCCATGCTGTGGTGGCATCCCACATACAAAGCAGAGGAAGATGAGCACGATGTTAGTCCAGGGCCAATCTTCCTCGGCAAAAAGAGGAGGATTGGCAGCAGATGTTAGCTCAGGGCTAATCTTCCTCACAAAAAAAAAAAAAATACTTTTTAGGAAAGTATTGGTGCTTTTTTGTGGATCATTGTCAAGTTTAAAATAAAATATTCTTCCAAAGTGGAGTCTAACTTCATTTGAAGCTACTTACGTTATCCCTAGTGCTTAACCAATAAAATAATTGGGTTTTATAGCTGGCAGGAATGTTAGAGATAATTAAGTTCAGTGGCATTATTTTATTTAGCTAAATATTAGGAAGATGGGAAACTGCAACTCAAAGAAATGAAGTGAGTTATCAGAGTTACACATAGTTAGGGTTTCTGATCCTCAGTCTGGCTCTTTCTGCCACCCTTCTCTTTTTGATTCCCTAGTCAATTGCCACAGCAGCAATTCCAGGACTGATTTTTGCTCAGGAATTTCTAAGTATAACAGTGTTACACATTTTACCCAGATCTGCCCATGGTGGTGATATTGAAGTCATCCATCCCTATTCGTAGTTAGCATGCTAGCGCTGGGGATGTGGAGCTCCTCAGAGAGGGCTCTAGGTCAGGGTGGTCATTTACAAAAGTGCCAGTGTGAGCCAATTAAAAACTAATTAGGCAAAAGTGCCTTCAATCCATTGGAACCCACAGATGAGCTGAAAATGATTGGAAAAAAATCCATAAATTGCTGTGATAATTGGAAGAAACATTGTGAGGAAGCTAGCTATGTTTGAAATTCTCTGGAAAAGATTTTTACTATACCTTACTTTTTAATGAGATGTTTTGTGGAGTTGTTTGGGAAGGCTTCTTGCTGAAGTTATTCAAGGATAATATGGTTGAAGAACAAAATGAGCACTGCGTTTTCAGTCCTAATACTTTTGGTTGAGTTCATTGTTACTACTTATTATCCGTATGACTTTGGACAAATCATTTTATTCTATTTATTTGTTTTTATATGTTAATGCTTTACTTGGACTGGAGTCCCAGGGCAGCAGAGGGAGGGAAGAAATGAAGTAAGGCATAGAAGTGAGGTAAACAAATAGAAGGTGGTATATTACCAAGCCGGCCACTGCTTCATAAAGAAACATAGCTGGTTGCTCATCTCATGGAACATCTCCTGAGCGGCAGTATAGATCTGCTAGGTCTCAGAACAGACTATTTGATTTGGGAAGGAGGGAGAGTAAAGGATGCATTTGTCAGTGACTTCTTATTGGCCAAAATTCACCCCATTATTTTAAATTTCCCTGACCTCTAGGTTGTATTACTTGGCCCTTTTGGGCAGCTATTGGGGAAGCCACAGTCATGGTGAGTCTGATCAGGGAGAACCTGGGTGTTAGAGCTGCTGTGGCTCCTGGTGGGGCTGCCACAATGGAGGTGTGTAGAAGCTCAGCCCTCGCCCTTCAGCGAGGCTGAGACAGCTGAGAAAGTGAGGAAAGGACACGATGGCAGTGGCTGGCCAACTCTCACTTGAGTAAACAGTCAAGGGGGTGGGGCCAGGTTAGGTCAAGCAAATTGGCTACAGTACAACTGGGTCAAGTTCATCTGTGATGTTAGCGAAACTCGATTTTCCTCATGTTACTGATGAGGAAACTGAGATTAGAGAGACAAAGTAAATTGGACAAGTCATTTTAGAACAGAGACATGGTTCAATCTCCTATAAAAGAATAATATATCTTAGGACTAACTCTCAGAGCTGTCTCAAAGAACAAACGAGATAATTTATATGAAAACATCTTAAGAACCATGAATCACTATGCAGATATTATTATTGAGTGAGAAGAGTGGCAGTGCTACTTACCATCACTGTGTTCGTCCATAGACCCCAGAGTTATGTTAATATGATACACAAAATAGTAAAAGGAAAAGAACTGGATATACTTGGCAGACTTTCTTTGTAGTTGAAATGTTTTTTGAAAAATATGAAACATGAAAGTTAGGGAGTTGCTAAGTGATTTAGTTACTTAGCAAGTTGATCGATTAATCCTCCTTCTATTCAACACAATTTGTGCATTTTTCCCAAGAATACACAAAGTGAAACAGAAAACATAAATATATAAAGCATTAGGATGAGGGGAGAGGAAGTCACGATGGCGGCGTAGGCAGACTCTGAACTCACCTCCTCCCGCAGACACAACCAAGTTACAATTACTCGTGGAAAAATTACCCCTGAGACAGAACTGAAAACTGGATAAGAGGAACTCCTGCGGACAATCCTAACTGAGGTGGAAGAGGCAGAGACTCCCTTCTGGAGAGGAAAAACGCTGCCTTCACAAGCCGCCAGCATCACGGCCGCGGGGAGCAGCCCACAGGTACGCAGCCTCCCTGGAGGCGCGGGGCCCTGAGCCGGGGAGCGCCCCCGCTGTGGGCATTTTGTGGACCCAGCACAATCGAGACGAGTGGCATAATATCTGACTTTGCCAGCTACTAAAACATTGGGGAGCACCCCCAGAAAAGCTGGTTCACAAAGAAATTAAAACTGGCTCTTAAAGGGCCCACACACAAACTCACCCGTGTCAGAAAGGAACCTAAAATCACCAGAAAGAAAGGTGCACAGTGCTGTGGTGAAAAGAGACTCACCTAATAGGCCCTGAGTGCATCTCGGTGAGAGGTGAGACATCTGCAGGGACTGGGACATTGGCGGCGGCCATTGTTGTGGCCTGGTGTGGGCGGGCTGACACAGACGCCATTGGAGTTCTCCCTGAGGCCTGCTAACCCAGGGTATGCCCCACCCGCTGGAGCATCGATTTAATCCAGCTCAGCCAGGGCAGGCAGCCCACCCTACAGACTGGCCCCACCCAACAACAAGCCCGAAGTCAACTTGTGGGCCTGCAGAGATTGGTGACTGGATTCTCTGCTGCCTGGCAACTGAGCCACCTTCAGCGGGGCAGGGCGTGGACAAGGAGCCGGTGGAGAGTGTGGGGCGGTGGTGGAGTGTGTGGGGCTCCCGCCGTGAAGAGACTGGGTCCGCTTCGGGAGGTTGGGGCACACACATGGGGCAGGACTGTGTTGACTGTGTGTGTGGACCTGTGAGCGACAGGGCTTGTCAGCTGCAGAAGACTTGTGCTTCTCAAAGACCCACCTAGGGGGTTTGCTCCACCTTCCAAAGCCTGAAACAATTGGGTGCTCCTGTGCCTGAGGCCAGCCCCACCCAGCTGCAATCCTCAGAGAGCTGACAAGAGACCTAAAGGCTGGAGGCTTATAGCAATTGTAAGGCCCTGAGCCTAACAACCTGCCACGCTGGGGTCCTACTCACTTAAAAGTAATACTTCAACACAAATGTGGTATTAGAACTTACAGCCAACTGTGCTGGGGCTCCCCACACCTGATAAAGAGACTGAAGGGCCCACAACAACTACAAGCAGCTGAGCATTACAACAGCTGGCCAGGAGCATAACTCGGCCTCCCTGGGTGCCTACAGGGAGAGCAAACAGGCCACAACAGTAAGACACACCTAGCCCACATAGGGGTCACCCCTGGAACATTGAGAACTGAGGGAAGCACACTGCAGGCCTCCTAAGCCATCACTTGCATAAGGTCGCCTATCCAAGAGCAGCTGACCTACCTAATACGTAGACACAAGCACAAGGAAAGAGGCAAAATGAGGAGGCAAAGGAATACATTCCAAGTAAGGGAACAGGACAAAACCCCAGAAAAGGAACTAAGTGAAACAGAAATGAGCAACCTACCTGACAGAGAGTTGAAACTAAGAGTGTTAAGGATGCTCACTGATCTGGGGAGAAGAATAGATGAACTCAGTGAGAATGTCAACAAAGAAATGGAAGATATAAAAAATAACCAATCAGAAATGAAGAATACAATAATGGAAATGAAAAATTCACTAGAGGGACTCAAAAGCAGAGTAGAGGATACAGAAGAACGGATCTGCGAGCTGGACGAAAGACTAGAAGAAATTACCCAAGCTGAACAGGTAAAAGAGAAAAGAATTAAAAAGAGTGAAGACAGTCTAAGGGACCTCTGGGACAACATCAAGCACACTAACATCCGTGTTATAGGTGTCCCGGAAGGAGAAGAGCGAGACAAGGGGGCAGAGAATCTATTTCAAGAAATAATAGATGAAAACTTCCCTAACCTAAGGAAGGAAACAGATATCCAGGTACAAGAAGCACAGAGAGCCTCAAACAAGATAAACCCAAAGAAGCCCACACCAAGACACATCATAATGAAAATGTCCAGAATTAAAGATAAAGAGAGAATCCTAAAAGCCTCAAGAGAAAGTCAAGTTACATACAAATGAAACCCCATAAGGCTATCAGCGAACTTCTCAGCAGAAACCTTACAGGCTAGAAGAGAGTGGTACGGTATATTTAAAGTGCTAAAAGGAAAAAACTTACAGCCAAGAATACTCTACCCAGAAAGGTTATCATTCAAAATGGAAGGAGAGATCAGAAATTTCCCAGACAAGCAAAAATTAAAGGAGTTCGTCAACAAGAAACAAGTGCTACAAGAAATGTTACAGGGACTGATTTAAGGGAAAAAGAGAAGACCACAAATAGGAAAAATTATCTATTTCCATGATAAAAACGTAATGAATACAAATACACAAAAAAGAGGTTAGATATGATATCAAAAACATAAAAGGAGGGAGGAGGGGAGTTAAAGAGTAGAGCTTTCAGACAGAGGTCAAACTAAAGAGACCATCAATTCCGTATAGAAGAAGAAAGGAACAGAGAAGGACTACTAAAACACTGAGGAAAAAAAAAAGTTAAAAAATGGCAGTAAGTACATACTTATCAATAGCTACTTTAAATGTCAATGGACTAAATGCTCCAATTAAAAGGCATAGGGTGGCTGAATGGATAAAAAAACAAGACCCATATATATGCTGCATACAAGAGACACCCTTCAGACCTAAAGATACTCACAAACTGAAAGTGAAGGGATGGACAAAGATACTCCACGCAAATGGCAATGAAAAGAAAGCTGGGGTAGCAGTACTCGTATCAGACAAAATAGACTTTAAAACAAAAACTGTAAAAAGAGACAAAGAAGGGCATTACATAATGATCAAGGGAACAATTGAACAAGAGGATATAACACTTGTAAATATCTACGCATCCAATGTAGGTGCGCCTAAATATATAAAGCAATTATTAACAGACATAAAAACAGAAATAGACAGTAACACAATAATAGTAGGGGACTTGAACACTCCACTTACACCAACAGATAGATCATCCAAACAGAAGATTAATAAGGAAACATTGGCCTTAAATGACACACTAGAACAGATGGACCTAGTAGATATATACAGACCGTTCCATCCAAAAACCAAAGAATACACGTTCTTTTCAAATGCACATGGAACATTCTCCAGGATTGATGACATATTAGGCCACAAAACAAGTCTCCATAAATTTAAGAAGATTGAAATAATACCAAGCATCTTTTCTGACCACAACAGTATGAAACTGGAAATCAACTATAGGAAGAAAATCAGAAAAGCCACAAATACGTGGAGATTAAACAAAATGCTACCGAACAATGACTTGGTCAACGAAGAAATCAAAGAAGAAATCAAAAAATACCTGGAGACAAATGAAAATGAAAATGAAAATACGACATGCCAGAATTTATGGGATACAGCAAAAGCGGTTCTAAGAGGGAAGTTTATAGCAATACAGGCGTATCTCAACAAACAAGAAAAATCTCAAATAAACAATCTAACAATGCACCTGAAGGAACTGGAAAAAGAAGAACAAAAAATCCCAAAATCAGTAGAAGAAGGGAATTCATAAAAATCAGAGCAGAAATAAATGAAATAGAGACCAAAAAAACAATAGAAAAAAATAAAAAAACCAAGAGCTGGTTCTTTGAAAAGATCAACAAAATTGACAAACCTTTAGCTAGACTCACCAAGAAAAAAAGAGAGAAGGCACAAATAAGTAAAATCAGAAATGAAAGAGGAGAAATTACAACAGACACCTCAGAAATACAAAAGGTTATAAGAGAATACTATGAAAAGCTATATGCCAACGAATTCAACAATCTGGAAAAAATGGATAAATTCTTAGAATCATACAACCTTCCAAAACTGGATAAAGAAGAAGTAGAGAATTTGAATAGAACAATCACCAGTAAGGAGATCGAAACAGTAATCAAAAACCTCCCAAAAATAAAAGTCCGGGACCAGACGGCTTCCCTGGTGAATTCTACCAAACATTCAAAGAAGACTTAATACCTATCCTTCTCAAACTCTTCCAAAAAATTGAGGAGCGGGGGAAGCTCCCT
Organism: Ceratotherium simum simum; assembly: GCF_057802395.1. Taxonomy (NCBI): domain Eukaryota; kingdom Metazoa; phylum Chordata; class Mammalia; order Perissodactyla; family Rhinocerotidae; genus Ceratotherium; species Ceratotherium simum. The sequence continues at coordinate 46,863,839 of NC_141919.1, read as the reverse complement.
AACTCATTCTTACGAAGCCGACATACCCTGATACCAAAACCAGACAAGGACAACACAAAAAAAGAAAATTACAGGCCAATATCACTGATGAACATCGATGCAAAAATCCTCAACAAAATACTAGCAAATCGCATACAACAATATGTTAAAAAGATTATACGCCATGATCAAGTGGGATTTATTCCAGGTATGCAGGGATGGTAACATTGGCAAATCAATCAACGTGATACACCACATTAATAAAATGAAGAATAAAAATCACAAGATCATCTCAATAGATGCAGAGAAAGCATTTGACAAGATACAGCATCCATTTATGATAGAAACTCTGAATAAAATGGGGATAGAAGGAAAGTACCTCAACATAATAAAGACCATATATGAGAAACCCACAGGTAATATCATCATCAATGGTGAAAAACTGAAATCTATCCCTCTAAGAACAAGAACCAGACAAGGATGCCCACTCTCACCACTCCTATTTAACATAGTACTGGAAGTCCTAGCCAGAGCAATGAGGCAAGAGAAAGAAATAAAAGGGATCCAAATGGGAAAGGAAGAAGTGAAAATGTCACTATTTGCAGATGACATGATTTTATATATAGAAAACCCTAAAGAAGCCACCAGAAAACTTTTAGAAGTAATAAACGAATATGGTAAAGTTACAGGATACAAAATCAACATTCAAAAATCAGTTGCATTTCTGTACACTAACAACGAAGTAGCAGAAAGAGAAATTAAGAATACCATCCCATTTACAATTGCAACAAAGAGAATAAAATACCTAGGAATAAACTTAACCAAAGAGGTGAAAGATCTGTACACCAAAAACTATAAAACATTGCTGAAAGAAATTGAAGAAGACACAAAGAAATGGAAAGATATTCTGTGCTCTTGGATTGGAAGAATTAACATAGTTAAGATGTCCGTACTTCCTAAAGCAATCTATAGATTTAATGCAATCCCTATCAAAGTTCCAACAACATTTTTCACTGAAATAGAACAAAGAATCCTAAAATTTATATGGAACAACAAAAGACCCCGAATAGCTAAAGGAATCCTGAGAAAAAAGAACAAAGCTGGAGGTATCACACTCCCTGATTTCAAAATAGGCTACAAAGCTATAGTAACCAAAACAGCATGGTACTGGCACAAAAACAGACACACAGATCAATGGAATAGAATCGAAAGCCCAGAAATAAACCCACACATCTATGGACAGCTAATCTTTGACAAAGGAGCCAAGAACATACAATGGGGAAAAGAAAGTCTCTTCAACAAATGGTGTTGGGAAAACTGGACAGCCACATACAAAAAAATGAAAGTAGACCCTTACCTTACACCGTACACAAAAATTAACTCCAAATGGATTAAAGACTTGAATGTAAGAACTGAAACTATGAAACTTCTGGAAGAAAACATAGGCAGTACGCTCTTCGACATCGGTCTTAGCAATATATTTTCAAGCACCACGTCTGACCGGGCAAGAGAAACAATAGAAAAAATAAACAAATGGGACTACATCCAACTAAAAACCTTCTGCACAGCAAAGGAAACCATCAACAAAACGAAAAGACAACCTAACAATTGGGAGAAGATATTTGCAAACCATATATCTGATAAGGGGTTAATCTCCAAAATATACAAAGAACTGATGCATCTCAACAACAAAAAAACTAAAAACCCAATTAAAAAATGGGCAAAAGACCTGAACAGACATTTCTCCAAAGAACATATACAGATGGCCAGCAGACACATGAAAAGATGTTCAAAATCATTAACTATCAGGAAAATGCAAATCAAAACTACAATGAGATATCACCTCATGCCCGTCAGAAGGGCTATAATTAACAAGACAGGAAACAACATGTGTTGGAGAGGATGTGGAGAGAAGGGAACTCTCATACACTGCTGGTGGGAGTGCAAACTGGTGCAGCCACTATGGAAAACAGTATGGAGATTCCTCAAAAAATCAAGGATAGAACTACCATATGATCCAGCTATTCCACTGCTGGGTATTTATCCAAAGAACTTGAAAACACCAATGCATAAAGGTACATGCACCCCTGTGTTCATTGCAGCGTTATTCACAATAGCCAAGACTTGGAAGCAACCTAAGTGCCCATCAAGGGACGAATGGATAAAGAAGCTGTGGTATATATACACAATGGAATACTACTCAGGCATAAGAAACGATGAAATCCAGCCATTTGTGACAACACGGATAGACATTTCGGGTATTATGCAAAGCGAAATAAGTCAGAGAGAGAAGGTCAAATACCATATGATTTCCCTCATTAAGTAGTAGATAATAACAACAATAAACAAACACATAGAGACAGAGATTGGATTGGTGGTTAGCAGAGGGGAAGGGGGTGGGGGGAGGGCAAAAGGATTAAATCGGCACATGTGTGGTGATGGGTTGTAATTAGTATTTGGGTGGTGAACATGATGTAATCTATGCAGAAATAGAAGTATAATGATGTACACCTGAAATTTATACAATGTTATAAACCAACGTTACTGCAATAAAAGAAATAAAATAAATAAATAAAGCATTAGGACAAGGAAACATGAAGATTGGTGAGAAAGATCAGAGATATTTTAAAACATGCATAGTCAAGTAAGAGAATCTTAAAAGTTAAGTCAAGAGCATCTTTCCGGGATTTTTTTGGTCAAAATATATAACCTGAATCTAATAATGGGGAATCAATCAGACAAATCCAAATTGTTGCACATTTTAACAAATAACTGGCCTCAACGCTTCAAAAATGTCAATGTCATGAAAGTCAAAAGTAGCAGACGTGGGAGAAACTATTCTAGATCAAAGGAGCCAAACGACATGACAGGTAAATGCACTGCATGACTCTTCTCGGATCCTGGATCAAAAGAAAAAGAAAAGAAAAATAACTATAAAAAACACTATTGAGACAGTTGGTAAACTTGGATATGGACGATATATTGGAGATACTGGTATTGTTATATTTTTTGAGATAGTAGTATTGTAAACAAGTAGGTGAATGTCCTTTTTCCTTAGGAGATCCATGCCAAAGTGTTTGGAAAGAAGTATCAGACTATCTACATCTTACTTTCAAATGGCCTCACATAAAAATGTGCAAATTTTTTGTACACACGCACTTACCTATACACATAAACATGCATGCACATATTTAGAAAGAGAGAAAAAGAGATAAAGTAGATGTGTTAAAATGTTAGTGCTGAATATAGGTAAACATATAAGGAGGTCTGTTGTACTATTTTTTCACTTTGTCTGCAGGTTTGAAGTTTCTCAAAATGCACAGGTAGGAGAAAAAGTTAATTGAGACAAACAAGACTCTGTTTTTGAGATCCTGGCTGTGAAAGCAAAACAAAGTCAAAATCTCTATTTACATTTTTGGGCTCAAATTGTGTCAAATCAGTAGTTCAGTCCAGTATTCTCTTTCTGAGAGGTGAGAACATGTTGGCTATTTTTTGGGGGAGGATGTTGACTAGTCTACCACCATGGTTTGAGTTAAGCCTTAGAGTGATTTGTTCAACCAGAACAAACTTTCTCAACGACAAGGGCCTATAACAGGGCACACCATAAATATTTGTCACATAATTGTTACACAATTAAATGAATAAATGATGAATGAACAAATCTTGCATAAAGCCATATGTCATTTAACTACCAAACTCTAGATTTGGAAAGTGCTAATACAGTCTCCATGAAAATAAAGCATTTAAAGTCTGGAAAGGATGATGAAATTATCTCAAATCTGAAGTTCGCAGAGCAGGAGGGAGTTTTATGTACTTAAAAACATGGACCCCAGAGCCAAATTCTAGATTCAAAGCCTGATCCCATCACTGAAGATTTTAAAGATTTTGGCTAATGTACATAATCTCACTGTGCCTCAGTTTTGTAGTATATAAATAAAAATAAAATATGTAAGATATTTTATACAAATATAAATATAAATTACCTCAATAACATTTACCTTATATTATCGCTGTGAAAATTAATAAAATAGTCAGTGTAAAATTTTTAGAACAATGGCTTATACTTAACAAATGTTCAGTAAATTTTAGTTGTTGTTTTACAGATGAAAAGAATCTTTTTCTCTTGTTGCTTATTTACTTTTATTTTAATTATTTTTTCACCTGATAATATCTTTATGAATTACCCAGTAAGACAGATCAATTAAATAGAACATAAGAGTTTGGAGGCCAGAGTTTCCCAAACTGTCTTACCTGCCAACATTGGTTTTTCATGAGCTGGTCCAAATGTTGGTTTTTAAAATTAAATAATGGAAATTCCTTGATTTTCAGAAAAAGTAAAAAATCCAATAATGACTAGAATATTCTCAGTTTTAAGCACTTTTCCCCAAAATTTTCCCTTAGTCTTCATGACACAGGCCCATCAGATGACAAAAATAATGAGTTTTTAATTGTCTAAATCAAGCATTTTTGCTTCACTTGTCATCTTCAGCCATCATATTAGATTTAGTTAGTTGGTTCATGTTATTTATTGATAGATTCCTAAGATGTTATTATTTTCAATTAGTATTGGGTTCAGAATATTCATTCTACTATACTTTTTTTCTGTTTTAGTTTTTATGGTGGCGTTTTAATGAAGTATTTATTTTATTGTGTTCTACACAGAGCACCTGTCTTCTAGGTACTCAGTTGCATAAACAAGTTTGAGAATTATTGAATAAAAGCAGCTACTCTTTGTAAAATATCAAAAGAGAAGGAAGGCAATTCTTTCCATAGTAAATTCAAATCAAAGTAACCCCAAGGTAGAAAAGTTTGACGAACCTCAACTCCTACCTCCTAATTTTTAGATTTCAGATCTTAGCCATCTATAGGATAGATAGGGTAGGTATTAAGTCAAACCTTTTTTAGACATTAGTTTTGTAGCTGAAATGAATTTGGAGAAATACTTTGCTTACTAGGAGAAAATGTGTATCTGCTGTTGATACAATTAGAAAACCAAAAGATTATCTAATTTAACCACTGAATTTTGGGAGATGATAAATATGGATTATGCTTAATTAATTGATTTCTTTTTTTTGTCATTGCTAATGAAATCCTAATCCTCAGGTAGAAGGCTATCACTTGATTTTCAATTAAAATGCTTTTTATTGCTCAGCATTTTTTCCAGTTAATCTAATTGCCCTATTTCTACCTGGGAAATATCTGCCTGGTATTGCATAGGTGTTATCAAGTGGAAAACTAAGTGTACACCTCCTAGCAGTAAGATTATGGATGCTAATCTTTGTGCTACATAGTGTCAATCATTAAACTCTCTTCATTCACCTAAAAATTATTGATAATTTTTATGATTATTATTTATAATTATCTATTATTATAACAAAGTATCTATTTTCTCAAGACAGTATGGTCATGATCACCTGCCAGAAAATATTCATTAATTTTGTTTTCTGTGGGGTAATTTCTATACAAAGTCTCTTGGAACTAGGTAGCAAACTGTGCTGGACTATTTTTGCCACGAACACCTAGTCAAACTGAATCAGGAGTTGTAACAAGGTGAACTGTCATGAATTTGCCATCATATCTAGAATTGTAGCCTGTTTTCACTTGTTTCTCAAAAGATAACGTTATTTAATTTTGCCCTCCTATCACAGTTTCATTATTTCCTGCTTGTACATCTTATCTTTCCTGTTAAATATCATCCCCTCCACTATTTTTGATATAATAAGCAAAGACAAAGAAAATAGTTTAATTCCAAAGAAAAGGAATTTGTTTTTCCTCTGTATGTCTCTTTCTTTTAAGATATTGCTTAAAGAAAAGACTTATTAAGCATTTGATGGGTTAGTCATTCAAGCAAATGCTAAAATCTATTTTTGGGGAAAATTATTAAAACACAATAGATATTTTATGATGCTCATCATTTTGCCTGCAGGTGTGAAACCTGAGCTAAATGACTTTTTAAGATTTTTTTCCAGCTCTATGGTTTTATGATTTTATGAGTAAAAGCATAAAATTATGATGATTTTGAAGTTAAAGGTTAAAGGCAATATTGCAATATAAATTGAGAGTCAATCACCACATCATTGACTACAGACTGACACTCCCCTCCAGTAAAAGACATCTTGGTGCAAACCTAATCATTCATCTCTAATAGGACAAGGTTTCTTATTATAGTAGCAGAAGATAAAAGAAACTAGAAATTATTAAGCACCTACTATGAACCAAGCATTTTTAAAATCTTAGGACTAAGTACTATTATAAACATTTTATGGGCAAGAAAGTAAGGTTCATAGAAATAACATCCATCCAGTTCATATTTGTCAGAACTGGGATTTGAACCTAGCTGTCCCAGTCTCTCACGCTCCTTTCACGCCCTAGGTAGTGTTTTGAGGAAATTGCTTCTTGTACTTCATCATCTGATGTGCTGCACAGATAAAATCCTCAGGAGTTTGAAGATGTAAATGTGGGCATCATTTGGTTACAATCTGGTATAGTTGACAATGTTCCTGAGCTTAATATTTTTATATTATAGGAGAGATTTACTTTGTTTTCTTTTCTTGGTATTTTTAATGCTGAATATATTATTGTATGCTGAACATTAACACTCAAGCATATGAAGTCAAATGTTAATGTCTCTTTTCCACTGCCACCTCTGCTTTCCCTCCCACTTCCCATTTATATTTTTTAGATATAAACATTTTAAATAAGTTGGTATGTGTCTTCTAGAGTGTTTTCTATATGCATACATATTTTCAATGAGCTTATGTTATGCATATTGTTCTGTAACTTAATTTTGTTTTAAATCTGTAGATCATTATAGGCATATTTTCATACAGGTTTGCTGTATTTTACAGTATGGACATATTATTTAAATACCATAGATATTTAGCTCATTATTAATATCTAACTTATTTTAGTATCTATATAATATTAAAATTATGATTTATTTAATGGTTTCCTTACTGATGAATATTTAGGTTGTTTCCAACTTTTAATTCATTAATAGATGCTGTGATCAATATCTTTCTTAATATGTTTTTACTAATATAAACATTGTTGTAGATGTCCCCAAGGAGAAATTTTAGATTAAAGGAGTACGGCCATTTTTCAATTTTGACATTTCCTGCTATGTGCTGACAAAAGCATGACAACTTAACAATGCTAACAATAGGGACTGAGTTCCGATTTCTTGACATCCTTGCATGATGAATCTTTTAATTATTGGCAATCTGATGGATGAAATATCTTGTTACTCTATTGATTCACTTATTTTTTAATATAAATGAGGTGAAGCAAATTTTTAATACTTTTTAGTCATTTCTTTTTCTATGATTTAAAGTTCAAATAATTTGTTTACTTTTTTTATCATGTTGTTTATGTTCTTCTTATTGCTTTTTTTGTATTTTTTTTTGTGTTATTATAGCTATGGACCCTTGTTCATTATATACCTGCAAATATTTTCTCCTCATTAGTTGTTTATCTGTCCCAAATGACTAAGGTACAATCCTTGGCCTCTAGGAGGTCAAATAATTTGGAGAGTGGTAAACACATAAACCGCTACACATGGATAGAAACTATTATAATAGCCATAGGAATATTGGTCTGTGGGGGTCCTGAGGAAGAAGGTACAACCTCTAGAGAATCAGAGAATGCTTCACAGTGGACGTGACATTGGAGTTGTGTCTTTGAGCATGAACAAGAGTTTTCTAGAGAAGGAATGGGAATAAGACATTTCAGGTGGAGACATTTCATGTTCAAAAGCATGAAGGTATGTGCTTGGATGAGAGTGGGAAATAAAATGGGGCTGCGACATGGCACACATGGAGTGGAGTGGCAAGAAATAATGTTGGGTAGTTTGTGGCCAGATTGTAATAACTTTGTGTGCTGAGATTTTATGTGAAAGCAATGCCTAGGAAAATGAAGTATCTAAGCAAAGGATAAAAAGATCATATATGATTTAAAGAACGTGAGTATAAATGTGTACTGTTTCATTGCATTGTCCATTGATCTACAATTGGGAAAATAAATCATTTAAAGAGTGAATGAGGATATCTTAACATAACTGAGTGATCTAGGATATTTTTCTGATTCTTAAGTGTTTTTAGCTTTATTGTTAAAGTTTTTATTTATCTGGTATTATTATTTTGGTTTTGAACATGACTGATTTAGCCTTTCCTTTGAAGATGTTTTTATGTGGGGTGATAGGGAGGGGGGAATAAAGAGGGAGGATGGGGAGAGAAACAGACTCCCTCTGTGTTGGAATGGGGTAGCGGATGCTATGGTTAGTGGTGGTGGTTGCCATGGTCGGAGTTGCGATGTTGGTGAAGATACCATTGTCCAAAACCACCAAACACCAATCTGTGGGCTGGTTGGGGACAGGGACTGGTCAGGTCTTTCGTCACTTTCATCAATCTGTGCCTAGCACACTGTTGAAACCACTAGAATTTTACCTAATTTTAGCCCTTCTTTCTTGCTGCTTGCTCTTTCCATGTTATACAGAATTAACGTGTAGTTTCCTAAATGCCCCATTGGCACTTTGCTTCCTGAATTTTGCAAATGCTACCTTCTATACCTGGAATACTCTTCTTCCTACCATCCCCACTCCTTGTTCAGTCACCTGGTCAACTACTTTTTCACCCAATATGACAGAACTCGAGCTTCATCTCTTCTGAAATGCCCTCCCTGAGTGTCAAGTTCTGATTAGGCACCTCTTCTCCAGTAGGATCTTGTGCTTGCCCATCACTGCAATTATCCCTGTAGTGGAAATGTTTGCAGATTTTGTCAGTCTGCCCAGTGACTCTGAGCTCTTTGAAGGCTGGGACATTAAGTATTTCTTCTTTGATTCCTCAGTGTCTAGCATACTTTCTCCCACATAGTAGAGGCTCAAAATATCTTTGATGAATATTGGATAATTAGATGTTTGTCAAATCTAAACTAAATTTGAATTCACTGTTCTAACTATGCCTAATCCTTGATAGTTATAAACATGTATTTAAAAAGTGTATCATTTATATTTATCTCATATTCAATAAGTAGCCCTGATTTAAACACAGCTATGATCTGTTATATCATCAAATCAGCTAGGGCCACATTTCATCAAAAATAATTTAAAAGTATTATTATATAATATAGTCACTCAAACTAAAGAGTGTGAGTTGGGGGCTTAATTCCTTCATCTGTAAAATCAGAGTGCCAAACTTAATTTTCAATTGCAAAATATAATCTTCAAGGTTTGGAATAAAGTCAACCCACAGGAACCAAATTATGTTTGCAATTACTCAGCTGAACTGCTCTTCCAAATATGAGATTTTCATTAATGAGGGAATAATAGGCACTGAAAGTTTTCATGTGTTTTTAAGTGCTTATTTGTTTTATAGCCTTTCATACTCTTTCCAAAGAGGCATTTATTTCTGCTCTTCAAATAAATGGACAATTGAATTGACAAATGGATAGTTGAATAGGGGGAAAATGTGAAGTGGAATGAGTTATCCCCAAGCTGACAGAAAATTTCCCATGATGGCACTTTCTGAGAGTATCAGTCTTGAAGTAGAGGAAAAAAAAAAGGAAGAACACACACACACGTATGTGCATGCGCACACACGTGTTATTCTAGGGAGCCCATGAGCAAATTTAGACGTCCACTTCATAAACTGGATCTGTAGATATTATTCCTTAGACTGATGATCTTTGACATTTAGCTAAATGCATCAAATGCTGAAATATATTTTCTGGAGTATAACATAAAATATCATTAATGTGGGCTTATTCACAAAAAATCCATACTCAACTCAAGGCATATAAGTCAGAATATACGTTTAAAGACAAGAGACTTTATTAAGTATAAGCAAATTTAATAACACAAACTAGGTTTAAAAAGTTCCATCAAGCTTCTAGGGATCATCTTTAATGAGTAAGAATGAATGCTTGATAATTGGGTTATTATCTATTCCTATGTAAATGGATATTTTATGTAAAATCCTGAAAGCTTTGTCCCAAGTAAACTAGATATTCCGCTTTTAAAATTTTTATTTGAATATTGTAAATGAACTTTGCTTATTGTTTTTGGTCAAAGAAATTCTTTCATTGTAGGTCACATATATATATTCCCTTATTTGATTCTACATAGTATTTAGTATGATTTATAACTCAAACTTCATATTTTCACCTAATTTTCTCTTCTGAGTAGATTTACAAAATGCTACAGGTAGTATTGCATACTGTGGAGTTATGTTAAAGGCAAACTTTTAGACAGATCTGGCTCTGCCATTTAAACACTTTGACCTTGAACAAATTACTGTCTTTCTGAGCCTCAGTTTCCACATCTTTAAGATGGGGATTCTGTCTTCTCTGTTGTTGTCGAAATAAATGAATTAATATAAGTGCTTGGTAGGAGCTTGTTAAATGAAAGCTCTTCTTGTTTTATTTCTTTTTCAAAAATAATGAAAATTCCCATCATTTTATGAGTCTCTGAGATTTATTTCAAACTCTTACATTGCAGGAGAGACAGAGTAGGGACGGCTGTTGTTTGCTTGTTTGTTTTAATTGAAAGACACAGATTATGCCAAATATTTAGCTCAGCTATCGTTAGCAATTACGTTAGTTGATTATATAAATTAATAAATTATAACTTTAATGTCTTAAGATGTCACTAAAATATGCATTCTTTCATTGCCATCACCCATGTGAAATATTATTCATCAGCAACTTTCCTGTGAATACTTCATTATTTTTTAGTCAGCTTGTTTATATCCCTTGATTTACACTATTTTCAATAGTTAGGAGCAGAAGAGTTTTTGAGAGAAAAGAGAAAAACCCACCCAGTGGGAGGATTGTATTTACCACGCATGCATTTTTCATTTCCTGTTCTATTTTTGTTTTACATTATTTTCCTTGCTATATTATTTCCATTCTTTTTAGCTTTCATCACCAGGGAAGGATGCAGACTTCCTTTGGAGCTATGCTTCCCACTCAGTTTACCAGCGGGGATCATCCCATCAGTGGTGTGTTCTAGTCCTTAACTGCAGATCCTCCATCAGCTCTGCAGCTGTGTTACTTCTCATCGGCAGCAGTAGTTATAAGAGTTGATATTATGGCCTGTATTGTGATATTAGTCTACCTTTCCTCATGTTTCTTTTATTTCAGTTTTCTTGCTTGTGTGGGTTGAAAAATGCGAGAGAGAAGACTCTAAAAATAAGGATGAATCTAGCAAATACATTATAGCACAGACTTTCTGTTTAGACTTTTGAATTAAAACTCAAGTACTCATTTTAAGACGCCTGGATGGCATCTGTCCTCTGATAAACCTGTCAACTAGTTGGAGCCCAATTAAAAGAATCGTCAGTTGATTGGAATTTTCCCCCAGGTGTTCGAATCCTAAGAGAATGAAGTTAATCATACGAATTCACACTAACATTAGTGACTTGTTCCACAAACAACTGTCAGGGTTTCTTCTAGTGTCAGAACACAGAAATGTTAGTCTACTTCATACGTTATAATTGCATACAATGTGCCATATGGTGTAACATATAAGCCAAGTCCACCACCCACCCACCACTCACCGAACCCCCGCCCTAGTGTTTGCTTCAGTCCTCTCTGCAAACTTAGGACCTGGGACATGTTACTTCCATGACATATTTCAAACGCTTTATGATATTCTTAGCTGCAGATGCAGGGTGACTCTATCCTCCATGGTACTCTGAATTTCTTGGGTTAGAGAACTTATTTTCACAAATCTTGAGTATTGGGTAAATAACTGATGCATTGTGAATACTAAAGAAAATGTTGATTGCAAATAGAAAATGTCACAAGGGTTCTGAATAACCTTAGAAAAAGACAATGAAGCACTGCAATATGATCATTCATCAAGAAACAATGAACTTCAGCCTATTTTTGAAGTCAAATAGTGCAAGAGTTGAAAAAAGTGGTGTTTTCTAATTAATCAGTGTGCCAGAAAGTTAGTTCAACCAGAACATTTCATTCTCAGAGCATATCAGTTATCCTCTTATATAAAATTGAGAGCATATTTGACAGAAAATGTGGGAGGATTTTTTTTTTAAGTAGCTGAATGCAGTCTGAAGAGGGGCATGCTTGAAATTTTCTTGCATTCAAATTCAGGAGTCAAGCAGAGCAAAGTGCCCAAAGTACGGAGAGCATGCCTGTCTTGCTTAGAGGAAGAAAGGCAACAAAAGGAATGGCATATTGTAAAATCCACCCTGAATTGTCTCTCCAACATTGGTCACCTTAATTCCACATTTGGATTGGGGTGGTTATTCAGCGTCATGTAGATAGATCACTTCTTAAGATTGGGTGATCTGTTTTCAGATCTGTGTCAATGTCTGAATGCATCTCCTCAACCCAACTGGTGTGCCTGAACCTCAAAGAGAAAACTGGCCTAATTCTTCAAGAGGTTTTGAGTGGGCCAGTTTGGGACCGAGTTTGACACTCTTCATTACAATCTGGAGAGCTCTTCTACACTGGCTCCCTTATCCTGCCCGTATTTCATTTAGGCTGTCTCTTTATGCAGCAATTCTCTTGCTTCAAATTTGTCCATCCCTGCTGCTCCCTCTTTGGTGATGCTCACTTGTCTTCATTTACTCTCTGAATATAATGTAGACTTTCCTTTTCTGCTATCGTATATAATTAAAAAAAAAAAAAAAAAAAAAGATCATGTTCTGTCTCTCAACAGGCCATGGGAGAAGTTTTCTCTTTTACCCGAAACCTCATTTCCCCACTCCCCCCCAACCCCCCCGCCCATTGCTAACTCCTGCTGGTCCCCTCCACTTCTCTTTTACATGCTGCTTCCTCAGAAAGCCGTCTATAACCCTCTCTCCGCTGGATTACGTGGCAAATCCACGTGGTCTCCATTAGCCCTATGTGGAACGTTTTCATGGCACGTATCGCCCCTTCTTTTAATTGCTGTTTTTTTGTTCTCTGTGTTCCTTGAAGGCTAGGACTATACTGAGTTTGCTTTTATAGCCTCAGCATCTAACCAGAAGCATGTCTGGCATGTAATCGGCATATAATACATATATTTGAATATATGATTATTTTTGCAATTTTTTTCATTTAAATATTTTTTATTGTTCAACTACTCAGCAAGTTTGGTCTAGTTGTTGTATGAGTGGTTGGGGGAGGTGAGTAGAGGGATGGTAAGCAATGACCTACAGTGACAGTGACGAACTTCCTGGGGCTGTATGTTCATGAGTTTTTGCATCACATAAACTTTTCATTAATGTCAACATTTGAGGGTGTACTTTGAAAAATGTCGAAATTTTCACAGCCATGGGTAACCTGGCTGATATTGTGCTGCCTAGGCCAGTAAGAGTTATAGATCTTTTTCTTTTCATTAAGTATCAATGAAAACTTTAGGTTTCTTCCTGCTCTTTAGATAAATGTTATCATTGGGACAAATGTAGATAAAGAGGGGTCGATTTTAGTGATTTTACTAAAGATATTAACTTTACTGAACATTTTTTTCCATTTTTTATTGGTGTGGTTTTCTTTCAGAGTTGAATCTAATATGTATAACATAGCATTTGGTTTTATAAACATCTTTGGAATTCAGCAAGTCACGTGGAAAAAATATTCATTTGAATAAATATAACAGAAAAACACTCAACTTAAATCCATTTAATGATTTTTATAAAATATAAGATTAGGTGATTATAAAATGTGAAACTAAGTAACTAAGGATATTTTTAGAGCAAATTATCCCAGGAACAACACTTGTATACTGTGATATCTGTGAGAATCATGTGTACATTTATTATTTTACTCCCCACTTCTGACAAGTATATTAATAACCATGCCTTTTATTTCTGTGAGTAGAACCCTGTTTTATCGTCCTGCATAACGTCATGCTAGTTGTTGCTTTAGAAATTCTTTTAAATGAAAATTAGTTCGTATCTAATACAGAAGGCTTAAGTTTTTGTTTTTAAGATTTGTTAAAATAAATGTTCAGTATTTCTTGTATTTTTCCAATTAAAAGAGGGTGGCAAAAAATTGGGCATATTCTTCAAGTAATTGTAAATATTGTTCTTTATAGCTCATCTGCTATAATTCTATTTTAATGTCATAGGAAAGGGTGTAAAAGTAGCTGAAAATGCTCCCTCAACTTTTGGTGGTATAAGGGTACTGTTTTTGTTGGTTCATAGGTACCAAGCTTTACCCAAACTGTGAAGTGCTGTGGATTTCTTTGTGAATCACCATATCTAAGCTAATGTGGTGGTGGTTTACAAAGTAATTCATAGTGCTTCACAGGTGCTTCTGCAGTTGATCTACACCTCGAAGCCTAGGATCCCTTTAACGAATCATTGAGAACAAGCCACTTTGTATTACAAGACATACAATGTCAAGAGATCCCTGGTAAATATACTCTAGAAATCTGCCATTTGGTATTTAGAGGTACTTATTATCAAAGCTATGTCAAATACACCAGAAATCATGGTTTCTTTACCTAAATAGACATAGTTTGCGTAGTTGCTATCTCTCTCTCTCCTCTTCTTTTTCTGAAAAGTAATTTGTAATACTTCCTGGTTAAGAAACATGACACATCAGAAACAGATCCACTGAATGAGTACTCCCACTCCAAATCACAAATGCACCAATTTGAAATTTAAAGATTTCAATTTTAATTTGATTATTATACATTTATTCCTATAGAATTGCTATACATAAACTCTATACCCAGTGATTGTGTTAATTTAATAGTTTGACTGCTAAATGATCAGGGGCATGTAAACATCATTGTTATGCAGTACTTCTGTAAGTAACCAAGATTTTATTTTATTCCAATCAGAAATACATTTTTGGTGTAGACAAAGAAATAGCCTTAATGTGCCAAATTGTACATTATGATGGCGTATGTTAAAATTAGATATGCTTTGGACACTCATTTCCACTTATGATCTTGTGGAACTAGTTTTCTGTGGTCCCATTTTATGATAGAAAAGATTGAGTAACTTTGATGACATGTTGACTGGTCATTGCTTATTGCTAAAATAACAAACTTTATGATCATTTCAATCATTAGGATTACTTAGTCTGATTGGTTCCTGAACCATAAATCAAACATTTGCTGATTAACTATTTTAATAACTGATTCAGGCTCCAAATAGTCAGGTTGGTTTTACCGTATCCTTTATATTTACAGGGCTAGAAATTAGGTGTTGTCTACATTCAATGGTATGACCACAAGACTTTCATGACTATGAATACTTTTGATCTTTTGTCTATTACGTGGCACTTCTGCACACCAAAACAGGAATGGTATAGGTTTCTGAAATTACTTCTGAATCATCATTGAATAAATCTATTGTATTCATTATGACTTCATTTTTGTCTTGTTGTATTTGGTTCTCTAGAAGTGGGTTATGCACATTCTCTATAATATTGGGTGACTGGAAATAAATTATCACGTTAAATCGTTAAGCCCTTTTTCTGCTAGATAACAGAAAATCAATATATTATTTTAAACATATATATGACAAAAATGATGAGTGTGCTTTTAACATTAAAATATACCTGTACAAATATGATTAGAGATGCTTTAACCAAGAAACATTTTGCAACTCTAATTTTAAAATATGATACAAACATATGATTTTAATTATCTAGCCTTTAATTTATCAATATTGATAATACCTTCTTTGAAAAATATGTATCCTTATTCCTCTTAGGCCTCTCTGTTCATAAGCAAGCTCCTCAGAGCTCTAAGGTTCCTTTTGCTTTCACTGGGAGTTCCGTTGCTGGAGGTTGGGGATGGGTTTGGAAAGAGACTGAGAAGATGGGTTTCTGAGATTCGATTGTCCTATAGCTGATTTTTCTGTTTTATAGAAGGGGACTGCTTGTAAAATTTTATTTGCGATAAAGCTGCTATTTTTAATGAGAATATTCATAATTTCTGGTACATACATTTAGAAGGAAGTCATAAATTTTTTTTTTCCTTGAGAGAACTTTCAGTTTACCAGAGATAAGATGGGGTTTGCTAGCACATCTCATAATCCTGCACCTAAACCCTTGTACCATAATTCTAATCCCAAATTGTCTATATTCATCTAATCTTAACAATGCTCATTTTTTTCATTTTTAAGATAAATACACACAAGTTTACAAACAAATTAATTTTGAGCGCAGTTTTGGGTAAAATAAGTGTTCAGCGTGGATTTCTTCTTTGCAAAGGCAGCATTAAACCCTCCTAACTTTTGTGAGACAAATATGAGAATAAGTATTAAAAAGGGAGCATATTAGTCAGGAATCTTCAGAGAAACAGAGCCAATGAGATATGTGCATATACGTATATGGAGAGAGTTATCTTAAGGAATTGGCTCACATGAGTGTGGGGACGTGGCAAGTCCCAAATCTGATGGAATAGGCCAGCAGGCTAGAAACTCAGGGAAGAGTTGCAGTTTAAGTTCAAGGCAGTCTGCTGCCAGAATTCCTTCTTGCTCTTGGGAGGTCAGTCTTTGTTCTATTAAGGCCTTCAACTGATCGGACACAGCCCACCTACATTATGGAGGGTAATGTGTTTTACTCAAAGTCCACTGCTTTAAATGTTATTCTCGTCCAAGAAAATACCTTCACAGTAACATCCAGAAAAATATTTGGCCAATTATAAGAGCACTGTGGTGCAGCCAAGTTGACACATAATATGAATCATCACAGTGAGAATATTTTTTTCAATGAATTAAATTTTTAATTTTAAAATAACAAGGTGACTTTCTTTCTAAGGTTTTCTTAATTACAACTCTGGGTATGTGAACTTTAATATATTTTATTTAATTTATTGCAAGTTCAGTTGGTTATGGGCATTCCTTTGGGTCACATTTCTAGTAAAAACATTCTTCTTCTGGAACAATAATAGAAATAATTGCAAGCTAGACATGTCTTATTCAATGTTTAGTTTTATTTTTATGGGAGTTAAATATTTTTGAATAAATGCATGAATTTTTACAAATTTTGTCTTTTTCATTTTTATAGAATTCTCATTTTATATATTCTTCTGTGAACTTATAGTACATAATGTACTGTAGGTACCAAATAAATATTTGCCAAATGAATGAATGAAATTTGAATATTATAATCTTTAAAAACAGATTTGAGCCACAGTAAAAATTTTTTCTGATTACTAGCTCGGTCTCTGATCCTAGCTCTGATATAAATGATGAGGGTCTCCTAAAGCATCTGTCAAACTCGTGGCAAAATTCCAGTGGAAGTAAGCCATCGTTTTACCTAAAAATTAATGAAGCGGAGAAAAAATTAGGGAATCACAATAACATAAATGAATGTCTTATATTAAATGTGAGTGAAAGTCTTAGAATAAGGAAAAGATTTAGCTTATTAGGAATCTATGAGTTTAAAAAAGTTCCAGTTCATTTGAATGCTTACTTTGGAAAGTACTTCAACTGAACTCCTCAAATTCTGAAGATATTAGCTATGTACTAATTAGCAGTTAGTAGAATATCAACCTTTTATTTTCATGTGGGTATACTTAAGTGGAGTAACTGAGCCCCGCTGTAATCAGTGTCCTAATTTTGTCTCCTTGAGAGACTGTACTTTACAGCCTGTTCCCCAAATAATAATTAGAGGAGTAAATTAAATCTCTGCAATTCTGCTTTAGAAAATAATGTGGTGAACCATAGGCAAAAGGAAGAATTGGGAAAAGTAAACAATCTTAAACTCTTGAAAATAGCTCTGCTTGAGAAAAGCAACTAATATTCATAGAGATCTTAATTGATTCTCCAAGTAGTTTACTTGTATCATCTCATTTAATCTCTAAATTGAGTGTTATTGCCCCATTTTACACATGAAGGAATAAAAGTGCCCTAACTTCTAATTTTCTGTTCTTTCTATCTTATGACACACTGCGTACCTGCAGCAGAGTCACTAGTCGTATCCGTGAGTCTTTACAACACAGGAGGGGAAATTTCAGTGGAAAAGAAAAAAAATCACAAAACTACATTTGAAAAATATTTACCTCTATTTTCTCTAGTCCCTAAATTATAGTCTTTCCATCAGATTCCTTTTTTTAATACATTATTGCCTGTGAGGAAACTCACTTGTTTTTTTTTTTTTTAAACTGTTAGAAAATATTCTTGGCATTCTGTTTTTTCATTTTTTTTTATTTTATTTTATTTATTTATTTTATTTATTTATTTATTTTTTAATTTTTTGTTTATTACAGTAACATTGGTTTATAACATTGTAAAAATTTCAGGTGTACATCATTGTACTTCTATTTCTGCATGGACTACATCATGTTCACCACCAAAATACTAATTACAACCCATCACCACACACATGTACCGAATTATCCCTTTCACCCTCCTCCCTCCCCCCTTCCCCTCTGGTAACCACCAATCCAATCTCTGTCCCTATGTGTTTGTTTATTGTTGTTATTATCTACTACTTAATGAAGGAAATCATACGGTATTTGACCTGCTCCCTCTGACTTATTTCACTTTGCGTTATACCCTCAATGTCCATCCATGTTGTCACAAATGACTGGATTTCATCGTTTCTTATGGCCGAGTAGTATTCCATTGTGTATATATACCACATCTTCTTTATCCATTCGTCCCTTGATGGGCACTTAGGTTGCTTCCAAGTCTTGGCTATTGTGAATAACGCTGCAATGAACACAGGGGTGCATGTACCTTTGCAAATCAATCTCCAAAATATATAAAGAACTCATGCATCTCAACAACAATAAAACTACCAACCCAACTCACTTGTTTTTACCTGGAATGGTGTGTTGCAAATATTCATATGCTGATTTTGGAATAGTCTTCTCTAAGCAGATATGTAGGTCTACCAGAGGTCTTCTAGATAGGTAGGTGGATATTTTCATGTGAACTAAGTGGGTGAACCGTCGGTAACCATTATCCTGATCAGATCCCTTGTAAGCTTTCCATGCCAGACGAACAAAAATCAGCATTTCAGAGTCTGTGACATTGGACCAAAATGGAGCCCTTTGGTGACCAGCAGGTGAACAAAGCAGGTCTAATATTGGAGAGCTGAGGAGCTGACTGAGGAGACAGAAGAGAACAGGAAACAAACACGAATGTAGTGGTTATAGTGTAGCAAGTTCATTTGTCAGACAATAGAGAGATTAGAGCAGTCATCCTTTGTTGGAGGTGGAAAACACATATAAAACTTCCAGGGTGATGGCGTTGTATACTTTGAGAAAACGTCCCAAGCGATTCTTAAATAGTCATCTGCCTGAAAACCACTGAACTAAAATTTCATGAGGCCAAAAATCATGCAAACTCTTAGAGAAGAACAGAAGGGATAACCATAAAATCAGGATGAGGTGACATAGAGCTGGAGGAGGGAAATTTTTAGGACTCAGATTAAAAAGGCTCTTTCTTTTCCTAAGGCGAGGTTACCATGGAAACACCACAGAGGGCAGGGCCCGAAAGCTTACGGGACCAGCTTGGAGCTCCTGTCTCAGTGTGTGTCAAAGAGAACCTATTAGCTGTTTGATAGTGTCTATCACAACTAAGAATCCAGAGCGCAAATGAGAGAAATATCTAGAACAATGCTGTCCAATAGAAATACAATGTGAGCTACATAGGGAAGTTTACATTTTCTAGTTTAAAATTAAATTACATGAGTCTGAAACATTAAAAAAGTAAAAAGCAGATGAAATTAATTTTAGTAATGTATTTCATTTAACCCAGTATATCCAAAATACTATCAATTCAACAAGTAATCAACATAAAAAATACTAATCGTATATTTTACATTCTCTTTTTTTGTTATTAAGTCTTCAGGATCTGATCCATATTTTACACTTACAGCACATATCAGTTTGGATTAGCCAAATTTCAAGTGCTCGAAAGTCACGTATCACTAGTAACTATGGCATTGGACACTGCAGATCCAGAAGACAAACACAAAGGTGAGTTTAAATTCTTACATGTCTGGCTCAGGCTCTTTTGCTGATTTTCCTAAAGAACCTGGCAGATTGTAGCATTTAGAAGAATGGGTTCTCGAATCAGACTGCCTGGACTTGAGACCTATTTCTAACACTTAATAGCTGTGTGACCTTTGGCTAGTCACATACCCTCCCTATGCACCATTTCTTGTAGAATAGAAAAATCACATTTTTCTCATAAGGTTATTATGAACCTTAAATAGGCTAATATACAGCAAGGACTTAATTATAACTAGCACATAAGAAGAGCTCAAAAATTACTGATCATGATTGGTTGTCATAACCTGGCTTTTTCATGTTGGAATTTCTCAAGATTCAGTTCTAGGCTCCTTTGTTTTTTTCTATACTTTCCCCAGGAAATTTTCTCCGTGCCAAGGGCTTCAATTCCCATCTCTATGACAACAATTCAGAATTTAATCTTGGGCTCAAGACTTCTCTTTTCCAAACCCAAATGGCAAATCGAGTCCTAGACAGATCTACTTAGATTACTCAAAAGTATCTTAAAATCAACATATTGAAACTAGAACTCAGAATCACCTCCCCTGAATTCTGACCCCATCCAAATACAGAAACCAAAAGAGAGGTCATCCTTTTCTCTCTGACAGGAGTTAATACCCCTACAGAGGTTCAAGACTGAAATTCAGATATTATCCTTGATCCACTCTCCCTCACTTCCCATCACCAAGCCTACTATCAAATGATCTCCTCTAAATTTCTTAAACCCATCTTCATCTTCTCTGTATTTCTACCATCATCAGCCTATCCACGCTAACATCGTCTCCCCCTGGATTATTGCAGTAACCTCCTAGGTGCTCTGTCTTCATCTATTTTATTTAAGGTGTCAATCTGATTATCTTATTCCCCTCCTTAAAAAGCTTCAGTCATTTCCCATATGTTCCAAATTTAATGACCAAAATCTTTTATGTGACCTAAAGTTTAGCACTGCCTGCCTCCAGCCTCTCCCTGGGCTCTAGTCACAGTAATTTAATTTCGGTTCTTTATTCTTCCTCTTGTCTCAGTCTCAGGACATTTGCAGGAGTTAATCCATCTATCCAGAATTCTCTGTTCTCACCTGTTTGCCTAGTTAACTCCCACTCATCCTTCAGTTATCAGTTCAAATATCACTTCTTTGGGGCAGTCTAGGTAAGCCCTATCTGATATCTGGACTCACAGCACACATAGCCCCATTGTAGTTGGTAACATACGATTATGAAGTTGTTGATTAATGTTAGCCTCCCCTACTAGACTGTAAGCTTCATGACAGAAAGCACCATTATTTAATTATCTACTATTATATTTTCATGGAGAAATATAGTTCCTGCCACATGGAGGATGCTCAATTTATATTATGGACAGAAGATCAGGAACAGGAAAATATTAAAGTGGAGGTAAAGACAAAATGTCCATGGAAATGAAGCCACTTTTCTTATTACAACAAAATTCTATTCCTCCCAAGAGCACAGGACTATTACTAATACCATTTAATACCATGACGCCTCCCGTTCATTGAAATTGTTATAAATTGTCCCCACCCCCAAAACAGAGCAGGAACATTGCCAGACTGCTTCACAACTCTTGGTCTACCTCCAGATAACCATCTTATGAACTGCTATCTCAGTTATGCTGTTTTCGTCCTACTCAAAGTTATGCTGTTTTCATCCTACTCAAAGTCCAAAAGAGAATGCTTAAACTTTGCTCCTGTCTAGGGCCTTCCTGGGCAGTCCAGCTCCACAGCCAGAGTATTGCCCTCGGCAAAATAGTTAGAGATGGGAGGAAGGAACCAAAGAGGTTGATCCCTAACGTCTGAGAGCAAAGTAGCATTGCTTTAACCAGTCTGGGACCCGGAGATCTGATAAATGTCCAGGACAGCTGCAGGCATCCAGGGTAAAATGAAGCTTTGAATGTTTTCCTCTCATTAAAGGATGAAAAGTTAAAGTAATTGCTTGTACGTGTGTGTCTGGGGCACCTATCTTGTTACATTTTCTGTGGCATGTATATAAATCATAAACTTTGCAGCAGTGAGAGGAGAGATTTAAATAGCCAAAATGCATGAAAATGAATAGCACGCAAACAATTAATGTATGTATCTTATATAACCTACCTGATCATTAAACATTTATGCAGTTTAAGAATAAATGTGGGCTATCTGCATTTTATAAAGACTCAGACCCAGATGCACTGATGATAAAAGCAAAATATACAGAAGCAGAGGGCTCCTGGCTAAGGATGCATTACTCTGCTACCACTGCTGTTCATTACAGCAGGTGCCAGCACCGTATACGAGAGAGCTGTTTTTAAAAATGCGTTTGCCTGTATTCTAAACCCTGTACTGAGGAGTGCTTTCCACTCTCCCTTGGCATTGCTGCAGTTTGCAATTTCCTGCTTCCTCTTCACTTCCTTGGGGATTTCAAATAGACTGCATCAGGGCAATCAGGCGACTTTTTAAATCATCTTGGAAAACATGCAATGGTAAGGAAGAGCACCCACTAAGGAGCCACTGTTTATCAATCTTCGAAGGAAATTTAAGACCATGCAGTCAGTTCCAGGACCTGGTCAGGA
Organism: Ceratotherium simum simum; assembly: GCF_057802395.1. Classification (NCBI taxonomy): domain Eukaryota; kingdom Metazoa; phylum Chordata; class Mammalia; order Perissodactyla; family Rhinocerotidae; genus Ceratotherium; species Ceratotherium simum. The sequence goes on along the minus strand of NC_141919.1, from coordinate 46,841,371 downwards.
GCATGGGTAGATTTGTGGTTTAATATCATTCACAACTCCACTGGTAGTTATACTTTTTTTTTTTTTTTTTTTTTTAAAGATTTTATTTATTCAGTTTTTCCCCCCAAAGCCCCAGTAGATAGTTGTACGTCATAGGTTCACATCCTTCTAGTTGCTGTACGTGGGACTCGGCCTCGCGTTGGACGGAGAAGTGGTGCCTCGGGGCGCTCCCGGGATCCGAACCCGGGCCGCCAGCATCAGAGCGCGCGCACTTAACCGCTAAGCCACGGGGCCGGCCCTATACTTTTAAACAAAGAATTACGCAGTATACACTAGTTTTGGCTCTGTATTCATTTGGAAATAATTAAATTTTTTTTTTCAATTCAATAATGCAAGGGTTTTTTTTTTTTAAGTCTCGGAAGCAATTTTCTGTTACTGGCTCAAGTATGTGGCTCTGTTCATTCTTAGTGCCAACAAACATAAGATGGAATTTGCAATTGTTGGCAACCAACAGTTCTTTTTGTGACTCGACAGTATTGAAGTTCCAGGACTGAATATATCGGTATTTATTCTTGTTTTTACCTAGAAAAATTGTCAACTGGAGTTTGAATGCCAAAAACCTGAAGCATCCTTTGATATAAAAAAATAAAAAACCTAAACTCTAAGTTGAGGATCTGACTAAAAAACTTTATTCCTATTTACATGTTTAAAAAACCGTGGCCAATGAATACTACTTATTTATTTCTATCAAAGGTCAGGAAATTTTATTGCAACTCTTACGAAATTTCTTTTACCACCAATGATTTTCTATTTTCAACCTACAAACTAATCTACAAATAGTGTCAGCACAAAAAAATCAGCACAAGTACAATTTCTCTCAAAATATCAGTTTTGTTGCTTCACATTCTTTCACACTATCTCATATTTGTCTAATGATGTCTACGAGTTGGCCGTCAAGAATGGGGCACCATAGCCCGGTGTTTAATGTAGCTATGGTCTTTCTCAACATCGAATGACAGCCAACATCTGCTGATTCCACCTCTGAACTGCTCCTAATTCTCTCTCGGTGCCTTTATCCCCTTCTCCCACCCCCACTCCCTATATTGGTTTAGGTTTACATCTGGATTCTCACTTTGGTCTCCTAACTGTTCACTCTGTTTCAGCTTCTCTTCACATCCCATGACCTACTCTAGCACCAGAATCATACCACCCGTCATATTCTTTACTCACACTAATGTAGTCATCGTATCTTGAATATGACAACTCTGAAATATTTTTTTTAGCCCTTGCAAATGATAACCCTTTTATTTCTATAATATTGTTAATACCCTAACATCTTTCCCCTACACAGACACATAACCTTCACACCAACAACCCTTCCATCCATTTTCTAACTGTCAAATTCCTATCATATTTAAAGGTCCAAGAGAAATACTTTATTCTCTGTGGAGCCTTCCCCAAGTCCCACAAATAGAACTAATATACACTCCCTCCATATTGCTTTGCATAGGATGACCCTATGAATGCGTGGTATTGCACTGTAATTATTTATACATAAAAGTTACAGCTAATGGTCCCTTCAAGGGCAGAGGCATACCTTAGCCAATTTTGGGTCCCTGATTCATAGTATGATACTCAATATGAGGCTGTTTGAAAATATTACTTGAGCACTTTGTGAAGCGTGAGCTTAAATCAGAGTTTCTCAGTCTCGGCACTGTTAACATTTTGAGCCAGATGATTCTTTATTGTGGTGTGCTGTCTGTAGGGCACCATAGGGTTTTAACAGCATTCCTGGCCTCTACCCACCAGATGCCAGTAGCACCTCCTCCCAATTTGTGATGCCCCAAAATGTCTCCCGTCATTGCCATGTGTCCCTTGGATGAGAGGAATTGACCCCAGTTGAAAACAATTGGCTTATATAGATTATCTCATTTAATCCTCATAACTACCCCATGAGGCAGCCATAGACTTTTTTTTTTTCTTTTTCAAGAAGAAACTGTGGCTTTGCTCATACAGGTAGGAAGTGATGAGACCTTGATTTAAACACCAGCTGTCTCTGGAGCATGTGTTCCTGATCACTAAAAAGCACTGCATTCTCACCCATAGCTGCTGAATACTCTAGTATTTGACAACTAGTTTCTTTTCTTGATAACATACCATGAAATAAAATTTTAATTCACTTTAAGAGTTGATGAGTAATGCGTCTGTGAAATGCATTCAAGTTTGTATGGGTGCAGATAAGACACAATTGTGCATATGTGCATTACTAATAGGGTTTCCAAGAGTTTTTATAGGCCTCCAGCCCAACCTCTCAGTCCCCAAAGGAATCTCTTCTGCATCATCCAATGCACAGTGATGTGGAAGCCACAGTAATGCATATTTAATCTGAACATCATTTGCAAACAAGTTGCCCTCTTGGAGACAAGATAGTTTTCTGAAATAAGCACAGGACTAAAAGCTGGGAGCCATGTGGTTCCAAGTCTGCACTTACCTTCTCAACAGCCCTTAGCCTCTCTTGGACCCAGCTTCCTCCACTGAGAAATGGAAACAATAATTGCAGTCTTGATCACCACATGCATAATTATTTATGTGCTTACTTAAGAAGACAGTACTAGATGAATGAAGAATGTTACCATTGTTTTGGAGGCTTATGGAAATTTTACTTGTCAGCCTCAGAAGGACTATATCCTTATGAGATTATTCTTACAAGAAAAGTTGGGCAACCAACTGGTAGAAGAGTAATATGTGGAAATGATCCCTTCTACTCCATCTGGAGGCAGGAGAAATCATCTTATTCTGCAAAGCCAACCTCACATTAGCAACATCAGTCCATTTCCCTTCAGTCTTAATATCTAACTTGCCATCTTGAATTTTTTTTTTTTCAAAAAGATAACATCGGGGCCAGCCCGGTGGCTTAGTGGTTAAGTTTGTGCGCTCCACTTCTGTGGCGTGGGGTTCACAGGTTCAGATCCCAGGCGTGGACCTACGCATTGCTTGTCAATCCACGCTGTGGCCGTGTCCCATATAAAGTAGAGAAAGATGGGCACGAATGTTAGCCCAGGGCCAATCTTCTTCAGCAACAAGAGGAAGATTGGCAACAGATGTTAGCTCAGGGCTAAGCTTCCTCACACAAAAAAAAAGATAATATCAGAGTGGTACCAGTGATTTAGTTATTAGCATAGTGCCTTTGGCAGGACAAAAGCTAAATAGCTGTGGAACTGTATTTTTAGTCATATATATATATATATATAATATTTATATATATAAAATATATATATAATTAATCTATCCTAATGTTAACTGAACTATGATATTTCTTGCGTTTGGAAAAATATATTTTGATGCTACTTCAAATCTTCCACTTTGATATTCATTAGTAAGTATCTTTTAAATATATACTTAGAGGGAAAATGCACGTTCAAGTCTTTTTCCTCTGAATTAACAAGGCTTTATGAAGATTGACTGGCAAGGAGGCTGCAGGCTGACCCATCCTTACATCCTTACATTGATATGTACATCCATACCACCTCAGTCTTTCAGCTTATGGTCTATAAGGAACAAATAATCTTAGTATTTAGACATAGTCAATTCATTTCCAACACCTATCCGTTAAAGATAAATAACAAATACGTAAATAACATGGCTCCAGCACATGCTCTTTCTCTCTCTTTGTGCTCTTGGGGAATGGTGGTGTTGTACAGGTGCTATTATCAATCTTTTGTCACTCCCTGACAACAATTTGAAGTCAGGTTTGAGGGAAGGGACTTTCTTGATTTAGGACAAGTTATTCAGCCTTTCTGCTGTACCTAATGTTGGAGGACCATCATTGTCTCTTCTCAAGTTTATAAACTTTTGATATTATCTCCAAATGTGATTAAATATGCATTCATACATTTTTATTGTTTCAAAGCATTAACTAATTCAATGTAAATAATTAAAAGTACTATAATTGTTCGTGGTTTGCTGTTCTAGGGGTCTTAAAAACTCAAAATGGTTTGGGCTTTTTTCAATGGGTTTCTCACCCTGTAAATGAGGATTAGAATAACCTATCTCATAGAGAGTGTTTACCAACTATATCAAATAAGGTTATAGTAAATAATGGCTACTGTGTTACCTTGAATATGAAGCTGAGAAGCTGTAAATGCCCTCCTGTGAGTTTGCAAGTTAAACTCAAGATAGTAGGTAGAATAATGGCCCCCCAAAGATGTCCATATCCTAATCGCCAGAATCTATGAATTTATTAGGTTACATGGCATAGAGGAATTAGTGTTGCAGATGGGTTTAATCTTGTTAATCAGCTGACTTTAAAATAGGAAGATTATCTGGGGATCCTGGGTTATCTGGGTAGGCCCAATGTAATCAAAAGGGTTCTTAAAATTAGAAGAAGGAGCCAGAAGAGAGAGAACCAGGAAGATGCCAGTGTGAGAAGGACTTGGCCCCACACTTCTGGATTTGAAGATGGAGGAAGGGGCCATGACCCAAGGAATGTGGGGTGCCTCTAGAAGCTGGAATGGAAGCAAAGAAATGGATTCTCTCTTAGAATCTCCAGAAAGGAATGCAGCACTGTCAAACTTTGATTTCAGCCCAGTGAGATCCATTTCAAATTTTTAATGTCCAGAACCATAAGATAATAAATGTACATCATTTAATCCACAGAATTTGTGATAACTGTTATAAAAGCAATGAAAAATTATTGCACCAAGTGAGCATTGGGTTAACATTTTGTTAATTGTTTCAAATCTATGTTACTATTACTCCTTCAGGAGGTAAATCATTACTCCTGGGACATCTAAGTTATTTTTTGGACACCCTTAATGGAGCTTCTCTGGGAGCGATTCAAAGAAACTACTGTCCTGCCTCGGGAACTCATGGTTTAGCTGGGGGGACACACAAGTAAGTAGACACAAACATGACATTTACTACAATAAGTGCTTGCAGAAAGAAGTGTACCTAGTGACTGTCTTTAAGGACATAATCAAACCTGTCTTGACACGAGCACAAAATTGGCATATTGGTGAGAGTTTCCTAGCTGAACAGAGTTCCCCTCTTCCCAGAACCACACGGAGCTCCCCTATTCAAACAAGAACACAGAGAGAAATTCAATTAGACAGTGTAGGCTAGGTTCTGGCACAGTAACAATGAGTCCTACGCTGTCATTTATTTCTAGCTCTTACTGTATGTCTGCTGGCTGTGGACACTGGCAGGAAGTTTGCTCCATACTGACTTTGTTTCAAGACCCTGGTTAATATGCACTCCATCCTCTCGAATGTCACTGGCGCAGGAGGCAGGACACAGATAAAGCTGGAGGTTCTCAGACTAGCAATTAACTGCTTTAGTTCTGGACTCAATGCTTGTCACTTTTGCCCACAATTCATTGGCCAGCAATAGTTACATGATCCAGTCCAACTGCAGAATGCAGGTGGCTGGATGAGGGGAGGATCAGGCAAGGGTTACCATATAAGCAACGTACGTACCCAAAACAAGAGCAGAACTATCACAGGGATCAAGCCCCTGTGCTGAACTAGCAGAATACATTGCTTACTCTCCACTCAGCCATATTTCCACCTGAATATTAGTAGTAGTGCATTAGTTATTGCCAGAACAGAATTTCTAGATTATTACCATTAGACTACAGTTTTTAACTGCTGATATTATATATTTCTACCTAGTTCACTACTGTTTTGAAACAGCTGATAGAGTGGCTCATGTAATGTGCATCATAATTATAAGAAGAAACTAGATGTAAAAAAAAATTAAATTTCTGTTTAATCAAGTATCAATAACTCTTTAAGGACAGTTTGAAAAGGGAACCTTAGAACCAAAATGGGTCTTGTAAGCACTCCTTCATTCATTGCGGAGGATCCAGAAAATTAGACCGGGAAATTATAGTACTCTGTGATGAATAGTAAAACAAGGAGGTGTACAGGGTGCTCTGGGCACATATAAGAGGCTGGCCTAACCCAGACATGATAACAGATGTGGGAGATTGTCTGGAACAATCGTGATCCAAGCTGAGAGCTGCGGGACATAGGAGTTAGTTAAATAAAGAGGAAGGGAGAGTTAGATACAGGGTGAGGAGGGGAAGAGAATTGCAGAGCTGGGGAACTAGTGTTAAATGCAAAGGCCTAGAGGCTAGAGAAATTGGGGCTTGGCAAGTGTATGTTATCTACCCTAGCAGAAAAATGAGTCAACATCTAGCACTATGAAAGTCTCAGCTTCCTCTGTTGATTATGCACTATGCCATATGTGGGCATAGATGTAAAGGCAATGTGATGCTATTAGATCAAAGTTTCCAGTGTCTCTGGTTAATGCTATGGACTAGAAAGCCTTCTTCATCTAATTTAGATCCTGTTTTGAAATGCAGTGATAACTTGGAAGAGATTGCGTTTGAGCAAACACAGGTGGTGTTATTCCAGGCTTCTGTGGTCCACAAGCAGAGCTGCCGGCTGGTTTGTCGTGTTTTCACAAGCCAAATTCAGTGTTGCACTATGGACTGATTCACTCACAGCGCAGAGGGAAAGAGATGCCTGAGCTGTTTGCAATTTGCTACACAAAGTTTACTTCAGATTAAGCCCAAACCTATGCATTTTTGAAATGAAAGCTATTAAACCATCAAGCAGATGTGTTTTGCTAGATGTATTTTAAACCAGAAAAGCTTTAAAAAAATGTAGAGGCTACAAGATATTTTTGAGCAAGTTTACCTACTGGGAGTAGAGGAAAATCTAAGCATAAGACTCTCGTGTGGATGTTGAGGTTTGTTTTTTTTTTTTCCCCTCCCCAATCCCTTAAATATGTTTTCTACCTTATGCTCAGAATGGGGAACGGAATCTAGCAAAATGATTTTATGTAACGAATACTTGACTTGGGCTCTGCAATCACTATTTAGATGTCAGCTTTGCAGAAAATTACCGTAGAAACTCCTGTTAAGTCATGTTTCTCTTCTTCCCTCAGTTTTCTTATCTTTCCCTACCACCTAAAAGGATTGCAGTGAGACAAGTGGAGCCAATTTGTAAACTTAACCAAAAAAAAAAAAAAATGAGGGCCGTGCAAATTTATAGTAGTATTTTTGTTTATTATTTATTTGTGTATGCAGAATCTGGGGAGGTGTGAGTATAGAAGAATTTGGTCATGGGGTATGAACTGAGCTTGTGGGCATCACTGGGATAAATGGTTGAAAGGAAAATGATGTCAAATTGCCTGGCAAAAGGGCCAGGTGAGGGATCAAAGAAAACAGGAGATGACACAAGATGGGATTTTGAAACCAGGAGGGGGGCAGTTGGAAGTTTATTCTGCAAACGTCTATGAAGCACCTTCGGTGCTTCGGTGAGTTAGGCACTGTTGGAAACACAGGGGAAACAAGAATATGGCACAATTTCTGCCACGAAGGACTTCATTATCTAATGAGAGAGAAACATAACAATGTAAGGTGATCATAGCTGAAATGGAGACACTTCTATCTAAGATGCTCTCCAAGCCCAGGGAATTGGGACTCCCTATGGAAAAATGCACCTAACACATCAGGGGCACTGAGAATAGCATGGAGTTTTCTGACTTCATTTTCAGGAATTTGCATACTAAATAGAACTACCCCGTTATTTGGTGATCGGAGCAGTCATGGCCTTTGAAGATGAGCCCAAAAGCAGGGGATCACCTGTGGAGCTAGGAGAAGGTAGAATTCAGAGATGGAAGATGGGGCAGTGAAAGTGGATTGGGATTTCCCCCTAGCACTTTTCCTTTTCCCCTCTGCCTTCTCTCTGAACTCTTCCTAGTGTATAGAACCTCACACAACCTGGTGTTTAGCTTCAGAAAGACTAGAGATGTGGCTTTGGCAGGTAAGGATTGTATTAATCAGAGTTCTCCAGAGAAACAGCACCAATAGTTTGGCGGTTAGGTAGATAGATAGACAGATAGATAGACAGACAGGTAGGTAGGTAGGTAGGTAGGTAGATAGATAGATAGATAGATAGGTAGATAGATAGGTAGATAGATAGATAGATGGATGATTATAGAAGTTGCTCTGCACGATTATGGAGCCTACAGCCCATGATTTACCATTTGCAAGCTACAGAACCAGGAAAGCTGGTAGTGTAATTCAGTCCAAGTTTGAAGGCCCAGGAACCAGGAGTACAAGGTCTGAGGACAGGAGCAGATGAATATTGCAGCTCAACTGGAGAAAGTGAATTTGCCCTTCTCTGCCTTTTTGTTCTATTCCAGACGTCATTGTTTTGGATGATACTCATTCACATTTTCACATTGGTGATGGCCATCTTCTTTACTCAGTCTACTGATGTGAATACTACTCTCTTCCAGAAACACCCTCACAGACATACCCAGAAATAATGTTTTACCAGCTATCTGGGCATCACTTAGCCCAGTTGAGTTGACACATAAAATTAACTGTCACAGAGATGTACAATCTTGATCTGAACAGAAGGATGGATAATGGTAGGATTTCAGGTGGAGATAAGGACTCCTTTGCTTTCCCCCATTTTCTCATCACGACTCTCCCTTGAAGGTTACAGATACGAAATTGGCGCCATGGGAAGAACAATGAAGTCCAAGTCATGATTAGAAGAAGCTAGAAAAGGGTAGAAGCATAGCTTCAGTCAAGGCAGAAGAGGTGGGTTGGGTCTGCAGTGGTTAAGGAAGTTAAGCTGTGGCAATAGGATTGCCTTGAAAAGGAGGGGAGTCTTTTTGACAGCAAGGTGAGGGAGATGGAGAAGGGAAGGGGAAGACAGAGGGGGAGGGGAGGGAAAGGGAAAGAAATGGGAGTTTCAACAGCCATCTTTAAAATACAACCTAGGAAGAGGTGACAATTGGTAGAGAGAGATGTTTACAACATGATGTCTATCTACAGTAGATACAAAGTGTTGGTTTGAGGCAACAATATTGAGAATAAACACATTTATGTATAGTTTAACAGCTTTATTGAGATATAATTCACATTCCATATAATTAACTCATTTAAAGTATACAATGCAATGGCTTTTGGTTTATTCAGAGTTGTGCAACCGTCATCAAAACTACTTTGAGATATTAGCATGGATATTTTTCCATATATTCGTCTCTTTTCACCCTGTACAAATAAGCTATCTTTCTGTGGCCTTTCTCTCTCGTAGTGTCATCTTGACATAAAAGGACTGAAGAAAAGCTTTGTAATCCTTTCCTTCATATAACCAAGGATTTTAAAAACCACCAGAAAGGAAAGGGCGCAATTGAAATGAACCACTTTGTTTAGAAGCAGACAAAGCAGAAAAGTTTAAATGTGTTATAAAAAGTATGACATTGTCCATTTCAGTTGCAGGACACACATTTCACAATATAATTATAGTCTTAAAACTGTCGGGCCGGCCCCGTGGCTTGGCGGTTAAGTGCGCGCGTTCTGCTGCTGGCGGCCCAGGTTCGGATCCCGGGCGTGCACCAACGCACCGCTTCTCCGGCCGTGCTGAGGCCGTGTCCCACATACAGCAACTAGAAGGATATGCAGCTATGACATACAACTATCTACTGGGGCTTTGGGGGAAAAAATAAATAAATAAAATTAAAAAAAAAACTGCCCTTAAAATCCACATGGAATAAAAAAAATATATAGATTTAGGCAAATAACTCTATATGTATATGTAAATGTTCAGTTCCTAGAATTTGAAGTTGAAAGGATGAGCAATAATGCACAGTGGACCCCTTTTAATTTAATTTAATTTAATTTTATTTTCTGGTCTTGACATGTGACTCTCGGGAGTTTCCTCCAGAGCAGAAAATCATTTCAAATGGAGCTGTGGGTTTGGAAAGGCTCTGCGGGGATGAGAAGCCTGGGAAGGAAGAAGAGACATGATCATAACAGATCGATGAGAACTGACATAACTGCCCATGAGTCTCATGTGTAGCTCAGATGAAATGATGCACCATAAATTAAACCCTGTGAAATTCCTGTAAAACATCTGACATGTGAGGTTGACTGAATTAAAAAAAAAAATAGGTCAAGTCAAAGCATATTTCTTTGTGAAAGTCGGGGCTACCTTCAACTTCACGTTTTCCTTCTTAAACTGTGCTGGTTTCATATTGACAATAACAGGATCTGTTTCCTTATCAGCCTACCAAGGCCTGTAAGCCTGAGACTGGAGTCCTGGGGATCAGAGGTGGGTCAGACAGAGTAGTCGAGTGCAGTGGCCACATCTGTGGTGAATTGCATCCTTGTTCCCCACCCCTCCACCCTCCAAGTGAGAGGATTATACTTCCTCATCCCCTTGACGTTCAGCTTAGCCATGTCGCTTGCTCTGGCTGCTGAAATATGTGTGGCCCAATATTGCCACTTCTGGGAAGAAGCTTTAAGAGCCATCACATGGGTATGGCATTGTTTTTCTTCCCTCTGCCATGAGAACAGCAGTGTATAAGATAGAATTGTTTTCGTTTTTTCTTCAGCCTGGATTCCAGACTATATGAGGAGCAGAACACTGCTAACCAATGTTCAACATGTGATGTGAGTGAGAAATATTTGTGATTTTGTAAGCCACTGAGAACTGTTTTCTTTGTTACTGCAACATATTCTAAAAAAAACTGACTAATACTCCTCACATTCGTAGTATAAAAACAGGGAAGTCAAATGCAGTGAAAGGAGCGTATTGGGCCCAAAGATGGTAACGAAAACTATTGGGTCAGGACTTGAGCCAATGCTGGAAAAGAACAGAGAATAAGAATAAAGGTGAAAGCAAAGACGGAGGTCCCTCGGTGGTTACTGTGATGACGGATGAAATTACCAAGGCTGACTTATTTGTCTGTTTATGTCTTTAGCTAAAGTGTTATCCGGTGGGTGAGTTGGTCGTTTTCAAATTAGGCCCTACTTCTACCTAATATTTTACATTCTTTCAGAAAAGGGAAATTCCCAGAAACTGCAATAAATTCAGTACTCTCAGGAGTGGTGGATCCCGAGCAGAGTTAGGTTTATGGCAAAACCATTCTAAATAGATTAATCTCTAGTTGGCCTCTTCTGTCTCGTTTTGGGAGTGGCTGGCTCAAACAGGGTGGAAGTATATCACTGCAGCTTACAAAAAGAGGCTCTTGAGGGGACAAGAATCAGGCATATTGACTACAGTGGAAAGATGAGTGAGACCTGTGCTGTATCCTTCAGTTCACTCACACCAGCATGGAAACTGCCGCTCATTACCTGTCCACATTCATCCCTGAGAGCTTCTTTACTGGGATGAGAAAGGGAAATGCACAGTAAGCCTTCTGCCTATGTCTTGTGACGGGCAGAACTAGACTCATGACCACCATTATTATTTCTGAGTTTAGGGAGGGTGTGTGTGCGTCTGATGCGGCATTATTTTCTGGAATTTTGTCATTATAATTCTAAATGTCATCACAAGGATGCTATAGTTCTAGAGGGATAATTTGATTAAAAAAGACCAAAAGGCATTGTCTCTGACCTTCATACGATCCCATACATAGACAAAACTTAGCAGGCAGCCACATTCAAGCTTTTGTTTTCATTTTAAAGAAATTCCTTATCTAAAACATTTCATTTTGTCTTACAGAAATTGAAATAATTTTTTTAAAGAAGATAAATTACCTATTAAACTATTATTTCTCAGACTATAACATTCAAAATCAGATTTAGTATAAATATTGAATACTCATGTATGTATATAAACTATTAAATTTTGACAGAAATTAAACTCTAGGAAAGGCCAGTTACTTTTTAAACACTTCAATTAATTTTAAAATGACATCATTATCTCTTCACTCCCCCACATTGCTTTTAATTATTCCCCTTTGAGTTGAAACTATTGGCTATAATTAATTTTTTGAAAAGATGCTATGTGGGAAATGGGAAACATATGATATATAACTGTTTTACATCAGGTCTTTTCAAGGGGTAATTAATTTTCATAAGACATAATAAGAAAATTTAATGAAAGGCAATTCTTATTTTATTCCCATTTTAATCCCAAAGGAAATCTGGATGCTAACAAGTTATTATTTCATTACTTTCTCAGAGTATTCAGAGATTTTATTAGGTAAAAAATGAATCTTTCATGCTAAAAAATGTTCAGTAGTGTATTATAACAGTGACTACCCTTGCACCCCCAATTCAGAGAAATTCAGAGAGCATCTGGACACATCACGGTACCAAGTACATCTTTTTCATGAGACTTACATTATTTCCTACCATAAATGATTACACTCTGTACCTAAAGAGTACATTAAAGAAGTGCAATGTGTTCGTCTGACTTGTTTGAGGCAAGAGATTTCAAATATTCATAACTTTTTGATGTACACTAAACCTTCACCATTTGTTAGTGAGCCCTCCAGGGAACTTGCCAATCCTCAGATTCATGAATACCTATTTAGCATATGATTTCCTCTATAAAATGAATAAATGATAGTGAAGAGAGAACAATACAGCTGTGTTGAGATGTGTCTTCTCGTGCCTCTGCTGGGCTCTCACTAACTCCGTGATTCATTCTTCACACCAGCCTTGAAGCACTTGTAATAATAATCCATGTCTTGGCAGAATGACAAACTGATTACATATCCTGGAACATTGGGGTCACTTCTGAAATGTAAGCTATGAATGTTAAATCTATAATGCCAAGAGTCCACTTTATTTCTTTCTAAAAATGTATGTAGCTGGATGGTAGATATTTTCTGCGCAAACAGAAGTTTTGGCACTGGAAAGTGTGTTTAAAGAGCTTTAGTTTCCTGGAATGTTTTAAAGTGTTTCCATCAGATAGTAGGAATGGGCAATGATTTAAAAAGATCAGTTCAGGATAGAACATGAAAAGAACAATGTTCTGTGACTTTGCCTTTTAAATATCACAAATAATATGCAGTACTGGATATTTAAATTAAACATTTTATAAATGCATGCATTTCTGTTATACTAGTAATATAAACTTATTACCCCAAACTTTAAAAATTCTCCTAAGTCAGTATCCTAACACTACCCCATTCTCATATTGGATTATTTCCTTCTGTCTTTTTCTTTAGGCAGAAATAATTTATTTTAAATCTTGGGTATTTATATTAATATAGCTACATGTACGTAGTATTTATTGATGTTTTATCAAAAACCATGCAAGGTAAATGGTATAATTAACTCCATTTTAAAGAAGAGGAGACCAAGACTCAGAGAAGTTACCTTATTTGCTCTAATTAATGTAGCTAGTAAGAAGTAGAGCCAATATTTCAAACCCAGACCTTTCTAATTCCACTATCCTATGCTTCCCTTCATAACTAAGCTTAGTGAGATGGTAGGAAACAGAACGTAAGCAAAAAATACATACTCTTCTTAATGGATTGAATATAACAGTAAGGGCAAGCAATGGCACCACTAACAATACCCACACCAACACCAACTCTTACTGAGAGCTTAAAGTTGGTTACCGTTCAGCATATACTTAGAGATACTTTTCAGAGCAAAGAGAGATACATTCTCCCCTCCTTTCCCCCTCCTCCCCTCCCCTCCCCTCCCCTCCCCTCTTCTCCTCTCCTCTCTCTCTCTCTCTCTCTCTATCCTTCCTCTTCCTGCTTCTCTTCTATCTCCTCCTCCTCCTCCTCCTCTACTTTGCTCTCTGTCTCTCCTTCTAGGTCTCTCTTTCATTCACTGGAATCTCTCTGTTATGTAGATTTTTCCATATGTCTCTCCTCTCTCTTTCTCATTCCATCTCTTCCCTTATCTCTTTGTCTTTTTCCCTTTCTATCTCTTTGCCATTATTTTAAGCCTGATATATTTATCTATTTCTGTGTCCTGGGGGTCATGTGATCATTAAAGTTTTTGTACAGGTACAGGACAGGATATTGAATGATTTTTTTTTTAACATATAGAAACCCATACCTATGAAGTCAGAATAATTGGAAATAATGCACTTTAAAGATGCAAGCTTTACTTTCAGATTGAACTGTGTGAATGGCATTTTTATAGATCATAAAGATCAAATTTTGACCATTCATTATAGTTCAACCTAGTATTATTTCTTGAACTTGGAATGTTTGTGAAGAATTCACTGACTGCTTTCTTATTTTAAGGTGCAGCATATATTTTAATTTCTAAAGATATTCCTAGGATTTGGAGGAGCTGCAGTACAATAGCTTTAATCAGAATTTGTCGCCGTGCTGTCATTAGTTGTCGTAGTTCAATTTCAACCTAGCATCTATCATTTCCTTTAAAAAAAGCAGTCATTATATCTCACTAAGAACATAGTAAAATATTAATTTCTCTCTTCTAATTATCATATTTCTGAGAAAAATGACTTCAAAACAGCGAAGAGTCAATAACAGACTCTTTTCTGTAATTATTCCTTATCTCATCCCAGAGTAACTTTATAGACATCAATCAAATATCTTACAGAGATGGGATCGGTATTGCAGGAGAGGTTCAGGATTTCAGAATTATGTTTATTTAAGCCCAGAGACAGTTCCCAACTAAGAGGACCACCAAATAAGCATATAACCATTTGAGTTAATTTGGAGGAGGGAGAATATCTCATGGGATGCCACTTGATGAACTAGCAGAGGATCCGAGGGCATGTAGCTATTCCAATGGAATTACTCTTAACTTTTCTATCCATCAGGATTTCTGGCATGCTGAAGAAGTTGCTTAGAACTGCCAATGGACTTATGTTCTGTGGGTACTTTAGGACATCCACCTTTGTAGAAGCAACACCTTATTTCTCCTTCTTTTGAAGATATCATTGCTTTACTCCTCTCTGGAGAAGACAAGACAATTTCCATTCATTTCCAGAAATTACATCAGTGAGATTTTTCTTCTCATCCTTAATAGGTGTTTAGGAATGTGAAATAATGGGCAAGCCTTGTGGCGCAGTGTTTTCAGGCAAGGAGACTTACTCAGCCACTTAGTGGTTGCACACTTAAATTTCTGAGACTCAGTTTCCTGGTGTGAAAAAAGAAGTAATAATAGTACTTATCTCAGAGTTGTTGTGAGAAATAGTGGTACAAATGTTCAAAATATGTAGCCATTTTTATTGCAGGTGTTTTTATTAATCTATTCCAATTCAGGAGACAAGGACAGCCTTTAAGTCCTGGAGAGTTGGCAGGAATAGAGTACCTTTTCATTTTCAGGCTCGCAATGGGTCCTAACTGCCATCCTCTTCCCAGGAAATTGGCGAATTCCTTGACACACCCTAGTCCAGTTTCATTGTATGTTCACCCAGGAAGTGCTTACAAGAATCAGAATCCCAGAGCAGCATGGAAAGTGGGAAATACTTTCAGAATAATTCAACCGTAAGACTCCTGATTCAATAGAGTGCCCTAATACAAGGAAATGTCTTTGCTTTTGCCCTCTCTGACCACCGTATTTGAAATTGCATCCCCTAGACATCCACTGCTGTCTTTCCTGATCCTTTTATTCTGCTATATTTTTTCCCATAGCCCTTGCCACTTTTTGATATAATATAAACTTTACTTATTTACTTGTTTATTGTCTGTTTCCCCCACCAGAATGTAAGCTCTCTGAGGAGAGAGATTTTTGTCTGTTTGGTTCTCTAAATTCTCAATGCCTAGAACAATGGCTTGAATATTGTATATTCTCCACAAATCTATGTAGAATGAATGTGTGTAATGTAGCTAATATTTTCCCAATATTACAGATAAGGAAATTTAGGGGCCAGAAACATTGGATATTAAGGTGACACAGCTATTAAATGGTGACACCCTTTAAATAGTTTTTGTGCTCCTATTATTAGTCCAGCCATGAGCTAGATACTGGACTTTTCTATCCCACTCCCTCCCATATCACACATAAGTATCTTTCATCCCTAATTTCTGCCCTAAGATAACTTAAATTTTATTGAAGATGTAGCCAATAATCAAGCAAACTATAGGTAAATAAGATAATTACAGGATTGTGATAAGTAGTGCTGTTAAAGAGTAATCATTTGGGAGTCGTAGAGTAACTCAGGGAAGCCATTTTTTTAACAGAATGGCCAAGGAAAGGCTTTCTGAAAAACAAAAACAATTTTTGAGACCTGAAAGATGAGAAATAATTCACTCTGAGCAGAGTTTGGAGACTATTTCAGACTCAGGGAGCTGTCCAAACTCAGAGGTGGGAAGCAGCTTGTCATGTTCTAAGTGCAGTAACCCCATCAGTGCTGTTAGATCATAGTAGGTGGGAAAGTATATGAGACAAAGGTGGAGATGTGTGCATGAACCAAATACTTTCTCTTCTAGAGGCCTTATACTACGTATTACTGTAGCTATTAAACCGCACCCGGGTCTCTAAGGTAATATAACTTTTCTGTAACTAATTGAATAGTGCAGACTAGTTGATATGGCAATCTTAAGATTTTAAAATAAACATGAATTTGTATTTTGTGTATTTAAAAAAAGTGTTTGGAGTCAATCATTATTTTATTTAAGTCCCAAACATCCTTGAAAGGTTCTCAGGATCCAGACACTGAGACTGTGGCATCCATTGGATACAGTTGCGTTGCTGAGTAAAAGAACGGACTGGAGAGAGGCAGGAGTAGAAGCAAGGATGCATCCAAGGTGCTATTGCCATGTCAGAGAAGATGGGGTCTCAAGTTATGTTGATGGAGTAGAGGCAGAAAGAAGTGAGCAGGTCAGAGGGGTATTTTGCTGGTGGAACTTACAGGCTTTGCTTATAGCAGAGATATAGGAAAATGAGTAAAAGACAAGAATGAAAGGTTATTCCAAGATTCTTAACTTGAGCAACTGGGAGAATAATAAAGACATTTACTGAGATAGAGAAGATGGTATAAACCAGTGGTTCTCCAACATTTGGTCTCGAGATCTCTTTGAATGTTAGAAATTATTGAGAATATTTATGTGGGTAATATATATCAATATTTACCATATTCAAAATTAAAACTGAGAAATTTTAGAAATATATATGGACTCATTTAAAATAAAACTAGTAAATGATCACACATTAAATAATACATTTTGTAAAAACAACTATACGTTTGTTCTAAGGCAAGAAAAATGTAATGAAAAGAATGGCACTGGTGTATATTTTTGACAGTCTCTTTAATGTCTGACCTAATAGAAGATGGTTGAATTCTCATCTCTGCTTCTGCATTCAATCCATGGTGATATCACATGTCATGTAGCTTTTGGAAAACATCACTGTACATTTATGACAGAATGGGTGTGAAAAGGTAAATAATGTTTTAGTGTAATTATGAAACTAGTTTTGACCTTGTGAATCCCCAGGGTCCCTGCACCACACATGAATGCTTCTGACTTCAGGTAATTGATGATTCTCAAACCTTTTTTCTCCTCTTCTTACCTTACTTTCCTTCTGAAGATCAATATTTTTATAGAACTTTGTTTCTTTGTTCTTCTCCCAACCTTGAACTGCTTTTCTGGGAAATTCTAGTACATTTAAATTTAGATCTAGATAACTTTCCTGGAAATTTCACCCCCTAATTCTCACTTCCCACCCTTCCACTCACTGGGTTTGTAGAAATTTATAACCTCAGATTTTGGTTTTCCCAATTCATCCTTCTCTGGTATTTTACGACTGAAGGAAAATGTTTCATAGGACCAAAGGAGGCAGCCTCTACTGTCTGTCTCCAAACTCGATTCGCAGCGTGGAGGCCAGCTGGGCATTGTACCCCTGGACATCCCCCATTATCCCAACAACATTTCTGATAGTTCCTTTGGTCTGTTTAGGGAGCTATTTCTGTTCAAGAAGGGTAGGCTGGCAACTGTGAAAGGTTATTAACCAAGAAATCAAACTACATTTTCAGATATTTGATTCTGTGCTTGGCAGACTGAATGTTTTGTGCACTTAGATGCATGACTTTCTAATATTCAGTCTCTCAAGAAAGCATCCTTTTATGTCCTAGCCCTTGGCTTGAACAAACAGAATAAACACAGCATAAAAAAGGAGCAGAGGGATATATTTATGAAGCCTGATCTTATAGTTCAAAAACATCTACTAACACACACGGCTGTATAAAGCACACTTTTCTCTCAAAGGATAATTTTGGCCTATAAAAGAGATCTGGTCTTTCGGGACTAAACTATAGAATTGCACAAACTTCCCCAATGTTAGAATACTATTCAATAAATTGCTTTTCTCTGAATATCAAATGGGACTGCTGTGTGTTAGGAGAGTCTATTCACTTAAAAGATGAACATTTTATCCTAATTATATCTATGTTTTATCAAATAGGAATATATCCTAAAATAATGATATGAGTGAGAAAATCTTTGTTAAAGTTGTTAATAAATATTAAGCTAAAATAAGAAAGTTTAGATTATCTGAGAATTGACATGTACTAACCTCTTACCACATGCTGGGACTGGTCCTAAAGAATCTTTGTGTTTTAGTTTGTTAATTTCTCATTCACTTTACTGTTTTGATTGTTCCTTCCATGGCCCAGTGTGTGGGTAGAAGCATCTTCTTCACTCAAGGTACCTGTTCATTCACTCCCTCAACCACTTATTAATTCAACATTTATTGAGCATCTGCTATATTCAGGTTCTGGGACGACATGAAAAAGAGTTGTTCCCTGCCATCAAAGGGATCATGAGCAGATAAGGAAAAGAGTTGTAGGGGATGTAAAGCAGAGGGTATGATAAGTGAAGAATGCAGATGGCAGGACATCTGACTCTTCTAAGCAAGACAGTCTCCAGAGTAGATAACATTTTAACTGGGCCTTAAAGTATTAGCAGGATTTTAGCAAGTAAGAAAGGGGGAGGGAAGGAGACATGGGAACAGCTAAGAGAAGAGAATATTCTGCCCAGAAACGACAGTGCTAGCAAGCTGAACAGGTAAAATGGGCTTTGTATGTTCAGTGGGACATAAACTCTCAATTCCTTTTCCACAGAAATTAAGACATTAAGAAGTTAAACACATGTTTTATGTTTGTTAAATGCAGTAGGATATAAAATAACTATTCACTTGTCCCTCCTCAGTCATACAAACAGGTCTCTAAAGTCCTTTTTGGTATGAATATTTAATTTGACTAACTTGTCGACTCTGGAAAATAAGAATAGCTGGATTAAGTGAGCCTGTGGAGGCCCCATCGATATTTCTATATTTGATAAAATTAAGCAATAAGCATGTTACAATAGGAAAGACAACATGTTATCATTTTCCATAGTACATATTATCAATTTCCACTTAATATCTCTTGCTCAGATGAAACTTTTCAGAAGAGACCTTCTGCCAAGTTTTGGTAAGATTCCTGTAAATTCTTCTTGCTTTGGGGCAGATAATATATATTCCAAGAATCGTTTGTTTCGTGAGTCTAGTTCTCTATGCAAATGTTCAATGCCTGTCTGAGTTCATGACTCTAGAAACATCAGCTCTCACCTGGCCAGTCCTGCCTCCTGCCTGTTCTCATCACCTCCTCACAGAGAGCAAGGCTCAGGGCTAGAGTTACTTTCCTTTATCTTTCTTGAGTCTTCACTGCAAAACTTCTATCCCTGCTCTGCTTTGCCTAACTTCATCCATTCATTCATTCAAAAAATTTATACTGAGCATATATTTATTTGAGACTATATCAGGTACTGGAGATAAAGCAATGAACAAGGTCAGACACAATTTCTCCTCTATTTTTCTAATTCATTATGAGACAACTGAAGTCAAGTAATTCACCTAGAGTGGACCAAAATTCTCCAAGGTGCCAAAAATGAAATAGATGCAAAGTTCAGGGTTCTTGAATTTTCTATCAGATCAACGGCAGCTTGGGGAAGATTACTACATTAAAAAAAAAAAAAACAAAAAAACCTGCAAGACCAGTTGTTGTACAGAATAGGAGGAATAAAGTCAGCGTAGAAGACAGGAGAATGTTTAAAAATCATCAATCTTTTTAAAAGTACTTTGATCTGCTTAGACTAAGTAGCTACATTAGTTCCAGGTGCTGTTTATTATGATGGTTGTTGGGCAACTTTTCAAAATGCTGAAAATAACTTTTATTAGGATTAAGTTTGCAAACATCAAATCAGTTTAACACATTTGGATTTGGAAACACAATAGGATTTCAATATAAGAAGCTCTGTATATTGTTCTAAAATAGGTGCATAACAACATTTAAACCTTCCTGCCATCTCTCTGTGAAAATTCATATTAACAATTACCATAGTAACAGACTCTCTAAACTTTCACATAAAGTGTATGCACTTCAATGTCTTGAGTATTATGAATACAATATGAAGATTTTTGAAAGATTCCTTATTTCTGGGCTCAATTTCTCTTGTTTGTTGTGAGTGGTTCCAATCATTTCTTAAGAACAGCCTAGATGGGGCCAGCCCAGTGACACAAGAGGTTAAGCGTGCACACTCTGCTGCGGCGGCCCGGGGTTCGCAGGTTCGGATCCCGGGCACACAGGAACGCACCGCTTGTTAAGCCATGCTGTGGCGGCGTCCCATATGAAGTAGAGGAAGACGGCCATGGATGTTAGCTCAGGGCCAATCTTCCTCAAGAAAAAAGGGGAGGATTGGCATCAGATGTTAGCTCAGGGCTACTCCTCCTCCCCCCCCCAAAAAAACAACAAAAAACAGCCCAGATGGTATAATCTTTAATTCCAAGCATTTTGCCAAATTCCTTCTGAATTTAAACCTATCTCTGATAGGAGCTCAATCTTGTTAGTGTTGAAATCTTTCTCTTAATCTATCTAATCAGTTAATCAGTCAGTCACCTACTGTGTATTTAGTATTGGAGTAGGAAAACAGAAGATATAGGAAAAAAATGTTCTACATCAAGGAGCTTATAATTGTGCAGGATAAACTGGTATAAAAAGAAACAATAAATTATGAAATACAATCTGTGAGTGTGATAGAAAGAAGAGGCACCAGTGGAAGTTGGATAAGGCAGGAGTTGGGCTTGGGGGAATGGAAAAATGTTTGAGGATTTGTAGGTATTTCTTACCAGTATCCATGTCTTAAATGGAAAAGGTGTTTCCTCGCTATTCTTCCTGATATCCTATTGCTGAACCTTGATTTTGCTCATTCATTTCCAGAGCTCCACATTTTAATTATTTTCTTCCAAGCTCTGGAAAACCATGGAAAAATAATACATTGCCCTATTTTATAAAGTTACGCATTGACACTTGTACGTTGGTTGTGGAGAATTCAACAATATTCAGATAGAAATACTGCTTTGACGTCTCAATTTTCTTCTGTATCTCTCAGATTTAGGCTTCTTTACATATTATCTATTTTTTTAATGGCTACAGATGATTGGCAAGGATGATAAACCTAACCGTGAATGGGTAGCAAACTACATTAAAGCCTGTGGTTAATGTGCGGGATTCTCTGTAGACTGTCTGAGGGAATCTGGGCTAATGCAGTAGATCACAGGGGTGCTGTTTACAGGAGAGTTTCTAAAAGGAACTTGAAGGGAGGTTTTGAAATCCTAGTCAGAACTCTGATTCTAGGATAAAGAACCCATATGCAAAGGAGGGTGATATATGGTAGAAATCAAGGGGCTCACTGTATTGAAGGAACACCCTCAGGCACGTGCCTGCGTTATCATGTAAGATTGGGTAGAACAGGCCTACGATTACAGTCCAGAGTGGAACTCTACTATAACAGGCCCCTTCTGCTTTTGGGGAAGAGGTTTGGGTTTCCAACAGATTTACATATAAACATAAAAAATACTAAGTTGTCTTTGCTTATGGATGTAAACAAGCTGTTCACACTTAAAGGTTAGCCCATCCAGAGCTGGTTTGTTCTCTTTCGCATCAAAAGATGGGCTCCACCTGTGAGCCAGTAGTATAAGAGATAGACTGGACAGCCCTGTAAACAGGCAATTAGAATAAAATGTAATAGATACTCTAATGAAAACCTGAAACTAGTGCTAATGGAAAGAGTAATTTCTCTGTGAGTAGGATATAGTGAAAGCTTGACTCAGGTGGTGCTGTTTAGACTAGAGTTCTCTGGATCAACAGAGGAAGAAGAATGTGGAGGAATACAGGAAGGGCATTGCTAGATCAGTACTCCCACAGAGAAATTTTTATTTTTGTCGTTTTAATAATTATGTGAGAAGCGCCTAAAATTTTTTTTTGTGGAGGAATGTGAGCCAATGGCTTATTTTTTGGAAAATTCTTGTGTGTGGGCGGGATGTTCATATCATCTTAAGACACCCAACTAGGGAAGATCAGAGAAATTCTGTGGTTCTATAGAGCAGATAAGACAAAATATATACTTTGTAAAATAATATGCTCTCTCTATCAGCCCTGGAATTATTGAACTAAGTTGGACCATTGGTCTAAGTTCCATATGACATTTCTTTTGTCTTTAAGTTTCAATAAGATGTATGATTTGAATAAGTGGTATGAGATATTTCTAAAAAATTATAAAAGGCTGCATAGGTAAAGAAAAATGTCATCAGCAATGAAGTATTAAGTATGGGAAACAATGCATTTGTTTTCATTATATCAGATAAATATGAAAGGAAATGCTGATAAGAATGGCTTTCTTTCGAACACTTTGACAACTCCAACTGCTTTCCTTTATTGATATAAATTTACCACTAAATTGAAAATAATTTCCTAAAAATCAAGTTTAAATTAGCTAAAAGGTTTTCATTTAATGTGAGCAAGTCAAAGAGTTGAAATTAAATGAGAAAAAAATAAAAAACATGTACATGGAATAAGCCAAATTAGAAAGAAAATATCATGAGATCTCCCTTTTATTTTGTATGCTCCTTTCAAGTATGGTGCTCCAAAATTTGTTTAAACTTTCTTTACCAATTTATGTAGAATAAAAGAGTGAAATAATAAATGTAAAATTAAAGTTTACATTAAGGCCGAAGTTACTCTCACTATTTGGTTATACTGTAGAAGAAGCAGAAATGTTGCTGGGAATATGTCCTAGGAATGTGTTCTGTAACAAGGAATTACTGGGTGAAAGATAATCATGGCTCCAATTCATAGTATTGATACTGTAAATTTATAGTATTGATACTTTTTTCCTTTTTGTCCTCATTCAGTCATTTATCCATCCTCTTCCATTCATCTGGATCTATCACCTATTATTGCTTTACTGGTTTCTGCTACTTCGCTTATCTTTCTCAGTCTAATCATCTCTCACCCCCTTTACATCAATCCATATTTATCATTTCCCTCTAAATTTCAATTTTGGCTCCCAATGAATATTTCTGATTGACCTGGGCTTAAATCTGATCTCTACTACTACTTACTACCCAGGGAAATTACTCACCTTCTCTATGCTACTGATTTTTGCTCTAAAAAAAACAAAAGTTAAAAATAAAATAAAAAGAAAGAAAATGAGGATGATAAAAGGTTGTTGGAGGCTGGCCTGGTGGCATAGTGGTCAAGTTTGTGCACTCCACTTTGATGGCCTGGGGTTCATGGGTTTGGATCCCAAGCACGAACCTACACACTGCTCATTAAGTCATCCTGTGGCGGCATCCCACATACAAACAAAATAGAGGAAGATTGGCAAAGATGTTAGCTCAGGGACAATCTCCTTCACCAAAAAAAAAAAAAAAACAAACAAAAAAGAATTGTTGGGAGCATTGGTCACGTGTGTCCTTATATGAATGTGCTTAGAATCATGGGGCATTCCTTCTGTCTGTGAAAATTTCTCTGAGTTTATTATTGCACAATCTCTATTTTCCTATATGAGAATGATCTTTAAACATTTATTTTTCTGAGGAAAGTTAAGATTTCCTGAAAGCTTACCTCATATGTATGGGAGTAGGAAATTGATAATTAACACAAGTAGGTGAATATATCAAAGACATATTCTTATGATTGGGATAAGTTAAATCACTAAATATGGCCAATTCACGGCTAAATTCTTTTTTTTTTTTTTCAGTGGTTTATAGGAGACATCTGAATTATGTAGCTTGGAGAATCCTTTATTGATATTAAGTATTATTAATATTAATTTATTTCTAAAAAAAATCCAGCACTTTCTCTCTCTTGAGAAGGAAGAGCTTTGCTTCCCTTATTGCCGAAAGCTCCACTGGTGTCCTGGGCTCCTGCCCTTCTCATGTTAGCCCAGTGCCATGGGGGATGGTCAGGTTCTTCACATTGTGTTAATGTGTGTGCGTGCTGCGTGCACTCATGCATGCATGTGTGTGTACATGTGTGTAGGGGCAAGAGGAGGTGTCTGTATCGCAGTGGTTGTGGTGGGGAATAAGAAGATTTAAAACCTCAAGATCATGTAGAATTATAAATTATAAATCTATTAAAAATCCAAACAGAGCTATTACTCAACTATCTTTAATTCATCTCCTCTTTTTGGGGAGTTAAGTCCTCTTACTTGGACTGTCATATTAGCTTCTTAACAGATTCCCCTCCTTCTAGTCTTTATGTCTGCCTATGCTGTGCTGCATTGAGTGGCCAGGGTTCTCTTCATAAATCAGATCTGTTCATTTCCATTCTTGTGTTCAAAGCAGTCTGTGACTCCTGTTTGCTCTAAGATAAAACCCACACTTCTTGCAGAGATTACAAGTCATCCACAATCTGCTGCCAATCAGTTTTTACAACTGTGTCCTGTGCTATTCTCCCTGCTTGCCCCCAGTCCACTCATCCAGTGCTCCGGCTCTATCAGACTCTGCTCATTCCCAGAATGAGCATTCACGACTCCCTGCCCAGTCTTCCATCAGCCCAGGAGGCAAGCATTTCCCTTCATGTTCATTTGTTGAAATGTTAATCATCTCTCAAAGCCTAGTGAAACGCCCCCTCCTCTCGTCTATTCCAGGCCAAATTTGTTATTTCTTCATTTGTGGGTTTGCACACTCTGTTTTTATCTCTATTATAGCAATGGGGATTTTTATCCTGGATTTTACAGAAGAGTTCTGATTTCCAACAGTCTATCCTGTTATCAGACAGTGTTTCACTAGAATTGGTTCTGAATGGATGTTCGTGATGATTATGGCATCTATATTATGCCTGATATGTCCAAAGTGTATATACAACTGCTTTTCTACCTCCTTAATTTTACCTCTCTGGAAAAAGGCGGTGTACAAATAAATCATTATTGATAAATCACATACTCTGCCTTTCCTTTCCCATCCCCCAAACGCAATCCGCTAAATAGTATGCAAAAGTCAAATATCTGTCTTTCATATACTCTCTCTCTTTCTGTTTTTCTTTCTCTCTTTCTCCTCTTATTGTGCTTGACAGCACCTAGTCCCATTCATGTGCAGAGTAGGAACTCACTAAGTAAGTGTTGAATTGAATCATTAATCAAATAAGAGAAAAAGCCCAGTTGGTTAACTACTCCAGTGATAATGTCCCTGAGGTCCCTTCTTCTCTGAAGAAGCTGGATGATTACCTAAGGTATTGGGGAGAAGTCCTGGCCTGTGTAATGCAAGTAAATGCACCGGTGCTGAGAACAGTACCTGGCCTATGACAAGAGTTTTATGTCATTACTTGAAGGCAGTTATCAGGCTGTCCTCCTCTGTTGGTCAATCATCCTCATTTGACATGACTTCCAGACCCCTTGCTCTCCTCCATGTCTTCCTCTAGATTATTTCTGACTCACTAATGTTCTCCTAAGAATAGGATAACCTCTTTCAGTCACAGATTCTTGGTATACGCATCTAACCAATCTAGAGTCGTGTGGGAATCTAGATGGAGGGGAAAAATGGTACCACCTCCCTTTGCCCCATCAAAAGCTAATATCTAACTAAAATTTGGCATTTCCTTCAGTTATAAATGTAGGCAACAAACTGCAGTAGGATTAGCAATACTTGTGACTTTGTAAGTAATAGAAATCACAGATAATTTCATATCATATTATAGTTGTTATAGATATTTGAAATTTTCATAAACTCATCTCTACTTTAAAATTAATTTTTGTTAGCATTACACCCACTGCTAGATTATATATGAATATATCACAATATTTTTAACATTTTGATAATGAATTTTAATATAATGCCTTTGTAATCTTCTGTATTTTATTTTATGTATTTAAAATCATTATTCTGAGAAGAAGTACACTTAACGAGACTGCCAAGTGGCATGAAAAAAGGTAAGAATGCATAGTCAAGTAGGATTTAGAACATATGGATAAGAATATAACATTTACTGCCATTAATGCAGACTTAGATTGCATTCCTATGGGTTTTTAATCATTATAAAAATAATATACATTCATAGCTTCATATGGTTGAGGAGTTTACAAAATACAACCCCCAAATCACCCAACCCTACCCACTCTCCAAAGATAACCATTGTGATTGATTGTGGGTTTTTTCCAGATATTGGCTACACATATTCATATACTCTAAAGTATATCTATATATCTAGATAGATAGATACAGTTATTATAGGGGTGGAAAAATTTTCCCTTCTTCTCTTCTAGGTACTTTGGCTGGTCTAATAATTAAATTGACATAAGACAGATTAACAGGAGAAAAACAAATTTAATTTCATATGTACAAGAGCCCCATAAAAATATGAGACCCAAAGGTGGTAAAACAATTGAGGCTTATAAGCCATCCTGAGCTAAGGAATGGGATAGGAGCCTAGGACTTCAAAGGGGAGGAGGGCAATTCCCAGGAAGATAAGAAGAGCAGATGTTTGGTAATCAGATGTTTGCCCTGCCATTTTCAGGTAAGTCTCTCAGATAAAAAAAAAAAAATGTTATCTCTGATAATAGCTCTCTTTCTGGGCCAGGCCCCATATCTAAATTCTTTTAGGCAGTTAGAGGAGAGTAAAATTTCTTCTGAGTCCGCTGAGTCTTGATTGCTTTCAGCTCAAAATAATCCACATGTCAATTTTGGGGTGGCATATTCTACTCCCCTCATATATATATATAGCGAAATATATATATATATATGTATATATATACATATATATATATATATATATGTATATATATACATATATATATATATATATATATATATATTTTAGTATACTGTCACATACAATCTACATTATCTTATACATACTGGTCTTGTTCTGCATTGAGTTTTAAATAGCCAAGTCATATTCTTGGCTCACCCTTGTTTTGTGGTAAAGAAACTTTCCAAGTCTTTTCATTTCTATTATTGTTAAACCCTATTTTCTTCCATTATAAATTAAACCAATGTTTTAAACTAAACATTCTTTTGGTACAGAATTTTTTTATTTGTCACTGCTAAATTTTAATCTTGTGAGTTATGTTTGACTGTTATAACCTAATCAAATCTTTTAGAATTCTAAATATGCTTCCCAACATATTAGTTATCACTCATCTTTGTGTAATTGTCAAATGTCCTTAAATCATTCAACAACCATGTACTGAGTGCCTGTCATTTGTCTGGTACTTTTCTAAGCACTTCACAAGTATTTAAACATTTAGTCCTTCCAACAACCTTATGAGATGGATACTATTATTATCTCCATTCTAAAGATGAGGAAACTGAAAGATGGGGAGGTTAAGTAACTTGACTAAGGTTTATATAGTATATGAACATTATCTCAGGCCAAAGTGTTGATGAAATTATTGGGTGCAACTAGAAACCGTGAATAGGTCAAAGAAGCAGACTTGAGCTCAGTATATGGAGGAGTAAGTAGACAGAACTGTATCAAAAATGAATGAGCTCCTTACCCCTAATAGTACTGCCCCAGATAGCTGCCTATGATGAATATTTTGAAGAGATTTCTGCTTTTGCAGAGAGACTGTATAGATGACCCTAAGTCTCTTTCTACTCTAGGGTTCTGCAAAATTGATTCAGATATATATCTTGACATTTTTCTCTCAGCATTATTTCTATGTGCTTTGCCCCTAATTCATACTATTTCAATGAATTGTTTTTAAAAAATGTTAAATTTCTGTTACTAGAATTGACTATTCACAAAAACAGTGGTTTCTGCCCATTTTAACCATGGACAGACACTGCGACATTGTTTTAAATGAATTTCCTCACACAAGTAACCACAACATCCATGCCACTTTGAAATTGGATTTCAAAAATGCTTCAGTGAAGAAAAACTCTGCTGGAGCACTCAAATTTGCATCGCCCTCCTAGTCGACTCCCGTGATTGTCCTGTTATTGTATTGCACCTCCAAATTTTGCGGCTATGTTGATTATATATTAGGCACCTGCTTATGACCTTGTCTTGGGTCTGTCCCTCGACCATCTTAATCCTAATGAAAAGGAAACAAAAAAGAGCATCAGTCAAAGTGACTTTGTTGTCTTACTTTCAGACTGACTTCCTGATACTCATTTGACCTGCCACGTTTTTTCTGTGTCCCTAGACGTGAAAGCCAATGTTTATTACCAGCCTTGACTCGGTCATCTGGCCAACTTTATTATCACTGAAACAGCCAGCAATAATCCAGACCAGATTTTCTTTGTGCTGGAGCATAATCAACAAAACCAAAGCTTTTGGAAGGCCTGTGGTGCTTTTTGCAGTATTTCTCCATGAATTCTACAGATTCTCATATCTAACTCCCAGCAGGTACACAGGAGAAGCCTTCCTTAGTGGAACAGAGAAGTGTTGACTGTGGAAGAGGATACATCCTATAGCTTTTCAGTTCTGCCTGGCTCTTTCTTCTCTGTAGAGCTAAAGCTATATTACTCTTCTAATTTTATTTTATTTTTTTAAATTTTTTGTTTATTGCAGTAACATTGGTTTATAACATTGTATAAATTTCAGGTTTACATCATTATACATCTATTTCTGCATAGATTATATCATGTTCACCACCCAAATACTAATTACAACCCATCACCACACACATGTGCTGAATTATCCCTTTCACCCTCCTGCCTCCCCCCTTCCCCTCTAGTAACCACCAATCCAATCTCTGTCGCTATGTGTTTGTTTGTTGTTGTTATTATCTACTACTTAATGAGTGAGATCATACTGTATTTGACCTTCTCCCTCTGACTTATTTCACTTTGCATAATACCCTCAATGTCCATCCATGTTGTCACAAATGGCTGGATTTCATCGTTTTTTATGGCTGAGTAGTATTCCATTGTGTATATATACCACATCTTCTTTATCCATTCGTCCCTTGATGGGCACCTATGTTGCTTCCAAGTCTTGGCTATTGTGAATAACGCTGCAGTGAACACAAGGGTGCATGTATCTTTACGCATTGGTGTTTTCAAGTTCTTTGGATAAATACCCAGCAGTGGAATAGCTGGATTATATGGTAGTTCTATCCTTAACTTTTTGAGGAATCTCCATACTGTTTTCCATAGTGGCTGCACCAGTTTGCACTCCCACCAGCAGTGTATGAGAGTTCCCTTCTCTCCACATCCTTTCCTTCAGATTGTATAAATCTTTCGCCTTTTACTCTTCTAATTTTAAAAAGCCTTTGGTTATTATACAAAGATCTCTCTATAACAGCTAATATGATAGTGATGTTGATGGTACTGGAGGCGATGAAAAAAAATCACTCGTAAGTGACCAACAGGCAGAGCTGATATACACTGGTCTGGCCGTGCAGGTTATTCCCTCCTGGGGTTTATTCTGATTGGTTGGTATGTTACTCTGATAGTTCAGGGCCCATTTTACCTCTAATCTTTTAGATATTACTACCATCTGCCTAAAGTTAGTTTCTGTTAAGGTAACCAGATCCTCATTTAGCCCTGCAGCTTTATGCCTGGGCATAATCTAAAATACTATTGAGACTCTGGGGCTAGAGGAATCATAGGGAATTGCATTAACATAGGGGATACCCATGTCATGAAAGTCCATCAATGCCATGTTTCAAGTTTTACTCAGGGAAAGAATCATTTACAATAATTTTTTTGTTTCCAAAATGACTTCTCCAAATTCCTCCCAGATCTTTCCCCACTCAACTGAATTTTCCAAAGAGGCAGTGTGTGACTACAGCCTTTCACTTCTGTTCAAGAGATTTTTCTCTTGCTTTCTTCCTGAGTCCTCCTGGTCTTCTATTATCTTCATCATTTCTTAAATATTGATCCACACACATTGTCCCAGACATCCTTGTGCTTATATCCCTCCTTCATGTTCATTACCAGTAGATTGGGAGGCAAATATTCAAACTTGCATAGAATGGATACTTTTCTTTGGGAAACATGTGACATCAAGAGGTTATCACCAAGATGATCAAGAAATATAGGCTAGAGAGGTAATGATAACCTAATTCTTGATCAGCTATGATTCCAGACTGTAGTACATAAAATTGAGAGACAAGAATATTCCCCTAATTCCACTGAAGCCATACAAATTTTCACTACTAAAGGGTTTTCTTTTTCTTTCCTCTTCCTCAGAGAACTACATTGTTTCTATTCTCTTTTACTTGCTAAGAAGCTGTCTTCCACAATATATATTCAAATAAAACCATTGGGTAGAATTGATTTCAGTGTATTAGCTTGTATTAATTTGACTTTTAATATTAAATTAACTAAAACTTTTACACAAGTCAGATGAAACAATATATCTTCAGTTGAAGTTAGAAAAGGATGTATCTTTGAAAATCTTTTGGCATTGTGAAATCAAAAAGATTAACTTTGTCTAAGAGAAAGAATAGGTGATAGAAATTTTATGTGCATGAGAAAATTGCTGCTTTTAAAATTGTGGTTTGAAATCATCCAAGTAGTGAAAAAATATTTTTTAAACCCAACACACAACGTTACAGAAATACACTTTGAGGTCTAATGCTTGCTTTGTGATTAAAGAAAGAATGCATATGGGTGTTTTTTGTGCATGATGAAAATTAATGTGCTTTTTATTTTTTTCCTAGCTATTTGTTGCTTAATTCTAAAATCAGTTGAATCCATTTATAGTAAAAAAAAAAGATATCTAATAAGCCAATTATGTTATCAATCAATTTATACTTATTTAAAACTATTAAGAGACCCCTACAATAGGTAAAATGTAGTAAGAGGAATAAAAAACATGTAAACCATTCTTGATACCCTTTGGGAGTGAACTTATGATCCAGTGTGAAGAAATCAGGCATCTGCATTTGTCAAAGATACCTGGCAATATGATGTGCGATAATTGCTAAATGCATAATGTTAAAAACATTATGAGGAGGGAGAGACAGAGGTTCCTCCAGGTGTTAACTCAGAATTGGTGCCATATAAGCTGGATTTTAAACCATGGAGAAAATTTCAATAGGGGAGACTAGAAGAAAGTTAGGATATGCGTCTGCAGCTGGCAGAGAGAGCAAGTCAAGTAGAGATGGAAAACTGCACCGAATATTTGGAAAATAGCAGATAGACCTATTTTACGATGCAGGAACATTGATGTAGGGTGGTGGCTTTCCAAGTTTTAAACAACAAATTGCCCTTTCTTAAAAGAATGCATATATGGAAATCCCAATTAAAAAAAAAAAAAAAAACAGATAAAAATGAGCTGGTCTGACTGAAACCAGGAGATTCAGGATGGCAGCTTTGGGGAGGCAGATGGAAGTTCTTGATATCAGTGTGGATTTAATAGAAAGCTTCCTGATATTTATGCCCTATTTCTCTTGCCTGTTTATCTCTCTGCAATTTGACTCCTGCTGGCCAGACTCTTACCTGGATTCCTGACTGATGGACTTCCGATTCCCGCTCTATTTCTAAATTTCAGCAGCTCACCTAGACCCCTGGTTCTGTTCTCCTCTGGCTGGTTCCTGGGCCCTGGGTCTGTCCACTGATTCTTCTCCACCATTTGTTCTGATTTTGCTTCTTCCTATCTATAGCTTCACTCACTTGTAATTAACCACTTTAGCCAAGAAAATCCACCCATTTTGAGGATGGTGTCGTAAGTATTAGGTAGTAAGAAAGGAATTGAGGTGGCATTGGTGGGAACAGAAAGGAAAGAACTTTTGTTTTATAATAGAGGATCACATAGCACTTGTGATGGATTAGGTATAGAGAGTGAAAGAGTTGGAACAAATAAGACTTACAGGTTTGGGCCAAAATGGGGAAAGAATGTGCCATAATAAAATAAGTCTTAACAACAACTAATATGCACATAGCCTTCATGGTCCACAAAGCATATTCTTTTATGTTCTCTCCTTCACCCTCATAACAACCTGTTAAGAAGATTTTATATCCTTGTGCTACAGAAGAGGAAGAGAAGAGATCAAGTGCTTTGCTGAAGGTCATACTACAAGTTAGTTTAGGCTACCAGTCTAATACTAATCTTATGACTGTAGATCTGTTCTTCACTTCGTGGTAAACACCTGATACTGTACAAAGCAATAAAGGTATTTTTTTATTTGTTTTCATACTGGGTTCTGTGATGAAGGCCACATTTACAATGTCACAATTAGTGGCACTTAACACAGGGTTAGGGAATGCACAGTATGCATGTTGCGTAGCTTTTTCTGCACTGGCGAAAGACATAATTCATCAGTCATCCCGATCTTTCCTGCTGAGCCTGGATGCTGCCTCACAGTCCTTCTCAATATATTACTCTAGGCAACTGCCACTAATAAATCAGAGTTGTCTGAAAGTTGAAACTCATTTCCCATTCTGACACTAGACTCGAAATGACATGTATGGCCTGGTACAAACCTCAATATAGTGATGTGCTTGGTTTCTCTTCCCTCAGGATAGCCCTTCCTATTCCCACATCTGACTCCAATTAACTCCTGGAGCATCAAGTCAGACTGGTTAAACGGGCCCTAATCACGTGCCTACTAGATGGGCTTATTCCTTGAATCCTGGGACTAAGCCTCTACTTTTCACCCAAGGTCTAGAAACAGATGATCCATCTTGTTCCTCACTTCTAAAGTTCTTTTTCATAAGCCAGTTCCTCTAAGCTAGGCTCTTGTCATGAGTTTTCCCCTATATTCCTAGAGACTAGAGTCCAGTTCCTGCTGTCCCACTTCTGTGATTGGATCCCTGTACCACTTACTTATTACTGTGAAACAAACTGTCTCCAAACTTTACAGACTTGAGAAAGTAACGAGTGTTAACCTTTTGTATAAATCTACAATTTTGGTGGGCTTTTCAGGAATGGCTCCTCTCTGCTCCATGTGGTGTCAGCTGTTTTTGTTTTGTTTTTTTCCTGATTTCCAGTTATATACAGAGTTTTAATTTCATAGCTTAACATCGAAGTCAATACAAATACCTATCACTTCAGTCTATGCTTGTCCATGTACACAGCTGAAAACAACTACAAATGTTTATAGGTATTGAAGGGGAGCAGGATTGGCCACCCCAAAATATGCCTCTTTAGCATAAGGATTATTTTAGGCTGGTTATTTTTACAAAGCAGTAGGCATGAAGAAGCTCTGAAAACTGAATAGAAGTTACCCTATTAGAAGAGATATTTACATGTCTGAGGGAAATCTCCACTTGTAAGGGTGTCTCCTTCCCTGTACTAAGAAGAGAAGGATGACTCTAAATCTATAGAAACTCTTATCCATGGAGAGGGCAACAATCTAAATTCTTACCCTTGTTTACTGTGCTTTTTCTGGGAACCATCCATAACTGGCCCCCTCCCAACTCGATAACTTGTGTCTTTAGTTGGAGATGGTATTTAAGGTGGTGGCTTGGGTCATTTGGGGAAATTATTCAGTTTTCCTGGTTATCTCCCATGTATACAGGAGGTATACATGGTATTAGACTTCTGTTTGTTTTTCTCCTTTTAATCCTAATTAGAGGGAGGTGTAAGGGAGCAGAATTTGCTACCCCAAAATGTGTCTCTTTGGCTTGATTATTTTTAAGAACAAAAGACACAGGAAGAAACTTGGACCTTGCCCCTAACTGCCTAAAAGAATTTAAGATAGAAGGACTGTTCCAGGAAGGAGCTATCACCATAGACAACTATAGTATAATATGAACTAGGTGTGGTAGACAGGGAGGAACATAGCAAGACCCATTTGATCAAAGTGCTCTTCATGTCCCATTGTCTCTGTGTTGCATGGCAAACATTTGTTGACCAAAAATTTGCTTTTCCATCTCCACGTGAATTGACTTCCTCCCCTTTGAAGTCCCAAACCACTACCCCCAACATCCTCCTTTGTCTTTAGCTGAAGATGGTATTTAACGTGGTGGCTTTTGCCATTTTGGCGAGTTGCTCTATTTTCCTGAGTTTCTCTCATGTATATATGTTATTAAAGTTGTTTGATTTTCTCCTATTATTCTGTCTCATGTCAATTTAATTCTTAGACCAGCCAGAAGACCCTAGAAAGGTAGAGAAATATTTATTCCTCTCCTACAGGGGTCTCAGCCAAGAACCTAGAAGGGGAGAGGGAAAACTATTTTCCTCCTCCACAATATTAAGCTTCATCTTGCACATGGAAGATCCACTTTCAAGATGGGTCTTTCACATGGCTGGCAGTTTGATGCTATCTTGGGGAGCTAATCCAGGGCTATGGGCCAAGGTCTTTAGTTCCTCTCTACATGGGCCTCTCCAAGGCTGCTTAGGCTTTTTCCTAGCATGATAGGTGGGTTCCAAAAACACATGTGCCAAGGGTACATGACATTATTTTGATCTAATCTCAGAGTCACTTCAGCCATACTCTGTTGGTCAAAGCGGTCACAAAGGCCCACCTAAGTTCAAGAGAGGGGACATAGACTTCACCTCTTGATGGGGGAGTAACAAAGTTCTAGAAGAGCTACATATCTTGAGATATTATTATGATAATCTTTGGAAAAATGTGATCATTTGGAAAAATGTCACAGTCTCCCTGCAGGGCTCTATTGGCTTTATCCATTTAGTCACTGTCAGATTACTTTTTCCATCTTTTAAGATATTGACCTCTTGCCTGCTGCTGGATCTCCCAGTCACCAAATGCTTCGATCTCCATTTAGTGGCCAACTGTCACAGTTTATAATGTTGCCACCATTATATATCCTTTTATTTATTATTCCTTCTACTGCCAACATTTGGAACACACCCAAAAAGTCCTTCTGAATTTGAAGTTATGCTGTCCTATCACCAAGAAAGCCTGAGAAAATAAGATGATTAAAAGAAAAAACCATGTTTTTTAGAGCCAAAGAGACCCAGTTTCAAAGCCCGGCTTAATAATTGAACTCTGGGAAGCTTACTTCTCTTAGCCTCAATTTACTTTTCTACCAAGTAAGTATGATTTTCATCTCATAATTGTTGTGAGAATTAAATATGGTAATGTTGATTAAATATACTAACCCAGTAACGGGTTTATTGAGTAGTTTAAAGGCTGTGGGGTATTAATATAAAAAGTTTATTTTTTTATTCAATTATTGCTTTGAACCATGCTCTGATTTTACCTATTTTTTCCTGTACTCAATGTCATCTCTGGCATCTTTTTCCATTTCTTGTATTTCTGTACTTTATTACAATTTCATTAGTTGAACTCCCATCTTGTGCCCAGTTGAACATCTCCTCCTCCCCATGGTGCAGGTCAGGTTTTTGTCTTGGGTAACAGAGTGGTGAGAGAGTCTGGTCTGCCTGCCTTTTTAATTTTACCTTCTACTCTTCACCATGGAGTTGAGGTAGGGAGTGTTGAGTTTGGTTGAGTATGGTTTGGCTGTGAGATTCTTCTCCCTACCCTTCCTCTGAGTCTGGCTTCAGTGGGGTTGGAGGGCATAAGGGCCATGGGAGATAAGAAAAGAAAGTGTCTGGTCACCTATAAGTCATTCGGATGCATCTCTGGCCTCACTCTGGCCAGGCAGATTTTGTCTGCTGCTCGTGGTATCTGTTGCTGGGGGGCTTGATTGTGGAGGAGACAGTGGCCAGCCTCACCCTGGCTCCCTGTCAGTGAGGATCCCCTGAGAGAGGAGCAGCACTGCCTCCAGTCCTCCACTGGTCTGTGCCCACCCCTCTAATGGATGTTACCTTGACTGGCCATTGTCACCTGGATAGTCCCAAGCTACTGCTTCTTCCCTACCCTCCATGCTTCTTCACGTAGAACCAGAAAAACCATGGAGGGTGTCATGGAACCGAAGTGGGGGTGCCCTTCCATCCTTTGCCTCCCAAGCACCTTATCCTATGCACTCGCTTTACTCCACGTCTCTCTTTACTCCGTGGCATGGGCTACCAGAGCAAGTGTAGCCACTTCAGTAACGTGCTGTTGAGAAGCCAGCACCAGGCCGGTGGTTACCACACTCCAGGGCAAACATGTTAAGCTTTCCCAAACACTCTTTCACAATGTTTTGCTCTGAGGGTGGCATGGAGGTGGGCCTGTAGCAGCTACAGCTGGAGGCATCCAGCCTCAAGGTTGAGGTTTTCAACTGCTCCTTTTTGCCAACTGCCCTGATCCGTATGAGTGAATCCCTAAGAACCTTCTCCATCACTTGCTTTTGTTGGGGTGGGCACCCCCCCAAGAGGGACATTATCACCATTCCCCCTGCTTCTTTGTTTTTATAATCTTTCAGCTCAGCTTCTGTACAGTCCTTTATTCCCTGCTCCTCAAGGGCCACAAGTCCCAGGAAACAGAGAAGCACAGTTTCAGCAGACTTCCATAGGAGCAATAGCATTTTGTCTGACTCTAACAAGAACTGAATGCAAACGGAGGCCTCTCCAAGGTGTGCCCCTAGTCAGTGCACCCGCATGGTGCTCATTGTGAACACGAGGACTATCTATCTCTGTGTAACCAACATGGTGTTTGCGGGATTTATTTATTTTTTTCAACAACGCATGTAAATTGTTGCCTGCTCCTATTTAAGTTAGATACTAACAGCTTCCTTAGAGATTCTGGGCATATTAAAATACTAACTGTGAAGCAGCAGCGAAGGAAGCTGTACGTTGTTAATCCTTCCTGTGACAGAACCATCAAAAAGCAAGCCTTGAAGGCTCACTTATGAGGATGGTGTTTTCTCCGCCCCTTACCAAGTATGTGCGTGGGTATGGGGTGCCCTTCCTGGCAAGCTTGTAAGCTGTCGGAACTGTGATGGTTGCTATTTTTGAGGCAAACTGATTATTGGCCTTCATTGAATATTCACAGCTATATTAGCCAAGACCCCCACTGTTTCTCAGGGAGTAAAAACTGGGTAGACTTCCAATTTTCTGTGCCCACTCTGTGCCTTAACAATGGCCCCAGGACTGCTATTTTCAACTGAATCTGGAATGAGAGATCAATTAGATTCTCCTGTTTATATTTGCCAGTTATATTTGCCAGTTTTTTTGCATATCATTTTTAAAGTGGTCTGCCCTCAATTTTTAAATCACCAATGCTGTGGATCTATATAAGAGACCCCATTCCAGGGGGGACCAAAACCTGTTTCCCATCCTTCTAACCTTGACTGCTGCATGATATATGTCAATGTATAGGATTAGATGACACGGTGCTTTTTAAGCCATTGGTTGCATCTTCTTAAGCATCTATAATGGAAATTTACAATGTTGCATTCAGATGACCTAAGGTTTCTAATGTCATTTTCACCCTCTTCTCTTTCCTATTGAAAATTCTGTAAAGGGTCCCTAATTGCCTTGCTCAGTGTGGCACAAAATGCCTTCTATGGTCTTGCTCTGAGGCCTTTTTTTCCCTATCTATTCTACAACACGTGTTCCTTCCTAAGCCAGGATCATCTCAATCCAATATTCTAGAATGCCCAGGCAATATGCATTTTGGTACCATATTACTTACTGGTTTGACTCTTTTTGAATGTTTCATGAGATTTAGTCTTGCCTTTCATTGGATATCCCTAGCGAGACTGAGTGATAAATCAGAGTCAAGATGATCCCTAAAATGTTCAGCAAACTGGAATTTATTTATTGAAAGTGGGAGATGACCATTTGACTCAGAGGGTGAGGGATTTGCGGGGGGAGTAGTGGTAGATGTGGAGAAGCAAATTCTATATGTATGCCCCTCCCCTTCTTTGGGAGGAGCACAGCTTACCCAGAGCAGAAAGACAATACATGGGACATAGGTTTCTGCAGCCCTGGGGGCTACGATAATGGAGACTTGAGAAACTCCCAAGGAAGTTGTGAAATTGGGCTCCTGACTTACTGGTCAGTACCTGGGTAACAAATTTCTCTTTCTCCTACCTACTATTCTCTCCTCCATCTTTCCTCAATTTCTCCTCTATGATATTTGTTTTGATTTTCATATTGGTTCAGTGATTACATTGAAGGGGGAAGTTGCTAGTTGACTTTAATTCCATTTGGAATATAGTATAAATTTGCCTTGGCTTAAGGGTTTTCATTCTGGATGGAACTAGACTGGCCCATAGCAGCCCATGGCCACGATAAAATGTGTCAACTCTATTTACTTAGTTTCTCTTTTCTGCACCACTTGAATGACAGAAATCATGTTGTATTATTTTGTTTTCTCCCTCCCAGTTTCCCCACTTCATTTAAAATGTACTCATTTCATTCATTCCTCAACTATTTCTTAACCCTTACTACATGCAGGAATTGTTCTAATCTTTGGTGGTGAGATGGTGAACCAGATGTAGCACCACTCTCATGCAATTTACACTCCCTGTGCTGTCCAATATGGTAGCCACTAGCCACGTGTGGCTATTTAAGTGAAAATTAATTAAAATCAAATAGAATTTCTCAGTCACATGAGCCACAATTCAATTGCTCA
This sequence comes from Ceratotherium simum simum, assembly GCF_057802395.1. NCBI lineage: Eukaryota > Metazoa > Chordata > Mammalia > Perissodactyla > Rhinocerotidae > Ceratotherium > Ceratotherium simum. The sequence continues at coordinate 46,803,052 of NC_141919.1, read as the reverse complement.
GTGGCCACGTGTGGCTTATGTCTATATAGGACAGCACAGCAATAGAATTTTCCCATCATCACAGAAAGGTCTATTGGGCAGTGTCAGCAGACTGTAGTGGGAAAAAAATTCCTGTGTACCTGTAGCCTTTTATTGAGCACATATTATGTGTCAGGTACTGAGCTAAGTGTTAAGCACACATTTTATCATTTTATCTTGTCAATATCCTGATGAAGTGGGGGTCGATATCGCCATTCTACAGAAAAGAAAGATGAGGCATAAAAGATTTAAGGACTATCTGAAGCAATATGTTATAACAAGCTTTTAATATTAATTGAATGAGTGGATTTAATCATGTAGATCTCATAGCTGAGGCAGTTAATGAACCTCATATTCAGAAGTCAGTTAAGGGGTGTCTAGAATACTGATCTATAAGTGAATTTAACATCTTTGGAATAACCCCAAAATTTGATACCAGTTTATTCTGGCCTCCACTTGTGACTTCTCACATAATGGACAATAGTACGCACTCCGATGGAAGAAGACAGTAGCTTCAAGAGAAACAAAACAAAACAAAAATTCTCACAGGTACAGGCCCTATCCCCACTGAGTAAATCTTGAACAAGTAGTTAAGGAATATGGCTTTGAAGGGGTATCAAGTTATTGACCTGCTGAGAGTACTCATATATCTTGGTCTGGGAGAACATGGCTTTTAGGATCTAGTATATTTGATCACTTAGTGGTCTAGTGATATAATTAAGAAATTCCGTGCTCATTATTTATTCCCTCATTCAACAAATAGTTTCTCCTGACCTATTCTGTCACAAGCATGTGGCTAAGAATAGAAATAAAAAGTTGAAGAAAGCGTCCTTCTCCAAAGGAGCTTGCAATCTAGTGAAGAACACAGACCATTACAACACAATAAGTGTTTGACCACTGTACTTGGGTAGACACTCCAGGATACAGAATAGCAGACCTGATTTCAAGGAAACTTCTAACAACTAGGAGAGGGAAAATTCATGCAAATAAAAACACAATTTAGAATTTGGCACATACAATAATGGTGGAATATACAAATGTATCTTATCAAATGCTATATAATGAAATACTTTTTATAAATGTAGATGCATGAAAGAAGAGACCTAGCTGCCAACTTGGGAGGGGAGGTGGCGGGGTGGGCAGGGATTAGGGAAGGCTTTACAAAAGTGGTGAAATTTGAGCTGACCTGCAAGACTGCAAAGAGTGGGGAGAAAGGATATCTCAGGCAGAGGATCAGCCAGAGCAAGAGCAAAGAGATTGAGAAGCGCAGGGCTTCTCCTCAGAATGCAATGGTGAGGAGTCAGCTGTGGCCACATCTGGTTATAGGAGGGAGGCACTGATGGATCAGGCAGATGACAGGTTGCTGAGGCCCTTGAATTAGTTATGCTGAGGGATTTGGGGCTCTTCAAAGGATGATGAGTATGTTCACGACACAGAGAGAAGTTAACATAAAGAACTCTCATCTGAAAACCTTTATCAGGTAGCAAAAAAATGAGCGTTATGTATTTATTTGTTTAGACAATAACTGTTTTAGTTTTCTCGTTTGAATGGTTAAAGATTGAATGTGGCTCATTCTGAGGAAAACAAACAAAAACACTTTGGAATTAGCGAGAGTGTTTTTCTGCTTTAGCATTCTTTAGTTTGTTAATAGTTTACACCCTGTGAATAATGTAGGAGCTGCATTCTTTCTACGTTGCCACTCAAAGTGCAAATTAGGAAGTTCATCTCCTTAAGGTTTGAGCTTATAACTGACAGGTACAGATTCCCAGGGGCAGTAGTTAACTTCCTGTAAACTGATAGAAGAATGAATTGATGCCTCTAGAAGGCAAAGTTAATATGGTAGGTAAATTAAATTCCCTTTGCTCCAAAGAAAGGATTTTGCTTAGCTATCTACTACCCTCCAGGATCTGTGCTTTAGAAATGTCTGATGCAGAGCATGTTACCTCTGTTTGCAGACCAGCCACCTAACACTCTGAGCATTGACTCAGACCCTATCCTGATTCACACCCACCAAGGATCACTCCCAATCTGGAGAAAGGTGTGAGTTTTATCATTAGGTTTTAAAAGTATGAGGATTACCTCTTAGAAAATCCATCTGCTGTGGTCTCAAGGGTCTTGCAGCAACTCACTCTGGGCTGTGGGCACATAACCCTCTTTCACCAGCCTAATGTTTTTCCAATCCTTATGAGAGAAGGATGACTAGAAGAGTGAAACATATTAAAAGAGATATAGAGCTGGGCATCTAAATAAAGTGATTGAGAGTCAACTCGTGAATATGTTACATAAAATGGCAAACCAAGAAATAGAAATCCAAAGGCCAAACATGTTTATTTCCTTGCTCATTATGTCTGGCCTGGAGCTTTCCCATCTCCCTCCTACTATACTCTCCTCCTGTTGGAGAACTGTTCTTCCTCCTTTTCAACTGTTATGTTCCAATGGGGCAACCAATACTTGAGCCTAAGTCTTTGACCACAGTTGATGATTGTGTAATGGCCTCCTGATCCTAGCCTGACCGATCCAAGTCCTTCCTTGAGATGTTTCAAGCCATAAATGAGAAGACAAGAGGAACATTTCCTTTCTAGTGTTGAAACTTTGAAAAGAGGTTTGGGCTCAGCTAGTGGTCATCCTTCTATCATGTGGAGAAAGTTGGACTGGGAGAAGGCAGTCGCTATGCAGACAGAAGCATAGATGAAGAACGAAAAGAGAAAGTTCTGGAAACATTCGAATGTCTGTCATTGTCCTGACAAGCTAAGTCTCTGTGCCTGCCACTATTATATCAAATAGCTGGTATCCAACCAATCAATTTTTATTTCTTCGTAACTTAGTTAAGATACCTTTCTACTACTTACAACCAAAACATTTGTTATTAATATGAAAGAATGAGTGTACCTGACCTCTTTTATTTTTTTAATCTTAAATCAAATCCCTACATATCTCAGAAATTATTGGGCTCTGTATTGAAGTTTTCTTCTTCTCTAAGCATCTCCTACTGATGATAACTTTCCTTCTCTTTAATGTTTAGGGTTCTTTAATGCTTAAGCAAAACTTATGAACCTGTTAAATTCCCAAACCTGTAAAATTCCCATGTTACCATGTTAGACAAGCTATGATTTTTTTACTTGCTTTCTCACATCCACAGACAAATTTCTAAAGAATGTTGCCTGTGAGTACAATAAATTCATAAGCCCTGGGATTGAAAAGCTGAACAAACCACATTGTGGGATAGAAAAAAAAAGAATTTTTAAATGCTTCATTGGTTACTTTTCATCAGTTGCCATGTCTTACTCTGTTTTATTAATTATATTATAGCTGATTCACAATAAGTTATTAATTTTTGTATTTAAAATCAGCTGAAGGGATAGTATTTATTTTTTCTGAGGAAAGCAGATATCTAATTCATTTTTACAAGGTTCAGATTGTGTCTGAGTTCTTTATGAAATCACCTCCCTTTCTTTGCATTTGTTCTTAGCAGTTGCCAGGCAACTCCTATGATACTTGGCAAAAATATTCTGAGAGGATTTTTTTAGAATAAAATCACTAGAGGCATAGACCCCTCGTAATGATGGATATTACAGTTGTTCAGATGTAAAATTAGCCACTATGAATGAGGATTATTATTTAATGTTACACTAAATGGGACTTACTGTCCAATTGTAACCTCCCACCTACAGTTAGCCTAAATTGCAAAGAATATCTTAATTCCTGATTTAAAAAGAAAATGAGGTTGATAAAGAAAATAACAATGACTCTTTTATTGAGTTTAAAAAGGTGAGTGACGATAAATGAATTTGCCCAAGCATTTTTCTCTCTGATTCAGACTGCTGCTCTTGGAAGACTGGCTCAGGGAAAAGCAATCTTTTCATTTCATATTTTCTATTGAGAAAGAATTGGAAAGACCAATGTGGGGATTCGGTTTACTCTGGTTTCTTCTAGAGGCAACTCCATGTAAGATACATTCTAGTAATTTAATTATGCTATTGATCCCTTATAAATAAGTCTTGTAGAAGAATGCTGGGAATATTAATTAGAGCTCAAATGAGATAAAGTATGTGAAGGTGCTTTTGACACTATACTCTGGATTTAGATTTTTATTGTATTGGCGCTGGTGACAGTGGTAGTTGTTACTTTAAAATTAACAAGGAATCCAGTGTGAGATCTTTCTGAGAAAGACTTCTATTTCCTACATCTTATTCTAGAGATGATTGTTAGGTTTGGCCAATGAAAACATGTATGTGGATTGGGAGAGACAAGTCAAAGTTTTGAGTTACTGGATATCCTCATTCGGAAGCCAGATGGCTTTAGGAAAATAATGCTGTTCTATTTGTAACAGCAACTTCTCTATCTCTGCTCTAAATCCCATTCCTTCTGCCTTCATTTTGAACTTTACTCAATTTCTCTAATTTTTCCTGTATAATAAATTTATTTCTGCTAGCCAGAACTGTTCCTTGAGTGAATAAAGCTGTCCAAAACTATTCCATCCCTTAAAAATAAAAAAATATAAATAAGCAATTATTTCTTAATCATTTGCCCCATGATAAGGATGTCCCCATGGCTCACCTTCCTTTTATAATTGCATTTCCTGCTGTGTGGTGGGCCCTCACTTATTCCTCAAGCAATTGTTATTTGATTTCTCCTTCCCCTGAAAGGCCTTTCTCTAGGAAGCAAATCGAAGGTGCTGATTCACTTGATTTGTCCTCTCTACAGAATTTGAAACTATTGACAATTAGGTTCTTTACAAAGTTCCTCTTTACGTTTCAGTTTCATCATTTGATCCTTCCTTCATTCCAGCTTCTTAGAATGGTTTACGGGCACTTTTTAATTGAGTTCTTGTTTAAATATCAGCATTGCTGAGGAGTCTAGGCCCCCTTTCCACCTCACTCTGTGTATTCTCCCTGAGTGATTTAGTCACTCCTGAGGTTTCTATACCATCAGTTTTCACGTGACCCCAAAAGTGCGTGTGTGTTTGTGTGTGTGTGTGTGTGTGTGTGTCACAGAGAGAGAGAGAGATCCCAACCACATCTCTTTCCTTGGCTCCATAGTTATTCAGTCAGTCTCCTTTGAACTTCTCAGTGTGTATGACGAAAACACCTAAAATTTAACACACTTCAAATGAGCTCATTCCCCACAATACGTTTTCACATTCTCCTTATTCCCATTTTCACTGAATAGCAAGGTTGTTCACATAATTTCCCAAGCCAAAATTTGGACATCTTTCTTGACTTCTCTCTCACTTTCCATTCCTAAAACAATTGTCCATCAAACTAGAGTATCTGTCTCGTAAATATTTTTCAAATCTGTCTCCTCTTCAGCTCTATTGTCTCTACCATGACAATTTATAAACTCTTTCCTGATAGCTTAATCACATATTCCTCCAAAGGCCAACTCTATGCTTTCATGATCTTTCCTCCTTACATTTGTTTGAATAAGGACAGAGTAAGATTAAAGGGAAAATTGTGCATTTTTCATAGTAGCATGTGGATAATTTTAAGAAATCATGTTATATACAAACATAGCTGGGACTTAGAGAGGAAATGCATGTGGTTTTCCTAGTGAAATATTAGCAAGTGAATGTATTTGAGTAGGAATACTAAAAAACAATCCTTTTCAATGGTGTGGAGTGAGGGATTATTTCTATATCCATCTGGATCTTCTGAACTTAGTTATGGTTCATATATTCACCAAATCCAAGGAATTTAAAAAATCCTACTAAAGCAAGGCCTGACTTTTAAATGTGATCATCTAACTGTTCTAGTTTACAGAAGTGGAACAAACTTCCATCTGTTGACTTCTTGAATGGTGCTGTGTTTCTGTCTCCTGCCACAATTAATTATGAATGATGCTTGAGATTCTTGGTACCTGGCCTGGAAGACAAAAGCCGCAGCATTCAACCTACCTTCCCCCCGACACAGAATACTTTAGTTGTCACAGGTGCATTTGGCATTACAGTATTCTGAAAATTTTCCGCTTAATTCAAAACATTTGAGAGATTACATCCTGCTACTAATTAGTGTAAACTCTGCTCATCCAGGATTTTTAGCTTGCTGATTAACCATGATATGGTAGTGATTCCTGTATTAGCATCACACATGTGTATGCACATAGACAATTATTGTCATGACAGATGAGATTTAAAAACAGGGGCAGGTCCATACCAGGAGAATTGTGAGGCCAATATACCAGGGATAATGGCATGCTTCACATTTCCTCTCGATGTATTAAAAAAGAAGAAAAAAGGTTGTTCTTAAGTCAAAGGTTTATTCAGTAGAGACTCTAACTCTTTAAGAACATTGTTAGTGAAGTACTAGGGGTTGAAAACAAAGTACAATAAATTGAGAAATGTATAGAAGACAAGAAAGGTAGAGACAGTGAGAGCAAGCTCTTTTAAGAATCCTGGTGGTAAAAAAAAAAAGAAATGAGAAAGTAGCTTGGAGAAACAGAGGATGGGGGATCTGTCATAGATTAAAAACAAAAACATATTATCGCACAAAAATTGGGAATACCTTTTGAAGACAAGATAATAAACTATTCATTATGAAAGAAAGAGTTAATTTTTTAATGTTTTTCTTTTCTCTGTAATGGCTGCCTTGCTGAAGCAACATCCATATGTGTGTGTAGTTCCACAACAAGAATTGCCCCCTTTGAAAACTACAGTGTAAGATACTACATTGTATAGAGAGTCTCAGTCCTGCCGTATCTCACATAGGAGGAATCTTTTGCTAGGTATCTAATGTCCTTATGAGATGACAGATATGTCTTGAACATTACCAGTAGATTGTCATTTCCTGAAGGCAGAGCCCAAATCTGTAATTCATTTGCATTGTCTTCAATATCTGAGTGCAGTGACATGCATATGGAACTTGAAGTGGGGGTGAGGGTTTAAAAACAAAGGAGGAGGGAAGAATGTGTCCAGTGTCCCATTCTGGCTCTGTTTCGTACTATTTATACATGGCAATATTTTTAGTCTCCCAAGTCAAGAGGACTTAGAATTTCTCAAGATTTCTTACTTACTGTTCGTGTTTAATGTGTTAGAATCAGTAGTAAGATTATTTCGGTTTTCTAACGCATTATAGTTTACAAATATACTCATTCTTATTATCTTACATGAGCAAACAGATTCAGTGATGTAAGTGACTAGACTAAAACCACGTCCTTAATAATTAGTGAACCCAGGATTAGGTCTTTCTGCGGATGACCAGTCATATGTTTTTTCTACCACAACATGGTTTGACCATTGAGTATATGCCATAGAAAATAACTGTGATGTTGTCCAGATGGTTTAGGTCGTTGTCTTTGTTATAGCCTCATGGTGAGCAGATAGATTTCCAAAGCAGACCAGATATACAGCAGAAGAGAAAGGAGAAAATACAAGCTGAGGAGACCCACCCGACACACTGTCCAAGTGTGGTTGAGTGGAGTTGGCAGATAGGAATGATCCCTTACAGATGGGAGTCATCTGCTGACCCAACTTGGCTTCATTCCAGCCCTTCAGGCTACCTGGATGATTTCCTGTGACTCAATGGCAGCCAGTTCATGAGTTGGTGTCAGCTCTTCTTATGATGCCCAACTTCCTATGCTGCAATGACAAATACTCTTGCCCTAACTCTGACTTTGTATCCTCCTGGTGGTTTCATTAAAGCATTATCTACTGGTACTAACTTTGACTGTATTTTTGTTTCCCTTACCTTTGTCTGAAATTCTGACAGAAATCTCTAATTTTGATTTAAGATTGCTGCCCCGATATTTCACTCTAGTTTCTTGATTTTATTCCTGTTGCTCAGTTCTACTAGATGATGTAGACCAAGTACAAGTAAGAACTCTTGAGTGCTTTCAGCAGATAAGCTTCTGTCCTCTTGTAATGTTTTACTAGTATCCCAATATAGTTTTATTTTTATGTGATTTGTTAGTTTGTTTCCCCTGAAATATATATTTGGCAATAAGGAATGCAAAGATAGAATCATAGAGTCTTACAGCTGAAAGAACATTTGGCATCACTATAGACCCTGACCATAGATTCCTTAAGGTTCATGACAGTATCGCAAGATTTACTCTTGGGGCCCTTGACCCTCCATCCGCCCTAGAGCAGATCCATCTTTTTCTGTTCTGTTTGACTGACGTTCTTTATCTAATTTATTTAAAATAAATACAAAGTGTTCTGCTGCCTTATGAAAACAAACATATTTTGAAAACCACTAATTAAGTCCAAGCTTCTATTTTATAGGTGACACAACTATTGCTCTGAGTGTTTAAGCAACTTTCCTAATCTTGTCTTTTTAATTTAGAAACATCCAAATTCCTAACCTGGTGGGTGTCTTTTATCCTTTATACAACTGTCTTTGTAAATTACCTGTCAACCCTAAGAACCTGCATCCATGTTCATGTTCCCCCTCCATGCTTTTGTTGGGCTTTTGTGACAAAGAATTGCCAGACAACTGTGACAGTGTGTAATGACCAATAGAGACAGCATCAGAAGATGGACTCTAGTCCTAGCTTCAAGACTTACTACATGTGTGATTCGGGTCTAGTCATGCATGCTTACTTGCATGCTCTATAGGCTTGTGGGCAGTGCTTTTAGGCAGAAATACTCTCTATAATAATGCTAGAGTTGTTATCAGTAGGTATTGTATACATATTCTGTGGCCTCTAAATCTGGCCCCTACCTCTTTTTACGTCTTCGTTTAATATCAGGCCACCCTTGATGACTTTCCTGCAATCATGCTGACCTTTTGAATTCTAATACACAATAAAAGATTTTCTGCTTTTAGGCATTTTTGTACCCTTTGACTGGAATATTTTCCTATTTACCTTTTGCATTGCTGGATCCTTCTTATTTTTCATGTCTTGGCATGTCCCTCCTTGATTATCTCGTCTAAAATGGACTCTTCCGATTATGATCGCATATCACCACCCTGATTCTTTTATTTTTAGCGTTTCTTACAAAATGTAGTTATATTACTTGTTAGTTTATTTATTAATTTATTCTCTGTCCCCAGAATCACCATAAGAGAGGGGGTTTTTCTGTCTTGTTCAATGCTGTATCTCCTGTGCCTGACAACATGGTCAATGCTCATGCTTGTTAAATATCTATTAAATAGTGGAAAGAAGGAAGGGTTTATTGAGGCTCGTATTCTATTCTCCTCACATGGCAATGCTCAGTGCTGCAAATGAAGACACACCTCAACATCTGGAGGACTCTTTAGATAATCTGGTAAGTGATGATGTCCACTTTAATTATATTATAATGTAGCTGTCTACAAGATTCCAAAGCCTGCCTCAGCATAATTATCCATGACTCTGTTGACACTAGTTTGCATTGCTGCATTGTCTAATACCTAGATGTATTGAAAATATTACTTATAAACTTCATTTATGATAGAATTGGAAGGAGCACTTGCTTAGCACAGGAGCCAAGGTTGTCAGTGACACTTATGTGCTGCAAATCCTTCCTCCCCAGGATCAGGCTGCCCCAGCTGCCTCCTTTCCATGTCATTTAGGATTTTTTTTCCACCAAGCTTGACATAGTTGAGATTTCAGCTCATAAGAGCCTATCTCCCTCCCCTGCCTTTATCTCAAAGGAATAAAGCACAGTTACTTTGATCCTGAAGTTTGAACTCTGAAAAAGCCATTCTCTGAGAAAAACAATCCTCCACAGTGGAATTTACTGTTTTATTTAGTGTGTTAGACTAACTCTTAAGATATTTTGTAAGAGAAAGAAGCAGGTATTAATTTTCTCCTGGTTCATGTGGCTAGGCATTTGGTGGCACCTAAGGGTTGTTATTAGGTATATAACTGGGCCATCAAGCATAGGAATTTGCACAAAGGTCCTGACACAGTTGGAAACCTGAATTTCTCATGTGAATAGGGCATAGCTTAAATATGACATACCCAGAACAATAGCAAATGATTGCACATCATGAAAGGGAGGTCTGTAAAGAAATATATTTACATATCATTTTTCTGAATTCAAATGGTTTATTAATGGAGAAAAACAACATTTATGTAATTTCAGATAAACATTTTTATTTATTAAAAGTCCTTGTTTGAAAGTAAGTACTACCAGGTAATTGCACACTAAAAATAATAAATATATATTTTAATTTGACATATAGTCCCTCTCGTTTATCTAGTTCCTGCCTGAGTTTTACTTTACCAAAAAAGGTGTATTTACATAAATGTTTGTAGATTATGAATATATGTCACCTGATTATAGGAAGAGTGATCCAAAAAATTCTGAATTACCACAAGAATGTAGCCCAAGGTTAAAAATTGGCTGCGGGGACTTAAGAAGGAGTCAATTTCATGTTAAATGTAGAAAACTGTATAGAAAATATTGTTTATTTATTCAATGAATACATATCACATGCCTACTATGCACCCAGTATATTCTAGGGGCTAATAAGTAAGACAAGTTTTTTGCTCCCATGGATTTTATTTTCAAGTATAGAGACACAGAGAATAATGAATGAATGAGAAATTAATAAATAGACAAGAAAATTATCGGGAAATGGTAAGTGCTATATGGTGATTGAAAGAGGGAAATAAAGGAAGGAGATGAAGAAGAATATATGGTTGTTTATTGCAGACTGGTGGTTAGAGAAAGCTATTGAAGTCAAATTTAAGCCAAACTCTGAATGATAAGCATGATATAGTCACCAGGAAAAGTATCCCAAGTAATGCTGAAACACTAAGGTAGAAATGAGTATAGCATGTTTGAGGAACCAGAGAAGGCTAGTATGGCTGAAACGTAGTGGGTGAGGTAAAGTGTTATAAAATGAAGGTTCATAAGTGAGTGGGGCAGATCATCAACTTGCAAGGCTTTAGAAAACCTTGGGTTAGGAGTTTGAGTTTACTTCCAAGTTTAATAAGATGCCATTAGAGAATTTTAAGCAAGGCCACTACAAGATTTCATTCATGTTCTGAAAAAAATCACTTTGACTACCTTATACAGAGGGATAGAAGGAGGCAAAAATTGAATCAGGGATGAAATTATTTAGGTGGCTTTTGAAATAATCCAGACAGACATAATGGTGACTGGGACTACGGTGGTTGTCATGGAAGAGAAAAGAGTGGATGGTTTCAGGTATGACTTAGAGTCAACAGAACGTGTTGACTGATTGAATATGAGTGAAGATGAAAAGAGAAGAACCAAGGAAAATTGCTGGATTGTTGGAGTGAGGTAATTGTAGATTGGGATCCCATTTACAAAAATGAAGAAGGCTGGTATAGAAGTAGTTTTTGACGTTAAGTCAAGAGTTCTGTGTTGTCCACATTAAAATTAAATTTGAGATACTTATAAGATATCCATGTGGAGACGTGAAGTAGTCAGTTGGAAATAAGAAGCTATAGTTCTCAGCGTTAAAGTATTTAAAGTCATGGGATGGAATGAAGTTACCTAAAGAGAAAGTGGAGAATAAAGATAGAGCCTTTGTGGAATCCGACATGTAGTGGCTGAGCACCAGAGTAAACACACCCAAAGGAGATGTAAGAATGACCAGTAAGGTAGGAGAACAATGAAGAATAGGATTTCGTAGAGGCCAGAAGGAAAAAAAAAAAAAAAAGTGTTTCAACTGTTTTGCGTACTGTTGAGAGATCAGTAAATGTTTATAACATAGTGACAGGTGCCCTAGAGAAATATTCAATAGTTCTGAATTCTGGGCTTCACTTTTTCACTTCTGTGCTGAGTCACTTCACCTATCTTATCTTTTCCTCTTCAAATGTAAAGTGAATCACGATTTCCCTGCTTTTCTGCCTAGGAGAGACATCACTAAATCACAGCCCTCTTTATTGATGAATCTGAATTCTGCCCAGAACGTTTTTCAACACAGTCCCCATGGCCATCCTGGCTGATCTGTGGAAGTTGCTATTGAAAAGAAAGCATTTTATAATCTCTTTCATGACTGTTCTTTGGATCATTTACAAGTTTAATTCTATTTTATGATTGAAACAAAATGATATATGATACCTTATTTTTAAAATCAACTCAAGTAATAGTTTTGTTTTAGTCCTTTGTGGTATTATCTTGTAAATCCTTATCTGACTTTGCAAATGTATTTTATCATCCTGGAATTTGTAGATTTACCATGTAAATAAAATATATTTCAGATTAGTTGACCCGTTATCAAAATATCTGAAAAGTTCTATGTAGTGGATGAATGACTTAAGGGGCTTAACTTTCCATTTTCCTAATTTTCCTTTCATGGAGGTGATAATAAACCTTAATATGGATAAAATCTGGAAGGCAAAAGAAATAAGAGTAGATGTGATATTATAACAGGAGGATTTATTTACGATGTTGGAATTAAGAGTCAAAGAAGAGTTTTTAGGCATATGATGATTGAAAGTAAGCAGGGACACAGTGTGTGAGGCAGAGAGAAAAGGAAATGCGTTCCAAGCAAAAGGAAGAATGGTGTGAAATCTCTGAGGTGAAGAAGAGTTTATAGTCTTTAGGAACTGAAATAAAACCAAAATGGTCAGAGTATGGTGAGCCACAGAGAAGATTATCCTCCAGAAATGAGAAAGAAATAATTAATATGGGACTTTTTAAACAATGTTGGGAATTTTGGATTTAACCCTCAGTTTAATTGGAAGCCATGAAATTAATGGACAAGTGACATAATCACACTAGCCTTTTTAAACGATCTCTGTGGTGGTGCCATGGAGAATAGATTGGTGAGAATACGGATGTAGGGAGACTTGTTGGGGAGCTCTTAGAGTAGTCTGGAAAGAGCCAGTGTTAACTGGGCAAAAGAAGTAGTTATTAGAGATAGAAAGTTGAGTAGGTGCCAGGGTTGTATCCGTCCTCTTAATAGACCATCCATTCCATCAGTGGCATAAATACTTTGATTTCTATTAAGAAATTTGGTACATGTAAAAGTGACTACATTTCAGCAATTCCTCTTTTCCAAATAAATTTTGTATGGTGTTCCAGGGACCATTATCCTTATCTCATCTTATAAATGATTCACAGCTTTAGTTAAAGAGATACTACTAGTTGCCAAATTTGTCTACATCATAGGTCAAGCCATGCCCCCTATATCTATGTCAATAAATATATAAAATACAGTAATAACAATGCATAAAATACTGCTAAGACAGAAAGAGAGCTTTGGAGACAACTCCGCTCTAGGCTCTGAATAAGCAAATTTTTAGTTCCAATTTTTCTTTTAACTCTTCTTTTTATCTAAGAAAATTTACCTTTTGGGTGCTTTTGCACTCTACACATAGATGTTGTAAAAATCAAAGGATAAAATGATGGTGGAAATATTTAGAGACTGAAGAGCCCTTTAAATGTTTATCATAAAAATATTATTTTAATGATATTGAAATGGACAGAATCAAGGGGGATTGTAATTCTATTTCTGCTGTACGTGGTTTTAAGTCGGGCCACCATTGCTGAGAAGGTGGAATGCATTCTCGGTTGCTCATTCCACCATTAAATTACACAGCTTTCACCTTATCCAGAGAGCCTGCCACATGAAATGAGCAGTCAAACTCTACCCTTACAATGCTAGGATTTTATAAAAGTGTAACTTCAGTAAGGAATCAAATCAGATTGTGGTCACTGGATATTTAAAGTTAGAACTTCCTTGAGATAACCCTTTGCTTCACTTTCTGAATCAACAGAAAGGAATGCATGCACAGATGATTTATCAAAAGGTCAGCATGATTAGATCATATCTTTATAGAAACTTTAACATTTAAAGTCAATAATGTCATTGAAAACATAAGAGCATTTTTTTTTCCAAACAAAAATAATACTTTGAGTAGCATAATTCAGGGAAATGAAATCAGTTTAAGACTTCTTTCCCCTTTTTCTCTTTGTAATAAGGTACACTTAAAATAAGCATATGGCATTCTGTGGGCTGAGGATGAATGACTAAGGATTCATGGCGGGATCGTATCACAAGATTATGTGTAATTGATGCATTTAGCGCTAAAAGCTTTTGGTTCTGCAGAATGTTTATAGCGTTGCTGAAGCTGCATTGAGAGAAAAAACTGGAATGATTCAAAATTACAGTATAATGAAAAATGAGGTATTTTCACTCTCACTGTTTTTTTGGTCATTATGATGATTCTCCTAATTGGTAATGTTAAAATCTATACAATGTATAATGATCTTATTATAAATAATAAGGTCAATAAAACCATTGTATTGTTATATTTCTACATTTGTCAGTCTCTTATTTTTTCCTTTATTCATTCAGCATTTACTGAGATTATGTGTTAGGCACTGTCTAAAACCTGGGGTTACTAAGATGTAAACTATTCCTGCTTTCAAAGGGATTATTATCTAGTGGGAGAAATAAATAGGTAAATTAATAATTACGAATGCTATGATTATGTAAAAACTGTCATTTTTATACAATTGTTATAATAATAAAACAAACTTAGTTTATAGACCCCCTTACTCTTTCCAAATGGCTTTTGTTTCAATCATCTCATCTAAAAGCCTAAATGGAGTAAATATTATTCTCAGTTGTTTATTTTTACCACTTAAAAATATGTTTCGGTTAGAGTTTCGATTTCAAGTGTATGCTATTTAGTCTTAATTACATATTGTACAAATGGGTTAAATAAATGCTGAGTAGAAATCGATATAGCAAAACAAGACCAAATGCGATCCATGAGGCTAAACAGAGTTACTAAGCTTGAGGTTTGTTTTGGCAATCTGAAAGTCAAAGAAAAGGGAGAGCATGTTGAATTACATAAATTCTTATCAGAAAGAAGGAAGCTGACTAGTTCTTTGAGTGCAATACACTTTCTCTTTTTCTCAATTTTAAAAGCAATTTTTCACATGGGACCTCATACAGGAAACATTAAGTCAGAGACTCATATCACGGTCTTATATCTAAATGTAGAAACAATTTTAATGTGACTGTTTCTTGAATGGTTCTCTATAAAATCTTAAAGTGAAATGATAGTAGTCAAGTACCTGAGGGAAGACGATTTTACAGGAGGCTAGGCAAATGTAGTTAAGAAATGCAGGGTCCTCCTGATCCAGTGTAATGTACAAAAATTTAACTATTTTGAGGATTATGAAGAAAGCATAATTCTTATATTAACTTTATTAAAGATGATTTCTGTCAACCTGGCTTCTGATGTGACATATAAAAGATGACTACAGGTATGTTTTCTGAAGTGGACTTGGTGTCCTAGTTCTTATAGCTCTGGGTAAGGGCAAGTGTATTTGCTTTTGAAACCAAGAGTAGAACAGAATCTCTGTGGTCATAGAGCCACTTAGTGACAGAGGAAGACTTAGAACTCAGGTCTCTGATAATCAGTTTACTATGTTTTCCACTGGGCTGCAAGTTGTATGATACTAAAATACATACCTGTGGAGGAGAAATGCAACAGCTGATGATGCTTAGAAATATAAATATAGGTAATGTGCCAGGGAAAAATAATGTAATGGTGAATTTCTGAATTTTATAACCACATTAACAGAACCTGAGTATCAGAACTCAAGATGTACTCAAGTGCTAAAAGAATCTCTCAATTATTAGCAAATTGGAGTTTTCGGACAAATGACTGATGAGTATTTCAAGGACAAACACACCTGCCTGTTAAGACATGCACTGTATAGGGACCGAATGTTGAATATAATCCCTATGAAATCTTAATGTTTTCCTGAAGTGCTTTCATACATTTGGTTGTCATCATTTTAAAATCAAAAGCCATCCAGCACTGGAGCCTGACAAGAATACTAAATACACCATTTATCTGGAAGGAAGCACCAAGAATAATGTTACTGCATTTTTTTACTATGAGAATTCTAAAGATGGTCTCTGATTGGCTAGAAAAGGTTCCAGCTGTGCTGTGGTTTGACTTAACTGCCCAGACACTGACCTGATTAACGATTTACTTTTAAGCCTGGTTATCTTTGAAAAGAATTGGATTTTAGGACCCTGATTTTACCTTAAATACAGACGCATTATTTTAAGGAGCAAAAATAAATAAATTTCCTTCTGATTAAGGCAGTTATTAAATCATACTGTGCACTGCTTTGCTTCAGCTCATTTCTTGACCCAGGGAACTCTTAAGTACCCTTGACAACTATTGAAATTTAATTTCAGGGCCGGCCCGGTGGCTTAGCGGTTAAGTGCGTGCGCTCTGCTACTGGCGGCCCAGGGTTCGGATCCCAGGCGCGCACCGACGCACCGCTTCTCTGGCCATGCGGAGGCCGCGTCCCACATACAGCAACTGGAAGGATGTGCAGCTATGACATACAACTATCTATTGGGGCTTTGGGGAAAAAAAGGAGGAGGACTGGCAATAGATGTTAGCTCAGAGCAGGTCTTCCTCAGCAAAAATAGAGGAGGGCTAGCATGGATGTTAGCTCAGGGCTGATCTTCCTCACAAAAAAAAAAAAGAAGAAATTTAATTTCAAATAGTGTATAAAGAACTAATGCGCCTATTTCCAGCTCTTTTTTCCCTGAACCCAGCAAAGAACATAACAGATTGAGAATTTGGAAATCAAATAAACAAGGCTTTCTTGAGCTCCTATGATATTCAGCTAGCTTAACTTACTCAGGCTAATGGTCATCCCATATTTCTCAACTGCTCTTTCAACAATGTCTATTTAACATGTAAATTTCACTTGCATGAATTTCTAGGTTCGTTATGGTATCGTTCATTTGTGTTTCTTGTAGATGGTCCCTTACGTGGACATCAGTTTAAGACACAGAGGGAGGAAGAAGATGTTGGCACAAATAACTTCATTTATAAAGGCCTGAAGAAGTCACTGCTTTGTTTATTACCCTCCGCAGTCCTAAGACACTCCCCCTTTAACTTAGTGTCAGAGATGGGGAAGGGGACTAACAGGGATGAGGGACTAATAGGGATGGAGAAAAAAAGAAAGTAAGAGGAAAAGAGGACTTAACACAAGAGTCCTGTTCTCTAAACTGTACCTATAGTCCTAGGTGGGAGCTTTCAAATGTGGATATTCTCTAATGCCTATTTTAGAGACAAGTGAGCTGCCATCATATATTGGGATGACAGAAGGCATGAGTTCAAACCTATCTTATAATTCCTTGAAGAAAAATGGAGGACAGAGATTATTTTACAAAAATATATTCTAAATATTTAAAGGAGCATCATGACACGTTATTATTTTGTTGATGTTGATTATAGCTGGCATATTCGTACAGGTTACAGCTATCACCTGGAGAAAAATTTTTATTATGTATTAAATGAGGTTGCCTTTTATGGTCTGTTCACAGAGTATTTCTACTTTTTTACATGGTCACTATGGGGGAAATGTCATTACATGAACTAGTAGGAAAATAATTGGACTGGATATCAGAACACCTGAGTTTTATCATTGCCTATCATCAAGCTGTGTTACTTTGGGAAAGTCACTCAACCCTTTGTAAATGAAGGGAAATTAAATAATCATGAGTTTACATGATGTAACTTGACAGTTTGCCTTTCTTATTAGTCCAAATGAACATTGCACTGTATATGCATTGAAAGACTGCTCATATTTAAAATTGTTTAATGTCAAGTCCTTTTTCAGAATTACAACCCCAAGTTACAGTTCTTTCATATGAGACTAGTTTAGTGGCTTTCAAATATTGTTACTGTGATTCAGAATAAATAAAAAATACATTTTACATTGCGATTCAATAAACAAATGATCATACACACATGTGCACAGACACAAACATTCACATCTGAAAAAACATTATTCCTACTTATGATGCTTTCTGATTTTTGTATTATATTCTACTCCATTTTTTAAAAAAGTACTGTTTGTGATTCACTTAACTGATTTAGAAGTTATGTAAAATAAAGCACTCATATTACGCTGCCAAGGGACCAATTGTTGGTAATATGTCTTGCATTGCCCCTTGTAAGCTCTCGGTACTTTTTCAGTACATTTTCTGACTGAGCAGTTCAGGTCTTGGCTCAATGGTGATACTCATTACTGGTTTTCATCTTGCCCATAGTCCTGGTTTTTAAAGTTCTTTCTACCTCTAACATATTATAATTCTAAGGGAAGTGTACCTGAATCTGGAGGCTGAGAAGAAATCATTGATTCCTAGAACATGAGGACAAAGTAGCAATATGCTCAAGTGCTTATTTTCCTCCTGTAGCTTACTGGTTTGGAGGATTCGGGCTTCCTAGTAGTGGGAGAACTAGAGCCCAGAGAGCCAGCAACAGGCAGTGACAAAGCAAAGGAGTTAGAATCCCCTCTCAGCACCTTGCCCTTCACAGTGCAAATATGCTTTGGACTTGGGGACTGGATGAATAGACTTTAAAATATATCTCTAAAGATCTTAATTTTTAGCTACTTTTTTTTGTTACTCCAGATAAATTGGCTGATAGATAACATTTCATGCTGCCCAACATGATTTCATAATTGTCATTAGTTTCTTCAGTATTAGAGACAAAATTGGGCTCGCCACTGAAATGATCACCACTCTGACAAATATCTTTGAAAATGTCACTTACATTCCCATTTTCATAGATTAATTGGAAGTCAAAAGTGAAAAATACAAGCTGATAGGATATTTTTATTGACAATAACATAAAGCAGACATGTAATCATACCATTTCTATTAAAACATGATAGATAATCTACCTTATAGAATCCAGACCTTTCTTCTAGGCATTTATGATTCTCAGAAATCTATCCCTGACTTTTCTCTTAGACAACTTGTGTGACTGCTAGAACTCTTTATGTTGTAGAGTACAAAAAACCTAACTATCAAAGAATAATGAATTATTTTGGTCTAAGTGCCTACTGTATACAAGGCACTATTGCAGTTATTGGAAATACACCATTGAAAGGGAGAGACAAAACTTATGAGTTTATATTCTAAAGGGAAATCAGAAAAGTTACAGATCAACATATTACTAGATAAGAAAAGTTATATACAAATATCATATCCTTTGTTAAAGTATAAATATCTCATTTATTTACAGAAAAGGTGAAAAATTATATGGGAAAATTTAACAGTATTTAAGTCAGAATTATGGAATTATAAATGATTTTAATCTAATTCTTTGGTAATCTATATTTTTCAGATTTCTTACAGGGAACATATAATATTTTATTTAATTATAAAAATAAATACACATTATGTGTACATATATATATACATACATACATATGTATATATATGTTCATTTTATTTGTGCCTACCTCTGGCTCTTCTAATAGTTATGAAGATTCCTAAAATCTGGGACTCGTTTTATTTGATTCTTACATAACCTGCTCCTCCAAAGTCTAACACGGTTTCTTTATTTGATTAATTGAGGAAATTACTTGGAAAAAATGATTAACATAACTTCTGCCTGGAAGGAGTTTACAACCAAGGGTGAAACAGACAAGTTAACAACTGTAAATTGCACAATTAGTGTGTGGACAGGGGGAAATAGATGTGGACTGCAGAGTAGCTCTAAGTAAAGATGGCTGAAATTAAGTAGGAGAAATAGTATTTGCGTATCTCTAGCCACTCTTAGTTTTGAGACTATATTTCTGCATCCCTAAATCAGATCACATCATATGACAGAAACAAATAAAGACAAGGGGACAGACTCTTTAAAACCAGAGTAGTCTTGAAAACTGTATGCCAACTCAGATCATGGTTAGACTCTACCCAAATTATTTCTTGGAGTCAGTCTTTATAAGTTCTTGATCAATATACACTCTCCTGAGATCATCTAGTTTCCAGTGAAAAGCACCACCTTAAGCTTGTCAGCTTGCCCCCACCCGTCTCGAGCATCTTTGTACTGCTGTTGGCTTATGAAGCTCTAGGGCTTGCCATTGGCAAAAGCTGTGATTACTATGGCAGGAACCAAAGACTCAAGCTTCTCACATGGTTGTTAGCTCTATTTGAGGACTAATGCTTCAAAATGAGATCCTTTCTTATCTGGCAGTCTGATTAGGAAATGAGCCGGTCCGCTGTAATTAGGATTCAGATTTACTGCCTGTTTCTGAGAGAGGTTCAATGTGATTGTAACATCTCTAGCCAATCATGCCATATTGCTCAACCTTACAGCACAGCTTATTAGCTGTCCATCTGCTTTTACGTGTGGCTTTCTATCTCATCACGCAGTTTGAGGGCATACTCCATGCACTAGAAATGGCTGAAAAATAACTATATATCTATTGTAACATAACCCCATTGTTATTTACAGTTAATTAAAAAGGTGAGTGAGAGTATTCTAGTCTCTATGCATAGAGTAAGATATCATTTTAAGGTTGGCATATTATTTTCCTTCAGTTGATGAATGTTTACTGTCATGGCTCAAGAAGAGATGAGCTACCGTCTGCTAGTTTTGGCAGTGTCTGCTTAGTGGGGATGTTTAGCTTGTCCTCCCGAATTACAACTCCATTTATTTTATCCAGTTTCATTAATCTTCCGAGTACCTTCATGACCAATGATATGGCTACTGCTAGTGCTGAGTGAAGAATTAATTACAAGTAGACTAGAGCAATACATCTATGGGAGCCAGACCCCCAAATGATTTGGATGTCGTTTTAATTAACAGAGAACAGACTTGTAATAGACTGCAGAGTTCTCTGCAAAAGGACACTCTGTAGAGAAAGAGCCAAGGGAGGGCTGGAAGGGGAATAAATAGGACTTCCTGGGAAAAGAGATTGAGAATAAATTTAAACTTCAAAAACTTCCCGGTAGACCATATCAAACAATGGAAATGTTTCTCCATTTTCATGAAAGAAAAGAGATTTCAGCTCAGAAGACATTTCCACATGGAAATGCTAACTACTAACTTGGAATGGAAAGAGTTACTTCAACTGAAAATAAGCTAGGAACCTACGTCAATTTAGAAAAATGCAATGAATCTGAAATCTCCTTTGTATTTCTCACTGCTGACATGTAAAATGTCATTTTGATTCTGCTCATCTTTTTATCAGAAGCATCAACATGTCAAATACCATGGAATCATTGAAACAGAGTCAATAAACCTAAGTTCTAAAGTAAGAAAGAAAATGACTGCCATTGTTCTGAAAAAAAGTTGTTTGCTAAATGATTTTTCTTTGTAATGGTTCATATTTCCTAATCAGCTTCCATTGTAATTTTAGAGATCCATTTCTAGGAGGAAATTTTTGATTCCTAGAAAATTATGTGGCTTATTCCTAATGGACTCAGTATCCTTGTCAGACAGACTGATGAGGATGAAGATGGTCATAGCTAGTATTTATGGTGCACTTAAATGGTGCCAGGGGCTGAGCTGAGTGCTTCACATCGTTATCATATTTACTCCTCATAACGACCTATGACATAGGTAGTATTATTCCTTCTGCTTTACCGATGCAGACATACTTTATCAATTACCACGAGAGACTCAGGGTTCCTAAACACTGTCATTTCCAGAACTCTAATCCCCACGCATCTCTGCACATTTCCCCGTCTGATTCTCTTTCTTAGCCCTCAGCTCTTAGAAACCTGCTACTTTTTCTTCTGACAATCTCCAGAGAAATGATGAGTAGCTAATTCTTCCCAAAACATCCCTTTGATCACTTTAATTTTCTTGGTTTATTTGCAACCTACTCTCCCTTGATAACACAGGCTCCCATGCATCGTCCTCAAGAGGTGGTGGTTTTGCTCTTGTGCTCCTCAGACCACTAGACATTTCCTTGCTTCTTATTGACATTGCCATACCATTTCCCCTTTATCTTCCCTAAAAACACCCAGCTTTGACTCTTATGCCATTAGGCTATACCGACCGTTGCCTCTCAACATTGCATTCATCACTGCCACCCTGGTCATTCTTCCTAATTTCTTGAAGATTTTAAGTCCTGGCTTACTGTCACTCTCTAACACTATTCCTGTCATGATTCTTAGAGATTACAGAAATGTGTGGACTATCGTTCTAATAACCTAGTCTTTCAGCTCCTTGACCTTCTCTCTGCCAATGACTTTACCCTCCATAATATTGGAGCCACTCACCACTCATGTTCGTACCATAAAGTTTGTTATTACCAATAAATGCAGCCTTTCCATGATCTCCGCTTCATCTGTGAGTACCCACACATCTCTTTCCACCTAACTTTAACAATCTTTGATCCCTGATTGACCTACAACCCACTACTCATATCAACATTTCCTGTACATTTCACACCTTGTGTTCTTATTTTTCTTCCTAGCCAGACTAAAATCAATATTTAGTCATTATCATTACTTCTCTTACATGCCCCCACTTGCTTGCTTCTTGCTTTCTTCATTTGGAAAAAAAATGAACCTTGATTAAAGCCAGCTTTCAGTCTGTTCTGTGCCTATGACTGTGCAGCTGGATATGGCTAGAAGAAAATACAGAACTGTTTAAATTGACAGGTTTCAGGTTAAATTTGTATTTGGCAATCTCAGGTGAATCCATTTACTCTTACACTCTCTGAGATTAATATTTCATACCCTCTTCCCCTCTCGCCTCAAACCAACAATACCTCCTTTTTCAAATGATGGCATCAATTCCTATTGTAATGAGAAAGTAGATGCACTCAGAGGAAACACTCCATCAGCTCCTACAACCATGCTCTGTACTCTGCCTTCTCTCCTGGGGCCCTGGGTGAATCTCCATGTTAAGAGCTAAGGCCACCTTCTCTACTTGTGTCACCAGAACCCACTCCTTTCACTTACTCAAGGTTGTTCTTTCAGCAGCTCTTTATCTTGTGTCATCAGGTTTTCACACTCTGCTGTACCATTCTGAGTGGCAACATGCTGTTATTTCTACCATTACAAAGAAAAATCTCTCTCATGACCCAAATTGCCCCTTTAGCTACCAAGTTATTTTTTTCCATCTCTTAACAACAAATTCCTAAGAAATAATCATCTATCCTTACTGCCTCCAATTTCTCTCTCTTGAACCCACTGAAATCAGGTGTTAATCCTTACCAAACCAAAACTACTCTTGTCAAGACCACTCTTCTACATCCAGTGATCACTTTTCAGCCCTTATTTTACTTGAACTGTCAGCCAAGTCACTCATCTTTCTTCATTTAGTCCAGGACACACAGTCTCCTGGCCATCCTCCTACCTCATTGGGCATTCCTTCTCAATCTCCTTTCCTGGCTCCTTTTCACGTCCCCTCAAATCTTGAGTCCCCCAGGTTTCAGTTCTTGTCCATTTTCTCATCTTTCACTACGCTTCCTCCTTTGATGATATCATCCAGTCTTGCATTCTCAAATGTCATCCACTTTCTAATCTCAACTTTATATTTCTAGCCAGGATCTCTCCCCTAAATTCTGAATACATGTATTCAAGGGTTTATTTGGATATGTAATAGGCATATCAAACTACACGTGTCCAAAATTGAACTTCTAACATCCCGCTACCTTTAAACATTCTCTTCACACAGCCTTGCCATGTTAGTTAACGGCAGTTCTATCCTTTTAGGTGCTCAGAACAAAATCTTTGAGTAATTGTTAACTTCTCTCTTTCTCAAGTATACTGCACATCTGATCTATCAGAAAAACATGTCAATTCAACCTCAAGAATATCCGATATCTAACAGTGAAACCAGAACACACCAGTTCCTTCATTGCCATCTTTGTCTAAGAGATCATCATCTCTTATCTGAGCTATTTCAGTAACCTCCTAATAATTCTCCCTCTTTTGCCTTTACTCTTACATTGTATATATATCATATATATATATATATATATGATATATATATGAAGTTCAATTTTGGACATGTGAAGTTTGATATGCCTAATACATATCCAAATAAACCCTTGAACATGTGTGTTCGGATTTTAGGGGAGAGATCCTGGCTAGAAATATAAAGTTGAGATCAGAAAGTGGATGGCATTTGATATCTATCTATCTATCTATCTATCTATCTATCTATCTATCTACCTATCTATCGATCTATCTATGGTATATACATACTTGGAGGTTAAAGGATATTTTCTGCTTATATACTACTAATCAGGGTCCAGAACTGTGCCTGGAACATTGAAATTTAATCAATATTTGTTGAGTGAATGACCTGAAGTTTAGAGCAGTTCAGTAATCACCTAAGCTCTGTGAATTCAAAATTTTCTCCCTAGACTCAATGTTCTTCAGTAGTACGCTATATTGCTTATTTCTTGACTATTTCCCTCAAATATTTTCCATAAATCAAACTTTTAAAAATGTGATTTCTTCATCTCTGAAAAGCAAATTAACTTACATATCAAAGTGTCCAGTCTAAAATATACATACATACACATATACACACAACCACCACTTTAAAATATAGTCTAGACCACTCTGCAATCCTAAAACCTATCTCAAACTACTTGGAAAAGAAAAATTTCATACATAACAGGATATAACCTTTACATTGTAGCAGATGCTTCCCAGTGCTGGACAGCAAATTTGGAGGCCTAGAGTCCGATACCATGGGAATATTCCATACATTCAATGATTCATAGATCCTTTGCTTCTAGTACTTTAAAAGTTTGTAAATCTTAGAGACCTCCTATGATGAAGGAAACACACTTCCTCTCCATTTTCAATTTGTGCGTAAAAACCACCATGATATGGATCTTGTCTTATTTAATGAGACAGGCTAATTGCAGATACTTTCCTATTTTCATACAAACAATGAAAAATGAGAACATTTCCATATATTTAGTGCATCATTTAACTAATTTTCATCATCATAAAATATATTCATTAAGCACCCATTTGTGCATAATGTGTTTGTCATAAGTTATGGTACCAGATCAGTTTTAATCTAAATATCAAATTCTGTCACATATGGAAAATAATTCTGGAATGTAACTTTAGAAGCTTTTGAGACTTAGCCTATTTTTTGGAGATTTTATGAGTCAGCTACATTCAAGGTTATATCAGTAGCAAATGCTTATGGGTATCAAAATGATAATGTGCTGTTTTCAGAGTTGTCATTTCCCAAATGCATGGGATATCATAGCTAATTCCTAATGAATATTTCAGTTGGAAGCTCTACTGCCTTTTTGGTGTCTGTCAATAAATAAATTTGAGAATAGTCTTTACCCTCAAATATAGTGACTGGTCTGTTGGTTTTAAGGAATTTTGTACACCACCTATTCAGTTATTTTCCTGATCACCTTACAAAGTTATTATTTCCTCATAGTTTTTGTTTCTGAATTGTGTGTGTGTGTCTCTGTGTGTATATGTCTGTCTGTCTGTCTTTAGTACTGGGTATCTAGATTTATAAAGCCGTATAGTGAATGTTCTTCTTCACCATATGTATAATTCCACTGAATAATGGATGACTCGCATGTGTAATAGAATGAGCTACTGAGGCTGCTGGATAAACATGAGTTTTCCTCCAGTTCCTCCTGATATCTTACTAAAAGACAGTAAAGATTGTTTTAAAACTTACTAAGGAAAAACAACGTACTCAAGAAGGGACAATAGCAAACATAATTTGGAAACAACAAAAAAGATAGATTCTTGGTAATTAACTTTGTTGTCCAGAAAGGAGGAATCTAAGTTATGAATGAGAAAATCCTGGAAGGCATGCCCAGGAATAGGCTGATTTATGCTACAGAACCCCCTAAATGTGCAACAAATAGATATACCCGGCACTGCCCTCCTGAAAAGTTGGAGGGGGTACAACTGGACATTCAAGAAGATCAACCAAGAGTAGTTTTTTTTGTTGTGTTTTTGTTTTTGTTTTTTTGTTTTTTTAAGAGGCAGATTTTCAGAAGCAGTATCATGATCTTCTACCCCACATCACCAATAAATACCTTTCTGATACCCAATTGTAAGCTGGAGATGTACTCTGGAGACAGCTTACTATAGGTGCTCTGTTATCAGGGACCAGTCATGGCCAAGGACAGGTGTATTCAACTAAAATCAGAATTTCTTTTGGGACTGATGAAATGTTCTGGAATTAGATAGTGGTGATAGTTGCACAACTTTTTGAATATACTAAATACCACTGAATTGAACATTTTAAATGGGTGAATTTTGTAGTATGTGAACTATATCTCAATAAAATAATAGCACTGGTGTTCCAAAAACAATACTTGAAGCTAATATAGACCAGTGCTTTCAAATACTTATGGAAAATGTTATCATTCTAGAATTAAAGTAGCTATCCAAATTATCAATCAAGTAAGATGGTAGAATAGATATTTTTTCAGACATAGATATCCTAAAAAGCTTACTTCCTTTACTCTGTTTCTCAAAATATATTGAAGAGAGTGTTTCACCAAAACCAAAGAATAAATAAAAAAAGAGGAGGACATAGAAACTAGTACACAGAGGATTGGACACAGATAGAAAAAAGGAGAATTTCCAGGATGATGATGACGGGAAATCTCAAATCAACAGGTGAGTGTCAGGTCTAGGGGGATCCAGTATAGATTCAGGCAGGAGAATGGAGTGCTCTAAGGGTACTATGTACAAGAAAAAAGGAATGAAAAAAAAATATAACCTGATTTGTCTGAATATGTTGAATGGAAACAAGTTAAACTTATGGTGGATAATTTGAGAATGAATTGTTATAGTTATATAAAAAACTAAAGAAACATAAAATATGCCAATTATTAACTCTGAGGAAGACAGGAAATCTATAACACATTACATGGTTCAGCCATGAATTAGTTTTTTTCATCGTCATAATAATGTAAATGCTGCATATGGGATTGGAGGTGGGCAACTTTGTGTATATATTAGTGATATAAATCCTAATCTATTGCAGTAGGATACTAATAGATTTAAATGAAGAAATCAAGAAATAGGCATGTATACATAATGTTTAGAAATATGGAGGTGAAAATCAGAAGAAACCATTTATAGAGTTTAAAGTGGTATCTAGGCTGGATGGCACCCAAGGTGGAAGGAGTAGGATGGGGCAGTGTACTGCTGTTTTTCATTAAAGGTCTTGTAGCACAATCCATGTATTGCATATATGAATTGCTTGACAGTAAATATTAAATTCATATTAAAAAGATAAAAAACACCTAGGTAGGAGTTAGAGAACAAGATTCAAAGCCTGACTATTTGCTCTGAGACCTTAAGAAGAATATTTCACCTGTCTTAGCTTCAGTTTCTTCAGTGGTTTAATCAAGACTGCATTCAGTTATCTTTAACTTCCTTTCAGCTTTACGTTGATGCTTCCAGGAGTCTTGTACCTGAGTCCAAGGCTGATTGTAAAACTGTGGCATCTTGCTTCACTCTATACCTTAGACTCTTCTCCTTTAAATTCACCTCTTGACTTTAGAAATATTAGAACAAAGATTTGGAGACATAAATGAATGTGTCCCAAGTTATCCATATATTTATGTAGAATTATAGATTTATTGTAAATGGTAGCTAATAGGAGATTGTATTAATTTTGATAAGGGCCTAGTTGCTCTCACAAAGTAACCCTGAAATAGAGTAACTTACAGGGAGTAGATTTTCTCTCTCTCTTCTTTGCCTCCCTCAAGGTGAGTGGTCCACATTTATTTTTTGGATAAGAAACTTGGGTCCACACAGTCATACAGAGTCCTAGATTCTTTCCATCTTGTTTCTCTGCCATTCCTACACTGTGTCATCATCTACAGGGCTTAAGCTGAATTGTAGATACATTTGTGTCTGGATTATGAGAAAGAGAAGAGAGTCTGGAGAAGTACATGTGCAATGTCTGATGGCCCAGGAAGTGGACCACACTTCCACTCACATTCTTTTGGTAAGAACCTTGTTACAAAGCTATATCTAGCTTTCAGTAAGGCAGACAAATGTCATCTCTGGCTAGAAAGTTAAATGCCCAGCTATGACTCTATTACTGTGGAAGAAGAGGAAGAAAGATTTTGAAGAACAACTAGCAGTCTCCTCCACTGAAATTCTAGGGAGGGCCACTAATTATTTGGTCAGGTATTGGCATATCATTCCACAGTATGGATGCATAGTCTTTATTTTTTTACCTCGATAATATTTTAAACTATATATAGTATCTCAAAAGAAATAGACCAGTGACTTATTTCACAGTTTATACCACATATATCATGACATTTTGACAATTTCTAATGATTACATTTTCCCCCTTCAGGAAAATGGCTATTATTTTTTGCTATAGATGTATGACTAGAACACACGGCTTCTATTTTCTAGGCTCTTCCTACTGTCATATTTTTTTCCTTTATAATTCAAGATTGTCAGTCTGAATATGAAGACCTTACTATCTGATTATACTGAAAGAATTGATTGTAATTCAACTCAATTCAATTATAAGACCATCAGTGAGCACGTGCCACATGCAGGGACTATGTGGAAATACAACAATAACAAAACAGACACACAGCCCCTGCCTTTATGAACCTATCATCTAAGAGTAGAGCTCGACTCCTTTTCCTGTAGAAATTTGTCATTCCTAAATTTAATTGATAAAACTTTAACCCTTTGCCTTAAGTGTCACACCACTGACATATGAAAATGTGCAAACGATCTCTCCATCTCTGCTGGAAGTCACTTAGACAACACAGGACTTTTCTAATTACATTCTCAGAATAAATCTTAGTGGAAGTCAGAGAATGAGGATACCTTTCTGCTAACGACCGGAAAAAACAGAACGCTCAGACTATCTTAGGAAGAAAAGAAGCTGGTGCAATACAGTCTAGTGAGACAGCAATTAAAAACAGTCATGTAATGTGTGTCTTAGCAACTCAAAAGAGCTTTTCCCTGCTTGTATCGATCTGAGGAGGAACAAACTAACCTCCCATAGCTAACTCAATGTTTCCCCTGAGGTGTAACGTAAACTTAAAATCTCCCAACCAGAGCAATAAGTTTGTTCACGTTTTTTGTTTGTTTGTTTTTGTTTTTTTTTTGAGGGTTGGTGATGGAGTTTTGAGGAGTAGAGGGGTGGGGATTGTTTTAGATTTTTTTCTGGTTGATTTCCTGCCAAGAACTTGGGAGTTCAGAGTTCCTTAAATGGTATCAAGCAGTGCATCTCAAACTTTAATGTGCAAGTGAATCACGAGGGGATCTTGTTGAAATGCAGATTCGGATTACCAAGTCTAGAAGCTGGAGATTCTGCTTTTCTAACAAGCTCCTGGGTGATATCTACATGTTGCTGATCCCAGAAACACACTTGGAGTAGAAAAGGTATAGAATGTTTTATTAGGATGATTTGTAATGTCTGCTGTTCTGATGTGTCATGGGTGCTTCTGGAGGTTTTCCACTTGTACGTGTGCAGATGGGAATCTGCAAACACAGTTGTCTACTATTAAAATACTATGTTACTGGGTTGTAATACAAGAAGCATCACAGTAAAATTTAGGAGTTAGATTGATTGCGGAAAGGGCGCGAATTTTCCTGGAATGAAATAACTCTCCACAAAATGCAGACAGGAATGAATGAAAGAGACAGAGACTAAGTGGACCATGGAAAATACTGATTAAGTCTAAAATATATTAAAGGATAAGATTTTCTAAATGGATGATAGGCTTTTGTCTACTAGAGGATATTTAATAATCCTGCTTCTTCTTGTAACAGTATTCATGTAAGTTACTAAAATATAGACACCCAAATGCTCAAAAATGAACAAAAACTATTGTTCCTGTGAAGTTTATTTTATTTGTTCTGATCAGTTCAGTGACACTTGTATGTTTTGTTTTTTTGTTTCTCTGTCATGTGCCTTTTTATTCTTTTGTGCAATGGTGACATTACTATTATTATTGAAGTAAAGATATTGGATTTCTACTTTTGTGAAGATCAACTGATAATCGTAGAATCCCAATATATACTAGGTGGATATTAATCCAGAATTCACTGGGGAAAGAATTTATTATCAGAAGCTTATGCTCATGTAAGAATGCATCACATGAGGACAATGACTGTACAAAATATAACTTCTTCTTGCTGCTCTAAATATTAATAAGCACTCTAGTTATACACCCACCATGGAAATAATTCCTCTTAAGTCTTTTGAGTTACTTTCAAACATTTTGGATAGGTGGTGTTGTTTCTTTTATTAAGGTAGTGTTCCACTGAGGAATTAGTCATCACATATTTATATGAAGTTTTCATGCTAGGGCAATTAGCTGTGGAACCCAATAAATCGGAACACCATAACATAAAGCTCATCTGGATAATCACCACCTAAAACAAGACTGGCAATGCAGTTATTTTCTCTATTCATCTTAATACTGTCTTCTGTATCTGTCACTAGAGACCGTAGCATTTTGTAGCTGGAAGTAAATAGTATGTTTATGATCGTATTTCGTTGTGTTTGGAGATTTTAGAGTGATTCATCATTAGCTTTCAGCTGGTTTAATGCAATCTTTAAATCCTTTGCTGATTAGCTTGTCTTATAATTATTTGGCTCAGGGATTTGTGGTAAAAATACAAATAAAAATAAAATTATCAATGTGTACTTTCCTTTTTTTTCTTTATGGAGGTGAGGTGAGTAAGATCTCTCCCCCTCTTTTCTTCCTCTCACCTCCTTCTGGTCCATAAGCCTGCTTATTGCAGCATGAAGCCATCCCTTAAATTCATCTGTGTTTACATCATGGCTTAGGCAATAAAATATATTTGTTGATCAATTGATTAATTAATTTTTGTTGTTAATTCTGTTTTTTGTTCTTTCTCTCTCCCTCAGTGTGTGTGTGTGTGGGGGGGGGTGTGTGTGTGTGTGTATATATGTATGTATGTATACTACTATCTATAGTAGTACTGTCTATATACAGTACTATCTATATATAGTACTATCTATCTATATGTATACTACTATATGTATATAGTTTAAATTTATTTAATCCCTTAAGTTATTTAATCTTCATGATATATAATATTTAAATTTATTTATTTGGAATATTTCAAGGAACATGTTTGCCCTCTCACGTCTCCTAATTCTGGGGGACTGCTTAACTTCTCGTTTGTGTTCCCTCGGCTATGGACTACCTTCTTTCTTTTCCCCCATGAATTCCTCTTACCCTGTCTAAATTAACCATGACATCAGTTCTAGACCCAACTCTACATGATGTTTTGGTACGTGTAGTCAACCTGATCAGCAACAGATGCCCATCTCTTTTCAACCAGCCGTGGACTGGGAGGGTGGATCATTTGGGACCTTTGGTTCCTAGAGACAGAGATGGCCAGCCATGAAAGTAGGGGCTCTAAGTTGGGCAAAGAATGACTCCTTTTAAGCAAGAAGTTATGTTGTCTAGCATACTTCAGGTAAAATATCCTTAATTATTTAGTTATTTGGCTTGCTTTCTATGACACTGTCCATTTGATAATTGTCAATGGGCAGGTAGGATCCAGTATGAATCAGTGGTTCATGACAATAAAGGACTGTTGGAATAATAGTTTCTATTTATCAAGGTAATAATGAAAATATGAACTTTCTTTTCTTATCTCAAAACAGTGTGATTCTTTCTGTCAGAGAATTCCATCAAAGGACCTACAGAGTCTTATTTCCTTTCTAACCAAGTTCAATGTCATAAACATGAAGAATAACATTAAAAATGCCAAAGATGGTGATATTTTAAAGCTGTGAGGGGCCGGTCCTGTGGCTTAGCAGTTAAGTGCGCATGCTCTGCTACTGGAGGCCCGGATTCAGATCCCGGGCACGCAGCCACGCACGCTTGTCTGGCCATGCTGAGGCAGCGTCCCACACACAGCAACTAGAAGGATGTGCAGCTATGACATAACAACTATCTACTGGGGCTTTGGGGAAAAGCGAGAAAAAGAAGGAGGAGGATTGGCAATAGATGTTAGCTCAGGGCTGGTCTTCCTCAGCAAAAAGAGGAGGAGTGGCATGGATGCTAGCTCAAGGCTGATCTTCCTCACACACACACAAAAAAAGTTGTGACTATATCTTCTAAATTCACCCAATTTTTAAAATAAATGTTTTATTGATGCTATGTCAAAATCATGAATATATTTGTGTAGGGCTAGACATATGCTATGAGGTTTATATTTTTATTTTGTTATCTGTTAGTAAGAATGGGTTTATATTTATCACATAATAGAGGATTTAAATTAGGAAAAATACTTTACTTCACCCCTGAAAGCATTTCTATCAAGCAATGCAATTCTGTTGTATATTCTAACCTAATAATATTTTACTCTTGTGTTTCACCCTCAAATACCAAGTACTCCAATGCTTGTTATTTTTCCTACTTCTGCAAGGCAATAATACAGAAAAAATCCAATAACTGTCAATCTAGATATTTTTAAGAAATTGATCACCAGGCCCTAACTAATATCAGAACAATGTTATGGCCAATAAACGTCATTTGTTTGTAAAATATAGTAAAGCTAATTGGCATAAACTGAAATCTCACTGACACTGTTTATTGTACAGGAGTCATAAACTTTACTTTTCAGCCTCACACAAGGAGGTTTAATTACTGACTTTGTAATGAAATTTAACTATAAGATAGTTTCACTTGAATGGTAATTGCATTATGGAAAAATTCAATCTTAAAAAAAAACTCTGTCTTTTGTAGCTTGATATCTTTGGGCTTTAGCTTAATTTCCTTCTGGTTCTCATTCACTGTTAGATTGCTCAGATGACTTCAGATATAGTTCATCACGTTGAGGATTGCAAAATATGTTTTAGTTCATATAATTTGTCTGAAAGGCAATACCTATGGTTAGTGAATTTAGATATTGTTTAAAATATCTGTCAAGCCAAGGAGAACATGACTTTGATGTTGAGGTAAAGGGAAAATGGTTTAAAGAATCAAGCATAAATATTCTGCCACAGTGCAATTTAAAGTAAGAAATATGACAATTTTGGGTTTTTTTCTTTTTTGCTGAGGAAGATTTGCCCTGAGCTAATGTCTGTGCCAATCTTCCTCTATTTTGTATGTGGGTTGCCGCCACAGCATGGCTGCAGATGAGTGGTGTAGGTCCATGCCCAGGAACCGAACTTGGGCCACCAAAGGAAGTGCTCCAAACGTAACCACTAGGCCATGGGGCTGGCCCTGAAATATGAGAACTTTTATAACTGGTATAGTTTTTGAGTTCAGTCTATATTGCCAATGATGGAAGTATTTACAGAAATAACTACATAGTAAATAAGAGATGCTGCAAGTTCAATCAAAGTTAAATGTGCAGTTGCCTTATTAAAAGCTTTTAGTGGTACTAGGAATAATAATACTAGAGAAAATATTCTAAATGTGGAGCAGGTTACTGAGGAACTACCAGATAAGAGGCACTTTATTTTTCTTCTCACAGTTGGAATGCAAGCATTTGCAGAGTCATTTATTGCTCTGACATAAATATTTGTGATAGGGAAGTCAAGAACAATTTTCCTGTTTGAGGAAATAGGTGTTTCCTTGAATTCTTCTCTCTTAACTTAGCAAATATATGAAAGATTCCAGAAGATACCCCACAGAATTTCTTCTATATAGAGCCTTTCAAAAACCCTGTAGTATCTGGTATATTTGATCAGTATGCATAAATTTATAAATGCACAAGAGTTTCTCATCCAATGTAACAGCATGTAAGTTTTCTAAGTGCATGTTAGTTGCATGTTTTCGTAGTGTGCTAGATCACTTCTCCATACTTACTGAATTATTATTAACCTCAGGCATTGTCCTGAAAAAAAAAATTGGTGCTGAATTTATTCTTTCCTCTTTTCCTGACTCCACGTCCTTCCTGCACAAATGAGTGTAAATTCTGTATCTGTGTAGGTCCAACATTTCTTCAGCACAGCTTTTAAAGTAGTATCACCATTTGGTAATGCTAGCAAGGGTAAATTTCAATAACACATAAAAAACATTGCCCCTAGAATTTCCTCTTCTTTGGAGTGTTATTGCTTACTGCTTTTTATAAGCGTCAGACCTATATTACCAATCCTAGCAGGCCTTTGGGAAAACAAGGAAGGGAAATACAAAATGTCCTGGTTTCTCCAACTCTGGAAGAGGAGATTTTTGTCCTGAATATTGCTGCAGCCTACCTCTCCAGGTCCTTCTTTACTAGCCTTCTTTTCTTCTTTTTCCATCACACTTAGAAGAATTTCTGCACTTCCTTGTGCTTCTCCAGCTGGTCTTACCTATTTGGTTATGATTCTTCAGAGATCCTAGTTCAAACCTCACGGCTTATCTCAGGCTCCAGAATACGAGAGCGAGGAAAGACAGTGAGTAATTTGGATTTGAGACATGTAGGCATAGTTGAGACCAAGAGAAAGGGAGGAAGAAGCATCAATTTATCTTCACTGTCTCTAAATCAGGCTCTGAATGGTGTAGTGAAGAGAATATTAGATTACCTATACCCGGGGCAAGTGATTATTTCATTATTTCCTTTGTTCTTCACTTTCTTAATCTTTACAATGAAAA
This sequence comes from Ceratotherium simum simum, assembly GCF_057802395.1. Classification (NCBI taxonomy): domain Eukaryota; kingdom Metazoa; phylum Chordata; class Mammalia; order Perissodactyla; family Rhinocerotidae; genus Ceratotherium; species Ceratotherium simum. The sequence continues at coordinate 46,768,818 of NC_141919.1, read as the reverse complement.
TACAGTAGCTATTCAATGGAAAATTTACTCAAGTAATATTTATATTCTAGGAAAACTGCAGGATGCCAGAGATATAATAATAAATAATACCAGATACAGAATGGTCCCTCATTCCTTGAACTTATATCTGATGAATTCTTTCTCCTTTCTCTTTACCTCCTATCTGCCCCCCTGAAGGTATTATGTCAAATTAAAATGGTCTAAAATGCAGTTATCCTGTCCTTTGTAGGAGAAGGGTTTTTACTAATAGTATTAGGGGAAAAAAAGATTCAGTTACACGGGAACTTCCCTGATAGAAAAGATAATCTGACAACTCCTCCCTATCATGCCAAGTAGAAAAATGGATTGTCATTAAATATGAGTTAGTGTGTATTTACAGAACATGCCTTGAAAGGTGTGATTATCTAGAGGAAGATCTCTTACAGAAGCATGACATATGAATGACCAGAGAGCTGGCATTTGTGAACTCTTGTGTGAGATGGAAAGCAGACTATTTCAGTGCAGATAAATAGATTTGTGACAGAAGGTCATGACTTGGCAGATTTAGATACTCATTGAATTATGTGAATTTAGTGCACATTTTGGCATGAAAAACTATTTTTGACAAACTCTAGGTCTACAGAGGTAGCATGAATTTAAGTCTTATTTGTTCCTTCTTATGATACTCATTGCCAACACTCTACTGTAAAGCCTTCACCAGCTCATATCTGTGGTGTTGCAAGAGATTTTAATTTTTCTCCTTCCAGGCAAATACGTAAATGTTAGTGTGTATGTGTGTGTGTGTGTGTGTGTGTGTGTGTAGACAGAGAGAGAGGAGGAGAGGAGAGGACAGGAGAGAGCAAGTGAGAGCCTGCTGTGTGTCAGATACTGTTCCAAGAGCTGGAAGTGTTGCAGGGAACCCAAAGTGACAAAGTCTCTGTTCTCATGGAGCTTAAAGTCTAGTGTGAGGAGAAAACAATTTCAAATGAACAAATAAATAAGATAATTTCTACACAGTATGATGTTATAGAGAGGGAGAGGCTACTTTGGATGGAGAGGTCAAGGGTGGCCGCTCTGAGATGAGGGTTGATGTGAGGTCTCAGTGATAAGAAAGATCCAGTCATGCATTCTACTCCCTTGTGTGGTCCACATCATGCCTCTGGAACAGGTCTATGTCTAAAAACCTTCAGTAATGCCCTATGTCCTTGGGTTAGTCTTTAAGATCTTTACACTGGTTTTCAAGGCTCTTCATAGTATGTGTTTTATCCAGTGTACCTCAATACTTATTAACACAAAACTATTTTCCCCTGCCTCTCCGCTGCCACAGGACATATGCCTTTTCTAGATATTTTAGACTATCCTTCTAAAGTGAACCCTGAAATGTGTGTTTTCTCCTAAAGGAAATTTCATTTCATTTTATTAAACCTCTCCAAGTATCATTTAGGTAGAGCAGTCCGCATTATGCCCTCTCAGTGAACTCTTCCGTGACTGCCCCATCTACAGGAGCCAGGCTTTCATACAGTTACCATTTATTTTGGCTCTAAATTTTATACCATCGTATGCTAATATTCAATTATTCCCTGAGAACAATTAGCATAATGGGACAGTTTTGGGTGTGTTTTTGTTTTGTTTTTGAGAACCAATTATGTGCCAAACATTTTATATCCATTTTGCTCTTATCTCCACAACAACCCTAAAATGTTAAGTTTTGCGATGCCTATTGTATTGAGGAAATTAAGTCATCTAGTTGAAATTACTAACACAGGCCCGCACAACTAGTAAGTAGCTGAACTGAGAGTCAGTCTAACTTCTCTCTAACTCCAAAGCCTATATTCTTTCCATTTACACCATAACTTCCCACTTAAATGGTTTGCTTCTCAGTGGGAAATTCTTCTCCAAGATTTCTTTTGTCTTCTCTTCAAGATCTAACACATTATTATGTACACAATAAGTACTTGATAAATTTGTACAAATGAATAAATTAGCAAAATATGAAGAAACACTAGTCTCTCCTTACAAGAAACCGGGAACAGTAGTTGCCTCTGCAAAGTCACAGTGTGAAAGAGAAATAATTTTTCAAAGAACAATCCGTTCTCCTTTACAGTGATTTTGTACATGTGGTTCCCTCTATCTGGAATGCCTTTTGCGCTCTTTTCTGCCTTGTGAAATCCCACGTATCCTTCACCACCCAGTTCAAATGTGAAGATTTCACTAAGCCCTCAGGCAGAGTGTTTGCCCTGGGGTTTGAGTCCCTATAGTTCTTTGTATGTACCCCGTTTTAGCAATTGTCTGTTTAGAGGCAAAGGACATATATTCATTTCTCTAAGTACTAACAGTGCCTATCAACGAATCTTAAGTTGAGCACCAAAGGTTGAATGGTCCTCATATTGTGCTTTTTAAGGTTGCAAGCAGAAGAATGGACTATCGCTATTCATAGGTCTAAGTTAATTCTCATATTGCTAGGATGGCTTTCACAGAAGAAACAGATTCTTCATTGTGGGAAAGATAAAAAGAGAAGAGTTTTGCATCAGACATTCTACTTTTGTGTACCAGAACTCAAGGTACACTACTTCTCTACCTCTAACTCATTGTCAGATTTCTTGGTACAAATTATAAACAGTAATATGATACCTACTGTCACATTATACAGTTAATTTTTCACATACTGATGCACAATCCCTCTCATATTCTTGTTATCATCTCCCTTCTGTCCTGCAGGTTCTTCCTCTGGGCCTAGACTCTATACGCTGTCATCATCTCTTGGTCATAGGCCAAACTCTTGTATCTTCAGCACCTAAGAGTGCCTGGTACATAGTAGATGATCAAATAGCCCATATCGAATGAATGAATGAAGGGAATTATTGACCTTTTGGTTTCTGGAGAAGAAAGACTCTGCTATTTGCATTCCATATTCAATCTCATATTCAGCTTCTAATGAAAATGTCTGCTTCCTCATCCCTTTGTGTAACTAAACCAGGGACCCCAGGATTCTGTAGTCTTTCTAACCCTCATTGAAGAGTCACTTCAGGGTTTAAAACTAAAGTATTTTGTCATTAATGCCACTGGACAGAGTTTGCAGGATCTGGCTTGCAAACTGGACTTTTAGGAATTAGTGGTATGAAGTAGTTAGAGAAATTGAGGAATCAAGTGGGAATGACCAATTCTCCCTCACTCCAACATTAAAAATCTATCATATGCCTACAAGTTCCCATAAAAATATTCAAGTTCCCTCTGAGGTAATTCAACATTGGTATTTTAAAATGTTTGGCAATTACGTTTGAGTTTAAACACAATAGAAAATGTTCCTAATGTTGCCAAGAAGAAGTGGTACTGAGGTTTCCATTTATAATGTAAATGCTTTTAAACTTGTTTTTATATAGCAGGGGATTAAGTGGGATTTCTTCTTCTTCTTTTATTGGTAATTTTCCAGAATGACTAGCAGATGCTAACTACTTTTGTTTACAGACCTCTTGTTCCTTTGCTTCATCAACTGAATGGAAGTGATTTTTGGCAACAAATTTTCTTGTAGCTATTTAATGCCAATGAAATGGAGTCCACTTCATGCCTCTTATCTTACCAATTGTTTAATAACATGCATAATTATGAGACATAATGGAGTATAGGAAAGGTTGATAGTTTATTTTTCTCCAATAAGAAATATTGCCAAATGTAGAGTTGGAAAATTAATGATTTTGTTTTGCTATTATTTGAATAAAGAGCTTCAAAATTTCAACATCCTGCCTTTATAGAGCTGCCTCATCTCTTTCTTCCTCTTCAGCACAATTTATTTCCAAATGTGGAAGAATAAAATCTTGGAATTGGAATGCACACTTTGGATATCATGTAGTCTGACCTCCCACCCTGTGTAGGAATTTCTTCTGCAGTCCTACAAGAGCCTAGCCTCTGGTTGTCCAGCGTCTGTCTGAGCACTTTCAATTCACGCTTTTCAATGCAGACCATAACGGGTAGGGATCAAGAGAAATGAATGGGTTCTAGTCTCAGTTTTGTTTCTAACTCTGCCTACTACATAGAGTAGGGCCAAACCCCTCTCTGGGTCTCAGTACCCTCGTGTATAAAATGACAGGACTGAAATAAGAGCCTTCTAAGGTCGTTTCTAGATTAGCCATTCTATGACTTTCTCTAAATAAACACATGCCCGTACTCAAATCTAATTACTATTACCTTACAAATTAGATTTTTGAAAATATATTTGTTACTGTTAATTCCTTACTGACTACCTTCAACATTTCAAGGAAACAACAACCAATCTACCACCCAATATAGCCTCAAATATATACATATATTAATAATAAGGTCATATTTGAAAATTCCAGCAACTGCTTCAAGGAGTTCTTGACTCTGTTCACGTGCATTATTGTTGGTCAAATGACCCACTACATAGGAGTTAGGAAGAGTAAAACTAGGAAGAAACCTACACAGTCCATAAAATTAGTTTTGTATTCATACACAATGATTAAAAAATAATGATAACCTGAAGTTAATCATCTGTAACGAGTAAGAGCAACATAAGGAAGCAGATGGCCTGTGATGGAGCTCTAAAGAAGAAAAACCTAGAGAGACCAAGAGAAGAGAAAGAAAGTTGAGCTCAACTTGCTAATGAGAAATACAGATGATGAAGAGCTGAAAAGGCCTCAGGAGATGCTATGTCTTCCCCTTTCACATAGCCACTATCTTTTAGCTTTCTTTTAATCACTTTAGTTGTGGGAAGTAGGCACATAATGCTAAACAATTTCTATGACTAGATATTTTTTCCTAATATAGACTCAAATCCACCTTCCTGTAAACTTTAGTTCTTGGCCTCTAAGCTGTCCCTTTGAATATCACAAGATACTCACTCACAAAATGACTTTCTATTTTAAATGTCAATTAAAGTGCATAAAATATTGAATTTAGAGTGTGATACCTTAACTGCCAACACATCATATTCTGGATTTGAACAAGGCAGAGGACAGGGGTGCTACCAAGTCCCTTGATTTCAGTGGCAACATTAGCTTTTTAAAAAATGTCTCACACTTTTAATTTATATTGAACACCTTTATCAAAGTATCCAAATTTATTATTTCATAAAAAACTATAAATCATTTAAAACCATTTGCCATAATGTCCCACCTGAATTAAGCTATGCATACGGAGCAAAACAATGAGTTGGAAGTTATAGTTATGAGATTAGCTGACTTACAAGTGTTTGTTTTAGTGGTTATAGAGAGAAGAAAAAAGATAGTAAAAACCTGTTTTGCCTTTGATTTTCCATACAACTAGTGCATTAGAGAGAGAAAGAGAGGTCATTGTAAAACAATACAGACAGTGTTTATCCTGGGAATCAGTATTAGGTTAAAGTGCCATTGGCATTCAGGTGCTAGCTAGATTTGCAACGTTGAAAGAATTTTTTAGGTGAAAACAAGTACATTAGAAACATCTTCCTATGAAAATTAAGATAAGCAATCAGGAAAAATTGTGGCCTGCATTCAGAGTTCTGGAATGTGTTCTAAGATCCACACAATTGACTTTGACAGGTGACATTGTACACTCTTTCACTCTGAGTATGAATGTGGTGGTGCAACGGAGGGCTCTCTGGTTTATACACATAGTCAATGTCTTGAAGTTAAATAATTGGTGAGCCATCCTTTCAGAGGAAGTGATTCATATTTTAAAATATAATGAAAAATACTCCTCAGGGAAAAACCCATAACTTCGCAACACATGAACTCATCAGTAACCCCAGATGTGTTGCATTCTGAACTGTGTCAAGATAACAAAGCAGTGAGCAAAGATTGATTGATGACCTGGTGTATGAGATCAGGGAGAGGGAATTTGGGATGAACCAGATCCCAGCTATCTAAATGATGTAAAAAGCTGCCCAAAATAAAAATGCTCATCTATCATGGAAATGTACGATTGTTAATAATGCCATCCTTTGTACTTATCCTGTGGTGACTATGTATAAAAAAATAAATTAAGCAGATTGTTTTTACTAAACTGCTGAAAGATAGCTAGATATTTTCTTGCCTTTATCCCTGTAAAACGGATTGATTTATTTAGCTTTGTGAACTAAATAACATTATGCAACAGATGCCTTGGCAGCCGTTTGTAAGTTTTAAAACACAAGCATATTTAAAGATAGTACAGTCAAGTATTTAGTGCTCTGAGAATGGATCTGATTTTATTGTTTTTTCTTTGTCTGTTCTTCTGTGTGATCTTAAGTGCAATTAACTTTTTTCTCTTCCATGTACAGCTATAGATTGTCCAGATGCAAAATAGTTAATATCTTCTGATTCTAAAGCTTTATTCTATTCACTTTATTGTATACATTTTAAATGTAACATTCCTGTGTTCTCGACAGATGCCTCTTCTAGCTCAAAGCCACCTCATATGAAAATGGTAAATTAAAAATTCCTTTTCTAGCTACCAAAGAGTTACTTATCAAGAGAACACAGAGACATTTTGTTTTGTTTTGTTTTTGCAGAACATGTTGAAAAATTCTCACCTTGGCCCTAGGGCATTTCATCAAGAGCAATCTTAAGTAAAAGCTTGCTTTTCACTTTTCAAAAGTAGGATTGTCTCTGTGCTCATGCCCTGGCCTTTCTAAATGGGCTGAAAATAATGTGTATGCAATTCTTTAGTTTCTCTTAATTTCTCGCGTTTCATCAGAATCTAGTCCAACTCAATGGCACTTATGAGACAATTAAATTTGGAAAATAACCTTATAGGGTTGACTCACTCATAGTAGTGAGGTGGTGTCTGCATTAAAGGGGAGAGGTGACAACAAGCCATGCGACATTTTCCTGTTTTCTTGACCACTTGATTCAAGCTTTGCCATAGAATAATTTTTTTCTGAGTTATTGATGTGAGAAAATTCACATAATCCTTAGTCCATCCTGTTCTTTATGACTTATGAAGGCCTTGCTCAAATCTCACCTAGATTGGCAAGAGGAAACATTTTACCTGCATGTAAAGGATAAACATAAAATGAATGTATACTAGTTAAAAAAAGAGGGAAGAAATAAATTAACCTAACCCAGGAACTGCTTGCTTAAGGAGGAGTCAAAAATGTGGAGTCGCAGTCAACTATTCAGTAATGGATAATTGCTGAAGCAATTAATCTTTATATGGAGAATGCCTAGATGCCACAATCAATCATATCAGAAAGACCCACATGGACTGTGGACTATACAGACGGGTCCTCATGGTGTCCATCAAAACTTGACATTCATGATTGCTCTCTAATGTAGCAAGAAGCCAGAAGGAACTGTGAGATGTGCTGTCAGAATGAGATAAATCAGGATTTTAAAATAAAATAAAAATGGATTCAATACCTGGAATTTATGAACTCTCCTACATGTGGAAGTCGCTTGTTTTGTCAGCTTATCAGAGCCAGCACAGTTACGGACAAGACTTAAATGAAAGCTACTCAGCCCCTGATAGATCCCAAATTTCCAGCAAATCCCTCTGCTATTTCATGAGATTTTCCCTGTCCTATTCTTTGTCCTAGACCACAAAAATCTTTTGCAAGATCATATTCTGCAGGTGCCTGCACATCTCTTTTCCTAAAACAGGGCACTCTTTGCCTGTAACTTCCTCATATTGAAATAGTGAAATCAAAATATATCTTTTTGGAGAATGTATGGGCAAAAGTTAGCTCACTGCCGTGCAGTTCAGGCTGAAGTAAACTTCTTTTTCCCCATCCCTGATCTTGTATCATCTCATCCCTCTTTGTCATCACTTGAGCTCTTGTTTCATCTTTCAACAGCTTATAAACTGGAATAGAGATTTTAGTTCCCGTGAGTGGTGACTGGTGGTTGAGTTTCTTACGATTGGACACTGCCTGCTCCTCTTCACTTTCACCAAGGTACACGATACTTGGCTGTGCATGAAGCTATCAGCATCAGAAAACTAAATTATCCATGCCTCCGTTTCTTCTCCGGTGATGACTGCTTTCATTCAGTCCCAATTGTTCAACATGTATAAGCCAATACATATTTATTGAGCAACTTCTATATGACAACAGAAAAAGGAAGAGGCATCTGTATTAATGGGGTTTGGGGAGTCTCTATATTCCTCTATCCTGGCATGAATCTCGCTTCATCATTATTGTTTGTTTACTTGATTGACAGTCTTTCATTTACAGTAACCTCTATTAAGGCAAGTCAGTGTATATTTATCTCATCATTGCATTTCCCGAGCCTAACATGGTACCTGGCACATGCCAGACCCCTAATAATTTTTGTGGAATGAATGTAGGAAGCGAGAGGGCATGGGAGGAGTTTCAGCAGGTGATCAGCAAGCTCACCTGCTTAAAATATCTCCTTATGCATTTTTCCTTTTGAGAAGATGTAAATACTCTATGGAAGGATTATAGCTACTTATTAATTTAATAACATTTGAATATTTAATTTGAATAACTATCCTTTCAGCCTTTTTTGAAATTTTCATTTATTATTTAGTTTTTCAAAAGTTCTATAGGAAAGGCAGGGCTATTAAGTAACTTTCTACATCTTGCAATTTAGAGTCAGTTACTTTAATTCAAAATTTCCGTAAAATAAAGTTTTTGTTAATTTGATTTGTGGGCTAACACATAAAGTATAGAAGCAGAAAGAAAAGAAGAAAGAGAAGAAATCATGATAGCCTCCTTTTCACTACTTTTTCTCCTCTTTCTCCACATGGTGGGCACTTAAGTATTCTCCCAACATAAAGACCACTAAAGCTCACTTCTTCTCCCAAAGGCAAGGACTCATTCATGGGTTAGATTTTGACTTACAACAAAAAGATTCCATAAACTGCCTTCTTCATCAGGTCATTAATAAACATCATCAGGTCATTAATAAACAAGTTGCCCAAACCATGGGCATCATCAGGTCATTAATAAACAAGTTGACTCTTTATTTGGTGGATCCATCAAACACACACTCTCTGAGTGTTTACTGTGAGCCAGGTACTAGTGACATGGTGATTGCTGATCCCTGCCCTTGAGCATCTCAAATATTCTTCTGGATTTTAAAGCATAATAGGAGATATACGATGCTTCAATCTTTTTCCTTTGCTCATTAAATATATCACTAATAGTCTCTAATGGCATAACCAATCAGGTTAAAAAAAAGTTCTTTTCCAAATATGTGAAATATTAGTGTATATCATAAAATTTCAGAACAACCTGTATCTTTGCATGGAGAATAAGCTGGAAAGTACCAATTGTTATCAGTCATGAAAATTACTTAAAATTATTTCTTAAATAGTTCTTAGGAGAACTCAATCATGCAATTCTTCTTCTCAGGCAGGACTCATTCTGACTCTCTGATCATTAGGCTTGTATTATTTAAGACCACATAGTCCAATTATCTCATTTAGTGCTCAGGATATTTGAGGCCAAATGAAGTCTGGACCCTTGCCCATGGCACTGAGAACATAAGTGATCAAGGACCTGTATCGCTTAACTTCCAAATCATGCTGGTGTTTAAAGAGACCAGTGTGCCCTTTAGGAAACTATCAGGCCAGCCATGTATTCTAAAGATCCAGAATGTAAGTGCAAACATTTCCACCGTCCTTGGGGGCGGGAAACCTGGCACAGAGCCGTAAGATTCACAAATGGAAATGATTCCTATTTGAAGGGAGTAAGCCAACAATCTGCTTCCTCAAAATCAAATGATGGTGCAGCTGTGTAACACTAGGGAGCAGCAACAGAGAGCTATTAGAAAATGGGTGGCTTTTCCCAACCCAAAACCCAGGAAGTCCCCTGTGCTAAGAAACAGAGAATCCAGAATTTGGCTTAGCAGTCAGTGACTATCAAGCAAAACTGCTTTTTGTAGGGCACAGCTTATCACTCTGGCTGTTCACCTGTGGCCACTTTGATGGCATCAGCAGCAGCCATATCTGCACATATCTCTGGTCACTCTTCTCTTTCCCTCTCCCTCTCTTTCTCTCTCTCTCCTCTCTCTCTCTTTTTCTCCTCCTTGGTCCAATTAACATGTTTATTCCCAGGTATACTAAAAAGGGCTAGCAAATAATTTCCCTATTTGACACTTTGCTCTTATGTGCTCTTTGAAATGCAAAACAAACAGTGAAGGTTAAGGTCCAATGGCTTCATTTCTAATCAACATATGCAGCTGTTACAAATGAGAGAAACATTAATTTTCCTTTTTATTAATTTGATTTTGAAAACTCACAATTTTGTTGATTCTTTTCCAGTTTTAAGTTTCAGTTTTGCAGTGCTTTGTGTTATTATTTAGATATTCCTGAAAATAGAGTTCACTTCGATTCTTTATCACTGCATATTGGATTATAGATTAACCATGCTCTGCTCTGTGGATTTAGCAGAAATACAGTCTCTCTATCTGTAATCTGGTTTTAGTGACCTCTAGTGCCAGGAAAGTTTAATTGCTCTGCTTTATTTTAGTTCAGAGTTGGCAGATTTCCTTCTAAAGCATACACATCTATGATAACATGTATTAAACAAGAGAACACGCCGATCTCAGTTTTCTATATGTGTGTGTGTCTATGTCTAGGCATAGACATATGTGTGTAAAGGAATCTTAATTTTTGCACTACAAGCAAACATACGATTTTTGTGGAGTATGTCTCGGCATTGGCCAAGTTCCACTAACAGAAAATACAAAACATATATTTTGTTTCAGGAGGAACCTACCTTTTGTTTTTTTCCATAAAACTGTTTTAGGAAGATTTATCCAAACTTGTTCCAGCATCGTTTAGATATGTGTGTTATGTTGTATAGAAAACCTTTAAGAAAATAGGAAGTTTTTCTTATTGTACAGCTCATATGCTGTTATCAAAATAAAAATAGGAATATCGAGCCCTCAGCTTAAAAATGTTTTAAGTCTTGGCTTTACAAAAAGTAAGAGCCTATCTATAACTTTATCTATATCTATATCTATATTTTAGCTTAACAAACTGATAATGACATTGGGTCCACACACATAAAATGTCTTTTAACCTATCAAAAAGTTTAAACGCACTTATATTTACAAAAGTACCCATTACTTGGTTATCATTTATTTCATAATTTTCATGGTAAACTGAGTTTCCTTTGAAGTAAGAATTATCCACAGTCTTGCACCCGTATGTAGTCTGAGTTCCACAAGATTCTTGAGAACTGAAAAACATCCACACTTAACATAAGGTACTTTTTGTTTAATTCTTCATATTTGGCCTGCTCCCCAATTAAATTGCCCTCTATACACTCCTCTCCACAGTCTTATTTTGATATTTCAGGTATTTGCCATAGGTTTTCATTGAGAATGAAATATCGTCTTACTATTTGGCCAAACGGTGAATAATCAGTAATATTGTGCAAACGAGCAGCATGAATAATAGATAAATCTGAAAGTCTAGAGATGCAGACTTCCAGCACTGGCATTTGGAAGGTATTATTCAGTGTGTGGCCCACCATTAAATAGGAAAATGTCGACATTTCAGTATATTTTTGTAGCAAAATCATCATCATCATCACACCGATCCTTCTTTTCCTGTATAAACAGTGCACAGTATCCCCTCACCTTACATAAGTAGCTATCCTTCAAGCACTACCTCTTTGTATGTAGGTCAGTTTTGTTGCCTTACACTTATGTCTACCATAACTGAGCATTCCACTTCTATTTATTTTTTTTGATGATATTACTTTACTCATCTCTCAGAGACATACTCTGTCTCTTGAGAGACAACATGATATTTTGGAAGGAGTTAGAATCAAGAGGTTTGAATCCCAGCTCCATTTCAATGATAGACCATTGTGGGTGAATTGGATTAAGATCTGAGTTCACCATGCAGATTGATAGTAGGGCCATCTGAAGCATGTTATTTAACTATCTGAGCCTCAGAACTTCTCCTTGACTATTTATATTTATCTCTATGGGATGCAATTTTGCAGTTAACTTTTTTCTTGAAATATTATCTAGAAGTGTGTATCCAGTGTGCTGCTGCCTTGCTTACAAAGCCTATCGCTTCTAAGCAAGAGAGCATATAGTACTAAAGTCCAAAAAAAGAATTAAAAAAATGCAACGCCTAGAAGAAATACGGTATGCTTTCAGCTCCAGTGGGCAATTTTCAAGGACCATTTAGTAATATCAATAACTGCCTCAGGCATGGTTTCTCATTCATTTACTGAAGAATCGCCAAGCTGGGGTCTCATTTTACTGCTTATTCATGTGTGTTCAGAAGTAGCCAGAAGTGATGCTGATGTTACATGCATGCAACTGGTCTTCAGCAGATAGCTGCAGAGTTTCTTGCCTGAGGAGGCTGATTTTCAAAAGGGATGCAACTAATAGTAAAGATATCAAAGGGAAGAAAGCCAGAGAACTGCTCAGGTAGAGTCTCCAGGTAGGAGGTAGGCATGTTTTTGGAATGTATTACCCAAGACTGGGATCTGACTGGATTTTCCAGGATAGGAGCTGGATTTTATCAATTACTCAAAGGAGACCAAAGCAAGGTTACTTACTCATGATAATCAGCTTTACAAAGCAAGATGTATAAACCAGCTGCCAACTTATTAATTTATGAACGAATTATCTTGATTTCCTATTTGTTATCCAAGGCATCTCCTTTCTCATATCTAGATATTTGAGAAAATATATTGTTAATTCATTTACCTGTTTATTCAACAAATATTCATTGAGTGTCTGCAGGACACCATGCTAGGCATAAATTGCAATAATTAACAAGGTAGTTAACTGCCTTTCTAGAGCATTCAGTTCTTTCATAAATACATATAGGTAAAAATATTATGCCAATAAAATGTGAAAAATGCTATGATATGTATAAATGAAGGGTTTGCCAAACTATTCATAGTTACTAAAAAGATTTATACCTAGATATATCCTAAGGAGCTTTTGAATTACAAAAGTCAAAGCTAATAGTAATGATAATAATAAAGCATTGTAATACGTAATCTGTATTAAATGTTTGTTACTAACCACTTTAAACGCATCATAGCACTGAACTTCACAACCTTCTGAGTGTTAGGTGCTGTTATCATTCTCATTTTATTGATCAGAAAATTCAGGATCAGAGAGATTAAGTTAATTCCCTTGGGTCCCACAACTTGTAAGTGGCTTTTTGTTTAGTGGGACACTAAATAACATCTGGTTGATTCCAAACCTCATACTTTTGACCTACATGTTCCCTGCCCTCAAGAGAAATAAGAGGAGAAAAGAGGGTAGTGGAGGATCTTAGTCTCAGAAAGAGGTAGCCAGACCCTTATCAGACATCCTGTCTGTAATATTAAAGCTGGAAGATCATGGAGCAATGTTGAAAGAGTTTTTAGCAGCATTTCTTTTAATGCAGGTTATTTCTACCAAAATGTAGTTTTTCTATGTTATATTTAATCTCATTGGTTCTAATTCATGAGGTTGATCTTTTAATGAACTGGTGCTCATTAGTGGAATCTTTCTTCAGACCCATATAAGCTGACCACAGGAATAGAGGAGGGACTTTTGATGTGCAAATCAAAGGAGAAGTAAGTCGCAGACAGTGTTTTCTTTCAAGGTGAAACCAATAGGTAGTCGGGCAATTTGTAAGACTTGGTGATAAGATCAGGTTGATTGCAAATGGCCTTGAGCACTTGGCTAATGAGACCACTTATAGTTAGGTGATCCTTATCTATGTCTAAATCAATGTCTTTTAGTTTTTTCCTTAAGCCAGGATGATGTTGAATAAACAAAGAAGGACAAAGCTTATGGCAGAGATCCTGTCCTTTTAGTTGATCAACAATGACTTCCATGAACATCTACCAATTTTTCCTCATAAAATTCGTGCTAAGAAATGGCAATCACACTTCCAACTCTCCTCCATATGCTTTATTGTCTCTTATGCCATACTACACATCAACATTTATGTATTTGCATAAATAACTTATACCAGGATATATTGATAAAGATTTATGAGAATTTTCCTAACTTATCATTCACTTTGTTATTCAGTTAAATGTAACTCAACACATAATGAAAGCCTACAGTGTACCAAGGACCACAGTGTGGAATTCTAGAAAGACAGGGTGACAGTGGAAGCATACTTATGTATCTTTCCAAATCCCCTTATAAAATGACACAACAAACAGATAGCCACAGCGAAATTCTATGGGTAACATTTACAACAGAGTACAAGCAGTGAGGATGAAACACCAGTAGCCACAAGATGTATATGGTATCAGCATCTGTGCAGCAGGAAGTAGAAAGAACCAATGGGAAGGTTGAGGACCTACACTAGAAGAACCCTCAGGGAGCTGGAGGTATTACCTGGAAGAGACAGTGGACCAATTTGAGAAGAGCTGCTAAGAAGAGGTGGGGTTTTCTCCACTGCAATCATGAATGAGCGCAAGTGCACACAGTAAGAAGATGTGGAGGGACTGGAATAACCTAGACCTAGTGAGCTCTCAAAATTGAACAGCCAGAGCACTCTTCTCCAACAGTGTCTCACACTGCAGAGATAATGCTGAGAGTGAAATCAACAGAGAACTGGACAGAAACAATGGAGCCAAAGGAAAAAAGTCTACATAAAAGTTGGGGAGGAGAAATAGAATTAAGATATATCAGAAAGCAAGCCACCATAAGTGGAAGACTACCCAGAAACAACAGAAGAGGGAGCTCTGTGAAGTTAGAAAAGCTATCTGGACTAAGCTTCCTCCTGAAAGTTTAGAGAAACTAACATAAAAAGGAGCAACAGGTAAATCATTAGGTCAAAGCCCGTACAAAGTTATTGTATTAAAAAAAATAGACTAAGGAGCAGAAGAACATTCTTTCAGAAAATGAGAGCATGCCGAAAAAGATTGAAGATAGGAAAGGAAGATCTATCCTACAGACGACAGGAATGCCTGAAGAAGTAAACCAAAGCAGAGGAACAGAATAAATAATAAGAATTATAATTCAAAAAATGTCCTGAAAAGAAAAAGACTTGAAAACACGTATTTAAAGAACATATTGTGTGCCTGAGAATTATGATTCAGGATCGCCAAAATCAAATTTTTCTAATGAAATTATGGAGTTTAAAAGTGAAAATTTCTGTGGGCATTTGGGTAAAAAAGCATATGACTTAAAGGAAAAATTAAATTAGATCATTATCAGATATTTTAACAGCAATGTTTTATGCCAAAAAAAACATAGAGTAACATTTAAAATATTCAAGGAAACTAAAATGTGAGCCAAAGATATTTTATCCAATAAAATTTATGTCCAAGTATAAAAGGCATAAAAAACATTTATTGAAATGCAAAAACTAAGGGGATATACTCCTATTAATTTCTTCTTGAAGAATTTACTAGAGAAAAGTTTCATATAAGCAAAATGCCCAGAGAAGCACTGATATCAAGAAGTAATGATGAGCATTAAAAGTATACTTACTTATATAACTAAGAGTAATTGAGGGCTAAAAGGGAATGAATATGGCTGTATATTTTGACAATATAGAACAACCATTAAATTAAAAAACTAGAAGGGAGAAAGGGGATATCATATACAAAATAATTAAATCTATTCAGGATTATAATTGGTCATGATAGTATTGTTATACTCATACTACTGTTTGTAGAATATGAGATAAAACAAATGAAAAATTGTAGAATTCTCTAATTCTGTTCCTGTCTCTTTGAAAACATTCTCAGTGTGGAAAAAAAAAATGGTTACATGTATACTGTTATTCTGAGACTATTATTTGTATGTTATGTGTATAGCATTAGATAAAGCAAATGAGAAATTATGGAATATTCCAACCCTGTCATATCGTGTGCTCACGGGAATCAAGATTCTTCATGTAGAAAAATATATAGATATAACATAGAAAAGTTCAGTAAAACCATGTAGTACTATATTTGAATTGGAAATATCAGAATAAACCCATGAGATGACTTATATTTAAAAATTAAATGTGTGTATATATAAGTATATGTATACATGTATATGTACTTTGTGTGTATGTGTGCGTGTGTGTGTGAGTGTGTGTCTTTCAGTATGTCTACCGAACAGGTCTATAAATTATGACAACCCCTAGCAATGAACATCCTTAGTGCTTAGTCTTGCAGTCCTGAAATGCCCTTTCCTGCTGAAAGAAATCAGTGCTTCTTGGGGGAATGGTCGATCCTGAGTCCCGGCCAGAAAATATACAAGATTAGTCTGGAACATCCTGCCACGTCAGATAGCAAAGACTGTATCAACACCTCTATGATGTCAAAAGGATCCAGGGACTTACTTAAAGAGACTCCCACTGCTTAAAGATGGAACAAGTTGAGTTTCAATGAAGATACCAATTTCAGTGTATTGCAACCTCTAAAATATATTGAAATTCATGGTTCAGAATGATATTAAAAAGCCAATTGGTTGCTTTCCAGGATGAGTGGAAACCAATTCATTATCTTGTAAACCCAGCATATAACAAGAAAACATCAAACATTTATTTTCCCCTTCCCACGTACTTATAACGCTGGGTAGTAAATAAAGGATAGTTTCTCCTTATGAGGAAAATGTCTCTTTGCAAAATTATTTCAGTTAGTAAATTAAAACAAAATGATAGAATTCAAATATCACTATTTTGCACTTTAAGTGAAAAAATGGATCGTGCAGTGAGCATCAATGGCTGTTATCGTCACAAAAGGAGAGAAAACTAGGTATTATGTGCCTCCTGATGAAAGAATATGACACCGTCTACAGTCTTGTCAAAGAAATTAAGGCTGAGTCTGACCAAGCAGGAAATGTAGTGGACATAAGAGCATGTTAAAGAGTTCATAATATTAAAAAAAAAGAAAAGAAAAATCCAGACTGTGGGAAAATTTGCTTTGTTCTTTAGCAGGAACTTGTAATAAAAAGAAAGAAATGGAGGGGAAAACTATAGCTTAAAATAAACCTAAAAGACACACACAAATTTTTTAAATGGGCAAGATTAAACTATACTTGGTGGTAAAAATCAGAAAGGAACGCAAGGAAGTTATTACTGTAAAAGTTAACACAGTGGTTATTTTTGAAAGAGAAGGCTGTGATTGGAATGAAGTATCTGGAAGGGCTTCCAGAGAGGTTGGCCTGTGTTGTGTTTACACAACAAAATAAACTGTGAGGTAGATAATGGTATTTTCTCTTTAAGGGTGGAGACACTGTGACCTATTAGCAGTTACAAACCAGGTAAATTTGGAATTAGGAATTGACTCTTTACTTTCCAAAATCATTTCTTCCTCCTTCCCCCCCTCCTACTCTCTCCCTCTCTCTTCCTTCTTTCCTTTATCCTTCCTCCCTTCCTCCCTTCTTCCTTCCTCCTTTCCTTCCTTCCTTCCTTTTTTTGTTTCTTACTTTCTTTTTTTGTAGTTTAGCTATCTTTACAAATGCATCCCCATGACACTAAAATCATAATAGCTCCCTGTATTGGGATATAGTTGTAAATAGGACAATTAAAACAGAAATAGATATATTAAAGGCCATTTAAAAAATTATTTATTCCCTGGTTTAGGCAAGTTAACTTTATTTGGTTTTCTAAATTCTCATGCTAGACTTTAGAAAGCAGGAATGCCATTAACTGACATGTTGGGGAAATAAAATTTAAAAAATCTTTGCCCGACTCAGAAATCCTTTCCACAAAGGTAGAGTAGAGTCAGAAAACAGTCTTGTTATTGAATAAGCGTTAAACCAAAATGTGACGCACCTCACAGGCAATCCTCTAAGAGATTGCAAAGACAGAAAGAAATCTCACCATTTTGGATTGCCAAGCAGATGACAACCCATTGCAAGTGTGTTTTCAAGATACACAATAACTAGTCCTCAAGTCAGAGGACTTGACAGCACCATTTGTCACATATAGTTCATCCTGACTTTACCTGCTAGCTGGGGTTGACCATCTGTGTTAGCTAAGTGGATTTATCCTCAGGGAGGAAAATTTCTCATCCTTTTATGACAAAGGTACTTTTACAACTTAGAGCGAGCTAGGCACTGTTGGGAAAGAGAGAGAATCCCCCTGCGCCCTTTCCGTTAAGGTTCTTATGGCTGTCCAATTAATTAAAAGACAGGTTAGCAGGAGAAAATCAAACAAAGTTTAATAACATGTATACATGGGAGAAACCAGGGAAACTGAGTTTCTCAACAAATGGCAGAGGTTTTTCACCTTAAATAGATTTAGATAAAGACAAAGGAGGATGTTGGTGGTGGGGGAGGAGACAGCTATGGGGGATTTCAGAGGGGAAGAAGACAATTCACATGGAGATGGAAACGCAAATGTTTATCTGACAACCATTTACAGGGCCACCTAGAGAATGTGGCCGGAGAGACAGAATTTTTGATAAGATGGGCCTGTTGGTGACTTTACTATTGTAACATCTATTTTACATTATATTACAGCCATCAGATGGTAGGCTCCTTCCTGAAACAGGCCTTCTATGTGAAATTCTTTAGGCAGTTTGGGGGAGGTCAAATATCCATCAGAGAAAATAATCAAGGTAAAGAGACATGTTTTGAGATGGCCAAACTTTGATCTCCCGCAGCACCAACCACAGTTAGGCTCCTCCCCTCCCACAGAAACTGGGATTCTGGGGTTCTAGCTCCCTGGATGTTTCCATTTCAAAAAGGTGGCTCTCAGGTCTTTGAGAAAAACATTCCTGGGTTGTAAAGGCCTATCTAGTTCTCAAAATGATTTATACGAAGTTCAAAATACTTATAATTAGGAAATTTTCTAAAGTAAATGCTCAAAGAAAAAGGAGGGGAGGGAAGTCTCTTCCTTTATTTTCAACAGGAAGAATTAAGCCTTTTAATTTTAATTTGTATTTGTCCTTACTCACACAAGAGTATAACTGTAAGAGGTTATTTTTCTTAAGGGTATCACAAAAAGATTTCATTTTTCTTGTTTTTCTTTGACCAGATTAAGCCATGATAATATTATCTTCTCCAGACCATCAGAAGTGGAATTTATATAATTCTGAAGAGATGGTGATTTTCTTAATTGTTTTATATATATATGAATATAAATTATATATATATATAAATTATATATATAATATATAAATATATATTATATATATAAATTTTTATATATTAAATTTTTATATATTTTAATTAATTAATTAATTTATTTTTTTCCACATGAGCCTGCCTTTTTTCCTGTTAAACTTTAAACTCCTCAAGGGCAGGGATCCCGTTGGCGCTTTCCCTTATATTTCCTTAGAGTATCTAGTGCAGCCCTTTCATGCCCAGTGGGTGCTCAATAGCTATTTTTCAGCCAACTGGTAAAATGATTGTAATCTGTATTGGGTTCTGGGCAGCTGCTATTAATAGAGGCAATTTTGCTTGAGAAATGTCTAAAACCTATTTGCTCTGTCATTTTCCTTTTCCTCTGATAAAATCAAATACATCCTAGGATTCATTTCTCTTTTTTTCAAAGAATCTTTCTGTATGAAGTTTGCTACATTTAATAGAAAATTTAAAAAGTTTTTTTAAGAGAGAGACAAATCACCTGAAATTTTTTGATGTTGAGTCTTTTAATCGAAAATCTGTGTTCTTTTCTCAGACTGAGGAAAGATACCCATGGATAAATGTCAGTGATGGTTGATGTCTGGGATGGCTTGGTTAGACCAAACATTTTCAATAATTTGAACAAATTCAGAGTAGAATAGCTATTAAGGAGCCTCCACTTGACTCATCCATAGGAGGAGTGTTATACTTATTATTATTATTTTTTGTGTGCGTGAGGAAGATCAACCCTGAGCTAACATCCATGCCAATCCTCCTCTTTTTGCTGAGGAAGACTGGCCCTGAGCTAACATCTGTGCCCATCTTCCTCAACTTTATATGGGATGCCACCACAGCATGGCCTTATACTTATTTTTTAAGGTAATCATTTAAAATTATTATTATTCGAATGCTTACTTTGCTAAAAGAAATATTCTGTTTTGATCTTAAATATGCCCTGTTTCTGTATCATAAATCAGATTCTTTCTTCCAGAAACAAAAATATTTCTATTGGGATTTTATTACTGATCAAGAACACTTACACTATTGTATTAGAATTGTCTTTGCAGTAAGCTCCTTGAGGGCAGCTTATGCTATCTTATTCATTTGTATAACCTGGCACAAGACAAACTCTAAATAAATGTCTTGAATTTATCAGTGACAGTGGTGGATGAAGGTGTTTATTAGATGGAATAGCAGTTCTCAAAGCAGGATCTGACTCTATGTTGTATCTACCTCTAGTTTTTCTCCTATATCTTTGGATAATTCACATTATAGAGAAGCAATTTTTCTGTCCACGGTGAGACCCAGGCAGGGCCACCAGAAAACAACCCCGACTCTTAACTCAGTATCACTTTAGCCTCACGGCTATGGGCAGTTCTCATCGGCTCACTTTGTCTGTCCTTAAACCATGGATATTTTATAGACAATATTCCCTTCAGTGACCTACCCAGGAGCTCTGCTTGTCCCCCACCTCCTACTCGTCTCTGCTTTCTATAAGTTACAGAGGACAGCTTTTACTATATTCAAAATGTCTCCTCTACAGTTTCCCTCTTCCTTGATACAACACCCAAGGAGCAGCTGGGAGCAGAAAGATTCAAATAAGCAATCAATCACATTAACACTCATGGAGTCTCTCCTCCAATATTTGACATTTTGTTGACATGCTATCAGAGCACTTCACACTTGACTGGTAAGCCATGAAAACAATTACTGGGTCCTAACAGGAACTGGAAAAAAAAAAAAAGAGTCCTTTTAAAACACCATCCTAAAAATTGCTAACACCATAGCATCCTGAAATAAATGCAAGATTGTTCGATGGTACTCATGGAAATTATACAATGCTCTGTAAAGGCAGCAAATATGTTGTAAAGAAAAGAAAATACTTCTTAGGTTTGGGGGCAGTCTCAGTTTTCGGTGATCAGTAACATCCATAAATCATATAAGATTTCCTTGGAATCTTACTATATTAGCAGTTAGTAAATGAATCCAGTAAGGGAGTATTATTGCATAAATAAAAGTTAATGATACCACCTATCCTTGGTGACCATAGTTTCTGGGGTGGCACATAAATATAGCATTAAATTGTAGGAAAAGAGAGGCTTAGGGAATGGGTGATTTGCCATTTTAAGGCGTACTCTATAATTTCCTGCAACCATTCAGATGGTGAGGAGTGAACAGCAGAGGAGGTGGTAGGGAGCCAGGATATTAACAAGAGAATATGCATTGCTTAAAACTTCTCCCGTAATGTTGCTCAGAGGGTGAATGACAGTTGTAGACCAAGGTGGGTAAGGGTGGATTCCACCAAGAGGCATTGTATTGGTTAAGTAATGGTCTTGATGAGGGAAATTTACAAACCAGGGCCAGTTAGGAGAGGCACGTGTACCCACATCCTCTCATCCTTTTATGGAGAACTGTCGGGACCTAGGTGAAGTTTATGGAGCCACAATTGGTTTACTCTCTTCAGGAAGCAACCACCTTTTGTGGCCCTTCCTCTTTATAGGGCAAACACGTGAGCATTGCTATCTGGGGCCCACGGCAAAAAGATTCCAGAAAACTTGGATTTGGATGCCAGGTTATATACGAGTTGCCTGGGAAAGCCCATAACCTGGAGAGTTTGGAGCTCTCAGGAGGTTGTAGCCTCTTCTGCTTTGAGAAGGTTGCCACTGTTGCTTGGAAAGCTCATTCAGCCACAGCCTCCCCGTAGACTAGAGGGGAAGTTAAAGGTCCTAGCTTGCTGCTTGTCCGAGCAAACCAGAATGTTACCAGAATTATCTATCTGGATAATAGCATCAAAATTAGATACTAATTAGAGAGCAGCCTCATGGAGTACAGAGGCTTTCAATTAATAAATTGACAAATATTTAAAGAATACTAACTATATATTGAGCTTTATATTTCTTCATTTAGTTTTTATAAGACTTCATTTTACAGATGGGAAAACAGATTTTTATTTTATTTTATTTATTTTTTTGCATGAGGAAGATCAGCCCTGAGCTAACATCCATGCTAATCCTCCTCTTTTTGCTGAGGAAGACCGGCTCTGAGCTAACTTCTATTGCCAATCCTCTTCCTTTTTTTTTCCCCCAAAGCCCCAATAGATAGTTGTATGTCATAGTTGCACATCCTTCTAGTTGCTGTATGTGGGATGTGGCCTCAGCATGGCCGGAGAAGTGGTGCATCGGTGCGCGCCCAGGATCCGAACCCAAGACGCCAGTAGCAGAGCGTGCACAGTTAACGACTAAGCCACAGGGCCGGCCCAAGGGAAACAGATATTTTAGAGAGGTAAAGTTGCCAAACCTGGGTAAGTGGCACAACCAATTTGAATACAAAATTGATGTGCTCTACGTTATACCATCCTGGCTCCAAAACTAGTGTGCTTTCCAATACAAAAATCTCCTTCCGTATCTGTGAAATTGTAGGAGTTCAGAGAGATGGAGCTCTGAGAAGAATCCAGGGGAAGTTGTAAAACTTGAATTCAAAGAAGTGGAACTCAAAGATTGATCAAGGGCATGCTGTAAAAATAGATATCTGAGTCATAAGTGCCATGCTTAGTTTGGTTTCAATTAGGGAAAAGATGGAACTATGATTTAAGTGTATCTGTCTATGATGGCTGCAGATTCCCAATACCTTCACAAGGACATGCTCAGCATTAATAGGATTTATAGAGATTTTAAATAAACTAGTTAAAGCTAAAGTCACCTTAGGAATCATTATCACCATCATTGGACTCATATCCTAATAATAACCATTATTATAACTACAATTGGTAGATCACCTTACGGTTTATACATACCTTATCTCATCTATGGGATAGTTACACTTCCCTTTTTTTTTTTTTAAGAGATGAAAAAACTAAAATTCAGAGCATTTAGGTGATTTGCCCAATATACCAAGAGCTAGAATTTGAACCAAGACCTTCTGTCCCCACATGTGTAGCTCATTTTCAGAAATCGTAAACACCTTTGGCAGTGGTGTTTCATACATCCTAGGACACATCTAAAACGTTTTGCAAAGTAGTTTTTTATATTCCAGTTATACAACGGGTAAAGTGGTTTCAGGGTCACATCATTTCTCTAAATGAGTTCCATTCTTAAAAAATTATACTTATTATACACAATATTATAATTGTTGCCATTATAGTTCTCACTCCCATTCTTATTAAGAATATGTATATCAGCATTAAATTTGCCTTTTATACTCTTGATAATCAAGACATTTTTAAAGCCATTTTTAAAGTACTGACTTAGAAAATGATTGTCAAGGTCTTCGAGGTTGTTATTATCTCCACAAGCGTAAATGATCAGAAATAGCTGTGAGCAATAGACCTTTATTGCAGACATATAGGAGAGAGATGCAGGGACATTACGATGATGTCCTTCTTCATTTTCCTCTGTTGAAGAGGATTTGTAGATCTTAAACTCTTTCTAAGTAGCAGGTAATACAAAGGGAGGGATTTTAGTTTAGCATCACTCAGAGGCCATGATAAGATCTTCAGTGAAATGACACCATTTTGGCCTTCCTGTAAAATGCCCCTCTCTCAGGCTTGGCAGAGAACCAGAAAACATTCATGAATTTAGCCTTGGCAGAGAAAGACCAGCTAAGTTCTACTGACATCTTGATAGTAAAAGCCACTCGTTGTTATAACTCGGTAGAAGAGGTCATTTATAAACCATTTGTCATATTTTGTTTCTTTAATCCATACATTAACCCTGCAAGGAAAATGTTATTCCATGTATTATTTGGATGGAGCCACCAAGACCCAGAGAGGTTAAGTGATTTGCTCAAGGCCACAGAGCTAGTAAGTGGAATAGCTTGGGCTCAATTTATGTCTTCTGATTCCACCAGCTTTGTTCCTTGCACTATTCCGTTTTGTTTTCCAATTAATAACTTACTTCATTTGTACTTTTTAAAAAAAGTTAACATATTTAAACCATTAGCATAATGTTGAACATTTTGTCGTTTATTCTACTGCAGAGTGCCAAAGTCAATTTGGCATGACTGTATGAATTGCCTTGAATATTTTACAGTATTTGTTTTGTTGTTGAAATTCTGGAGATGTTTCTAATGACATGTCTTCACTTTTCTTAAAAACTCAGAATTAATTTTGATACTTGCTATTAATATAGATTTAATGTTATAGAACTGTATCAAAACAGTTGTTTGTACTAAAACAATTGCCTATTAAAAATAAATAGATAATGGGCTTAGAACACTAATCTCTGTGCTCTGTGATGATGTTCTCAAGCTTTGCAGATGATAACAATCACCTGGAGTGTTCATTAAACACAGAGCTTCCCTAGGGCCCTGTCCTGTAGATTTGGATTTGATGAGCTTCCAGACTTTATATTTTTAAGAAATACCTTCAGGAATTTTTCTCATGAAGGAAGTTTGGGATACACTGTCCTATATCAACTTTGGATTGATTTCTGTCCACAGCAAAGCTACAGTCCCAGCATCAGCCACATCTGTGTTCCAGACCCAGCTCTGACACTCACCTGATAAGTGACTTTTGCAAGATTTTTATCTAGATGAACAACGATTTATTCATTTGTAAAATGTGAATACTAATATCCTCTTGGAAGAATGTGAGAATTAAATGAAAGAAGTACCTAGTATAATGTTCAATAAAGTGATCCACAGTAGGTACTTAATAAATAGCTGTCCCCTTTCCTTCCTTGTAGTGTATTAGAGTTGGGAAATACTTTTAAGGGAAATATAGACACCTAGCTTCAGTAGAGGGCATTTTATTAAAATATGAAGTGTGTGTGTGTTGTGTGTTTTCACTTAATAAAAGAAAAAGTGGGAAAAAGTCAAAATCCGTGCAAAAGTTAGAAATTTGTGGAATGCAAAAAGGTTTATTCTTGAATTTTGCTCTCAGATAATACTAATTTCCATGGTACTGAAAATTTATTAAGTGCTGGTGCTTTCCACACGTTATCTTTCGAGCTCAGACGACACCCCCAGGCAGTGCTCTTTTGCTCACTTGCCTGTGTACGTGCCAGGGCACAGAGAGCCTAAGTTATCTGCCAAATTTACTTACTAGTGACATAGCCAGGATTTGGACCTGGTTCTCTCTGATTCAAAAGCAAGTGCTCCTAACCTGTAAGATATTCTCTTTTCAGTGTCCCTTCCCAGTCCTGACCCCAAATTCACTTTCTTATTTAGAGTTAATTAAAAACAAAGAGCAATGCAGAAATTGAAACCTTCCCTCATGGCCCCTCAGTCCTCAGGTAAATTGCAGCCTATTCTTGGTGTTGTAAGAAGCTCGGGCTTCATTGCCGTGTAAGATGTTAACTGCTCTGGTTTAGGACGGAATCTTTCTTTGAGGACAGGCTCTGAAGAGAATAGCTAATTTGCCTCTTTGATTATGCCTTCACATTCTGCAACCTTGTCTATCACTGTCCTTTCTCAGTAAGGAGGTAAAAGCTGAGTGAATGGAATACCTTCCTCTGAAGAGTAAAAAAAAAAAAAGAGAAACTGTCCTGTTTTAAGTCAGAGGAGGATTTTAGAGAAGGTGGTGGTGACGTGCTAAGCAACACTGCAGCTCCAGATCAAGGGCGCCTGGCTCCCCGGAGTCGTTTCTCCTGGGGTCACTCCTACAATGCAAGCGGAGACCTATGAGGACTTCCCTAAACCCCTCCCAACTTGTTCACCTGGGCTTTTGTGTGAGTAATCTTCTTTGGAGCTACAGGACAAGAAAGCTTTCCAGCTGATTATACTGTGCAATATCAAGAGTCTCCAGATCACAGTCTGTCTTGTCCACTGATGTGCTCTGTGACCTGGACGTGTTAATGATGCATCCCGTTCACCGGGCTCCTACTATATGCCAGACATAGTGACCTTCCCCAGGGACTGTTATCATCCCCATTTTATATCCAAGTGAAATGAGGCCCATGGAGGTTAAGTAACTTCCTTTGGACACAGAGGCAGAAAATGGGAGAGCCAGAATACAAAATTAGACTTCATACTCCCAAATCATCACTCTTTTCGGTATAAAGCCCAAGCAAGCCCTGGTACCTCACACTTAAGTCGAGGAGCAGTGGAACCTGCAGAGTTAGGGACCACACTACAGGGTTTCCAAACTTCCTCTCAGCCTCGTGAATCCATTCTGCTCAACTTGGTAAATACGGAAAAGACACTGTTGAATTGCTCACTTCTGAATATACCCTAGGGGTTTGGAGAAACAACCTGAATACTCTATGCAGAGTATTTCACAGAATTTTTTATACTAAATTTCTTCTGTGGAAAATACATGCCCATATTTACGAACATAGAGAGTGCAGCACAAATCGTATGCCTGCGTACGTATTTCTCTTTAAGCTGTAGTGTGAATGATGGTGTGGAACATCAGATGTTCTCTGTCTGCAGCACATTCCTCATCATCTACCTCCAGGTTTCTGAATGAATTACTACAGAGTTATCTACCTCTGGCTTTTCCACTTGATGGGAAATTAATTGTGGTTGGTCTCTAGAAGAAGGACCGCAGGTGGCTTTGGCAAAATTACCAAGAGAAGTTATTCAAAGGGCCATTCTGCCTGTATTTGTTACTCCAGCCAGTCTCACCTTCTGATGCCACCAAGATCCCAATTCGTTTTTGTTTCTTTTTTTTTTTTTGAGGAAGATTGGCCCTGTGCTAACGTCTGTTGCTAATCTTCCTCTTTTTCTTTTTTCTCCCCAAAGCCCCAGTACATAGTTGTGTATCATAGTTGTAGAATTTTAGCTCTTCTTATGTGGGATGTGGTCTCAGCATGGCTTTATGAGCGGTGAGTAGGTCTGCATCCAGGATCCGAAACCGCAAACCTTGGGCCAGTGAAGTGGAACGCTCGAACTTAACTGTTACACCTCCAAGCTGGCCCCAAGAGCCCAATTCTTACATAATATTTTCAGACTTTTCAAACCTGAGTCTCAATATTATTATTTTTAAAATGGATTTAACAATATCTATTTTATGGCTTATTGTGGGATTATATGAATTGTGTCTGACCATTTTACTAAGTGCTCTGGTGTGCATTATTTAGCCCAGATGAATAAAAACAATACTATTTTATGATTATTCTTTCTTGAATCTAAATCATAACATGGTTTTTATGCTATTTCAATAAGTTGGATGGTGTGGAAGAGAGCGGATAAGTTCCATGGATACTGACGAAAAAGATTCCTGAGTCAGAGATAAACGACTTTATTATTCATGGCAAAACAGTAGCAAGAATATCATCACATGTGTACTGGCCCCTCAAGCCCCAACCTCACAAGATGACGTGGAAGCCAGGTGGAACATGCACATACAATGGTCTTTTCTAGAAGAAAAGAACCCTGAGCTTAGGGGATTGCCACTTTTTGTTTTATGCTAGTGATGAACACTTTAAAATTTAATTTAAAATAATTACAAGTTACAGTAACGTCAAATATATGCAATACTTAGGGACAAATCTGACAAATGATGTGCAATATTTGTTCCCTGGAAATTAGATAATATTGCTGAGAGAAATTAAAAGGCCCCAAATTAGTAGAGTGTTACACCGTATTCATGAGTCAGATGATGAAATATTAAAATGTCAGTTCTTCCCAAATTGAACTATAGATTCAGTGCAAACCCACTCAGACAGAGGAAACACCAACTGCAATGTCCCTTAGGCAGTGACACGCTGAGCATGTCTGAGAAACCACTTTTATAGCAAGCCGTGAGCCCCTCTCCTTTGTCCTGAAGGAGACTTACTGTGTTGCTGGACTACATGGTGCATTATTGCAATGCATTTTCTCACTTCTGGGATGAAAGAACGGTCAAGACCTTGTGATTTTGGCACACTCAGCAAGACTTATAGGAACTCAAAAGGTCCATGGCAGGCTGCCTCCCAGCAATTATGTGCCAAACACTACAATTAAATGATAGACATTATCTCATTTAAATTCAAAGAAGAGCTCTATAAGGTAAAAATGATTTCCCCCACATACTAGATGAATAAACTGAGGCTCAAAGAGGTTGACTTCCCCAAGAATATGTAGCCAGTTAGACACAAGTATGTCTGACTCCAAATCTGTTGCTTTTCCCACCATAAATCATTCCTCTTCCAATTGGGCAAGTGACACAATAAGGATAATGAGCAGGTTGGCACCTGGCCAAGCAGATCTGAAGATCTTGAGACCGCTCTACCCAGCCAGAAGGACTTCAAAGCCCTCTGCCTTGGGAACCGGAAGACAATGGATTCTCATCCCAGTTTTCTCTTTCCTTCCAGTCTTCTCCGCTGGGTGTTTCCCTTCCCACTGCGGTTTGGTTTGGGAGTCCCTGAGAGGAAAGTAGAATCTTGGTGCACTCTGCTTGATTCCTCCCTCAGGAATGGAAGAATGCAGAAGATGAGACTGCAGGGGTTGTTCTTAGAGAACAGATGAAAAATGAAAGTTTGTTACTCTCAGCTCTCGTGACTGCCAGTTCCTCTTTTGACAAGACAGGAAATTCTGAATTTTGCAGATTCCGGAGCCAAGGAGTCAATGCCAGAAAAATGAAAAAATGTATTGTACTTTGAAGTCAGATTACCCAAATGGATAACTCCATTCTCAAGTCTTCAGTGTGTCCATTAGTATAAAGAGAGAGTTAAGCTAAATAATCTCTATGTTCCTTCTAACTTTTGGTTCCCATTAGAACAGCTTCCCATTTCTCCTACTGCTTTTCCTCTTCTTTCTCTTCGGATAATCCTAGAAATATTTAGTTTGGCTGTGTAAGGACAATACTAATTATAGTAATTTATGTGAACCCTTTAGCAATTATGACTAATCACCATGCAACACAATAGCGATTATGCATATCATTAAATATGCATCAGATTAATTTGGTTGTGAGTTTTATTTGATTGCAACACTAAACTCTTCACATAGTCATTCTTCAAAGTCTGTTGCTCATTGTAATATGGTCATCTGCTCACAAATTTAAAACGGCTGTGGGTACTTTGCACAGGGTCCTTTCTTCTACTGTATAATCGATGGCCTTGGACCAATCACTTATGTCCTCTGAAGTAGTCTCTTTATTTATAAAATAAACATGTCTGTGACATAGGTTCCTTAAAATGTCTGCCTGGCCATAGTAATTGTCTTTAGGTTCCCTAACTCATCTTTATTTTTCCTGCTTTATTTTATTTCTATATCTTTTGATTAATGTGCAGAATTTTATTCTAAAAGACAAACTCAAAAGTTAAAACATATCTATGTTTCCAAAAAGGAAGATATAGAAATTAATACTCACCAGATAAAAATTTATTTATAAATTTTGGTTAAACTGTTTGGTTAACTGGTTAAAATGTGGTAAAGTAAATCCAGTAAGTCATAACTGGACAAAAAAATGGGGCTCATTCAGACAAGTTAACTTATAAATAAAGAAATTTAGTTTTCTGTGGGCACCTATAGGAGTAGGCATGCAAATTGAGGTTTCTAAAATAAAAGCCCTAAAATCACAAACTCATTACTCTCTATGTAGTTCCAATATTGCTTTCCAAATCAAAATAAACATTCTTAAACTCAGGGGAAGGCATATGGTACTAGAATGTGGAGATGGTTTTATAGATATAATATGAAGACTCTGGTCTTGAGAGGATAAAGGGAATATTTTTCAGAAGGAGAAGTTTTCTGTAACAAATATTTGAACATAATGGTAAGTCTGATGCGTGTTGAGCTTGGAAACCTGACAAGAACAGGAGATCATATTGGGGAGCAGGAAATAAAGGCCTTAGGATGAAGTAAAAGAGAAACTAAATGAGAGAAGGCTTTGAAAGTCACGTTGGGTTTGTGATCTGAAGGCCAGGAATTAGTCATCACAATTACACTATTTTTTGTGTGGCTTTTTAGTACATAAGCAAGCAATAGGAAAAGATGAGGCATTTCACAATTATAACAAAAAATATGATTCCTTGAGCATGACTACACATCAAAACAATTGAATTTATATAAAAATGTACAAGTGCCATATGCTAGATAATTACTTACACCTAGTTCTTTATCAATCTCTATTTTGATTTATTGTTAGTCTCATAGTATTTTACATCTTTATTTTTGGCAATTTTGTCTATACTTCTGCTAACTGTTTGGAGGAGACTTTTTAAAGGAATCTAATTAGACATATGTTGTCCTAATGAATCCATAAAATTACCCAATTTTCTTCAGCATTCAGTCTAAGAACAACAACAACAAACCCTTTAGGAATGTCTCAAGAAAATTTGATACTATTCATAGAAAAGAGAATCTGGAGAATCTGATTAGTCCGTGAAAATCTCAGGTTATTAAGAACAATGTATTAAGGATAGCAATCTAGTGAACTAACGGAAACCATTTGGATGTGCTTCTCCCCTCAATAAAAAACAGTATTTTAGTAACGAATCATTTTCTAACAATGGTTAGTTGTTTTGATATGTCTTTTTTTTTAATTTTTTTTTCTGGCAGTACTTTATTTAACAACATGGATTCTTTCTTAATAGGAGAGGTTGTTGGCTGAAAAATTCTGATTTGCAGAAATTATCTTAATAAAATGAATCTCTGTGGATGGTCATTTTTATCATTATAATTTATTCATTTTATAGAAAAAGCACAGTGTAAATCAAATGCGGGCTATGTTAAATACACATAGAAGGTGCCATCTGCAAGGAAACTAGGATTTAACCAAAGAGTGTATAATTTATTATTGTCTCCAAACATGTATGTTCTTTGTTTTTTCCTTGGAGTAACATTGGAGATATTATCAAGATGTTTAGAATTAAGTGTCAAAAATGAATGGAGAGAGTTTCAGTTGAAAGATACCACCCTAATCCTCAACACGCACCCTCGCACCACCAAGACAAAGCAAGTACTTAATTACTGTGTTAAAATTGCAGAGAATGACTGTTCTTTCTTTCTGTGATATACAGATATCTGCCAGTGACCATTAAATGTGAGGTATGGATATTTAGAACTTCCTACTTCCCAAAATAAAAGCAGCCACATTACTGACACAGGTTTTTTTTTCTGTATTTATAGCTTCTGGTTAAATCCCCCATCAGATTGCTTTCTTCTAGTGGATACTTACTAAGTTATCTGCAATTGTTTTATTAAGACATAGAATTGAGCTTCATCCAATATAATAATAGCTAATATTGTTTTAGGGGTTATTATATGTCAAGAAGCTTCTTCAGTGCTTGACATATAGAAATTTAATTTAATCCTCACCACAACCCTGAAGTAGGTATTATGATTTTCTTCTTTTTACAAAGGGGAAAAGTGAGGAGCAGAAAAGTTAAAGAAGCTTCCCAGGTCACAGAGTTAGCAAATGGTCAGACCAGGATTCAAACACAGGCTGGTGAACCTCAGAGCCCGCTTTCATAATCATCTCGTGATTGCTACCATCTATCTGTGCTTAATCCGTGGCGGGGACGTGCTGAGTACTTTATTTATGTTATTTCACTGATCTTACATCAAAGAAGTGGGTTGGGTAATATTATTCTCCTTAGTTTATAGACATAAGAGCTGAGGCTCAGAGAGGTTCAATAACTGGCCTTGGGTCACATTCATAACACTTGAAAAAGCTGAGATTTGAATTGGGGCTTTCTTTGTCCAAAGGCCAAGTTCTTAACAACCACATTATTATTCTGTCTTATGTATTTATATAATCTTTAAAACAATTAACCACTTTTAAAAAAATCTGTACCAATTCAATATAACTTGTCAAACTCATCTGAAAAACAGGGTTGTCTCCCTGAATCTAAATGAACTCCAGAGGAACTTTCCTCTGGTGCCTTCCAGGGATAACATTTCTCAAGCATGATATAGCACGTCAAGTTAAGAGTTATTTGAAACTAAGTAGATTAATAAATAGGTTTTACCTTTTAAAGAATGGCTTTACCTAAGGGAGAGTTATAAAATGAAAAAGAAGAATCCTAAAGGTATTCCTTAACTTCATTTAGCATGATTATGAAATACTAGGAAAATATATATGCTTAATCTTATTGGTGTATGTAATTGGCAAATTCTTCATTAAAATAATTATTAGTCACTGAACTCAATATGCTCACCTATAATTTACTCTCAGCAAGATCTTAGAACAAGATTCTGTTATTGATCATCAGTAACATCCAAAGTGGTGCCCTGGTTCGGTTTCTTTGATAGTTTGTATCTTCTTGATCTTATGTTTAACAGAGAATGCATGAGGCAATTTTGATAACAAATTCTCTATATCTTAATGCTGAAAGGAACTTTGGAAATTATTTAGTCCAAATTCATTGAGGAAACTGAGCTATGAAGAAGTTTGGTCAAGGTAATAAACTGTAGAATTAGTACTAATGTTTCACATTCCCTGTCCAATGTTTCCTTATCGTGTAAATAACAGCCAGGACTGCATCTATGTTGAATGCAATTCCTTAATTTCATTGTATCTTCGTGGACGTCATCATCATCATTTATTCTGTGGTATGGTGAGGGGAGGAAATGGGGATGGTAATTAGTCTTCGGGTGGTGAACACGATGTCGTTTACACAGAAATCAAAATATAATGATGTACCACTGTATAAATGATTTATACATTTCATTGTACATTGTATAAAAATCATTTATACATTGTATAAATGATGAAATTTATACAATGTTATAAACTAATGTTACCTCAATAAAAAAATAAGTAAACTTTAAAAATATTAAAAAAACCCAAAAAATTACCTGAAAATTTTTGATTTTTTACTTTTATACTGGAAGCTTTGAGAGAAATAAATTCTCATTTGCCCAAAAACTGTCTTTCTTTTAAATCTCTAGAATGCTATATCATTAAAATATCTGAAATGAGAAGTAACTAGTCCAAATACAGAAGCAATTCCTGAGCACTATAATTAAATATTGCCCAGAAAAAAACTTAGAACCTGAAGAATGCATCTAAAATTATGTTTGATTGGGTAATTCTCTGGAAACAAATTAAAATGCTGGTTGTATAATGGTGCCTATTAAAAAGAAAAAAAAAAAAGATTTCAAATGAAATTCATAAAAGAAAAATCTAGGGATTAGTATAGGAAAAAATTTTTAGAAGAGATAGAAATCTTTGGAAATCAGTGATAATCACAGCATACTTGTGTTAACTAAAATCTGAGGCCAAAATGTTCAGGAAAAGATATTTTAAAAGTACAAAATATTCCAAAACAGAAAAATGGAAGAGAGTTTAATAGGGATGGAAAGAATGTTCCTTGACAAGGAGGCCCAAAATGGATAGTAACTAACTCCGTTGTTCTTTGTTGAACAGACTGGCTGGTGGAGAAAATGCATCCATTGCATCCAGAAAGGCTCTCAGATATAAAACACATCATATTAACTAATTTGTACTATCATTTTTGTGTTAATAGCAACATTGATTGACTACAATATTGAGTCTGGACTTTGCATGTGTTTTATCTCTCAATTCTTGCAACAACCTTCTGATATATTTATTATTCTCTCCATTGTGTAGAACAGAAACGTGAGGTTCAAATTCAAATAACTAAGGAGTAGCAGAGCCAGGGCATGAACCTAGAACTATCGGCTCCAAAGCCCTGCTTTTCACAACTACTCTGCTATTTTTATATCTCCCGCCACATCATCTTTTCTATTCACCTAGTATACCTTTTCTTGGCAATATCTCATAATTCATTGGGTTTCTTTACTTCAAAGATATACTTTGTAAATTTACCCTTAAATTTTGAATTTATATTGGTGAGCAGCCAAAACAATCTTGAAAAAGCCCAAAATTAGAGAACTTACATTTCCCGATTTCAAAACTTACTACAAAGTTATAGCAATCAACTATTACTATCCCGGTGTGATACTGTCATAATGTCCAAGACAATTCAATGGGGGGAAGGGAAAGTTAGTCTTTTCAACAAATGGTGCCAGGAGAACTGGATATCCACAGCCAAAAGGAGGAAATTGGACCTCTACTTCATACCATATGCAAAAATTAACTCAAAATGAATCACAGACATAAATGTAAGGTAAAACTATTAAAATCTCTTAGAAGAGAACATAGATAAAATATCCATGAACTTGGATTAGGAATGTTAAATGCAACACCAAAACCATGAGAAACAAAAGAAAAAAAATAGATAAATTGGATTACATCAAAGTTAAAAACTTTTGTGCTGCTCGTGATACCAATAAGAAAGCAAAAAAAAAAAAAAAATGAATTTACAGAATGGGAGAAAATATTTGCAAATCATATATCTGATAAAATTTTTATGTCTAGAATTTACAAAACTCTTACAACCTAATATTAATAACTCAAATAAAAAAACTGGCAAAGGGTTTGAATAGACATTTCTCTAAAGAAGATATATTATGGCCAATAAGCACATGAAAAGATGCTCAACATGATAATCTATTAGGGAAATAAAAATAAAAATCACGTGGTATCATTTCATTCATAGAATGTCTATAATCAAAAAGACATTACCAAGTATTGGACGTGATGTGATGAAGTTGGAACTGTTGTACATTGCTGGTGGGAATGTCCAGTGGTGCAGCCACTTGGAAAACAGTTTGGCAGTTCCTCACTGCTTTAAACATAAAATTATCATGTGACCCAGCAAATCCACTCCTCAATGTATAGCCAAGAGAAATGAAACATATGTCCATACAAAAACATGCACATGAATATTTATACCAAAATTATTCTTAAAAGCCAAAAAGCAAAGATAACTCAAATGCCTATTAACTAAACAGATAAATAAAATGAGTATATACATCAATGAAATATGATTTGGCAATAAAAAGAGATCAAGTAATGATATATGGTACAACATGGATGAGCCTCGAAAACATTATACTAAATCTGAGTAGTCAATCACACACACAAAAATCCACATATTGTCTGATTCCATTTATGTTGAATTTCCATTTTTGGCAAGTTTGTAGAGACTGAATGAAGATTAATGGTTTCTTAGGGCTCAGTGTAGGAGAGGGAGGGGAGCAGAAAGGCGATTAACTGCTAACAGGCAAGGGGTTTCTTTTAGGGTGAACAAACATGTACTAAAATCAGATTGTGTTGATGGCTGCACAATCCTGCAGCTATAGCAAAAAAAATGAAATGTACACTTTAATTGGTGAATTGTGTGGTATATGAACTATGTCTTATTAAAGATTTCTTATTTTATAAACTCTTCTTATACATACATCTTTTTTTTTCTTCTAGGAGTTTTATGGTTTCAGATCTTACGTTCAAGTCTTTAATCCATTTTGAGTTCATTTTTGTGTGTGGTATAAGATACACGTGCATCTTTGTATATATATTCATGATAAAAGCTTTAAGACAATTTTCTGGAAGTAGAATTTCTGGATCAAATAATATGTATATTTTTTAGGGCTTTTATTGCAAATTGACAAACTTGCCTCTTGGAAATTGTCAATTTGTCATTTGCTAGAAGTCATTGCATTTTAATAGTATGTTGGTGCTTTAACCAATATTGCATATCATCATTTGTATCTTTTTCAAATTGATAAGAGAGTCAAGTTCATTTTCATTTACACTTCTCAGTATTCTACTGAAGTTGCGCCTTCTAAAATATTTTGTTAATTATAATGTCTGCAATTGTATGTATGTGTTATGTGTGTGTGCACACATATGTATGGATAGATTATATTCTTTGCCAATATTTCTGTTAGAGTGTACCTTTTTCTTATTGATTTATGAAACTATTTTATAATAAAGATAATACCCTTTTCTTATAATATTTTTATCATACAGATGTTTTTCACTTTTATGGATTCTAAACCAGACTTCTTTTGATTTTTTGAAAAAACTTTACATCTGTTTTGAAAGACCAATCGAACTCCAAGAATAAATATTTAACTATATATTTCTCTAGTTCTTTTATTTGCTCCATCTTTTTCATCTTGAATTCCTTTGAAATTTATCTATGTGTAGGTACAATGCAGAACTCTTACTTAAATTGTTCCAACACAATTTACTGAATAAGCCATCCTTTTACTTTTTATTTGAAGTGCCATTTTTATCATATACTTAATTATGTAACATATTGAATCTGTATGGCCATGTGATTCTGTCATTTAACTTTCTATCCTATACTGACAAAACTGTGTATTATTACAGTTTCATAATATTATTAAATCTCTATAGTAGGGTTCTCACAATTAAAAAAAAAAATCTTGGGAAATTTACCCACTTTATTCTTCCTGATTTGTTTTTAGTGTGTTGATTTCCCTCAGACTTTACATTTTTGATGTTGTAACAAATGGATAGATTTTTATGATATCCATTCTTCCCATTCATAGCATCCATTTGTTATAAAATTTTCATTTTATTCCAAATAAAGCTTTTTGATGGATGTTCTTATGTTTCCATTGGACAATCATTTCATGAAAAAATTGGGATAAATATTATCTGTCTCTTACAATATTCCTTATTTCCTAATTTTTCTTTTCTAATTATTATTTTTTTATTTTTTTTTTTTATTTATTTATTTTTCCCCCAAAGCCCCAGTAGATAGTTGTATGTCATAGTTGCACATCCTTCTAGTTGCTGTATGTGGGACGCGGCCTCAGCATGGCTGGAGAAGCGGTGCGTCGGTGCGCGCCCGGGATCCGAACCCGGGCCGCCAGCAGCGGAGCGTGCGCACTTAACCGCTAAGCCATGGGGCCGGCCCTCTTTTCTAATTAAATCAGATAAATTATGTATAATAAAGGTATAAGTGAGCATTCTTATCTTTTCCTGAATTTAATTGGGATCCTTTACTATGAAATTTGTTGCAATATATTTTTTGGAAAAGTAGTGCCCAAATGAGCTCAATGATGAAAGGATGCAATCATCAAGTAAGAAATAATAAATCAGACCCACTGAATTCTATAGGCCTTTTGTGACATCAACAAACACATTTGGTGTTAAATAAGGTGAAAAGGACTGCTATAAAACACCATTTGTTTAAACCACCATTTCTATATTTTTTGGAAGATAGAAATTTTTGGTGGCCAGGATGTATTAAAATAGACAGAACACAATTTGGGAAATGATACCCTTAAGTACGATGTTGTCTTTTGATTTTAGGTAGTTATTACTCCTCATGCTAAGAAATTAAGTTTGACTTTTAGTTCACTGAAATTTTTTAAACATTGGAAGTTTTGTTTTATTATCAACAATAACTACTTTACTGAAAATATCTTTATTTTCTACTGAACACTACTGCAAATATCAGGTGGTTGTCTTTTCTTTGACCTTTTGTTGTGAGAGATTATATTAATGAATTTCCTAATTTTAAATCTCCCCTGCATTCTATGAATAAACCAAATTCTGTCATAGTCTATTATTTTTATAATATTTGCATAATTTGATAATATTTTATTTAGGATACTTTCTTGTGTGTTCATAAGCGAGATTAATACGCAATGGTTTTTGCCTTTGATGTACTGATTTTCTCTTGTCCAATTTTGTTAGTGGGATTATGCTACACTTGTGATTTGTGATTCAGTCTCATTTTTAATCAAAGAGTTCTGAATGCTTGAAGCATCATAGGGCTTCATGAGTAGCGGGTTCTATAGAAAGTTTACATATACTAAATTGTTAGCTTATCTGGATGTCTAGGTTGAGTTATGAGTTGTTGATGTCTAGGATTATCAGACTTCAAAAACATATTCAAATGAATATGTGTACAGTCATGTGCCATATAACGAAGAATCAGCCAATGACAGACCGTATACACGACAGTCCCATAAGATTAGTACTATACAGCCTAGGTGTGAAGCAGGCTATAACATCTAGCTTTGTGTAAATATACACTATGATGTTCACACAATGATGAAATTGCCTAATGACACATTTTTCAGAGCGTATTCCCATCGTTAAGCGACGCATGACTGTATTAATTTGGTTTCTTTGTTTGCTAGCTTTACAAGAGAAAGAAAGAATAAGAGAAAGAGATGAGAGAGAATGTTAATTTTCGATGCACACAGGGCTGAGTAGATCTCAGGATTGCAGAGAAAGCTGAAGCAATTGACACGAAACCAGACATCTTGATGGCTGGAATTTCTTCACAGTTTCACTCTGCAGTACAAGTGGAGTCAATTAATGCTGTATTCTTGTTCTCACTCTGCACCACAATTCAAATTCTAGGAAGAATTATATTTGTCTTAGCATGAGTTAAATGTCTCTGCCTTGGGTAGATGAGACAGGAGAACTGGTTATCGGCTCCCATTCCATACATTTTCCGGTTACCAAGGAGGAATGCCCAAAAAGGAAATTGAGGTGGTATTGCAAAAAGAAAGTGAAATGGATACTGGTTAGCCAAAATCCAGTAAATATCCATTAAAATGTGTAACCATATAAACTTCCCCTTTAGGATATGCTTTCTCTTTCTCATTACCAAGTTTCAAATTTATAGTGTTTCTCTCTATATCTATATATATCTTCTATATGGTATTTTGCATGATTAAGCACACTTCTTTGGAGGCATAACCAAGAAAAACCACAAGAGAAGAAAGAATTTGGGTCAGATTCCATAAAGACACCTGAAAAGACTGACACCTAAAGCTTGAGATCTAAGCTCGTTATTTCAGAAGAAAAGAAAGAGTTGACATATAACCAGAGAGTCCATTTGATATGGTGATTGAATGAGTGGGTTATGAGGCCAAGCTGCCTTGGTAGAATCCCTGCTGCTTCATGCATTAGCTGTATGATTTTGCAAAATGTGTTTAAATTATCTGTACCTCAATTTCCTCAACTGTAAAATGAGGATCATAAAAGTATAAATGTAAAGTTAGCTGTATCAGTAAACTATGCCAGTTAACTATTATTGTGTAACAAGCCACCCTAAACTTAGTAGCTTAAAACAACCAGCACTTATTTGGTCATGTTTCTGCAATCTGGGCTGGGCTCGGCTGGCTGACTTGTCTTTCTTCCCTGTAATGTTGACTGGGATCATTTATGTGTTTTCCATCAGCTGGCAGTTGACTGTGGCTAGGGTATCACAAGTCTGGTGCTGCAGCGCAGATGATTGGAGTGACTTTCGTGTGTCATTCATCCTACAGTGCTTCCCTCTTTATAAATATGGCCTTTCCTCCTCGAGGAGACTGGCCCAAGCCTCATTGCATGACTTCTCAGGAAAGCAAGAAATCAAAAGCAGAAGCTGTAAGCCTCTTAAAGCCTAAATCCAGGACTTTCCCCTTGTCATTTCTACTGTATTTTGTTGGTCAAAATAAGTTGTAAGGCCAGTCCAGATTCAATGTGTGAGGAGACCATGCAAGGCCTGAATTTAGGGAGGCACGATTCTTCGGGGACCATTTTACAGCAACCTACCACAAGTACCTGGAGTTGCACCAGGCACATGGTAAGCACAGAATACGTTATCTATCATTAATAATATCCACTGAGCATCCACTAAGAGAGTAACTTATGTTATGTTGTTTAATCATCACAAGACCCATTTGAAGAAAGTGTTTGCAAATGAGGAAACTAAGGCTCAGCTGTGTTATGTAGTGTGTTTGGACAGGATGACTACTTGAGAATAAGATGATGCTTTCAAACATGTTCTGACTCCTAAACACATCCTACTACCTACTGTTGTACTGGCTTCTGTCTTCACCCTGACACAGGCTATACTCTAGGGCAATCCTGGTATCACTCACAAAATTAGAAACCACATTTCAGGCAGGGTGACTCTATTGACCTCCTCCTCATGGTCTCTTTTCCTCAGCTTTGAGCTGTAATACGCATTTGCACTGTGTGTCCATGACAAACATACAAGGCAGGTTCTGATAGAACCTAGAATCTGTTGAGTCTTATGCAATTGCTTTAGCTTATCCTGAGATAAGCCCAGAGAATTTCTGCCTGAGTGTTTCTTATGCTATGCAATCATGACTAGCGATCCCACCATTACGTCCATTATGTCTTTTAATGACATTTTAATTTTTCACATGACATCTTCTTTTACACAGTTCAGTGAGGATAGAAAAATATCATATCTTTGTGACTGTAGACAGGAAGTCTCACTCTCCTTAGACATCACCTAAAGCCCTGTGCCATTGTGATGGATACTTGATTATATTTCTCCTTAGAACATGTGATTGCTTAATATTCTCCAGAAGTTCTTTGACAAGTTTTTCTTTTTTAAGTAATGAGACCTTTTTTTTACATCAGGTAAGAAAGCAGATGTAATAATTAAAAGAATGTTGTTATAGATCCTAGATTTTCAAATAGTGTGTTAAAATTATTAGTCTTTTTAAAGAATTTTCAAGATATTTAAATATAGGGATGTTTATTATTAGAAAATAGTTACTGTCAGGAAGGATTATGAAAATTTATTAACTGTCATGTGATTTTAGATAATTTATAACAGTTATAATAACTTTAAGATGTATTAGAAACCTATATGATACCATATAGAGGGCATATTCATAACTTGAAATATATGTGGAATATTCTTTAAAAAGAAAAAGATTTCTAATTGGTAAAGCATTATCAAATATGAAAATATTTTTTAAATTTTATATATATGGTAATTAAAGGTATGAAACAATGAATAAGCATTGATTCAGAAATATTAATATAATTTTTATATATACAACTAATTAAAGAAATTATAAGTGCTAGACTTTGCATTGAGCTTCAGAGCAGTGTGTCAGTGAGATGCCACACAGAGCAGAGAAAGGATGAGCCCTCTCTCCATCCAGCTTCCCACTCCTCTCTCCCCTGTGTCCTCCATCAGATCTCATACCTCATTTAAGTTCTAGTAAAGAATAGCATGGGGGGCTGATCCCATGGCCTAGTGGTTAAGTTTGGCGTGCTCTGCTTCGGCGGCCAGAGTTCGGTTCCCGAGTGTAGACATACAAGTGGTGTCACTTGTCTGTCACTGGCCATGATGTGGTGGTGACCCACATACAAAATAGAAGAAGATGGGCACAAATGTTAGCTCAGGGTGAGTATCCCTCAAGCAAAAAGACGAAGATTGGCAACAGATGTTAGCTCAGAGCAGATCTTCCTTAGCAAAAAAAAAAAAAAAAGAACAGTACAGAAAAATGATCTAGAAAGAGTATAATGCATGGCAAGGTACAGTAAAGATGTTTGAGAAGAAGGCAAAATAAATCAGAAAGGCCCAAAACTGGAACCAGCCCAGATGTCCATCAATACGAGAATAGACACACTGGTATACTAAAAAAATGGAAGATTACTCAGAATCATGAAACAATGTGGAAAACATCAAAAATTACGCTAAGTGAAAGAAGCCTGACAGAAAATAGCTCATGCTGTATCATTGAATTTATGAAATTCTACAACAGGCAAAATGAATCTATGCTATAGAAGGCTCTGAGCAGCTGTTGCTGTTGGGGGTGGCCAGTGGGATTTACTGGGAAAAGGCAAAAGGAAACTTTTTAGAGTGATGGTAATTTTATGTATCTTGATAGTGGTTTGGGTTACCCATGTGTATGACTTTGTCAAAATTCAGTGAAAGCATATTTAAGACTTATTTACTTCACTGTTTGTAAATTATATGCCAAAAAAAAGTCTAGATAAAAAAAATAGTATATGGGCTGCAGAGTTATGTTTGAGCTCTGGTTCCACCACGTAGCAGCTATGTGACCTTGGAAAAGCTATGTACATAACACTTTATGCTTCGGTTTTCTCCTCTGAAATACTGAGATGGCAGTACTTACTTCCTACACTTGTTGTGAAGATAAAGACAGATAATATGTGTAAAATTCCTACTATTTTACTTAGTGACAGTGCTTAGGGCATGGTTGCTGCTGCATAGAGGTTGTTCCGCCTTTCCTTTCTTGGTCAGTGAAGAATAGGGATGTGAATGGTTATCTTGAACGTGCAGATGGTGAAATATTGGAGTGTTCACCACACTTCAGCAAAAAGCCCTCTGGTTGAAGGCTGTGTAATGTGCAAATCTGACTTTTCTGGGAAGAGTAGAGGTGAACTTGAATAATGACAGAAATCACAGAAGTGATAGCGAAGGTGGGCTAGTTACTGCAACCTTGGTGGCGCTCACAGCTTTAAAGGAAGGAGAGAGGAGTCGGGCTTACAAGGTGACCTATCATAGCATGTTAGGTGAGAACAGGTAGAGCAGATGGACATGCACGCTAGCATTTACCTCTAAGCTGAAAATTACAGAAGGACGACTAGGGGCTGGCGAAGAAACACTCATCAAATGTCCCTAAGTGCACTTAATGTCACCATCAATTTTCTATAACATTTTTTGATGTGGGATTTTCCAGTAAGTGATATAACCTTCCTTCAGGTGAAAATATGAAGAGAGCCAGTGCAATCTTATCTCCTTACAGCCAAAGACGGCTTGTGTCTCTTTACATATGATCTCTTTCTGCCAGATAAACTGGAGTATAAAGGGAAGAAAATAATGCTAGGAATCGTAAATTGATTTCTTAAACCCTTTTTCTCCAGACGCTGCTTTAGGTAGAGCGTGAGCGATGGAAAGAGTGCTTTCAACTTTCTAAGGCTGGAGGCCAACCTGTGGAGCTGCTATGTGAATAAAAATATCATCCTGTTTTAAGCAAACAGATGTTATTTTAAGTGTAGTATTAATAGTGTCTTAATATTCTTTATCTGGAGGCAACCTTGTAATAATTATATGGTTACATATCCTTTGACCAATGCACCCAAGGGTCTGGCAGGCCTTCATTTGGAAAGCCCCTGCTGGCTCCAGGACTGGTCTCTTCAAAACAGCAACTGCCTCAGGCCAGGATCTCCCAGAAAGTGGAATGGGTAGTGTAGGGCAGGAAGAATATTCCTCTACTCTCTAAGTTCTTCTGGCTGGTCTAAGAATTAAACTGACATGATAAAGAATAACATGAGAAAATCAAACAAATTTAGTAACATGTATACGTGGGAGAAACCCAGAAAAACTGAGTAACTCACCAAAATAGTCAAAGCTACCACCTTAAATATCATCTTCAGCTAAAGCAAAGGAGGATGGATGTTGGGGGTGGTGGTTTGGGGCTTCAAAGAGGAGGAAGACAACTCACATGGAGATGGAAAAGCAAATGTTTGGTCAACAAATGTTAACCATACCTTGCAGAGACGATGGGACATGGGGAGGACTTTGATCAAATGGGCCTTGCTAGGGTCCTCCCTGTCTACCACACCTAGTTCATATTATACTATAGTTAGCTGTGGTAACAGCTCCTTCCTGGAACAGGCCTTCCATCTTAAATTCTTTTAGGTGGTTAAGGACAAGGTCAAAGTTTCTTCCTGAGTCTTTTGTTCTCAAAAATAAACAAGCCAAAGAGGCACATTTTGGGGTGGCAAATTCTGATCCCCCACAGTAGATTGTTTCATTTTATGGCATCAGGAGATTGACAGCTGATTGTTACCTGCAGAGAAGTGGAACTCATGGTATCAAGGGCAACAACAGCAATGATGGTCACGTTAAGAGCCATTGGGCTAGACATGTAAGATACCTCTGCATCAAAAACCTCTGAAAGGTCTGCAGCTTAATGTGGGTTTCCTGAGAAGCCGCCCCTTAGCCTAGAATTTGAATGTAAGAAATTTGTTGAGAGGTACAAGGAACATGGGTAGCTGCAGGAAGAAAGACAAGGCAGCCACTAAGGTACATGTACCCTTTGTGTTCAGTTCCTACCACTAAAGGCTCTCCTTGGTTAGGCTCTAGCAAAAATAATACCACCACCTTACACCATAGAGAGATTTTCCCTATTCAGTTCCCTGTGGTTTGTTGCTGTCACCATGAAGGATTAGCACAGCAGGAGACTGAGACTTACCGGATTTACGGCTTGCTTAGGTCACACAACTGAAGACCTTCTCACCCAAATCTTATTAAACAACATCATGTCACCTCTATATTAGCTCGTTGTTTTTAAGAAGCACATTTCAAAAGTAAATTTTAATGTTTTTCATTATACAGATAGTAATAATTATACAGTAGTCCCCCATTATCCACAATTTCACTTTCTGTGGTTTCAGTTACCCGCAGTCAACCATGGTCTGAAAATTTAAATGGAAAATTCCAGAAATAAACAATTTGTAAGTTTCAAATTCCACGCCATTCTGAGTAGTGTGATGAAATCTCACACCGTCCAGCACTGTCTCACCCAGGATGGGAATCATCCCTTTGTCCAGCGGATCCTCGCTGTAT
Organism: Ceratotherium simum simum; assembly: GCF_057802395.1. Taxonomy (NCBI): domain Eukaryota; kingdom Metazoa; phylum Chordata; class Mammalia; order Perissodactyla; family Rhinocerotidae; genus Ceratotherium; species Ceratotherium simum. The sequence continues at coordinate 46,724,822 of NC_141919.1, read as the reverse complement.
GGGCCACCCGCCCGTTAGTCACTTAGTAGCCATCTGGGTTATCAGATCAACTGTCTCGGTATTGCAGTGCTTGTGTTCAAGCAATCCTTATTTTACTTAATAATGGCCTCAAAGTACAAGAGTAGTGAGGTTGGCAATTGGGATATGCCAAAGAGAAGCCTCAAAGTGCTTCCTTTAAGGGAAAAGGTGAACATTCTCAACTTAATAAGAAGAGAAAAAAAATCATATGCTGAGGTTGCTAAGATCTACAGTAATTTTTATTACAGTATATTGTTATAGTTGTTCTATTTTATTATTAGTTATTTTTGTTAATCTCGCACTGTGCATAATTCATAAATTAAGCTTTATCATTGGTATGTATGTTTAGGAAAAAACATAGCATACATAGGGTTTAGTACTATCTGCAGTTTCAGGCAGCCACTGGGGGTCTTGGAATGTATCCCCATGAATAAGAGGGGATGACTGTACAAATAATATATGTTTATTAATAAAAAATCCAGATGAACAACAAAAAAGTATCCCTTGTTTGTGGCAAGTTATCCACTTATCTGCTGTGGACCCAGCAATTTTCTTTTTATGGAGGTCATTTAAAATCTCAACCCACAAATTAAAAGATTGTTCCAGATAATCCATCCTACATTTTACCTTTTACAGAGATTATCCAATAGTCTACTTCCAGCATTTCCTGACTGTTCTTTAATGTTACTCATTTCTTTCACATTTGTATGCACAGTTGACATGCTTAAATGCAAGAAGCTCTCTGCTGAGGTTTTATTATTAAATTTAGATTTATCCTATTGTGGTCAGGAAATGTGAATTGCATTCTTTCTACTTTTTGTAATTTATTATTTTCCCTGTAGCCCCTTTTCAGCAAGCCATCTTGGTCTTGATTATATTAATACTAATATTAACACTTTCATTTTTCCATTTTTTTACTCATTTTCATAAAGTAATAAGGACAAAATAATGAAATATTCAAATTAGCTCACCAACACTGCTGTAAAGTACAAAACAAGGACACTGCTATCACAGACCATTTTGCCTGATAGGCAGCACTGCCTCATGAGGGATCAAAATAATTGCTCATCATCTGATAGATTGAAGTCCACGTTCAGCTTAGAAAAGACCAATGCCACATGTAGCACAGGAAACTAGAACCAAATAAAGTTGTGAATTCCTGTATATAAATATTTTGGCACATATTATATTATTTAATATAATATGTTTGTTAGACTCTTGTTAGACTCTAACAAACTCTTGTTTGTTAAGACTCTTAAATTGAATTATACCTTTCCAAAACAACAAACAGACAAACAAAAATCCAACTCTGTTCTTTCTTATCATTTTGGATTTAGCCTTGATGAAATATCACACACACACACTCACACACACACATACTCTCTCTCTCTTTTTTAATTGTCTAGTATTATTTTCAGGGTTATTTCAATTTTAATTTTAATGTTTATTTTAATGTGTGCTTCTTTTATTTGCTTGAATCTGAGGCTTTTTCCTGTTAATAGGTGAGTGTATCACTTTTATATAAATTGTTCTAAGAGATGTGTTCTATCTTCCTTTATGTCTTCTCTTGTTTGTATTCCCTTTCCTTATCTTTGCAATCCAATGTTTATTACGTCTGTGGTGTAGCAGGCTGTTCTTTTTCTGGTTCACAGTAAACTCTTTTAGTCCATGGGTTGGGATTTTCTTTTGGTTTGAGATAACCTATTATCTTTGTGGATTTTTTCCTGTTATATGTGGGTAGTTCTCTTTCATTTAGGAATACTAATTTTAATATATCATATATCCATTGCTTTTTTATTACTTTGAATATGTTCCCTCCACCAGTTTTTAATCTTTGTGCGTTTTTCCTTTGTGTTTTGCATGCTTTACACAATCTGTTCCATGGCTGATATTTTTCAAGGTTGATTATTTACTTTATTTCTAATTATTTTTAATTAAGAAAGTTTCTCATTTACTTATTTTCTTAACTCTAGCAAGCCTGTTCTTCTCTCTCTATTTTTTCTTGTCTTTTGTGAACGAGACAAAAATATGTAAATATATGTATCGTGTATGTTTTCTGTATTTGTGTTTGTTGAGTCCTTGTTATCTTTTATTTCCTTGAGCAAATAAAACAGTTGCAATCTACAGCATTCTTCTAGTTCATGGAGTTTTCATCTAAAAAAAATATGCTCTTGATTTTTCTTTTCAGGCGTAGGCTTACAGTAGACCCCCTTAGCCGTGGTTTTGCTTTGTAGGGTTTCAGTTACCCATGATCAACTGAAAATATTCAATGGAAAATTCCAGAAATAAACAATTAATAAGTTTTAAATTGCATGCCATTCTGAGTAATGTGATGAAATCTCACACAGTCCTGCCCCAGGCGTGAATCATCTCTTTGTCCAGGGGATCCACGATGGATACGATACCCCACTCACTCCCCAACCCTGTTAGTCACATAGTAGCGTGGGTTACTATCCGGATATTGCAGTGCTTGTGTTCAAATCACCCTTATTTTACTTAATAATGGCCCCCAAAATGCAAGAGTAGTGATGCTGGCAATTCAGATGTGCCAAAGAGAAGCCACAAATTGCTTCCTTTGAGGGAAAATGTGCAAGTTCTTAACTTAATAAGGAGAGAAAAAATCATATGCTGAGGTTGCTAAGATCTATGGTAAGAATGAATTTTCTACCTGTGAAATTGTGAAGAAGGAAAAAGAAATCTGTGCTAGTTTTGCTTTCACACCTGAAATATATACACATAGGAGAAAACATAGTATATACAGGATTTGGTCCTACTCGTGGTTTCAGGCATCCACTGGGGATCTTGGAACATATCCCCTACAGGTAAGGGGAGGATTACTGTATTTTCTTCTCTTGTTTTTATTTCAGAATTTTCTTCACTCTTTCTATTTATTTATCTTGAAATGATGCTTGGTCCATCCAAGCTACTATTTGTCCCCCAGTGTAGTAAGGTGTGGCCTTCGGGACCCTTTCTTTCTTTCTTTCTTTCTCTCTTTTTTTTTGGTGAGGAAGATTGGCCCTGAGCTAACATCTGTGCCCATCTTCCTCTTTTTTGTATATGGGACACCACCACAGCATGGCTTGATGAGCGGTGCGTAGGTCCATGCCTGGAATCTGAACTTCCGAACCCTGGGCCACCGAAGCAGAGCGCATGAACTTAACCACTTTGACACCAGGCTGACCCCCTGGTACTCTTTCTTTTTACCTGAGAACCCTTTGAATCTTCACCATTGAACTAATCTGTCTCTTTCTTGTAGTTTTAGAGCCTTGGGCTGGAAAAGATTTCTGTCTCTTAAAAGGTTATCTTTCTAGATCTGGATGACCCCCAAACTTAAGATGAGCTGACTGCCTTTGTAAAACTTTGAGTCAGAGGAAGGCCCCACAACAGGCTTTCTGTTTGTGAGCTTTTCCCTCCTAAACTCCTCCCATCCTTAATCCTCCCAACCCATGTCAGCTGTTTTTGCTGATATTGATCTGAAGAGGAAAAAATTTTTCCGAGCTGATTGGTTCCTGTCTCTCTCGTGCATCCTTTCCTATTTAGGGGGGTTCTCCCATGTGATGGAATGACCAGAAACTTCCATCCAGAAGGTCAGTCTAGGTTTACCCTAAGAGAATGAGAGGTCCATGTCGAGTGCACAGGTCTGGAGTCCTCTTGGACTCCAGAGGCTTGTCTTCCAATCCTAATTTCAAGTTGTGTGAATGCAGATTTAATAAAGGTTGCTGAATGAGTGTCCTAAGGAAAGCTTCTCTGGGGCAGGAACTAAATCTAATTTATCTTTTCACCCTTGGGCAAGAAATGTCTTTTCTCTATGCCTTCCCTTTCCTCATCTGCAAAAACAGGTGCAACATACTGGGTCTCATAGGGGTGTAAAGAGGATTAATGATTTGTCAAGGACTTAACCCAGTAGTTGGCATAGTAAGCACTCCAAAAGCAGTTGCTGATATTATTATACAGTCCAACACCTTCATTTCACAGATGGGAAGCCAAGGCCCAGGGTCACAGAGCTAGAATTAGATCTAATCTCTGACACTCAGGTCATCACTTACTTAAAGCAGTGAAATCAGTCTTAATTTATCTTCTTGTGTGTGTGTGTGTATTTGTTTCCGATATGTTCACATGTATGCACATAATGCACACCCAAAATAAGAATAAATCATTCTATTTGTACTCTGTTGCAACTGTCATTAGGAAAAAGGAAAAATTCATTTCTTCTGTTAACATGGGTTTCATGGTTATTCTTGCTTTAGGAAGGCTTTTGACTTTTTCTTTCCTTTTCCAATATGAAGCTTTCTTTTAAACTAACTCTTTTGTCTAATTTAGTAACTTCTCTAAGAGGGGTGTAAAATTACTTATCAGACTAAAAGCCAATTTTTAAAAGTATTCTTCTTTTGTGGCCAGTTCCAACTCACCTACTATGATACCTTCTCTCTATTATAGAGGAAATGGAGGCATGTTAAGATTGGCTCATCTCTGGGAGATTACCTGTGGTCTCCAATGAGGGAAGGGGCCAGCACTTTCCATCTAATCTACTGAACCAACAGGGCTGCTTTGATGATAAGGAAGATGTTTGAAATACTCTGAGAGATATCAACCCTGATGGAGTTCAGCAATTCTGTTCTTACACTGGCCCAGCTTGCCATCAATCATTCATAATCCATAGCAAAGAACGTTACCTCCACTGAGGGAGAGCACCACCACCAAGGGGTGTTTTTCAAGGTAAATACTATTTCCTTTGGACTCCTTAGGGCAGGATTTTCTAATATATAAACGAAGGTTGCACAACAGAGTCAGTATCATCTGAATTTTGTTTTTTTTATTCCAGATTTATAGAAGACACCTCATGGCGAGAATCAGAATCTCTTAAGGGGAGAGTCTAAGATTCAGATTTTTTTAATAACTCTGCCATAATTTTGTTTTTTTTTAAAGAAAGTGTAAAAAGATTTGCAGACCAAAATGGGGGTCTCAGGCTAGCAGTATCAGCATCACGTGGGAGCTTATTAGAAATTCAGAATCTCAGGTCTTAGCCCAGACTTACTGAGTCAGAATCTACATTTTAGCAAGATCTCCAAGTCATTCATATGTACGTTAAAGTTTGAGAAGCCCTGGTCTAATGTAGGATTTAATAACCCTTGCTGCATGCTAGAATCACCGGGAGAGCTTTTAAAAAGAGTGATGCCCAGGCCCACCACCAGAGATTGTGATTTAATTGTTTGAAGTGGGGCCAAGACATCAGTATTTTTTGAAAGCTCCTCAACTGATTCTAATACCTACCTATGGTTAAGAACTGCAGGCTTAATCATGTGATAAGCAGCCAGTGGGTGATGTCAGAGCTCCCTGGCTGTGTTGGTTTTAGCCCAAAGCCTTATCAGCATTGCCTTTGCCTCTGGAGTGGAGAATAAGTTGAACTGCTTATCTCAAGGCTGGCAAGGAGCAGAGTCCTATTGGGTCCCACAGTGATAGGATTATTCTTGACTAGAGGAGACGAAAGCAAATGTTGTCTTATGTTCACGGTGCTCTCCTGTGGGTCCATATCTAGTGCCCTTCAAAGGACAGAGAAACAGAGATTGTCCCATTTTTAGCATTCACTATTTCAGAATAGTTTGTAATTCTGTGTTTTAACTTTGACACGCCTTATACGTCATTTTTTCCTTTAGTTATGACACTGTCAGAACGGCCTACTCTCTCCCTCCAAGAAAAAAATATCACTGACTGATTGAACTTTTTAACTGCTTTACTTCAAATTCATGGTGGGAGTGGTTACCCAAAGAGCAATACAATTTTGGAATTTGTAAGAAAACATTGTAAACTGAGCTCTTTGTAATTATATAGATTCAGTCCTAGATAGATCCAGCTCAGAGTCTTCCTTGAGCTCAAAAATACCTTTATGTTTTAAAATGTATAGTCTAAAAAAGCTTCTCTCAGTATCCCAAAGGAAGGCATCTTTTTTCTTCCATGAATTCTTGTATTAATTATTGCTTGCACATGTTTATTGGATCATTAATAATGAATTGAATTGCAGTTTCTTTTGTAGGTCTTTTTGACTATTTTTAAGTTTTGTTGTTTCACTCTTCACACATTTATGGCTTGTTTCTCTAAATGAGTCATAAAATTAATGAAGGCAGGAAACATAGCTCATATTTATTGGTACCTTCCCATTGCACAGAAACTCATTTCTTCAACACATCAAAATGTAAAATTTAATGTTTGGGCTATTTGGCTTTTATTGTTTTCCCTTATGAAGATTTTCCCATTTTTCTTTTATATCTATATCTATATCTGTGTCTATATTTGTATCTATATCTATCAATCGTCTATAGTACAATGCTCTTTTTAATATATTAGTTGTGTAATATTAAAATGTTCCACACATAATGAATGAATTCTGGCTTTTTAAACAAGGTATCAAGGTTAGATATTGGTGAAAAAATATATCTGTCCATCTTATTGGGCAACAGTCTACCTCCTCAGGACTCAGAGATGAGTACATAGCAAAGTGCAGACCCTCATCCTGAGAGATGGTGCTCCAGTGGGTCCTTCTGACAGCTATAAGCTTCATTCTACATAAAATGAAGACAGACTGTGTTGTAAAAACCTGTGCGTATTGATGCATTTCGCATGAAAAGGCACACAAGATAAGGCATACTACATTATTTTGAAGTGACTACAGATTCCAATCTCTCTTATAACATTGATGCCATTATATTTAGAATGATAAAAAGAAAAATAGATTTATCCTTGAAGAGTTAGGTTTCTCTAGAACACAATCAAATCTCGATAAGGTCAAATAATGTTCCTCCTACATTTTTTTCTTAAATTATAATTACATGACTATATGTATTTAGTACTTTAGTGACAGGAAGTTTTTATGTGCTGGGGTTCTAAGGCGTTCTGAGCGGGAGAATTGAGGAAAAGAGACATGATAGAGATATATAAATATGAACTTCACTCAAGGAATCCATAGGCTGGTGGCACAGCCCAATAAACTGATCATTCTCATGCAGTGTAGTATAAAGGGACTTAGGAAAGCTTTACAGAAAAGACCTTTGACATGAGCCTTGAAGGTAGAGAGGAAGAGCAAAATAATCAACTTGTGCAAAGGCATGAATTCTGGAAACAGCTTTGGATGTTTCCTTCTAGCACAACATCAGACGTTGTTGTGGCTGAGGCATAAAGTGAGTCTATGACAAAGAATGAGAATGCCTATGGGGACAGATGAGATGCTAGGGTAAATGAAGCCAGGCCTTATATATGTCAGATTAAGTTTGGACTTAATTGTGCTGATTGGTTTGGTTATCAGTAGTACTTTAATAGGAGAGTGAAATAAACTATTTTGCATGTTTGAAGAAAATAAGTTCAGTGACAATGTGGAAGATAATTTGGAATGGGAAAAAAATAACTCATTTAGATACTGCAGTAGTTTCGACAAGAGATTATATATCCTGATGATATAGACTCACTAAGATTTGTTACTAATGAGATACGGAAGGATGAGGAAGTAGGAAGATTTGAAAATTACTTTGAGAAAATTACTTTGAGTTCATACAGTTAACCAAATTATTTTGTTGGGCTAGGGGAAGAGATAAATGAGAGTAAATGACCAGTTCAGGTTGGGACATGTTGAGATTCATATGGTTGATTCCTGATGTTTAATAAGCAGTAAAATCTATAGACCCGAATCTTGGAGGAGTCTTCTCTATCATATAGAAATCTGAATTTTAACAAAGAGTTTTTAAAGCAGAAGAGATTTCCTAGGAAGTGTAAAATGAGAAGAGGAGTGATCAATAAGAAGAAAATATAAAAAACAAAGGAAAGAAAGTGTCAGTGAAGTAGATTAAAATGAGAAGGAGTAGGGTAGGAGTGCAGTGGCTAGACTGTCTGAACAAAGAGGGACTATCCACATGCCATATAGAAATCAAACAGGAGAAAGGTTGAAAATCTCAGCAGAGTTTGGACATTGATGAGTTTCGTAAGAGCCACTGCAGTAGGTCACCAGGACAGAATTTGAATTAGGGCGGGGAGTGAATGGGAAGATGTGGTTTCTGCTGGTAACAAATGTTCAAAGCAGGCAGCACAGGAAAGAGAAGACGTTTGACTCCTTCAGGGAAGGAGGTTAATTTAGGGGAGGTTTAAGAAGCCTGGAATATGTTGATCATGGAAGAATAGGAGCCGAGAGAGAGGAGCTTGAAGATACACACGGGTAGGGATCGAGCTGTGTGCTCTCAAATGAGAAAAGGAGTGAAATTAACGTTGAATTGTTGAGAGACTCCTACTCGTCCATGACAGCAGGGAGATCATTAATTGTAGGTTTTGTTTAACTGAAGTATAATTGAGATACAACATTACATTAGTTTAAACAAACAAACAAATATGTGGAATTAATCATAGATTTAAAAGTGGGAGGAATAAGAGTTTAGGAGTTCCCAAGTGATGGTCTCTGTTGTTTTCTGTAAAATGGATGATAGATTGTCTGCTGAGGGTGGAGGGGGCAAAATTGGAATAGAAAGACTGAGAAGAGCGATGAGGGCTTGGAACAGCTGTTTCGGGGAATGTAAATGGTATAGCTAAGTAGACAGAGGACGGTGTTGAAGACGCAGCAGAGAGTGGGGATCATAAGTTTATAATGACGCCAATCAGCAGAGTATTTTAGTTTGTTTTACAGTAGCACCAGACAGTTCATGTGGGGGAGTAGAGAAAGAAAGTGTTTGGACTGATTTGTTTGCAGATTGTCAGCAAAGTGAGAGCAGAGAACAAAAGACAGGGGAGTTAAGTGTGCTGGTAAGACTGCCCCTGAGATAGCTGAGTAGCCTAGATAGAAAAAGAAAGAAAATTAGGAGGCTTGTAGCCTGGGAACAAATGGAGCTTCTGAGGAAAGTAAGGATATTTATTGGAAATTAGCGTGTGGGAGAGTTGCCAGAGGTTGTAATTAGAGGGAGGATTTCAGGGAAATGGCTAAGTCAGGGTATGATAAAGGGGAGAAGGAAAGAAATCAAGAAATTATAAGGTGAGTATCCAGGATAGGGTGGGATAGGTCCATGGGTGAGATGTGAAGTTGCCTGGTGTGATGGCAGGGTTGGGTTGAAGAGAAAGACAAAAGCAAGAAGTCTATATAGCACATATTTGACATATGTATGTAATATGATTAGAGGCTGCCAGGAGACTCAGGCTATTTATTCTTCCCATTGTCCTAGGGCTGCGAGGTATCCTGTGTTGAACTGGGCCATCAGTATCTGAGCTCTTTACAAACGAATTGAGAAAACATTGGGCATTTTATCAGGCTATTTATGACCTTGAGTAGAATTCACCTAATACTTTAAAGTTCCATATTATTTCTTTATGATTAAATAATATGAGCATCTTCTTAACTCTCACCTCCTCCATGAAGTTTTCTATAATGTTCTTTGTTGCAATTTGTCTAGCAATCTTTTACATTTTTTTCTATGCTTTGTGTCTTTCTTATAGCATTGGTCAGACTTTCTCTGTATTCTGTTTATTTATAGAGAATATGTGTTTCTTGAGGACAGTGCTTCGTCTTTTATTCTCCTTAGCCCTGGCATGTCGTCTTGTGGAAATTTGAGTACTCAATAAATGCTCTTTGAACTTTTGTGGTCATCATCCTTGCATTTTGAATTAATTCACAAGATGTATTGACCTTCATAAATAGTAAAGTCTGAGGATAACTGGGTGGTACTTTGCATGACAGGAGTGATGCATGAATGGTCCAACACTTGAAAAAACAAGCCAGGGGTAGTATAAAAACAGTGAGCACTGGGTAAGTGGGGTAGGAAAAGACGCAGGAAGGATGGATGCCCAAGATCTTTGCCTATTTCACAATTTTCAGTGGGAAAAAAAAAAAACTGTCTACAATCAATTTTCTATGTTTGTCTATAGATGCATTGAAATTGTTTAGAGAATAAATTATGCACATTTGAGTGTGAGTGTGTATCAGAGAAAGACAGAGAGTTGAATGTCCCTAAAGCTTTTGTCTTCATTGTTTCATTGTAAGTTGGCTTCTGAAATATCGTGTTATTGTAATGTTCCCTTTATCTCCCCACCCACCTCAACTCTACCTAGTTTAAGCTGTTGCTCTTCACCCGTCCCTAGACTTTAATAACACTAGTTTAAAAGCCCCACTATCTTTTTGCACATTTCAGATGAGAATCACTTTAATCAAGTTGTGTTCATGGGAAATAAATCTTGTAATTCTGCCTAATTTGAGCTCAGTTAAGTGCCAGGGGCCTCTTTAAGAAGCTGGTGTGCACATTCCTCCAAAATAAATGACTCCTTTGATACTGGACAACAGGGTTAGAGCAGCCATTAGTCTATGGTCCTCTGAGAGTCTCTGTCTGGAATTTAATTCCTCTGATACCTTTGTGAACTTGACAGAGCCTTCACCTACTTGGCGGTCACATATTAACGAATCAGAAAAAAGAATTCTTTGCTCTCTCATGGTAACTCCTTGGTCATTTTTCACAGCGTTTAATTTTCAATATTATTATGTGTAATTTTATACCATATTTTATACTAAAAGATATATTTACATTATGATACCTCATTTATATGAACTTTATACTTTAAAATCCATCAGGAATTTTCAGATATAGTCTTTGACTAAGTAAATGGATACAGTTAATTGACAATAGCTAGCCTAGAATTATATCCTAAGTTTAATAACATGAGTCTGTCTCATTCCTTTGACATAATTTGATGGCAAACACTTCGAGATTTAAGAATTGTAGTTTGGTCGATCATCCTGAAAAAGACTATTACAACCATATATATATATGTATATATACAGAGATAGATAGATAGTATATATATAAAACTATCTACCAGATAACAGCTTTATTCTAAGTGCTCCGGTCTGTGATAAACAGAACAGTTTCTGACCTCAGAGAACATGATATTTAGAACCAAATCGGAGTGTAGAAAACACATTGTAAAACCTGCACTTTTCCTTTTGTTTCCATTTTAACTTTGTTTTAATGGAAACTGTATTTGTTACAGATATCTGATCCCATATTGGCTTGTTCTCAGTGCAGTTCTCAGGCCTGTGCTGCCACATGCAAATGTGAGTCTGAGCTGTGTCACTGTGTCAAGACAGACCGCTCAGAACATCACTTTCCCTGTCTCCCTGTCATCAAGTTTCCTCAGTCTGCAGACTGGGGACTCTCCCATCTAGGTTCCCTAGTGCCATGACTTTCTGTCACATACCAACATCTCTCTTTCCTCCGAATTCCCCGCATCCATTTTTCTACTTTTTTTCTCTTTACAAAAAAGAAGAATTTGAGAATTGATTCTAAAAATAATAAATCTAACATGTGGAAGAAACCATAAGTATTGTAGAGAGGATTTCTTTGTTCTTTTGTTTTTTAATACTAGAAAAGCTTTGAAAGCAAATTAAATGTCCAACAATAGGGGAATAGTATATCCACTGGTGATAAAAGAGTTATTTCTCATCCCCAGACTCAGTATGGGCCAGAGTAATGCACACAATTCATCTTACATGGTGCCAGCCTGCAGACATGGTAACACATTTTATCGTCACTATTTTTTTTTTTTTTTTTGTGGGGAAGATCAGCCCTGAGCCAACTTTCGATGCCAATCCTCCTCTTTTTGCTGAGGAAGATTGGCCCTGGGCCAACATCTGTGCCCATCTTCTTCCACTTTATATGGGATGCTTGATAAGCAGTGCATCGGTGTGCGCCCGGGATCCTAACCTGCGAACCCGGGGCCACCACAGCGAAGCGAACGCACTTAACCGCTGTGCCATGGGGCCCGCCCCCTCGTCACTATTATTTTTGTTGTTAGATTCCCACCTACCTATAGAACATCTCAATGTCAACTTGGCCCAAACATTTGATTACTTACTGGAAAAGTCTTCTGGATTTACTTAATTTCCTTTCCTAGGGGCACAAGCCTAGTAACTAGGCAGACATCTTTTGTGTAAATTAAAGCCACAGCTGCCTGTAATTCTTTTCTTTCTGTCATCTAATTCATTCTTCAACTGCTGCCCAAAAAAATCTTCTGAAGGAATCCTTTTCAGAGAAGTGGTGTGTCTTTATAAGGTATTAATAATCATTGTGGATTTTTTTTTTTTTTTTTTTGCTGAGGAAGATTTGCCCTGAGCTAACGTCTACTGCCAGTTCTCCTCTATTTTGTGTGTGAGCCACCGCGACAGCATGACTGCCAACGAGTGGTGTAGGTCTGTGCCCAGGAGCCAAACCCGAGCCACCAAAGCAGAGCATGCCGAAGTTAGTCACTAGGCCACAGATGCAGGCCCCCATAGTGGGTATTTTAGATTAAAAAAATAGCATAACATCTTGTCACACAGACAAACATATGAAATTAGAAAATTGGAAGAACAACCTTCTGGTTTTACTTAAAACCTATTTATTCACTCTGACAGCCCCACCACCAACTTTGACCTGACCTCTCAGCTCTCAGACAGGTACTTTCTTCACTCTTCCACTGGGTCCTGGGCTCTTTGCCTTTTCTGACTCCATTAGCTTAAATGTTAAGGGACATATATTACAGGTGTATGTTGCAGAATAAATTAATCTTGGCTACATTACCCAGAAAAAGAGTGGCTATAATTCAGTACTTTTCTGATAATGTATATGCTTATTCTTATTTACATTTTCCAGGGAGGGATAATGGTTTATTTTCTAAGAATTTGTGATATGGATTTTTAATTCCAGCATGAAATAGATAAAGGTATTGCGTTTTACAATGTACACAGAAACAGGAACTTAATGTGTGTGAACAGCCTGCTCATTTACTAGAATAATATATCCTAAATGGCTTCAATGTGTTCATAGACAGAGAACACCGAAAGCAGTAATTGGAAAAATACATCACCAGTCCAAACGTTCTTGCAGGCTTGGGTTGGATTCTGGTTATCCTCTTAAATTCTTTGTTTAGTCAGGATAGTGGATTCTAGAATTATTGCCTGAGACTCACATTCTAAGCAGTTTAAGCTATAAAAATACAAAGGATGTAGATGGACCCATAGTTTAATCTGAACCAAACAAAAAAAAAAATCTTAGAATTCATTAAAGTCACACTTTTATTTGTATCATATTATTCATCTAAAAACATCTTCTGGATGAATAATATTATGGAACTATAAAGAGCAGAATTTAAATTTCTACTATAAAGTAGAATGCATATGTAATAAGCATGGAACATTTAAGCGACTGTAATAAAGTATTTTGTTTTAGAATTAATAGGGTATTTTTATTCTGGTGATTCTAACTTATTGAAACTGTAAACATCATGAAACACTAATTGTATTAGTTAGATAATGCTAGCTGTTGTAATAGAGAAAAAACTCATGGCTTAACACCATAGAAAATTATACCTTGCCCCCAAAACACAAAAACAGCTGTTCCTGTTTGATGGTGGGAGGGATTTTGCTCCATTCAGCATTGCATGGAATCAGGCTCAAGAGGCTCTGCTGTCTTCAGTGTGTGACTACCAGTGTCCCTCTAGGGCTTATCACAACATTGTATCCTCAGGCTATCTGTAAGGGAATGTGGATACACTGCACGTTACAGAGCAACTGGCAGATCCAGTGCAAAGTGTCTGGCTCCAACCTGAACCTGAGAAGCACTTGGCAAGCTGCCCAAGCCTTGATGATGATTGGGATCCTGCTGGGATGAATGTCATCATTGGCATGAAAAGTGTAAAGTGCGTGGAGGATGCTGAGATGTAGAATATGTGAATTGCTATCATTGGAGCTATATTTTTATTGTTGTAGATCTGGCTATTTTAGTTGCCACAGCATAGTAAGACAATAAAATTATGCAAGATGTTTATGACTCAATGACTCCAGTTAATGCCAGGTATGAATGGGTCAAGCTCTCTTTACTGTCGAGGCTACTGCTCTCACTGTCTTCTGAGAAGTGCCCTCCTTTGCTCTTCCTGACCCCCAAAAACCTTTCGCCTAACATCACTGCCCTATCCCAAACCCATACCTTCTAATGGAAAGTACTTCATATAATACAGAGGAACAAAGGAAACAATCCCGTTAGAATGGACACAGAAATGCTGACTGATAGTAAGGAGAGCGCATGAAAGATTTTAGGATCTAAATTTCCAAGAGGTACATGGCACTTTGGGTCACATTCCATGGGCTAGAATCGTCACATGATCACAGCTGCCTGCAAGAGAGACTGGGAAATAGAGTCTAGTTGTGTGACTACGAAGAGGAGGCAGACGGTTTGGGGATTAGTTAGCAATCTCCGCCACACAAGTTATCAGTAGAAAGTCAATCTGTGGCAAAATTATATTTATAACTTTTAGTTATTATATTTGCATGGAAATATGTGTATGTGTGCAGAAATGCCATAATTGAGACATTTATAAGCAAATACACAAAATTAAAATGAATTTATACCTAAAAAATAATTATTAAGATAGTGGGATTGGGAATTGGGATTGTAATACAATTTCTCTTTAAATTTTGTAATGTTTCTTAACCACATTTAAACAAAACACATGCAATAAAAATAAAAATGCTTATTTGAAATACTTAGATTTTCACTTTCTTTTAGAATCCTTCATTGTACTTAAGCAAAGATAAAAATTTAGAGTTAATAATAACACCTAGTATTAATTCAGTTCTTACCATGTGCCTGGCTCTCTTCTAAATGCCTTAAATGTACAGCTCGTTTAATCCTATTACAGTCATATGAAATAGGTACAGTTCATTATACGCATTTTGCAGATGGGATAAATGAAGCTCAGGGAATTTAGGGAACTTGTGTTGTAAGATGTTGTATCTGAGATTCAGTCTTAGACATTCCAGATTCAGATTCTGAGCTCATAGTCAGTATGAGTAGAAAAGACAAAATCCAAGGAACTTTAGGGTTGGTGCCCTAAAACTCTTTGTAAAACCATGTTCTAGTTAATAGAGTTTCTAAGATATTGAGAAACTTCAATCCATGTTGTTTATATTTACACACATATCTGCAAACTCATTGTGATGAATTCAAATGGGTGGCAATGCTGAATTTAAGATAAATTCCTTAAAATATCAAAACATTTATTTTCTACTTAAAATTATCATGAGGATATAAACTCACCACTAATGATTTACCGGGTTAGCTTTTTAATTATTATATTTCACAACCCTTCATCATTTCTATCTCCAACTTCTCACACTAATTTCACTCTTCTTCACTTCATTAGCTCCCAGATATTCACCTGGCTCTTTCTGTGGAAGGTGAAGTAGAGCATTACTTAAAACTTTTTGTTATAAATGCTAGACTTACTGGATGCTATACTGCTATAATTCAACAAAAAGGCAATCTTTATTGCTCTTGGCATCTTTGTTTCCTAAAAAAGAAGAGAGTACAGTCTCTAGCCCAGAGCCGTTGTAAGTATGGGTAGTCTTTAATGGATTCATTCCCTTTTGTATATATTGAGTTAGTTTCGGTCAGTTCTTACACTGGCCAGGCACCGTACTAAGTGCTTTCAATTCATTGGCTCATTTAGTCCTTATAAAAGCTCTAGGTATTGGTACTGTTTTTATCTCCAGGAGAGGACATTAAGGCTTAGAGTAGTTATATAAGAAGATCAGTATGGTGAAGGATCCTGGATTTGCACCTAGAAATTTTGACTTCAGAAACAACCCTTAACTGCCCTAATAACTCCCACTTCTGATGCCACACTTTTTTATATTAATTCCTCTAGGATGCATATTGCACACTTTACTGTTCAGTGAGCGTGGTAGGGTTTAGGTGGTTAAGAGAATAGTGATATGGACCATGAGAGGATGTATTCAGCACTTACCATGTGTCAGGCTCTGGGCTAAGCACTTTATTTAAAATATAGCGTACAAATTCTCAAAATTCTTGAGTAGATGGTATTATTACCATTTTACTGATGAGGAAACTAAATCTTAAGGATAATTAATAACTTCTCCTAAATCATTCTGCTCTTAAGTGCAGAGCTATGATATAAACTCAGGCTTGACCCCAAAGCATAGATTCTTGGCCATTATACTAAGAATCTTCCTTAAGCACTTAATAAATATTGGATTCTTTCACATTAATCACCTAATTTTATTATCACTGAAGCTCAAAGTAGTAGAGAATACCAACACAGAGATAAGGGGAATTTAAATAAACATACTAGTAATAAACACTGGGGCTGATTTCAAAACCCAGATGTGACTGTCTGCAGAGTTTAAATCTTCCCCCTACCATATTTCCTCTAGTCCCTTTCTCCAGAACCACCATTACTGTACTCATTCATTCATTCATTTATTCCATGCATGTCCATTTTGCATCCAATCTTTTCTAGATGCTGTCCTGTGTGCTATGTATATAGCGAGTAGAACAGCTCCTCTGTCTTGGAGCTTTTGGTCTAATGAGGGAGACAGATATTAATCAACTCACGCAAATATATAACTGGAAAATGTAATCAAGGGCTGATCTACTTTAAAGTAGATGGATTCTTGGAAACTATCCCTAGGGGAGCCTCATTTTATTTGGGAGGTATAAGGTGAATAGGAGTTTACTAAACATGAGCAGGAGGAGGTGGAAGGAGACTGCCAAGCATCCCAAAGAGCTTTTCCTATTAACTCTTGAACAAGTATTTTTTTATTGGCTGATCAAGCTCCATTTTTTAGTGAAGCATCTTGGGGAAAAAGAATCATGGTTTAGTTACATAAGTATCTATAGCTATATGGTCATCCAATAGTTAGATGCATGACATTTCTTATTCAGAGTCCACTTATCCAATGGCCTCAATTATCTGGAATGGACTTTCCAATTAGAAAAAAAGTCAGTAGAATTTATATCATTCATAAAGGGGTCAATGAGATTAAAAGCATAAAATATAGCCTCTGGAACTTGAAAAGTGCATCCATAGATTAGTCATTAAATAATAGGAGCAAATAGCCCTTCACATTTCAAGAGACATTGGCATATTAATCTCTAGTGAAATAACTGACATTTATTTAATAGCCTCGAATCACCAACCATGTTGAATATCATGTTAAGTATATTTATATAAGGAGCTAGATAAATATGTATGTTATACATATTATAAATATGCATATATTGTTTTTTAATTGGTACTTTAAAACAAAAGTTTTTTATGTGAAGAATTCATTTGTATACCACATCTAGATAAATAGAGTACTACTATAGGTAAGAGCATTTCTGTTTATGTTTGTAATATTTACTAATATTTCCTGACATGAAAAATGCTTTACATAAGAGTGATTCATTCAATCAATTCAATTCACATTCATTCAATGTGTTATTGCATTTGATTTGGAGTAAAATTCTGAAAATTTGCTTAAGGAAAACTTGGAACATGACCTTAGATATTGCAGATTTTTTTCCCAAATACGTAAGAACAAAGCATACAGAAGAATATTCATCTTTCTAAAGTTCAAAAGTCAACAAAAAGTGTTTATAGATATATCAAGAAGCTATTTATTTAACACTGAGATACTGTAATAAGCAAACTGGAGTTCTTAATCTGGCATCGAATAAGTCAGCACCTGATCAGCCTTAAAACTCCATACAGGTGGGCAGAGAAAGATGCACTAGAGCAGACACGTAAAAATGGTCACTGTGATGAGGAATCTGCAAGGGTCAACCCCCTGATGCAAAGCTCATCTGATGGTGAACAAAGGACCTTTACTTGTGGATCCCCGAATTATACATGATGTGTATCTAACAGGCATGCCTATTTTTATTTTCCAAATATTCTGTTTTAAATGCTTTCTGTGCTAGTCAGTATATTAAAGAATATATCTTTTCATATTTCTAGATAGTAATGCCTGTCATAAGCCTTCAAATTATATACTATCTTGATACTTATTAAGCAGAGTATTATTATTAATGTCATAAAACATAACTTCTGCCAATCTTTGTTTCATTCAAATTTCCCTTTAGTTTACCTGGAAATGTGAATTTTGTTTAAATAGAGGAAGTTAAAAAAATATATTGAGAATATTTCATTAGGTCTTTATTCCTGCCTTCTAATTTCCATTTATTCTCTTCTACTTAACAGTGAATAAGTTCAGTATGATTTCAGTCATAGCATTTTCTCATGGAGACATATTCTGCCAAGATTCCGTTTTCTGAATGCGTGTGTTTTAATGGGCTTCCAGGTGGTGATAAATGCAGGACTCTCTGCTAGTCCCTTTCTGGCTTCTATAATTCTCAACACAGATGGTTTTCACTGCACTATTTCTTCCTCCCACCCATCACCACCCCAACAATAAATACTGATACAGCCCCCTGAAGTATTCATTCATCTCTCAGGCCTCCAAACAGACCAGACAGCATTGCAGTATTGGGAAGAGTGACAGTGGGAGGACAGGATCATTATAAGACACTTGAGCAGACCTAGTCACCACCCTTGGGAATTTGAAACAGACAGTCCAAGACAAAAATGGACTGGCTCTTGCTGTAGTCAGATTTCAAGCCTAGTGCTCCTTAAGGTTTATTTCAGTGTGTGTGTGTGTGTGTGTGTGTGTGTGTTTTAATTCCCCAGAGTATAAAGTGAGATGAAATAAGAATGTATAAATTAACTATGAAAAAGTCTCAGAAATATGTGCATTTCAGAAGGATTGATGGAGGATATGGAAGAAACTATGGACTGTTAGGGGAATTCATGCATTTATCTAAGGGTCAATGGGAAAATAGCGACCCTGGGAAAAATGGTGAGGTCTGACTTTGGGTGCTTTCCATCCCCCAGGCTGTGCCTCTCTTTACTCCCACCAATATGCACTACTCCATTAGGGCCCCACTATGTTAATTGGCTAGCAGATGTAATAATTTTATGAGACACATTGATGTTTATTTTGTTCATTCAACAAATATTGATTTATCATTCATTCTTTGCTAAGTTCATAAATATTATGAAAGAAGGGGGTTGTTTCTATGAAAACGTGGTTCAGGATTCTAAACTAGAGTGGAAAGAGGTGGATTTCATTCCTGAAATCTGAAGAGTAAGTGGAATTAACTATATGTGTTTATTTTGGGATGGGGGATTGGGAAAGCATTTTAGACTGACGGACCTTTAGAGACAAAGGTTAATGTAAGAGGCAGATAAGGTCATGATGGATGGTCCAGCATCAGGGCTGATAGTCTGACACCCTAAAGATTAAGCAAAATGAAAGTGCTTCTTATGAGTATTTATTCTCCAAGTCAAAATATGGTAGATTTGCGATACAGAAGTATGAGGCTGCAAGGATAGCAAGCCTGGTAGCTAAGTGTCCTCTAAAACACTGTGTAGAACTTTAAGGAAGGGGATTACCCATCTCAACAGATTTCAGTGTGAAGGAAATTGGTCTATTTTGGGGGAAAAAATAAGAGGTAGCATGTATACCATGAAGACAAGTCATCCTGGTGTTAAAGCTCCAAAACTTGGACTTAAATTTTTACCTGGTAAAAATGTAAAAGGGAATTGTAACATAGGTCTCCTAGTTTTGCCAGGCTGACTATTTGTTCTTGGAGAAGATACTCTTTGAAAAGCTACTTTTTAGTAACATTAATTAATTATTTTTGAGTATTGTGTTCCATGACTTCATTCTTGAGTATGAAAACTATTATCATCAGAATAGTAAAACCATCTTTATGCTGCATAATGTCCTTGGGTACTTGTCTTTTTTGAATGGTTATCATTCAAATGCCTTTGTTGTTTGCATCGTCCCTAAACCTCTTTTGTTTTTCAACTCATAGACCATTTCATGTTTTGAAGCACTGTTTGAAACCAACCTTGAGAAAAACAGACAAGACAATAGAAAACAGCAGTAGACTGACGTTGAGACAGTTTAGAAAGAATTATTACATCTTCAAAGCCACAGAGATATGGATACTTCCTCTCATGGGGTTATAAATACAAACATTCATGGTACGTGTAGTATTTATGCTCTCAGTTTGTAAATGATTTTATTGTTTGAAAAAAGTAGAGTTTGGGTTTCTAGTGTGGCATGTAAGAACTTGGAAGTCACCATTCTGTTCTAACAACAAATAAAAATCTGAACAAACTGAAAAATCAACAACTCTCCTTAGATCTGTCAGAGAAGTGAGGTCAATGAGGCAAACGGCTGCTTCAAAAATTGGAGAGACAGACAGGCTGGATGCAGAAAATCACAACTTACTGGAGCAGAAACCCATGAGCAGAAATCTCTATGGGAGCTAGTGCTACTGGGGTAGAAAAACCTAAACTGTAATTGATGAATTGCTGAAAGCTCAGCGGGGACAAGTTTGAAGTTAAAAACTTCAGGGAGACCCAATCATAGAGAGGCCCTCACACTGTGGTGAGTTTTACCTCCAGGAGCTCTACCAGATTCTCACAGTGAAGAAAAATCCCTTTGTGATTCAAGGAGGGAAGGAGAAAACTAGTCATTTTGAAATAGGCCTGCCCTCAAGAGAAACTATTTTACTAGAGCCTAACATATTGGGGTTTTATTAGAGCCCAACTGACCCAGGAGAAGGGAAATACCCAACTGCAGCCCACTCTAGCTATTCTGTCCCAGCTGAGAGGGGGTGAACTTGTGAAATTCACAGTCCAAGGGCACAAGCTCACTAAAAGACTGAGACCTAATTACAGGACTATAAAATACTTCCCAGTCCTCCACACCTCACTACCACATTACTAAAGACCTATTTACTGCAGTTCTTTTTACTTGTTATGTCATATCTGACTATCAAGAAAAAACTATGAGCCATACTGAAAGACAAAAAACACAGTTTGAAGAAACTGAGCAAACATCAGAACCAGAGTCAGATGTGGCAAGAATGTTGGAATTCTTAGATCAAGAATTATAAAAATCTATGATTAATATGCTAAATGGACAAAGTAGACAACATGCAATAACACATGGGTAATGTAAACAGAAAGATGGAAAGTAAAGATGAAATAAAAAAACTTTTATTTTCCTTCTTCTTAACTGATCTAACATGATAATTTTTATTTTCAAAGTAGATATAACAAGGGACCGGCTGGTGGCATAGTGGTTGGGTTCACATGCTCCGCTTCAGTGGCCTGGGTCTCGCAGGTTAGGATCCTGGGCAAAGACCTACACACTGCTCGCCAAGCCATGCTGTGGTAGCATCCCACATACAAAATAGAGGAAGATGGGCACAGATGTTAGCTCAGGGCCAATCTTCCTCAAGCAAAAAGAGGAAGCTTGTCAACAGATGTTAACTCAATGCCAATCTTCATCACCAAAATATATTTATAAAACAAAAATGTATTTTATGACTATAGCTTATGTATAAGTGAGATGAATGACAGAAATGATATAGGGGAGGAATTAGGAATAGTTTGTTTTTAAAAATACTCATACTATCTGTGAACTATTATAGTGTTACTTGAAAGTAGATTTGGATTCGTTGTAAATATATATTGCAAACTGTGGGACAACCACTGGGGGATTATAAAAATGTATAATTGATATACTAAGAAAGGAGAGAAAACAGAATTATATAAAATGCTCAACACCCTTCAATCAGAAATGGACAGATCCAGCAGGTAGAAAATCAGTAAGGACATAGTTGAACTCAAAACTGTCATCATTCAACTGGATATAATTGACATCTATAGACTGCTTCACTCAACAACAGTAGAATACATATTCTTCTCAAGCTCATATAGAACATTCACCAGGAAAGGATGCATTCTGGGTCATAAAACACACCTTAACAAATTTAAAAGAATAGAAATCATACAGTGTATCCTGCCAGACCACAATGGAATTAAACTAGAAATGAATAGCAGGAAGATAACTGGGAAATCTCAATACACACAGAGATTAAACAATATACTTCTAGACAGTACATGGGCCAGAAAGAAATCTCAAGAGAAATTTTAAAATACTTTGAACTAAATGAAAATGATAATACAACTTATCAAAATTTGCAGGATGCAGCAAAAGCAGTGCATAGAGGGAAATTTAAAGCATTGAATGCATATGTTACAAAAGAAGAAAGATTTAAAATCAGTCATCTAAGCCTCCACCTTAGGAAACTAGAAAAAGAAGAGCAAATTAAATGTGAAGTAAGCATAAGAAAAGAAATAATAAAAATTAGAGCAGAAATCAATGAAATTGAAAACAGAAAATTAAGAGAGAAAAATCAGCAAAACCAAAACTGCTTCTTTGAAAAGACCAATAAAATTGATGAGCCTTTAGCCAGGCTAACAGAGAGAGGGGGAGAGAAAGACAGAAAGAGAGAGAGAGAAAGGATACAAATTGCCAATATCAGAATTGAAAGAGGGGACATCGTTACGTATCCTATGGACATTAAAAGGCCAATAAAGGAATGCTATGAACATACTAGGTGAATGAATACTATGACTACTATGAACTGTGAACTATATGCCCACAAATTGAATAACCTAGATGAAATGGAGAAATTACTTAGAAGACCCAATCTGCCAAAACTCAAGGATAAATAGACAACCTGAATAGGCCTATATCTATTAAAGAAATTGAATCAATAGTAACTTCCAAAAGTAAGCGGCAGGCCCAGAGGGGTTCACTGCTAAGTTTGACCAAAGAATTAAGGAAAAAGTTATACCAATTCTCTATAATCTCTTTCAGAAGACAGAAGCGGAGGAAATATTTCCCAACTCATTCTATGAGGCCAGGATTACCCTAATACCAAAACCAGAAAAAGACATTACAAGAAAAGAAAATTACAGACCAATATCTCTCATGAAAATACATACAAAAATCCTTAACAAAATCACAGCAAATTGAATCCAACAATGTATAAAAAAAATTATACACTATGAGCAAGTGGAATTTATCTCAGGCATGCAAGGCCGATTCAAGATTAAAAAACCAATTAATGTAATCCATCATATCAACAGGTTCAAGGAGAAAAATCACATGATCGTAATAATAGAGGCAGAAAAAACATTTGACAAAATCCAACACCTATTCGTGATAAAAACTCTCAGTAAACTAAGAATGGAGGAGAACTTTTTCAATTCAATAAAGAATATCTACATGAAACCTAAAACTATCATCC
Source organism: Ceratotherium simum simum (assembly GCF_057802395.1). NCBI lineage: Eukaryota > Metazoa > Chordata > Mammalia > Perissodactyla > Rhinocerotidae > Ceratotherium > Ceratotherium simum. The sequence goes on along the minus strand of NC_141919.1, from coordinate 46,701,795 downwards.
TACTTAATGATGAGAAAGTTGAGGATTTCTCACTAAGATCAGGTAAAAGGCCAAGATTTCCTTTCTTACCACTCCATTTCAACATCATACTTGAAGTCCTCGCTAATGCAATAACACACAAATAGGAAATAAAAGGTATACAGAATGGGAAGGAAAAAGTAAAACTATCTTTGTTTGCAGATGATATGACCATCCATGTAGAAAATCTGAAAGAATCCACAATAAAAATGATTATAGCAAGATTGCAGGATATGAGGCTAATATACAAAAATCAATTGTTTTTCTATATACCAGCAAAGAACAAGTGGAATTTGAAATGAAAAACACATTGCCATTCATACTAGCAAAAAATGAAGTACTTAGGTATATATTTAACAAAATATATACAGAATTTATACGAGGAAAACTACAAACATTTGATGAATGAAATCAAAGAACTAAAGAAATGGAGAGATATTCCATGTTCATGTACAGGATGATTCAATATTGTCAAGATGTCACTTCTTCCCAACTTGATCTATAGATTCAATGCAATCCCAGTCAACGTCCTCACAAATTATTTTGTGGGACTTTTGTGATTAAAATCCCAGCAACTTATTGACAAACTGATTCTAAAGTGTACAGAGAGAGGTAAAAGACCCAGAGGAAGAACAAAATTGGAAGACTGACATTACCTTAATTCAAGACTTATTATTAAGCTATAATAATCAAGATAGTGTGATATTGGTGAAAGAATATACAAATAGATCAGTGGAACAGAGTAAAGAGCCCAGAAACAGACCCACATAAATACAGTCAACTGAACTTGGATGAAGGCACAAAGACATACAATGAAGAGATAGTCTCTTCGACAAACGGTACTAGAACACTGTGCATCCACATGCAAAAAAACGAATCCAGGCGTAGATTTTATATCTTTCACAAAGATTAACTCAAAATAGATCATAGACCTAAACATAAAGTGCAAAACTATAAAACTCCTGGAAGATAATATAGGAGAAAATCTAGATGACCTGGGTATGGTGATGACTCTTTAGATACATCAAAAGCGTGAGCCATGAAAGAAATAATTGATAAGGTAAACTTTATTAAAATTAAAAACTCCTGCTCTGCGAAAATGCTGCAAGAGAATGAGAAGCCTTTGGAAGACAGTTTGCTAGTTTCTTGCAAAACTAAACGTACTCTTATCGTGTGATCCAGCCGTTGTGCTCCTTGGTATTTACTTAAATGAGCTGAAAACTTGTGTCCATAGAACAAACTGCACACGGATGTTTATAGCAGCTTTATTCATGATTGCCAAAACTTGGAAGCAACCAAGATGTCCTTCAGCAGGTGAATGGATAAACAATCCGTGGTACATCCAGACAACAGAATAGTATTCAGTGTTAAAATTAAATGAGCTATCAAACTGAGAAAAGACATGGAGGAAACTTAAATACATATTAATAAGTGAAAGAAGCCAATCTGAAAAGAGTACGTGCTGTATGATTCCAACTATATGACATTCTGCAAAGAGCAGTGGTTGTCAGGTGCCAAGGGGGAGGAAGGGATGAGTAGGCAGAGCACAGATTTTTAGGGCCATAAAACTATACTGTATGATACTATAATGATGGCTACATATCATTATACATCTGTCAAAATCTGTGGAATGTACAACATCAAAGGTGAGAAGTTTGAACATTGGGTGGTATTGATATGTCTGTGTAGGTTCATCGATTGTCACAAAGGTACCACACTGGTGCAGGATGTTGAAAGTGAGGGAGACTGTGTGTGGGGTGGGGCAAGAGGGATATGGGAACTCTCTGTATTTTCCACTCAATTTTTCTGTGAACCTAAAAGTGCTCTAAAAACATAAAGTCTATTAAAAAAAATAGTTGGTCTGGTGTTGGTTAAAGAACTTAATCCAGAGGATGTTACTAAATATTCAGACCTAGAACCTTACAAAACACAACTCCAAAGGACTTGAGATCACGGAGGTGTGGAGAAGATGCTACTGAATTAAGAACAGACTGAATAATGTTAAACATTTAATACTACGTTAGTATTTGAGATTTTTAGTTCCATTGAAAAGGTATGATAATTGTTTGAATAGCAGAATCCTAATTTAAAGATGTATGAGGAAATTGTGCTAGTTGCTTGTTATAATACATGTGGCTTATTATATTTATTTATTTATTTTTAATTTTTTGTTTATTGCAGTAACATTGGTTTATAACGTTGTAAAAATTTCAGGTGTACATCATTATACTTCTATTTCTGCATAGATTACATCATGTTCACCACCCAAATACTAATTACAACCCATCACCACACACATGTACCGAATTATCCCTTTCACCCTCCTCCCTCCCCTCTTCCCCTCAGGTAACCAGCAATCCAATCTCTGTCCCTATGTGTTTGTTTATTGTTGTTATTATCTACTACTTAATGAAGGAAATCATACAGTATTTGACCTTCTCCCTCTGACTTATTTCACTTTGCATTATACCCTCAATGTCCATCCATGTTGTCACAAATGCCTGGATTTCATCGTTTCTTATGGCTGAGTAGTATTCCATTGTGTATATATACCACAGCTTCTTTATCCTTTCGTCCCTTGATGGGCACTTAGGTTGCTTCCAAGTCTTGGCTATTGTGAATAACGCTGCAATGAACACAGGGGTGCACGTACCTTTACAAACTGGTGTTTTCAAGTTCTTTGGATAAATACCCAACAGCGGAATAGCTGGATCATATGGTAGTTCTATCCTTGATTTTTTGAGGAATCTCCATACTGTTTTCCATAGTGGCTGCACCAGTTTGCACTCCCACCAGCAGTGTATGGGAGTTCCCTTCTCTCCACATCCTCTCCAATACATGTTGTTTCCTGTCTTGTTAATTATAGCCATTCTGACGGGCGTGAGGTGATACCTCATTGTAGATTTGATTTGCATTTCCCTGATAGTTAGTGATTTTGAACATCTTTTCATGTGTCTGTTGGCCATCTGTATATCTTCTTTGGAGAAATGTCTGTTCAGGTCTTTTGCCCATTTTTTAATTGGGTTGGTAGTTTTTTTGTTGTTGAGATGCATGAGTTCTTTATATATTTTGGAGATTAAGCCCTTATCAGATGTACAGTTTGCAAATATCTTCTCCCAATTGTTAGGTTGTCTTTTCATTTTGTTGATGACATGTGGCTTATTATAAATGTATGTATAATGAAAATAAAATAGCCACAATGCGTGTATCATCAGGCACATTTTGATCAGGGAGAAAAAAAAGCATGAAGAACCAGAACTCATGTCATCAACAGCCCAGATTTCCATGAGGTCTAACCTTCATAAATGTGTACTCACTGGTCACATGTGTTGTGTCTTTTTGGTATTGCACATACATCAACATATGAAGTGCTTTTCTGAGTGTAAGTGGTTCATAAATAGGGCCACTTTTATGTAGAGATTTCACCAATTACCAGTTTTCAGTAGTGATTCCATCAAAGCCTTCACTGATTTTGACAGAATTTTGCATTTCATATGTGTTGTGTGTGTGTGTGTGTGTGAGGAAGATCAGCCCTGTGCTAATATCTGGCAATCCTCCTCTTTCTTTGCTGAGGAAGACTGACCCTGGGCTAACATTCGTGCCCATCTTCCTCGACTTTATATGGGACGCCGCCACAGCATGGCTTGCCAAGCGATGCATCGGTGCGCTCCCGGCATCCGAACCGGCAAACCCCAGGCTGCCAGAGCGGAGCGCGCACACTTAACTGCTTGCGCCACCGGGCCAGCCCCTGTGTGTTTTGAAGTTTAAGCTGCTAAAGCTAAGCTGTGAAATGGTTTAGAGAAAAAGTTGTATGCTTCTTTGTAAGAAATAATATTGTATTTTATCTAAAGTCAGGGAAATCTTATAAAGCATGGCGGCAATAAGTGCCCTGGGGTTTTCTGAACTGATTAGCTTTCACAGTTCACTTGACGATGTAGATTCCACTTAACACAAAGCATATCAGGAGTTACAATGAGGATGAAATGTGATTCTTTAACATGTCTTTTATTAGATATGCCACCCTGTTGTTCCTTAATGGTATTTCTACTTCAGTTAAATATGGGCAAATGTGTTTCACAGCACTTTTTTCGAGATAGCAACTTTGATTTTTTTTTTTAAACAAAGACCTGAACTTTTGGAAATGAAATGAACTATAGTTTGGAAAAAGGTGACAGCAATTTTTAATAACTCTTAAAATTATAGAATTCTTCATAACACATTTTCAAACATATATTCTAAGCAGCAGGTAAAATGATTTTTTTCAGAGTAGGTTTTATTGTGTAAAGTAAAATTCCATTTTCAGAAGTTATACTCAGTGCCCTAACTTAAAAATACCTAACCCGTTCCAAGAAGATATGCTGACCAGAAATGCTGGGGTACTGTGACAAAGTGAGTAATAGGAAGCAAGTCTAGACAGAACACCAGGAAGAAGAGGAAATGAGGGCAGATCTAGGGATCATTATCTTATATCAAGGTCTGTGGTTTTAAATTGAATTTCCACTCTAGTTGCCTTGCAAGTTCATGTGGAGTTCTAGTCAGTCCAGGAATAAAGGGCTACTTGAATAGACAGAAAGAATATATTTTTCATAAAATTTTGAAAGAATATGACACCCCACTTCTGAATCCCAGAAGATGAAGTATGGCAATTATGTGGATAACTTTTTGGGTTCTTTTGAGAATAAAGTGAAAAAATAAATAAATAAACTCAGGGACACTCCAGCTAAGGGAATGATAGAAGCAAAGTCACCAAACTAAGGAATAAAAATTTAGATCATTTCACTTTTATAATGTAAAATCTGTATTGTTTCTGACAGGACAAAATTCAGCCTCCTCATCTCTTCTTAATTCCTCTTCAGTGAAGCTAGACATTTAATTAATTAAATGACTTTTTGGCTGGGCATTAAAAATGACTAGCTTCCTGCTATCTCTGTAGCATCTTTGAATCCCACTTGCATGCAATAGTCATTCCTAGTCTGAACTTCCGGTAATACCTCATCTCTGCCTATAAATGGACTCTTAATCTTCCTATCCTAATATTATGAGTCTTTATTTACTTATTATTTTTGGTGAGCAAGATTGTCCCTGAGCTAACATCTGTGCCAATCTACCTCCATTTTGTATGTGGGACGCCACCACAGCATGGCCTGATGAGCAATGTGTAGGTCCACACCTGGGATCCAAACCCTTGAACCTCGGGCCACTGAAGCAGAGTGCATGAACTTGGCCACTACGCCACTGGGCTGGCCCCTATGACTTTTTATTGCTTTGACTTATCTTCTCTTAGAGTGTAAACTCACTGAAAACAGGCTCCATTCATTGTGTTATCACCCAAGTTTTTTTGATTCCTATTAGATGCTCAGAAATAAAGTCATTCATTCATTAGTGAGAAAACAAAACAGTAAATCAACTTGAGGCTGTATTGGAGACTTTTAATTTGAGAAGTTAACTGCAGGTTTGGAATCAATGTACTAAAAATCTCCTCCACATTTAGTAAATTTGCTTGTCCTTTTTTTTTTTTTTTTTTTTTAAAGATTTTATTTATTCATGTTTTTCCCCCCAAAGCCCCAGTAGATAGTTGTATGTCGTAGGTTCACATCCTTCTAGTTGCTGTACGCGGGACTCGGCCTCGCGTTGGACGGAGAAGTGGTGCCCTGGGGCGCGCCCGGGATCCGAACCCGGGCCGCCAGCATCAGAGCGCACGCACTTAACCGCCAAGCCACGGAGCCGGCCCTGCTTTTCCTTTTGCAAATCTTTTTCATATGTAATTTTAGATAAGCCCATTTTGCCATAATGGAAATACAGCCAATTACCTGTCTTTCCCAGGCTTCCATTGACTACGAGCTATGTAAAGAACGCTTTCTCTAAACTGTGGAGTCAGATCATAGAGAATGAGTAGTGGAGAATCTTGATATGTGTATGTTACAAATGATTTGGTGGCAAAGTACTATTTTAATAACCAACTGAGAGCAGGATAGAAAAGGATTCAGGCAGCATGGAGTAGCTTTGAAAAGAACTAATAACTAAAGATAAAGAAGCTGACATCTAAAGGAAGTTAATGTTTTCTGTTATGCCAAGAAAAAGAGATAGGTTTACAATTAAGGAAGAGAAATAAGAAAAAAAGTTTCTCCCTATTGTGTTTTTCTATCAAGTTGTTTTTAGGAAATCACAATATGCGTAATATAAAGAAAAATTAGTGGAGAGAAAATAGATTCTAATATCGTTTCAGTAATACTGTTATTTTTATTAAAATGAATTAAGTAGTTCATGCATCAAATGAAAATATACACCTTTCCAAAAAACATTAATTGGTCAAGTTACATTTTTATTTTTACATTTTTAATTGCAACAAAATCAAATGATTTAGAAGTATATATACATATATATATATACTTCTAAATATATATATATTTATATATAAATATATATATATATACTTCTAAATAAGTATATATATATATATGTATATGTATATATATGTTTTGTTTTGTTTTGTTTTTTTTGGGGGGAGGAAGATTTGTCCTGAGCTAACATCCACTGCCAATCTTCCTCTTTTTCCTCGAGGAAGATTGTTCCTGAGCTAATATCTGTGCCAATCTTCCTCTATTTTGTATGTGGGATGCCACCACAACATGGCTTGATGAGTGGTGCGTAGGTCCATGCCTGGTATCTGAATCCATGAACCCTGGGCCGCCGAAGCGGAGCATGTGAGCTTAACTGCAATGCCACCGGGCTGGCCCCTTGGAAGTATATATTTTTAAAGTAATATCTTCTCATTCTTCAGAGACTTTTTTTTAACATAATTTTTTTTTGTCTCCGCATATTGTTCTGCAGTGTGCTGTGTTGGTTCAACAGTATTGGAGACTTTATAATATTTTATTATATGGACATACTACAGTCTACTTAACTGCCTACTTATTGATAGGCAAGTAGGCTAGTTCCCCAAAATCACTATAATAAATCATTGAAAATATATTTCTCTCTATCATTTGATTGTTTGCCTGTGATATTCATCCATCTACCTATTTATCAATGCATTTATGTTCATGTTTTCCTAAAATATATTTCTTGAAGTGGAATTAGTTGGTACAAACTTTTACAAAAGGTTAACAGCTATTGAAAAAGTACCTGTAAAAAGATACAGATTTTTATGAACATGGATATAGATTTTTGTCAAGAGTGCATGTGAATACCTCTTTTCCCATCCCTTTGCACAAACTAGATATTATCGTTAATTAAAACATTATGCCAATATGATGTATATAGCAATTAAAAATTCCATTTATTTGACATTTAGTGAAGTTGAACATTTTTTCATATATCCATTGCTTAATGAAGCAACATCAGAATGAACGTAATAATTATTTTTGAGAACTCAATGGCATCTGTTTTGGAAGAATTTGCCCTAAGTTAATCCTGACAGTTATAAATAGCTTTGTTCACTATCAAGGAAATCATGACAAATTTGAAATGTCTTCTCCTTGTTCTGTCTTTTTATAGGAATGCTTGATTTTCTGCATCAGGATTTGGAGCACATAAAGTGTGCTGACAGTTCATTGGGTACAGTTCACATACAGTAAATTTCATAAGTTGCATGAAGAATAACAGGCAGGATGAAATCATGAAAACACATTGAAAGGAGACAATGTTGTCTCATTTAATGGGAAATTGTGGTTTTAAAGTGTCTGTGAAAGTGACTCATTAGCCTCTGGCAGATAAAAATCCAAATCATCCATGACTCGTGTAAGGCCTTGACTACCTAGCCCTTCCATCCCCCATCGTTAGAGCCCCCAACACCATGAATACATCTAGTGAAAAGATGGTTAAAAACATGGTCTTTAGAGCTGGACTGTCTAGGTCTGAATTCTATAGTTCTGTCTGCCCTTACTTGCTGTGTCATTGTGGGCAAGTATTTAACTTCTTGTGCCTTGAAATTCCTAGTTTGAAAAAACTGGGATAATAATATCTACCTCATAGGGTTGCCGTGAGGACTACAGGTGTTGGCATATATGTAAAGATTTTAGATAATGTAAATAAGCATTATATGATTGTTATAGGCATTATTTTTGTCAGAAATCCTTTGGGAGATAGGAAAAGCAATCTGAGGTACAGCAATGAGTATATTTACTGAAAATATGAATAGAGATACAGAAAAGAAATAGTAAAATGCTAAAAGAATAAGTCATGTATTCAAAAATTTGCCCGTAGATAGACCTACATAAGAGGAATTAAAAAAGAGATTCTTCCTTATCCTTCTTCCTCCTGAGTCATATGGGACCCAGGAGACAGAATACAGATTTTTACTGTTAATACTCATCTGCTTTATTTGAGTTAATAGATTAGAAGACTGGCCTGGGACCATAATCCCTGCTTACAATCTTTAACGTAAAAAAAAAAAAACTGGGCTCCATATCAGAACAACTGACTTACAGAAGATCTTTTGGAAAACCACTTATTCAATTAAAAATTGCTTTGTGTAAGAGTTTTTGCTTTTTTGAAGAAGAAGAAGATTGGCCCTGAGCTAACGTCTGTTGCCAATCTTCCTCCTCTTTTCTCCCCAAAGCCCCAGTAGATAGTTGTATGTCAAAGTTGTACATCCTTCTAGTTGCTCTGTGTGGGACACTGCCTCAGCATGGCTTGACGAGCGGTGAGTGAGTCCGCGCCCAGGATTTGAACCGGCGAACCCCAGGCTGCCCAAGCAGAATGCATGAACTTAACTGCTGCGCCACCGGGCTGGGCCCTGTGTAAGAGTTTTTAACTGGACCATAGAAATTATAGCTAGAAACCAGAAGAACTTAATATTTTCACTAATTGTCATCTTATGCTCGAAATATTAGTAGGCACATGCATATTGATGTAGTTAGTGTTTAATACTTCTTAGTATGTATAAATCGGGTAAGGACCACCTTTGAATCAGATATACATATTTGGTATATTTCTTCCAGATGGAAATGCTATCACCAATATGAAGAGAAACAGATTTATCAAAGCATTGATTCAAAGAAATAAAAAGCATATTAAAAATCACAAGAAATAAATTTATGAAGAAATACATGCTACCCACAATCCCACCAGCCTTTTCAAGCTACAGTATATATTCTTCCAAGTTGTAAAAGCGCTATTGATATCAGACTGGCCTGACATTTTGGAGTCATACTTTGAATAAGAGCTTACTTAACTCCAAGATAGAATGCAGAGTAAGCTCGATAAGAGGAATCTCATCAGAATCTGAGGTTAACACTGGCACGAGACTAGACCTTATGAAGCTGACTTAAGGATACCTTCCTTTGTGCTTCCATTTCACCTTGTAAATGTCTTTGGTAGAATCATTATTATATTTTCACAGTCTATTGCTAAATCTGGGTTGCTACAGTGATAGTCTTTTAAATTCCCTCCATCGCAAGTACCCAGTAAAGTGCCTGATCGATGGTGGGAATGTAATAAATGTTTAATGACTAAATTATTATATGAATAAACTATCAGTTACAGAGGTAAACGTGAGAAATGGTACCAAATTTTAGGTGTGTGAACATATTGGCTTTAAATACTATATGTCCTTGAGCTATAAAATTTGGGATTATTTTAGCAGCAAGATATATAGTAATTTAGCAATTTTCCTGCTAGCATTAATAACATTATTAAGACTCTTGGTGTTGGTATTATTAAGACTCTAGGAATTGCTATGAGGATATCATAGTGCAAATATCAACTGCTATAAATCATTCATTTAACTTTTTTGCACTTTATTCCATTCCATCCCAGAATTAAGCCTGTGACACAGAAAAGGCTTTGGAGATAATGATTGCTGAGCTCAGACACCATCTCTAAGACTTACGAGATGTCTCTTAGTCTTTCAATCTGTTTCCTAATTTGTTAGATAGAGTTGATAACAACTTACATGTTTTCTTGATAAATTGCCTTATATATAATCTTTAGCTATGCTGTTCCATGTAGTAAAAATTCAATAAATTCTAGCTGTTGATGCTACTAGTGTCATTATTTAACAATAATCTATTACAGAGGTAGTAGCCAGATGCAACTCTACTATTATGCAAGCTTTTAAAATCCTTTATGCTAAAACTCCACGTGGAGGTGTGAATTACTTTCATAAAATAATAGACACATTCATTACATAAATGCCAGAGACAAGATTCCAAAGATCACTAAGATATACGGTAGATATTCTTTTAAATTTTTCAGTATATAGATGTACTGCTTCTTTTTAAGATATAATTTTTTCCCTCAATACCTTAAGGATACAGTAGAGAAGCAAAACATTCTATCAGTGATTAAGACATAAGGTTTTTTTTGCACATGGAGGATAGAGGCTATAAGGAGAAAAAAAGTCGATATTTGATCCAATGCAGTAAGGTCAGCAATGGCCTCAGGTGCATTTACTGTGATGTGGAGAGCATGAACAAGCCTAAATGCCATGAACACTTGTGTTTCCACAAATCAACTTTACCCAAGGGTCAGCTATCATGAAAATAATTGAAATTGGTGAAATTAGTATAGTAGATTTATATGTGATTTGAAAATGTGAAGAATTTGAGGGTTAACTTGTGAGTTTAATTTTGGCAAAATGACCTGATTCCATCAAGAACGTCCACCAGTCTCCCTTGACAATCATTGAAATGTCTGTATCAGAGAATAATTCTTTTGTTTTAAAGCAATGATTTTCAAACTGTCTTACTCAGAACCCACATTGTGTGTGTTAAGAGTTGTGGCAGATGTCCAGCCAGCATTGCACTGGGTTTTCTACAAACCCCACCCGTATGTCCCTCCACAACACCATCTACAGCCAACCCTGCTTTTATCTGTTCTGTATGTTGAAATTTCTTTTTGCCTTTATTGACAATAATGATTGCGCTAGTAAGATATGTTTGAAAAATACCATGTGATGGCAATGTGTCTGTATGAGTATTAACATGCAAATAGAATTAAGCTCTTATGGTCTTTTAACCCTTGGGAGTGAGTTGGCTTGTCAGAAGGTAAAGAGTTCTGAAGTATCTGAGAGGTTCATTGTCAGCAGGAGTGAAGAGGAAGGATAGATGGGAGGACTGAGAGATTTGCCTAAATTGGGTGGGAAAGGATGGATGGAATGAGGAGACAAGTGAAAGAGATAGAAATTCCAAAGACAAGGCGTATCTTCCTACTTTATAGTTTTGATAAGATCTCTTCTAGAAACAACTTTGAAAAAGATATTTGTGAAAATATTCATGAAGGTGAAATAAAATGCTCTAAAAACAGACTCCAACAATTTTTCTTGGTGGGAAATGATGGAGGCCTGTCCCAGGGCAAGAGCAGTAGGTAGGATGAAAGGACAAAAATAATCAAGTGACATTTCACAGAACTGGGTTTGATGACTAATTGGCCGAGGGAGGAGGGTTGGAGAAAGAAATCTAGCTTGAACAATGGGTAGATGGTGGTACCACTAGCCATGAGTGATATTATCTTTTCTTGACATACATTGTATTAGCTTTCTGTTGCTACCTAACAAATTACTACAAATTGAACAGTTTAAAGCAACGCAACAGACATTTCTATCTCAATGGTTCTATGAGTCAGGACTCTGGGCTCAGCTTAGGGGGGTTCCCTGCTCAAGGACACCCAAGGCTGCAATGAAAGTGTTGGTTGGCCTGTGTTCTTGTTTGGAGGCTCAGTTGGGGAAGGTCCATGTCCAAGCTCACTCAGTTAGTTGGCAGATTCATTGTCTTGTAGTTGTAGGAGCGAGGGCCCTGGCTTATTGCTGGCTGTAACTGGAGGCCATCCTAAGCCTCTACTGACTGCCTTCTGCTCCTAAAGGCTGATACGTTTCCTAAACACTACCCACAGATCCTTATCATATGGGCTTCTGTAATAGGATTTCTTACTTATCAAGGCAACAAGGACTAGAACAGACTGGAGAAAGTCTGCTGCAAGACAGTCTTACAAAATCATGGAAGGGACATGACATCTCATCACCTTGCCATAGTCTATGAGTTAGACTCAAGTCACAAGTCCCATCCACAATCAAGGGAAGGGGATTTTGTAGGGGCATGAACACCAGCAGGTGAGCATCACGGGGGGCCACCTGGAGTCTGTCCACCATACACATGGAGAAATCAAAATGAGCTAAGAGGATAAAGAAAATCATATAAAGCATCATGGGCACAGATATTTGTTTAATACTGTTAATGAAACTACAAAACAGAACCTAAGATATGGCTTTACCCAGCACATGTGCAGGTAACTCAGAGTAGAGTTTCCTTTTTATTCTACTTGCTTCGTAATTTACTCATATGTTATTATATCTGCCTACCTGTACTTAGTTGTGTTGACAATAAATTAATGTGGTAATTAGTTCTCATTGTTTCAATGAGTTTATTTTTAAATGAGGAACATATCTTTTGGGCTTTTGAATCGCAGATACACCTGCATCCTTCCACGGGCAATTTCCCTTAGTGAAACCATGTCACCTGAAGCAGTGACGCTTCTCCATTAAAAGCAGTGTGGTTACAGATAATGTTGACAGCCTGAGATTTTAGGTCTAGAAAAAGCCTGAGGCAAAGAGATTATGTTGAAGCCCTTAAAAACACAGGCACATTATTCAGTCTGTGCCCAAGCAAGCTAATTTATTTCAAACTTGTGAAGCTTTGTTTTGGTAACTTCCGGGCTTGTTCTTGACTCAGGGCGTGTTTGACTGAGACGTCTTTCCTTCGGAGTGCTCCCCTTTGTCACAACAGATGCTATTTAGCGGACTAATGAGTTGGGATCATAAAGTGAGTCCTTAAAGGAGTGTAATAGGATCATTGTGATACACTCTGCCAGAGGTAATGCATTTCTGCCTTCCGGTGTTTGCTAGGCTGCAGCAACTGTGGATGTGAAGGTTCAATTTTTACCATATGTGTAATTATGGGAAAGAGCATACAACTGTTTCAAGGGATGAAAGTTTGGTTCAAAATTTCAGGAGCTTGTTCAAAGTTAACTGAACTTTTTCCAAGGTTTCAAACCATTTACTTTTTTCCACGCTTTATGCAGTGGACACTTCTTTCTCCTTTTTCTCATTCAATAAATCCATGCTGATAACTGCAACTTGGCAGCTTTTCAATTTGTGATTTGGGGCACAATCTTTATATCTTATTAGTATAAAACCATGTTCTTGTATAACCCTGTTTCAGTAAGAAAATAGAATTTGCATCAAAATATTGAATAATAGCCGTACTTTGTATATTTCCACTAAAACAAAATAAAATAAACAAAATAACACCGTAATTGTTAGGTCATTTGCATACACAGTAATTTAGTTGGAGCCTGCATTGATTTATTGAGTGTCCATGTGCAAAGAGCATGCAAAGATTAATGTGATAGATTGAGCAACAGGCACATTGTGGAGTAAGGCAGATCTGAGAGAGCAAGAGAGAGAGAGAGAGAAAAAGAGGGTGAATGAACTACATATGTTCACTCAAGTGAGTATAAGAGAGCTGACTCTGATGAACAACTCTCTCTTTTATTTTCAGAAGACATATTACAGAAGAGCCTCTGGCACAGTATTCATGATAGCCTCTGTTTCTCATAATTTCCACTGTTGGCATTTTAAAAATGACTGAGGAATTTCACTTGACATGGCTATTCAAGTATATTATTTGAAAATTCAAACATAACACAGAAAATTAATTTGAGGTCAATTTTGCTTGTAGTGAAAATGGAACCCTACCCTTGTAAAAGGGAGTAGTATATTCAAGAATATCAAAAATGCTTCTCTCTCTAGTGCAATATCATTCATATTTCTCTTCAATATAAAGGCTATGCTCAGCCCTAAATATGAGCTGACATGTCTAGGGTATAAATATATCAGTGTTTCCTAACCTATAGAGTTTATCCACCTTCCACAGATAGATTGTGGATTGTAATGTTCCCTTTTCATCAAATTTTATTTTTTTTTATCATCGTCCAGGTGTATTTCTGTCATTTCCCCTACTTTCCTTCCCTGAATATGATCAATAATGTGAATACCTTGAAAAGTAGTATAACGACTCACCTCTGTTGAGTTGAATACCTATTACAAGTGTGACACAGAATTTAAAATGGTAGATCTTTTAAAGATATATTTTTCTTATATTCAGCATGAATTCCACTGTTTTAAAATTGGATCCTCAATGGACGATGGATGTTTAGACTCATATCACTGGAAATGATTATTAAAATCTGTTCTGGTGTAATCTAAACCGAGGAAAACAAAAGCGCTGAAATTAATATTCTAGCAAGCTTAACTTATCAGACAAAAATGTTCAATGGGTATGAAACTGCATTTAGAGGCTTATTATTGTTTCCAGAGAGGAGTAAAGTATAGGATTAGATCTAGAAGTTGACTATTCATTGTGGGTAAAAAGCATAGTCCAGGATTAATGGACAAATGTTTTGCTTGCTGCTTATATATCTACGTAGTTTGAAAACAGTCCCAAGATTGTACTCTATGAAATGAAATCCTACTTGAGGACTTTGAATATTGATACAAATTTTCCACCCAGTGCTTTAGCCAAACATTTGCACTATTAGTGTTCAGGCCAATTTTGAGCTGTTAAAAGCCAAAAAAATTTAGTTTTCCATTTTAATGAGCTCTTTTGCACTACAGTAATTTTAAAATGTCGGTTTAATCAATAATATGTACAGTACCAAAGCCTTTGAGCATTTAAAATGTCAGTTGTTTAATTTTGAAAAATGGGTATTGCCGTTACAAAATCATCTGGTCAGGCATTTGCATTATATTATGCTTAGCACAGAGACTTACATTGTGCTTAGAATGTCTTCATCAATTATATCAAGAAGCTGTAGGGCTTGGAGATCTTTGCATGTGATATCCAATTACTAGATCTTAGGGCCTGATTAATTTTCCCAATTTCTTCTCCACACAGTACAACAAAATGGCAGAAGGAAAGAAAATTAAGCTGCTATAAAACTGCCCAATTTATACTGCCAGAACTTTAGGTTATTGATTCTCTCTCTTTCCACAATCCCATCCCCCACATTCATATTATTCATCATGCAGCCACACAACACCCAAGTTGAATGAATTCTAGAATGCAGACACGACTTTTAGTACTGATTCTACAGAAAATGCTGCAACTGAGTGGTTATAATAGAATTTGAGGAATGGTAAGAAAGTCGGTATGTCTAGACTTATATACCTATACCCACACACACACACACATATACACATACTCACACAACATATAAAAATAGCTAGCTAGGTGGTTTGTTACCAAATTTGTAAGGGATCTTGGGGATCTCTGACTTAGAACATGAGCGAAGGAGAAAATACAAAATTCACTTTAAGGAGTTCCAGGGAGACAAGGTGGTCATTCTCCAAAGTGAATAACACTGAGAAATAATGAAAAGTCTATGTGAAGGTCAGTTATGAGACAGACATTCCAAAAACAGAGAAATTTAGTAGATTTCAAATAAAAGCCCCAAATGGAAAGTCAAAATCACAGATTTTTCTCACTAGTGACTCTGTGTAGTGTAATTCTTATAAAAGCAGAAATTTATTTAATGAAAACTAGAGAGTCTCCTGGGAAAGACATCGATTTTCGATGTTATTGTAATGGCAATTAAATTAAATAAAGCCATCAATTGATCACTTACTATTTACCAACCACTGTGCTTTGGCTTGGCATTAATTAATGCCTATTTTATAACATAATTCCTCATTTGAAAATGAAGACTTTATGACTAGCGGAGGTGAAGCACCATGTCCAAATTACACAGCTGGTAGTGGTAGAGCTGAGATTCAAATTCAGGTCTATCTGACTCGAACAGTTATTCACCACTGTGCCTACTGTCTCTCCTCCACAAGCTGCTGCAGACCCCGAAATTTCACATCAGAGATTCCTGTCTTTTGATTACTAATGGCTGCTCCACTATTGTTTTTAAAAAAAGATTCATCTGAGAGGAGCCACGCTTATGTCACTTGCATATGCCTATGAATTTCTTCCTGAGAGTCTTGTCTCTTTTAGACTGGAGAACTTGAGGGAACCAGGGGGAAAAAATAATATTTGCTAGAAAGATCCAGATTAAAAATAATGATGAAAGAATGAAAAAGATAAACTTTTAAAAACCTGGTGTAGAATGAAACTAGCTGTTTTAAAATTTATTTTATGCATAAAAGGGGAATAAAATAACTTAAGGTATACAAAAATTGGTTTAAAAATGTAAAGACCAAAAAAATGAAAGAAGAGAAGCAAAAATTTAATAAATCCTTATATGTATTTAAAAAGTAAGAGTACATAATAACATGTGTTATTTGACCTTATGTGAGAAATGGCTGCAGAGAGGGAAAAAGAAGGAGAAAAGGAAATACATTTATATTTAATGAGCATCTATTCTGTGCTACATGCTATTCTCCCATGCTGTCTCTATAGAAAGTGGAGGGCGGGTTAGACATGCTTGCCACATATTAGATGCTGAATGAGTGAAGAACAAAACTGCCCTGATAAAGCTTAGCTGCATTCTGCATCAGACTTTTCATTATGGTTGTATAAATACATTATAAACAGGATTATTTCATCAGCAAACAATTCTTGAGCCTTGGTTATATGGTAGGCACTGGAACAGGAGCACAGTAAGTTATAGTTTGTGATTAACAGGTCAATATTATGTAAATATTAATTACAGTGTGATGAAGTAAGTGTAATAGAGGCATGCATCCAATTGCTTGGGGGCATAGAGGGGGAAAAGGGCAAACTTGTATTGCTTGGCATAGGGAAATTAAAGGTTTGACTTAAGGATGATACTTAGGGCAACTGTAAAAAAAAAAGCTTATGATCCTTCCATGAAAACACAGTGGAAGGGCATTTTTAACAGAAGGAACACAGAGCAAAACCAGACAGATATAACACATGTGCACACCCAGGGATCAGTATGTAGTTCACAGGGACATGGCGGGCACAAAACCTCCCTAAACATTTAGGTAGACCCATTTGTCTTGTGTAGTGGTGATTACATGGAACCTGGACAAGGGTTATATGACTTGAGAAATTCCTTTCAGCCCTTAGATTCAGTTAATAGCAATAAGACATGGTAATAGCACACTGATTTTATATAAAGTATTGATAAGGCAGTGGGCAATGTTTGGGGTAAGCATTAGCAAATATATAAATAAGTCCTTTAAGTATTGGAACAAACCAAAGAGACTTTTTCAGAAGACCTGACTTAAAACTAAGACAACAGGTATTTGCAACCTTTGAATTCAATCCTGCTTATATCCTTTGGGTTTGAGTAACCATTATATCAAAGTTATTTCCTGTTTCATGATTGAAATAAGCCAAAACGTAATCATTGTTTACTAAACAAAAACATCGGAAATAGGTTATTGTATGTTTAGCTATGGGGATGGGTTCTTTTTGTTATCTCAGGATAGGAGGAGGTGTCAATGCTCAAAAATCATTCTTTTTATCTGTTCTCTAATTTTTATCACTCTATCAATTAACTGCATAATTTACATCAGAGAATATGTGTTTTGCTACCATTAATTCAAAGACATCTCACTGTAGCTTTGATTAAAATTTGAATTTCTTTTCAATTCCTATGTCTTTATTTTTAATTTTTAATTTTTTGTTTATTGCAGTAACATTGGTTTATAACATTATATAAATTTCAGGTGTACATCATTATACTTCTGTTTCTGCATAGATTACATCATGTTCACCACCCAAATACTAATTACAACCCATCACCACACACATGTGCTGAATTATCACTTTCGCCCTCCTCCTTCCCCCCTTCCCCTCTGGTAACCACCAATCCAATCTCTGTCTCTATGTGTTTCTTTGTTGTTGTTATTATCTACTACTTAATGAGGGAAATCACACGGTATTTGACCTTCTTCCTCTGACTTATTTCACTTTGCATAATACCCTCAATGTCCATCCATGTTGTCACAAATGGCTGGATTTCATAGTTTCTTATGGCTGAGTAGTATTCCATTGTGTATATATACCACATCTTCTTTATCCATTCCTCCCTTGATGGGCACTTAGGTTGCTTCCAAGTCTCGGCTACTGTGAATAATGCTGCAATGAACACAGGGGTGCATGTATCTTTACGCATTGGTGTTTTCAAGTTCTTTGGATAAATACCCAGCAGTGGAATAGCTGGATCATATGGTAGTTCTATCCTTAATTTTTTGAGGAATCTCCATACTGTTTTCCATAGTGGCTGCACCAGTTTGCACTCCTACCAGCAGTGTATGAGAGTTCCCTTCTGTCCACATCTTCTCCAACACGTGTTGTTTCCTGTCTTGTTAATTATAGCCATTCTGATGGGCGTGAGGTGATATCTCATTGTAGTTTTGATTTGCATTTCCCTGATAGTTAATGATGTTGAACATCTTTTCATGTGCCTGTTGGCCGTCTGTATATCTTCTTCAGAGAAATGTCTGTTCAGGTCTTTTGCCCATTTTTTAATCGGGTTGTTAGTTCTTTTGTTGTTGAGATGCATGAGTTCTTTATATATTTTGGAGATTAACCCCTTATCAGATATATGGTTTGCAAATATCTTCTCCCAATTGTTAGGTTGTCTTTTCATTTTGTTGATGGTTTCCTTTGCCGTGCAGAAGCTTTTGAGTTTGATGTAGTCCCATTTGTTTATTTTTTCTATTGTTTCTCTTGCGCGGTCAGACATGGTGCTTGAAAATGTGTTGGTAAGACCGATGTCGAAGACCGTACTAACCATGTTTTCTTCTAGAAGTTTCATAGTTTCAGGTCTTATATTCAAGTCTTTAATCCATTTGGAGTTAATTTTTGTGTATGGTGTAAGGTAAGGGTCTACTTTCATTTTTTTGCATGTGGCTATCCAGTTTTCCCAACACCATTTGTTGAAGAGACTTTCTTTTCTCCATTGTATGTTCTTGACTCCTTTGTCGAAGATTAGCTGTCCAGAGATATGTGGGTTTATTTCTGGGCTTTCGATTCTATTCCATTGATCTGTGTGTTTGTTTTTGTGCCAGTACCATGCTGTTTTGGTTACTATAGCTTTGTAGTATATTTTGAAATCAGGCAGTGTGATACCTCCAGCTTTGTTCTTTTTTCTCAGGATTCCTTTAGCTATTCGGGGTCTTTTGTTCTTCCATATAAATTTTAGGATTCTTTGTTCTATTTCTGTGAAAAATGTTGTTGGAACTTTGATAGGGATTGCATTGAATCTATAGATGGCTTTAGGAAGTATGGACATCTTAACTATGTTAATTCTTCCAATCCAAGAGCACGGAATATCTTTCCATTTCTTTGTGTCTTCTTCAATTTCTTTCAGCAATGTTTTATAGTTTTCGGTGTACAGCTCTTTCACCTCTTTGGTTAAGTTTATTCCTAGGTATTTTATTCTTTTTGTTGCAATTGTAAATGGGATTCTATTCTTAAATTCTCTTTCTGCTACTTCGTTGTTAGTGTATAGAAATGCAACTGATTTTTGTATGTTGATTTTCTATCCTGCAACTTTACTGTATTTGTTTGCTAATTCTAAAAAATTTTTGGTGGATTCTTTAGGGTTTTCCATATATAAAATCATGTCATCTGCAAATAGTGAGAGTTTCACTTCTTCCTTTCCAATTTAGATCCCTTTCTTTCTTTTTCTTGCCTGATTGCTCTGGCTAGGACTTCCAGTACTATGTTAAATAAGTGTGGTGAGAGTGGGCATCCTTGTCTGGTTCCTGTTCTTGGAGGGATAGCTTTCAGTTTTTCACCATTGAGGATGATATTATCTCTGGGTTTGTCATATATGGCCTTTATCATGTTGGGGTACTTTCCTTCTATACCCATTTTATTCAGAGTTTTTATCATAAATGGATGCTGTATCTTGTCAAATGCTTTCTCTGCATCTATTGAGATGATCATGTAATTTTTATTCTTCGTTTTATTAATGTGGTGTATTACGTTGATTGATTTGCGAATGTTAAACCATCCCTGTATACCTTGAATAAATCCCACTTGATCATGGTGTATAATCTTTTTAACATATTGTTGTATGCGATTTGCTAGTATTTTGTTGAGGATTTTTGCATCGATGTTCATCAGTGATATTGGCCTGTAATTTTCTTTTTTTGTGTTGTCCTTGTCTGGTTTTGGTATCAGGGTAATGTCGGCTTCGTAGAATGAGTGAGGGAGCTTCCCCCCCTCCTCAATTATTTGGAAGAGTTTGAGAAGGATAGGTATTAAGTCTTCTTTGAATGTTTGGTAGAATTCACCAGGGGAGCCGTCTGGTCCTGGACTTTTATTTTGGGGGAGGTTTTTGATTACTGTTTCAATTTCCTTACTGGTGATTGGTCTATTCAAAATCTCTATTTCTTCTTGATCCAGTTTTGGAAGGTTGTATAATTCTAAGAATTTATCCATTTCTTCCAGATTGTCGAATTTGTTGGCATATAGCTTTTCATAGTATTCTCTTATAATATTTTGTATTTCTGAGGTGTCTGTTGTAATTTCTCCTCTTTCATTTCTGATTTTACTTATTTGTGCCTTCTCTCTTTTTTTCTTGGTGAGTCTAGCTAAAGGTTTGTCAATTTTGTTGATCTTTTCAAAGAACCAGCTCTTGGTTTTATTAACTTTTCTATTGTTTTTTTGGTCTCTATTTCATTTATTTCTGCTCTGATTTTTATTATTTCCCTTCTTCTACTGATTTTGGGCTTTGTTTGTTCTTCTTTTTCCAGTTCCTTTAGGTGCATTGTTAGATTGTTTATTTGAGATTTTTCTTGTTTGTTGAGATAGGCCTGTATTGCTGTAAACTTCCCTCTTAGAACCACATTTGCTGTATCCCATAAATTCTGGCATGTCCTATTTTCATTTTCATTTGTCTCCAGTTATTTTTTGATTTCTCCTTTGATTTCTTTGTTCACCCAATTGTTGTTTGGTAGCATTTTGTTTAATCTCCATGTATTTGTAGCTTTTCTGATTTTCTTCCTATAGTTGATTTCTAGTTTCATATCGTTGTGGTCGGAAAAGATGTTTGGTATTATTTCAATCTTCTTAAATTTATGGAGACTTGTTTTGTGGCCTAATATGTGATCAATCCTGGAGAATGTTCCATGTGCATTTGAAAAGAACGTGTATTGTTCAGTTTTTGGATGGAATGCTCTGTATATATCTACTAGGTCCATCTGTTCAAGTGTGTCATTTAAGGCCAATGTTTGCTTGTTGATCTTCTGTTTGGATGATCTATCCATTGGTGTAAGTAGAGTGTTAAGGTCCCCTACTATTATTGTGTTACTGTCTATTTCTCTTTTCATGTCTGTTAATAATTGCTTTATATATTTAGTTGCTCCTACATTGGATGCATAGATATTTACAAGTGTTATATCCTTTTGTTGGATTGTTCCCTTGATCATTATGTAGTGCCCTTCTTTGTCTCTTTTTACCGTTTTTGTTTTAAGGTCTATTTTTTCTGAAGTGAGTACTGCTACCTCAGCTTTCCTTTCACTGCCATTTGCATGAAGTCTCTTTTTCCATCCCTTCACCTTCAGTTGTGTGTGTCTTTAGGTCTGAAGTGTGTCTCTTGTTTGCAGCATATATATGGGTCTTGTTGTTTTATCCAATCAGCCACCCTATGCCTTTTAATTGGACCATTTAGTCCATTGACGTTTAAAGTAGCTATTGATAAGTATGTACATACTGCCATTATTTAACTTTTTTTTTTCCTCAGTGTTTTAATAGTCCTTCTCTGTTCCTTTCACCTTCTATACAGAATTGATGGTCTCTTTAGTTTGACCTCTGTCTGAAAGCTCCACTCTTTAACTCCCCTCCTTCCTCATTTTATGTTTTTGATATCATATCTAACCTCTTTTGTGTGTATTTGTATCCATTACGTTTTTATCATGGAAATAGATAATTTTTCCTATTTGTGGTCTTCTTTTTTCCCCTTAAATCAGTCCCTTTAACATTTCTTGTAGCACTGGTTTCTTGGTGACAAACTCCTTTAATTTTTGCTTGTCTGGGAAGCTTTTGATCTCTTCTTCCATTTTGAATAATAACCTTGCCGGGTAGAGTATTCCTGGCTGTAAGTTTTTTCCTTTTAGCACTTTAAATATATTGTGCCACTCTCTTCTAGCCTGTAAGGTTTCTGCTGACAAGTCAGCTGATAGCCTTATGGGGTTTCCTTTGTATGTAACTTGTCTTTCTCTTGCAGCTTTTAGGATTCTCTCTTTATCTTTAATTCTGGACATTTTGATTATGATGTGTCTTGATGTGGGCCTCTTTGGGTTTATCTTGTTTGGGGCTCTCTGTGATTTCTGTACCTGGATGTCTGTTTCCTTCCTTAGGTTAGGGAATTTTTCATCTATTATTTCTTGAAATAGATTCTCTGCCCCTTTGTCTCGCTCTTCTCCTTCCAGGACACATATAACACGGATGTGAGTGAGCTTGATGTTGTCCCAGAGGTCCCTTAGACTTTCCTCACTCTTTTTAATTCTTTTCTCTTTTACCTGTTCAGCTTGGGTAATTTCTTCTAGTCTTTCGTCCAGCTCACAGATCTGTTCTTCTGTATCCTCTACTCTGCTTTTGAGTTCCTCTAGTGAATTTTTCATTTCTAGTACTGTATTCTTCATTTCTGATTGGTTCTTTTTGTATCTTCCATTTCTTTGTTGACATTCTCACTGAGTTGATCTATTCTTCTCCACAGATCAGTGAGCATCCTTAACACTCTTTGTTTGAACTCTCTGTCAGGTAGGTTGCTCATTTCTGTTTCACTTAGTTCCTTTTCTGGGGTTTTGTCCTGTTCCCTTACTTGGAATGTATTCCTTTGCCTCCTCATTTTGCCTCTTTCCCTGTGCTTGTGTCTACGTATTAGGTAGGTCAGTTATTTTTACTGCTCTTGGATAGGTGATCTTATATAATTGATGTCTTAGGAGGTCTGCAGTGTGTTTCCCTCAGTTCTCAATGTTCCAGGGGTGACCCCTATGTGGGCTATGTGTGTCCTTCTGTTGTTGCCTGTTTGCTCTCCCTGTAGGCGCCCAGGGAGGCCGAGTTATGCTCCTGGCCAGCTGTTGTAATGCTCAGCTGCTTGTAGTTGTTGTGGGCCCTTCAGTCTCTTTATCGGGTGTGGGAAGCCCCAGCACAGTTGGCTTCAAGTTCCAATACCACATTTGTGTTGCAGTATTTCTTTTAAGTGAGTAGGCCCCCAGCGTGGCAGGTTGTTAGGCTCAGGGGCTAACAAATGCTATAAGCCTCCAGCCTTTAGGTCTCTTGTCAGCTCTCTGAGGATTGCAGCTGGGTGGGGCTGGCCTCAGGCATGGGAGCACCCAATTGTTTCAGGCTTTGGAAGGTAGGGCAAACCCCCTATGTGGGTCTTTGAGAAGCACAAGTCTTCAGCAGCTGACAAGCCCTGCCACTGACAGGTCTACACACACAGACAACACAGTCCTGTCATGTGTGCACGCCCCGACCTCCTGATGTGGACCCAGTCTCTCCATGGTGGGAGCCCCACACACTCCACCACCGCCCCACACTCTCCACCCGCTCCTTGTGCACGCCCTGCCCCACTGAAGTTGGCCCAGTCGCCAGGCTGCAGAGAATCCAGTCACCAATCTATGCAGGCCCACAAGTTGCCTGAGGGCTTGTTGTTGGGTGGGGCCAGTCCCTAGGGTGGGCTGCCTGCCCTGGCTGAGCTGGATTAAATTGGTGATTTAGTGGGTGGGGCAGACCCTGGGCTAGCAGGCCCCAGGGAGAACTCCAATGGCATCTGTATCAGCACACGCACAGCAGGCCACAACAATGGCTGCCACCAATGTCCCAGTCCCCGGAGAGGTCTCACCTCTCACTGAGATGCACTCAGGGCCTATCAGGTGAGTCTCTTTTCACCAAAGCACTGTGCACCTTTCTTTCTGCTGATTTTAGGTTGCTTTCTGAAATGGGTGAGTTTGCGCGTGGGCCCTTTAAGAGCCAGGTTTAATTTCTTTGTGAACCAGCTTTTCTGGGGAGCACTCCCCAATGTTTTAGTAGCAGGTAAAGTCAGATATTATGCCACTCATCTGGATTGTGCTGGATCCACAAAATGCCCACAGCGGGGGCACTCCCCAGCTTGGGGCCCCGCGCCTCCAGGGAGGCTGCGTACCTGTGAGCTGCTCCCGGCGGCCGTGAAGCTGGCGGCTTGTGAAGGCGGCGTTTTTCCTCTCCAGAAGGGAGTTTGTGCCTCTTCCATCTCAATTAGGATTGTCCTTTTTTGCAGGAATTCCTCTTATCCAGTTTTCAGTTCTGTCTCAGGGGTAACTTTTCCACGAGTAGTTGTAAATTGGCTCTGTCCACGGGAGGAGGTGAGTTCAGAGTCTGCCTACGCCGCCATCGTGACTTCTTTCTCCTCAGTTCCTATGTTTTTAAAATAGTAAACACTGATCTGCCATAGAAATGGAACCAGTTTTCTAAAATTGTTTTTATATAAAATTCTTCCTATTATTTAACTTTATATAATTTCCTCTTATTAAATAATAATTCAAAATAATCTAAAAAAATCAATATTCATAATTAATATAGTTCAATAAATCCTTACAAATTATTTAAAATATACAGCAATGTATTTAGAATGACCAAAATTTCCCTAATATTTTATTAATTTCACACAATATTGCTGAGAACACAAATTTAGACTCATGACTATAGAATTATATCCATAATAGAGAAACTGTCTTATAAAACTACCTGGCTTAGTGAATAATGATGTAAAGAAAAGCTTCAGGAAAGTAAATTAAAACCTCCTCAAGATCCCTAAGCAACATTCTGTATTAATAAGTAAAAAGCCTACAAAACGACCTATAAAAATTGAATCCAGACTTTGGTTATGGCTCTTTCACTAATAGATTACTTCGCAAGAAGTAAAAGTTTAAAGCAAAGATTTACAAGGCTACAGATGTGCAAGTAAGACACAGTCCAGCGAATATGGAACAGGTTTAGAAAATGCCAGTGTAGTTGGGTTCTATGAGCCCATTTCAATGTCCGTTCAAGTCGTTTCCAGGGCTGTGATGAGTCCCAGTGTTCAAGTGACTGAGCGGCATCATTGAGAGTGATGATCATGAGTTCATAGGCCCATTTCTGATAAAGGGTTGCACCTCTTCTTTCCTGGACAGCGGATGGGCACATGGCTGGTTGGGATCAGCTATTCCAGGAAAGGACTGAATAGCAACCTAACTACTATGTTCAAGCATTGGCAACAGTGTCCTCTGAGGGTGAAGTAAGTCAGAGAACACTCACTATAGGCTCTGGAAACCTAGGTTCTGCTCCTAGCTCAGCTTGTTATCAGCAAATCACTCAGTCCCTCTGGATCTCTACTTCCTGATATGTTCAAATATGATTTGAGATCAGATTATTTTATGGGTCCTTTTAGACTAAAATTATTTTATGGGCAATTGAGTCATAAACTTTCACTAAGATCCTATTTTTCTCTAATCTACACTCTACTTCCTAATCTCTACTGCAGATTTTTCTTTCAAAATTCTTCATATACTACTTAGGCTAAACTATTATGGCTAAAGGAACACATTTTGGGAATTTACTCTGAAGATGATACGGGGCTTCTGCAGAGATATGACTCTGGCCCAGGGGTTGATTCATCTGGCGGGTGGAGGTTTGACCCTCTAAGTGTGGATCATCTGCTCCAGCAGCCAGATGTCCTTTTCCTATGCAAAGACATTCACCCATCTCCATATCTCTCTCTCCTTCCTGCTTTCTATTTTTTCCATTTCCAACTTCCCTTTCTTCTTCATCTGCCTTCTGTGAAAGGGCTCAGGCCGTAGTGATAAGATACAGAGACTTTGAACAGCCAGTTGGAATGCCTATTGTGAGACCACCACTGAATGGGGTTGGATTTTGCTATCTTGCCCCTGTCCCAGAGGAAGAAGCTAAAAGGAGGTGTCCCTTACAACCTCTGGTTACCACCCGTCCATCAACTTTATCAGAAAAGGCAGTGATTGTAGAGAAAGGCAGACTGAGTAAAAAAAGCTTGGGTTTTGGAATCAGAAAGCACACGGTTCAAACACTGGCTTTGTCATTTATTAGCTAAATAAAATAGGGAGATTTATTGTTGAATTCTAAGCCCAAGGATCTCCTTTTCTGTAACATGAGAATCATAACACCTACCTCACAGGTTCATCAATAGACAAGATACAGGGTATCTGCCACACAGCTACCACGTTAGAATGTGAGTGAAATTCTCCTGTGTACAATTCGAGTTTGTCAGGCAATAGAAAGATTTTCTAGTCTATCTGAAACAGCAGAGTTTGTGATCTGTGAATTTTTCCAGAGCAGAAACTTGCCCTGTTTTTTTCTTCAGCCTCTGTCCCTTCCCAAGGCATTTGTTCAATAAATGAATAAATGAATTGTTGAACAATATTGTTCAATATAATTTTTAATATCTTATAAAAGGAACAACATTTGTGTCAGAAGAAACTAGAATTGATCCATGATTCAAAGTGACTCGAGAGGCCCAGCTCTTAAATAATATACAATAATACCTCTGCTCTGGTGTTAGAGAAGGGAACTAGAGGTTGAGCGCAAATGCTATCAAAAGAGTAAAGCAGAGAAAAAGCAACACAACAGGACTTGGTATGCATACTTTCCTTTTATACTTTTATCCCCAAATCTGTATTTAAATGGAGACCATAAGGGTTATGAATACTATGTATCTAATGTCATTTTTTGCTATAAGAGTCTTACATCTTCTTTTTCGGGGAGTAGGGTAGTAGTAGTTTTCTGAAAAGCATGAGCATGACATCCTCATTGGTTATGCATTAGCAGGTTTAAAACAACAATTCATGGAGATCAGATCCAAAGTCAGAAGGTGAATTATGTGGGAAACTGGGTTTTGAGATTTTCTTGGCGTAAAGTCTAGTCCTAAAGGACTGTATTGTAGCTTTAATAATAGTAAAGAGATTTTTTTTAAACTCAGAAGTATAAGAACTTTTTGCCGAGAATCATCAAATTTTTTGTATTTGTTAATGATCAACTGTGACAGAAAGAAAAGGGGATGAAACAACCTCCCAAGAATTTTTTCAGGTATTTTAGTCATTTCTCAAATACCTGTGAGTTGAGAAATAGTTGAATGGATACAATATTAAGGTTTTCTTTAGATCCAATTGACTTTCCAAACAAGTGAAACAGACTGCCATATATCATCCTTAAGTCTATAGTGTATAATTTTATGGCCATCAAAGACCAACCTGTCCAAAACTGGCTGATCTGTATTATTTTATGTTTTTTTCAAATTCTTTCTTCTGTGCATTTACAGATTCACACATTTATTCAACTGATTCATTCAATAAGTATTTGTTGAGCTCTTCCTAAGCTAATCACTGTTGAGGCACCAAGTCTGGGTGGTAAGAATATAATCATAGTCCCTGCTCACTTTGAGTTTGCATGCTTACAAGAAAGTCAAAATATAATCAAATAATTACACAGATAAATATAATTTCCCTGAATAATGATAGCTCACATTTATTGGGTGCTTAATGTGCCAGGCACTGTTCTGAGTGCTGTATGTATTAACTCACTTAGTCCTCACAACCATCCTTTTAGGTAGATAATATTGCATCTCATTTTATAAGTAAGGAAACCAGAGCATAGCGAGGATAAACAGCTTCTCCAATGTTGTACAGCCTAGCAAGTGGTGCATTCAGAGTCAGAAAGGGTGGGAGTAAATCTTGTGCTTGAAACCACTATATTCTGAGAAAAGACAGGGAAGAAAACTTGAGGAAGCCATAATAGAATATCAAAGGGGACTCTCATTTAGGATGAGGCATACATTTGAAAGTGACATTTAAGGTGAAACCTAAGGTGAGAAGGAAGTGGCTAGGCAAGGAGTGGGGAGAGGACAGTTCTAACAGAGGAACAGCCCATGTAAGGGCCTTGAGGTGGGGCTAAGCTTTCAGCATAGGTGGAGCCTGGTGAATGAGGGAGAGAAGGCCAGGAAGTGAGACTGGAGAAATCAACTGTGGCCAGAAAGAGAGAGAGAGAGAGGGAAGCAGGGAAGGAAGGAAGGAAGGAAGGAAGGAAGGAAGGAAGGAAGGAAGGAAGGGAAAGAAATAAAATCTTTAAAGTACAGAGGGAAGTCATTTATGGAGAAACATGATGCAATTGATATTTTAAGATAATTCTGGCTGGAATATAGAGAATGGATTGGAAGGATGAGTAGAAAGACTTATTCAGAGGCCATGAGAATAATCCAGGAGACAGGTAATGGGTTGGACAGGGGGGTGGCAATAGAGATGATAACACGTAGATGGATTCAGGGTGCCCCTGAAGAGGTGAGAGAGGAGGAACCTAGGACAACAATAGGGTATCGGCTTCTGGGTTTGGATTTCTGATCTATGGTGTTACTGCCTGACATTCTCACCATTAGGATTACTATCCTGAATTATGATATTTTCTCTCAAAAGTCTGAATTAGAATGTACCAATATTAACTGGAATCACATTGGATTTTTTTCATTAGAGTAGTTTACTAAATGAATGTAGCATAGAATAAAAATTTAATGAATATGAATTTAGGTGGTTGTAAATGGAACACAGGTGCCTGGGGCTCAAGGGACTACAGGAGAGTTGGATGATGGAGTTGAACGTGAGCAATGGGAGGTGTGAACCCAATGAATGCATGTGCTGAATCTGAGCTAGTCTACTTGGTTAGTGTGAGTAGAGCTGGCACTTCCAGCCAGGATTTACATAAATGCCAATGCTCGTGTAAGTTTCTTATTTTATTTGTTAATTCACTCATACATCAAGTATTTATTGGATACTGGTTTACTACATGTTTGGTACTCTACTAGACATTGTGAATGTTTGATAAGCTAAGCAGGAATGCCTCATGCCTTCATAAATATTTAGGTCTGTTATTTTTCATTAAACTGTTTCTACCACCCTACATGTACTTCTACAGTTTGATATTTTTTGAATAAGCGTGATTAAGATGGTGAAGGAACATTTTTGTGCATACTGTTATCAGAATGCCGTTATTAGTATCTTGTAATCAGAGGTAGTATTGCATTATCATTAATAACTTCAACTCTGGAGTCAGGCTATTTTGGTTTAAAGCCTAGCTCTGTTAATTGCTTGCTTAGTTAATCTCTCTGTGCCTCAATTTTCCATCTTTCACTTGGGACAAAAATAATATCATTTGATTGTTGTGAGAATTAAGTGAGCAAATAAATGTAAAGTACTTAAAATGGTGCCTGGCATATAGAAAGCATTCAGTGCATATTTATTATTATTACTATTATAATGTATAAAAGGCAGAAAAAATTGTCTTGTATGTGTATGTGTGTGTAATTTGAAGAGATAGTTTTTTAAAAGATATATTTTCAGACCAAATGAAATATGTGGTTCACTTGCAAAAATTTGTAGCAGTAGTAGAATTTCAACTTTTTAAAAGTTTAAGCCCAGTGAAAACTTTTGACTTGATTGACCTGATAAAAAGATAACAGAATATTTCTTTCACTCTTGAGTTTTGAAAGATTAAAGCAAATAAAAATGCCGATATCTCCATCACGTACATCTCTAGGAAAGCCAAGAACGAGAAGAAATGTAAGCCACCCAACTATAAAGAGTGAAGTCTTCGCCCTTCTGTTGGGAACCACCAAATAAAGCTGTTTAAAACCAGGCAACTTAAAATAGAGAAGAATCAAAATTCTTGCTTTTATTCCTGCTTTTCTCTACTGAAGAACAGGAGATGTGCATTTTTTTTCTTTTTTTTTTGTGAAGGAGAGCAGCCCTGAGCTGACATCCATGCTAACCCTCCTCTATTTTTGCTGAGGAAGATGGGATCTGAGCTAACATCTATTGCCAATCCTCCTCCTTTTTTTACCCCAAAGCCGCAGTAGATAGTTGTATGTCATAGTTGCACATCCTTCTAGTTGCTGTATGTGGGACACGGCCTCAGCATGGCCAGAGAAGCAGTGCGTTGGTGCGTGCCTGGGATCTGAACCCGGGCCGCCAGTAGCGGAGAGCGCACACTTAACCGCTAAGCCACGGGGCCGGCCCTGGGGAGATGTGCATTTTATGCTAGCATAGGATTTAGTTCCTGTGAGTGCAAGATTTTCTTTTGGCCTGATCCAGGGCAACATGCTCTAAGTGGAATCTCTATAGAGTAATTCCATCAAGTAATACTTTCATTATTCTTTTTGTTTTAACTTGGAAAAATGTTCACTTTTAATATTAAAACATTCTAGTGAATGCCAGACTCAAAATTACTAAGTCAAAATACTCAATATTTCTCCTGTTTCCCTTCTATATTCCCTATTTGCTTCAATAAATAGTATAGCTAATTTACTATGTTAGAATTATGAATTATATAGTTTAATTCTTAGTATTAGCATGACTATTTTGTGCTTTTAAAATTAAGAATTATATAGCTATGTTGTAATATTAGAATTAAGATTGAATGAATGGTATACTCTATTTTTTTCTATCCAAATGGAAATGTAATATTAAGTAAATTTATGTTTCCAAGAAATGTCAATTTGCTAGGAATATAATTTTTTAATTAATCAAGTTAGTTTTTTTTTTGGTGAGGAAGATTAGCCCTGAGCTAACATCTGTTGCCAATCCTTCTCTTTTTGCTGAGGAAGATTAGTCTTGGGCTAACATCCATGCCCATCTTCCTCTACTCTATATGTGGGACGCCTGTCACAGCACGGCTTGATAAGGGGTGCATAGGTCTGCACCTGGGATCCAAACTTGCAAACCTCGGGCCGCCAATGTAGAGTGCATGAACTTAACCATTATGCCACTGGGCCGGCACCTCACGTTAGTTTTTTTATGCAAAAACATCTTGTTTAAAATATTGGACATTATATTTTTATAAATCTGAATAAAAAGGTCTAGTGTAAGTCTAAAATTTAACATTACTTAGCAAAACAGACTGTATTGCATTTTAATAACCATCCTTTCAAACAAGGGCCACACAACAAACAAAAGAAAGGGAAAGCTTTTATTCAGAACCTCACTTTCATTTAACAACCCTGAAATGATAAAACACTTAAATCATCCAGTTCTGATCAACCACACCCCTTACAGTTTTCAAGTTCTATTAAGCACCATCGCATTCAATTTAGTGTTTGTTCCAACCAGTCTCATGACCAAAGCTATCCATAGTTGATACTTTGCAGGCCATGTTATATAATGGAAAAGGAAAGGACTATGATCTTGAGAAAATTATTCTACCACTTTCTAAGCCTCAGTTCCATATCTGTAAAGGGACAGTAGTACCTGTCTCACATGTTTGTTTTTTTTTTTTTTTTTGGTGAGGAAGGTTGGCCCTGAGCTAACACCTCTTGCCAATCTTCCTCTTTTTTGCTTGAGCCCATCTGTGCCCATCTTCCTCCATTTTGTATGTGGGACGCCTCCATAGCATGACTTGATGAGGGGTGTAGGTCCATGCCTGGGATCCAAATCCGTGAACTCAGGCTGCTGAAGTGGAGTGCACTGAACTTAACCATTACACCACTGGGCCTGCCCCCTCATGTGATTTATTTTATGATGAATAAGCTAAATGTTTTTAAAGCATCGTATCTAGGCACATAGTGGACAGGTTATTTCACTTTTTTCTTCTATTCTATAGCTAAAAAGAAAAAAAATTATATGAAGAGTATGCAGATGCCATATAAGAATTCAAAACATTTGGTCTTCTCAGTGTATGACAGACTATCTCTCTCCAATGTAGGGTAGATCAGTTCTCTAAGCCAAAACCCAAGCCCTCCAACATGTTGATGGAATTCCAAGTCAGAGGCTGTAGACCACTTGGATGCTCCTTAGGTGGTGCTGTTATTTGCCTTACAGGATCATCCGAGAAACTCATTGCTCAGAACTTTTCACCATGACCAACTCTGCAGCATCATTTTCTCTGTGTTAATACCCTACACGTGGTCTTGTGTGAAAGTTACAACACTAACAAATACATCGTTATGGTATACATATTTAAATATATGTTCTTAAATACATCAATAAAGAATTAGGTGGCACAGAGTCCACAGACTGTTGCATACTAAGCATTAATAATAGTGAATACAAAATTTCAGTGAGAGAATTACTTTCCTTTGAGGAGAAAATGTCGCATATATTTCCTCTGAAAAATTCTCCTGCCATTTCCCCTACTTTGAAATAAAGTATGAGAATCACTAGAAAATGTTGTGGAAAAAGAAAGAAGAGTGATAAAAATGTCCACCCTTTCATTTAGAGCAGGGATTTTCAAACCCTTCCTCCTAAATACTTGTAATGGTAGAGACACAAATTCATAACTAAAGGGTATTTATACCTAGCAATATTCACAATGTACATACGTATTTTTCTCTCTAAAATAGCACTGAAGGTCTAAGAAAACTGTTATTTTCTTCCTTTGTTTTCAAATACTCCCTAACACACCACAATAAACCTAAAGGATATGCTTATCTCTGTTTGAATCAATGTAAAATATTGCTTATCTTGGAGATGATTATACTTGTTTTCCAGAGAAGTAAATAAAACAACAATTATTCTTTTATAAATTACACTTGCATATCTCTAACCTTGAAGTTCAAGTCGCTTGTTTGAATAGGGAATAAATCAGCCCTGATTGTATCTTAAAAATATTAATTCCTCTAAAATTATAGTTGCAACATGTTCATTGACCCACTTTAACATTTTTTCTCTCTTCACCACTGTATCCCCCTCTTAGTAATATTTTCTCTCGTTTTGTAAACAACAATAACAATAACAGCTGCCATTTAATAACTCACTGAGTGCTAGGGATAATGGTAAGTGCATCGTACTTTAATCCCCACATTTAACCCAGAGTTAAACTGACAGTCATTATCTTATTAGCATTGCATACACATATGGGATTCAACTGTAATATATAATCATGTCATGATAGAAAGACATCAGAGACAAGGGAGGCAATATCATGTAGTGAAAAGGGAACTGATTTGGAAGCCAGAAGTCCTGGAATATTGTTTTATTTCTGTCAGTAATTAATCATGTGATCTTGGAAAAACATATATAATTTTTGGAGACCTAAGGTAAAAAATTCTGTGTTTGTTTCATGAACATATTCCAGGTTGACTTTCAGGATTTTATTGAGTACACTGCCTGCTTTAGGAGTGATTGTATTGAACAGCCTAAGATTGGGCAGATTTTTTTATTTTTATACATGGCTTGGGCTATCTTCTGTCTACTAAATGTTGCAAATACACATTCATCAAGTCCCCATTTTTTGTGTTCTAGACATTATCACTTCTCTCAAATTTTGTGCCTTAAGCAAAATGCAGAGTGTATACTTCCTCAAATTCTTTGTTGAGAGCCTTGTCCCCGGCTCAGCTGAGTCACATCCACCAATTCTTATGAAACTGATTTTTCGTACTTTCTCTCTTCCTCCGAAAAATTTTTATTGTACTACTGACATCTTTCTGCTGTTTTCCAATTCATATTAGTGTAAAGGATCTCCCCAAGTGAAGACAAATGAGCCCCATGATCTAGGATCACATCTGGGCCTGGAGTTTCTTCTTACTTGTTACCATTTGGTACAGACCGTGATGCCCAATTATAGTAACCATTGATTTACTTTTTAGGAATTACAGCTTTACATTTCTTTCCTCCAATGTTCTATGAACATCCCAGCAAACTCTGAAGGAATTTCTACTTAGACAATTCTACTTATACAACTCCTACCAAAAGAAACATCCCACAGACACATGTACTTCGATGGGTTTTATCAACACATTTCCCTCTCCTTCTTTCTCCACTACCTTATCCGTTCCCAGCTTTGTTTTTTTCACTTAGCAAAATAGTCTGTCTCTAATCCTATATATATAGTGGCTTCTCTTGCATTCATACTATTTACTCTACCATCATAGCTTATTTTTCACCTCCTTCAAGCAATATGTGGTCTTAATTAATTTGATCTTAATTTTCTTTCAACAAAATCATGAAATTCCAGTGTGAGAGTTGGAGATATAATACACATTCCTACCTCCTTAAAGATATCATAAATCTAATTTTTAAATTTGATCATAAACAAAAGGACTTGTGAGGTTCCAGGATCATCCTCCACCCCATTGGAATGCTAAAATGCAGGTTTCAGGTAATTAGATGATGGATTTTGTTTGATAATTTTCACATGCCATGTACATTTCTAATTATTCAATAAACACGTTAGACATTCAAGAAACATTTTAAGCCAATTAAAGATATGGAACTTAAATCTTAGAATTAGTTGGAAACAGCAAGTTATTTTATGGGACGCAAAGCTTTCAATGTAGGATTTTTGTGCTGAGATATATAATATACAAGACAATGGCAGCTGTCTGCCAAATGTGACACTGTATATCTCTTGTTGATTGGATGAGACGGGCACTTGAAAGCGTCAATCACACCACTTGTCACAGTGAGCTTTCAATGAATGTCTAGGGTTGCTTACTGTAGATTATCAATAACAAAATGAGACCAAGGCAAGCAATTATGAACACAGAGTTAAAAGATGATGAGGCATTGTGTTAATTGATATATTTTCAGGAAAGCAGGATAGTGCAGAAATTCATAAAAGGCTAGGAAGCCATTCCTGGTATTTCAGTATTTTTCTGCCTAATGCCCCACTATTCTGAACTTCAGAATACTCCGTTTCTTGCCAAAAGTGCTTAATGCTTTCTTTCAAAGTTTGTTTCTCCCTAATGTAAACGTAGCTTCTCATGTCTTTCTAGAATCTAATGAGCCATATTATTTACTATGTAGAATTTATTTGGCTGGAAAGCATCTTTTCTTCAAAGTGAGTTGTAATAGGAATAGACAAAAGAGACAAGCACATAGTGAGGGAACTAGTGTATACATATATATACATATGTAGCTTTTGGAAACGTTAAGTTGGTAATGTAATATGTATGAATTCAGTCCTTAAAGCATGGCTCCATATGATCCCTCTTGCAATGGAATGAGAAGATACTCATTTATTTGTGTTCTAACCTGCTACATGTACCTTCACAAACTTATATTTCTCAATTAGGATCACCCTTTCCCTACCATCCCTGTTTCTACCATGACCTTCTTTGCCACCTAATGGATAAGAGATTTTCAGAAGGGGGTAGGGGTTGGGGGGCAGATACCCTTGGTGCTGACTCATTGAGATTTGTGCCTGAATGTAACAGTATATGCATGAGGCTTGGAGTGAGGCAGGTGTAAGAGAGGAATACAAGAGTTCCCGTTCTACCTATGTGTATGGGAAACAGAGGTAACAACAGGCAGTGGCGAAGCACCTGTGTATCTTGCATATCACTTTATTTCTCTTTTAGCAAGTATATGGGAAAAAATAATGACTAAAAAAATTTCTTCAGCAGATAATTGAGACAGGTTGTGAAAGTTTGTGTTATTTAATTTTTTAGGGTATATTATCTAGAAGTCAAAGCAATTAAATACCTACATATTGCATATCAATTTATCAAATGGATGACTATCATTTCCCACAATTTATGAACCTTCTCCAGGAATATCATGGGACATAAAATTAAAATACTTGCTAAAATTTAGTAAAGGAATGAATAGTAAAATCTAAACAAGGAGCCAAAACCCCCTACTACTTATAACCCAGTGTTATGACTAGAAAAATGTTTGTGTTGGTAATGTGTGAACTATAATAAGAAAATATTTCAATTACAAATGCTTTAGTTTTTATAGTACAACAGCTTTTCCCAGTAAAATGACATGCAATTGAGTGGTTTTATTTTTTGTAGTGTTTCATAATCTGGAATCTCTTTTAGTGCCTTGGAAGTCCCAGACAGACATAACTTTCATTGCTATATTGAGCATTTAACAAAAACTATGCTATATTGTGCATTTAACAGCAACATATAGGGAGGTATTTTTTAAATGGCAGTGTGGAGTGATCATAAACATTTCATAGCTAATCAGCATCATTTTCCAAAGACATAGATTGCTCTAAATGTTCTCTTTCACCTCCCTTTCGTTTATAGGAATTGAAGAGCGCCACTGGAAAGCTGCATCGTGAGCTGCCTGGGCTTCTAAAGTGTCCAATGGATTTTTAATCATATGAGGTAAATACTGAGTTTATTTTAATTATATTTTCAGGGTGAAATGAAATAGCATTTTGTGTCTTCAGATTTATCTTCGTTATAACAAGAAGGAAGTTAATTTTCTTTTATTTAATCATATATTTAATTAAGTAGTTCCTCTGGTTTGTTAGCCCTAAAGTGACTGGAGGAAGTTACTGGCGTATTAACAATACACTGCTGGACTTATGCATATTTCTCTGTAAAACTATCACGTCCATTACATGGGATGTGTTTCAACAGCCTGTGCACTGTGTTTGTTTGCTTAAAGTGATTTTTGTTCTTTTAAACAGCATGTTAGCATGTTCAAATGTTACACATAAAGTGTAATGGCTAAAGATATTTTATTTCATTTTTTTTGTGAGGAAGATCAGCCCTGAGCTAACATCCATGCTAATCCTCCTCTTTTTGCTGAGGAAGACCGGCTCTGAGCTAACATCTATTGCCAATCCTCCTCCTTTTTTCCCCAAAGCCCCAGTAGATAGTTGTATATCGTAGTTGCACATCCTTCTGGTTGCTGTCTGTGGGACGCGGCCTCAGCATGGCCAGAGAAGTGGTGCGTCGGTGCGCGCCCGGGATCCGAACCCAGGCTGCCAGTAGCGGAGCGCGCGCACTTAACCACTAAGCCACGGGGCGGCCCTGATATTCTCTTTCTTAATACTTATGACATGAGTGGTGATATTGGAGGTATATTGGTATCAATTTGAAGTGGAAATTGAGTTACTTCTGGGCTTTTTTTTTAATTAGTTCTGGAGGGCATAACATTTGCTCACTCTGTATGTAAAAAATTACAAGTAAAGGAATAAAAACTACCTCATACCCTTCCAGTGCCTTGTGTATGTGTGATGTGGATGACTTTCTTTTCGTAGGAAAGTCTTACTAGTTTTTCTGCCTTCTCCTTCTCTGCTGGTGGTCATTTACCAAGCATCACAACAAGGTTTTTACTTTTTATTTTTTGTTTTCAGTTGTTAGAGAGTAAATTGAGACACTTGCAGTCATTGCTTTCTTTTCACCACCTAAAATTACAGGGAAAGGAATTGAGAATCCAGGGGAGCCCAGGGAGACGAGGCTTGGCTAGTAACTTTTAAGAAAGGCCTCGCTTAATACAAGTCAAGAGAAATGTATAGGGCTGCATCATTTGTGTCCTCATGAAGACCAACAGATGAAGCAAAGAACATTTTCTTCTGAAAAATGGGTTTGCTAGAAAGGGAATATGCCTGCTGCCAGCACTATTTCATACATGTCTGTCAGACAAACAAGAATAGCAAGGAAGGAATGACTTGTATGTAAGTGGTCTACCCAGGTACAAATGGTGGATACACATACACGCACACAGACACACATACACACATCAGTCTAGGATAATCTGTTGGGGTCCAAAGGAAACTGGCGTTCTCTATGCACAGACATATAGATTTAAATGAAAAAATAAAGTATATTTCAAGGAGTACTAAGAGAGAAATTAAACAGGCACAAAATATACTGAATTGATCAGATTTTTTAAAAATTAAAGGCATTATTGATAAAGTTTAAAATACAAGCTGCATGATGAGGCATTTGGCTCACATTTTGCAAGGGTCTCTCCATCAGGTTGACTTGGATGAGATAATAGGAAAGGACAGACAGTCATGTGAAGAGAATTGGCAGAAACTGCTCATTTGCTCAGCACAAAACTGTCTATATTCACAGGCTCTTCCAATCAAAAAGAACATTTAATGGCACTTAAAATATGATAAATTTGACATGATTTGAAGATACTGTGAAATACATAATTGCTTCTTTGAATATTTATGAGTATACTCTTTCACAGTTCCTTTAGCTGTTTTAAGTAATCCTAATAAATTAACCTCTTTTTCCTGCTTGAATTTATGTGAAGTTCTACAGTATATCCCTGACTGAAGCCACACAACACTGGCTGTCTTCAGATGTACCTTGATAGTAGACAGGAGGTGTTTTTATTTTTACTGGCAAAAAGTGAAACACACTATTTGTTTATTAAATGATGATTTATTTTGAAAATTAATATTTCATTTGATTTTGATGGGATTTTTAAAAAATATCAAAGCCATATGGAAACTCCAATTTTAACAAAAGTTTAAGCATATAACACATGCAGAATCTAAGGACAGCTCCCTCGTCCTCTAGGTTCTTTTTCTAACAATGAAGCTCATTTCCGCTTCCATTTTCAGCCCCTTTCCTCCCAATACTGGCTCCTTCTCCTTTGCCCACACAGCCAAATCTTCATCTAAAATGACAAAAGGAAGTGTTAACATTGTCCCTCCTCCAACACACACAGGTACTGAATCATTTACCTTTATTTTTATTGCTAACCTTTATTTCCTCAAAACCTTTGGTGAGGTTTTGACTATTATTTTCTCCATCCTAAAGCCATAGAATATTGTTTTTAAAAAATCAATATTACCTAAAAGTGACATAAATTGTGAATATAGCAGAGACATTTTTATGTTGTACAAAGAATCATAGTTTCAAGTTTCAAAGGTGTCACCAGTGTGATGACTGGCCTGCAATTAGGATGTGGATGACATTAGCATAGGCGTAGTGCATGGAGAAGGGGCTGTAACACAGGTCAGCGCTCTGAATCAGAAACCCTCCCAAAACTGTGAGCTGCGTCCATAGGTTGAAGAAGGACTTCAATGAACTCCAAGATAAGTGCCCAGAGCAAACTTGATAATGATGGAATTTGAGGGTTTGAAAGAATTAGGTATGCCTTACTTGGAAAAGGTAAGGTTTGCAGATGTTAGAGATGAAGATAATTCTCTGTAAATATCTGAATTGATGTCAGATGGAAGAGAGGTTAGACGCTATAGCTGTGACTCGGAGGGAAGTCCTGGGACATTTGGGTGTAATGTGACCCAATATGGGAAAGATTTTTTAAATAAAATTATGTGGGTTTAGATAAGTAAACAAAAAACAGAGCAAAAACTGTAAAAAGTCGAGTTTTTCCCAAAACAGGATGGGCTGCTGCACAAAAGGTTGAGAGTCGTGCCTCCAGAGATGCTACCTGGTGTGGTTGGCTGGCCAGCCGCTTCTCCCCAGGGATTCATGTATCAATCAGTGTTTGAAGAGATGCCAGTTTGTATCTCCTTCATTATTCTGTCATTCTTGCATGGTTTTTTATGTGGAGAAATACCCTTTACATACATCATTAGGCCATTGTATTTAATACTAAGTTATACTCTTTTATACTCTGTTTTCTTAATTGAAGATGAATTTTATGTAAAGAAATTTTACTTAGAAAGACATACTGGAATGGTTCTATTTTAATTCTATCACTAACTAGGGTATGAACTTGAAGTCAACTGTTTACTCTGTTTTAGTTCATCTGTAAAATAAAAAGTGAAGCAAATGACCCGAAGATGCTTTCTAGCTCGAAAAATCTGTGAATTTCTTCCATCTGATGTATGTTGCTAGTAGTGAGGCAGAATGTTTTAGTGGTTACAACCTCAGGCCCAGTGCAGCACTCCTGAGTTCCCACTCATGGCATCTATCACTCTGGCAATTTATGTGAGGTCTCTGGGGCTTAGTTTACTAGTCTGTAAAAGGAGGATGAGAAAACAACTGCTCATGATATGATGTTGCCATTGAGTTTCATGTACTAACTAATGATGGTAAGAAAGAATGACTTAACATCAACCATTACAAACTACATGCTTTGCCATTTCATGGACCTTGAATTAGAGCCCAACAATTATTTAGTTACCTAGGAGTGCATCTTACAGCATAAAGTTAAATATTTTATGAGTACTTTACCTTATTTTTAATGATTTAGGATTATGGCTAGGATAAGATGTTGGCGTTTCAGACTTCTGTTCATGTATTGGATAAAACCAGAGTTTTTTCTGGGGAATGTCTGGATGTTGGATATAGGTATTCCTGTTTGTACTTCTCTGCATAGCTACAATGCTAGCCTCTTCAGGAAAGAATTCTGCTTAGCCATATCAGCTTCTGAGAAGTTGCCAAACTTATGCATGATTTTAAACCTGTGGATATGTTCTTAATTAGTAACACCAAATATTTGTGGTCTATTATTCATCATATAGTATATATATCACAATTTCTGCCAGCCGGTATGAATTAGAAAAGTAGTGGCAAGAAATAATATTGGGGAGTGCCCGAATGATATGAATCCTTTTCATTCATCTATATAGTTTAAATTTTATCAATAGATTAAACAAGACTATTACTATCTTTATATTTACTCTGTAGAGGTGTTGTATTTACTCTGTAAAAGTGTTTTCACTGAACCACAGCTTGAATCAATGCAATCAATTTGCACTCATTTGTGTTATAGATGCTAGAAACCCAGGCTTGCATTTATTGCAGTAATGCTATTCATGGTGTGGTTTCCTTCATCCATTATAATGTTTCTCCATTAAGGAGACCATGGGACATACTTCCCTCCAGTCTCAGGACTCCAAATAGCAGGGCTTCTCCTGGCAACTTGTTTATTTTTAACTTATGATTCCGCTGGGTCAGGCAATAGATTTATTTGCATGTGTGCTTAGGAGACTGGGAAGCTCGGAACTAAATCTGTTGCACGTGTCTGGCAAGTAAACAGAATCCAAAGGCATCTGTGGTAGTGAAACATAACTTCTCTGGGATCAGTCTATGCGTGGATCTCATCTCTCTTATTTGGATCTAGGGTAGATTTGGTCAGGACACCACCTCATTTTTCTATTCAGTGCTTATAGTATGGTGGTGCTTTGAAGATTAAACAAGATAATCATTTATATATTTACACACATTCTTGGTAAATGTGTGTCAATATTAAAATAAGAGGTTCCCAAGGAGCAGCTCTTTTTCTGCCACCTGTCTTGGCCTACCAAAAGACACATTCATACATGTATTCAGTCAACAAATGTTTATTGAGCACCTATTATGTTAACTTATTACTCATACGTATATGAGTAAACAATATAGATAAGATCTTTGTTGTCAGTGAGTTTATGTTCTAAATGGGTGATGTAGGGTGTAGAGTCCATTAACAATAGAAATATGTGAAAGAAAATATTCCATAATAGTAAGTGCTAAGTTGGAAGTAAAACAAGTTGAGAGCGTGAGGAGCCACTT
Organism: Ceratotherium simum simum; assembly: GCF_057802395.1. Lineage (NCBI taxonomy): Eukaryota > Metazoa > Chordata > Mammalia > Perissodactyla > Rhinocerotidae > Ceratotherium > Ceratotherium simum. The sequence goes on along the minus strand of NC_141919.1, from coordinate 46,660,659 downwards.
TGAATTGTGCTGTCAGGAAAGGCCTCACTATAGATGTGACATTTTAATCAGGAACCTGGATGATAAGAAGGAGCCATCTGTGCAATATCTGTGGGAAGAGCTTTCAGAGAGAAGGAATATCTAATTACCAAGAAGAGGAGACAATAATCTGATGGGAGAGATTCCAGGGTGTTGGGGGATAGCCATCCAATGAATGTTTATGCATGTAGGCATGGGCCTGTCTTCTCTTCCTTTCACACTGAAAGGCCAAGGCCCCTCTACAGTGAAGAGCTCTGTCATATTGTTACCAAGCAAGGGCTTGCCACCCAATGCACATAAAGAACCAATTTTTACAGCATCAGCCTTTAGGAAAAGAAAAGTGGCTTTATTTGTGAGATAGATCTGCAAGGAGTCAGGAGGCATATGCTCTCAGATCTGTCTCCTGGATCTAGGGCTTGGGGCAAAATTTATGGGATAAAGGGTGAGGCAGCCTGAAGTGTGGAGATAGATGATTGGAGGTAAGGAGAAGTGAGGTAATTGATGATCTGCGCAAACATAGTCAAGCTTCATGGCTCTTCATAGGATACATGTTCACAAAATAGTGGTGTTGGCATGATCTGAGGGTAGAGTTTTCAGCCCTTTGACGTCAAAAGGGTCACTTATCGGGGATTTGCACAGGCCCAGTTGATGGGTTGGTGGTCTCAACCAGCCTGAACTGGGCAAGGAGTCATTTTTCAGTTCCTGAAAAATCACTCAATTACTCTGTTGATAAGATGGGGTCAGTTGAACTGGTCCTGGAGGGCCCATGGTTACAATTTTTCTTACTAACGCTCTCTTCTACTTGTTATCAGTTCTCCAAATGGTCAAGTGACCAATGGCTTACTCCCTAGGCAGCTCCCTCTGATCTATATTTTTCTTGAAGGCACCAATCATTGATCAGGAACCCGATCAACGTAAAATCTACAATTTGAGCTTAAATTTAGAGTAAGGTAGCAGAGATGTCTCAGGTTTCTAACCCAGGTCCTGGATCCAGCCCAGTTTGTCAGAATTATCCATATTGGCATTTAGGTCTCACAGACTATTAATAAGAATGTGGAACTTTGGCCTCCTTTGCCTCTGTTCCTTACAGATTGCTCCCTTAGAGTGACACAAAGAGCAGTACCTAGTCACAAGCTACTTGATTTCAGATAGATACTAACTTTATTCGTAGCATTTTGCATCTATTCAGTTTAAAAAATTTTCCTCACTTATTTTTATCTCACACCAAAACCAACTTAGTTAATAAAGCAGGACACCATACACTCTCTCAATATTAATATTTAATTTCTTACTTTTGTTTACCAAATATCTCATATTACTTATTGATTGCCTTTTTGCTCCTTAGGAATATCACAGTCTCATGAGTCTTAATAAAGGACTTACATACTACAGGCCTCTTTATGCTTACCAGTTCAGATATAATCTCAAGGTAATTCTCTCAAGAATATTGGGTCACTTTTTGTGCTTATCTGAATCCAATCCTGGTCCTCAAGTATTCTGTGAGATGGTAGTTGATCATTTCTTGACTCAATAGTTATCTTCAGCGCATAGCAGACAGGGGAAAGGAAAGGAACTAAAATTAAGAATGACCTTTCAAAATGTTATATGTGTTGTTTCTATACCCATATGTATTTTCAGTGATCTATGTTTTATTGGAAGAGGTTAAATTATTGCTAGTAGATATTTTGGAGATTTGAAGGGCAGGAGCTATTCCAGTGTTTGATTTGTATCCTCTTCAAGGCCCCTCCCAGTGCTTTGCCCAAAGAAAGAGTGGAATTACATTGAACAGCCTCTGTGTTTGCTGCCTGCCGTTCCTAGGGTGCATGGAGGAGAGCAAATCAGAATACAACTGCATCCCGACGTGCTTGCAGAGTGGTCTGTTTGTCACCAGAAGAGAGGCTTGAAATGAATAAGTGCCCCCTTTTTTTTTGTCTGACAGGTATAATTCCTGCCCTCTATTTAGGTCCTTATCCTCCCAAGTTACAGAAGATAATAGGAAAAAATATTAAATATCCTGCGACTCTCACACTCCTGGCATCAACACGTGAAGCTCCATTAGTGTTCTTGTACTCCAACTATGTAAAAGCCGCGTTTTCCGGGGAGAGACTCATTTTCACTTACAATGCTGGAAAGCTAAATCTTTGTCCACTAAGTGATCCACGGTTGAAATGATAATGGATCTCAGTGGAAAAAACAGTGGAATATCACTTTTCAATCAGTATTCATGCAACAACTTTCATAGTGCTCGCCATGTGCCAGGCATTGTTGTAAGCACTTGATGACGTTTACTTAATTGATCCCCGTAATAGCCCTATGAAGTTAATATTATCATTATCCCCTTTCTGTAGATGAAGAAACTGAGAGCTGAAGAGATTAATAATTTGCCCAAGATCACACAACTGATAAATACAGTATGTTACATAATAAGATGTACGTAGCAACAAAAGCCTACAACAAAAGAATATTTATTAAGAACCTATAGGCAGCAATGACAGTGACCTGGTCGTTGCAGAAAGGAAAACGGTCTTCTCGGTGCTCTCTCTTCAAAATCTCCTGTCACTTGTTAGGTTACGTGAGGAGGAATAAATTTAGAGACGGGTAAAAATTTATAAATATGAAGTTAAGTCTTTACCCAGAAAACTTTAGAAAGTGTAAGAAAAAGGCATCAATTCCTTTTGCCTGGAGCCTAAATAATCTTGCCACCTAGTCTAAATTTTCCCCTCGGAAAGAGAGATAAGTAAGATTAATCTCAGCAGGTAAACCTATTTGCATTGGATCTCCCTCTGGATTCCAAGTACATTTTCCCCTACTGTTGTATGACACCCAGCATCCTTGGAATCTTTTTATGACTCTGAGTGCACGCTCCTCATGTAACTTACAATAGCATTAGAAAAGTGCAGCACCTAATTAATTCACCAATCAGCTGTCAGAGCCTGTGATCTTTCCCTAGTTCTCTGTGGAATTCCCTGTGGGAGAATCAGTATTCTGAAAGCGCCATTTCCATTATGCTGCGTGTGGTGTTCGAGCAGAGTACTAAGTTATGCTGCTTGTTCATGGAAAATATGCCACCCTCATGAGTGCCTTGATGACTTCGTTAGAAATACCTTCTGCCACCCCTGTTCTCTTGTTCTCATGTATGCTGTGGCTCCACAGTAAGCAGGGCTTGCACAGCACCATAAATTAAGAAAGAGGAGGTCAGCATACCTCAATTTCATACCGGTGCATTTTCCCTCCAGTTTTTCTATTTTATCCTTAAGAAACTCTATCCTGTTTGATTTTTTTTTAAAGTAATTTCAAACCTATCTTCTCAGATTGGGTCATTTTTGAAGACTTTCTTGTCTCAGATGTTCCAGGATGGGGACATTTTATACACAGTAGAAATATTCACGGCTACTAGGTGTTTCATGGGTTTACAAAATTATAACCAGATAAACTTGTTTTACGAGTACTTTCAGGGAAAAAGCAATGTCAGAAGGAAAACAATAGTGCTTGTAGAATTGTAGACAGTTTATTTATGATTATCTACTTTAATGATTGCATGATTGAGTTTTTTGCTGAGTAAGGAACTACTCAAAACTCACGTGCTTAACACAACAGTCATTTGATTATTTTGCACAAGTGTGTGGGTGGGTGGGCAGTTTTGGGGGTCCGAGGCTACGCTGATTTTAGCTGAGGTTGCTCATGCATGTGAGGTCAGCTGTGAGTAGGCAGGGCTGGCTAGTCTAGGATGGCCTCACTTGAGTCTTTTGCAATTTTCTGGCTGATGCACCAGGAGTGACTGCGCCACATGTCTCTCATCATTCTATTCATTAGCTTGGACAAATTCACATAGTGGGTGGCAGGGTTTCAAGATGAAGACTAGAGGCATTCAAGACTTCTCGAGGCCAGTGCTTAGAAGTGGCCCAAGATTGCTTTTGCTGCATTCTGTGGCGAAGCCAGCCCAAATCTGTCACAAAGCCAGCCCAGATACAAGAAGTGGACCAATGAACTCCACCTCTTGATGATAGTAGCTGAAAGTAACACTACAAAGGAAGTAGATACAGAGAGGAGAGAAGATTGGGGGCATTTTTGCAATCTATCGCACATAACTATCTGCCAGAGCTTAATGGTCATCTACACCTGGCTGGGGTTTAGTTTTTGTACTGTTTTCTAATCAGGCTGGTTCCCCAATCAAAAACAGCTCTCCCTCTCAATTTGACAGCACAACCTCGTACCCGAACAGTAATACAATACATTCCACATCCATCCAGAATCTTTTATTTCTGATGTTGCCTCTTTTTGTAATTGGTTTTACTGAATATTTAGAGATATGAAAAAAATATTAAAAATGTATGTGAGGTGTAAATAAAACTACAGGGTGCACAACATTCTGCCCACCGTCCTGTGTAAGAAAACATTAGCAATATCCTGAGAGAACTCATATATTCTTCCCCAATCCAATCTCTTTCCTTGTCTCTTCAGAGATAACCTCTCTTCTGAATTTTGTTTATCATTCTTTTACTTTTCATTATGATTTTGAGACATACTTTTACCAATGTATATTTGTTGTGGGATACATATCTTATGGATTTTTAAATTTTCTGCAAATAGAGTCATACTGCCTACCTACCAGAGTTAGCCACTGTTTTGAGTTTTGTATTTTAGCTGAAGCATTTAGTCTATTAACATTGATTACAAATGCTAATATGTTTTCTTTATGTCTTCAACATTATTTTGAGTTTATTATTTGTCTACTCATTCTTGTGTTTCTTTGTCTATTTCTTAATTATTTTGAACTGAACAGTTACTCTCATTTATCTTTCCCTCTATTAGTTTAATACCTATATTCTCTTTTCTAGTCTTTAATGGTTACCTTAGAGATGGTATCATGAATAGAGAAACTCACTAAAAAATATAAGAGCTTGGAGCAACTTAACTAAATTTAGCCTCCTTTCATTTTATATGCAATTTTCGTGGATTTTAGTTCTATTGTAATTTTTAATCCAAATGACAATTTTATTTTTGTTTCATATATATAAATAAGAATATTGCTCACTGTGTTTGCTTACCATTCTTTCTTGTGTCTGAGATCTTCCACCTGAGATCATTTTCTCCTGCCTGAAGAACTACATTTAGAACAGCATTTAGTAATTATCTGTGGATAGCAAATGCTCAGTTTTAGTTTGTCTATACATGTCTTTATTTCCTCCTCATCATGGAAAGACATCTTGTGTTTATGGTTCTAAGTTGATAGTTCTTGTGCTTTAGCACATTCCGTCTGTTCCTATACTGGCTTCTGGTGTACATTATGGCTGAACAGAAATCAGTTGTCCACCCAATTGCTTTCCGTGAAGATGATCAATCTTTCCGCTCCACTACATTTAATACTTTTTTCTTTGTCTTTGGTGCCTTTCAGTTTTACTATGATATATCCAGGTATTAACTTCTTTGTATTTTAGTTATTTATTTATTTGGATCTTAGGTTACTTAATCTTTTTTTTTTCCATTTTTCTTTATTGCAGTAACATTGGTTTATAATATTACATAAATTTCGAGTGTACATCATTATATTTCTATTTCTGTGTAGATTACATCATGTTCACCACCCAAAGACTAATTACAATCCCTCACCACACACATGTGCCTAATCATCCCTTTCCCACTCCTCCCCCTCCTCTTACCCTCTGTTAACCACCAATCCATTCTTGGTCTCTACATGTTTGTTGTTGTTGTTATCTTCCATTTATGAGTGAGATCCTATGATATTTGACTTTCTCGCTCTGACTTATTTCGCTTAGCATAATTCCCTCAAGGTCTACCCATGTTGTCACAAATGGCAATATTTCATCCTTTTTTATGACTGAGTAGTATTCCATTGTGTATATATACGACATCTTCTTTATCCATTCGTCCCTTCATGGGCACCTAGGTTACTTCCAAGTCTTGGCTATTGTGAATAATGCTGCAATGAACATAAGGATCATATATCTTTACACATTCATGTTTTCATGTTCCTGGATAAATACCTAACAGTGGAATAATTGGATTGCATGGTATTTCTATTCCTAATTTTTTCAGGAATTTCCTTATTGTTTTCCATAGTGGCTGCACCAGTTTGCCCTCCCAGCAGCATATGAGAGTTCCCTTTACTCCATATCCTCTCCAACATTTGTTATTTCCTGTCTTGTTAATTATAGCTATTCTGATGGGAGTGAGGTGATATCTCATTGTAGTTTTGATTTGCATTTCCCTGATAGTTAGTGATCTTCAATATCTTTTCATGTGCCTGTTGGCCATCTGTATATCTTCTTTGGAAAAATGTCTGTTCGGCTCTTTTGCTCATTTTTTAATGGGATTGTTAGTTTTTTTGTTGTTGAGTTGTATGAATTCTTTATCTATTTTGGATATTAACTCCTTATCAGATACATGGTTTGCAAATATCTTCTCCCAATTGTTAGGCTGTGTTTTTGTTTTGTTGGTGATTCCTTTTGCTGTGCAGTAGATTTTTAGTTCGATGTATTCCCATTTGTTTTTTTTCTTTTGTTTCCCTTGCCCAGTCAGACATGGTGCTTGAAAATATGCTGTTGAAGACAGCTGCCTCTGTTTTCTTTATATTGGTGTCTTTCATCAATTCTGGAAAGTTTTCAGTTATTATTTATCTATATATTCCTCTACTCATTTTCTCTCTCCTTTCCTTCTGGAAAACTAGAAGGTAAAAGCTTTACTGCTCTATTCATGTTTTGGGCTCTAATATGTCCTTAATTTTTGGTCTCTGAATTTTGTTTTCTTTAATTTGTTTAAGTTTTGACATAATTTCAGACATGCAGTGAAGTAGTAAGAATAGTAACAAGTATTTTCATTACCTTCTTCCGGATTTCCCAGCTGTTAACATTTTACCACATTTGCATTGTCATCTCTCTCTCCCTTTCTGAGACATTTAAGGATAACTTGAGACATGATGCTTCTGAATCAGGAAATGCTTCTATGTATTTTTCCTAAAAACAAAAACATCTTCATAACCACACTATAATTGTAAAAATCAGGAAATTAACATGCTTTCAATACTGTTAATTAATCTGCAAACATTGTGTTAGTTATTTATTGCTGTGATTACTCCAAAATATAGTGGCTTAAAACAACAAACACGTGTGGAGTAATCACCCCAATCAAAAGACACAAACTGGCAAACTGCATTTAAAAAATGTACCCAACTATATGTTATCTACAAAAGACTTACTTTAGATCTAAGGAGATGTATAGGTTGAAAGTAAAGATATTCTAAGCAAATAGTAACCAAAAGGGAGGAAGGGTTGCTATACTAATATCAGACAGTAGACTTTAAGTAAAAATTGTTAAAAGAGACAAAGAAGGACATTATATAATGATAAAATGGTCAATTCACCAGGAAGATATAATAACTATAAAGATATGTGAACCAAACATCAGAGCTCCTAAATATATGAAGCAAACAATGACAGAATTGAAGGGAGAAATAGAGAGCTCAACAATAGTAGTAGGAGATTTCAATACTCCACTTTCAATAATGGACAGAAAAGTAGACAAAAAATCAGTAAAGAAACAGAAGACTTGAACAACACTGTAGTCCAATTGGATCTAACAGAAATGTACAGAACACTCCACCAAGAACAGTAGAATACACATTCTTCACATGGAACATTCTCCAGGATAGATGATATGTTAGGTCATAAAAAAAAACCTTAATAAATTTTAGAGATTAAAATCATACAAAGTATTTTCTTAAAACCACCATGGACTGAAACTAGATATCAATAATAGAAGGAAAACTGGAAAACCCACAAATATGTGGAAATTAAACAAAACACTGTGAAACAATCAGTGGGTCAAGGAAGAAATCACTAGGGAAATTAGAAAATATCTCAAGACAAATTAAAGTAAAAAATGCAATAGACCAAAACTTATGGAAGGCAGTGAAAGCCATCCTAAGAGGAAACTTTGTAGCTATAAATATTGGCATTAAGAAAGGAGAAATATCTTAAATCAATAACATAACTTTATACTTTAAAGAACTAGAACATGAAGAACAAACTAAACCCAAAGCCAGCAGAAGAAAGGAAATAATAAAGATTAGAGCAGAGATAAACAAAAGTAGAGAATAGAAAAACAATAGAGAAAGTCAATAAAACCAAGAGTTGATTCTTTAAAAAGAACAATAGAGCTTTTAGCTAGACTAACTAAAAACAAAGAGAAAGAGGGAGAGAAAATGTAAATAACTAAAATCAGAAATGAAAGAAGAGACATCATTACCAATTTTACAGAAATTAAAAGGCTTATAAGAGAGTACTGTGAACAATTGTTTGACAACAAATTGAGTAACCTTGATAAAATGGACAAATCAGAAACACAAAACCTATCAAGATTGAATCATGAAGAAATTTAAAAAAATCTGACTCGACCTAAAAAGATTAAGTCAGTAATCAAAAACCTCCCACAAAGGAAAGGCTGGGCTTGGCTTCACTAGTGAATTCTACCAAACTTTTAAGGAAGAATTAACACCAATCCTTCTCAAATTCCAAAAACTTAAAGAGGAGGAAAGACTTCCAAATTCATTCTATAAAGCCAGCATTACTCTAACATGAAAGTTGGACAAAGACACTACTGAAAAAGAAAACTACAGACCAATATCTCTAATGGATATTGACACAAAATCCTCAAAAAAATACTGGCACACTGAATTCAACAGCCTAATGGCAAGATTATACACCATGACCAAGTGGGATTTACTACTGGAATGCAAGAATGGTTCAACATACAGAAATCAATGTATAGGGGCAGAGTCAAGATGGCGGCGTAGGCAGACTCTGAACTCACCTCCTCCCGTGGACACAGCCAATTTACAACTACTCGTGGAAAAATTACCCCTGAGACAGAACAGAAAACTGGATAAGAGGAACTCCTGCAACAACGGACAATCCTAACTGGGGTAGAAGAGGCAGAGACTCCCTTCTGGAGAGGAAAAACGCCACCTTCACAAGCCGCCAGCTTCACGGCCGCCGGGAGCAGCTCACAGGTACGCAGCCTCCCTGGAGGCGCGGGGCCCTGAGCCGGGGAGCGCCCCCGCTGTGGGCATTTTGTGGACCCAGCACAATTGAGTCCAGCAGCATAATATCTGACTTTGCCTGCTACTAAAGCATTGGGGAGTACCCCCAGAAAACCCGGTTCACAAAGAAACTAAAACTGGCTCTTAAAGGGCCCGTGCACAAACTCACCCGTTCCAGAAAGCATCCTAAAATCACCAGAAAGAAAGGTGCACAGTGCTTCGGTAACAAGAGACTCACCTAATAGGCCCTGAGTGCATCTCGGTGAGGGGTGAGACCTCTCCAGGGACTGGGACATTGGCGGCGGCCATTGTTGTGGCCTGGTGTGAGCGTGCTGACACAGACGCCATTGGAGTTCTCCCTGAGACCTGCTAGCACAGGGTCTGCTCCACCCGCTAGAGCACCGATTTAATCCAGCTCAGCCAGGGCAGGCAGCCCACCCTAGAGACTAGCCCCACCCAACAACAAGCCCTCAGGCAACGTGTGGGCCTGCATAGATTGGTGACTGGATTCTCTGCAGCCTGGCAACTGAGCTGACTTGAGCGGGGCAGGGTGTGCACAAGGAGCGGGTGGAGAGTGTGGGGCTCCCGCCGTGGAGAGACTGGGTCCGCTTGGGGAGGTCGGGGTGGAGAGACTGGGTCCGCTTGGGGAGGTTGGGGTGGAGAGACTGGGTCCGCTTGGGGAGGTTGGGGCGCACACACGGGGCAGGACAGTGTTGACTGTGTGTGTGGACCTGTGGGCAGCAGGGCTTCTTAGCTGCAGAAGACTTGTGCTTCTCAAAGACCCACACGGGGGTTTGCCCCACCTTCCAAAGCCTGAAACAATTGTGTGCTCCCATGCCTGAGGCCAGCCCCACCCAGCTGCAATCCTCAGAGAGCTGACAAGAGACCTAAAGGCTGGAGGCTTATAGCATTTGTTAGCCCCTGAGCCTAACAACCTGCCACGCTGGGGGCCTACTCACTTAAAAGAAATACTGCAACACAAATGTGGTATTGGAACTTGAAGCCAACTGTGCTGGGGCTTCCCACACCCGATAAAGAGACTGAAGGGCCCACAACAACTACAAGCAGCTGAGCATTACAACAGCTGGCCAGGAGCATAACTCGGCCTCCCTAGGCGCCTACAGGGAGAGCAAACAGGCAACAACAGAAGGACACACGTAGCCCACATAGGGGTCACCCCTGGAACATTGAGAACTGAGGGAAACACACTGCAGACCTCCTAAGACATCAATTATATAAGATCACCTATCCAAGAGCAGTAAAAATAACTGACCTACCTAATACGTAGACACAAGCACAGGGAAAGAGGCAAAATGAGGAGGCAAAGGAATACATTCCAAGTAAGGGAACAGGACAAAACCCCAGAAAAGGAACTAAGTGAAACAGAAATGAGCAACCTACCTGACAGAGAGTTCAAACAAAGAGTGTTAAGGATGCTCACAAATCTGTGGAGAAGAATAGATCAACTCAGTGAGAATGTCAACAAAGAAATGGAAGATACAAAAAGAACCAATCAGAAATGAAGAATACAGTACTAGAAATGAAAAATTCACTAGAGGAACTCAAAAGCAGAGTAGAGGATACAGAAGAACAGATCTGTGAGCTGGACGAAAGACTAGAAGAAATTACCCAAGCTGAACAGGTAAAAGAGAAAAGAATTAAAAAGAGTGAGGAAAGTCTAAGGGACCTCTGGGACAACATCAAGCTCACTCACATCCGTGTTATATGTGTCCTGGAAGGAGAAGAGCGAGACAAAGGGGCAGAGAATCTATTTCAAGAAATAATAGATGAAAACTTCCCTAACCTAAGGAAGGAAACAGACATCCAGGTACAGAAAGCACAGAGAGCCCCAAACAAGATAAACCCAAAGAGGCCCACATCAAGACACATCATAATCAAAATGTCCAGAATTAAAGATAAAGAGAGAATCCTAAAAGCCGCAAGAGAAAGACAAGTTACATACAAAGGAAACCCCATAAGGCTATCAGCTGACTTGTCAGCAGAAACCTTACAGGCTAGAAGAGAGTGGCACAATATATTTAAAGTGCTAAAAGGAAAAAACTTACAGCCAGGAATACTCTACCCGGCAAGGTTATTATTCAAAATGGAAGGAGAGATCAAAAGCTTCCCAGACAAGCAAAAATTAAAGGAGTTTGTCACCAAGAAACCAGTGCTACAAGAAATGTTAAAGGGACTGATTTAAGGGGAAAAAGAAGACCACAAATAGGAAAAATTATCTATTTCCATGATAAAAACGTAATGGATACAAATACACACAAAAGAGGTTAGATATGATATCAAAAACATAAAATGAGGAAGGAGGGGAGTTAAAGAGTGGAGCTTTCAGACAGAGGTCAAACTAAAGAGACCATCAATTCTGTATAGAAGGTGAAAGGAACAGAGAAGGACTATTAAAACACTGAGGAAAAAAAAAAGTTAAATAATGGCAGTATGTACATACTTATCAATAGCTACTTTAAACGTCAATGGACTAAATGGTCCAATTAAAAGGCATAGGGTGGCTGATTGGATAAAACAACAAGACCCATATATATGCTGCAAACAAGAGACACACTTCAGACCTAAAGACACTCACAACTGAAGGTGAAGGGATGGAAAAAGAGACTTCATGCAAATGGCAGTGAAAGGAAAGCTGAGGTAGCAGTACTCACTTCAGAAAAAATAGACTTTAAAACAAAAACGGTAAAAAGAGACAAAGAAGGGCACTACATAATGATCAAGGGAACAATCCAACAAAAGGATATAACACTTGTAAATATCTATGCATCCAATGTAGGAGCAACTAAATATATAAAGCAATTATTAACAGACATGAAAAGAGAAATAGACAGTAACACAATAATAGTAGGGGACCTTAACACTCTACTTACACCAATGGATAGATCATCCAAGCAGAAGATCAACAAGCAAACATTGGCCTTAAATGACACACTTGAACAGATGGACCTAGTAGATATATACAGAGCATTCCATCCAAAAACTGAACAATACACGTTCTTTTCAAATGCACATGGAACATTCTCCAGGATTGATCACATATTAGGCCACAAAACAAGTCTCCATAAATTGAAGAAGATTGAAATAATACCAAACACCTTTTCCGACCACAGTGATATGAAACTAGAAATCAACTATAGGAAGAAAATCAGAAAAGCTACAAATACATGGAGATTAAACAAAATGCTACCAAACAACAATTGGGTGAACAAAGAAATCAAAGGAGAAATCAAAAAATAACTGGAGACAAATGAAAATGAAAATAGGACATGCCAGAATTTATGGGATACAGCAAAAGCGGTTCTAAGAGGGAAGTTTACAGCAATACAGGCCTATCTCAACAAACAAGAAAAATCTCAAATAAACAATCTAACAATGCACCTAAAGGAACTGGAAAAAGAAGAACAAACAAAGCCCAAAATCAGTAGAAGAAGGGAAATAATAAAAATCAGAGCAGAAATAAATGAAATAGAGACCAGAAAAACAATAGAAAAAATTAATAAAACCAAGAGCTGGTTCTTTGAAAAGATCAACAAAATTGACAAACCTTTAGCTAGACTCACCAAGAAAAAAAGAGAGAAGGCACAAATAAGTAAAATCAGAAATGAAAGAGGAGAAATTACAACAGACACCTCAGAAATACAAAATATTATAAGAGAATACTATGAAAAGCTATATGCCAACAAATTCGACAATCTGGAAGAAATGGATAAATTCTTAGAATTATACAACCTTCCAAAACTGGATCAAGAATAAATAGAGATTTTGAATAGACCAATCACCAGTAAGGAAATTGAAACAGTAATCAAAAACCTCCCCCAAAATAAAAGTCCAGGACCAGACGGCTCCCCTGGTGAATTCTACCAAACATTCAAAGAAGACTTAATACCTATCCTTCTCAAACTCTTCCAAATAATTGAGGAGGGGGGGAAGCTCCCTCACTCATTCTACGGCCGACATTACCCTGATACCAAAACCAGACAAGGACAACACAAAAAAAGAAAATTACAGGCCAATATCACTGATGAACATCGATGCAAAAATCCTCAACAAAATACTAGCAAATCGCATACAACAATATGTTAAAAAGATTATACACCATGATCAAGTGGGATTTATTCAAGGTATACAGGGATGGTTTAACATTCGCAAATCAATCAACGTAATACACCACATTAATAAAATGAAGAATAAAAATTACATGATCATCTCAATAGATGCAGAGAAAGCATTTGACAAGATACAGCATCCATTTATGATAAAAACTCTGAATAAAATGGGTATAGAAGGAAAGTACCCCAACATGATAAAGGCCATATGTGACAAACCCACAGCTAATATCATCCTCAATGGTGAAAAACTGAAAGCTATCCCTCCAAGAACAGGAACCAGACAAGGATGCCCACTCTCACCACACTTATTTAACATAGTACTGGAAGTCCTAGCCAGAGCAATCAGGCAAGAAAAAGAAAGAAAGGGATCCACATTGGAAAGGAAGAAGTGAAACTCTCACTATTTGCAGATGACATGATTTTATATATGGAAAACCCTAAAGAATCCACCAAAAATTTTTTAGAATTAGCAAACAAATACAGTAAAGTTGCAGGATAGAAAATCAACATACAAAAATCAGTTGCATTTCTATACACTAACAACGAAGTAGCAGAAAGAGAATTTAAGAATACAATCCCATTTACAATTGCAACAAAAAGAATAAAATACCTAGGAATAAACTTAACCAAAGAGGTGAAAGAGCTGTACACCGAAAACTATAAAACATTGCTGAAAGAAATTGAAGAAGACACAAAAAAATGGAAAGATATTCCGTGCTCTTGGATTGGAAGAATTAACATAGTTAAGATGCCCATACTTCCTAAAGCCATCTCTAGATTCAATGCAATCCCTATCAAAGTTCCAACAACATTTTTCACAGAAATAGAACAAAGAATCCTAAAATTTATATGGAACAACAAAAGACCCCGAATAGCTAAAGGAATCCTGAGAAAAAAGAACAAAGCTGGAGGTATCACACTCCCTGATTTCAAAATATACTACAAAGCTATAGTAACCAAAACAGCATGGTACTGGCACAAAAACAGACACACAGATCAATGGAATAGAATCGAAAGCCCAGAAATAAACCCACACATCTATGGACAGCTAATCTTTGACAAAGGAGCCAAGAACATACAATGGGGAAAAGAAAGTCTCTTCAACAAATGGTGTTGGGAAAACTGGAAAGCCATATGCAAAAAAATGAAAGTAGACTCTTACCTTACACCATACACAAAAATTAACTCCAAATGGATTAAAGACTTGAATGTAAGACCTGAAACTGTGAAACTTCTAGAAGAAAACATAGGCAGTACGCTCTTCCACATCAGTCTTAGCAACATCTTTTCAAACACCACATCTGACCGGGCAAGAGAAACAATAGAAAAAATAAACAAATGGGACTACATAAAACTAAAAAGCTTCTGCACAGCAAAGGAAACCATCAACAAAACGAAAAGACAACTTAACAATTGGGAGAAGATATTTGCAAACCATACATCTGATAAGGGCTTAATATCCAAAATATATAAAGAACTCATGCATCTCAACAACAAAAAAACTACCAACCCAATTAAAAAATGGGCAAAAGACCTGAACAGACATTTCTCCAAAGAAGATATACAGATGGCCAACAGACACATGAAAAGATGTTCAAAATCACTAACTATCAGGGAAATGCAAATCAAAACTAGAATGAGATATCACCTCACGCCGGTCAGAATGGCTATAATTAACAAGACAGGAAACAACATGTGTTGGAGAGGTTGTGGAGAGAAGGGAACTCTCATACACTGCTGGTGGGAGTGCAAACTGGTGCAGCCACTATGGAAAACAGTATGGAGATTCCTCAAAAAATCAACGATAGAACTACCATATGATCCAGCTATTCCACTGTTGGGTATTTATCCAAAGAACTTGAAAACACCAATTTGCAAAGGTACATGCACCCCTGTGTTCATTGCAGCCTTATTCACGATAGCCAAGACTTGGAAGCAACCTAAGTGCCCATCAAGGGACGAATGGATAAAAAGCTGTGGTATATATACACAATGGAATACTACTCAGCCATAAGAAACGATGAAATCCAGCCATTTGTGACAACATGGATGGACATTGAGGGCATGATGCAAAGTGAAATAAGTCAGAGGGAGAAGGTCAAATACCGTATGATTTCCTTCATTAAGTAGTAGATAATAACAACAATAAACAAACACATAGGGACAGAGATTGGATTGGTGGTTACCAGAGGGGAAGGGGGGAGGGAGGAGGGTGAAAGGGATAATTGGGTACATGTGTGTGGTGATGGGTTGTAATTAGTATTTTGGTGGTGAACATGATGTAATCTATGCAGAAATAGAAGTACAATGATGTACACCTGAAATTGTTACAATGTTATAAACCAATGTTACTGCAATAACCAAAAAATTAAAAAAAAAAAAATAATAAAAAAATAAAAAAAAGAAAAAAAAAAGAAATCAATGTAATACACAACATTAACAAAATAAAGAAAAAAAAGCACATGATCATCTCCATTGATGCAGAAAGTGCATTCAACACTCTTTCATAATAATAATAAAAAAAATCAGCACTCTTTAATGATAAAAACATTCAACAAACAAGAAATAGAAGGAAACTACCTCAACATTATAAAGGCCATATATGAATAACCCACAGCTAATATCATACTCAATGGTGCAAGACTAAAAGCTTTCCCTCTAAGATCAGGAACAAGCCAAGGATGACCACTTTTGCCACTTCTATTGAACATTGTACTGGAAGTCCTAGACAGAGCAATTAGGCAAGAAAAATAAATAAAAATCATCCAAATTGGAAAAGAATGAGTAAAATTATCTCTGTTTACAGATGACAAGATCTTATGTATAAATAACCCTAAAGATTCCATACATAATAAAACTGTTAGAGGGGCCAGCCCGGTGGCATAGCAGTTAAGTTCGTGTGCCCCGCCTCTCCAGCCCGGGATTCGCATGTTTGGATCCCGGGCTCGGACCAACACACCGCTTCTCAAGCCACGCTGTGGCGGCGTCCCATATAAAGTAGAGGAACATGGGCACAGATGCTAGCCCAGGGCCAATCTTCCTCAGCAAAAAGAGGAGGACTGGCAATGGATGTTAGCTCAGGGTTAATCTTCCTCACAAAAAAAAACAAAAAAAACTGTTAGAGCTAATAAATGAATTCAGCAAAGTTGAAAGATAAAATGAACACATGAAAATCAGTTGCATTCATATACACCGACAATGAGTAATCAGAAAAGGAAATTAAGAAACAATTTCATTTACAATATTATCAAAAAGAATAAAATATTTAGTAATAATCTTAATCAAGGAGGCAAAGGACTTGTACACTGAAAATTACAAAATATTGCTGAAAGAAACACACAAATACACAAAGAATACACAAATAAATGGAAACACATTCCATGTTCAGGGATTGGAAGACTTAATATTATTTAAATGTCAGTACTATCCAAAGAAATCTACAATTTCTGTGCAATCTCTTATCAAAATTTCAACAATATTTTTTGCAGACATAGAAAAATCTATCCTAAAATTCATATGGAATCTCAAGAGACCCTGAATAGTCAAAATAATCTTGAAAAAGAAGAACAAATTTGGAAGTATCATTCTTCCTGATATCAAAACTTATCAAAAATCTGCAGCAATCAAAACAGTGGTATTGGCATAAAGACAGATGTATAGAAGAATAGTCTAGAATAGAGAGCCCAGAAATAAACTCATACGTATATGGTCAAATGCTTTTTGACAAGAGTGCCAAGACCGTTCATTGGGGAAAAGACAGTCTTTTCAACTAATGGTCTTGGGAAAACTGGATATCCACATTCAAAATAATCTGGCGGGGCTCTTATCTTATACCATATGCAAAAATTAATTCAAATGGACCAAAGACCTAAATGTAAGAGCTAAAGCTATAAAACTCATAGAAGAAAACATAAGACAAGATCTTCACAACATTGGATTTGGCAGTGATATTTTGGATATGACACCAAAAGCATAGTTAACAAAGAAAAAATAAATACATTGACTACATAAAAATTAAAATCCTTTGTGCATCAAAGGACATTATTAACATAATTGAAAGCAAAGACTCAAAGAGATATTTCTACACCCATGTTAATAGCGTGTTATTCATAACAGCCAAAGGTAGAAGCAACCCAAGTGTCCATCAATGGATAAATGGATAAGCAAAATGTAGTATGTATTTATACAATGGAATATTATTCAGCCTTAAAATGGAAGGAACTTCTGACACATCTTGCAACACATCTTGAAATAAACCAGACACAAAAGGACAAATATTGCGTGATTCTACTTAGATGAGATATCTAGAATAGTCAAATTCATAGAGACAGAAAATAAAATGGTGATTATCAGGCGCTTGGGGTAGGGGAAATGGGGAGTAATTGTTTAATGGATACAGAGTTTCAGTTTTGCAAGATGAAAAGTGTTCTGTAGATGGTGGTGATGACAGCACGAGAATGTGAATGTACTTATATCACTGAACTATACACTTAACATGGTTTAAATGGTAAATTTTATGTCATGTGTATAATACCACAATTAAAGAAACTAAAAACAGATAAAACAAAACAAAAAAACCCAAACACTTTTTTTTTTATCTTTTGTGAGGAACATTAGCCCTGAGCTAACATCTGATGCCAAGCCTCCTTTTTTTGCTGAAGAAGATTGGCCCTAGGCTAACATCCATGCCCATCTTCCTCTACTTTATATGAGGGATGCCTGCCACAGCATGGCTTGACAAGCGGTGTGTAGGTCCACACCTGAGATCTCAACCTGCGAACCCCAGGCCACTGAAGTGGAGTGAGGGAACTTAACCACTACGCCACAGGGCCTGCCCCCTAAACCACTTTTTATCTCATGGTTTCTGTGCGTAAGGAATCAGGAGTGTCTTAGTTGGATGGTTTTAGATCAGAGTTATCTACGTGGCTGTCAAGTGGCAGTCATTTAAAAAGTTGCCTAGGCTTGATGGTCCATTTCCCAGAAGACTCACGTAGCTGTTGGCTGGAAGCCTCAGTTCCTCACTATGTGGACCCATCCATAGAGTAGCTTGATGTCTTCATGATATAGTGGCTAACTTCCTCAGAGTGGGTGATCTAAGAGAGAGAAGAGGGAGGAAGCCATGATGCCTTTTTAGTCTTAGAAATGATGTCTTTTTATTTCTACTGCATTCTATTTGTTAGAAGTGTGTCACTAAGTATAGCCAACACTCATGGAGAGAGGAATTAGGTTAGAAAGAGCATCAAAGATTTGTGGATTTATCTTAACACCACTACAGACATTGTTCAAGTTTTGCTCATTGTCCCAATAATGTCCTTTATAGCAATAGAAAGTATAAGATCACACGTCTCTTTAGTGTCCTTTAATCTCAGTCTGTCTTTCATGACATTGACATTTCAGAAGAGTGCAGCCAGTTTTTCTGCAGATATCTCTCAGTTTGGATGTCTGATGTTTCCTCATGATTAGATTCAGTTACGCATTTTGGTAGGAATATTTCAAAGGTAATATTCTCATTGCTCTATCCATGGAGGCCCATGATGTCAACTCTTCTCATTATTGGTGGTATTAATTTTAATCATTTGATTAAGTTTGTGACTGCTGGTTTCTCTATAATTACTATCATTTTCTTTGTGATTAATAAGATGCCTTTGAAATTCTGGGCTTTTTTTCCCTTTATAATCAATAAGATACTTTGAGATTATGTGAGTATTGTTATCCTATTATTCTTTGAACTTTAACCCATTTGCTTTAGAATAAATATTTTTAAATCTTTTGCCAGGTCATTAATGCATTTAAAAAACATTTTTCGTTTTGTGTTTTTTTTTTTTTTTTTTTGTGAGGAGATCAGCCCTGTGCTAACATCCGCCAATCCTCCTCTTTTTTTGCTGAGGAAGACGGCCCTGGGCTAACATCTGTGCCCATCTTCCTCCACTTTATATGGGACGCCGCCACAGCATGGCTTGCCAAGCAGTGCATCGGTGCGCGCCCGGGATCCGAACCAGCGAACCCCGGGCCGCCGCAGCGGAGCGCGCGCACTTAACCGCTTGCGCCACCGGGCCGGCCCCTCGTTTTGTGTTTTAATATTTTATTTAACATTTTAGGTTGTTTTCAGCATGAGGGTCAGTCAGGATATCTGTTCCACCCACTGCTAGAAACCAAAGCAATGTTTTCTACACTGATACCTATTTTTACAGCCAATATCAAATTATTTTCCTGCCACTCAAAGCTTTGGCTATTGTTACTGGGCATTGTGGTTACTACTTACTTGTTAAAATTGGGATGTACTTCCCTCTAATTATTCATTTCTTTTGGCTTCTCAAATTATCTCAAGCACCTTATGGAAAGAGTTTATAGTCTATCCCAAACTTTCTCCTAATAATAACTCAGTAATTTGGATCACCATTAAGTGATAGCATTTTCACACAGCAAAAAATGCCTAATGATAAGAATAGGTAATGGTAATTAAGGGCTTCCTATATTTCAAAATTTTAGGTGCATTTGCAAGCATTAACTCCTTTAATTTTCCCAACATCTTATGAGTTGGATGCCGTTATTTTCCCTGTTTTACTGAATAAAGAGCAAATAATGGTAAAGCTGTGAGTCAAATCCAGACAGTCTGTCTCCCGAGGTTGGACTCTTAATTATTGTGCCTCATTGCCATGAAGAGGATTGTTTTCTGAAAAGCTGTGAGGTATTTGTAAACCTCTGTAGGAATGTAAAATCTCCAAGGCAAGGGAGGCTGGAGTTAGAAGGAAACATAACAAACATTGCCTTCCTTCCCAAGCTGAAGAAACTGAAGCTTGAAAACAATTATTTTATTTACTAGTTAGGGATAAAGTTGAGGCAAATTTAGGTATCCTGATGCCCAATCGATCTAGTTCACTTTCCATCATATCATACTCTCAGTGTCTGGTAAAATGAAAATAAATACCCTACACTCAATTATTTCACCAGGGACAATCATGTAACTCTACAATATCAGTTTCAAAGTTGAAGTCTGAAATGAATATGCTAGATATGCCATACCTTAATTAAAGATGAACTGCTTTTGCTTGCTTTCTTAGAACATAAAAGGGCTTTTGGGGAATGATTTGAATGACCTATGCATTTTTGCACAGATAATCTGGTTAGTTCAAGCTTTTTCTCTTGTCCTAAGCAAATGTATTTGACATAATTGCTTTGCTCATTTGTTTAAACGTAATCTTTGTAAATGCAATTTTTAAACATGCTCTGGAAAAAGTCTTTTCTGGTTGTCAAGTGAATAAAGTATGCAACTATGAAAAGGAAACATTATATACATATGCATTTAGCAAAACACTCAAGTTATTTATACTATTTAGTGTTGGTGTGAGAAACTGATAAACTTATAGAGCATAGTTGGCAGTATCCATTGACATAACTCTTGTGATTTCCATGGACGGATTGCCATTATTTTTTTATAATATTATTTTATAATACATTGTTTTAAAATAGTACTCAAGGTGCCACCATATTTAGTGGCTTCCCTATGATATTTGGCAAAGACTGATGTTCAAAATCATTAACAAATTGGTATGTTGTGCTATGATGAATCAAAAGGGGGAACCAACCATTCAGAACACAGATCAGCCAAAAACAAGGCCAGACAGTGTATATTGGCTGAATTTGAGCTCTAGTGTACATTGTGAAGGTATGGAGATAAAGATGCTCTTGTATTTTACCCTCCTATTTGTATTGTGTTGATATTCTTGTATTGATTTACTCCTAGTACCTAGTACCACAGATATACTTGAAAGGGAAATATGTCATAAAAACACGGAGTACAGAAGTGGAATGATGGTGACTGTATATGGATTGCTTAAATTTTTGTATCCTGTGATGGAGATGTCTAGTGCTCTCACTTAGTCAGTTTCCTTCACCTTCCAGGCAAATTAGAGGAAGATACTTCTCTATCCTCTTACTGTTGCATTTGGCCATGTAGCTATTATGATCAGTGGACTCATCAGGAAAGGGGTTGAGTGAGTCATATCCAAGATTAAGCATTTAATTGAAAGATCCTCCAGAATTTCTTTCCTTGCTAAGTTTACTGAGGAGGCCTTTTACTCCAGGGGGTTCGGTCACAAGATTATGGAGCCACCATTAACATAGAAACCTGAGTGATGTGTGAAGCAGTCCCACCAGGAATTACTACATGTGATATGTAGCATTAGTGAGAAATAAACTTCCATTTTGATAGGCCACTGAGATTTGGGGTTTGTAACAATACCCTGGCTAATACATGTCCAATGGAGTAGTTAATAAATATGTTTGTATTATAGAATTAAACTCCTTAAAATTATCTAAATAACTTTGAGGTTGATTATAAATTGTAGATAATATAATAATCCTTCTAAGTTTTATCTTGAGTTTCACTATATCCTTATTATCAATTCAATTGACATATTTTTCCCCCTGAATTTAATGTATCTCCTAACCCTGATGCTCCAATCTTCAGATTTGGTGTTTTCACTGTGAATATTTTGCCCCTAATTCTAACATACTATGGTTATTGTCTCACAAGGATTTTGTAAGTAAAATATTAACTATTCTCTCCCCTCGCTCTCTCTACTTTCTTCTTTCCCTCGTAAATCTGCCTGAGGAGTTGCTTCTTTCCTTTTATTCTAGAATTTAGGGAATATGCCTTACTGGGATAAAAAGGAAATGCCAAACTCATTGCCTAAATAACCAGACATACTTTGTGTTCTATAATTCTGTTAGGTCTATAAGAAGCAACAATGCATGGTTTGGGAGGAATTGTCCCCTCCTTATTTGAGAATAATAGTTCATTGCTAAGTAAATAGCATGAAACTATATAGATTGGAAATTCAAGGATATGCATCTGTACCTGTAGCAGTTCATTCCTTTGAGTCCCAGAAGCACTGTGAGCCTTACACTAGACTTGTGGAAGCTGTCAGAAAGAAAAAAAAAAAAAAAAAAATGTGGGCTTAAGCAGTGTCAAACTTCATTTTGGTAAGGTTTTTGAACTTTTAGAAAATGCCAATCCAATAGTTGGTGTTTTATAAATGAAAAAGAGTCACACATAATAGTCTTTGTAAGACATTGACTTAACACAATTCCGCAAATTATTGTTAAACAACACTTTTTTTTTTTTTTTTTTTTTTTATTGCAGTAACATTGGTTTATAATGGGGCGAATGTTAAACAACACTTGTGTCCTAAATAATATTATCCTATTCTGGGAGGAAGACAAGCAGGAGGGAGGAGAAAGGTATAATATACAAGATAAAACATATCACTGTGCTTATAAATTAGTAGAGAAAAAGAACATATGCAGAAATTATCATCATGTAAGAGAAGATATGATGTCTTAGGAACAAAGTTCTATGTTAATAAAGTACAGAGAGTTTAATTAAAATTAAAAAAAAAATCATGCTGAGGGCTAGGTAACTGTGCATGGATCAGGTAGCCTTGGAAGATTGGACTTTAATACAAATAAATAAAGAAATTAAAGAACACACTAAGTAAAGAACATGGACCAGAAAAATACTGGATATGGTATGGGGATGGTGAATTGTTAGAGGTCAGGGAAGCTGGAGAATTGAATGTATGTATCTATGTGGAAATTAATAAATCCAGAAACAAAGATTGGAAGCTCATCAGAAGCATATAATACATGACTTTGCATTGAAGACAATGGGAAAAGAACACATTATAAATTATAGAATAGAAAACTAAAATGAAGTAAAGGACTTTGAATTTTTGGAAAATAAGTTTTACTAAAACATAATACATTAACATGGTAATGGAAATTCTCACAGGCCTCAAATCTCTCCAGAAGTACAATTTTGCATCAGGGAGTTGAGTGGGACCTGATGAATGGAACACGCCCTCAGAGAGCTCTGGTGAACATAGAGGGTGGCTTCCACAGAACATATTTACCGTCGTCTGCTTTTCTTGCTGGTGAGCATGGTGGAGCGAGGAAGAATCAGCAGAGGTTCCCAGAGAGGTCGCACTGGGACTCAGATAGAAGCAGACAACCAAATCTAGGCCAGTCTTGTCCTGCTGTTTATTAATCATGTGATCATGGTGGAGTCAATCATCTTTAAGCTTGTTAAACTCCCTTTGCTGCCCTGCTCAAAAAGCACTAACAATATACCCTGTGTGAGCAAGTTATGTTCACAGGCGACTCATCAAGACAGTATGGTAAAGCCGTTAAAGAACAAGGCAGAGTGGTCCTCTTTTTACTAACTCAAGATTTTCAAATACATCCAGTATTAATACAATCTTCAAAATGGACTGGTAAGCCAAAAAAAAGAGAAAGCTATTATTTGCCTTCCCCAAAAGATTAGTATTAAGAGAATAATACAGTAACGGTGACTATCATGGGTAGGGAATGTGGAACTCCTATTCATAAAACA
This sequence comes from Ceratotherium simum simum, assembly GCF_057802395.1. NCBI lineage: Eukaryota > Metazoa > Chordata > Mammalia > Perissodactyla > Rhinocerotidae > Ceratotherium > Ceratotherium simum. The sequence goes on along the minus strand of NC_141919.1, from coordinate 46,637,060 downwards.
TATGTATGTGCCAGTTGGTGTGTTTGTTTTTTTGACATCATATAGATGGGGCTCATTCAATAGGTAAAAGCAGAGAGAAGAAAATAAGCAAATAAGGGGAATGTCAATGAAATGGAAATTTCAGCAGAAAGCAAGACCTCAGACTCACAACAGAAACCAAAGAAATTGCAAAATTATTGAAGAAAACATTGATCTTCACACAGGGCTTTGGCTAGTAGGATAGTCAACTTTATTTAAATCTCAAAGGACAAGATGACTTCATCTGACATGAGAAGTTCATTCAGCCCTGGGGAACATTCACAGTTACTAGAAGATGAACAGAGGGAATAGTCAAGCCCCAGTGCCACACAACCAGCACCACATTTGTGAATTTGGAAGATTAAATCTTGGCACTAATCCACAAACATCGTAGCTGAGTTCTCTGAATGACAGACTAACAGCCCAATCTACCCTCTCAGATTAGGAAAGGAAAAATAGCCCGTGGACTAGGGAATCTTTGAGAGAACTCCAGCCATGTCAGTTGAGAATGATTTCTGTTTTGTTTTGAGAGGTGCAATCCTAGTGTTCCAGGGCAATTCTGAAGGTCTCCAATTTTCTTTTTTCATTTCCTCATAATTTTCTTCTTATTTGCCTGTCTATGAAGTCACTCTGGCAGACTTATAATACAACTGGCTACTTAATGGGAATTTTTCCCATAAATTCACATCAACCTTCACCCACCCTACCATAGCTGTTCCATTAGGCAGGGCTCATCCTTGCTGTCCATGCTGCTCAATTTACCTCCTGAACAGACTCAGGGATAACAGGAAACTGATCTCTGTCTTCTGAGGCTTGATGTCAGAGTTGTTCAGCCCTTCCGCTCTCTTCCTTTGCCCTGCGGTTTAAATTTCCTTTTTCTGTTTGTTTGACATTTTGCAGTACATCCTGAGTTTGGTTTTATTGTTTGTTTTTCCTCATGCTCAATTTTCTCCTCTCTCCCATTCCCAAACCAGTGATTAGGTTACCATTTCTTAACTACTTCTTATTCTTCAGGAATTGAAGCAGAATGGGAGAAAATTAAAAGATAATTTAAATCTTCCTTTACTGATTTCAGTAGTGCCATATGATTTAGGTTTTTTTTTTTTTTTTTTTTTTTTTTTTTTTTACCTATGTGTATGATTTTTTTTTTTTTATCCTTGTGTGAATGCAGCATAATTCCATAAATGGTTAGTTTGGGGCAGCCTAGCCTTCACGTTCTGCCACATCCTGGATGCATTACTTATAACAAGTTAGTTAACGTCTATAACCCAGTTTTTCCTCTATAAACTAGCATCTGCATCTTAGAGTTGTTGTGAGGATGTAATGGGATAATGATTTGAAGTGAAAGGAACGTTGTTGAGACATACTAGCCATTACTATGGCTACTGCCTCTACTCACTCTACTGTTGTCATCATACTGTTTGGAAGCCATGTTACTGCTCCTTCTCAAAGGATTCCCATTCGCTGTGGGTGTGCTTTTTAGCATTAAAATTCTATTTGCTGTGTCTTAAATATGCTGAAAAAAGTGTGTGTGCTTTGCTTTGACTGAAGAGGCAAGCATACAAGTTGAAAAAGGCTAGAACTACGTAACTTGTCCTACATCTGACATAGAGTTTCTGAGCTGGGGTCTTGTGGAGTAGGACACAGTGTGCCAAGATATTGACTGTCACAACCCTCAGAGAGATTGTGGTGGCCAAAGCCCCAAGGCTGGTTGCCTCTGGCCACAAGCAGCCATATCTTTTTACCCCCCCCCCGTTTCTATGGATGCTATGACATGACAGTTGGGAGACATTAATCTACTGAAACTCTTCCAACAGAAGATGAATTTTGGTAGATTCTTTATATATAACTAGTGTATACACACACATACATACATATTTTTTGTACTTTTCTTTTTATTTTTCAACTGAGGAAGGATCTAAGGAGTAAATAGCATTATACCAAGGGTACCAAAGATTTAGGGAATGTAATCATTCTGCTGTACTGTAAGAAAGAGTGCAATTGCTTTTCTTTTAATTTATTAAAACATGATTATATATGAAAATTAAAGTCAAACAACATAACATTTTAGAGAATAGTTATAAACCACCTGTCAGAAGAATTTAGTTGCCTGGTCCACGGGATAGTTAAGTGATTATTATTGGACTTAATAGGTAAATAATAGTATATTTCAGATTTTCATTGGGCTCATTGGATTCCCAGGACCATATGAGGTGCTTAATAAATGCTCCTTAAGTGAATGTCTACCTTACGAAAATGCATTGACCATTTCTTAGAGAAATTAGATAAGTGGGCAATGTGTGGGGTGTGGTTTTAAATTTTATTAATTTAAACTTTGTGTTAAAATAATTATCATGGAAAGAGGCTATGCTCTCTTATAAAAGATCTGGAGAAGCTATAGAGGCAGAATTGTATGTTGAATGGATTGTATATTGTGTTTTTTACAAAATATCATCTGGACTGAATTTATGGGAAGTTTCCTTCCCATAGAAACCAGTCTTCCCATCTTTATATTCTAGAATTACAAATTACTGTCATCCTACAGCAGAATTGTGCAGATATAATTTTGTGCTGTGTGTGTGATCCAGGATACTGTTCATTCTGTCTTGTCTTGTGCTCAGGCATTTCACATCTGTATTTCCACTATTGTGAAGCCCTTGTTTAGAGTACATGTTTCTACATCTTGGTCTCATTTTATTAAATCCTCTGCTGTGGTTGATTAACCACAAGCTATATAAGCAGTAAAAAGAAAGAAAAAGAAATAACTTCATACAGAATTATTGTCAATAGAAGGTGACAAGGGCTGAAGTAATAATAAAAGTTAAATGGAGAATGTAACAAGTTAATATATGGCATAATCCCAGACTCCATGGAAGGTTTGGTTTATTGTGATGTTAGGGGAAGCAAGCATAGCCTTGAAAGGCTAGTTATTTTTGAATTCCTGAAGGGCAAAGTAACCTTTACATAAATGCAACCTACTGAGAGACTAAGATGAGATTTTAGTATATCTGTATAATTTTCTTTGTAATGATGTTATAATGTTCCACATTCTTTGTAACAAATATATACAAGTATAGATTCAGGAACAAAGTATGTCATTTTCTGCTATAGGGAGCTAGTAGGAAATAAAGTATGTTATAAAGCATTATTTATAAAGCCATGTCCAGAAACAGGAAACAATTCTAAATCATTGACTGATTATGTCAGTCACTCACAAAAAAATCGCTGAATATGGGAACTGGCAGTACACCTGTGAAAGCTCAAAAGGTAGTTATAGTAAATGAAAGAATATATTATATTACACAGTGGGGAGTAAGCATAAGGAAACTATTATCCTAATATTTAGAGCAGTCACAACAAGTTATTACGAGAAATGAGAGGTGTTAGGACCCACCCCGTAATATTTTGAGTGTGATAGATTTCAGGGCAACCAAGCATTCCCATAATATATCTCCATATATAATTTTTGAATGAGATTAAAAGACTGAATGGGCATGGTGTTTTGGTATTATAGGCATCAATATTGGCAGTGGCAGTAACAGCAACAGTGGCATAGGCTGTCTCAGAGACAAATGTATACCTGTGGTGTCTTTTCTCAGGTTGAGGAGTTATAATGAAGGAATACTGAAGATGATCTAGGCAGGACCTCTTTCCATTGAGTCACTACATTCTGGAATTATGTCCCTTAACCTCCCAGAACCAGAAATTGTGGGTTCAGTAATTAACTCATACTTCTTAAACTTACAAAGGCCTGATATATAAACCAGAAACACTAATTTATGAATGAGAACTCTTTCCAATGATTAAAGTGCTTATAAACCCTGTCAAGAGCAAACTACTCTCTCCTAGTAACAAGCTATGTAGGAAACTAAATTGCCTGTTAGAAAGCTACTTTGATAGTATAAAAAAGGTATAAGAATAAAGATAATGTTTCATGAGAAATTATTCCTACTTCACGTTGGAGAACTGGACTCATCAAGCCCTTAAATCCTATATCTTCTCCCCTGAACAATGCTGACAAAAGAAGGATTTCCTGGATATCATGGATCAATTTCTTTTCTGTCTGATCCTTTCTGTTGGCATATATCACATTTGGATCAGTTAGGCATTATATTTACTAGATGAGATGAGGCTACCTAGGTCTTATAAAATAGTCAGTAGTACTTAGTATGTCGTCCAACACACCAATTACCAGGTCTTATTTTGTCCTGGCAACCAATCTCCTTGTGTGATTTGCCTACAGGGTTGACTTCTAATGAAGTTTTTAGTCTCTAATGATGGACTGTATATCATGTTCTTACTGATCTTGAACTATTTGATAACTAAGATGTCAGTCACAGTGAAATAACTGGGCCCCTTCCCTCCTATCTAACTGCTATTAGTAGGTCCAGATATTGTAGTAGCAGAAAGACACAATTGCACAGTTGAACTCTGTTTTGGTTTAGAGCTTGATTTTTTACATGCTGTGTCCTTGCCTATGGGATAAAGGCATTTCACACCCTTTTCTTTATTTTAATTCAAATGATGAATTATGTTTATGTGAATAACCTACTCATAGTCCATAATGGTTGATCACGGTGGGCTCTCATAGATAAGAGAGGTACTGGATGGAGTCCAGTTCTCACTGCAGTAGCTGAAACTCAGTCCCTTTTTCTCCTATCCATTAACCAACCATAAGTGAAAAACACTGCATAGGGTATAAACCTAGAAGCTAGATTTTGGAACCATCTGCTAAGGGGCTATAGGTGTGTTATTTGTTGGCAAGATTGATACCCAGGGTTTTTATCAAACTAACAGATCCTCACTAAGCGTAACATGTGTTATAAATGCATGCTTCAAATTGGTCTCTAATTTAAAATCTTCTTGGATGTATACAAATGTCCATTCTTTTATAGCATATAGAAATAACTCTTCCTTTTTTAAAAATGAGGAAGCTCTGAATATTGACTATTTCCTCTCAAGATCAGTGATCTTTCATTAATTAATTCATTGTATACCTACGTATTAGTAGGTATAACTTTCAGTAATTTTTGTTTGGGAAAGCACATCAGGACACAAAATCTACCTATGAATTTAATACTTTAAATGGTTTTATCTTCTGCTGCTCACACTAGCTATTTTATATGTAGCTGAAAGATAATTGACCATATATATGCCAGATATACTTTTTTCTATACCACTGTAATAAACATATGGAGTCATAGACCTCTTGTCATGTCTCTTTGCCCCAACTCTATCTTCTTTAATCATGTATAGGGTTCCCATTATGCAATGGATTTTTTGGTCATGAAATTATGATAGCAGATTTTGACTATGTTATGAGAATATAGGAGAAATAACTCAAGGCCAGTCACAATTCATGCATTTGTGCATGAGGCTGACCCTCATGCACACTTTAAAAGTTACCTGCTTTAACTACCGTCGTAAATAGCTCTTGCACAAAGGACTTTGAAAGTAATTGGAATGCTTGTTTAAAATTCACTTTTGTTGAAAGTCATTGTTATCATATGACAATATTGCTACCCTTGATCCTACAAACATGGGATCAAATCCAGCAGGATTGAAGTTTAGATGATATTAAAGGCAATGGTGATCAGGGCCAATAGTTTGGATAAAATATGCCCACTACAATTCTAAAAATCCAGTTCTCCCCAGAACTTTAGCAAAATCTATATGTTACTGAAATTTGAGGTTTCCTAACGATACGTTTTTTACTTGTTCTGAAAAAGGGAAACATATTTTTCTCATTTTTCGTAATGAACTTTACAGCATATTGAAGACATTTAGTATGTGTTCACATGTCTGAGTAAACGTGTTTGTATATTAAAACTTGTTTAAATGTAAGAAAAAGAGACCTACTCCAGCTGGCTCAAGACATGGGAGGTATTGTAAAAACACAAGTAGGACATATGGGAGAGGGGATTTCACAGGAACTATCAAGGCCTAAACCTGCCAGGAATGGACACTACAGAGTCAGCTGGGATTGAGAGCAGCTCTCAAGACCTCCACAGCCCAGCCAGAAACATTGATCTTTACTCTTGTGCTTCTCTCTGAATATAACGCTGCTGAAAATCACCTTTGCTTCCTCCCTCTCCACTACCAATTGGCTTTGACTCCTTATATGCAGTGACCATGCATTTGACTCTCTGTAAAATTTCTTGCCCCAACTCTATCTTATGGTATCTTTTATTTTCACCTCTACTAATAACTGAAAAAATTCCATTAGATTGCCCAGTTCAAATACTTGTGAAACCAGATCAGATTGTCTTATATAGATTTTCCCAAGTGCAAGTCTTTCAGGCAAGAAGCAAAGGTCAACCATTCAGTCATGTATCGGGTCACCTTGAGTTAGAGGCCCTCCAATGGAAAATTGGGGAGTGGGACGGTTTCTTTCCAAGGCAACTTTCTTGGGACCAATTTTCTTTAGAAGGTGATATGACTGATACACACTCTATAATACCTCTATTTCAGTACAGAGAAGGTTTCAGAAAATATTTCTATAAAGCCTCTGAAATCTCTTTGAAAAAAAATCATCTGAATAGTATTGCATTAAAGGCAATATTTTGGTGCCTTGCTTTGTCGTTCTGTTCCTTTTATCCCTATAGAATAGCTTTTATTTTTTCAGAATATTTTCTGCTTTAACTTATATCATTTTAGACCCAAACTAAGCCTCATTTAACCAAGGTTTGTGCATTTCATAAGGTGAGTTCCAAATCTTGAGGGATTCTTTCTTACTTCCATTTCCATGTTCCTATTTCCCCAGCTCCTGCCATATGTAAAATGTCATCTTCCCTCTACATCAACCTGGTTCTTTGACTACTCTCTGCACTTTTCCATTCCAGTTCCTTTAATTTCACTGTATCCTCTAAGTTAGGTTAACTTCCTCTATACCCGTCATGATATTAATCATCATTAAAAAATAACAATGCCATCTTTTTCCAGAACAACTTCCCAAACTCATAATGAGAGTTGAATTCCACTCCTTTGTGCTTCTTTACCAATTCACCCTTCTAATTTTAATCACTACATTTTCCATTTTATTACAGTTACTCTGGTAAAAAGACTCTTTTTGGTTATAAATGATAGGCAATTCAACAGGTGTGGAATAAGAACACCAAAATTTATATGTTCGTTATACAACTGAAAAGTTCAATGATGGATTAACCCAGGTTCTCAAAAGTGGTATCCAGAAACTATTTCTTAGCATCTCTCTTGTTTTGGTTTCCTAGTGCTAGTTCCCTTCTGAGGCACGCTCTTCCCTCTGAGTCCCCTCAGCACCTGTAGGCTTATATCCTCATATTTTAATTTCTCTTCTCTGTTGTTTCAACCAGAATCCCAGAATTAATATCTCTCCTTAGCTTCTCTTGCATCACATATCAAAAACCTATTATTGGGGCAAAGGGATAGAAAACAGTGATTGACTACACACAGGCTACACGTTTGTCTCTTAAGTCAAGAAGAAAGGATTAATTCCACCAACACTACCTTAACTGAGAGTGTAGAAGCGGTGGTTCCGAAGGGAAAATCAAGGTTCTGTTCTTAGAAGAAGAAAGTGAAGGGAAAAAGTACGTTTGCCTATAATAAATATTGCAGGGATTGTGTTGCATGCTTTAAGCTGTCCGTAGCATCTATCATGCAGCCTAGAATTAATTTAAATATTCGTTATATAGATACAGTTAAACAAAAGTAGTTTCACAGGTGTAGAGTTAGATTTCGACGTTGTCGTTTTGTGCAGTTGCTTTATCTGGAGAGGGAGACCTACAGTCCCCACCACCCCTCTGGTTTAACTGTCCCTCCCTCTCACGCTTGTCTAGAGCCCCGGTCTCTCCTTATCAGACCACACTCTAAGAACGGGCAGGAAACGTAATCACACTAAAGTAGGATAGGATAAGAGCAGCTTAAAGCGCTTCCTCTCTCTGGAGTGTTGCCTTTAAAAAAAAATAAATCAAAATTTCGAGGTGAAAAAATTCAACTATTTGCTTATTCAAGAAATATTCAGGGGCTGGCCTGGTGGCACAAGTGGTTAAGTGCGCGCACTCCACTGTGGCGGCCCGGGGTGCGCCGGTTTGGATCCCAGGTGCGCACCGATGCACTGCTTGGCAGGCCATGCTGTGGCGCTGGAGGAAGATGGGCACAGATGTTAGCCCAGGGCCAGTCTTCCTCAGCAAAAAAAAGAGGAGGATCGGCAGATGTTAGCACAGGGCTGATCTCCTCACAAAAAAAAAAAAAAAAAAAAAAAGAAACATTCATTGCACATCCAGTGTGTTCCTGGCCTTGGGGTTATCTGTTTTCCTGGCACTGCACTAGAAAGAAATCACATTCCTAGGTGGTGTATTAGGCTAAGCCAACAAGGGAAAAGTGTATTCTTAGTTTCTTGTTTGAAGGAGGCTTACAGCCTTGCAGTCCCTGTGAAAGCCTCAGTCCTATTTGTGCAGAGGAGGGAGTGGGGTGGGGCTGTCACCAACACCCCAATCTTCTCAGATGGACATATTTTCTTTTCTTTTAAAAATATACATGTTACAGGAAAGACGTATAAATTCTCTAAGTGTAATTTGAAAGCTGCTGCCTCAAAATCACCTCATATCTCAAATCATTAATGTCTTTTTTATGCAAAATTTCTTCCAAGAATGTGGGGATTTATCAGTTTGGTTTGCTTTTGGAGATATTTATTCAGCATATCACATATGTCTGGGCCCCACTACACTTGCATCTCAGTTTCACCGTTCATTCAGCTTCTGTTGCCCTTTCTGAAGGCCCTCTTTTCTGCCCACTCTGTGAGCATCCTCCTGTTCATCCTCAAGTCTGGGTGGAGGGAGACTGAGCAGGCAGAACCCAGGAACCTTCTTCTGACTCCACAAGCCAGTAGTTGTAGTTTCCCTGCACACAGGATGTGTGTCTGTGTGTGATGACTGACTCAGGACCCTTCCTTTCCACTCATATTTTATAGCTCTCTCCCACACAACATAGTCCACTCTCTCCCCATTGTATATTCTTAACACGTCCTTGAATTTTCTATGTGATTAAATACGTCAGTGCATTGTATGTGTTTTGCTCTTTTATTTTCTTGTCCACTTGACTAGTTCTCATTCATGCTTTAAGACACCAGTCACAGATCACTCTTTCTGTGACACCTTCTTCCTGTCTCTGAATATAGCCATTTCCTTTACTCTCTCCTGCAACACTGCATGTCAACCTCTGTTTGCCACTCTGTGATTTGATTGGACTACATGTCTGTTCACCAAACCTGCAATCTCTAGAAGTACATGGACTCTGTCTTATTATCTCTTCATCCTTAACAATTAGAAAAATGGTGGCACATAGTAGACATTTAACATGTTTGTTGAATGGATTAATCCCTGGGACTAAAAGTTTCCATTTCATGGGGCACCTCCAGTTTATATTAGTAGCTGCCTAGAGAAATGTGTCAAGAAGGATCATGAAACTGAGTCTGAATGAAGCCAAAATTCTGTCGTCATCCATCAGACAGGTCTGCTGTGAGCATAAAGTGGGGTTTGGGGACATGGCAACATATGTGCTTGTTTTCCCTCCTTACCTAAGCGCTAGTCAAAAGATAAAAATATCACTTTTCTCCCTTCCTATTAAAGTTTCAAGCACTTCCTCCAATAATATGTTCCTTATTCCTCAAGAACAGATAGGTTTCCTTTCCGTGTCTACTCATAATCTCATATTTCCCATAAATATAGCAATCATCACAGAGTCTTATGATTTTATATATATACATAAAATCATATATAGGTGATATATATATAGATAGAGATATATCCATGCATATTTTCTTCTAGCCGTGATGTTATGTTGTTCTGGAGGGCTGTATTTGTATGCCGATCTATCTCCATGTCCTAGAATAGTTCCAGGCATATTGTGGTAGGTGATAGTTACTCAATAAATGTTTGCTAAGTTCAGAATCAGCTTAAATTAAGGACATGAAATAAATAAAAATCTCATGATGGTAAGAAGAGTTCTAGAGGGCTAGTATGTACAGTCATGTGCTGCATAACAACATTTTAATCAACGACAGACTGTATATACGATGGAGGTCCCATAAGATTAGTACCATGTAGCCTAGGTGTGTAGTAGCCTGTACCATCTAGGTTTGTGTAAGCACACTCCATCATGTTCACACAATGATGAAATCGTGTAACAACGCATTTCTCAGAACATATCCCCATCATTAAGTGACATATGACTGTATATGTGTGTGAGGGGGAACAGTAGATACGAAGTCATGAATTATGAATAAGTAAGAACAATTGAAAAGAGTGCATAAAGATTCTATATGTAATTTTATTTGGACTTCAGTTTTCTTACTAGTAAAATGAAGTTGCTGGTTTTATAATTTCTGAGATAATTCCTGGTGTCTGTGTTACTACCCCAATCCAAACAAACAAACAAACATATTAACCCATATCTCAGTAGTTCTGTATTTTCAGTCTCATTGCTTAACCCATCAAAATAAATATGTGCACTTTACAGCAAAAAGAACAAGAAAAAAAAGGCACATAGTGGGTGTTGAATAAATTATGATTGTTTGTGTATTCACTCCTTGTTGATTGATCAACAGCATTACACTAATAGCCTATTTCAAATTGTAATGAATTGAAATAGCCAGAAAATGAGAATGCTAGAAGGATTTCTTCCTAAACTCTTTCCTTAGGGTCCTGTTTCTCATCTAATGGAACATCCGTTATAGCAGATTGAAATAGAGTTTTAAAGTGACTTGATTATAGCCATAATGTAAAATGTAAGTACATCTATTCTGAATGTGGTATAATGTCTACATTTTTTTCTTGTGTTTTTCTGGAGAGCCTAAATGTTTTCCACAATTTAAAATATATATTATATAAAATACTATTATAAAACATTATACTTATAATATAAATATATATTATGAAAATAATATATATAATTTATAAAATATATATATATATATATTTATAGGTTTCTATACAATCAACTGAAGTTGAATAAAGTTTCTTGGAGTTTGAGAAGCTCTTCCCAGGCAGTCACTAAGAATTATGCCTGGTGTTGGTGGGATATACTAAAGGCAATCACCAGTAAGAAGGCAAAAAATAAAATGGTTATGTGATGATAAGAAAACAACATACATGTGTGTGTGCATACACACACACACACCTGCATCACTGAAGCACAAAAATGTGGAAATAACCATTTGTTTGGAGGAGTGCCAGTATCCATGTCTTGGTCTTTACCAGATATTTTTAATTTCCTAATTGTATCAGTAGAAATCATGACCTAATGGCTTCAAATGCTTAAAAACTATGTTATTCAAAGGTTGTGAGGCCTGTGGTATACCATTTGCAATTTGGGGCTCTGAGTTCTAGTTTATTGTGCTTCTTTCTTTCTACCTCTTTATCTGGATTTTCAGACACATGGAGAATTGTGCCCCTTCTGTCATTCAGAAATTGTACAATGACTGTGGAATGGTGGATATTAATACAGTCTATTATACAAGCATGCATTATTAATGCATCCATGCAACTATTTATTAATTGCAATAATGGGCTGAGCTAGTGGCAGGCACTGACAAGAAATTAGAGGGCAGAAGGAAGGGAGAAGCCACCATATTTGCCCCTCAATCTCTTCTCCACCTGAGGTGGCATCTCAAGCAGTGAGTGAATTTCTTGATCACAAAGAAGATGAGGTAAAGTTATGGGTGAATCCTATGTCATTTGTGAAAATACAATTTGACTGTAATTTACTATTTTTCTCACTTACTAAAGCATTGTATGAAATGGTTATACACTTTTTAGAATGGTGACATGCATTGAGAATTAGCTAACTACCTGAAGCTTGATAGAACTCCCAGAAATACTCAGGAGATAGAGGAAGGGAAAGCCAGCTTGAAAGAGAATTGTTACAAAACTGGGAAACTTGGTAAGGGCTCTAAAGCATTCCAGGGTCTCCATACTTCCTGGCTACAGATGAAGACCCAGAACTCACGACCAGAATGCAATACATACATAATTGCTTCTTTGAGATGTAAGTTAGATATGAGCCAGTACTCTCCGGGAGGTACACTGCTGACTTCATGCAGCATGATAGACCCCGGAATTTTTAAGCAAAGAAGAGGAGCTCTAGGGTCATGGAAGTGGCTTACCCATTTTTAGGAAGTTACATTGTTTTTCCATTCCAGCTCTGCAGTCTGGCCATAAGCCTAGCCTTTGCCCTTGTCATTGAGAGTAAGTTCTTCAGAGAATAGCAAGAGCACTCTCGTGAAGGAGAAAAGTAAGCAGTGTTTTTAAGATGCTGCCAAAGGAATAAAGCTAGCAAGAAATAACTCTCCCCTGGGATGTGCAGTAAGCAGTTCAAATAATATACTCAACCACAGGGAATGAAAGGAATCAGTATTCTGTCCCCTATCGCAACCGGATCCTGCTTTCAGAACCTACTATTTCTTACAGATGGAAAGGTAGGGAAGTAGAAGACTGTGGGTTTTTATTTCTTTCTTTAAGAACAGTCCCTTTTCTTCAGTTAAATTTAGCACTGATCCTTGGAAGATCGGTAATGCATCTTTTTAACTTTTTATTTGGAAATAATTATAGTTTTACAGAATGTTGCAAAATAATACAAAGAGGTCCCTTAGACCCTTCATCCAGTTTTCTCCAATGGTAATATCTTTTCTAACTGGGATATAGTATCAAAAATAGTAATGCATTCTGAAGGGGTGAATATTTTACACTATCCGTAAGGGGCTGCCTTGTTTTCCTTTATGTGCACCAATCTTATGAGTAGATGATGTTTTGTGTCTGAGGGTTACTAAAAGTGGTCTGTATACTTTCAGTGTTTCTAGATCTAAACATAGCCTTTTAAAGTGCATTTTTGGTGATCAAGCCATTTGATTGACGTCTTTCAAATATCTTCACAAGCTTCGTCTGTCTAACTAGCCACGGTTTAGTGGTTCAGGGTCAGTTTTGAGTGCATTAGAAGCCTCACCAGATATGAGAGGAGAACAGAAAAATGTGGGTTGACAGTTTGCTACATACTGATTGTGTTTACTGGGATTTTCCTGGTTTAGAGGCTTTAGTTGTATCATGCTATTTCCATAAATGCAGCAAATGTAGGGCCTTGTATATAAAACACTCTGAACAAGAACTCAACAATGACAAACAATGACATTATTCTCAGACTGATCAATTTGTTGAGTGTATCTGCCAAGTTAGGACTAATTAGCTAGGACTAATTAAAAGGATTAATAATAGAAAACAAGATGAACCAGAGTAGAGTTAAAAATACAATATAAATCTGAAAACCTTATGGCTGCTGATGCATTCATTTGAATACTGAACTCAGAAAACTTTCTGTGTTAGTAGAAAATGTCTTCCAATTTCCTATCCCTGTGTATTTGTTCACACCATTCTCTCCATCTGATATGCTTTCTCTCATGTGCTCCACTAGTTAATTTATTGCATTCACTGTAAGATTCATTTCAAATGCAATTCTGAAGCACTTCCAAATTCACCAACAGGAAGGTTTCTCTATTTTTATTTCTCTTTTTTGAGCCCATGTATATAGTTTTCTCACATTTTTCTTTAAATTGTGGTTGGTTTTATATTGCGCCCTACTGTTACCACCTGTCAAATTGGAAGCACCCTGAGGACACAATCTGCATTTTATTTATTTTTATGTTCCAACCCAGCAAACTGCATTTCTGAGATTTGTGCTCTGTGCCTGATGAATGGCACTGGATTTAACTTCTCATTTTTTATTAGCTATTTGGCTAGCAACAGAAATAACACAAAAAGGGCCAAAGGCAGACTCTAACTTGGAGCAACCCATGTGTACCACCAAGAGAACTCACTTTCTTTCTCCTAAAAGTAAAAGAATATTTAACTATGCAAAGATTAAGTTTTCAGTGCAAAGAAGAGGGCAGGACAGAGGAAGGAAGAGGAAAAGAATTTGTTTGTTCTTCTACTCAAGTGATGTAAGCAAACTTACCAAAGAATATTGTCAAGTACCTCAGCACCGTTTATTATTCACTCTCTGTAGCCTGGAAACTGTCAAGCAACTCCCATCAATTTTCAAGATGGCTTCGGAATTGATTGGGATTCGAGCAGATGCTGTGTACCACCCACCTGCTCCCATGTTAGCTTGGCTATCACTTCCCTGATATCAGCAGTGCTCCCCACACTTGCAGCCCAACTGAGCACACACTGGCATCTCATGGTCTCATACAAGTTTAGTTTTGTGACTGCTTGAAAGGTTCTTGTGACAGTAAGATAGAGTGTATGTAAAACATTAGTATAATGCCTGCCACATAGTAGTAAATGTTTGATAAATGGTGCTTATTGTACAAAATAAGGTAATGGACCTATGCTTCTATGAGTGGTAAATCTATGTGGGTTCTGGAAATCTGCAGAGACTTTCCACTAACCGATGAGCTAGTTAAGGATGTACACACACTAGCACCTTTGAAAAGAGGCATTAGCTGATACCACACTTTTAGCTATTAGTAAAAATCACCATATTACTGCTGGCTCATCGTTGCTGAGGAAGCTAATTGCAGGAACTAATTTTATTGAGACAAACTTCACTGTGCAGAAATAAAATAAGCTGAGTTTATGAAGGCAGAAGTCAGAAGACAGGGTGCCAAGGGGATAAGGTAGATAACATTAAGCCCCACTGGATTCGTTTGTCATCCCTCTGTCATTAAATGCCACTCACACTTCAAACAAATACATGTGTTTTGCACCCCTACTCATCCCCCCAAAAAAACTCACCCCTGGAGGGTCAGCTACCCCTACAGGACAGGAAATATGAGTTTGCAAAGTATAAGGTCCTGAGAAACCATCTCTGTAAATCAGCACGCTATAATGCACAGAACTGAAATACACATCGCCCATGTTTTTTCTCTACAAGTAGCATTTTTTTTTACCATTATGTGAATTTATTGCCTGCAAACTATGCCACAGCCTCAGAAACTGAACTCCCATATTTATCCATAGAAGAACATGGTGATAATCTCAACCCTGTCTTCAAAGATATATTATATGCGGCTTTCTACAAAAGGAAGGAAATGTATTACTTTTTCTATGCAGTTAAGCTTGGATCTTCCTGGTCTATAAAATGTCAGTAGCTATGAATTGTACTGAAACCTGCTGCATGGTTTTAAGACAATTCCTCTGTACACTGGGGATTTGGCTTAGAAGACAACATTCTTTTTCTGCTTGGGTGCGCAGCCTGCATTTTTCATAACTCCACAAATAAAAACTAGTACTACAGCCATGAAGAATGACATTATTGATATAGGAACAGAAAGCAGGCGTTAATTATTTTAACCACACTGGTAAATATGGCTAAAAAACTCATTTTTTACCTATCATATTTTTATAACATTTAAAAATGTATCTTTCCATGGTCAAAATTGCTAATGCCTAACAACAATAAGAGAAATAAAATGTGTGATATTTTACCTCAAAATTAGCTTATGGTATCATCTTCACTTTGGGTCAAGTTGCAGAATGACCAATAGTTTTTTGTGTTTATTTTTCAATTATAAAATTATTTCACGTACCTGACAATTTTGGAAAATGAGACATATATAAAAATATAATTAGGAACTCCCAATTCTGGTCATGTTAGTATAACTAGAACTAGACTTGCCTTCCTTACCTTATGCAGCCAGAAAACTGGGCAAAATGTATGAAACATTTGATTCCAGACACTAGACAAGAGGCAACACAAGACTGTGATTGAGAAGAGAATGGAAACAAACAAGATGAGCCCTATAATCACCCTGGATTTCCGCCTGGAGGAATTTTCCAGATTATAATGCAGGGAAGGGGAACATGAGGAAAGCAGTGATCATTTGAGAAGACTGAGATTAAAATGTAGGGAGATCAGGCAGGTGGCATTTGCAGAGCAGGAGCTGATGGAGAAAGAGTTCCAAAAATCTGCTTGGGGGTGCCGTTGAGCCTGTTGCTGGAAACTAAACTCCGCATATGTGTGATGACACTCGACAAGGCTAGGCAAAGGTCTATCGGAGATCCGTGAGGTGAATGATCTCTGAGTTTGCTCAGGACAAGGAGATACTGAAGGTCTGTCCAGTCAGAGAAGCAAGACCTTCATGAACACCCAGGACATTCCATAGAGAATACAGAAATGTCTCACCAGCCTTGAAAGGATAAAGTTAATCTAAAAGTTACTTGTCTCCCAAAGCAAAGTTCAATATTTTTTAAAGAAAGACAGAAAAACCCAGAATTCAAAAATGTCCAATCAAAAATTACTAGAAATGAAAAGAAGCGGCAAAATGTGACTTGTAATCAGGAGAAAAATCATCATTCAGTAGAAACAGATTCATAAATGACAGAAATCATGGGATGAGCAGACAAGGACTTTAAAACAACTAGTATAAATCTGCTCAAGAATTAAAAAAGTGAAAATAATGAAAAGATAGATGGAAGACATAAAAAAAGAAGCAAATAGAACTTCTAGAGCTGAAAAATACAATATATCAAATTAAAATATATACTGGGTGGGATTAAGACCAGAGAAGATATTCTGGGGAAAAAAAACACAAAAAACAAAAAATAGTGAACTTGAATACATACCATTGTGTATTGGTATATATGCACAAAAATGCAAGTCAGAAATTTAATAAACAATGCAGTACTTGTATCTTATATCCAACTTACAACTTAACAATAAGACAGCTTAATTTTAAGGAAAATACACAAAATAGTTGAACAAACACTTCATACAAAAAGATAATAATGGCTAATAAGCACATGAAAAGTTACTCAACATCATTAGTCATCAGGGAAATGAGAAATGAAAACCCAATGTGATGTTGCTTCACAACCAAAAGGGTTAAAAATAAAAAGGCTGACAATACCAAATGTTGGCATTTTCGGAACAAGTGGAATTCTTAAATGTTACCACCACTTTGAGGACAGTTGGCATTTTTGTTTTAATAAAGTCAAACCTACACACATATAGAATTTTCCTCCTTAGTATTTACCCAAGAAAAATGAGAACGTGTGTCCACACAAAGACTTGTGCATAAATGTTCTTATCAGCCTTCCTCATAATTTTAAAAAACTAGGAACAACCAAATGTTCATCAATAGATAAATGGATAAACTTTGGTCCCCGCCTTAAAAGTTGATTGATGCTATATTACAAACTATGACTGCTTTGTTAGGTCCTCTCTAGGAAAAAAGTTTTGTTGTGCCCATCATTTTCAATATAAATTCCTGTGTCTTATGCATTAGATCTGAGTGATGATATGCTCAAGAAGATCTGAAGCATAAAAATGCTTCAAATTGAAAAGATGCAAAAGCATAATGGAACCAGACGCTGAACAGGACAGCTGGGAAAACTGAGTGCTTTTTCAAGTTATTGTTTGGACTATTATTTTAACTCTGCTTCCGATGAACACATTTTGACTAAAACTTCGAGAAATGACACAGTTTACTTGCCTCTATTTTCTAGCATTTGAGTTCTAGTCGTCTACCTTGCAGCTTGAATCACCTGGGAAGAAAACAACGCAAAGAGAGCGTTTACCTCACTGAGGAGAATGCCGCACTTAAAGCTGTTGACAACTCTGCAAACTTTCTCTGCGGAAAGACCATTGCTACAGCTGAGTCAAGCAATTTGCTCTTTGGACATTGTAATAGTGTGGTTATATGCCCGTACGTGGCCTACCCTCTGAAGCAGAAACATATTAAAGTTTTTAGAGTGAGTTTAATGGACCATAGCAATAATTCCAATTCAAATTCCTCAGGATTCCAGGCAGTATTCGGTCCTTCAGTTTTCATTGCAAGTTTGTGGAAACAAGTGCATTTTTTTTTTTTTTTTTTGTGAGGAAGATCAGCCCTGAGCTAACATCCATGCTAATCCTCCTCTTTTTGCTGAGGAAGACCGGCTCTGAGCTAACATCTATGGCCAATCCTCCTCCTTTTTTTTCCCCCCAAAGCCCCAGTAGATAGTTGTACGTCACAGTTGCACGTCCTTCTAGTTGCTGTATGTGGGACACGGCCTCAGCATGGCCGGAGAAGCAGTGCCTCGGTGCATGCCTGGGATCTGAACTCGGGCCGCCAGCAGCGGATTGCCCGCACTTAACTGCTAAGCCACGGGGCCGGCCCAACAAGTGCATTTTTTATCCAAGAAACCAAACTACCAACAAGAATTTTTTGGGGGGGAGTGGGATTAGCTAGCCCCTATAAGCCATTTATTTATTTTATTACCCATTTTGGCTTTGTGTTTTCAAATTAAGTACCACCACTAACAAAAGCTGTATATTTGCGAATAGCACCAATAAAATGGATCTATGAGAAAAAACCTAGTAGACAGTATGGCCACATTGGCACCCTCAGGAACAAGGTAAAGAAATAAAAGAAAGCATAAACAACAAGAAAATCAGCCTAAGCTCACATATTAACTCAAGGACGGAAGTCCAAATGCTGCTCCCAGGGCTATTTCTCAGTGACACACATGGAGAGAAGGTATTATTAATTGAACAGTAGTGACATATCAAACCATTATGCTAGGTGAATTACATTCAGTATCTTATATTTATCCTTCCCAATAAGTCTATGAAGAAGTGGCATGAGGATATTGAGGCATAGTTTTTTTACGTGTTGTCAGAGGCTCATCAATTAGCAAGTGGTAGAGACCAGATGAGAATCCAGATCTCTTTGACTCCCAAATTGCCTCTTCATTTTCACAAATGCTCCTAATTTATCTTTTTTGGTTTCTTCTGACGCATAGGAAGTCTGACAGTCTTTAGAATCTCAGAATGGTAAAGAAAAAAAAGTATTAAGATCTTTTACATGCATCATCAGCAATAGCATGGCCCAGGTTAGCTTAAAATGCTGAGTCATTCATTCATTCATTCCTTGCCATTTATATAAAAGTACTATGTTTTAATAATTTCCACTAAAAATGGAAAACCTTAATCCTCTTACAGTTAGTAGAAACATTATTGCTCAACTATAAGTCTTTTGCAAATCCCTCTTATGGTCCCTATGTTAACAAAAATAACACCAGTACCCATCATTTATAGTCTTACTTTGCCCCAGGTACTGTGCTAAACAGTGTACATGGATTGCCCCGTTTAACTTCTGTTTCAACCTTGACAGGTAGATAGAATTATCTGCATTTTACAGGAAGAAAGTCACTTTTCTTAAGTTCATTCATGAATTCAACAGATATTTAAGGAACATATTTTGTATGATTTAAGGAACATATTTTGTATGCCAGGTACAGAAAGTAGAGAAGTGAATAAAACAAAAAATATATATATATAGTGATATAATTTTGAGTAACTTGGTGTCTCCTTCAGAGTGGTCAAGGAAAAGGTGACATTGAAGATGAGATCTGAGAGACAAAAATGAGGAATCACCATCACTGATAAAACTGAAGAGGCTGGATCATAATGAGTAAGCAACAGAATGTCATAGGAAGAAATTGAAGATATAAGTAGGGTGAGATCATAGAGAGCCTTGTAAGCCTAGTTAAGGGATTTGAATATTGGACTTGCGATAGGGCATCATTGGAGAGTTAAAAGCAGGGGAGTATATGGCTTGATTTAAATTTCTAAAAGAACATTCTGGATGCTGTGTGTAGAATGAATTGTATGGGGGGAACTTAGGAAGTTCTTGCAATGACCCGGGCACTATATGATGGTGAAATGGGTGTGGATGGTAATGGTAGAAAGAAGAGAGAGAAAGACATATTTGGGAATGCTAATGATGGAACGTGTGGTGAGGGATAGAAAAAAATCAAGGATAACTTAGATTTTTGGCTTGATTACTAGGTGGGTGGTGGTGCCCCCCTTCTAATTGAGATGAGGAAGACTAGAGGAGGATCAGATTAGGGGAACAAGAGTTCTGTTTTAGCCTGATCAAATTGGAAATGACTAACTTGCCCAAAGTCACTCAAATGGTTGCTCTAGGATTTAAAGCCAGTTTTATGTGATACGAAAATCTGAGTTTTTATGCTGCTACATTAGATTGCCCCTAACGCCCATCTCCTGAGGGTTCCCAGTTCTGGAAGCTTCATTAACTCGTTGGTCATCCCATTTTACTTGGGAAAGCCTTCAACATCAATGATATCTTCATTTCATTACTAGAGAAGTCTTCATAAGTGAGTATATTATACCATACATTTTTTTTTTTCATTTGTGAAGAACACAATCCAAGAAGCAATTGAAAGAGTGTATGGGGGGAAAAGGTGAATAGAATTTCATCTTACCCAACCATAGTCAATATGAAATACAAGTGCTCTATTAAAATTACAATTCTTGTTTTGTTGTTGTTGTTTTGTTGTTACTGAGGTCACATTGCTTTATAACATTATATAAATTTCAGGTGTATATCATTATATTTTGACTTCTGTATATGCTACATGGTGGTCACCACAATGTCTAGTTTCCATTTGTCACCATACACATGTGCCCTTTGACCCTTGTTGTGCTCCTCCCCTCCCCTTCTATTCTAATAACCACTGATCTGTTCTCTGTGTCTATGTGTTTGTTTGTTGTTGTTGTTTTATATCTTGCACATATGAGTGAAATCATGTGGTATTTGTCTTTTTTTGTCTGACTTATTTCGCTTAGCGTAATGCCCTCAAGGTCCATGCATGTTGTCCCAAATGGCAAGGTATCATTTTTTTTTTATGGCTGAGTAGTATTCCTTTGTGCATATATACCACATCTTTATCCATTCATCCATTGATGGACACTTAGGTTGTTTCCATGTCTTGCCTATCGTAAATAAGGCTGCAGTGAACATAAGGGTGCATATATTTTTTCAAATTAGTGATTTTGTATTCTTCAGATAAATACCCAGAAATAGAATAACTGGAACATATGATAGTTCTACTTTTAATTTCCTGAAAATTCTGTATACTATATTCCATAGTGGCCACACCAATTTACATTCCTACCAGCAATGTATGAAAGTTCCCTTTTTTCCACATCATCTCCAACACTTGTTATTTCTTGTCTTTTTGGTAATAGCCATTCTGACGGGTGTGCGGTGATTTCTCATTATGGTTTTGATTTGCATTTCCCTAATAATTAGTGATATTGAATATCTTTTCATGTACCTATTGGCCATCTGTATGTCATCTTTGGAAAAATGTCTGTGCAGATCCTCTGCCCATTTTTTAATTGGGTTATTTGTTATTTTGTTGCTGAGTTCTTTATATATTTTGGATATTAAGCCATTATTAGATATATGATTTGCAAATATCTTCTCCCAAACTGTCGGTTTTCTTTACATTTTGTTGATGATTCCTTTGATGTGCAGAAGCTTTTTAGTTTGATGTAGTCCTATTTGTTTATTTTTTCTTTTGTTTCCGTTCCCTGATGAGACATAATCAAAAAGATATTGCCGAGCCAGCCCTCATGGCCTAGTGGTTAAAGCTCGGCGCTCACTGCTTCGGTGGCCTGGGTTTGCTCCCTGGTCGTGGAATCACACCACCCATCTGTCAGTTGCCATGGTGTGGCTCTCATAGAACTAGAACATCTTACAATTAGATATACAACTATGTACTAGAGCTTTGGGGAGGAAAACAAAAGAGGAAGATTGACACCAGATGTTAGCTTAGGGCAAATCTTTCCTTGCACAAAAAACAAAAAAGGATATTGCTAAGACCAATGTCAAAGAGTGTACTGCCAATGTTTTTTCCTAGGAGTTTTATGGTTTGAGGTCTCACATTCAAGTCTTTATCAATTTTGAGTTATTTTTTGTGAATGGTATAAGATAGTGGTCTACTTTTATTCTTTTGCATGTGGCTGTCCAGTTTTCCCAACAACATTTATTGAACAGACTTTCCTTTCTCCTTTGTATGTTCTTGGATCCTTTGTTGAAAATTAGCTGTCCATGGATGTGTGGGTTTACTTCTGGGCTCTTAGTTCTCTTCCATTGTTCCGTGTGTCTTTTTTTCTGCCAATATCATACTGTTTTGATTACTATAGTTTTGCAGTATACCTTGAAATTAGAGAGTGTGATACCTCCAGCGTTGTTTTTTTTTTCTCAGGATTCCTTTGGCTATTTGGAGTCTTTGTTGTTTCATGTAAATTTTAAGGTTCTTTATTCTATTGCCATGAAAAACGTCGTTGGGATTTTGATAGTGATTGCATTGTATCTGTAGATTGTTTTAGGAAGTATGGACATTTTAACTATGTAAATTCTTCCAATCCATGAACAAGGAATCTCTTTCCATTTCTTTATGTCTTCTTCGATTTCTTTCAACAATGTTTTATAGTTTTCAGTGTTCAAGTCTTTCACCTCCTTCGTTTAATTTGTTCCTAGGTATTTTGCTTTTTTCGTTGTGATTGTAAATGGGATTGTTTTCTTGACTTTTCTTTCTGCTAGTTTGTTGTTAGTGTATAGAAATACAACTGATTTTTGTATGTTGATTTTGTACCTTGCAATTTTATTGTATTTGTTTATTATATCTAATAGTTTTTTGGTGGATTCTTTGTGGTTTTCTATATCTAAAATCATGTCATCTGCAGATAGTGACACTTTTCCTTCTTCCTTTCAAATTTGAATACTTTTTATTTCTTTTTCTTATGTAATTGCTCTGTCCAGGACTTTCAATACTATTTTGAATGAGTGGCAAGAGTGGGCAGCCTCATTTTGTTCCTGTTCTTAGAGGGATAGCTTTCAGTATTTTTGCTGTTGAGTATGATGTTAGCTGTGGGTTTCTCATATATAGCTTTTATTTTGTTGAAGTATTTTCCTTCCATATCCATTCTATTGAGAGCTTTTATCATAAATAGATGCTGAATCTTGTTAAATGCTTTCTCTGCATCTATTGAGATGATCATATGATTTTTATTCTTTATTTTGTTAATGTGGTATATCACATTGATTGATTTGTGGATGTTGAAATGTCCTTACATCCATGGAATAAATCACACTTGATTGTGGTGTATGATTCTTTTAATATATTGTTGTATTTGGTTTGCTAATATTTTGTTGAGAATTTTTGCATCTATGTTCATCAGCGATATTGGCCTATAATTTTCTTTTTTTGAGTTGTCCTTGTCTGATTTTGCTTTTAGGGCAATACTGCCTTGTAAAATGAGTTAGGAAGTTTCTAGTGGTGTTGAGCTCCCTCAGCTCGAGAAAGCCTTTATTTCTCCTTCACATATGAAATATAACTTGGCTGGATAGAGTATTCTTGGCTGACAGTTTTTATCTTTCAATATTTTGAACATATCATTCCATTCTCTCCTGGCCTATGGAGTTTCTGCCCAGAAATATGCTGATAGCCTAATGGAGGTTTCCTTGTAGGTTATTGTTCTTTTGATCCTGGGTGCCTTTAATATTCTTTCTTTGTCATTGACTTTTGACAGTTTTATTTTCATGTGTCTTAAAGAAGGTCTTTTGCACTGAGATGACTGAATGTTTTGTTAGCTTCATTGATTTGTATATCCAGTTTCTTCCCCAGGTTTCAGAATTTCTCAGCTATTATTTCTTTAAATAAGCTCTCTGCTCCCTTCTCTCTCTCTTCTCCTTCTGGGAAATCCATTATCCTTATGTTGCCCTTTCTAATAGAGTCAGATAGTTCTTGTAGAATTTCTACATTTTGAAAAAATCTAAGTTCTCTCTCCTCTTCTACCTGCATCATTTCTAGGTTTCTATCTTCAAGCTTCTAATTCTTTCTTTCATATGGTCTGCTCTATTTCCAGTGCTTTCTAGTGCATTCTTCATTTCATTTATTGAGTTCACCAGCTCCAGAATTTCTGTTTGGTTCTTTTTTAGAGTTTCAATCTCTTTGATAAATTGTTCCTTCTGTTCATTGATAGTATTCCTGAGCTCATTGAACTGCCTTTCTGAGTTTTCTTGTAGCTCGTTGAGTTTCTTCATGACAGCTATTTTGAAATCTTTATCAGTTAGATCACACTCTTCTGTGACTTTATGTTTGGTTTCTGGAGAACTGTTATTTTCTTTTTGTGGTTCCATGTTACCCTGGCTTTTCATAGTGCATGCTGAGTTATTACTCATTTGTTGTAGCAAACATTGTTTTTATCTGAGTATAGCTTTGTTTGTTTTGATTCCAACTATTCAGCCAGTTGGAGATTAGAAGACTTTCTTTTGTTTTACAGTAGATGACACCATAGCACTATTTTTTTTTTGTTTCTCTCACCTGAGCTACCTTTGGCTATACTTGACGATGGCATATTCCACCCTCCACTGCCTCTATTAGGGGTGTTACCGGTACTCTTGTCATCACCGCCTGCATCTCTGGGGGTCACTGAAGCCTTGTGTTGCCAGTGTCACTGTGGTCACTGGCTTCACTGCCGGGGGTACTGGGATGGCTGATGCCCTGCTTTGTCTGTGATCACCTGGGTTGGAAGCTCCACCACCATTGTGGGGGGAGGAGGTGGGTGGGGAAGGATCCAGGTTCTTGGGGCTCTGCTCTGCTGTTGCCTGCTTTCTTGTGGTCCTAGGCACTGCTACAGTTAGGGGGTCAGAGTCATGTGTACACCTCTGCTGTTGCTACCAGGCTGGAGGCCCAGGATCGTGGGGCTCTCACTTCGTTGCTGCTCAGCTTCCCATAGCCCCAAGTGCCTCTCTGGCTGGGAGGCTGGAGTTGCATGTGCACCTCTGCTGCTGCCTATTGGCTTCTCTGGGGCTGAGGGCAGCTGACTGAGATGCCGTGGCTGAAGGGCCAGGATCCTGGGTACTGCCTCTGCTGTTCCCCCAGTTGACCTCTTCTATGTGCTCCAATCCACCCATCTTCATATGTACTGATGTGTGGATCTCTCCAGCATCCCGGTGTTTTAGACAATGTAGCTTTGTTGAGTCATGGATGTTTTACTCGCTGCAGATTGAAGGGGAGAGACAAAGGGATCCTCTCATGCTGCCATGATGATGACGTCTCATAATCCTTGTTGTAATCAAAGTTTTATGTTAGGTTGTAATTATGGAAATGAAAAAAATGTAAAGATGAAAACAGGAATGGATTTGTCCTTTCAGGATCAAAATACAGGGGGGACCTTTGTTGAGAGCGTATATATGAGTAGTGTCTTGATTATAAATGACTCCAGGAATAATTAGTTAGAAATATGCTTTATAATAAACTAGTGAGAAAAGGAGAAAGATAGGCAGGCAGAACCATTGTATGCTATTATCATTTTCTGTAATATTTGTATGCTATTATTTGAAACTAACCACTCATTTCTGTCTTTAACAGAAGTGTAAAATGACACTTTAATATATTATTAGTGAAATTCTATAACTCTGTATTTCATAATTCCAAGGACTTACTTTTCACTTAATATGCATGCCATGTCTAATTTACTACTAAGAAACAGAAAATAGGAGGCTCATAAACAACATGTTTCCATAACTGGAAAGTGTCTCTCTCTTAAGCAGAAAATTGTCACAATTAAAAAAAATATATGCCAAGACTGGCCTAGTTTGTATTCATACTTAGGTGATAAAAGTGGCTTTTGGATCTGATTCTAAAGAGGAAACTTTAAAAATATAAGAAGCTGAAGACCTATTCAGTTAACAAAACTCTAAATGTTCCATCACATTGAAAAAAAATCATTTGTGTAAACACGGGTGATTTGATCCTTAGTTTTATTCTTTGTTTCTAGACTAGATGACAGACTGTTGGACTGTCCAGTGCAGATGATTGCACAGTGTCCATGCAGCTAAAAAAGATGCATTTTTTTCCAATTCTGTCTCTTTTCATTTAGGGCCAATAATAAGGGCAGAGAGGTACATTTCTATATGTGCAAAGGATGTTTATGACCAGAGAGACTTCATTTCTTTGTGCCCTCATACATACGGCTCTGACTTGCAGAGATGCCTTGCAATTTCAGTAATACATTGTGGCAGTTCTGCTGGCTGATTACTTAAGGGCCTTTGTAAAGCGATGACCTCAACCATCTTCTGTCACCTTGAGATACTTCACTTCAATCTGTTTTGATAACAGCTGATGTGGGTCAGATATAGCCCAAGCCCAAAGGGACTGCCACTGAGTGAGATTCTATTCAGAAAATATTGCATATGCGAGTGTATGTACATCTGTATGCAAGCACGCACAAGTACACAACATTTGCTTATTATTGAGTTATTAGAAACCATATATTTCAGTGATTACAAGACTATAATTTTATGTGCACTGTCTATTTTAATAAGTTGGGAATAAATCTTTGTAAGCCTTTGTTTTTAAATAAACTTTTTTTATTTAGGTATAACATACACATAAAAAAGTGCAAAAACCATGAGTATACAGCTTGATGAACTTTCACAGACTGAGCACACCATGTAAGCACACCCGATTAAGAAATAGAACGTTGCTAGCATCTTAGTATCCCCTCTCATGCCCCCTCTCAATTATTAATCCCCTCCACCCAAATGGAACTTCTAGCCTGACTCCAGACACTGTTGATTAGTTTCACCTGATTTTGAACTTTATATGAATGGGGTCATCTACTATATGTTCTTTTCTGCTTACCTTTTTTCACTCCACGTGTTTCCAAGATCCATCCATGTTGCTTATTGAAGTAGTAGTTTTTTCATTTTCATTTTTATTTTGATGCATTGATGAAAATGTCCTCCAGAAAAGTTTTAACAATTTACGCTTCCAAAAACTGCCCAAAGAATGTCTGTGTTCTTATACTCTCACCAACACAGGGCAATTGTCAATGTTTTAAAAATACCAACCTGATGAGCAAAAACGATGGCATTAGTTGATTTATTTTTGTTTTTATTTTGTATTTATTAGCCATGCGTGTCTTTTATAAATCATTTGTAAATGTACTTTGCCTGTATAAAGGATTTTGTTAATAATTTATAATAGTTTTTGTGTGTTATGGATTCAGTGATTTAGCATTTATTCAGAAGATATTTATTGAGTACCTGCTTTGTGTCAGGTAATGTGCAGGCCATTGGGGATAAAATAATTATGAAGACAGACAGGGTTGCTGCCCCCATGGAGCTCTCATTGCAGCCCTTTTTCTGCCATACTGAAAAGGTACTTTGAATTATGAATCTGAGATCTGTTTATTACACTTGCATAGAGATAAGGGGTCTTGGTGGAATCCTTTAATCCTTGTTTCTCAGGAGGTTGAGATCCAGCATATAAATCATCTTTAACAACCCAAAGCAACCTACAGATTCAATGTAATCCTTATCAAAATACCAATGGCATTTTTCACATAACTAAAACAAATAATCCTAAAATTTGTATGGAACCACAAAACACCCCAAATCATCAAAGCAATTTTGAGAAAGAAGAGCAAAGCTGGAGCTATCACATTTCCTGATTCTAACTATGCTACAAAGCTATAGTAACCAAAGCAGTATAGTTCTGGCACAAAAACAGAAACATAGATCAATGGAACAGAATAAAGATCGCAGAAATAAACCCACACTTATATGATCAATTGATCTATGACAAAAGAGGCAAAAATATGCAGTGGGGAAGAGACAGTCTTTTCAACTAATGGTGCTGGGAAAACTAGACAGCTACATGCAAAAGAACGAAACTGGACCACTCTGTAACACCATATACAAAAATAAACTCAAAATGGATTACAGTTTTAAAGGTAAGACCTGAAACCACAAAACTTTTAGAAGAAAACATAAGTGGTAGGCTCTTTGATTTCAGTCTTAGCAATGTTTTTTTGGATATGTCTCCTGAGGCAAGGGCAACAAAGGAAAAAATAAACAAAAGGGTCTACATCATACTAAAAAGCTTCCGCACAGTGAAAGAAACCATCAACAAAATGAAAAAGGCAAACTATTGAATGGGAGAAGACATTTGCAAATGATACATCTGATAATGGGTTAATATGCAAAATATATAAAGAGCTCATACAACTCAATATCCAACAAAAAAAAAACACAATTAAAAAATGGGCAGAGGACCTGAATAAACATTTTTACAAAGAAGACACACAGATGGCCAATAGGCACATGAAAAGATGCTCGACATCACTAATCGTCAGGACAATGCAAATCAAAACCACAAGGAGATACCACCTCACACCTATCAGAATGGCTACTATCAAAAAGACAAGAAATCACAAGTGTTGACGAGGATGTGGAGAAAAGGGAACCCTGATGCCCTGTTGGTGGGAATGTAAATGGGTGTAGCCACTATGCTAAACAGTATGGAGGTTCCTCAAAAAGTTAAAAATAGAACTACCATACTATCCAGCAGTTCCACTTCTGGGTATTTATCTGAAGAAAACAAAAACAATAATTTGATGTTGTTCATTGCAGCATTATTTACAATAACCAAGATATGGAAACAACCTAAGTGCCCATTGGCAGATGAATGGATAAAAAAGGTGTGATGTATATATATAATAGAATACTACTCAACCATAAAAAAGGATGAAATCTTGCCATTTGCAACAACATGGATGGCCCTAGAGAGTATTATGCTAAGTGAAATAAATCAGACAGAGAAAGCCAAATGCTGTGTGATTTCACCCATATGTAGGATCTAAAAAACAAAACAAATGAGCAAATAAACCAAAACAGAAACAGACTCATAGATACAGGAAACTAGTGGTTACCAGAGAGGAGATAGGTAAGGGGACAGGCGAAATAGGGGAAGGGGATTAAGAGGTACGAACTTCCAGTTAAAAATAAATGGGTCATGGGGTTGTGGTATACGGCATGGGGAATATAGCCAATAATATTGTAATAACTTAGTGACAGGTGGTGGCTGGGCTTATTGTGGTGATCATTTTGTAATGTATAAAAATATCGAGTCACTATGTTGTACACCTGAAATGAATATAGTATTCTATGTCAATTATAATTCAATGAAAAAATAAAAATAAATAAAGTCTGCCCATGACAAAAAGAAAAAATTCATCTTTAACATACTAAGTGAATGCACACACTGTACATAGCTTTAAACATCCATGGCAATTCTAACAAGTAGTCGCATTAAATTACTGAGATATTCCAGGGATGAGCATCCCTGAATTCTTGTCAGCGCTTCTATCTTTCCTCCTTTCTGCCTTCCGCCGGCTTGCTAAACGGTTCCCCCATGCAGGGTATAAAAAGAATTAAAACATCCTCTCTTAGTTTCTCTTTTGCTGTGTGAGGAAGATGAAAGGCAGAGTTCTGATTGATATCACTTAAAGTCGTGTTTACTCAATGTTGAATGAACTATGTGAGGAGCCTGTCGGGTTGGAGGCTGGTAGAAGCTTCTTTAATCCCTACCACAGGAAGCAAATTAGCCCAGTCCTTTTCTTTCTATTATTCTTGCGGGTGAAGGTAGGATTGACCTCAATTGAATTAAAGCCCTAACTTCACCATTAAAATTTGTGCCCAGCAAATTAATTAGGCTAACATCAGAACATGCGAAGCAGATCCCTTCTATCGGCCAAGGCCTTGGTATGTCCTGTATATTTCTGCCATGTCAAATTTCCACCAGCCTAACAGACTTGAGGTACAAATTAATTTACATTAATAGTGAAAATCTGAATTTC
Source organism: Ceratotherium simum simum (assembly GCF_057802395.1). NCBI lineage: Eukaryota > Metazoa > Chordata > Mammalia > Perissodactyla > Rhinocerotidae > Ceratotherium > Ceratotherium simum. Next base: position 46,607,573 of record NC_141919.1, on the reverse strand, counting down.
ACTGATACATGCCTCTACCGGCACACCTAATGAAATCTAGCTGCTTCTTGAAAGTTTACACATTTTGTTTGTAAGTCATCTTTCAGTGGCTTATCAGAATTCGTAGATGTTCATCCGATTTTCATTCACTCGTGACCTCCTCTTTGACAAATACTGGAGGAGAGGCTATTGTTGGAATAAGGTGAGAAGTACTCACCTACTTCCCTTGCACAGAAGCACCATAGGCAGATTTTTCCATGTTCCTCCATTATAAAGAAATTATCTTTAAAAAGACTTTATAAATTCAAGAAATTTATAATTTTTGACCTTTGATATTAACCATAGTTTTTACTAATTTAAGGAAACCTGCTTGATTTAGACACACATAACCAGACCATATTTATTCTGCTAAGAAAATATGGATATGGGCTTTCATTTCTATAATCTGTTAAATCTGTTATAATCAGTTAAAAATCGATTTCATTATTGATATCTGCGTACTTATGTCCATCCAAAAGGCACATAGCATATGATACAACTTTTTAAAAAATATGATTACAACCAAGACGTACAGGCTTTCAAGGCACCATGCAGTCTTTTTAACCATTCCGTGGAAATCTGCAATATGGCTAAGAGAAGCATTTGCAATCATTATGACGGATCTAGTCCAGGCATCAGCAAACTACAGCCTGTGAGCCAAATCTGGCATGTTGTCTCTTTCAAATGGCCCATGAGCTAAGAATAATTTTTATATGTTTAAATAGTTAAAAAAGTAATAGGGATAATAACATTTTGACATGTAAAAATGATATGGAATTCAAATTTGAGTATCCAAAAGTGACCAGTGTGGCCGTTGGATCTCCACCATGCCAGTTCATTTACTTATTGTCTATGGCTGCCTACAGGCTAAACTGGCAGGACTGAGTAGCTGTGACAGAGGCTATCTGGTCCACAAAACCTAAAACATTTACTATCTGGCCCTTTCCAGAACAAATGTGCAGATGCTGATTTTAATAAATAATTTACCTCCTTGAAATAGTCTTTTATTTCCCATTCCAACTGATGAACAGTACCAGTCTTAGGCAGTACTGTGAAATTTATAAAGTTGACTTCTACACCACTCTCTGCCTTACCCCCTTGTGTGGGTCAGTCCTCCCTGTTTTTCCACCAGTCATCCATTCAACAACTTCCACATCCTTCTAGGGCCTAAGGCTTTCCACACCTTTCCTGGATGCAGTCAGAGAGGAAAAGTGAGGATCAAAAAAGGGCCATAGAGATTGTGATATGGCTGGCTTTGAAGAGAGAGGGTGGTGTCCACGAGCCAAGGAATGCACGGCCTCTAGAAGCTCAAAAGGCAAGGAATAGATTCTCTCCTAGAGCTGCTAGCAAGGAATGCACTTGAATTATATCCCAGTAACACCCATTTCAGATTTCTGATCTACAGAACTGTGTAACAAATTTGTGTTGTTTAAGCCACTAAATTTGTCATAATTTGTTACAGCAGCAATATAAAACTAATTAGATATAAAATATTATATAATACATATAATATTTAGTATTTATCTACCTAGATAGGCATAGATATAGATAAACATTTACATGGATATGGATATAGATATGGATATCTCAGCAAGTTATATTTTAACAGAAATTTAATATTGCCTCTACCATAAGTATTTGTGTGTAGTGCCTTAGCGCTAACTTAAAGCAAACAGGCTTGTCCCTTTTAAAGATACATTGATTTTCATCTGGTAATTTCTTTGGAGGCAAGAAGAATAGACTCTTCCCTCAAAGAACCCTCAATCACCCCTTACGGTGTGAGCATTGACTCCTGTACGTCAGGCAGCTCTGCAGTAGATCGTAGCAGATGCCTACAATGTTTTGTTGGCATATTTTCCCTCAAATATTTACTCTGTGTCTGACTTTTGATGTGTAATTGGGGCTATGTATATCTTAACATTATTTTACAATATTATAACATGATTGAGATTGCAAAGGCTGAAAAAAATATTAAAGATCTGCCATCTACAAAAAAGGTTAAAGATTATTCAAGATGATTAATTGACTAAGACCATTTTAGAGTTCATACAAACAACTTTATCATCTTCTACCTATTATCTGCAATTTTATACGTGACTATGGTGATTGAGGAAAGTGAAATAAGTTGCCTTTAGTATTTCAAAATAAAGAGGACTAGTTCTTGCATTCATATTACTCACTTGATAAAACAATATTCCTACCTTCATTTATGGATTTGTTTATTCTTGTCTATTCATATTTTAAAAGCATTTGTGAATATAATTAGCAGTAAAGTCTTTATTTTAAAGATGTTGCAAATGCTCTTTTATTTCAAAAGTAAAACGTGCTTATTGTTTAGAATTCAAACTATTTTAGAATCACGTAACATAAATGAAAGTTTCTTCTCTACCTCAATCTCACCCTCTCTTCAGGCCTTTTTTTTTTTTTTTTAACATATCTAAAAATAGTTATAGGCACGCTTGTTGTCTTCTTTGGTTAATTTAAAGGGTAGTATTTCATAATATGTTGTTCTACATTTTGCTATTTTCGTGTAACAATATGCCAAAACAAAGACAAAAGTCTTTCCATGTCAAGACAGACAGACATATATTAATCATTTCATAGGTGCTGAATATTCTCTAGTGTGGACATGCCATACTTCATTTAGTCACTCCTATATTGAATGACTTACAGAATTTTCCCAGTTTTGTTGTTGTTGTTTGCTAATTTAAACTATGTCATAAGAAACACACATGTGTGCAAGTACTTTGTGTGTATGTGAGAAAGATTAGCCCTGGGGTAATATCTGTTGCCAATCCTCCTCTTTTTGCTGAGGAAGATTGGCCCTGGGCTCACATCTGTACCCATCTTCCTCTACTTTATATGACACACCGCCACCGCATGGCTTGATAAGTGGTTCACATGTTCACGCCCGGGATCCGAACCTGCGAACCATGGGCCACCGAAGCGGAGTGCGCAAACTTAACCACTATGGAACTGGTCCTGCCCCAGCAAGTATTTTTTAAGATAAATCTCTGAAAGAAAAAATAATTGGTTGCAAGCATGTGCATCTGATATTTTGGCAGACCAAATTGCTCTCCAAAGGCTTAAACTCACATAATCAGTATATGAGATTGCTCATTATCTTATACTCTTTCCAGCACTATGTACCATCTGTCTTATCATTTCAATGTAATGTGGAAATGGTACTGCATTGCTTTTGTTAGAATTTTTCTGACTTAAAAGATGGTTGAATAAGTTTTCAAATGTTTATTGACCATTTATATTTCTGCTTTCATGAATTGCCTACCTATATACTTTTTTTTAAACTGGGAAGTTTTAAGAATGTTTGCTTTTTTAAATTATTGATTCATATGAACTCTTTATATATTATTTGACTCGTTTGTTGAGCTGAAAATTTTCTCCAGTTATCACATATCTCAGAACATTGTTTGAGATGTTTTCCCCCACCGTATTATTATCAAAAATGCCAGTCTTTTATAATTCTGTGTTTTGCATCCTTTTAGAAAGGACATTCCCTACCAATGATTCTAAAATAAGCATTGTCTTTTATTTTCATCTAATATTTTTATAGTTTTGTGAAAAATAGCTCTTTAATTCAACTTGGTTTTCATTTATTTTTTTTTTTTTATTTTTTTTTTTTATATATATATTTTTTTTATTGCAGTAACATTGGTTTATAACATTGCAAAAATTTCAGGTGTACATCATTGTACTTCTATTTCTGCACGGACTACATCATGTTCACCACCAAAATACTAATTACAACCCATCACCACACACATGTACCGAATTATCCCTTTCACCCTCCACCCTCCCCCCTTCCCCTCTGGTAACCACCAATCCCATCTCTGTCTCTATGTGTTTGTTTATTGTTGTTATTATCTACTACTTAATGAAGGAAATCATACGGTATTTGGCCTTCTCCCTCTGACTTATTTCACTTTGCATTATACCCTCAATGTCCATCCATGTTGTCACAAATGGCTGGATTTCATCGTTTCTTATGGCTGAGTAGTATTCCATTGTGTATATATACCACAGCTTCTTTATCCATTCGTCCCTTGATGGGCACTTAGGTTGCTTCCAAGTCTTGGCTATTGTGAATAAGGCTGCAATGAACACAGGGGTGCATGTACCTTTGCAAATTGGTGTTTTCAAGTTCTTAGAAACTGTGAAAGTTCTAGAAGAAAACATAGGCAGTACGCTCTTCGACATCGGTCTTAGCAACATCTTTTCAAACACCACATCTGACCGGGCAAGAGAAACAATAGAAAAAATAAACAAATGGGACTACATCAAACTAAAAAGCTTCTGCACAGCAAAGGAAACCATCAACAAAACGAAAAGACAACCTAACAATTGGGAGAAGATATTTGCAAACCATACATCTGATAAGGGCTTAATCTCCAAAATATATAAAGAACTCATGCATCTCAACAACAAAAAAACTACCAACCCAATTAAAAAATGGGCAAAAGACCTGAACAGACATTTCTCCAAAGAAGATATACAGATGGCCAACAGACACATGAAAAGATGTTCAAAATCACTAACTATCAGGGAAATGCAAATCAAAACTACAATGAGATATCACCTCACGCCTGTCAGAATGGCTATAATTAACAAGACAGGAATCAACTTGGTTTTCAAATGTTGTCTGTGGATGGCTATTTTACATGTTTCACATTTCATAAAAATAATTTTCATTTCATGAAAAGTAATATTTTGGGTTATAGACATATGTGATTGTATTGAATTTTGAAATAGCCTCAAAGCTAATTGTAACTATTTTAAGAACATATTCTTGCCCAAATGCTTTACCAAAATCCACTCAAAAAAGTAAATGCTGAGCAAAAAAATACAACATTCCCCACTTTTTTAAAGAAAGGAATGCGCGTGTAAATTAATTATGACACACTTTATAAACTGAATATGCCTAATACCCACCTAGCTTCTGCCATTTTTAAAGGCAAGTAATGATTTAAATGGAATCTTGACTGCATCCAATGCTTTGAAGTCAGAGTTACCTGTGAAATGTACTTCTCTCTGATTAAAATGATACGATTTGTTTCAGTTTAGAGAATATTGAACAAACTTGACAGCTGTTTCATTTTGAGAAAGGCTTGTCCCACGGTAATACTAGATCTTTGAATCCAGGAAGCCACTTAGAGAAGCACTGGATATTCACATGGACCAGAAGAAGCTGTTCAACTTCAACAAATCTGGTTCTCAATTCATAGATTTTAAAAAAGTGAAATCTTCTGGGCCAGCCAGTGGCGTAGGAGTTAGGTGCGCGCATTCCACTGCAGCCGCCCGGGGTTGGCAGGTTCGGATCCCTAGCGCGCACCCACACACCGCTTGTCAAGCCATGATGTGGCGGCTTCCCATATAAAGTTGAGGAAGATGGGCACAGATGTTAGCCCAGAGCCAGTCTTCCTCAGCTAAAAGAGAAAGATTGGCGACAGATGTTAGCCAGGGCTAATCTTCCTCACACACACACACAAAAAAGTGAAATCTTCTGCTATTTACTTACATAATACTTGTGTAAATGCATGCAATGAAACCCCTCCGTGGGAATTTATGTAATGAAACATTTTAAAAGTCAGTTTTAGAAAGAGAGAAAGTGATTTGTATTTACAAGTTGAAAATTTTAACCTGAGAATTATTTCCTTACTCTACATTAGAAGAATTATATCAGAAATGCAACTAGTCTGCAACATCAAATCTTTAAAGTGTCACCAGGATTATGGGAGGCAGGAGAGGGGAAAGTTATGGAACAATTTTCTGGATGACCTATAGAGGCATGGAATGTTAAGAATTGGAAGGGACTACAGAGATTTTCTAAAATATATTATATTTTGTTTCAACTCTTCATTATTTTTTCAGAAAACAATATCTATTCCAGAAAGGAAAATTATTTTTTCAGAAAAGATTCATAATTAGGAAGAAAATTCTGTAAAATCCATGTCAGTGTATTCTAAATAAGTTATCTTAAAAAATTATTTCATGAAACAGTACCTGTGTTGGAATATCCTCAACCAATCCACAGAACTTATGAGAATATCTGAAAGATAGTACTAGTTTTTTCTTAATTTCTACAGAATGCTCTTAAAAAGTATAATTAGTGAAAAAAATATTCAGTAGTTTGTTGTAAATATGTAAATCCCCACTCCCAAAGTCCTAATTTTGTGTGTGTATAGTTTAGATTATTTACTGGATAAATATACAAAAAAATTTTTGTTTGGATTTTTTTTCTTTTTTACACCATAATTTTTGACATACAAGCTGTAAAGCTACTGGGATATTTTATTTTCATATATTCTGAGATTCATAGACAGAACCAGTTGTTTTGACCAAATTAGGGTCAATAAGTTTCCTTCCATTAGATTTGACACATAGGAGGTGGGAACTTTTTGGTCTCTTTTTCTTTAGAATTGGTAGCTGTAAGGTACGGGGTTGGTTGACCAATGGGCTTCTTTCTGATTGTGCACAGAAAGTTTGTCTATCGCATGAGAGAATAAGGGGAATTTAAAGAGACTAACAGTGACAAGCAGAGCATGAAGATGTGGAGATAGAGTGAGTCGTATGGCACACTTTGGAGTCAAGCCAGTTCCATCCTTAAATTTCCCACTTAGTGAGCAAATCAAGTCTACCATTTTACTCAATATAGTTTGAGTTCTATTTTTATCATTTGCGGCTGAGAAATACTCTGTGGCCCCCATAAATACTCAGACTAGGAAAACAAATATATTTATGAAATACATACAGATTCCAATATATTGTAATAAAATAAGGCAAATGAATGGGGGTGCAACTGTTAACCCCTTCACATTGTACAGCTCCCACTTTTTCTTCATGATAACCTCTTCTGGTAAGTGATCTGTAGGACTGAATGCAAGTGTCAGTATCAATCAATGTTTCAATATTAGTAAAGCTTAATAATTTTCTTGTTTATTTAAATTTCTTGTTTTCCTTTTTGCACACAAATGGGTTATTTTGTGCTTAGCCGACTGAGAACCACTGTTTTATAACATAGTTCCTTAGAATCTCAGAATAAATAAATCTCTCTTTTATTTACCAGGATAAATATTTCACTCAACATTTCCTTCAAATATTTCAAAGGTTTTACTGGATTTTTCAAATTGATTTCCCCTAAACGTATTCCAGTTTTCCATTGGAGCAAATAAGAAGCTTCTAGGGCTGGCTCCGTGGCTTGGCGGTTAAGTGCCCGCGCTCCGCAAATGGCGGCCTGGGTTCGGATCCCGGGCGCACACCGACGCACCACTTCTCTGGCCATGCTGAGGCCGCGTCCCACATACAGCAACTAGAAGGATGTGCAACTATGACATACAACTATCTACTGGGGCTTTGGGGAAAAAGAGGAGGAGGATTGGCAATAGATGTTAGCTCAGAGCCAGCCTTCCTCAGCAAAAAGAGGAGGATTAGCATGGATGTTAGCTCAGGGCTGATCTTCCTCACAAAAAATAAATAAATAAATAAAAGAAGCTTCTAATAATGGAGTGTAAATATGTTTATACGAAATACCCCAATTCATATTTTGTTTTTTGGTAAAAACCCTTCTCAGAACAAAATAGCCCATTGTACATTTTGATAAAAATATTTAAAGAGTTCTATAATCCTCCTATCCTGTTTACTTGTTTTATGACTCAATTTTACATAAGTGTATGCACAGTACTTGTCACAGTGGTGTTTGCTGTAAAGATGATATTTGAAATGTTGTTGATAGCTAGTTGTAGAATCATCGGTAAGGAGTAAATGTTTCTTTATCCTTTTATGCTAGCCTTGGTGAAAAGTGTGCCCTGTTTAAGAATAGCTTTAATTTTGCCTGATCTTCCACATCTAGGAAAATTGAGGTCAATTGATTGTATCAAGACAAACAAATGTCCTTAAGTAAAGTGAGAATTTTCCTCACTATCTATGACCTTCAAATGTTCCACTTAGTGCAGGATAAAATAAGAAATGCAAAATTGCCTTGTATCGACAGGCCCCATTAATAATGGTATTATATCTGTATTGATTTCTTCACCTTTTTTTCTGTAGTAAAGTGGCTTTAGAAAGCTCACTCCCCAGAAAGTAAGCCTCCTTCATTTTCTCCATGGTGACTTTTCTGTCATTAGAAGTATTACAGCAGTTGTTTTAGACATGGCTATTATAAGTCTTGAATGCTGAACTCTCTAGATCTCAGCTGGTGTCAGAGTAGAGGACATATCGAAGTTTCTTCTCTTTAGTATCTTTAGTATACTCTAGTATACTTCTTCTTTAGTATCTTAACACAGAAACAACCACAAAGCCTTATAAGGTTACCTGGATTCTTATTCTAAAAGTTGTTATTAAAATGCAAGCATTCTTGAAACACAATGTGAACCAAGTTGGAGTCATTAATAGCTTTAAAAGGGTTTGTTATTTCATCAGATTCTAATGTAATTCTAGTATAATTGTTCCTTGAGATGTAAGGTACAGAAGGAAGGGATCAACTCTAAATGGTGACATCAGCTACTGGAGGACTGGCAAATACTTTCTGTAAAAAGCCAGGTAGTAAATATGTTAGGATTTGAGGGCCATAGGTCTCTGGAACAACTACTCAATAATACATAAATGAATGGATGTGACTGCTTTCCAATAAAACTTTATTTACAAAAGGAGGTGGTGGGTTGGATTTGGCCATAAACTGTCCACCCATGGGCAATCCTGAGAGCGGAATTCCTGGCCATATTCTGGCTGGTGAGAGGACAGCCTGTGGGGACGGAGAGGCTGACAGGGCTACAAAGCCTAAGAGATTGTTATTCACCTTAAAGCTCCCTTCCCTATCCCTTGGAGTTGCAAGATGAACACTCAGAGCCTGACTTTTAGGACACTATATTTAGTAGGAGATATAAAATATAATAAATATACAATATAGATAACTACATTAAAATTAAGGAAGTAAATTCTTCCCTGAAAGAAATAAAAAAATGAATAAGAGGCAAAGTCTCACTAAGCAGGGAGAAAACAGTTCTAAGTCCCTCCCTAATTTGTCAAAGAAAAATGGAGCCTATATAGTTTAGTGCAGTGTGATCCAATAATAATATAGTGAAGACATGGATGCAAGCCCCATATGTAATTTAAAATTTCTAGTAACCACATTGAAAAGAAAAAAGAAACAGGTGAAACTAATTTTAATAATGGGTTTTATTTGAACCAGTATAGTAAAAATATTATCATTTCAAGATGTAATCAGTGTAAAAATTATTTATTATATATTTCCTTTTCTCATACTAATTCTTGAAATCCACTGTACAAGTTGCACTTTCAACTCACCTCAATTTCAGATAGCCACATTTCACTTTCTCAGCAGCCATGTGTGGCGGGTAGCTGTCATACTGTACAGTGCAAGTTTAGTAGCTAACAACATGGCTTTGGATCCAGACATCCCTCAGTATGAATCCCTAATTCCACTATTTATTTAGCATATCCACACTCAGTTCCTCATATACAAGATGGGGATAAAAATAGTGATTACCTACATGTTTGTAAAAGGACTTAGCACAGTGTCTGGGACATTTAATGTGTTCGAGTGGTATTTGACATTACTAGTAACAAATAATATCTTTCCTCTAAGTCTCACATATTGGGTCTTTCTGTGTATACACTTATTGGTTCATTACATTGTGAATGTGACAGATGTGTTTATAAATACGCTATCAAACTAGATACAATCAAAGATTTTAGAGATGTGTCTTTCAAAGAAATATTTCTTTATGGATGCCCACTGCAGATTAATTTTATAGCAAAAAGTACAATTGTCAATGATACTACATTTCAGATAAAATTCTTTGCTTGTAAGTGCCACCATTGTTAAATCAGAATGCTTCCTACCCTTTTTAGTCTTTAAAAATCAAGCTAAATGTTAAAACTGTGGTGTCCTTTATAATTATCTGTTGAAAAACACATGTTTAGGAACATAAAATGTCATTGTTTCTAATCTTAATTTAAAATAAAATGTCATTTTGACCTTCCTCAGGAGACTCATCTCCCTGAAAAATAATCCAAATTGTACTGGAGCTCCTATGAAGAATAAAGATTAAGTTTCCTTAACTCATAAGAGACACAGTTTTTGGGGCACAGTTAATTTAGAATGTGCTTTTGAATTTGAGGATCATGTGGGCACTTTACATCTTTCGATGCCTTCCTTTTCAGTATTTGGTTTCTTACTATTGTCTGACACTGTAGGGCCTGGCATTCATTTTGAATGATTGATCTTTGCACTGACCATGTTGAGTCTGAGGCTATCCCGCTAGCTATGTGGAATTTAGTTAACTGCACATAGAAAGTCATATTGGAAAATGCTATACAGAACTTGCGTGGTTTAGTATTCAGAAATGGAAATCTGCAGGCTGAAAACTCAAAGGATTTAATTCAAGAAAAAGAAAGATAAAAAAAAGAGTAAAAGAAAGAGATGTAAAAAATAGAAAGAAGAAATCCAAACCCAAAGCCCTAGAAGGTGTGGGTCCTTCTAACCAAACAGTCTCTATTACATTTAGTATTTTGGTAAAAATAGCGACAGCAGGGACTTTGCAGCTTTGCTGTTGGGGACATTGGTGGGGTACATCAAAAACACCAGGAACTGTGCCCAAGACCAAATCCAAATAACACTCTCCTGTATTGTCTGAGCCTGAGCCAACATCATCGACATATTTGCAACAAGTAAGGAAATATTGGGATTAGTGAAGCCAATCTTGTGACACCAGAATTCTGTCCTTTATGTGTTTTGCCATTTCATTTTTCCCAAAGGAAACAACTGTGGAAGAGCATGCAAAATCTGTAATCAGGCACTTCACATACGATAATAGGAACTGTATGTTTAAAAAATAATTGACATGCTAAAGAATATTTCCTCCTTTGTCCAGTGGATTATTTATATTAATGTTGTTAAAACTTCTAGTATTCTGTAGACATCAGTGGAGAAATCACTATGATTCTTAGATTTTTTTGACAATTGTTTTGCATTTGTGTATTTGTTTATCCATTCTAACAGCAGTCATTCATTCAACTACAAATATTGATAGAGTGCCAACTGTGGGCCCAGGACTGGGGCCAAATGCTGTAGAGACAAAGATAAAGACAGCTTTTCTTCCTGGAGAATATCTACAAGCAGACGGATGTCTTTACATTATTATTATTATTGAATGGTCACTGAAAATAGCAGTCATCATTTTCCCTCATTTCATATAGACTTTCTTTATGAACCTGCTATAGATAATCATGCTGTTTAAAATCTTTTAACAGGTTATGTAAATCATGGCATCCTGTCTTTTCATTTTACACACGTTTGTAAAATTGGAAAGTTTGGCTTAATGGTGTAAGCCAGAAAACTCCAGTGTCTAGCTTTGTTTTCAAAGGAATTGTTTGTTACTGGACATTTTCTTCATGCAAAATTGTGCTGGACCTAAATTGTGTTAAGAATAAGTGCTTTCTATGGTCTGTGTCCCAGTCTTTATTTGCATTTCTGAAGCAGAAAACTAGATCACACTTTGCCTTATTTGGCTCTCAGCTGTAGAGCTCTGATCAGCAAACCTTTTAATCATGCCAGTTTATGTGATTGTTTTATGACACAGATGTACAGTCACTAGGGATTAGGGTTTGTTGTTTTAAAATTGTCATTTCAGCCGTCTGTATGCAGATACAGGATTGCCTTCAAAAATCTAAACATGGATCTTTCTGAAAATACTGACAAGTACATTAGAAAAGGAAGATTTCTTTTCTCACAACTTCCTAGACCCCCCCCCAAATAAAACCCCATAAACTAAAAACTAAAATGTTTATAAGTATGCCTTTACTGGATTTATTTACTCTTCTCTGGAAAATTGTAACCTCTAAGTACTGACACATTTTAAATGTACAGGCAATTGAAAAAACACTCACTCACTTTAATGTATACATAGTTAAGTTATTAGGAAAAAACTGACTACTCTATAAGGGTGCAACTTGATATATTTCTGGATAATCTCAGAAATGTAAGGAAACCATCATAGTGTCTGAAAATACATTAGGCTCTTGAGAAGTGGGTCTTTACCCCTCCAGGGTCCTTGTCATTACAGCCAACGTAATATCAGCTAAATCCATTTATCTTTTTGTTTTTAGCTAACATTTATTTAGTATTTCCTGTTTGTCAGACTCTGAGTCTTTCAGATACTGTCATTTTTGACACTTCCTTGTGGGGTTTTTGAGGAAGATGTATGGAGTTGATTGAATTTGGGTATAAAGAAATGATTCATATCAACAAAGCGAGCTGAGGACACACACTCAGATTATACAGGTATCCAAAGGCAGCAAAGACAGGATTAGAACCTATAATTCCTAAATCCTATGGTCTTTCCACTGTACCCACTTTGTTATTTTGACACCAAAAGTAGGGATGAGGCTTTATTGAGTTAAATTAACTCAGGCTCCTCATTTTGAACCTAAACAATTTTATTGCACATAGACCTCTGTTTTTGATACTGAATAGGGAACAATTCTTGACCTCAGTGATTGCTAGGGACATTAAATGCCCCAGGTGTGCAGAGATGGATTTAGTAGGTTGCCTAACCAGAGCCCCTTAAATCCCTTTCACTGGGGCTGTGAGCCCACTCTTCTGCTCCTGTGTGCTGTACTGAGTGGTTTACACATGTGACTTTCTTTCTCGGACTCTTGGAATAAAGGATACATCCCTTTCATGCCCCCCTCCCCACTGTGGTCCTATGCCAATGAATGACCAATAAGGGAATACAAAAGCTGAGGTTCCTTGCCTTGAGATAGCATGATATACTGAGGTGCAGTATATTCCACATTGCTTCATACAGGGTAAGGCTGAGGCTGGAATTTGACCTGAAACCACACCTTTGCTTGGTTTCTTATTCTTTTGCTTCCTCACTCCCTTGCTCATTTCTCCAGGGAAATCTTCCTTAATAAGATACTCGCATTTGAATCCTAACTTTAGAATCTGTTCCTTGAGAACGCCACCTGAGAAAAATATTATGCCTCTAAAGTTCTTCCACCTGAGTTTTATAGCTTATTTGTCTCTTCCTGTTCTGTCAGCTGTTATTCTTTGCTACTCTCAGTATGCCTTTTTCCACTAGCCTTAGCTAAGACTAAGCTAACCACACATTCTAGGTTCTTCCATTTTGCCGCTTCTGACTTGTTATAGATAGACAAAGCAGACTTAATAGATTTATGTGTAAAGTTGGAATGTGTAGCTATCAGTGAAGACTCGGGTTTTCCATAGATTCTTCCTCTTTCTCAGATGGAGTTTTCTCTTTCAGAGTTTTTCTAAGAAGTGACTTACAAATAAATGAGTGCTACATGAAACAGCTAAAGAACATGAGATGGTATAATAAAGCACCAAATTATGCAGTACACAAAGAGAAGGAAGCAAACAACAAAATAAGATGCTAATTGTGCTGCACACTGTGATTGAGTGACACTGATTAGAGAGCAAACACATCAAGCCCTATTCACCCTGACACTCTCCCCTCCTCCAGTCCTCCATCATCAAGCCATTAATGTTAATCAACGCATTTTTCAACAGGAGACCACAGAAGTAAATCAACTTGGTCAGAATTTCTAGCATCTCAGGATTTGTGGGCGCCTGGCTGCTGATTGGGTTGAGAAATCTTTCTCTTCTGGGAGAAAGCTTAAATATGAAGACTTTGATCATGTAGTACACACTTGGCAATGTCTCCTTGGATATCTTGTCACAATATGTTGTCATAAAACACCATTCTACAGCAAATCTTGGCTTTCCACTCTGCCAGCTCTCTGAGATCTGCTACAAAGCATGCAGTTCAATACAGTAGGAAAAAACATAAAACTGTGTGCCCCCCAAGGTGTTGCCATGCCTGTGTAAATAAAGTGTACTCAAAAATGCCCTGCTAGGGGTGTCATGGAGAATACTGTATGTAATTTCCTTTTCCACAACACTCAGCACGCTCCAAGGGATCTGTTTGCAGAGAACAAACATGTTCTACTTTGGAGCCAAAATTATTCATCTTTATTTTTCATTCTTTTAAATTTTCTTGCTATTTCCATTATGTAATCCATGGATTTGGGATTCACTGTGTGAAAGGTGTGGCCTAAGATCAGGTTATCTTTATACACAAAAGTCTCCCGTTTTACGCACAGAGTGTAAATTAGCGGTCTCAACAAGACTTTGGGACTCTTTAAACTAGTTAAGTGAACAGGCTGCTCTAGTGCCCTTAAACACTTCAAAAGCATGTATTTATCCACAAATAGCTAGTATGCTAGTTACCACTTATTATTTAGGTCATTAAACCCACTTCCCTAGAGAACCACACTAGACAGTCCCTTGTTTTGGAGCCCACTTTGACCTACTGTATATTCTTAAATGGAATCAAGTTTCGTTCTCAGGAAACACGATTTGCACGACTCTATTTGGTAATGCCGACTAGCCTTCCTCCGAAACGGTTTTACCACGGTTCAGCGACATCCACGTGATTGAAGAGGCGATGGCTGCTGCTTATTGTAACAGCGCTATGACAGTTTTGATATCACAAACACACTGCTTTCTTTAGTGTCTAAGGAGAACAGCATTGCGTCTTTACTAAATGTTGTAGATTCACTGATATAGGCATATAACAACGAAACAATGGAAATGATAACTTGTTTTGAATGCAATATTACCATCTCAAAATGCGGAATCAAAAATAACCTCGTACCTCGCTCTGTCCTCATTACTGCAGAAAAACACAGCAGAGAAAAAGCCCCTTAAGGCATTATTTCTGTTATAATGTACTTTGAAGAAATCTATTTTACTGAAATTCATCACCTTTTAACTATAAGCTGATTCTTCATTCCATAGAGTTTCCTCGAAAAACTGGATATCAATGCTATTCTTCTTACTGAATGATCATTTTTTTAAATAGCAATGATATGTGGAATTGGGGTAGCTCTTCATAGTAGAATCTAAGGAGACCTCATAGTTGTATAACATTTTGCCATTTTCAAAAGCATTTTGTATTAATTTAATTTATTGTAAATGAGTACAATGTCTGGAAATTAATTTACTCCAACCCGGTACTGATATCCTTCAATTCACCAGACAGTGAAAATTATATAACACATGTTGTTTCCCTCATTACCTTGGCTAACAGGAACCTCAGAGCTAATCCTGTGCTTAATTGTTGAAATTATTCCTAGAGAAAGAAGCATTTCTGTAAATCACTTGGTCTTATGCTAATGGTCCAGTTAAATATGACTTTTATAATTTATTAACTCAAATGCTCTTGGCACTAATTATAGAATAAACAATAAACAAATCTATCTAGTTGTGGCCTGTCAGATAAAAAGGGAAAATATTATTAAAGTTCTTTACAGAAGAGAAAACTGCTTAAACAATAGGTTTCCTTTATTACCCAAATCTAATTTACTTCTGAAAACATGTTGGATTTTTCATTATTTAAAATATTATAAAAAACATAACTTATTCCCCATTCACACAAAAACACCAACCAATTTTTTTCCAATCTGATTAAAACATTTTCAAACACCTATTTAACAAGTCACCAAGAATTTTTACACAATACAAAGCGTTTATGACACCAATTACCTAATTATTTAGTACTCATGAATTCATGGATGGATATGTTTTTGTGCTGTTTGTGCTAATACTGTTCAGTATTAGAGTAGACTTCAACACTATAAGAAATGTGTTCTATACTGTAAATAAACAATCTAGGAATCACTTAGATAGGATACTCAACTACCTTTCATGACGGAGCAGTCTCATTGCCCCAG
Source organism: Ceratotherium simum simum (assembly GCF_057802395.1). Lineage (NCBI taxonomy): Eukaryota > Metazoa > Chordata > Mammalia > Perissodactyla > Rhinocerotidae > Ceratotherium > Ceratotherium simum. The sequence continues at coordinate 46,591,760 of NC_141919.1, read as the reverse complement.
AACCATGAGGAGATTAAGGAGCTGTTGGGAGAGGCCAAGGTTCAGGACCTGGCGGACAAGGGCCAGGCAGGCAGATAAAACAAAGGCATTTATGAGCCTTGCTGCAAAGATTCTGTTCTCACCTCTTCCAAGGAAGAAGGAAAACGTATACCAACTTCAAAGAAGCCAGCTGTGCAGTTTCTGTATAACAGACATAGCAACAACTATTCATATACCATCATATCTGACAACAATTTGTTGCAAAACTTAACTGTTTGACAAGCTGTCCCTGAGCTTTAAATGAAGGGTCTTGTTCATCAAGGAAGTTATTGGGGACAAGTTCTGCTCTTGATCCTTTTAGGATCAGGGCTCAAGATTGCTGGGTTTTCTATAGCTCTATCGTCTATACCACTGTGAAGAAACAGCCCAAGGTAGAATTCCCTAAGTCCTAGATTTATGAAGAGAGACTGAATATTTTGCTGAATGAAGTCTAGGATGTCCAAGAATTTAATTATGCACTCCTGGAGGCTACAGGCTTGGAAGAGGGTGAGTACTGGAGTGGCTTGTATCTACATCACGCCCCTGGCCGCCAGGCTAATTGCCACCACTGAGCTGGTAAGCAGACCACCTGAGCTGTCCTCCCTACTGCCCAGACTCTCCTCTGTGCTCCTGGCAGGCTCCTGGACACTTTCTATTTTCCATTGAGTGTAGAAATCATCTTTTAAAACAAGCCAGATTATTACTTTACTATTTTTTTGACATAGTGAATTAGTTCTTTTACGCAAGTGGGTACATTCCCTTATTGATGTATAAGTCCACCTGAGTTCTCTTTTCCTGAGTGAGAACACTTGGAGCCAGGATATTTTAGTTCTCAGAAGGAAAAGTATGAATGGGTGTGAGCTGCATATAAGAACTTTTGTTTGCAATATTTTTTTGTGATGTTTACCAACTTTTTAAGCTTCTTTTGGGGAGTTCCCTTTGGAGTTAAATGTGATAATTCCCAGAGGGATTCTGAAAGTGTTGGTCATCATAGATGCCTGTAAGCCACCTATCTGTTCATTCCTGAGAGGCTGTTACAAAATCCAAAATAGTTTTATAATTATCAAGCCCAACAAACTAGCTTTGGAATCTGTGCTTCTATGACTGTGCAGGATCTCATTGCTTTGGCAAAAGTCCTTCCACTATGTGGTTTTGAATTGGAGCTTCTTGATAAATAGCTGCATCTCATATTGGTGATGATGTGTAACCAAAAGAGCTTTGTACTCCTAAAATGCTGTTACTAGTATTGCCTTTTTTTTTTTTTTCCCCCTGAGGAAGATTCACCCTGAACTAACATCTGTGTCAATCTTGCTCTATTTTGTATGTGGGTTGCCGTCACGGCATGGCCACTGATGAGTGATGTAGGTCCACGCCCAGGAACTGAACTTGGACCACCAAAGCAGAGCGTGCTGAATTTAACCACTAGGCCGTGGGGCCTGCCCACTAGCATTGCTTTTGATGCATAGCTTTGTGTAAGATGCAAGCCATTTACGGTCTTGATTAAGTTTTGGTCTGATTCTTGCAGAGACCACACATGTCCAGTTAGAAGTTTTGCTTTCATGATGACATTAGGGTCACTAAGATGTAAGTTTGACTGGCTGTTAGCTCTGCTAATGGCTCCTTCCTTGACTCGCACTTTCTGATTGCTTTCCCAGTTAACAAAGTTCATTCCAGGAAATGCATCTGAATTTGCAACTCTCAAACTGCTGTATCAAAGGATTTCTAACCTTTTTTTTCAGCCATTTTCTTCATTAAGCTGTACTTACCAAAGCCAGTGGATGCTCTACCCTTTGCTTAAAAATTAAATTTGTCCGCAGACATGACCTTCTACACCTCCAGGGGCTGCTATTCACAGCAATACGAGGGAATTTTGCCTATCTTATATCAGCCTCCCTACTGTAAGTTCAACTCTATGTGGACATCAAACATCTTTGTCTCATATTTTTATATATCAAAGGGTTACCATCACTTACTGATTGTGAAGCATTTACAGATACTTTTGCATCATGCTAGTGTAGATGGTCATTTTTGTCACTTTAAGGACTATAAAACGGGTAAATGTGGCTGAGGGGCACAAGTGATCCATACCAGAGCCCAGCTGGTTTCCCAGGTGATTGGGTAGGACAGACATGCTCAGTCCCCTACTTCTTGGTCTTATCTGTCCTGGAAGGAACAGAGTTTAATTGTTATGTTTGGAAGTTGTAATTATTGGGTTGTTGAGACAATGCTATGACACTATACATATGAATATAAAAGGCAATAGATATATTTTATGTGTTCATAAAGGAAAATGATAGTTTTATACCAAAAGCATCGATACCATGTATTCCTAATGAATTAATTTTATAGCCCTGATCTCATATATAGCACAAAAATATAGTTGGATTTCTTTGTTTATTATCCAGCACTAAAGCCTGCAATGAACATTTAAAATAATCTATTTAACAATTAGATGAAATGCATTGTAGGCTGGCTCATGATTCTGTTATAGAATGTATTCTAATAGGAATTGATTTTTCTTATGATATCACTAAGGGAAAAAGTCAATATTTATATTTCTAAAGAACTATCCAAGTAAAACACTGGCTTATTATTTGGCAAAAAGTGAAGCTTTATTGCATCTCATAGTTAAAAAATGGAATAATTTTTATGATCAGATCAAATATTTTTAGCCAGTTTTATTAAACAGACTAAGTCACTTGATTATGCTCCCTGGGACCCTGTGACCAAGACAGTGACTTGAGTATTCTCTTTCACTATACAAAGAATCCAGCCCAGTATTTTGATATAAACCTCTGTACCATTGATCAGGTATGAAAAAAGAAATAGCCAAATTCATTGCTCAATAAGATGCCATTGTAACATCCTTCCCTCTCAAGTATATGCTATCTTTAGGACCTCACCAAAAGTCATGGTAACACATTTAAAAGTATCATTAACCTTTGGGTTCTTTGAGCTATGTATAGAATGGAAAATTTTAGTTTTAGTTTTATAAGTATTCACTGTATGCAATGCAAATGAATACATGATGACATGTAAACAAAAGATATATAAAATCCTTCTCTCTTTTTTTTAAAGCACTCTGCCGGCACTTTATGCGCAAGTATCCCATTTTAGCTAATATCTTTATGTTTAGCAGTCCAAATTCCTGTAAATATCATAGTTCACCATTAGCTATTAGCTGGTTACAAGAATTTGTGCAAACATACAGCACATGCACATTCAAATATCACACTACAACTCTATTTAAGGTTCCCCTATGTGATCCTGCTTCCTTAGTTTCTGCTTCAGTCTCTGGGTCCTTGAAAGATAGTCCATAGATGAAGTTATTATAGTCAACTACATATCACTCATTTTCATAATACATTGAGTAATGCTTGTTTCCCTAAAGAGAAATGCTGTTTGTTTTATTTATCATAACCAACAAGCAAGTGTTGAATACCCACCATTGCTATTGTAGTGTGACAAGTGCTGCAAACCTTACCAAGTGTAAGACTAGAGAGCAAGACTACAGACTGAAACTGATTCCCCTAACCCTGAGAAATTAATTACATTTTAAAAATTGATAGAATGACTAGGCTAGAAAAAGTTTTCTTTGAGTCCAGACTAAAACATTCGCAGGGATGGGAAGAGGAGAACATTATTTTAGTAAAGCAATTTATTTAGTAAATCTATGCAGAAAAACACCCACAATATGGAGATAGGATGAAGGAAAGATGCGCACTAGAGTGAAAAGACTGAGGTCAATATATACTACAGGAAAACTGTGAAGTGTGATATTCTGTATTTCTTCCTCAGAATTGGTCAATCTCTTTAATATTGAGTGGCATCCACTTAACTTCCCACAGTTTTTCTCTACTTTCCTATGTCATCGAGTGAGAGTTTTCCTCACCTGTTTAACTGATAAACAGGGAGCCTGAGGCCAAACGAGTATTGGTAGATAACAGTGGAGTAACTGATTTCCTAGAACCAATATTGACTATGGGTGCTTACGGATACCCCTTCTGATGGTGATGGGGTTAAGCAGGTTTTCAGGCAATGACTCTGTGAATTTACCCATAGAATTAGTTAATAGGGCCTCTTCAAATGAAACTATACATTTTAAAGAAAATAACTGGTTCAAACGTCATTCCAAATTTATAAACCACATCTCCAGTGCCATTTCACACATGAAAAATCAGTAATAGAATCATTTGTGGGATTATTATTTCACACAGATTTTAACTTGGAATCTTTTTTGCTGACAGTTTTGAAAATAGGATTTAAAACTATCTTTCTGGAGTAGTTGAGATGGAGCGCTGACGGACTAGATAACCCCTATTTCTTCCCAACCATACTTTTCATATTGTGACCTGTCTTCCAAAGCCATTTAAGAAATTCATTAACTTAAACCTTGGTTAGTGTAATTATGCAGTTGTGAAATAGTGCACCTTATACTCTGTTCTTCTCTTCTTTGTCGACAAGTCCTCGCTTTATCAAAACTGAGAAAGTATAGCCATTACTCTGAAATAGCAGCTCCAAAATAGCACAAGCTTAAGCACAAATGAAAAGAACAAGTAGTCATTCCCCTAGTATGGATTTGCTGTAAAATGTATTTGCAAGCAGTTTGACTTAGTGGAGGATTAAAGAAAGAAAGAAACTCTGAACCACACGGGAAGATTTAATGGCAATGAACCACGATTGATGATAATTTTGGCAAAATAAAATCTAAGCTACATACTTCAGTGAATTATGTTAAATATGAGTTGGTTAATTATAAATAGCTCATTACTTAGCAAGAGAACAGAAAATAAAAGTGCGCTCTTATCTAGAGAGCACGTTAAATGTCTTTTCAATATGTGTTTCTTTTAAATAAATCTGTAGTTTAGACTATGAAATTGATATCACTCTGTGAATACACACTCACAAACACACTTTCACTGCTAACTACAGATATCATTGTTGAAATCCTATAACATCGGTATTTTTGTGCTTTCTAATTTGAAATATCCACCATATTGATTTTATCACCTATTTTTTAACAGTGAAGTTTTGGAGTTCATTGTTAACAGCAGCCATGATAATTGACATTTAAACAGGGTGTCCATACTGATTCGTTGTTTCCTAAAATTTAAGCTTCTCCCTAGAAATTTGAAAATTATGTTAGCTGCTGGTTAACTTTTTCATTTTGTTATAAAAACACACAGTGTTCATTGAGATTAAATATGTCAGTTTTAGGAATTTGAGTTGTTGCACAATGAAGTGAAAACTCATTGTAACGCTATAACACTGGCTTTGGAGTCAGAGAACTGGGTTTAAATCCTGACCCAACTACTTCCTGGTCATAGGACCTTGAGCAAGTGAATTTTAATTTTTGATTAAAAGATACACATTTCTTTGGGGGCTTGACTTATAAGAGAAGTTGTAAATGCCGTCTTATGGAACCTGAGAGCAATAGTCAGACCTCTTGTGAGGAAATGAAGACACTAGAAATTTAGAAATACAGGCAACTACTGTGGTTCATCTGTTTCATTCTTCTATCTCTCTACAGACCAATTTGTTCTATTTTGTAAAATAGATGGAGGGCAGAGCAGGACCACCCAAAGGGATTGAGAGGGGCAATTAACAATGTCATGATGACCTGGGAAGAAGCATCAGAAAGTATCTACCACGCATGAGCAGAGTGTCCTCATTTGCCAAATAGGGATAATAGGACCTTCTCTGTGAGGCTGCAGTGGGGATTAGTAATGATGTGTATGAAGCACTTCTGAGCCAGCACATAGTAGGTGCTTAATTAATAATAGCTTTACTATCCTTCTTATTCTTGGCTAGAAAATATAAAAACATCTAATTACTGCACAATGTAGCTTCAGAATTAACTGAATTCTTGATCTTCTGAGGAATCATACAGTCTAATAGAAGAAAGAGAGATCATGTCTGAAGCAGGAAATATAATTAGTATTTGTTAATAACTGTGGATAGTTGTCCCTCTAAGCAAGTCAAACTCCACACAAGATAGCAAAGATGATATGTGAGTGGAAGATTCAATTATCACCTTAACAGAGCATAGTTCTGTTAGATCACGTGGTGTGTTATGAGTGGATGAGTGGTCCAGGGCCAATAGATAGGACTGGGGCATTGAGAGAGGGCTGTGGTAGATATCCACTTTGTTTTTGAAATCCAGTATTCATTCAGCTCTCTTTTGGAGGAACAACTCATATTTTTCTATCTTATTCCACGTGCATGTGGACATGTGTTTTCTCCCATGCTTCTACTCCAAAGGTGGGTCTGTGACTCAGGCCTGTGTAAGAAGAGCACTCATTCTTCTGGCCACAGGGATTGGTGCAGGAATGGACATGTGGTCCAAGTGAAGCCAATAAGGCTTAATGAGACTTTGCAGGGGCTGTCCTGAGAGAGGCACCGTGTTTTCAGCTGCATTCAACCTGGGAAAATATAGCACTGACCTTGCTGACAGCCATCTTGCTATGACACAAGGCCTGAAAATGAACCCAGCACAGAAAATAGAGAGCTCAGAACTGGAGAGGACCTGAATCCTGATTACGTTTATTGAGTCTTTGCATGAACCCTGAGGTTTGAAGCTCCCCACCCAGACTTTTCAATCACATGTGTTGATGTCTCCCTCATTTGTTTAAGTTTGATTGCATTTTCTGTCAAGTTATATTCAAATGTTTCCTCACAATCCAGCAGGGTTATCCAGCCCTGGTTCCTTTGTTTGTGTGTCCCACTGAATAGATACTAACTTTTCAATGTCTCAGTTTTCTCCTTTGTAAAAGGAATAAACAATATCTACTTTTCAGTTCACTCAGAAGCCAAAGCTGCCCAGGAAGTGTGCCTGACCCAGAAACTTCGAGCTTCACTGGTTATCAGCCCCACTGTGGAATAGGATTTGACAAGCGTGCGAACTGAAGCTGAGACCCCTCCCCTCCCTCACGCACACATTAAGTCAGGTACTCAAAAATGACAATCTTGAACTGAAAGGAGGAATTCTTGCCAAGTGAACCAACAAAAAAGGCAGTCCATCTCTGTTGGAACTTGGTGGAAAAAATTAATATTTTTAATATGAAAAAGCTTCCCTAATATAGTATCCGTTGCCCTCCTCTCGTGGAGTCCTGGGATTTGAATTATACCTTACTCTCAGTCTATGAAACCCCAATCCAAGAAAAAACATTAAAATGTTTCCATGCTGGTCATGCTCCCTAGCTAGCTAGGGTTGCCGGATTTAGCAAATAGAATATAGGATGCTCAGTTAAATTAGAATTATTTCTAATTGCCTATGGATATATACATAAAAAAAATGTTGTGTGGTGCATACTTATGCTAAAAACACAATTTGTTGTTCATCTGAAATAAATTAGAAATAAATAAATTACATACCTCTTTTCTTAATTATATTTTCATGAGATCTGGTTCTCCTTAACAGTTCCATGTTTTGCAGAATTTGCTTATAAAATTTCTTGCAATTACAATCTATGTTCCATTTATATTGTAACAGAGCTCTACAGTGATCACATACAACTTATTTAGTTGTTTTGTCCATTGAACATTCATTAATGAGAAAACATGCTCAACATTAGCATTATGAGCCAGTATACTGAATATATATTGGCATAAAATTAACAACTCTAAGAATTATTCTTCAAATTTGATACCATCTTTATGTCATAACTTGCTTTCCCATTTTTCAGTATTCCTCTGTATCTAGTGGTCAATGGCTTTTATTGTCCAGTAGCAAAAAAAATAGCAGTGTCATGAGTTTTTATTTCCTTCCTCTTCAATACTGCAAAGGGTGATTCTACATGTTCTCAGCCTGGTGATTATTTAATAACATGATGTAAAAATTGAATTGTTCAGGAGATGAGATCTATTCCACAGAAAAAATCATGGCAACAACCACAATAATTATTTATTTCGCACTGGAATTTATTTTCCTGTTCATAAATAATAGTGTTCATTTTAATAACAGCCTTGAAATTTAAAGGGATAAATTTTTTGTCAGTTCTTTCTTTAAGACATTCCATTTTTTTTAAGCAACAGAGTACTTTAATAACTCTGATTTTCTTTCAATTTGCTGAAGAGATATTGAGAACTATGAGCAAGAAATAAGTAGGCTTCACTCAATGGATTATTAAAAATGTTAACAAGAATTTGGGGGCCTTTTCAGAATTAAAGTATGATTTCTGTGCTTCAAATAAATTGAGCTGTTCTCAACTGCATTTGTTAAAGAGGGACAACAGGTTTTTGAATGTGAGAATTGAAGAATACTGAATGTAAACAAAATCACAAAAATTCTTTACTCGGTTCGAACAGTATAAATGAAGGAAGCGAACAGTTTCATCACGATTAGTTCAGTGTCAGTAGGAAGGATATCAAATACTGTTTCAGCACTATAATGCAGAACACAGGCAGAACAGCCAGCACCTTCTATAAAATCATTCAGATTTTGCTTCACCTTTGAATAAACATCGTCTGTACCTTAGATAAACATCCACCAAAATTTGTATTTGTTTATATCCACCAAAAGGAGTACATTTTTTTCTTATTAACTCCTAATTCAGTATAAGAGCTTCTGCACAAAACTTGCCATTGTTTCTGAAGTCTTATCTCCTTTTTCAGGAGAACGATGTTGTATCCATGGCTATGCCATAAAAGGTAAGGCATTTAGATCTTTGATAATCTCTATATAGTAAACGGAGAAATTGCATTTTTTATTTTTCAGTAGATTTCATTTTGACACTTGACAATTTGCTTGCAATTCTGGAATCTTCTGGTAGCAGCACATTCAGTAATTTGAACTGTGAAACTGATATACGTAGTGGATGGCCATTACAACTTCTGTTGTGATTATTTTATCTTCTGAATTTTGTTATTAACCATTTTTCTTTGGTACTAATTGAGAAAATCATACATCTCTTATGCTTAGCTCTATTATATGCTAACTTATATCTGACTTTGCATTGTTTTTGATACTGACTGAACAACTGTATTCTGCACAAAACTTCAAAAGCACTTTTTCTCGTTTAGTAATAGTCCAGTGTTCAAAAAATTCATTAAAAAATGTGTATTTGTGTTTTGACAAGGGTTGTGTTGTGCTCATATATACAGAAATAAAAATTAGGTAATATCAACCACTACAAGAATTGAAAAGGTAGAATGTGATGATCTCATGTGAAAGTGTCAGCGTGTCTGTCAATCACAAGTCCAATTCGAAACTAAGCCTAAACAGGAGTGAACCATTGAAAAAGATTGTGAACTAATAATAATTGAAATTGACAGCTGGTGCAGACTTCTCAGTGCAGTCTCTTTGACTGCAAAGAAGAGCTGTATATACAGGCACAGTCTCCTCTAATGAAACCAGACTGAATTTATATAAAGACTACGTAAATGTATGTAAAGCCTGGTGTTCAAGGGTTGGTGGACTTTCAGAAGCTGGAATGTTTAGGGATTGGTGCACTTTAGCTGTGTTAGTGTGGTCACCAGCGTAAAACTCCTATTGATGGCTGACTTTCAGAAGCACGACCACTGGAATGAAGCTGTCGTGATTGGCTGAGTTTCACAGCACGTAAGTTGATCAGAAGTGCAATCCTTGGTCAACACACACATACATGCACACAGAATATTCCCTCACTGGAAGAAACTTCTAGAATATATCTATTGGATGGATGTGTTCCAAGTGACAAAACAACTGACATTCATTACAAGAACATACCAACAAATGCCAGCTGCTCAAGTTTCCTCGTTGCTGCCTTACCAGTTCCTTGGCATCACCTTCAATACCACCTTCTACCAATTTTTAAGAACAGAGGAGCTATGTTGCTGCCTTTTCTCTCTCCCTATCCAGCCGCTGAATTGATTTATTCATCTATTTAGAGTGTGTAAGGGGCAGCAGGAATCTATTTTGTTTAAGGGGAAAAGAATGTTTACGTTATAAAAGGTTAAAGTGTTACTCCTGGACAGTCTTTACACACTACTACTGAGTGAAAAATACCAGAATTTGGAATGTCAAAGTGAGTCATGGCTCAGTTTGCTTTTTGAAATCCCAAATTGTTTTCCTTGCTTACTGCCCAGAGCTTGCTGAATACTGATCATCAAAATATAATAAAGATATCTTTTCCTGCATCCTCTGATAAAGGACTGTTTGAATGCCAAAGTGCTGCGAATTCTTGACCTTAAACATGCTGTGCACCTCAGTGGATTTAGCAGACAGTATAACCATACAACATTCTATTTCTTCAGTTAATGTGTCATTTTTTTTCCCAGGGTAGCAGCGATTTTTATGCCAAAAACAGCAAGTGGGAAAGAACTAGAACAGACTTACCAGGATGGTCCTTCTATAGAGATCTCTTATTTGTCAGATGTCTATTCAGCATGTCTGTGTGTGTCTGTGTGTGTCTGCATGTGTGTGTGTGTGTGTGTGTGGTGGGAGTGGGGGTGTGGTCATCAGGGGCAATTGGTGTAAGAGAATTGCATAAGTTTTAAAAAATAGAGACATTGCTGAAATTGTAACTTCTAAGGCTTTTCTAACGTAGTATTGAGGGCTAATTTCATGGCTTTTGTTTATTTGTTATTTCGAGGATAATTATAAAGAGAATGGCTGTTTCTCACAAGCATAACACTAAAGTAATGCACAGAAGTTTTGGATTTAACTCTTCACTGTCCTGACATACTTTAAAGAATTGAATTCTGTACTGGTACTCAATGCTCCACCCACCCCAAAACCCCTCTCCCAATTACTAGATTTATAAAAACAAAGAAACAAGGTATGATGAATGACTCTGTTCCATGTGGCTCAAAGACATACTCACAATCTGTGCTGCTCTTTCCTTATGGCCATTAGGCCATGGATCTTTAACTGTCCATCTATCTTATGAAAACCAAGACCAGCTCTACAGCTCCGGGTGAATCTGAGTAGTGTTGACAGCCTGCCCACCTTCACAGAAGTGATTTTGGGTGAGGTATGATCACATTTATATGGAGCTTCCCTCTTTGGCTTAGAACACCGAGTGATATCTAGATAGGAGATGCTTGGTATTTCTTGACTCTTTCTGTCTTGCCATTTCTCCTGTAAACCAGTTCACCGTTATTTATGGAAAAAGCATATTAGAGAATCCAATACAGATCAGCAAAATCTGATTGCAGTGGGCCTAGAAGAGAATCAACAGCGAAGAACTAGACTGATAACGTTCTTGATGTATATTACCTCTCACTAGGTAGTTTTTATGTTTTTGTAATTACTTCATTCATTAAAATATATTAACCCAGTGACTTGGGCAAGGTCATATAATATTTTGAGCAAAATAATATAATTGTTAAAAATCTTTAGACTCTTTTCCAGCTTTGTTTCCCACCTCACCTTCCTTACTACCCAAACATGACTTGTAGATGTTATTTATTACTTATGGATACAAATTTTCTTTCATAAGTTCACAGTTTAGCATGGTAGACAACCAGCACTAAAGTGCTGATTTGTCAGTGATGAATGGCCAGTGTGGTTTCATTAATACTAATGGAAAACGAGTATAGTTTTACATCATTACTCTTCCCCCAGAAATGCATCTTCTTAAACCACTGCAGAGCAATACACATTTTTCTCAGGGGCTAAGGGAGTAGGGGTGGAGCCAGGAATCAGGAAAGCATCAGGGTGGAGGCCAGAAATCAGGAAAAAGAAACCTCACATTACGTCATGCTAATTCTCAGGATTCTCACCTTGTCCAGTCCCTTGACCTAAGGTCTAATGTGGCGCATCTATAAAGGATGGATAGTCAAATTGAAGCCCCAATGTACTGTGGAGCTTTTGGCGCCCTGTGGAAACAAAAAGGAGCTTTTATTATTTAAACATTGATTTCCTAATAAATGCATCTTAATAAAATAAATCCCATTATCTTTGTTTCATGTTATCTTAAATTCATTCTTTCAACTATACATTTATGTGATGTCATTCTCAGATGGTATCACTTAGATGCAGCACCATAGCTAGAAAACAAACAACCTCTTAATCTCCAAGCCACACAGGAGATCTTAGCTTAACCTATTATATTCACTTTTAAAAATAGGTTATATCTACATTTAAACTAACTATGAATCTGTACACATTTTTCCTAAAATAGCATGTTGACCTTCAGGGAGGACCAGCAAGTCACAGTTAAGGTTATACTGAGGAATGTTAATTAGCATTCACCGAGAAACCTAAGGAAGACAAAGATTGATCTTTGTACTTAGAGTAGAGTAGTTGGTTTTAACAGAATTTATAACTATAATGTCCGACAACAGAAGGACATTCTTCTAATTTAAGTTAAAATTGTTTCTCTTTCAGTAGGAACGTGCACTTATTTAAAAGCAAGGAAATTGTTTTTCCTAGTCACCAATACTGCCATGTTATAAGTTGGGCTTTGTAAGGAAAGTCTTATTTTGATTAAAAATTATACAGTACAAAATAAACAGAAACAGAAAGTATAAAAGAATAGTTTCCATGGTACCATTAATTGACGTTTAACCTCTAACTATAAAGCCACTCTACAGTGTCATACTCTGAAATTAAAGAATCATCTGCAGGCAAAGATTAATTGGGTAAATTTAATACAATTCTTAAACCAGACTACAGAATGGATGAAAGCTGTTGAGAGACTCAAGCAAGCAGATTTTGAATTTGCTACCACCGTCCCCCTCCTACCCTGTGCACCAACCTGCAGCCATTTGAGAATGCCTCTATGCTTTTGACACATTTCTTTTAGGATGTGGTTCAAAACTCTCAGTAGCCTGGAAGCAGAGTGTTTCTCAGTAATGTGTAGATTGCCCTTATAGGCCCCATCTCTCATCATTGCTTTCCATTAATGTCCCATTCCAGCCACATCCAAGTTTTTACCCTCTGCTGAATGTAGGGCAGATCCTAAGGTACCTTCCTACTCCTTTGCCTGCTGTTTCCAAGGCCAGGAATTTCTTTCCCTCCTCTTCACCGAACGAAAGCTTTTGTTGGGACTGGCCCCGCGGCTTAGCAGTTAAGTGTGGGCGCTCCGCTACTGGCGGCAGGGTTCGGATCTGGGCGCGCACTGATGCACCGCTTGTCCAGCCATGCTGAGGCGGCGTCCCACATACAGCAACTAGAAGGATGTGCAACTATGACATACAACTATCTACTGGGGCTTTGTGGGGAAAGGGAAAAAAAGAAATGATGGAGGATTGGCGATAGATGTTAGCTCAGGGCCGGTCTTCCTCAGCAAAAAGAGGAGGCTTGGCATGGATGTTAGCTCAGGGCTGATCTTCCTCACAAACAAAAAAAAAGAAAGAAAGTTTTTGTTTCTTCCATAAGCTGTCACCTTCTCTGTGAAGTCTTAATCAGGTTCTCCATTCAAAATTAGCTCTCATTTTCTTTGTGTTCTCATAGCAGCTGGGTGAAAATCTGTTCACTAGTTTGACTCCCCAATTAGACGATGAATTCCTCAAAAGACAAACTGTATCATCATCTGCATATTGCCTTGTGTTGTTTGGCATTTATTGGTTGTGTTTCACTTTGAGTAATGAATGAATATTGCACCTATTTTATCTTGTTTTCTAAATGATACTCCTTATCTATGTCTAAGCTTTAATTATGACAATATTTTACAGCAGTCCAAAAATATTGGAAAAAGTCATGAAACCTAACTTCTTACGTTGACTCCACTACATTGGATGATCTTGAAATGTCATTTTAAAAGGCTTCCTGCCTCATTTTATTTTTATTTTTTTCAGCTTTATTGAGATATGATTGACATATAACTGTGTAAGTGTTAAGTTATACAATGTGATGAGTTGAAACATGCATATATTGTGAAAAGGTTATCAAAATAATGTTAATTAACACGTCTATCACTTCACATAGTTACCATATTTTTTGCATGGTAGGATGAGAAGCCCAAGATATTAAGCAAGTTGCCTTATGTCCCTCAAATTAGGTAGAGATGGAGCTGGCATTTGACTTCAGGTGTCATGACTCTGGAGCTATTTCAGATCTTTCTTAGGGAATGTTTTGAGGATTCATGTTACCACCTCCTAAAATTTCAATATCTGCCCATGTAGAGTTATAGCTACTTGTCTAGAATATTCACCTGAATAGAAAAAAAGTTACAGATAACAGAGTGGGTTCTCTTCATGGTGATCTCCCAAGAATGTGTACTTTCATCCAGTTCTCCACTGCACTGTCAGATTTGGCTTCATCCGTTCAATAACAAGGAATTGAAAACCAAAAGTAGCAGCTACTGTTGAACACAAAACAACATCAAAGCCATAGTCAACATTAGTTCTGAGTCTGCAAGGCGCAGTGGCTCTCTTAGAAGATGTAAAGACACACTCTAACTATAACTTTCAATGTATAGAAACAAAAGGCTGAGATGTAAAGTGGTTTCTAGCAGTTTGGGTAAGTCACAAATTCCTTTTAGAATCTGATGAAAACTATGTACGTTTTCGCAGAACTAAAGTTGTTATTGGAATTCAATTATTGTTCAACTTAAATTTACCCTATAATTGCTGGGTGTAGGTCTATACCTTAAAGTACGCCCATAGTGCATCTCAGCTCTCCGTCTCTCTGTCTGTCTCTCTCTCTTTTTCTCACACAAACACACACGCGCGCACACACACACACTCTCACTTACTCATAAACACATATTTGTTTTGTGAACGTATTTAGGCTTAGAAATCTGTAGTGAAAGCTACATTGCATTCTATCTGTCTATGATTTTTATATAAATATTGGATTTTCATTAAGTATCTATTAGTGAATCAAGGGGGCTATTAGCTTGTGAAGACAATCACTTTAATTTTTGTATCAATAGTGACTTTAAGAAATTAAGAATTTTGGGGAAATAAGGGACCACTTCGAAATTGAATCTTAATTTTTTATGCTTCTATAATGTGTGTTTCTTGTTTTTTTCTGTTCATGAAAAATTGTTGATGCAATATTTTAACATCAAAAGGTGGATATTTATAAATATTTGCAGTCTATTCTTTATTTTCATACTTCATTTGTCAAGTAAGTGGGTCATCTGTTTTCCGATTCCCAGAATATAGATAGAAATCGCTTACTATTCTTGAGAACAAGTAGTAAGATATCTAAAACTATACCTCTGCTATGATAATTTCTTTCTGTAAAACTAGCTCATAAATCATTCTAGCTGCTAGCAGAAAACAATAATGTGACAAAAAGTTTCAAATGCTTAAGGCCTATGACATTTTACACTACAGTGTTCAGGGGACTAGACATGTTCCTGCAGTACCTTTTGACAAGAATATTGGCAAATTCTTGGGAAATTCAGGAAATTTCATTTCCTTAGAAAACTTAATGACAAGAATTTGGAGTATGAGTCAAATTTTGAGGTAGCACAGCTGTAATATAAAGTTCCTTTACTGGACTTCTGGAATCTTGGTGTGAGGATGCTCTTTGTGCATTTTAATTGAAAGGTGCCAAGATGGGGTCGAATTGTTGTACGTGTGTAGAAAGTTTCATTTGGTGGATAAAATATAGCAAAGCTGAAGGAAATTCCATTTATACATCAATAATCTGGATTTTTTCTGAGTTGCCTTAATTTTATTAAGCTTAATTAAGATTATTTAGGTTACTGTTTCATTGTTCTTCCGCTTGAAACAATCCATTCAGTTACTTCTTAGGAACAGGAAAATAAATTTCTTCAACTATTTTACCAGCAAATATTGAAAAACTTGCTGTGGAATATACTTTCAGGATATGAAAGCTGTGGAATATGCACAATAAGATTAAATACAATGACTCTGTCTTGAATCAAGGCCAAGGAAATTTGGTTACTTAGGCAGTAAAATGGCATCTTGGTCAAGTAATCGTACTTTCAAGGACATCTCAAATCATGAACTCCAAAGGGCAGTGTTATATTGAGTGTCTAGTGTTCCTTGAATAAAGGTGAATGTATTTATCTTGTAGAGGTTATCAGGATTCAATTATTGCACTAAGTATTCAGGTATGAGTCTAAGTTAGGCAGAGCCGTTCTCAGGAAGCTGTTGGACTGAAGTTACTATCAGAGAGCCCTTCATAGACAGGGATGAATCATGGGGCAGTTTGCTATTCAAGAACACTGGTAGAAAGATGTCCCCATGCTCCCTCAAAGCCATCAATTTTGAGTTTGTCTGGCTGCAAGTCAGCTGATATATAATTATAACCTACTGAGGTGATCACACCTGTTGCTTTGTGACTTAGGACAGGGCACAGACCATGAAGAGCAGCATTGTTGTTATGCTTCACAGATCAGTTGGTACTAGGCTTAAAAAAGTAATGGCAGGTTATATGACCCTGCCTTTGATGGTTTTTGACTACGGAAGAGTAACTTCATACATGCAAGTTGTATCTAGGCACAATAAGGACACAGGAAATCTTCATGCCTCAATACGTTGTCCTTAAATTTGACCCATTATAAATCAGTTCCTTTTGGTAAAATAAATATTGTCCTGAGAGGTATAATCCAAGGATAGTGGCAAGTCATGAGCTTTAATATAAAATATGACTTAATTAGATGCTTTCCTTGTGGAATTAGGAATTATGATGAGGGAAGAGAGAATACTGACTATCGTAAGTCTGGAGAGAGAAAAGTCCTGGAGGAATATGAGGGCTGAAGGAGGGACCTACATGCTAAGAATAGGGTTTACCCAGGTTGACAGCGTGGTGCAGAGTCAGTGTGTCGTACACAGTCTTTTTGTAATATTCAAGTCACATGTGAGGACCACTGCCTGAACTTACACAAGTTATTTAACTTCTCTGAGCCTCAGTTTCGTAGTTTATATAATGGGACTGGTGATCGTTGCTATTTTACAGGATTGTTTTATGAACTGGAAATTCTGTGTGTAAAGCATTTGGTGTAAGAGGACTCAGCATGTGGTCATGATTCTTATTCTGTGTGTGAGTTTATAAAGTGCTTCCTTATTAGCTAATCTCTGTATGAGGAGTGTTCTGCTCCATATGAGCAGCCAACCCAGTGTATGGAAGACGAGTAATTAAAACCATATGTGTTACAAAATTTTCAGCCTCATTCTAGAAGAGGGAGCCTCTGAAGGAATACTTTTATTGTCTGTCAGCAGTTGTTTGTTAGGAAACTGACTGTTCTTGTGAACTTACAAAGTTTTTAAAATAAGTTTCATTCTCTCATCCTCTCCCCCCAAGAGGAAAATATTCTAAGACATAAGCAGTCACAGGAATATTTCTTTTTTTTTCTTTTTTTTTAAAGAGTTGTCTATACTTGCTGTCTCTGAGGACTCTCCTCCCATTTTCGTTTGTTCTTACTCCAAGGAGGCTTCTTTTTTCTTTTTGAGGAAGATTGGCCCTAAGCTAACATCTGTTGCCAATTTTCCTCTTTTTTGTGCCCTTTTTCTCCCCAAAGCCCCAGTAGGCAGTTGTATGTCATAGTTGTACATCCTTCTAGTTTCTCTATGTGGGGTGCCACCTCAGCATGGCTTGATGATCGGTGTGTAGGTCCCTGCCCAGGATCCAAAGTGGCAAACCCCGAGGTGCCGAAGTGGAGCCCGTGAACTCAACCACTACGCCACCGGGCCAGCCCTGAGGATATTTCTTTACGATACCTTAAATTTATACAGCTTCTTTCTTCCAAATTGCTCAAATTACTTCACATATCTTGCCTCATTTATTTCTCTAATATTTTTCTAACATTCCAATGATACATTTAGGACTATCTTGATTTATCAATCTAATCCACTCAATTCTGTAATTTTTTCCATTTACTTTATCATTTTGAATTTTTAAATTTTTATTATTCTCTTTTTTCAATTGAATATCAGTAGAACTTTTTCTTCAGCTGATTAGATGTTACAGCTTAACATTAAGGATCTTGTTAAGCACATTATACTCTACATGTTAGTGAGTATGATCCATGTCTACCTAGAAACAGCTTATGCAACCTTTCCAGAAATAACAATAGAAAACCTGGCTTTATGATATGAAAAACAATGAAGAAATATTTTTAAATGTTGGTTCTAATGTTTGGCCAAATCCATAAAAAACCATAAAAAAACCTGACTAGTAGATGCGGTTCTGTAGTAGATGTGCTAAGGCAGAGAGCGTTCCCACAACAAAAACCCACACTGCTAATCCCCAAGTATAAAGTCAATCCCCATCCCACAGTGAGCTTTGCATAAACTGCTTCAGGGGCCTTGGCTTTATTCATGGAAGTTACATGCTGCTATACACTGCATGTTTGTGTCCCTCTCAAATTCGCACGTTGAAAACTAATCTCCAATGTGATGGCATGTGGACATGGGGCTTTTAGGAGGTAATTAGGTCATGAGGGCTCCGTCCTCATGTTTGGGATTAGGGCCCTTATAAAAGAGACCTCAGAGAGCTCCCTTGCCCTCTTCCACTGTGTCAGGACACATTGGAAACACCACTATCTATGGAACAGGAAGAGGGCCCACCAGACACCAGATATGCTGCTGACTTGATCTTGGACTTTCAAATCTCCAGAACTGTGAGACGTAAATGCACTCTATGGAATTTTTCTTACAGCAACCCAAAAGGACCTTAGTCCTCTGATAAAACTTGGAACACTAATAATGTGAACATTCAGAAGGAAAGTTGAAAATACTAAAATGGATACTTTCCCTACCTGCATAAAGAGTAATACAAGAAGATTCCTCTTTAATTTTTCATCATCTTTGTTCCAGAGCAATTTCCTCCTTCTTCACTACATACTTCAAGAAATGTTAAGCGTGTCTTGTACCATAGCTCTATTTAATACTAATGTTCAGGTTGCAATGCCAATGGTTTAATAACATATTTGAGGAAAAGAAATGTTAGCATCTCAAATAGACAGAGTTCCATAAAAGCTGTGATGTAGTGGAAATTATCTAAACCATGTCCTGTTTGTCCAGTTATGAGAAATGATATGTGATAAAGTCAATTATTATGATTTTGCGTCTATCACTGTGTTGTACTATAAGTCAATGATGCCCACAGGAGCTATCAAAATGTTTACGCCTCTTTGTTCCTACACTAAATGGCCTCGGATGTCTGGTTCTTAAGTATTTATTTCCTCTGCTTGTTGTGGTCTCCCTTCGCTCAGTCTTCTTCATCACCATCAGTTTGTTAACTATCCCTGCTACCTGTTTTCACTGGCTGGTTTATAGGAGTCCCCCACTCTTTTGTGATTTTCCAATTCATTTATTTTGCGAGATGGGAAATCAGGTTTACTTGTTAAAATTGACTATAAAATAGAAGTAAGTAGATTCAGAGTAAGAACTGAGTGAGGAGGGAAAAGTAAAGAAAATCTCAGATACCTCCCATGTTTCTAATCTAGAAATACTTATTAGCTCTCTTTTTAAATGGAAAAGAATATTGAATATAAAATGATCACTGGAATATAAACAACTTTACAAATCAGTCATGTTTCTTGTTTTCTGCATGGAGTTACTTTAAAGCATTTATAAAGAAGAATCAATAAAGAAGTAATGCATTTACTTACAAACTGAACATTATTTAAAACTGAAAGATTAGGGCCAAAAATGATTTCATATCAATTATTAGTTTCACAGAACTATGGTTGGCTACTTTTAAAAAGTCAGTAACTTTTTAAGTGTTGGCAACAACAAGCTATCAAAAATTTTTTATATGAAAGCATACCATTTCTGTATAAACGTCAGGCATTTTATTTTAGGTGCAAGATGTTTTTATTGAAAGAAATGAAGTGATTTTACCCATTTACGTTAAAAGCTGTGCAAGGCATGCCATTATCCTTTACTTGTTTATTTGTTACAAACTACTTTCATTTTATTAGCCAATCAGCCAGGTTGGAACATAATTTTTTAGAATTGCACCCCTTGCAGGCACTTCTGAAAATAAAAATGTCAGCTTATTAAGATTTTTAGGCCTAAAACATCAATTACCCCAAATACAACATCTGAGAGAGCAGTTTTCTAGAATGTTGTAATCTGCACAGGAATGCATGTGACATTACACCAATGGTATGAAAATCACACGCTTATTTAGCGTGAAAAGTTATATTATCCTGAAAAGTTATATTAAAATTGATTTACGGCAAATTCTACTAACTGTGGGACCCTGGGGTAATTATGTCACCGGAGCTGGCCGGTAAGCACAGGTATAGCCATGCTCACTGATAAAATATTGAAACTGCCATCCTGGTAGAAAAAGTAGCTACAGCCGTAAGCCTCTTGAAGTTCCTCCCCCAATATTTTCCTGGCTATCCCAGTTCTTTGTGGACCCCTTGGATCTTCCCGAGATTCAGGAAATAAGGAGCAGGGGGACTAGCCGCAGTTCTGGTGCTAAGGCCGGTTCCATTCTGATGGCATGGTGCCAAACTACTTGTTAAGTAGTGTGACTATCACCTCCGTATGCCCCCTCTCGGGTTCTAAGCTTTCTCCTTGTAAGTGAAAAAGTTAGACAAGGCAGTGTTTTCTACAAATGTAAAAAAAAAAAGAGACAACATTTAAAGCGTGAATTATATTTTGTTTTTTAAAAATACATATTGAGTGCCTATAATGTACAGGTTCTGTGAGACAAGAACAAAGCTAAACAGTTGCTCTTCTCTCTCCAAATTAGTATGAAAATAATTCTTTTACTTAGATTTCTTTAAAGCAGCAGTGTTGGAATTAGCACGTGAATATTACAAACGAAATTCAAAAGGGTTTAAAAGAGGTGGAGATCATTTCTGACTGGAATATATACGGCAGAGCAGGAATAGAAAATGTGAAATGTAGTCAGCACTTTGAAGGGGTGTGAAATTTTGGAATGTAAATTTGAAAGAGTGGACAAAAAGCCAGAGCTCTCGCTTGGAGAGAATGGTTTGTACTGGAACTTGCAGGCAGATCTGTACAATGGGACTTAGAGGCAGGTAAACAGTAGTGCTATGCGTAGAACTCTCCGCATTGTCGGACAGTCGGCCCTGCCCAATACAGTACCCACTGGTCACAAGTGGCTATTGAGGACTTGACATGTGGCTACTGCAGCAGAGGAACTGAATTTTTAATTTTGTCTAATTTAAATTTAATTTTAAATAGCCACACATGGCTAGTGGCAACTGTATTAGACAGTACTGGTTTATTAGTGGGAGCATAGGGCTTATGTTAGGAAAGGAGGGAAGAAAATTCTAGCAAAGCACATTGAAGCAATATTCTTTGGGTTAAAGAATCTAAACATACATTTTCTGTGATAGCAGTGGTGGGAACAGAAGGGGCATAAATATTTTAAAGCAGAGTAGAGATGCAAACAAAATAGTGCTTTTCATAGATTCTTCTGGTTGTGGTATGAATGGCAAACTGGAGGAAGGTGAGGAGATAGGAAATCAGTTAGGAATTGGTAGCTATAATCTAGGATAGAAGTAGGAATGGTGCCGGTAAGCCTAGAGAGGTGTCACATGTAAAATGGATTATTTATTTTCAGAAAGCTGACTGAGTTTATCAAGAATTATCTCCTCCTTGATTCATCTTTTTTGCAGATCTAGATTTTCCTGTAATTTTCTGTATATAGCTCTAATCTTGGGAGACTGCCTATAGCAATTAATTTTTCAAAATGCAGAATATTTCAATAATATAATTGTTGTCTTTTTTCTACATGCACAAAACTATTGCTCTATGTGATATTAGATAATTATTTTGTTATTTTACTTGTTATTTTACTCCTCCCCCCCAGTTCTTCTTCAGAGTTTCTGTGACAGTTACCCTGTGTTAAGTGCCTAAAATGAAGTTCTGAGTAGTCACAGCCTGTCCTAAAACAGCTGTCTGTCATTGCAATTGATTTAAACATCTCCGTGCAGGCATTGGTTCTGCTCATCAGTGCCTCTATTTATCTGTAGTATGTGTCATTGCATTCATAAACACTCGGGCCCCTGCGCATATTTTTCTTGGCTCACTGTCTGCTTAGGGTGGGGGGGTTCTACTATCTAGAAAACTTGTTGGCAGGGACACCACAAATTGGACAGGAAACAACTCAGGAGGTGGCTTGCTTGGCTCAACCACAGCGATTCTGGGCACTGAATTCATATCAGCAGCATGATATGTTAGCCAGAATGTCTGATTGAGCATCATGGTCTCCACAAAGATATCGTTTTAGATGAGATTTCATGAGGACTCATGCCTGGCAATCTGAGCAGTCTTAAGATTTCCAACAGGGAAACCACTCGTCAATTAAGAGAACATGAGGACAATCAGTTGCCAACATGTACATTTTTTCTCTTTCAAGGATTTGCTCTTTTGCATATTTGCATTTGCATAGAACTGCAGAAAACAAAGACAGTTAATTTGAGATTACATGTGTTTCTATTTTTGTGGTGCAAGCAAATTGGACTGCAGTTTTCCTTGCCAAAATTTGTCTTTAGAGGGGATTATTCTTTTATGGTCCTGAATAGCTTTTGGATTTAGGCATAAATAGAAAGGTTTATAATTCCTGGTGACTAAGTATAGAAACCCTCCCATTCTAGATTTGTTTTTCCAATTGAGAATGCTTTAAGCATCCTGTTTTAAATTTCTGATATTCCCAGAGAGGAGATAGTATAGAAAATAAACAGTGATAAATCTGATTTTAATTCCTGACTCTCTCCCTTATTACTTATGGGATCTAGGTCAAAATATTTAACCTCACTGAGCCTTAGTTCCTTCATCTATAAAATGTGGATAAAAAGTTTTACATATAATGCCACTGTATTGTAATGACTAAATGTGGTAACTATTTGTAAAAATACAGCACAAGCTGATTTGCATCTGTCGTGCACTAGGAATCTACAAGCCACTCTTAAAATATCTGATCTCTCAGCATAGTGGGAGGGGGAGGAATGAAAAATCTCCTTTATGACATCAAAAAGAGGCTCACCTCATTAGAAAGACACACTCTTTTGCAACTCTAACATTGTAAACCTTATAACCTCATGGGTAACCCTCTTAGCATGACACAGAAAAGCTTTGTGGAAATTTATCTTTCCATATCTCTGTGAAAGAAAGATACATTTTCTTGGTGAAATTTGATTAACGGGAACCAATTTCCTTCTTTTTTGAAAGTAAACGCATATTGCTTGTTTCCTCTTGAAGAATATTGAATTCTTGGAGAGCATTCCTTTTGACTTCATATTATGGGGGTTTAGAGATGGTTAGGCGGGAGTATTGTGAAATTTTGGGGGTCAGGAAAGCTTTAGCTGACTGAGAATAATTCACCGGAAGAGGAAATAAGAACAATGTCTTCTGATCTTTAATTATTACTGTTCACTACTTACATTTCTTCTGAAAAGAAAATTTTCTACCGTTTGAAAACCTTTATCACTAAGAAGACCAATCAGTTTGGCTTGGTTCTTTATCAGAGCATTTTGGCTCCCTGTTTAACACCCCATTTGATGTGTATCCTCTTTGCAGTCTGTGTAGACTGCCCATCATATGGGGTTATTTGCTAAGGTACCAGAAAAGTTCAAAGTAGCTATTGCAGATACCTCAAGGAAAAGGGATGAGGGTGCCTTAATTAGTTTGCAGTAAAAAAAAAAAAGGTGCCCTAAATAAATTCAGTGAGTGCAAATTGAAAGGTAGACAGCTGGAAGTCTCATTAAGTGCATATTAGCTTGTATTAGCAACTGCAAATCTGTCTGCAGTGTTTCGTTCTCACTGTGTGAAGGTATGTCTGCAGGATTATAAAGCCTAAATCCTTCACCTTCGTTGTCTATTAGAGATATATATGTATATGTTCTCAATTTATAAAACTGGTTACTGACGTATACCGTGTAAGTATTTTTCTGTAAACCAATTATAGGAACGTGGACAGAGTGCCTTAGGAAATTAAGAAAGCGATTAGCAGAGACTCCCCACCACTTTATTATGTTTTCTACTATAAATGTTTATTCCATGGACTCCCTGTGTTACTCAGGTCCATATCTTGTAGTACCCAGAGCTATTTCTTTTAAAATGACTTAATAGTATTGAGTGATTTTTTTTTTTAATGATAATGATGCCCAACTTTTAGACCAGGCTGATGTCTTCAGAATTTGTACTTATTTTCTATAGGCTGGTTGGGAGCTCTCAAGGGTGGATGAAAAATAGGGAGAGCAGCAGAGTCCACATGGTAAGAGAAAATTGTGTAGTGGGAG
This sequence comes from Ceratotherium simum simum, assembly GCF_057802395.1. Taxonomy (NCBI): domain Eukaryota; kingdom Metazoa; phylum Chordata; class Mammalia; order Perissodactyla; family Rhinocerotidae; genus Ceratotherium; species Ceratotherium simum. The sequence continues at coordinate 46,567,665 of NC_141919.1, read as the reverse complement.
TTAGGAAAATATGAGTGTATCTATAGCTATAGTATCATGTATTCCTCTTTCTTTTTTTCCTCATTCTTCATTTTTATTTTAACCCAAGAGTTTGCTATTTCTTCTGGAAAGACACAGTACTATGGACTCTTTGAGGAAGGGTCAGGACTTCTTATTGTTCTCGTCCATTGTGGAATTTTCCACAGAACCAATGTGTCTAGGAAGAAGACTACCACACACAGTGTTTACAGTGACTCAACTTTTAGTTCTTTATTATCACATTCAAAAAAATACCTGTTAGACTCTGTATTAGTCAGGGTTCTCCAGAGAAACAGAAACAACAGAAGATATATCTGTATATTTATATATCTATGTCTAAATCTATCTATCTATCTCTATCTATCCATCTATCTATCTTTCTGTCTGTCTTTCTATCTATCCATCTATCTAACTATCTATCTATCTGTCTATCTATCTATCCATCCATATCTATCTATTGAGATAGAGAGATTTATTTTAAGGAATTAGCTCACATGATTATGGAGTCTGGCAACTCCAAAATCTTCAGGGTGGGCCAGCAGGATGAAGACCCAAGAAAGAGTTCATGCTGTAGTTCAAGTCCAAAGGCAGTCAGGCTAGAGAATTTCCTCTTGCTCAGGGAAGGTCAGTCTTTTTTTCTGTATAGGCTTTCAAGTGATTGGATGAGGCCCACCCTGGAGGGCAATCTGCTTTACCCAAAGTGCACTAGTTTAAATGTAAATCTCGTCCAAAAACATTCTCATAGAAACATTCAGAATAATGTTTGACTGAATATCTGAGCACCATGGCCCAGCCAAGTTGACACACAGAATTAACCATGACAGACCCTCAAAGATGAGGAAAAGGGAGAAAAGGCAAGGATAACTTCATCAGTAGTGGTGAGCATTTTTTTATTCCAACTACACCCAGATCATTGTATTTTTTTTCTAAATATGACTAGTCAACATAGTCTATGGAGACACAGGCAGAAAGATCCAAGGCAGTTTTGAGTAGGATGGTGCACATTGCTGGACAGGCCTTTCCCAGTCCTCCTCATTAGTCCTCTACTCTATGTACAGGTGTTGGAGAATAGAAGGAATGATATTATACTTTTTTAAAACTGCTAAAAATAAGCCCTTGGATTATTCACAGTCTCTCCCCTATTCCAGCCTTGGAGTCAATTGAGATGCCTTAACCTTTTATTGAAATGAAAAACACCCTGGAGATGCAAATATTTCCCCCAAACAACTTAGAAATACTTGCAAACAGAAAAGGACAATGTTGTACAGAGAAAAAAAAATTAACAGAAAAATGGAAGAAAAGGGCACAGGACTGACATAAAAATTTTGTAACCAACAAAAGAAAGAGAATTTTGATTTCATTTCTTCTGTAAATTGTGTGCATTGGAAGGAGGCGGTTAAAGCTATTACACAGTGTTTAGTCAAGAAAATAGGTTCCGTTATTACACAGTCACATAGCAAAAGCCATTAGGGCCTTTAGTGGTCATGTCTTATGGGATCCCGGAACCTGACTTTGAAATAAGGTATGACAAGTTATAAGACTTACAGACAAAAATAAAGCATGGACAATGACCCATTATGCATGTGGTACCACTGGAGGATACACAAAAAAAATGCCTGGCTCCTACTTGGAAGGGACATTCTACTGGACAAAATGGAACATATATCCGCAGGCTGCAATTAGACAACACTCTGGGGTAAAGACCTGAGTCTTCAGGTTGGGACTTTGAGCCACAATTGAGAATTAAAAACTGAAAAACATAAAGTCCCTTGCTAAAGAATGTTAGTAAAACACCAGACCAAATACGGGCATCTTCTCCAATAAAGTGCTGACAGTGTCTAAGTGTTTACTTAATGACAGTTGTTAGAATTATTCTTATTGCAAAGTGAATATGTGTGCATCCTAAGGAAGTAAACAACTTAGTGAATATTACCAACTCATATTTAACAGCAGTCAACTTGAACTATTCTTTCAAAAAATTAGAAATCGGTGCATAATTTTCTTAAGAGAGTTGGCAAATATATTCTTTACCTATTTCTTTAAATCTCTTTACTTTTGTAGCATTGTTTTCAATGCAAATCATCATTAAATGGGTTTTATTTCATTTCTGTGGGTGCCTTGATGAGGAATATCGCTTTCAGTGATGCAACAGGGGGCAGTACAGGATGAAGACATATGGACCCACAAGGAAAAAGAGAAGAAGGAGGTCACAGCTGCAACATGTTCAAAGCTAGAAAATAGATAACTAAGATTTAGCTTTTTTTTTTTTGTTTGCTTTTTGCTAAAGTGACAGACAGAGTAGAAAGGCAAGAAGCATCACAATTTTTATCACAGTACTCCCCCTTCCTCCTGCAGAATTAAGGATCGGTCCCACCGACTACTTCTGGCAGTAGAGATAAAACAATGGCTAAAGACACAAAGTCTCTGGTTTAAAGTCTCTTTTGAAGAGCTAGGCTTCCTCATGTTTTCCCTGTACTTCAAAGTTACGGCCACCGCTCCTCAGTCTCCCAGATAGAAGAGAAGAGGTTTATTCCCTAGAGAGGATAAAACAGGTTCTCTGGATGGAGGAGACCAGGACACAGAGGGAGAACACCAACCTGAAACCAGAGATAAGCACACCAAGTGTTGAAACACCTCACCCTGCCTAACTCTCCCCCCGCTAAGATCCCTGGCAGAACCCTATCAGCCAGATACCATCCAGACAGGAGAATGGAAGAATTCCCATCCAAGAGAAGAGACTAGAACCAAATCTACTTAATTACAGGGAGAACTGGGTCAACCAGACCCACTCTTAAATATTACCACAAACCCAATGTTATAAGATATTTGAAGAAGTCCTCTTATATCAGAGACCAAAACAAATAGAAAAAAATAACTTAGAGAAAGAGAAAAGATTATGCACAATAAGAAATCTTCAAGATAACTGTGATTAATATCCTCAAAGATACGAGAAAAGGTTTTACGTCCCTGAAACAAGAACAAAGAATTCTTTTAAATGTCAGAAATTAAAATATGATAGTATAAGTGAAAAAGTCCAATAAAAAGTTTAGGGAATGAAGTTGATAAAGTATTTCAGAATGAAAAACAAAAAGTCAAAAATGGAAATTAGGAGAAGAAAAATAAAAGAGAATTAGAAAAACAGTAGAGAAGTTTCAACATTTTAAGAAATAGGTATGCCAGAAGTAGAAAACAGGAAATATAGGATAGTGAATCATCAAAGAAAAACATTTTGTGAAAAGTTCCCAGAATGGAAGGACACATTTTTCCATATTGAATAGACCCACCATGTTCCGAGTACCGTGGATGGAGATAGAAATGGAAATGGACTCCCATTAAGGAATATCAAGAAAAGGCAGTAATCTGGGAACAAAGGAGGTCTTCAAGCTTTCAGAGGGATCATTAATATGAAATAAAATAGAGAGAATAGCAATACTGGAATCTAGAAAACAATAGGACCAAGTCGTGATGCTTCTGATGAGGAGATACAACCTGAAAGTCTATGCCCAATCATGTGTGAGAGCACCTGAAAGACTTTTGTCGCCCTTGCACTCATTTTCAGAAAGCTGCTGGAAGAAGCTCTCTCCTAAAATTAGGGAGTAAACCAAGAAAGAAGACAGACCCAGGAAACAGGGTATCTAATACAGAAGAAAGGAGGAGAGAATTACCACTCACAAGGTGATAGCTGAGGAGCTGGCTTAGACAGCACCCAGAGCCATTTGGAGCAGGATGACTTTTATGAGGAGGGATTTCTTTAACAAGACAATTTACAATTATTACATATTTAAATGTATTAATAAGAGTTATATACCGGTGGAGGTCAGGGGGCACTTGGTGGTTATTACTAGAAAACTAGGAAAAAAATGGCAGCACTAACAACACATTAAAAAAACTTTATGATAATAAGCTGAAAAAAGAAAAAGCACCAATATTTGCATAAAAAGAAGTGTAGCCATGATATCTGACATTTTCTCTGCTGTATGTAGTGTTTACATCAATGTGGCAATGTAAACACAGAATATTGACCCAACTCATAATATGACATGATAAGAATGAGAAGATAAGAAGATAAGAAACCTCCATGTGTGTCAATACACAGTATTTAAATGCACCCCCCCCAAAAAAAAAATAAATCAAGAAGTAGCAATATGATCATATTATGGAGAGATTTACATACAAATACCAACAGAATCATGTAAAATATTCAAAAGTGGTTGCCTCTGGGAAGGAGGAAAAAGTGTGTGGTGAGAGTGAACTCTGACTTTTGCATACAACTGTATAACTTTTTAAACCATATACATATAATTTGGTAAAACTTAAAAATAATTTTAAACCATATTTTTATTTTAGAAAATTACGAATTAAAAATCACCGAAAATTGCATCTCTGTTAAACTACTTCTGATAATAGTTTGATTTGTTTCTTTCTAACTTAACATAGTTATACATATAGATAGATATGTAGATAATCATAAATATATATTTTATGTAAGTATAAAATATTATATAGAGTGACTTACAGATGCAAGATCATTTATAGTTCTTATCAGGTCAGGGATCTTGCCCACTTTCCTATGGTATTCACCAGTTTTCATATATAAAATTCCAATGGAAATTTGGGCCTATTTCAGGTATTCTAGTTTTATTTTATTAATCTGTTTAATGTTTAAAATATTAATATGGAACTTACTTTAATGATTATCTCTTTATATTGGGTTATATTTGGAAGAGAGGCTACTCAATCAATGGCTTTATTGCCTTTCTGTTAGTATGAAATATTTCTAACATACAGAAATGTATGGAGAGCACTATGTTGAACACTAATATACTCTGTACATTTAGAATAATTGCAAACCTTTTTTAGATTCCTATGTATTCATCCTGGATCACGTTCCACTTCCTCTCTCTCAGGGGTAACTACCGATTTGGGTATTTATCACTTTCACGTATGTCTTTCAAGTTTTACTATATGAATATGTATTCTTAAACAATAGCGTTAATTCATATTTTAAATTTGTATAATTTATGTCATACTGTATATATTTCTTAACCAGGAATCTTCTAAAACATTATTTTATATAGATCTCTCTTTATGTTTATACATGTAACTTTAGTTCACTTATTTTTCACTGGTGTTTACTATTCCATTTTATGAAAACAAAAAAAAATTTCCATTTTTCTATTGATGGACATTTTTGTTTCTGATTTTAGCAGTGCTGCAATGATCATTTTTATAAATGTTTATTTTACATACTTACAAGAGTTTGTCTAGGTGTGGAAAGCTTTAATAGATATTGCCAGTTTTATGCGTAGAGAGGTTTTTCCAGTTTAAATTCCAACCAACATTGCATGACCCATTACTACATGTATTGGCCATTTGTTAACATCATACTTTGATATTTTCCTCTGATGTGGAATAGAATGTCACTTGTTTTAATTTTACTTTTCTGATTTCTAGTGATGTTTTACATTGTTTTAATATGTTTACTGACCATTCAGGTTACCTCTTCAGATGATTTTCTGTTATTAACTTTTGCACATTTCTCTTTTGAATTATGGGCCTTTTTCTTATTTTTAGGAGTTCTTCACATATTTTGAATACTAATTCTTTGTGTAGTTCATTTTCTGTAAATGCCTTCTCTCATTCTTTTTTTTTTTTTTTGCCAATTGTTTTTCTATCATGCCTTTTAAAGAATAGAAGTATTAATTTTTAATAAAGTCCAATTTATCAATCTTTTCCTTTATTACTCACCTTTTTTGTATGTTTTTAAAGAAATTTCGCTCTACTCCAAATCCATAAACATAATCTAAAATTATATAGTTTTGTGTGTCATTGTAAACTTGATGCTGATTTTTGTGTATGAGGCAGGTGTGAATCAAGTTTTGTTTTTTTCCCACATGGTCTCAGAATCATTGACTAGTCCCCAAAGAGCTTCTGTAATTTGTTCCCATATATATACAGGTCTATTTCTGGGATCTCTTTTCATTTTCTTGTATTCTATTTGAAGAATCCGTGCATGAATATCTTCTATATTGATTAGTATAGTTCTATAATAAGTCTCATTGCATCATTCCTTTAGGTAGGCAGACAAGCAGGGAGTAAGGAAGTAAACAGTCTCAGTATCTGTCACTATAGATGTGATGAGTCATACAACAGAATTCTGTTTAGCATTTAAAATGAATGAACTAAAACCACATATACTAACATGACTCAACCTCAGAAGTGTACTGTTGCGTGATAAAAACCAGTTGGTGCTGGATACTGTATGATAACATTTATGTAAATTTTAAACACACACAACAATGAGATATAGTATTTATGGATACCTAGGTATGTGTGAAATATTCAAAAAATGGATGGGAATAGTAAACATCAATTTCAGGAATAGAGTTACCTCTGGAGAGGAAGGGTAATGGAATGGCTTATTATATCTGAAACTTTTTTTTTTTTTGATGAGGAAAATTAGCCCTGAGCTAACATCCATTGCCAATCCTCCTCTTTTTGCTGAGGAAGATTAGCCCTGGGCTAACATCCATGCCCGTCTTCCTCTACTTTATACGTGGTACACCTGCCACACCATGGCTTGATGAGCGGTGCGTTGGTCTGCGCCTGGGATCCAAACCTGCGAACCCCGGGCCGCCAAAGCGGAGCACATGAACTTAACCACTACCCCACCAGGCTGGCCCCCTATCTAAAACTTTTTAAGTTTTTTTAAAAATGACATCAAAAAGAACTATGGCAAAAGGTTAACATTTTGTATTATAAAATATGGGTTATACCTGGATAGTAAAAACAGATGTTTATTATCTTCTGAACTTTTCTACATTTTTGGAATATTATCTCATTTATACAAAATAAATACGCAAACTGAATAAATGTATTTTAAAATGTAGTCAATATCCATTGGGCGAAGATGTTAAAAGAAATGGCAACAACTCTACGTCTACACCTTGACAGTAATTTCCTTGGGTAGTTAGTTTGCTATAATATATGATCATGTTTTTTCTCTTAGCAGTGCAGATAATTAGATTATTCTTGAATCAGAAATCCAATGTAATGTTCAGATGTCTTTTTAAATTATTATTCATAGTAACTGCATTCACTGTAGGAATTACCAGCTCAAAATCTTGTCTTAGGAATTTCCCTTCACACAGAAGTAGGTACCAATTGCCTCGTCTGTAGTGCATGACAATCCCCTGCCCAAAGCTGCTGATCAAAAGGTGGACATCACATCAAATGTAAAATTCAGATTTGAGGGATAAAGAGACTTGGAATTTTTTTTTTTTTTGTGAGGAAGATTGGCCCTGAGCTGACGTCTGTGCCCATCCTCCTCTATTTTGCATGCAGGAGGCCACTGCAACACAGCTTGATGAGTGGTGTGTGGGTCCACCAACCCTGGGCCAGCGAAGTGGAGCATGAACTTAACCACTACGCAACCAGGCCAGCCCCGGGAGTTTTTGAAACTCTGACAAGCTGACCACGGTTCTCTAAAGGAAAGTTTCATTGACATCTCTAGTGAGAACCTGGGGGGTGTCCAGTTGCCTGCTTTTCCTATGGCTTACTTGGGTGGCTTTTCACTGTGTTCTGAAGTATACTCGACCCTCTTATAATAAATTTCCTGTTTGGCTGAAGGTGGCCAGAGTCTGATTTTGTTACTCTGGTAAGCAAAAGAACTGTAACATATGGATATAGAGTATTTTACTCAAATTTAGGTGACTACTTAGAAATTTACCAGCTCTCTTCCCCCAATTTTCTTCAAAGGCAATGTAGATAAATCCATTGATTTTGGCTCCATTTACTCACCATTCACTCTAGATATATTCAGCATTTAGTCTTTATCAGTTTTTTTTTACCGCCTTTTCTGTGCCCTAAGCCCGGTTTCCTCCCCCTTCTCTGTTTGTTTTAAGTAATATTCTATATTCTAGTATTGAAACTGGATCTGTATAAATTCTTGTTGGTATTATATTTCATATCTTGCAGTCGTTTCTCTGTTTAATGGTAGGCTCTTAATTTCCATGTTTCATTTAAGGCAAATGAAAATAACATATGTTCCTTTTAAAAATAAAAGGCTTCTTATCCTTTCTTAAAGAAACCTAAGTTGTTTATATGGTTTGGTTTTGAAAGCAGTAATTTAGTGTTTCCATTAAGAGGAAAGTTGCTGTCTCTAGCTAATGGCAGTTTTGTTTCCTCCTGTTGATGGAATCTGATTTTGAAATTTATACCAGAGTTATAGATGGAACATTCTAAAGGATCTCTTCCCAAATTAAGTGTTTTTATTAAATGAAACTACTAAACTCCTCCGCATATAAATGTTTTGTAACTTTATCTACCAAAACTTGTGAAAGGGGAAGAAAGATAAGGAAGGTTGTAGAAGAGATATATGCCTGCTTTGTACCTTATTCAAACAGTGATTAATGAGGGAAAACACTTGATTTCATACATAAGCTAATTGTAAACTGGTTTATCGCTTACCTCCAGATTCTGGCAACAAAGAATGGAAAATGTAGAGAAAATGGAGGTGTGTTGAGTATCTGAGGATCACACTATTCATCTTTCCTTTTCTAGCAGGGCATCAGTTGGAGTTATTCAATGAATTGAATTTGCTCCATCAAATTTTCCCAATCATTTTTCCCTGCAGTTTTGAAATGCTTGATGGAGATTAGTGGGTAAGATTCTAAATGTGATTTAGGGTGAAGATAAAAGTCCTTGACAGTTTGAACGCAGAGATTTGACCTCATTATCATCCTGGTTACCTAAATGAAGTGATCTACCGAAGCCATATTTATGCTTAATGAAAATGAATGGGTCTGTAGGTCTTTTCCCTTTTCCCATTTCCCTTAATTGATCAACATATTTTACTTTTGGTAAAGGGCAAATTGGTTCAGTTTGATGGATTGAAATTTCATTTTCACCATTCTATCTGCTTAACCTTAACAAATTATACAGACTTTAGTGCTTCAGTTTTCTTATCTGTAAAATGGGAACAATATTCATTATAGTACTTATATAGATTCCTTATGAGGATAAAATTAGCTAATATGTGAAAAATACTGAAAGTAATGGTGATTTATAATAAATACATAGCAGTAACTATGTTGGTTATGGTAATTAATATTATTTTTTTAATCAAAAATATCTTCTTTTTTGGGCCCATAATCACCCATTAAGCAAGGAATTCTCCACTTAACCCTTGACCTATTGCAGAAGTCCCCTATGCTGAAGTCTGGATCTAGTATTTCCAATAGAAAACCATGTGGTATAGTGTTGTATGGATTCTTTTTGAAATCAGACAGACACAATCTGAATTTTGGCTCCTCTGCTTTCTACCTAGTGACACTGGGGGAGTTATTTATCTTCAATAAATCTCACTTGACTCATCTGTAGAGTGTGAAGATTCTTGTAAGTATGCCTAGCACGGAGCAGGGAGGGCTTTGGCACAGCTCTAACTGTGTCCCTTTCTCATTCTGATAAAATTCAAATACTAGGGCTGGCATTTCAGAACCACCAAAACTTTTCTTTCCTTTTCCACTCTCTCCTTACGTTACTGCCCACTCCTCCCTACATATAATAAGGAAATGGTTTTTTGATGTGGTGAAACCAGCCAACCTCTTCATTTTTACTCTAATTGGTTCTCTTCCCTTTGTGCCTGCCCACATTTTATACTGCCTCCATCCCAAGCCTACGATATATCCTAGACTTATTTTTGCCAATCTATTGCTTTTGCATCCTTTCAGAAGTTGCAAATTGGGAACCCTCTGGCAGATATGGTTTATTGGGCCAGTCCAATTTTTTTTAATTGAATGAGAATGCCTTTAGGTAAGGTGAGAAATCCACAGTGCACTGTAATAACCATTACTGCTTCACATATTTAGGTCTCCTGCCTGGCCCTGAAGTCTTTGGGTTTATCACTGGAACTCCTTCTCTTAATTAAAGCTAACAGAAATGAATCACTACCTTGTCTGCCTCCCCTCAATTCAATTAAAATCTTTATTGGCTCCTTTATACAATCTGACATATGGCAGAATAAGTGAGTTTAGGGGTAAGATGGAATTGATTTTAATCTCTGCAGCTAATAATTGAATAACTTTTAACAAGACTCCCTTGCTCATCTATAAAATGTGGGAAGTAATTCTCATATGCAAATAACAATTCTTCTAGGATTGTTTTGAGAATGACATAAAAGAATATGTATGAAATAATCAACACAGTGCCTGATCCAAAGTAAGGAATCTGTGGATATTAATAACTCCTCTGAACCTGTTTTTTGTAATTTGACAGATGTGGGCATTGAGATTAGATAATTATCTCCTTCCTTCCAGCTCAAAAATAGTAGGAAACTCATGGAATTCCCAATGTAATAGGTTTTTTTTTGTTGTGTGAGGAAGATCAACACTGGGCTAACATCCATGCTAATCCTCCTCTTTTTGCTGAGGAAGACCGGCTCTGAGCTAACATCTATTGCCAATCCTCCTCCTTTTTTTTTCCCCCAAAGCCCCGGTAGATAGTTGTATGTCATAGTTGCACATCCTTCTAGTTGCTGTATGTGGGACGTGGCCTCAGCATGGCCGGAGGAGTGGTGCGTCGGTGCGCTCCCGGGATCCGAACCCAGGCTGCCAGTAGCAGAGCGTGCGCACTTAACCGCTAAGCCACGGGGCCGGACCCCCAATGTTATAGTTTAAGTATTCTCTGTTTTCTTCTCGTAATATAATATAGCATAATATAATATAATATGACTTTTTGTTCCTGTGTGGTATATTTTTATAGGTACTCCGTGTATACTACCTTATGACATTTCTAATGCCATACTGATACTGAAGTTTGCTACTCTTCCTGCTCTAACAGTTCCTGTCTTTTTTAAGGAGAGAAGAGGGAAAGAGAAAGGGACTAACATAGTGGGAGTGCCTGCTGTAGGCTCCCTGCTAGGTCCTTTGCAAACACAATCGACTCTTGTTGATGAAAGTACTCACTGATGGAGCACAGTGCCCTAGTAAAGGAGTGGGTGGTGATTGACTGCAGAGAGGGTACAGTGTCCCTGGAACATCAGTAGTGCGGTTTATGGAGAACATTGCAGATAGTGTTAACTCAGTGCCAACTAAGTGGAAGTCACCAAAGAGAGCTGTCACTGCGTTAGATCTCAGATTTCCAGATACAGTCGTTTTTAATTTGTGAAGTCCCTGGATAACAGAGCAGGCAACGACACTTGATAAAAATAATCTTGTCAAAATCATGCCATTATCATCAATTATTAAAATGTCTTTTGTTAGGATCATAATTGTTTGTTTTTATGATTAAACAAAAAAATCAAGATCATATCAAACGTAAGTGTGTCACCCTTCTCCCGCATACTAATATATGAATGACCAGTTTGAAATTAGTGAAACAGTATCTATTTTTACATTATTGATTAAAAACAAGAAAATACATTTTATTAAAAATGAATGTTCTGTATTCTTTCAAGTATTTTTAATGGTTTGTGTGCAAACTCATATAAAAAGCACATAGACATGCTAAATATGGAAAAATTAAGTAGATTTTATATACTCATACATCTATATTTCTTGTCAGTACATTTTTGTCACTGTTTCTGGGTTAAAACTAAAAAAAATCCATAAAAATTCTGAGGCATTCCAAATATGAGTGTTGCTCAGTCCCGAGTGGCCTCAGCTCAGTAAATTATTCAGTGCTCCACATAAATGTGTCAAATTTATTCACAGGGCATAAATGAAGAGATCTAGTGCTTGATAATCCAGAATTGTCTTTTTAATAATGAATAAAATCTTTTAAAGACACTGCAAGAAGGATAACATGTAGCCCTTAAAACTTTCTCTTGTTTCCAGAGTTGTATTATTGTACGTTAGATATAAAGAGATTTACAAGAATTTGGTTATAAGCTAAGTAAAACATAGGTTTAAATAGACTTTTATTGGATTGATCAAGCTGTAAGTGGGAAATTCAGAGGCTTGTTAAGGCTGCCGAAGACACTTGGGGAACTTGGATACTTTTAAGTCTCATTTTCCCCTTCTGTCTTTATATGCAATTGTCATTTCCTAATATGATAAGTATATCATTTGGCCCATTATTTGTGTTTTAGAAGTTTCTGCTCTCTTCTCTCAATGACCATCTACTCTGGAACATTTGGCAAAGGACTTATTTTCTCATATTTGTCTCTGAAGCCCACTTCTCCCCTGGTACCTGCCTCCTGACTACTGTGTTTTGTGCTCTGCTCTTGGTGTTCTCCCTCTGCTCCTTTCTGCCCTTTCCTAAACAGCACCCTCTTCTCTCAGACTCTGAAGCACAGGACTGTGGTGTGTAGCAGAGTTTAATGAAGCTTTAGGGATGTTCTCTGAGTGTGTGGTACCAGCACCATATCACCTACATCAGCATTGATGAGATGGAAACATGTTCATCCCAGAACCCATCCCTGCTCCCATGAACCAGCATCCATAATGATCAGAGCTATAATCTGTATTTTCAACAAGAGCCTTAAATGATTCTTAATCACCCTAAAGGAAACTCTTCTGGGTTCATCAGTTGTGATGGGGGAAAGGATCAGCTATTAAAATAGTAGACAATGTAAAAAACAAATTTGATTCTTAGGCATCATTGTCCTGATGTTTTCTGTGTATCCATGGCCCAAGACTCTCTCAGGGGACCACTTTCTCTTTAGGCGTCTCTGGTAGACGTGGGGATGTGCTGCCCAGATTCTGCTTCCAGGAAGGGCTTGCTGTCCAGCTGCAAGGAGAGCTATCGGCAGACAGCTTGCAGCTGCCAGGTCCTTCAGGCTCTACCTCAGCTGGAGAGAGCACTTGTTTCCCTTCCAGCACCCAGTCACTGAGTGAAGAGGGAACAGCCACTTCGGCCAATTGCAAGACAACTTTCACAGGCGATATCCACTCCAGAGTTCCCTGCCAGAGGCTTTGTTGCCAGAATTACAGTTTGTCTTCATCCCCTGCCTAATCCTGCTTCTTACTCTTCTTCTCACAGGTGTTGATTCCTAACAAACATCTTGCACCCCAAACTCTGTCTTAGCATCTTCTCCTAAAGAACTCAACCTGTTACAGCCTCTCCCCACAGTAATATTGTGGAAGCTTCCTCTCTCCTCTGGAAATATCTCAGGTCTCTGGGCCTCTCTCAAACCACGAAGATATGTTTCAAATATTTCTCTTATTTTAGAATACACAAAATTTCTCAGTTTAACTGTAATCAAGATTCAGTTCTGGGGCTGACTTTCCATATTCCAGAAACCAATAGGTGTTCCTATTTTTCTAATACGGGCTTGACCGTCTTATTCCCTGCAATGATTTATGCTGTACCCCAAGGAGAGCAGTCAGTTTTGGTTTTAATGAACAGATTTGGGCATTTTGTTTCAAAAAGGTGAGACAATTTTTGTTGCTTCACCAACTCTGATACTTTGTTTTTTGCAGAATTAATGGACACGGCTTCCCAGACCTCTTAATAGTTCTGAAAACTAGATAACCGAATGTCTGAAATGTTCTTCTCTATCTGGAAAGTTGACTCAGTTATTTAAAAAATGCTCTTGTTTTTCTATCCATGATGTTATCTTGAGAATCTATTCTTCTGCCAGTGGATATTGTTCTGAAAATGGAGTTTCTGATTGATTCAGCCATCCTCATAAGGACGTCTTAATTTCACCAAAGCATGGAAACATGTGATAGAAAATGTGTCCTTTCTCCTCCGCAGAAGTGCTTGTTTTTAATCTCTCTGCTGAGCCAATGGTATTGTCTGTCTTGAAAGACGACACAGTTCATTTCAGTATTCTACGGTAAATTATCCTCCGCAGACATTCTGGACATTATCTTGGATAATGGAATGAAGTGGTTTTCTGTTGGGAAATTCACATAGTTTGAGTTATTTTTATCTTCCTACCACATTACATCAATATTAGCAACTACATTTGTATTATTCATTCTTTCTCATGTTGCCATTTTCTAGCAGACCTTTCTATTTAACCTTTATGAATGCTGTCAGCAATATGTTCAAGTAATTTACTCTAACAGGTATATTGGTACGGACTTGGCTCTTAGGTAGGAAAATAAAGCCATTAAAGAAATAAGAGACTGCTTTTAACTGAAACATGAAAGAAACTAAAGTTAATGAGGATTTGGAGCTCAGTCCAATAGGTTAAGTAGGTGTCCACTGGGGCAAGGCGCCAGCCTGTGACGCTGCAGAGATCAGATGCAAACACAGTAGAACACTTTACGATGACAAGCCAGATCTCGTCTTGCCCAGATATGGATTGAACTCAGTTTTTAAACTGGAAGCTCAGTGGCGTAATGAAAGCACCTACACGTTTTCATTACCTAAGTCCTAATGGCTGAGATCATTTCTTCATTAAACAAACAGATCTAAAACGCTTACTGAGAGTGGCAATGGCATGGGTATTGTTTCTCTACACTATGTGGAAGAAAAAGGCAAAGAGGACTGGAAAAGCGTACAAAAGGTGAGTTTATCATGGGTGTAGTCATATGTGATAGTTATAAGGAATAAGTTAAGAGTTGTGTGTTTTCAGTCTTAGCAAACTCTTTTTCCAGAGTTGTGCTATTTCTTTTGGATTTGGAATCTCCCCCACCACACACACACCATAACCCTAGCTTTCTGTCTAGAAACCCTTGCCAAATTTGGCAGCATCACTAGGTAAGAGAAAAAGATGAGGGGAAAAAAAAGAGCCAGGCCTGCTGTTGAAGTAGATTCAGCTGGTGGAGCCAGTGGGGTCTCGGCTTGTTTACCGGCTGCTCCTACACTCTCTGCTGAACCTGGACTAATTTTACAGCTAGAGCTGAATTAACAATTCACGTGGCATGCTCGCCAGATGCTATTGAAGAACGTGGAGGAGAGAGCGACATAATCACACTCAAAACAGAATGTGAAGATCACCTTGTCCTTTTAGCATCAGGGACTCAGCCAAACAAGATGACTGATTTCTCTATGCACCTCATGCCATTATTAAATAAGCACGAGAACACTAGCATGATATTACACAACAGTGTATTGGTATGAGTCACAGAACCTGTAATTTAGCAGTCACATTGTCTAGCTCAAACAGGTGGCACAGTCTGGCAGATGGCAGTGAGGATTTCTTTACAAGGTTCACAGTTTCTTGCAAATTGCTTGCTTTCTCTTTTCTCTTTCTAAAATTTATATGTGTGTGTGTGTGCACATATCTCATCATTTTCATACACGATTCATATTCGAAAGGTATGCTGTTTTATATTTTGAGGCTAAGTTGTTAATTATATATAGATTCAGAATTGTACTAACTCCCTGATAATTTTTTTCTATTAGCGTTTGTTCAACATTCACTTAACAAACATTTCTGAGTGCTTATGTGCCAGGTACTATTCTAGACCTTTAGGATATATTGATAAATATAACAGAAAAAAAAAATCTACCACTGTGTAGCTTTCATACTAATAATAACACACTTTATAAATATATTTTATTTAAAATCAATTTTATCTCAATTTAATATTGTTACATAACCTATTTTAGGTTGGTATTATCTGATATGTCTTTGTTTTAGATCTTCAATTTCAACTTTACTGAAGGAAACTTTATGTTAGTCATGTTTCTTATAAGCATATTAGAGCTTTTTTTAAAAAAAATACAATTGGAAAATCTTTGACTTTAAACAGGGAAGTTTCATCCATTTACATTTTTTGAGACTAGTGATATATTTGTATATATCCCCTTTAGTGTGTTTTTTCTTTATACTAAGCTTTCTTTGCTTCCTTTTAATTATTTTCTCCTTCATTTTTATTAGTCGAGTTTTCTTTATAGTCCTTTATTCCCTCTATTAATTTGAAGTTATGTATTCTGTTTTTATTCTTTTAGTGATAATCTTACATTTAATGGTTTAATACTATCTTAACAAATACTGGTCTTAACCTTGTCTAATGTCAATTAATCTCGCTATTGTCCTCCTCCAAATACAAAGACCTTAGAATCTTTTAAATCTAGTCACCCCTCCCATCTTTCATGTCTCTATTTTGAATTTAAGCCCTCACACTTAGTCATTATTTTCAATGCTTTTTATGGTCAATACATTCACTTATTTATTTGTTTGTAATTATATTTTATACTCCACCATTTTCTTCTGAGTTAAATTCCATTTTCTTAAAGTACTTCTATCAGTACTTCTCTCAGTGAGATCAGTGAGTGGTAAATTCTCTCTGCCTTTGACTGAAAATGTTTATTTTTACCTCACTCTTGATTGAAAGTCCAATGGGATATTACAATTCTAGAATGACCGATATTTTCTCTCAACACATTAGCTGTGTACTTCCACTGTCCTCTTTATTGTGGTTGATTTTAAGATTGTTGTCAATATAGTAGTGTTATTTTTAGGAGTTTTAGGGGTTTTGTCTTTTGTGTTTAGTAAGTTGATTTTTTTTTAAATGAAATGTTGAAGTATGGATTTCTTCTTTATTTAACACTTTTGATACTCATTGTACTGCTTCAAGATTCATGTCTTTCTTCAATTATGATTAATTTTCATTCACTTGCATTTTGAATATTGCCTCTCCCTCTTCTAGCTCCTCTAGTCTCTCTGTTCTGTTCTTATAGAATTACTACCGTGCATATAGTATAACTTGTCATCATACCCTTCATATATTAGCTTCTGTTATTTTAAGTCTTTCTCTGAGCTGAATTCTGTTTAATTCTCTCAGTTGCATTTTTGGCTTACTAGATTTCTCTTCAGGTATGTCTAATTTGTCTTTCTTTTAAATTTAGCTTTAAAATTTTCTTTTAAATTTTACTTTAACACGTGTTGGTTTACTTTATCCAGCACTCCTCTATGTTTGTAGAAGGAAGTTGGTCTGAGAAACCTAGTTTACCACAGTGCTGGAGGTTCACGACCATTTTTCTAATAAGTTAAATTAGTTTTTGGAAGGCTTCCAAAATAATCAAAATGATTTGGTATTCTAAAGATTAACAAATCAATATGTGGACAATTCTAATAAAAGGGAAAAAGAAGAGAGGAGATCTGTGTATTTTGAAGGAAACTACTAGTTTACTAGGGTTAACGTAACAAAGTAGCACAAACTGGGTGGCTTAAATATTAGAAATATATTGTCTCACAGTTCTGGAGGCTAGAAATTCAAAATCAAGATATCAGTAGAGTTGGTTCTTCTGAGGGCTTTGAGGGAGCATCTGTTCCGTGTCTCTCTCCTAGCTTCTGGTAGCTTGCTGGCAATCTGTGGCATTCCTTGGCTTCTGTTCCTTCACCCCAATTTCTGCCTTCAACTTTACATGGCATTCTCTCTGTGTGCATGTCTGTGTCTAAATTTTCCCTTTTTATAAGGATATCATTCATGTTGGATTAGGGGCCCATCCTACTCCAGTGTGAACTCATCTTAACTAATTACATCTGCAGTGCCCCATTTCCAAATAACCTCACATTCATTGGTAACTGGGGTTAGGACTTCAAAATATAAATTTTGGGGGATACAAGTCAACCCATAGCACAGACACTATCAGAAAGAGGCAGCCTGATTTAGAGTCCGAGAGATCTCACTTTGAATTCTGGCTCTGCCAATTACTGTCTTCCATGAATTCCTCTTTTTCATCATCTATAAAAAGGTGAAAATGATTATATTATGAGAATTAATTAATCTAATGTATATGAAGCACAATATTGTCTGCATGAATTACTTCCTCAGTGAATGGTACATATCACTGTCCTTTCTAACTGAGAGACGTGTGTCATAGTAGCCTGGTATCTCTTGAAGTTCTGCCTGCTCACATCAGACATCCTGGAAATTTATGGACTTACATGTGAAGAGAATAAGGAACATTTTAGCTGACTGGAGCAAAACGATGTGGTATATACCAGGGAAATTCAGAGATGGCTCACATTATTGAGTGATTATTGTATCCAATACAGCACTCAGCTCTTTATGTGCATTACCTTTTCAGTCATCAACACTCCACTAAGGCAAAGAGGATGGTTACTTCCATTTTACAGATGAGGAAACTGAGACTCAAATAAGTAACTTTTCCCGATTTACACTGCCACTGAGAGTTGAAGAATGGATTTAAACTTCAGTCGGTTTGACTCCAGAACCCATAATGTTATAATGGCTATAAAATGAGAAGACTGATTCTAAACCACATATAAGAATCAGCCTTGTTACCTCTGATGGTATTTCTATTACTTCTCACATTTCTATAGCTTCCTAAGATTTCTATATCACAATGGTTAGCACATCTGTACCAATCATTCAGCATTTTGTCCTAAAAGTTACATAGTAGTAGCAAGTGCCTTGTCTTGCTACTGTGGTACATGGTCTATTCAAATTCTGTCAGGTTGATTGCTTGTTGGTGGAATCTTGACTAGATTTTGACTTGGAGTTTACATTTATCACAGTTTTTCACTGAATTAGAACACACTGAATACATTCAGCAGTTAAGGCGATCTCAGTGAGCTCTGCAGTGACCCGTACAACTACCCTCTGTCTACCCATATTGCTTGGACATGATTTGCTTATTCAGGGTTCTCTCCAGCAACTGGCTTTGGGCAAGGAGAGATATTCACACATGCATTGGTGCTCAGCTGTACTAGATGTACAGTGGCAGCTGTATTTTTGAAATGACCTTACTTTCGCTTTGACTTAACTGGAAGATGCTGAAAATTACTTGGAGAAAATTGTGACTACACTTAAAATATTTTCTTGAAGAAACACAGTGTTTGTTTTTTGTAAGGAGTAAGAATCCCTATCGAGTGAATATCTGTGGGCTTTTGAGTTATTTGGGGGAAGGAAGGAATGAAAAGAATTCTAGTAAAAAGTAGGAATCATGTAAAATTGAATATCTTATCTCTAAAGTCTCGCCACCATACTTAGGCACAGACAGTTAACAGATCTGTTATTGGTAGTGTCTACCTTCAGCCTCTGGTGTCTGTTTTTTCAGAACAGAGTTCACTCCCTTACCTGAATTTTGTCTCTGGTCAAGAACACCCCAAACCTCGAATCTTGAGTGACCAGACAAAAAAAAATTGTCAAAATTGTCTTATTGTTAAAAACAAAAATAATAAAATTCTATCATATTCCTTGGCCAAGGAAGACCTCCTTTGTGCATGAGTCTCAGTCCAGCTCTCTTGCTTAGCTGAGGCTGGCAGTCATGTCTTCTATCCCCAAGAGCTTTAAAAACCCAGGACTAGATCCTTCCCTGATGGCTTAGTGGTTAAAGTTTGGCACACTCTGCTTCAGCGGCCTGCATTCGGTTCCCGGGCGTGGAACAACACCTCTCGTCTGTCAGTAGCCATGCTGTGGTGGTGGCTCACATAGAAGAACTAGAAGGACCTACAACTAGAATATACAACTATGTACTGGGGCTTTGGGGAGGAAAAGAAAAGAGAGAGAGAAAGATAAGCAACAGATGTTAGCTCAGGGCAAATCTTTCCCAGCAAAAAACAAAACAACAAAAACAGCCCAAACCCTCCCCCAGAACTAGTGTTCAGATCCTTCTCTGAAAGTTCAACAGATTATCATGATATCAGATCTTTCCTCTTCTGGATTTGGCTTCTCTCTTTGTTGAGACACCTGAAGATGTTCCTTTGCTTCTGTTAAGTGCAGCTGTCTGGTTTAGCTCAGCGTGTGCATGTGTGCATGTGGACTCAGCATTACTCAGGATTTCTCTGTGTTTGTAGCAGAAAGCAAGTCTATTTGCAAAACATTTGCCTACCTTGCTGCTGAAGTCCTTGAACATTTTCTATGTTATGTACAACTTTTTATAAATAAAGAAACAGATATGGATTATTTTAAAGAGAATCAGGATGATATATATCAGACATCCTTTACCCAGCATCCCAAGAATGGCTTCTGGAATTTTACCCTCTCCCCGCAAATTGCATGCCATTTTGTTGTTTGTGTACATGAGTGCATTTTTCTAGGTAGGAAGTTCATAGTTTTTATCAGAATATTGATATAATCCATGACCCTGCAAAAATCTAAGAAATACTGAATATCATTTTGAAAATATGTTATTCTCCTTCAAATTACATCATGCCCATTGCCCATTTAAGTCAACATTCTCATAAGGCATGCTTTTCAAAGAGACTTAGTATTCCATTGCATGAATATGATGAAATGCACATTAAAATTCCAAAATTGTTGGATTTTAGATTTTTTCTATGTTGACTATAATGAAAAATGCAATGAATATTTTTGAAAATAAATTCATGAGCCCATATCTAACCATTTCCCTACGGTAATTTCTTTGGAGTGTAATTTTTGGGTCAAATAGTGAAGTCATTGTTAAAGTTTTAGATATATTCTGCTGTTTTCTGTTACATTTATGCTTTTAAAAACTGTGTGTGTATACTAAGTTTTAATTTTACTTAATCCGTATAAAATAATGGAACTGCTTCTTAAAAATATTTTGACAAAACACCAGAATAATGTGCCATGAATAATAAGTAAAGCTTTAAATTCAGCTGCGTTGATGGTGCTACACAGCTGAGATTTAAGTGTATACAGATATTTTTCTGTAATAGTACGATGTTAATTCCTCTTCCTTTGCTCTAAGTTTCTATATTAAATTCAGTAGAATAATTTAATGGCTTTTTGTAATTTGCTAATTTTTCACTATGTAAGGGCTTTTAAGGGAAGCAAACATTATAATAAGAAAGCAGTATTGCACTGTATAAAAAATAAGACAAGAAATTAAACCAGTTTTCTTAGAAAGAATATAAAATAAGAATGACAGGATTATGGAGTGTTAGTGAGAAATGGGAAAATCAAGGGAGAATTGCTGTAATACAAGGCATTGGTCAGTTGCCAAATAAGAGAAAGAAAAATCCCAGAGAGCACAGAAAATACTCCCAGGCATGACCCTAACATGTTTTTGGTAAAATCAGTGAACTACTTCTAGTATCAAAGCAAGGAACTATATAGTAGATTGAAAGCTTGGATCCAAGCCGTCTTCCCTCTCTGCATCCACACTCTTGTTGTGGCCTGTCACGGGAAGAGTGAGTTTTCCACCTCTTGACTTTGGCTTAGCCATGTGATTTGTTTGGCCAATGGTATGTAGATAAAAACCAGTCTCAAATCCAGCCTTTAAGAAACCTTGCATGTTTCCACTTTTCCTCTTGCGCCTCTGCCATCTCATGAAACAAACATAGCCCAGCCAGCCTACTAATTCTTGGGGCATGATGATAGACACACGGAGGGGGGACATCTGGCCAACAGGCATCAGGAAGCAGAGCTGTCTCAATTATGCAGCCTGAAGCATAGATGCCCCAGCTGATTCGTATCACGGAAAGCAAAGTAGTACAGGAAAAACCTGGAATGCTGTGAACTGGATAGGGGCCTTCAACTGTGTTTGCCTCCACTAGTCAATGTTATTGATGTTCAATAGAATTAGTTGACAACATTAGAAAACTTGGAAGATGTCATGTAAAAATCCAATTTCTGGCTTCTCTTGAAAGGTCGAAAGCGACAGCAAAACTAGGAATGCTGTCCCTCAGTGCAACAGTTGGTTGGAGTTGAGTAGAAACTACCTTCTCAAGACAGGGCCTGAGCTCTCCAATTTACCCCAGCCTTCCCCTAGCACATCTCCCTCATTTAGTTTCTTTTTTAGAGGAACAGATATAATAATGTCTACTTTATATGGTTTTGTGGGAATGAAAATAGAATACCTATCCAAAATCCCTAGAGCAAAGTAGGTACTTATAATAGTATCCTTTATTTTTAGGTATTCAATTAATGGCAAGTTACTTAATAGTAGCAGTTTACATATATTTCTTGTGATATAAAATTTCTATCAATTAATATGCATCCTTTAAACTCTCTCTGAATTTCTGAATTGTGTTTGGGTACTCAGCCACCCAAGGGTCAAAAAGAGCAGAATGAGATTTCATGAAAATGGGGCAAGTTTTAATTGTGTACCCACCTAAGGTGTCTTCTTAACTAATTTAATAAGAAATAAAGAAATTGCTAATCATATTTTCACTTATATCAAGTGGTTCAGACCCCTCCACTAAGTTGAAAGAGCCTAAAGACAATAGGTCAGGTTTGTTTAGCATTTTATAGGTCACAGAGGAACTTCATGTTTATTATGTAATTTTATCTTAATATGGCATTCCAACATAGATATAGAAACCTGAAAGAAATGATACAATTCTCAAACATAAAAAAATCACCACCATATTTAAGCTAATTTACTTGCACCCATTTATCAAATATTTCATGAACGTCTCCTAATTCAGCTACTGTTCTAGGTACTGGAAATATTGAAGTAAATATTATCTACCATTTACTAAACTCCCATTATATTACAGCTTTCTTTTATTTAAAAAAAAAAGTCTCTCGTTCTCAACACAGCTTTCTTCAAAGTCATAATCTAGTGACAAAAGTGATATACACAGTCTGCAGTCACTTTCAAACCTAAGCACTGCCAGATACTACAGATAACACTTGTTGTAATTCATCAACCCAGATTTGAGAATCTTGACTCCATTAGGACTTCAATGCTGTATTTATGTCTGTATTTATCTCCCTTGTAAGACCACGGGTGTCATGAACAAGGTCCACGGTATTGCCTTGCCAAGGCTGACAAAGGGCAGGCCGGATGTCAGTCTAAGGGAGGCACTAAACATCGTTAGAAATGTATGATGGAGGAGAAAATTATATTTACAAGAACTCTCAGGAAGAGAGTATATATGGTTAAAAGGAGTTCTTTGATGCCCAGTCCCCATCCTCCACAATGAGGGGCATACTAAATAGCCTTCCTATGTGGGCTGGTCTGGTCACCTTTCCTTTCTCTAGCTGAGTTCAGAGCTGAACTGTTGGGAGTTCTAGAGGAGGGTCGACTGTTGTCATTGGAGGTCCTCCTGCCTCTTCTTTCCCCTTGGAGAGCTTCACCCCTCCACCAAATGTTGAATAAATATGCAGTAATTACTTAAGGAATGTCAACTTGATGAAGTGTCCTCAATCCCAGTTGAGGTTCAAAGCCTTTGTTTTGTTTCCCGATGTAACAAATGAAAGTGGCTAAGTCCTCCTTTTTCCTGGAAAAAAGAAAAGTGGATTTAGGAAGAAAACTCTGAGGAGAAATCTTGTGAATCAGAAAACATCAACAACAAAAAGATTGTTTTGGGACTTTCGACTCTCATGACTTCCTTTAGCTGAATGGGAAAAGGACTGAAGCAGACAGGCTCTTACTCCGATTTGCTGAAATCGAACCTCTTTCTCTTCCCTGATTTCCCTCCCCTTCCAGTAGCCTGCAGTCATTTCTTCAAGACTTCGTTTCTGAAGGATTGGTAGGGTTAAACCCTGCGCCATGGGTGGAATTTGGACAGAGAGAAAGAGAGAGATTAAGTAGGGAAAATCTGTTCCACTTTCTTTCTTTTCCTCAGCTCAAGCTCTCTGAAAAGATATTCTCCTTACTTCTCAGATGAGAAAACAGAGGTAGAAAACCTCTGTTAAAGATCATATGGCTTCTCCTTGTGTAAGAAATTAGAATGAGTCTCTGCCCTCCATTCAGTATCTTGCCACTTCTACTTGCCTCCTTTTTATAAATCTGAATGACTCTTGTTGGAACATTATTGGTTTGTAAAATAAGGTAAAAAGCTCTCATAAGAGTTTAAAAACCATTTTAATGATTTTAGATACGAATAACATGCTATTTTATTTGTTCAGCTGTAAGCCCATAATATTTTACAAATAAAAATGAATAATTCAGTGCTTCTTAAAGTTTTGTATTGGAAATGGTCCAGGATTTTCACACACAAAGCTCTTTTTTCAATCTCGAGGACTAGAACTAAGTTTCCCTTATACCACCTTGCGAATTTCTAGAGCTGGCCCCCAGTGAATGGCAAAATCAGAGTTGTTTATTTAGAAATGTTAATTTAAATATGGCGAATATATATTTAATTATGTCCTAATAGTAATTTGCTGATAATAATTTTTATATAAATATTTCTGACCTTATTTGTTATCTTTGCATTATGACTGAATCAAAGAAAACTATAGCTAAGATAATTCTTCCAACATGCAACTTCTCTTTATGCAAAAACTAGAAGAGTATATGCAAATTTTCTTCTGCCTACATTTCAACAAGAATATGAAATCAGACAATGCAAATTGTTAGACACAATTAGAAAAAGAGGATACTGGTGTTTGGAAAACGGGAAAAAAATAGATAAAGTATAATGGAGGGTTAGAGTCTTAAAACTCAGAGGGCAAAAAGGGACAATGTAGGAAAGATAACCAGTGCTTTAGAACTAGAATTGCATGGGATGGAAGGGGTCAAGTTTCCTGTAAAAGAGGCTGTGGGTATGCGCTTTGATAAGGCATTACTATGAGGGGGGCTGATAATATATCATTTTGGATTTTGTGGAGAAGCCTTAAGAAGTATTTTCTCAGAAATGATCTTTTTCTTAATCATTTCAGTCATTATTAGAGTTGCCAGACAAAATAAAAGAAGTTCAGTTATATCCATTTCAGATAAACAATACATGTCTTATATGTTACATGGGCCATACTTATCTAAAAACACTTATGTGAAATTTAACTTGGCATTCTGTATTTTTATTTGCTAAATCTGGCTACTCTAGTCACTGTGCATCTCTGAGAATATGGCAGGACTTAGCATATGGGGTTTATGAAGAATGGTATTAGAAAAAGGACAGGTACAGAAAAATGTGCTTTTCAATATGTACTTGATATACAATAAAGTCTATATGTATATAAGAATTGAAATTTTGGAGAAGGGAAATCTTGAAAACTTTATCATGATCAGAAGATGGCAAAAGGAAATCAATAGTGAAGGTTTCAATACTACTAATTTAAGATGTATATGTCACTGATGTTGTCTTTATGTACTGTGTTATTGATTTTTATTTTAGTGATTGAAAACAATGTTAAGCCCTTTCACAGATCTATTCCTTTAATCCTATTTCCCCATGAAATCTTAAATCTCTCCAGGTTTCATTCTTTTCACACAGTAGTTTTGAGAAGGTGCTCTTTAAAGTTTGAAAGAAACAACAGTATAGTGTTAATTGGGTCAAATTGTACATGAGGCCTTTATGTTTACTCTAATAGGAAATGGGCAAATTAGCATATTAATGAAGACATCTCACTTTTTTTTGCAGGGGCAAAGGCATTCCAATTTTAGATGGTTTCTATTTGAGCAAAACTGTATTGGGCATTTTGTGTAAAATCTGGCAAGTGTAGTTACTGCCTGAGGGGTGATTTGCTCAAAATGGAATGGCAGGTGTTTCATCGTGATATATTGCTATAATCTAAAATATTTTGCATTGTCCTCATCATCATCCTCATCACCATCATCTTGCTTTTAAACTTGTCTGGAGTTGTCTGCTCAAGAGCCATTGCTCACAATATTTCTCATCTGGGATGCCATCTTTACCAGCTTTCCTGGCCTGAATTCATCTTTCAATGGTCATTTCAAATGCTCTGTGGACCATTTTTCACTCCCCAAATCTCTAGGATCATTTCCTATTGATTCCTCCAGCACTAATTGTGAAGTGTTAGAAATGGAAAACACTGTCAAGTTTAATCCTCTTATTTTAAAGAGGCAGAAATTGGTGCCCAGAGAGATTAACGAATGGAGTCAAGATCAAACAAGTTAGAAGAAGAAGGGAAGAAGTAGGGTTTTGCTTTTTTTAAACGTCCTTTAAATTTAGAGCCCTTGTCTCTGTTCCATGCTGTTTCACTTCATCATATAAACTACTCATTTGAATTTATATTTATAGACTTGTAAACCTGGAAAGGACCTGGTATACAGCCTTACAGTATTCATTAAATTTGTTTTTACGTTATTTGTCTAACCAACCAGGTTCAAGTTTTTTACCACAGACATTGTTTTTCAAACTCTTTTATATCTCCCAGAGCAGTAAACTGAGTAGCTAGAACAGGGGTGGTAAATAAATTTATTTGCAGTTGATTTTAATGGTTGCCTGAAGGGATAGTTAGGTAGGACTTTGAGGCCTCATTTTGAATTAAAGATGTCTAGCTCTACATCATTGGCCACTAAGAATGAATTAAGGGCTAAGGGACATAATCCGTTCAGCCATTAATGTGTGAAAAATAGTGTCTTAGACTCTTGACGTATTTCACATTTAAAATGCAAAGCCATTTAATTATGTGTAAACTGAGGCTTAAGTTGATAATACAACTAATATGTGGAAGAATATGATTTTAATCCTAGTCTCTCTAATGCTAAATTCCATTCTAGATAAATAAATGTTAATTAATAATCAAAATAGGCTTGCATTAATTACATCTTGTATTTACACTCTTTCCTGTAACTCCATGTGTGGTATTGGAGGGAGAATGGGTCATTACAATGTTTAATGTCTCCTTAGTTGCTGATGGACTCTACCTGGAGTTCCTGGAGGACAGAGGAAGCATGAGGAACTTTCAAAAACTATTCCTCTGGGGCCGGCCCCATGGCTTAGCGGTTGAGTGCGCACGCTCCACTACTGGTGGCCCAGGTTCGGACCCTGGGAGTGCACTGACCCATTGCTTGTCAGGCCATGCTGAGGCAGCGTCCCACATACAGCAACTAGCAGGATGTGCAACTATGACATACAACTATCTACTGGGGCTTTGGGGAGAAAAAGGGAAAAAAAAAAAAAAGAGGGGGATTGGCAATAGATGTTAGCTCAGGGCTGGTCTTGCTCAGCAAAAAGAGGAGGATTGGCATGGATGTTAGCTCAGGGCTGATCTTCCTCACAAAAAAATAATAAAACTAAATTAAAAAAAAAAAAAAACTATTCCTTTGATTTAGAATTACTTTGAATGGTACTCAGGCTTTACCCAGAAAGAACGCCAGTGTATTGTTCCCGCTAATAATTGGAACAACACCTATCCTTAGTGATTGAGAGAAATTTAGTTGTATTTTAAAGCAAGCATTGATTTGTCTGAGAAAATAATGATTTCTTTTTCACAGTGAGACCAAATAATATCAAATGACATAATAGATACATGATAGATAGATATACACTTTTGCCTTAAGTAATAGATCGAGTGTTTGACATTATTTTTCTTAGCATTTAGTAGATAGTAGGACCAAATTTTAGTGTCTCTTGTGGAGTCATTTGTAATACAATTCAAAGACAATTTTGTAGTACAACCCCTGTAGCTACCTTGAACGCACAGACATCCTGGAGTGTTTTCACATTTCTAATACAAAGTGTAAGCGGTGTTCAATTAGAGATCATGCCCCAGTAAAAGGATAAAAGTTTAGATCTGAATGAGTCTATTGACTCTACCATATCAAATTCCAGCTGAGAAAGAATTATACATTAGCCTGTGTAATAACTAAACTTGAATGTGTGGATTTTTATGTTGCTGCTGCTGATGTTATTATCATATTTTGTTTCTGAAAGTAGACCATAGACCATCTTCAGTAGATCACAGACAAGAGGTCAACTCTGAAAGATAGCTTCTGACCAACACTCCAGTTCTAAATCACGGATTTCTTTACACTGCAAATCATCATGTGGCAATTTTTAAGTCAATCTGGCATTTAACAGAAAACCAAAGTAATTTTCTCAGAAGTCCAATGGAGCCTGTCTCTGTTGTGTTAAAATCCTAGCATCAGCATCTTAGCCTAGGCTGAGCAGAGGAGAAGGTTGTGTTTTCCCATAGAAATGAGCTGTCCCTTGCTGAAAGATTACCTGGAGAATCCATGACATCAATCTGGAGAAGAAAGTAGTCCCAGAAATGAATTGGATATTTTTCACATTATTTACTGATTAGCTTGGAGCTAATAAGGTGCAAATAACCATAGGAGGAAGGACTCATTTACTTAGAGTCATTTACAGTGAGAGGTAAATGGCCCATATAAGACCTTATGTTTAAGCAGACATTCCCAATTTAGTCAACAACAAATAGTGGGCACTCATTCTGTTCTAGGTATTGTGCAGATACTAGAGATACTGTAACAAACACGACACAGGTCCTTGCCCTCTAGGAGGTCACAGTTTAAGAGGAAGGAATGACAAGTAAGCAGATAAATACTTTTCCAAGTGATGGTGCTCTGATAGAGATAAGCATACGGTGTTAAGGGAGTCCAGAGCAAAGGCATGTAGCCCAGACGGGCAGTGAAGGGAACAGAGAAGACTTCCTGGAGGATCTGCTCATGTTTATAGCCCAGTGACACTCAGAGAGACTAGGAATGCCCTGGGGCCTGAAGAACGTGGAGCATGGGAAGAAAATGGTAAATGGAAGAGGAATGGGAGACGGAGTATTTCAATGAAACTTTGCAGAAGGCATGCGTGGTCAGGAAATAGTGGCTTCCTGAGGCCATGGCCCATATCTGCCTTCTTTGCCTCTGCGTCTCCTGAATTTCAGAGGATAGCTGGCACATAGTGGACAATGAATAAATATTTGTGGAATGAATAGTATAATGAAATGTTGATGAGTACAGATCTAAACAGAGGAAGAGAGGAGGTTATGGGGCAGTGTAAGGAGCATTAGATGAGCAATCAAAGTCCTAGAATTTGGTCCCAGTCCTACAATTATTTAACATCATCAATGCTCCAAAGACCAAGTTTGCTCACCTGTACAATGAGAAGGTTGGACTGCATAATCTCTAAGATCCTTGGTATCTGGAATGTATAGAATGATTCCACTCTGTGAAAAAAGCAGGCTATTATCATGCTTCTAGAAAATTATTTGTAAGTGATTTGGAGTTAATTTGTTAACAATGTATCATTTTAATATAATATAATATTTAATATAATAAAAAAAGAAGGTGGTTTGTTCTTCAAACTACATTGTAGTGGGCACATATTTTGATTGCTCTCAGGAGACAAACATTCATTTTAAGTTTTAGGAAAGCTGCTATAACCTTTTAGAGTAATGTGTAATTCATATCTAAGATACAATAACAAGCTCAGAGGTATTTATTACATTGTAAAACAAAAATGAGCCTAGTTGGAGAGGATAGGCAGGACACCTCAGATCCTGTCAGATGTGACTTTCAGCAGATGATGCTGCCTGAGAATCTAGGAGTGTCTATACATAGTGGTAGGATACCATTTGGCCAAAGGGTCTGCTCTTAGAAACACAGAAATCCTCTGCCTATACTACCTTAGTATTATAGGAAGGCCCTAGAATTAATTGATATTTACCTAGAATGTCAATTTTGACAGAAGTGGACCCAGAAGGGCTAATAAGTAGTCTAAGGTTTGGCAACGGGAAGATGGAAACTGCTCTGAGGACCTCGGCTATGCTGCTTTGCTCTTGTATGGCACTGGATGTTGCTATTGAGAAACTCAATGCCAGCCTGAATATTTTATCTACTGTAAAGTAGTTGATTTTTCTGGCTGGGTGCTCAAAGGATTTTTTCTTTATCTTTAAGGTCTAATAATTTTATTCAGATATGTCTTCATGTTCCAAGTAACTTTTCTCCATAATATGATGTGCCTTTCCCATATCAATATTTTGAATTTCATCATTGTAGTATTGATTTTGTTATTTTAACAGCTTTATTGGGATGTAATTGACATACCATAAAGTTCACCAGTATAAAGTGGACAATTCAATGGCTTTTTAAAAAAATATATTTACAGAGTTCTGTAACTATTACCAAAATCTGAGTTTAGAAAATTTGATTATCCCAGAAAGAAACCTTGTACCCATTAGTAATCACTCGCATTTCTCCCTCACAAGTACCATTAATCTATTCTCTGTTTCTATACATTTGCTATTCTGGACATTTCACATAAATAGGATTACACAATATGTAGTCTTTTTGACTGGCTCCTTTCACTTAGCACAGTGTTTTCAAGGTTCATCCACGTTGAAGCATGTTATCAGTACCTCGATCCTGTTTATTACTGAATAATAATCCATTAAGTAGATATACTATATTTTGTTTATCCATTACTCAATTAATGAGATTTGGAGCTGTTTCTAGTTTTTGGCTATTACGAACATTTATGTACAAGTTTTCTCATGGACGTATGCTTTCATTTGTCTGTCTGGATCATATGGCAGATCTTTGTTTAACATTTTGGGAAACTTCCAAGCTATTTTCCAAGGTGGCAGCACCATTGTACATTCCCACCAGCAATGATGGTTCTAATTTCTCCATATTCTTGCCAACACTTGTTTATGCCATCCAAGTGAATGTGAAGTGGCTTCTCGTCGCAGTTTTGATTTGCATTTATTCAATGACTAGTGATGTTGAGTGTCTTTCATGTGCTTATTAGGGAGTCATATATCTTTTTTGGAGAAATGTCAATTTATATCCTTTGCCTATCTTTAAAAATTACTTCGCCTATTTTTTAATTGGGTTATTTGTTGTCTTAGTATTGAATTGTAAGAGTTCTTTATTTATTCCGGATACAAGTCCATTATTAGATGTATGATTTGCAGATATATTCTCCAAGTCTTTAGGTTTTCTTTTGACTTTCTTGAAGGTGTCCTTTGAAGTAGAAAAATGTTTAGTTTTGATGAAATCTAGCTTATCAATATTTTCCTTTATCATGTCTGTTTTTGGTATTGTATTTAAGAAATCTTTGTCTAATCAAAGATCACAAACATATATTCATGTACATTTCTGGTAGTTTTATGTTTTATCTCTTGCATTTAGTTCTACAAACCACTTTGAATTCATTTTTCGTGTATGGTGTGAGATAGGAGTCCAACTTCATTCTTTTGTGTATATCGAATTGTCTCCACACTGTGTGTTGAAAAGTCTATTCTTTCTTCCTTGAATTATCTTGGCCCCTTTGTTGAAAATCAATTGACCATAAACGTTAGGGCTTATATACAGAAGTCTCAACTTTACTCCATTGATCTCTATGTCTATCCTTATGATAGAACCATACTGTCCTGATTATTGTAGCTTTATACTAAGTTTTGAAATCCAGAAACCTGCCAATTCTGTTCCCTTTTTTTTCAAGATTATTTTGATGTTCCAGGTCCCTTGTATTTCCATATGAAGTTTAGAATCTCTTATCAATTTTTCGAAGGAAAGAAAGGAAAGGAAGTGACAAGTTGGATTCTGATAGGGATTGTGTTGAATCTATAGACCAACAGAGAATCTGGGGAGAATTTGGGGAAAATTGCCGTCTTAACAATATTCAGTTTCCAATCCATAGAAATGTATTTTCATTTATTTAAACCTTCTTTAATTTCTTCCAACAAAGTTTTGTAGTTTTCAGTGTATAAGTCTTGTACTTGTTTTGTTAAATTTATATATGTGTATTTATTTTCTTGATAATATTTTAAATGGGACTGTTTACTTAATTTCATTTTTGGATTGTTCATTGCTAATTTATATAAATACAACTGATGTTTTTATATGGATGATGTGACTTCCAACTTTGTTGAACTCATATATTAATTTTAACAGAATTTTCTGTATACAAGATTATGTCATCTATAAATAGAGCTAGGTTTACTTCCTTCTTTTCAAACTAGATGTCTTTTATTTCTTGTTTTTAATTGTCCTGTAGAGAACCTCCAATACAATATAGAATAGATGTGGTGAAGTGAACATCCTTGTTTTGTTCCTGATTTTAGGAGAAAGCATTCAGTCTTTCACTATTAAGTATGATGTGAGATGTGGGCGTTTTTTTTTTTTTTAATTTTTATTTATTGCAGTAACATTGGTTTATAACATTGTATAAATTTCAGGTGTACATCATTATACTTCTATTTCTGCATAGATTACATCATGTTTACCACCCAAATACCAATCACAACCCATCACCACACACACATGCCTAATTATCCCTTTCGCCCTCCCCCCTCCCCCCTTCCCCTCTGGTAACCACCAATCCAATCTCTGTCTCTATGTGTTTGTTTATTGTTGTTATTATCTACCACTTAATGAAGGAAATCATATGGTATTTGACCTTCTCCCTCTGACTTGTTTCGCTTTGCATAATAGCCGAAATGTCCATCCATGTTGTCACAAATGTCTGGATTTCATCGTTTCTTATGGCTGAGTAGTATTCCATTGTGTATATATACCACATCTTCTTTATCCATTCGTCCCTTGATGGGCACTTAGATTGCTTCCAAGTCTTGGCTATTGTGAAGAACGCTGCAATGAACACAGGGGTGCATGTATCTTGATGCAATGGTGTTTTCAAGTTCTTTGGATAAATACCCAGCAGTGGAATAGCTGGATCATATGGTAGTTCTATCCTTGATTTTTTGAGGAATCTCCATACTGTTTTCCATAGTGGCTGCACCAGTTTGCACTCCTACCAGCAGTGTATGAGAGTTCCCTTCTCTCCACATCCTCTCCAACACATGTTGTTTACCGTCTTGTTAATTATAGCCATTCTGACGGGCGTGAGGTGATATCTCATTGTAGTTTTGATTTGCATTTCCCTGATAGTTAATGATTTTGAACATCTTTTCATGTGTCTGTTGGCCATCTGTATATCTTCTTTGGAGAAATGTCTGTTCAGGTCTTTTGCCCATTTTTTAATTGGGTTGGTAGTTTTTTTGTTGTTGAGATGCATGAGTTCTTTATATATTTTGGAGATTAAGCCCTTATCAGATGTATGGTTTGCAAATATCTTCTCCCAGTTGTTAGGTTGTCTTTTCATTTTGTTGATGGTTTCTTTTGCTGTGCAGAGGCTTTTCAGTTTGATGTAGTCCCATTTATTTATTTTTTCTATTGTTGCTCTTGCCCGGTCAGACATGGTGCTTGAAAATATGTTGCTAAGACCGATGTCGAAGCGCGTACAGCCTATGTTTTCTTCTAGAAGTTTCATAGTTTCAGGTCTTACATTCAAGTCTTTAATCCATTTGGAGTTAATTTTTGTGTATGGTGTAAGGTAAGGGTCTACTTTCATTTTTTTGCATGTGGCTATCCAGTTTTCCCAACACCATTTGTTGAAGAGACTTTCTTTTCTCCATTGTATGTTCTTGACTCCTTTGTCAAAGATTAGCTGTCCATAGACGTGTGGGTTTATTTCTGGGCTTTCGATTCTATTCCATTGATCTGTGTGTCTGTTTTTGTGCCAGTACCATGCTGTTTTGGTTACTATAGCTTTGTAGTCTATTTTAAAATCAGGGAGTGTGATACCTCCAGCTTTGTTCTTTTTTCTCAGGATTCCTTTAGCTTTCGGGGTCTTTTGTTGTTCCATATAAATTTTAGGATTCTTTGTTCTATTTCTGTGAAAAATGTTGTTGCAACTTTGATAGGGATTGCATTGAATCTATAGATTGCTTTAGGAAGTATGGGCATCTTAACTATGTTTATTCTTCCAATCCAAGAGCACGGAATATCTTTCCATTTCTTTGTGTCTTCTTCAATTTCTTTCAGCAATGTTTTATAGTTTTCAGTGTACAGCTCTTTCACCTCTTTGGTTAAGTTTATTCCTAGGTATTTTATTCTTTTTGTTGCAATTGTAAATGGGATGGTATTCTTAATTTCTCTTTCTGCTACTTCATTGTTAGTGTATAGAAATGCAACTGATTTTTGTATGTTGATTTTGTATCCTGCAACTTTACCATATTCGCTTATTACTTCTAAAAGTTTTCTGGTGGATTCTTTAGGGTTTTCTATATATAAAATCATGTCATCTGCACATAGTGACAGTTTCACTTCTTCCTTTCCAATTTGGATCCCTTTTGTTTCTTTTTCTTGCCTGACTGCTCTGGCTAGGACTTCCAGTACTATGTTAAATAGGAGTGGTGACAGTGGGCATCCTTGTCTGGTTCCTGTTCTTAGAGGTATAGCTTTCAGTTTTTCACCATTGAAGATGATATTAGCTGTGGGTTTGTCAGATATGGTCTTTTTTATGTTGAGGTACTTTCCTTCTATACCCATTTTATTCAGAGTTTTTATAATAAATGGATGCTGTATCTTGTCAAATGCTTTCTCTGCATCTATTGAGATGATCATGTGATTTTTATTCTTTGTTTTATTAACGTGGTGTATCACGTTGATTGATTTGCGAATTTTAAACCATCCCTGTATACCTTGAATAAATCCCACTTGATCATGGTATAATCTTTTTAACGTATTGTTGTATGCGATTTGCTAGTATTTTGTTGAGGATTTTTGCATCGATGTTCATCAGTGATATTGGCCTGTAGTTTTCTTTTTTTGTGTTGTCCTTGTCTGGTTTTTGTATCAGGGTAATGTCGGCTTCGTAGAATGAGTTAGGGAGCTTGACCCCCTCCTCAATTTTTTGGAAGAGTTTGAGAAGGATAGGTATTAAGTCTTCTTTGAATGTTTGGTGGAATTCACCAGGGAAGCCGTCTGGTCCCAGACTTTTATTTTTGGGGAGGTTTTTGATGACTGTTTCGATCTCCTTACTGGTGATTGGTCTATTCAAATTCTCTACTTCTTCTTGATCCAGTTTTGGAAGGTTGTATGATTCTAAGAATTTATCAGTTTCTTCCAGATTGTTGAATTGGTTGGCATATAGCTTTTCATAGTATTCTCTCATAATCTTTTGTATTTCTGAGGTGTCTGTTGCAATTTCTCCTCTTTCATTTCTGATTTTACTTATTTGTGCCTTCTCTCTTTTTTTCTTGGTAAGTCTAGCTAAAGGTTTGTCAATTTTGTTGATCTTTTCAAAGAACCAGCTCTTGGTTTTATTAATTTTTTCTATTGTTTTTGTGGTCTCTATTTCATTTATTTCTGCCCTGATTTTTATGATTTCCCTTCTTCTACTGATTTTGGGCTTTGTTTGTTCTTCTTTTTCCAGTTCCTTTAGGTGCATTGTTAGATTGTTTATTTGAGATTTTTCTTGTTTATTGAGATAGGCTTGTATTGCTATAAACTTCCCTCTTAGAACGCTTTTGCTGTATCACATAAATTGTGGCATGTCGTATTTTCATTTTCATTTGTCCCCAGGTATTTTTTGATTTCTTCTTTGATTTCTTCGTTGACCCAGTCATTGTTCAGTAGCATTTTGTTTAATCTCCACGTATTTGTGGCTTTTCTGATTTTCTTCCTATAGTTGATTTCTAGTTTCATACCGTTGTGGTCAGAAAAGATATTTGATATTATTTCAATTTTCTTAAATTTATGGAGACTTGTTTTGTGGCCTAATATGTGATCAGTCCTGGAGAATGTTCCATGTGCATTTGAAAAGAATGTGTATTCTTCGGTTTTTGGATGGAATGCTCTGTATATATCTGCTAGGTCCATCTGTTCTAGTGTGTCATTTAAGGCCAATGTTTCCTTATTGATCTTCTGTTTGGATGATCTATCCGTTGGTGTAAGTGGAGTGTTAAAGTCCCCTACTATTACTGTGTTACTGTCTATTTCTGTTTTTATGTCTGTTAATAATTGCTTTATATATTTAGGTGCACCTACATTGGGTGCGTAGATATTTACAAGTGTTATATCCTCTTGTTGGATTGTTCCCTTGATCATTATGTAATGCCCTTGTCTCTTTTGACAGTTTTTGTTTTACAGTCTATTTTGTCTGATATGCATACTGCTACCCCAGCTTTCTTTTCATTGCCATTTGCGTGGAGTATCTTTTTCCGTCCCTTCACTTTCAGTTTGTGAGTGTCTTTAGGTCTGAAGTTTGTTTCTTGTATGCAGCATATATGGGTCTTGTTTTTTTATCCATTCAGCCATTCTATGCCTTTTAATTGGAGCATTTTGCCCATTGACGTTTAAAGTAGCTATTGATAAGTATGTACTTACTGCCACTTTTTTAACTTTTTTTCTTTTCTCAGTGTTTTAGTAGTCCTTCTCTGTTCCTTTCTTCTTCTATACAGAATTGATGGTCTCTTTAGTTTGACTTCTGTCTGAAAGATCTACTCTTTAACTCCCCTCCTCCCTCCTTTGTTTTTGATATCATATCTAACCTCAGTTTTGTGCATTTGTATCCATTACGTTCTTATCATGGAAATAGATAATTTTTCCTATTTGCGGTCTTCTCTTTTTCCCTTAAATCAGTCCCTTTAACATTTCTTGCAGCGCTGATTTCTTGTTGATGAACTCCTTTAATTTTTGCTTGTCTGGGAAGCTTTTGATCTCTCCTTCCATTTTGAATGATAACCTTGCTGGGTAGAGTATTCTTGGCTGTAAGTTTTTTCCATTTAGCACTTTAAATATATCGTGCCACTCTCTTCTAGCCTGTAAGGTTTCTGCTGAGAAGTCAGCTGATAGCCTTATGGGGTTTCCTTTGTATGTAACTTGACTTTCTCTTGCGGCTTTTAGGATTCTCTCTTTATCTTTAATTCTGGACATTTTGATTATGATGTGTCTTGGTGTGGGCCTCTTTGGGTTTATCTTGTTTGGGGCTTTCTGTGCTTCCTGTACCTGGATGTCTGTTTCCTTCCTTAAGTTAGGGAGGTTTTCATCTATTATTTCTTGAAATAGATTCTCTGCCCCTTTGTCTTACTCTTCTCCTTCCAGGACACCTATAACACAGATGTTAGTACTCTTGATGTTGTCCCAGAGGTCCCTTAGACTTTCCTCACTCTTTTTAATTCTTTTCTCTTTTACCTGTTCAGCTTGGGTAATTTCTTCTAGTCTTTCGTCCAGCTCGCAGATCCGTTCTTCTGTATCCTCTACTCTGCTTTTGAGTCCCTCTAATGAATTTTTCATTTCCAGTGTTGTATTCTTCATTTCTGATTGGTTCTTTTTTATGTCTTCCATTTCTTTGTTGACATTCTCACTGAGTTCATCTATTCTTCTCCCCAGATCAGTGAGCATCCTTAACACTCTTTGTTTGAACTCTCTGTCAGGTAGGTTGCTCATTTCTG
The DNA here is from genome assembly GCF_057802395.1 of Ceratotherium simum simum. Classification (NCBI taxonomy): domain Eukaryota; kingdom Metazoa; phylum Chordata; class Mammalia; order Perissodactyla; family Rhinocerotidae; genus Ceratotherium; species Ceratotherium simum. Next base: position 46,530,955 of record NC_141919.1, on the reverse strand, counting down.
TTTCACTTAGTTCCTTTTCTGGGGTTTTGTCCTGTTCCCTTACTTGGAATGTATTCCTTTGCCTCCTCATTTTGCCTCTTTCCCTGTGCTTGTGTCTACGTATTAGGTAGGTCAGCTACGTCTCCTGCTCTTGCATAGGTGACCTTATGTAAGTGATGGCTTAGGAGGCCTACAGTGTGCTTCCCTCAGTTCTCAATGTTCCAGGGGTGACCCTTATGTGGGCTAGGTGTGTCCTACTGTTGTGGCCTGTTTGCTCTCCCTGTAGGCACCCAGGGAGGCTGAGTTATGCTCCTGGCCAGCTGTTGTAATGCTCAGCTGCTTGTAGTTGTTGTGGGCACTTCAGTCTCTTTATCAGGTGTGGGAGCCCCAGCACAGTTGGCTGCAAGTTCTAATACCACATTTTATTGCAGTATTTCTTTTAAGTGAGTAGGTCCCCAGTGTGGCAGGTTGTTAGGCTCAGGGGCTTACAAGTGCTATAAGCCTCCAGCCTTTAGATCTCTTGTCAGCTCTCTGAGGATTGCAGCTGGGTGGGACTGGCCTCAGGCCCAGGAGCACCCAATTGTTTCAGGCTTTGGAAGGTGGGGCAAACCCCCTATGTGGGTCTTTGAGAAGCACAAGCCTTTGCAGCTGACAAGCCCTGCCGCCCACAGGTCCACACACACAGTCAACACAGTCCTGCCCTGTGTGCGCACCTTAACCTCCCGAAGCAGACCCAGTCTCTCCACGGCAGGAGCCCCACGCACTCCACCACCGCCCCACACTCTCCACCTGCTCCTTGTGCATGTGCTGCCCCGCTTAAGTCGGCTCAGTTGCCAGGCTGCAGAGAATCCAGTCACCAATCTATGCAGGCCCACAAGTTGCCTGAGGGCTTGTTGTTGGGTGGGGCCAGTCTCTAGGGTGGGCTGCCTGCCCTGGCTGAGCTGGATTAAATTGGTGCTCTAGCGGGTGGGGCAGACCCTGGGCTAGCTGGCCCCAGGGAGAACTCCAATGGCGTCTGTGTCAGCACGACCACACCAGGCCACAACAATGGCCGCCGCCAATGTCCCAGTCCCTGGAGAGGTCTCACCCCTCACCGAGATGCACTCAGGGCCTATTAGGTGAGTCTCTTTTCACCACAGCACTGTGCACCTTTCTTTCTGGTGATTTTAGGTTTCTTTCTGAAACCGGTGAGTTTGCTCATGGGCCCTTTAAGAGCCAGTTTTAATTTCTTTGTGAACCAGCTTTTCTGGGGTTACTCCCCAATGTTTTAGTAGCAGGTAAAGTCAGATATTATGCCTCTTGTCTGGATTGTGCTGGGTCCACAAAATGCCCGCAGCCGGGGCACTCCCCGGCTCAGGGCCCCACTCCTCCAGGGAGGCTGCGTACCTGTGGGCTGCTCTCGGGCAGCCATGAAGCTGGCGGCTTGTGAAGGTGGCGTTTTTCTCTCCAGAAGGGAGTTTCTGCCTCTTCCACCTCAATTAGGATTGTCCGTTGTTGCAGGAGTTCCTCTTATCCAGTTTTTAGTTCTGTCTCAGGGGTGATTTTTCCATGAGTAGTTGTAAATTGGCTGTGTCCACGGGAGGAGGTGAGTTCAGAGTCTGCCTATGCTGCCATCTTGACCTCCTCCTCAATGATTCTAGATATGGGCTTTTTGTATATGTTCTGTGTCAAGTTGAAGAAGTTGCTTTCTGTATTAATCTGGGTTCTCCAGATAAACAGAACCAATAGCTGGATTCCCAGGAGAGACGACAGTTTAGTTCCAATCCAAGTCCAAAGACTTGAAACCAGGAGAGTCAATGTTATAAATTCCAGCCTGAGCCCAAGTCCAAAGCCAGGAGAAAATTGATGTTCCAGCTTGCAGATAGGCAGAGAGAAAGAATTCTTTCTTACTAAGCCTTTTATTCTATTCAGGCCTTCAGCAACAGATTAGATGAGGCCACATTGGAGAGGGCAACATGCTTTACTCAGTCCGCTGATTGAAATGTTCGTCTCATACAGAAACATTCATAAATAATGTTTAATCAAATATCTGAGTATCTTGTGGCTCAGCCAACTTGACATAAAATTAACCATCACAACTTTTATTCTTAATTTGTTGGATATTTTATATCATGAAACCATCACAATTTCTATTCCTAATTTGTTGGATATTTCTATCATTTGTTAGGTTTTTTTCAAGTGATTCCCCTGAATCTATTGAGAAGATCATATGCATTTTATTCTTTATTCTATTAATATGGATTATTACAGTAATTGATTTTAAGCATCCTTTATTCCTGGATCTTTTATTCCTGGATTAATCCCTTGAATTTATCTTTAAGTATTTTTTTTCTATTTTTCTTATGTTCTTTTCAGATATTTAAATTATGGTTATGTTGGATTATTTTTGGTCTGTCTTGTTATATTTTTATTGCTTTTTATGCATTTCTTTCTGCTTCATTTGTTTAGTTTTTACATTTATATCCTCTATGTTTCTTACTCTGTTTCTTCTTGTGTCTTGTCTTTCAGTGGCTCCTTAGAATTTCTTCTCCTATTTTTTTCTGATTTTTCCCAGTTTCTTCTCTCCTTTTGTCTGGCAGTCAGTACAGTTGTCTCTCTTGCTTATCCTTCTTCTTTCATAGCTGTATGTACTTCATATGGATGGAATGTTTGGTACAATTTTTGTGTGCTCTGTAGAAACATTTTTCCGATAAGAGGGTTTGTTTTTTGTTTTTTGTTTTTTTTTTCTTTGCTGATGAAGGTTCACCGTGAGCTAATATCTATGCCAATCTTCTTCTATTTTGTCTGTGGGTCGCCACCGTAGCATGGCTGACAAGTGACAAACTTGTGAACCCAGGCCACCGAAGCGGAGCACACCAAGCTTAACCACTAAGCCACGGGGCCAGGCCCCAAGGATCTTTTTAACCAGCAAAGAATTTGTGCTACTTTTTCCCACATTTTTTACTCTTATGGTAGTTTTGTATATTTGATTTGTGATCTTGAATATTCCTTTTGATTGTATATATTCTTTTTGTATAAATTGAATTTTCCCCTACCGGCTATTAGAAGAATGTTCCGTAGAAGAGTTGAATATTTCCATGTTTCTGTGCTTAATGACTCCCTCTTCAGTGCTAACCTGATGGACCATTTCTTTAAAACACTGTCTTTCTGTGTAATCCTAATTTATTTGCCTCTGAGAACCTACGAGTTCAAGAAAGTTTTTACCAGTAGCTCTGCACACCACTGGTGGATTTGCTGTCCTTGCTACCAGGGAATAGAACACTTGCCTTTTATAAAGAGAAAATTTCTGAGATCTATCTCCCTTCATTTTCTCTAGCCATTTCCTATGCTTTCTTTCTTTGCTGCCTTGCAGTGATAGCTTTCCATTTGATCTCAGTCCTTCACAAGGGGTTGCCACTTATGTAAGATCATCTCTTTCTGAAGTTGAATATTTGCTGTTTGTTTCTGAGATTTGCCACTACTTGATCCCTCCCACACTCCCCATTTTTCCTCACCTATTGTCATAGAGGTTTGGTTTATCTTAGTTGCTATAACAAATTGCCACAAACAGGATAAGTTAAAAAACAGAAATTTATTTTCTCACAGCTTTGGAGGCTACAAGTCCAAAATCAAGGTGTTGACATGGCTATGCTCCCTTCAATGGATCTGGGAAGGATCCTACCTAACTGCTTTTAGCTTTTGGTGGTTGCCAGCACTCCTTGGCATTCCTTGGCTTGTGGCTGCATAATTTCAATCTCTGCCGTCATCTCCACATGGCTGTCTTCCCTCTATGTGTCCATGTCCAAATTTCCCTCTTCTTATTGGGACATCAGTCATTAGGCTAGGGCCCACTCTAACCCATTACGCTCTCATCTTAACTTGATTACATTTGCAAAGACCCTATTTCCAAATAAGGTCACATTTATGGGTTCTAGGTTGAAGTGAATTTTTCGAGGATGCTATTCAACCCAGAACAATTGCATATGTCCCTGCTTACATGAAATTTGAGGATTCTAGTCTCTCTCTACAAGGTCAATGTTTATAATTTGTGGGGATATTTTTTCCCACTTTATTAGTTATGCTGCCGTTTTCAGAAGGATAAATGGTAAAATGCATAACTAACTCTCTGCCACAGGCTTAACATATTCTTTCCTCAGATTGTGACATATAATGCTCAATAGTGTTGAGTGGCTGTCAGATCACATCTATGGGGCCTCATGGATCTATTTATAGGCTTGGCATTCCAAATAGGAACCCTCTCTACACACAGTGAAGTTGGCCTCCTGGAACGTTCAACTAAAAGAGAATCCTTCATACCCTCACTACAGTTTTGAGGAGTATGGAAGGAAGGCTAGCTTTCTAGATTGTCTACAGAATTTCAGAGCTGATGTTTCTAATGCCTTCTTAGTTATCAAGAATTACAGCATTTATTAGTCTCTTGTTTTGAATATCCCAAGTAATTTTAAATTTAGATTATATTAAGACATGTCAAAAGAGCCTACAATGGAATGATATTACTATTGCAACAAATAATTCAGAAGATTAGTATTTTAGGCTCTACTAGGCATAATTCTCAAAAGAGGACAAGATCATTTATTTAGAAGGAATTTAAATGTAAGAATTTAAACACCACACACATCTAGCCATTGAGAACAGTGGAGCTGAAAATCCAAAATGCACAGGTAAACAGGGATCAGAGGGCGATATTGGTGCTATTGTATAGCATGTCTTCAGTGCCAACATTTTCTATATCATTGGTTGTTGTGTTCTTATTCTAGAGCAGGTAAAGGAGGTTTAATGGAAAAGTTGAAAAATGTTTTTCTCTCCATGATTCTGGTTACTAGATGTAAAAATATTCTATATACTTCTTCTTTAGTATAGAAGCTGTTAGCTGATTGATCTAATAAGGTTCCTGATCATTGGCGAAATGCAATAATTTATTAATTCCAAAAATATCTGTAGAGTGCCTCTTGGGTACTAGACACTCTTCTAGATACTTGGGAAACAATGGTAAATAAGAGAAATCAAATGCCTACCCTCAGGAAACTTGCATTCTAGTAGGTGAGATAGACAAGTACAAGTCAACAATAAATATTAAAATGTCAGGTAATTATTGATGCTTTAAAAAGGAAAGCAAAATGATTATGGTCTGGAGATCTAACACATAACATGGTGACTATAGTTGATAACACTGTATTATATAACTGAAATTTGCTAAGAGAGTAAAACTTGAATGTTCACACTATATATATATATATATATATATATATATATATATATATATAGTGATGGGTGTGTTAATTAACTAGATGTGAAGAATCCTTTCCCAATGTGTATGTATATCAGATCATCACGATGCACACTTTAAATATCTTACAATTTTATTTGTCAGTTATACCTCAATCAAGCTGAGAAAAAGAATTTCAAAGAAGTTGGGAAAAAAAAACAAAAGAAAACAAAGTAAGGACACTAAGAGTGACAGGAGATTATTTTAGTTAGGGTGGTTATAGAAGGCCTCTCTGAAAGGGTAATACTTAAATAGAGAATGAATGATGTGATAAAGTGAGCTGTGCAAAGATTTGGGAAAAGACCATTCCAAGTCCAGAGTACATTTCAAGGGATAATAAGAAGGCAAACGCTGCCAGAACAAATTGAGTAATGGAGAGAATAGTGTCGATGATAGTTGTGAGGTATGTTAGGACTCCTAAGGCCATGATAAGTAGTTTGGGTTCATTTTAAGTTTGATGGAAAGCTCTTGGTTGGTTTTGAACAGGAATATGGTATATATGTGTGTTTATATACACACAATATGTTATATAATTTATATCGTGAATATTTATATATTATATATTATAATGTATGTTGTGTGTGTGTATGTATCCATATCCATGGTACTAAATGAGATCACATAGGAGGTAATTATATAGATAGAGAAGGAAAAATGTCTGAGGAACACTGTGATGCTCCGACAATTAAAGTTCAAGAGAAAGATGAAGACCCAGCCAAGGAAATTGAGAACTCAGGTCATTAAGTTAGAGGGATAAGGAGAGTAGATTGTCCTAAAAAACAAGAGAAGAAAATGCATCAACAAGGAGAGAATGATCACTTGTGTCAAGCACCGCCAAGCTGAAAACTGAGAATTGACCATTAGATTTGGCAGGATGGATATTTTACTGGTGACTGCTGAGAAGTTTCCTGGGAGGATGAAAGCCTGATCAGAGTGGGTTAAAGACAGAATGGGAGTATTCTGGGCAAGTTGACAAAGTCCATTTTGATACACTCTCTTGGTTCTTGTATATAGGAAAGTTAGATAAAATCTGAAAAGAGAAAGCAAACACATAGCTGGACTATAAAAAAACCAAAACCCTCCATGGACTAGAAAGGAAACAGAAAAAACAAAGTGGTGATTGAGGAACCACAGACATCTGACCTGAATTATGTGGAACAATCTGATGAAGACTTAAAAATGTGTATGCCTAGAATGCTCAAATGAAAATGAATTTTTCATTTAAAATATAAGAATCAGAAAATATTTAAAAGAATATTAAACAAACAACTAGAAAAATAAAATCAACAGGTAAGTATATAAAAAGACCTATCACGTATTTTGGAAATAGAATCTTAATAGCTACCAGCAAGAAGGACAAATACCCTCAGAGTAATGGCAGCAGACTTATTGTGACCTCAGGTCTTTCACTAGTAGCATTAAACAAGAGAAAATAAAGGAACTATTTCTTCAATGGGCTTAGGGAAAGAAAATAACAGTTAGATAAAATAATTTAACCAGTTAAACAGTGTTATGAGATTAAGCCAAGAAAGTTATTTTCAAACATATGATATTGAAGAGTTTAACGCTCAGACCTTCATTAAATGTTTTAACAGTATCCTAAAAATTGTATATAATTCAGCAGTGAACTAGATAATATAAAATAACAAGGGAGATTTGTCCTTGAGTGCCAAAAATGAATCAACATGGAAAATCTCTTAGCTGAACAAAGGGATAGAACCATATATCTTTTCAATATGTACAGAAAAAACATTCAATAAAATCCAACTATTCAGAACAAGTTCTTAACAAACTAGTAAATGAGAATTTCTTTACCTTATCTATAAAAGCCCTACATTATTATCATTAATAATAAAGCTTCAGAAACTCTCTTCAAGTGAGAACCAAAACAGACACCTGCCATTTCTGCTTCTATTCAATATTCTGCTGAAGATTCTAGCAAACGCAATAGGAAAACAGAAAGGAAGAGGTATAAGAATTATGAGGTTGAGGTAAAGCTACCTTTTTCCTTTTTATCTTTTTTGAGGAAGATTGGCCCTGAGCTAACATCTGTTGCCAATCTTCCTCTTTTTCTTGTTTCTCCCCAAAGCCCCAGCACATAGTTGTATGTCCTAGTTGTAGGTCCTTCTAGTTCTTCTATGTGGGATGCCGCCTCAGCATGGCTTGATGAGTGGTGAGTAGGTCCGTGCCCAGGATCCGAACCGGCAAACCCCAAGCCGCCGAAGCAGAACGCGTGGACTTAACCGCTGTGCTACTGGGCCGGCCCTCCTTTTTTTCCATATAATGTGATGCGTATATTGAAAATCTAAAAGACTTTACAGACAAACTCTTAGGACCAATAATAACAAAGAAAAATAAATAAAAATATTGTGGGATACAAAATCAAAATATAAAAATCAATAGCATTTTTATATGTAACTTAAAAAATAACTGGAAAATGAACTGTGACCTAACCCTCACACTTTATACAAAAACAAATTCATAAAACATTATAAGACATAAAAAAAATAGGAGAAAATCTTTGGGATCTAAGGCTAGGCGAAAGTTCTTCAACCTGACACCAAAAGCATGTTGCATAAAAGGAAAACTTGACAAATTTGACCCCATCAAGATTAAAAACTATTGCTCTGCAAAAAGCCCACCCGAGGAGGATGAAAAGACAAGCTACAGACTTGGGTTATACATAGTTTTTCCTTCATGAAGATCTTAGGTGCTGCGAAGGATGTGTAATGCCAGTAACGTTTCTTATCTGTCAGTTCTCTCAGTCTACAACTTTGTTTATGGGGCTGTAACTTTTTGTAGCATCCTGAGTTTCCATAAACATGATTCAAAAGTTTGATGGTAGCAACCACAGCACCTGAGAAAGGAGTAATTTGTTAAGTAGAGCACAGAATGTTCTGTAAATTCTTTAACACCTTAGAAGCTATACATAGCTTGGCATTTCCAAAGAGGAGAGTCCCAACTGAATAACCAGATATCAATGGCACTAATTCTTTATTTACCTTAACAACTTATTGAAGAGATGAAGAAAAAAAAAGAGAAAACTAAATGATCTTCTGACAATATTCTTTAAAAAGGCAAAATGTTTATAGGATTCGATAGTACAAGAAAAGTAGAAAGTGCAACATGAATTAAGCAAATGCGGGCAAGCACTTCATTAATTAGTGGTGAAAAATAAGTGTGCACGTGCAAAATGATCTTCATATATTTTTTATTGAATGACAGAGAGGAACAGAAATTGGGCTGGGAATCAGGAAATCTGAGTTTTTTTCTTGAATTAACTGTTGGAAAGCCAGAATTAGTTCACTTGATCTCTCAAATTCATTTCCCCCTTTTTAAAATGGGGTGGCAGTCCTGGGGTCACCTCTGAGATCCCTTCGGAGTCTGAACCCCTCTGAGGCCCTCCTGCTGGCTGTAGAGGTGAAATGACTCTGCCTCATGCATCATATTTTGGGACCCTATTGGTTATGCCAGTGACTCACTGCCCGGGGTAATACAGAGTGACACACAAATAAGATCCCGGAATCCAATTGGCTTTGCTTTTCTCATTTCCAGAGTGCTATGTTCTAACAAATTTAAAAGTTCTTCAATTTATAAATTCCACCCCTGAAGCCAAGTGAATCAAAGCACTTTTGGCATTTGAATCTCTGTACCTTGGGAGTGATTTATTGTGTTTGAATTTTCATTGTTTCTATTGGGGGAAATAGGCTGCTGGGTAGACTAAACATTTCCACAGTGTGAAAATATGCTCCAAGCAGCCTGAGCATGTGCCAAGAAGTTCTAATGTTGCTTGAAAATTATTATTGCTCCATTAAGGATCCCTGAATTTCTGAATAGTCAATGTAACCACGTGATTAATTTATACTTCCTCAACTTTAGATGACTGCTTTCCAAATGCTCTTTAATTTCAGTACATTTGCAAAATAATTAAAATGCAATTTACCAGGTTTCAAGAGTGTTTGCAATAGATGTTCATAAATGTTTCAGGTACCACTACTTTCTGGGTTTTTCCTACTAGCATCTTCCTCCCCTCCAATCCTTTTAATTCAACACTTACCAGGTACAGCAATTCGCATAAATAAACATGTAAATTGATTGAAAGAAGTGATTAAATGGCATTCAGAGGTTAGTGCTCTAGCATTTATTTCCTAGAAAGGCTGTTAAACGTTTTCAATTAAAAAGAAAGAATGGGAACCTCGCAACTCTGAAATGAGGGTCTTTGAATTAGTGTTATATTAAAGACCTGACTCTCCTAGAAGGGGTAGTGGCTGTGGTGAGGATGGAGGGTAAAGAGAAAGAATAGAGGGATTAGGTCACACCACTTAGATTCCTTTGTCTGTAGAAACGACCTTTCTATCTGATTAAGTGAAGGTGGATAAATGAAGAATCACAGTGTTCTTACTTACTTAGCTTAATCACCTTGAAAAATTGAGGTAGTTATTCTGCTTACCAGGCATGAAGGGCCTAAGTGATATTGGCCAGGTTGGTTCAACACCTTGAGAATCACATTGTACATATTGTCACAGATCCAGGCTGACAATGTATGCCCCTAACCTACTTACATTACTTTGAAATTACTCTGAATTGGCATTGTTACTAAAACTTGAGAAAGGAAAAAAATCACCTAGGAACAGGGCTTGCTGTTTTTAATGTTTCCAAATATCTTCTAGAATCTGACAGAGAAAGATGATATCTATGTGTCATCTAATCCAGGCTCTAGACCTAACTGAGGACACATTTAAACCTGAGATCTTACTGCTGGGGATAGAATGCTTTTAATAACAGTGACAACCACAGCAGCAGTGTCAGTGACTACAACAAGTTAATGATGAGGGTGTCAAATATTCCTCAGTGGTTTTATGCATTGTTTTCCTTTAATTCTTATTTCTATGATATAGATACTATTATTATGCCACATGAGACTTGAGGAAGCAACTTGCAAAGCTGAGGTGTCTTCCCCAGGGTCCCCTGGCTAAGAAGAAGTGGAGGCACGAGGAAGACACATCCAGGACTTGTGCCTTTGGAACCACTTTGACTCTGTCACTACCCAAGACTGGCTCAGTCAACAGGACGTTGTATCCCTTCTCTCTTATTTCCAAAACCATCAGTTGAAACTTAAATCTAGTTTCTGTTCTTCTCTCTGTGAAGACAGTAAAGTATCCCCGAATCATTTTGAAATGATCCTACTTATACAGAAGGGTGCCCCCACTTAGGGGGAGAGAAAGTAAACATGAATTTTACTATACCTGCATTTATAGAATTATATCCTTTTATAAACATTTGTATATTTTATCAATCTCTAATTTTTCTCAAAAATACTTTATTGGGGGCCAGCCCTATGGCCTAGTGGTTGAGCTAGGCACGTTCCACTTTGGCGGCCCGGGTTCAGTTCCCGGGTGCAGACCTACACCCCTAGTCGGCAGCCATGCTGTGACAGCGGCTCACATACAAAATAGAGGAAGATTGGCACAGATGTTAGCTCAGGGCGAATCTTCCTCAGCAAAAACAACAACAACAAAACTTTATTGGTTATCCCTTCCAAAATATTTATAACGTGAATAACACACACATAAAGAAGAAAAATAGAGGGGCCGGCAGAGTGGCGTAGCGGTTAAATGTGTGCACTCCACTGCTGGTGGCCTGGGTTTGGATCCCGGGCGCGCACTCATGCACCGCTTGTCAGGCCATGCTGTGGCGGCGTCCCATATAAAGTGGAGGAAGATGGACACGGATGTTAGCCCAAGGCTAGTCTTCTTCAGCAAAAAAACAGGAGGATTAGCATGGACGTTATCTCAGGGCTGATCTTCCTCACAAAAAAGAAAAAGAAGAAGAAAAATAGACTATTTTCATGTAAATTTTATAGGAAAATTTTCTGAATTGTTTACAAAACAATGTTGGCAAAAGTGGAATCATCTGGTATTTTCATTTAGCGGTATCCAAATATTATAAGAAAAAAATTTTAGCAAGATATCTCATTGCAGAACTCGAGTGACAGGGAAACAGAAATGGAAATATTTACTCAAATGTTTCTTTATATTTAATAAAAAACACAAATTATCTATAGTGAAAATGCATTTTCTGTAATTGTATCTTTTGCATGCATTTAAATATAAACAAGGAGATCATAGACATACCAGAAACTGAGACTACATGGGTGCACTCTGAAAAATCATGTGCTGTGCCATTCTTATAGGAAACACTGGAATTTAAGTATGTACTAAGTACATTTTAATTTAAAAAATATTTATCTTGAGACATTGTAACAATTGAAGTTGGAGTTGACCCACAGTAGTTATTGCATAAACACAAATTGATTGGTTCATTGATTGATTGGCAGACAAGATGGGAATACCTACACATGCCCACTTTCATTTGACTATATGCAAGAAATAAAGTTTGCATACGGAAATGAAAACTAGAATATTTCACAAGTTACATATATTAATAACGATGTTGAGGAAATTCTTGCAGGGTTGGTCCCATGGCTTAGCAGTTAAGTGCATGCTCTTGCTACTGGTGGCCCGGGTTGGGATCCCGAGAGCGCACCGACGCACAGTTTGTCCGGCCATGCTGAGGCCACGTCCCACATGCAGCAACTAGAAGGATGTGCAACTATGACCATACAACTATCTCCTGGGGCTTTGGGGGGAAAAAAAAAAAGGAGGAGGATTGGCAGTGGATGTTAGCTCAGAGCCGGTCTTCCTCAGCAAAAAGAGGAGGATTAGCATGGATGTTAGCTCAGGGCTGATCTTCCTCACAAAAAAAAAAAAAAGAAATTCTTGCAGTGAATCCTGTCAATAACATGTCTCAATTTCCACAAATATATTTAACTATTTCACATTTCCAAGCCATAGTAAATAGTGGGGCACTTTAAAGTGTACAGCTGTAAGATGCCTGAGGACAAGCATCTTCTCTCCACCACAGCGTAGGCTGAGCAAATGTCACTACATTACTATCGTTATAATTGTGAAATGTTGCAATTATTGTGAACTGAGTTTAGAGCTATTTGTTTTATTTCTCTGCAAAAATACTTATGTTTGTTAAAATATTAGAGTAACCAAAAACCTAGACTATGCATGTATTAGTCTGTTATGACTGTCATAACAAAATACCACAGACTGGTTGGCTTAAACAACAGACATTTATTTTCTCTTAGTTCTTGATGATAGAAGTCCAAGATCAAGGTGCTGTCAGGGTTGGTTTCTGGTGAGGTCTCTCTTCCTGGCTTGTAGATGGCCACCTTCTCACTGTGTCCTCACAAGGCCTCTCCTCTGTACTCATGAGGGCAGAGAGAGAGCTCTAGTGTCTCTTCCTTTTCTTACAAAGACACAAGTCCTATCAGATTAAGGCCCACCCTTATGACCTCATTTAACCTTTATGACCTCCTTATAGGCCCTGTCTACAAATATAGTCACATCAGAGGTTAAACTTTCAACATATGAATTTTGGGGGGAACACAATTCAGTCCATAACAACACATAGGAAGCCATGTTTTCTCTTAAGCATCTTCAGTGGAGACAATGGTTGTAAACCACTGACTTGAAGAATGTCCAGCCAGGAAAATATTTCAGGCAGCAGTTCAAAAGGTGGTCAACAGATCTTCAATCAAATAGCAGCAAACCTACAGAAGATACAGTAGTAGGAAGTAGTTGAAGCCATAAAGATTCTAGTAGAATCGCTGAATTTCATTATCTAAAATGCTTTTAGAAGGAGAGGGAACGTAAGACATCGACTCCAGAGGTGGTAGCCTAATGGAAGTGCAGCCAGGGGAAATTAAGCTAGACTCAGCTTTTAGGATTGGTGTACAAAGTGGAGTCTCACTCAGAGGAGCAAGCAAGAGCCTAAGGTAAAGATAGGGCCAGAGTGAGGCTGATTCAGACCCGAGCAGAGAGGTTCTAGGTGGGGGAAGTACAAGTCCAATGTCACAGACTCTGCCTGATTCTTGGCACATGATTTCCTGTAGTTTACACAAAAACTCCCTAAAGTTATCATTTACATGCCACAGATGATGACATCTATGGGTAAGAAACCAACCGAAGGGCATATGTGTAGTAAATCAGCAAAGGTAGGGAGCAAACCATGTTTTCCATCTAAGTTTCATGATTTTCTACTCTACAAATAGGGTTTCTATATTAAAGGCAAGCAGAAAGACATAGAATGTCTTACAAATACTCCGCCCTGCCCAAAGAAAAGTATTGAAATAATCATCAACCTTCTGCATACTAGTCAAATACAGGAGTATATATTCTGGAATCCAAGACAAAATTTAGGGGTGAATAAAAGCCTAGCTTTAGTAGTTACATAAATATAAGTGCAAAAAGGCAGGAAAATCACTCCACGTAAGAGCTAGACTTAAAAAAAATCCATTAGCAAAGAAATAGAGTAAAAAGGAAGAGAAAGAGAGAGGGCGAGCAAAATAAATAAAGAAGATAGGAAGGTAGGAAGAGCTTCAGATCTATGGTTTCCTTAAGTACTCAGTACTGTCTGAAGGTGACATCTTAATGTGCTGCCACAAGTCATCTGAGTAAAAGGTAGCTCAACAACGGATCCCTACAGAATAGCACACGTAAATGAGCACTTAACAAATATTCTTTTCTGATGTTGATGATGATACAGTAAAGCCGCAATCTGCTGTCATACAAACAGATGTAATGAAATTCTTGGAATTTCAACAAATGCATGAAGCAGGAGACTAAAGTAACAGGAGGGGGAGTATATGTGTTGATAGCTTCATGTCAATACTATTTAGATTTGTCAATCAGTGCTTTAGGAAAGCCAAGGGTACTTTTGTAGATTCTAAATCATTTACAGGAATTGGAACGAGTCCAGACTATGCTGCATACATTTAACCTGTCCGCTAAGAAAAAACTGATCTTGAATACCTGTTATTTTTCTTTTCAAATATGACAAAATATATTATTGGAAAGGCTGGCTTTACAATGAACCCTTCACTGCCATCCTAGCTTTAACCTAAGTCACAAAATAAAATACTTGAATAAAATTCTTTGGAAAAAATCAAAACCTACTTGTGTTACAGTTTTTCAACTCATTTTTTTCCTGATTATAACAGTATTAGAGGCTTTTTATACCCATTTTTAATTCAATCTATATAGTAAGTGAAAGCCTTTTGGATTCCCTCATTCTGGAATAGTCACTGTTATCACTTGAATGTATACTTTCAGATGTTTTCCAAACAAATATTGACATATATAGTTGTGTATGAGTACCTGTATGTATTGTTGAAACAAAGCTTGAATCATGCCTTATACGTGGTCCTGAAACTTGACCTTTTCTTTATTAAGATATCTTGGCCATCTTTTACTGTCAGTACATGTTGTTAAACCTCATTTTTGGAGTGGGGGAAGATCAGGAATTCAATTTTGCACATGAAAGTCTGAGATGTCTATTTTCTTCCAAGTGGGATGTTGAGTAGGACGTATAATCCTGGAGCTCTGGAGAGAGAACCACTGAGTCTGAATGCTTTGGGAATGGAAAGGGTTGAGTTCTTCATCACTCCAGTTCCCATTGCTATGGGAGTTTCTTACAACAGACTGGAGAATATGCCCAACCCTCCTGAAAGATTCGGCATAGATCAAGACTCTTGGATAGGAAAGGATAATTCCTTATTACAAAGAGTCAAGCTTTTTTTTTAAATAACTGCTCACTGTCCTCCAAAATGCAATAAGATTTATTCCTGATTCCTACTGAGCTATCTAGGACAAAGGGCCTCAGTCAGCCAGAGGTGCCATCCATGGGGCATGTCCTTTGAAATATCTCTTAAGGTCTTTGCTGCCTGCCTAGACTTTGATGCTCAAGATTCTTCAATTAGTAAGTGTGGAAATAAGATTAAAATCAAATTTAAGTTCTAAATCATATGAACTCCCCATTACACAGTGCTTTCTCTTTTCTTTGTAGCTCTTTTGAATTTTACAATGGTATAGGAAAATAAATAAAATAAATTGCGTAATGGCTCTAGAGAAGATAATCTAATGAATCTGCTAGAGTTGGTTATCTCTGGGAGAAATAGTCTTGTAGCAATCAGCATATAAGAAGAAATTCTTCTTATACTCTGAACTATCTGTGTAACATAAACACTCAGACTACAATTACATTGCCTGGGAATGAGCCTTTTTACAGCTAGTAGTGTAAGCAAAGACTTTTTTTGTGTGCTATAAATGAGTGAATAGTTGTTTATAATGAGGAAAGAAAGACACTCAGAGTATGTATTTTTTTGGTGTAAAAGTCCTCGATTAAAACTAGAAGAAAGTCACCGTTTCAATTTTAGGGCGTTGCTCTATTAATAATTCATTAGAACTCATTCTTACAATTGAACATGTTGAGTATAAGATAATATTCACATCTAACAAATGAAGAAACTGAGCCTCCAAGTTATGACTTGCCTAAAGTAGCTCTGTTAGTAAAGTGTGGAGCAGTTCAAACTGATCTTTAGTTTTCTTAGGTGTAAAATGGAAAATGATAATTACTCAGGATGGAGTATTGCTGTGATGATCACATATAACTGTACCATATAGATAAAGCACCTTGAAATCTGTGTATTGTTACTCATATTTTATTGTTATTATTAATGAAGGGAGAAATTTGTTCACTGGTCAGCACAAGTACTGAAGTTGAGTCGCTCCCCCAGAGACATAACAGAAAAAAAAAAAAAAAAAAAAAAAAAACAGAAATATCCTTGCATAAAAATAATTCATTTTCAGTTAGAAGATGGGAGGAATACTATTTAGTTGATGTCACCAGTGATTTTGGATGGTGGTTAGTTGCAACAAATGACTATTTTCCCTTCTCCCAAAATCTGCCTCTTCCCTACTATTAACCTGAAGAAATAAGATTGGAAAATATATAGATCATTAACAAAAGGTGATACCTAATGCAAGAGTAAGTGAAATAGAAATCACAATGGGTCTATATATAAAGAATCTGAAAATTAGGTTAGGCCGATTTTCCCTAATATTAGGCTCAGAATTAGGGTTTACTATTGCAGATTGTATTTTGGTTGCCAAATGTAGCAATTGTTAGCCTAAGGTCAAAAAAGCAAACATTTTGTTCCCTGAGGAACAAAAAGCCCTCCATTTCTACCGAATATTCATTTAGAATTTAGAATTCTAATTTGACCTATTTCTAAAAAAATATATGAATTGGCTTATAACAAAAGTAAGACCTTCCAATTCAATGTGTCATTGGTCATGAATTAAGACCTTAACTAAGCAGATATTCATCTTACCAAAACCTAGACAAATGTTATAATGTTATAAACAATATCTAGCAAATTTGCTCATAGCTTTCTTAACTCCTGCTTGTCTAAACCCTTAAATATTGTCGATGAGATAAAACCAAAGCTGCTGAGGAACATTTTGCTGACTGTTTGCCTTTGGCGCTACCTAGAAGTCACTTCTGTGTTTTGAGAATCTCCTTTGTTCCACGAAAAATGTCTTATATTTTCCCCTTCAACTTATGCTCTCTAGATTGTTTACAGTAATCTTCTTTTTTAAACATCAGATAATTTGCTCCATATGTATGGCCAAGTTATTACAGCTGTTTAATTTTTTAGCCAATACAGTGACTTCCTTTTGCTTCTTCTATCACTAAGCTGGCTTTTAATATTGTGTAAATTTCAGGTGTACATTATTATATTTCAGTTTCTGTATAGATTGCATTGTGCTCACCACCAATAGTCTAGTTTTTATCCATCACCATATACATGTGCCCGTTTACCCCTTTCACCCTTCCCTCACCCCCTTTTCGTCTGGTAACCACTAATCTGTTCTCCTTATCTATGAATTTGTTTGTTTATCTTCCAAATATGACTGAAATCTTATGGTATTTGTCTTTCTATGTCTGATTTATTTTGCTTAGCATAATACCCTCAAGGTCCATCCATGTTGTTGCAAATGGCAAGAGTTTGTCTTTTTAAGACTGAGTAGTATTCCATTGTATATATATATACTCCACATCTTCTTTATCCATTCATCTGTTGATGGGTGCTTGTGTTGGTTTCACGTCTTGGCTATTGTGAATAATGCTGCAGTGGACATAGGAGTGTATAAATCTTTCCTTGAAATGTTGACTTCATATTCTTTGGGTAAATGCTCAGTAGTGGAATAGCTGGATCATATGGTATTTCTATTTTTAGTTTTTTGAGAAATTTCCATACTGTTTTCCATAGTGGCTGTACCAGTTTGCATTCCCATCAGCAGTGTATGAGGATTCCCTTCTCTCCACATCCTTTCTAACACTTATTTCTTGTCTTGTTAATTATGGCCATTCTGACAAGTGTGAGGTTATATCTCATTGTAGTTTTGATTTGCATTTCCCTAATAGTTAATGATGATGAACATCTTTTCATGTGCCTGTTGGCCATCTGTATATCTTCTGTGGAAAAACGTCTGTTCATATCCTCTCCACATTTTTTGATTGGGTTGTTTTTTTTTTGGTGGTGGTGAGTTGTGTGAGTTCTTTATATATGTTGGACACTAATCCCTTGTCGGATATATGGTTTGCAAATATTTTCTCCCAGTTGGTGGGTTGTCTTTTAATTTTGTTGATGGTTTCCTTTGCTTCACAGAAGTTATCTGATGTAGTCCCATTTGTTCATTTTTTCTTTTGTTTCCCTTGCCTGAGTAGACATGGTATTTGAAAAGATGCTGCTAAGACTGATGTCAAAGAGTGTACTGCCTGTATTTTCTTCTAAGAGTTTATTTTTTCATTATGATATTCTAAGTCCCTCTAAAATTGGCTCACACCTAGTTAGATAATTTGGTTTCTCATCTTTCCCTATCTTGCATCATTCACTCCAGTCATTGTGGTCTTCTGGGTGTCCTTTTATGCTCATGACATTGTCTCTACTTATAGTGGCTCCCTACATCCACCCATGACTCCCAGCCCTGCCTTGACTCCTCTATGAAGCCCTTCCAATCTCACTTGAGCTTATATCGCATCATTTTTCCATTGAGTACACCTACCTCCTTACTTCTTTCTCATTTCTCAATCTTATTTCCCAGCTAAGTTATAAGCTGATTTAGGATACTGATGACATATTTTTTTTCCTACAGTGACTATTTTTAGCATCTGGCACATATTAGGTACATAATAAATATGTGAAAAATTATTTATATTTTATCCATTTTCATGATAGAACTAAAAGCATTTTCTTTTCTTTTTCTTTTTCTTTTTTTAGGAAAAATGTAGTGGCAAAAAAATCTAGCAGCAAAAGAACAGTGAGCCTAGAAACAGATGAAAGAACGCTTTTCAAACAACCACATTAGGACTGTGCCAGTGTAAACATGGTACAGAGGGGCTTATTTTTTATCTTCCCAGTTTAGAAGCCTCATGTGTGCACTGGTTCCTTCTACACTTTTTTTGAAGTAGGCCTCTTGGCATTATGAAGTAGGCCTCTTGAAGCATTATGCCACACGATGTCTTATATACCATGACAAGTTGCATTTTCCTACTTATGTTACTATATTTTTAGACATAGCAATATAAGTCTATCGAAATTAAAAAATCTAGTGGAAATGGGAAAGCTAAATAGAAATTCAACACAATATTTTAAATGTTTAAAAGTTCTACAGGCTAAATATGTAAGTATATGGGAAAATATAGATAAGTGATGGAGGAAAGATTTCTTTTTACATTATTCTATTCTGAACCTTTTCTTAGCTTTTTGAAGTTGAGTCATTAAGAACATAAACTTTTTCTTAAAAATATATTTTGAAGTATAATTGTTAAAATCAGAATAAATTACTGGACTGGATCCACTATTATCCAGCCTTTGATGATAGTTTTTCTGTTGTATGGAACCTTAATCTCTTCTTCACTTTTGGAGTTTGGAATCTAGAGAGGCAGTAAGAGAATTCTGCAATAAATTTCAGAAGAATCCCCCAAATTATGTTCACACCCAACCCACCTTCTCTTGTTCTGCTTTTCCTAATGTCTTATTAGTGGTCAGTCTTTCTAATTTTCATCTCTATTTTTTTTTTTTCCCTTTCTTTTTTCTTTCTGCTTCTACTGCCATCACAGTGTTCCCAGTAATTTCTCTCGCTTATGATTACATTCTGGTCTACACCTAGGGAAGGTGTGGCAGATGGGAGTTTTCTTATGGAAGAATTTTATTGACTGTTTCTTAATCTATTCTTTACTAATACCAAATTATCACTGAATTCAAATCATAATGTCTAACGTTCAATTATCTTATATAAAAACAAATATTAATCCATTTTTATATGACACTTAAGTTTCATTTTCTATGTAAAACAGACTTTTTAAAAATCCCAAATTTATTTACCGAACATTTTCTCCCATAAGCTCTGTTCTTATAAATGTGACAGCAAAAAGGAATGAAGCCTTTTGACTTTAAGTAGACGTATAATATTCCATCACACCATCACCCTAGAAGCGATGCTAGATAGACCATTATACATGATTCCCTAAAGGTCTGTTCCACATGGAAACACCATCAATAGACTTTTTAAAAGCTATACCTTCTGCAATATGTTGATTTCAGGATTGCCCTCATCAATTATAGTGACATCTTTTAAATTAGCATTTTATGGAACTCTTAACTCTTTATGTACATTGAATTTATTTTTATAATGTATTTATGAACTTCTGTGTTGATTGGCTCATTTTGAGACTTACTAAATTTATAATTAGAGCTGCTTAGAAGTGACTCTAATGAAGCCAAAGTAACACAGAAGGTGTTTCTTTCCATATTGGTTAACAATAATAGCCTGTTGTTTGAGTCAAATTTGTAAAAATTACACCTTAATATGCAAATCCATTTTTTCATTACTGATGCAGAGCAAAGAAAGCCAACAGAATAGCAAACACTAACATTTTGCCTCTAAGTGCTGGGGGACATAAAATAAATGAGGCATGGCTATTGATTGTCTATGGCCTGCATTATCTGCACAGGAACTATTAAGGAGGCTTTTCCATCTTCCTTTCATGCTTCATTTTCTCATACTATCTAATGAAGAGCTTCACTTAAACTATAATGTGCTACTCTCCCAAAAGTACATTTTTATGGTATTAAAAAACAATAGTTGTGTATCAAGGACTGTTTTCACAGCTACATTTATTGGCTTGTTGTACCGTATAAAATTATAAAATATTCTGGAGCTGAGTGGCATTATAAGTTCTTTTTAATTAATTTATGATTTTAAAGTTTATTTTGTCAGTCCAAACATGCTGAATAACAGATATCACTATATAGTCAAATAATTGTGATACTCTTCTAAGCCCACTAAAAATATATGTTTTAGAATTTATGATTGTATATACCTTTAAGAAGGATTTGTTGTGATGTTCAAGAGATAAATAGGTGTAAAATGTATTTTCATTTTTGGACATATTGAGTTTAGTTAGGGTCCCTCTCAGAGGTTAATGAGTGAGCATTTGCATGGAAAACTTGGAATTTCATGAGGAAGATCTGGGCTGGAAATAATAGTGAGTCTTCAGTTGTTGAAAACAGAGGGATGAATGAGATCACCTGGGAAGATGGTGTGCCAGGAGAGAAGAAGTCAAAGGTAGCATGTTGAAAATATTGATATATAAGGAATGGAGAATAAACAAGTATCTGTGAGACTGGGCTGTGAGAGAAGGATACAGAGCAGTGGAGGGTGATGTCACGGAAATCTAGGATGAAAATCCATGGAAAGGGAGTGTAAAATGCCACAGGAATGATTTTTTTTTTTTTTTTTTTTTTTGATGCTTCTCTCATCTTGAGACCTGGAAACCAAAGATAAGGATGTGTGTTATCGATGATCAACCTTTTCCTTCCCTCCTTCTTCTCTCTTCTCCTCTTTCTTCCCTTCCTCCCTTCCTCCTTTCTCTTTCTCTCTCTCTTTCTTCTTTCCTTCCTTCCTTTCTTTTTCTGTTTTTGCCAATTGACCAGAAAAATTGTATCTCACTTTAATTTGCATTTCCATGCTTACTCATAAGGTTGTATATTTATTGGCAATTTGCTTTTTTTTCTGTGGATTTCTATGCATTCTAAATCCATTACATTCTAAGCCTGTAGGGAAATGGACAAAAGATATGGATCATAAAACAGGATATTACCTATAAATTTCTGGTAAATAAGTGTATCAAGTATCTGTTAGTAAGATATCAACTGTATCTAGGTTTGGGTATGTGTGTTTCTTGGATATGCCTCTTACAAACACAACATAAGTAGACGGTGGATTTTCTTTTCTCTTTCTTTCCTCCCCCAAACTCTCTCTAGCTTATCATAGGGAAATTTATAGTCACATTCACATTTTGGTAATCACTGATATTTTTAGACTTACTTTTGGCACCTTAGCTTAGATTTTTCCTATTTGCTATGCTTCCTTTTAATTTCTCTTTTTCACCATTAGCTTTGTTGGATTAATGGTGTGTTTTTTGCTCTGTGCATTTATTGTTATTTGTTCACAATTTCTTCATACTATTTCCACTCTGTAGTGGTGGTGATTCTTAAGATTTTACTAAACTTTGAAAAGTTTTATTTTTCTACCAACATCTGGAATTAATTGGTATCTATATCCACCTTCAAACAAATCAAGAAACTCAGCATGCTTTCATTTACCTGCCCCTGCCTTATCCTCAGTTGAAATAAATAGTCCCTGATTGCTAACAATTTTGTATGATGCTTCAAATGTATTTTCATACAAATAGTGATGACAAATTTGCTCACCAATGTTGCTTGGATCTTACATATTTGTATATTTTGGAGTATTTTTTCATTTTGCTAGCATATATTCTTTACAAATTTTTTCAGTTGGTTAATAGAATATTATAAAATATCTTTATTTTGGTCTACTACTTACAGGGTGTTTCGCTGGCTATGAGATCAAGGTTTTTTAAGACATTGAACTATTACCTTCTATCTTCCACTGTAACTTTCGAAATATCATAAACTAACCTGATTCTCATTCCTTTCACTATAACCTGTGTTTTTTTTTTTTCTTGTAGCTTTTCATAATTTGGTTTCTGAAATATGCCACACTTCTACTTTTCTTGTTGTTTCTACACAGTACTCAGTGATCCTCTTTCTGTTTGCAGTCATCATATTTTTTCCAATTTGGGGATCTTTTATTTCTTCTATTTTATTACAAAAAAATTTCTCCTCATGATCTCTATAATACGCCTCTGGAAATTCTGTTAAATGAATGTTGGAACACTCTGCCTCTTAACTCTTCTGTTTTACTTTCATTTCTTTATTTTTTTGTAGTGCACTCTGAGAAAATGTCTTGTCTCAATCTTTCAACCAATTTGACTTCAGTTTATATCTAATCTTCTATTTAGCTCATTTAAAGAATTAACAGTCAATTATTTTTGTTTTCTTCAAAACTTATGTTTTAAAAATTGTTTTTATAAGTCTGATAGTATCTTTAACATTTGAGAATCCTAATAAAAACTAATGGTATTGGTTTTCCTCAAATGTCTGAGGATTCATCTTTTTCTGACTATAGAGGAATGTAGGTTGTGATTACAGGGGCATGTGTTCAGTAGGAAGGAGGACAGGGTGTGTAATAAGAGGAGATATGTTGGTAGTGGATTTTCCTGATGTGCAGGCCCCCATCTTCACCTGAATCCACAAGTTCCCTGAGGCACAACTCCACATCTCCAATCTTAGCTCCACCTCTGGTAGTCTTCCAAGTCAAAACATCCACATGATGGCTGCACTCAGGGTTTCATCCTGGGACTAAAAGAGTAAGGATGGTGTAAGAACAAAACCGGAAGAGGAGCAGAAGCTCCTGAGTGGTTAGAATTAGAGGGAGAGGATGCCACTTAAGGAGAAAAGCAATACCAAGAAAAGTCTCTGGTATCACAATTTACCTTCAAGTTTGGATCATTTTCATGTACTGTTGACACAGTCGACAGTGTGTCTAGAAAGAAGTTTCTAGAAGGTGACATACTTTATTTTACCTCTGTGGCTATGCAGCTATAGCATCCAGTGGGGACATACAGAAAGTTATACACTATTCGCTGATCAATCTAGAAAGGCTTCATGAAAGAGATAGGATTGTAGGAGAGAGACCTCTTACAAGCATTTGGGGAGATGTCCTGTCTGTACAGTGATGGCTCTTCAGTGAGAATGAGAGGAAAGAATGCCATTAGTTTTACATCTAATATGGCCATGTACTGTGCTAGGTGCCTTTATATACAACATTTAATTTTTAGAAATGTATCCTCATCACTTTACATTTGAAGAAAACCAGGATTAGTAAAGTTAAGTAACTTATCCAAAGTCATTTAGCTGGTAAATGGTAAGTCTGGGTTTGAATCCATTAATGTCAAAATAAAACATAGATAGTTGTTACCAGGCATTTGAATTGAACTCTTGGTGATAGCACAAGATATTTGTTTCTCATTTACTTATGAGAAAAAGCTAAAGGAAACGTATTGATCATTGACTGGCAGGCTTCCCCAAGAACTGTGATCACCCAGGACTTTACCAGGTACATCCTTATATACGTATTGAATAATAAGATGAAAATTATACTCAAAATCCCCAGGTAGGACTGACTGAGATCTTCTTTCTTCTTCCTAATTTTCTATGTTCTACCTTGAGTGCCTTAGGAAATGGACAAGCCATCTGTCTTTCAACCCAAGGCTAGAAAATGGCATTCTCATTTCACCCTCTGCATTTCTTACGTGTGACTTAGAAAAGAAGGTGAAAATTATAGCAGTTGTAAAGTGTTGGAGGTGAACAAGCTTCTCTTCAAGATCTGGATAAGTGAGCCAAAGGTTACTTTCTTGTGAAATGTACACGCAAATATTATGGATACAGGTTAAGTGCACATAGGTTAGTTTTCTTTCTGAGATTTAAAGACAAAAAAAATGTCAAAAGTCGTTGAGTAAAAAACATGAGTCCTGGGACCCTTGGGTATTCCTCAATGTTTACCTTAATCTCTACCCCACAGGATAGTAGTCTTTGTATCCTATTGTTGCCATATACTTGTATGTTCTTATATCTCCCACATACTAGACATCTACTGATCAGGTTAGCCTAAATATCTATTAATATTCATTCTAAATTGAATACCCCATGAATCCATAATTCTAGGATTCAATAGATTTTTGTTATATATTTGTTGGTTGAGTGACTTTTCAAATAAGTCACATATAAACTATGTTACTAACTTTACTTACTCTGAAACAGCAAGGGGAGTCTTCAAGAGGGGACAGAGAGTAGATACTACATTTATCAGTGTATCTCCAAAAATTTATGATCATATCTTCATTAGATGGCTGTAGTATGCTCCGCTGGATGCCCACCCAGTATGCATCCTCACTTGTCATCTTTACTAACAGAACCCCAGTATTGATTTTGGAAGCAATGTGTCAGTTATAAATACTTCCTTTCCTGGAGCCCCTGGCAATGAAAGGTGGCCATGTGTTGCATTCTGGTGAAAGAAATGTACGTGGAAATACTAACAAAAGGATTCTCTTCAAGAATAAAAAGGCAAAGTCTCCTAAATGGAAGCCCTTTGCCCTTCTCCCTTTGGTAATTCCCTTTCTGGCTGTCTGGAAATACAAATCATTGCCTGAAAATATAATAGGACAAAGACCACAAACTAAGGACTATGGATCGGGAGGACAGGGGATTCTTGTGTCCTTAAAGGCATACATCTTTGAGCGTCTCAACCAACTCAGGAATTTGAGAAAAATAAGCCCCTCTCTGTTACAGTTGTTTGGGTTTTCTATTATTCATAGCTAAACCAATACAATGAGTTAATACTTATGTAAATTTATTGAACCAAACAAGCTACAATTATTTTTAGGATAATTATTCAATGTTGAAGTAGTTCACCACTTGTTTCTTTTAGGAGTCCTTTGCGGTTTAGCATTTATTTTCTTCTTCTCTCCAGGACAGGGGAGGGACTTTCCAAGCGTTTTGTAAGTAGCAATGTTTAACTGTCTCTCTAAGTGCTGGTTGGAATTCAGAGACAACTGACAATTAGGGATCTCTTTAGTTGAAGCCATTCCATGCATCTTGTCCAATGGAGTGAATAATTAATAGCTGTCAGTATTTCAAGAATTAGTGGAACTTTGGAAGATACCCAAAATGATTTTTAAAGCTCTACTTTTAAAGCAAACAACAAAATTAGGCTTGACAGGACTATATGGTGCTTTATTGTAACCTGAAGCTAT
This sequence comes from Ceratotherium simum simum, assembly GCF_057802395.1. Classification (NCBI taxonomy): domain Eukaryota; kingdom Metazoa; phylum Chordata; class Mammalia; order Perissodactyla; family Rhinocerotidae; genus Ceratotherium; species Ceratotherium simum. The sequence goes on along the minus strand of NC_141919.1, from coordinate 46,505,553 downwards.
GTTATGTGGCTCCAGCTTGCCAATAGCATATCGTTCATTACAACTGTGACATTTATATTATACCCCTCCTTTGCAGTCATTTTCGCTTCTTTCTAAAAAAGTGCTCCAGGCTAGCACAAAGCTTTCGAGTTCTCAGCATATGAGTCAATGCTGTATGTTGTTGTTAATACTTTGTTTGACATAGTGAGTTTTCCCCTCAAGACAATAAAACTGGGAGCTGGATAGTTCAGACAGACTGATCAGACATTGTTCCCCTATCTCACTTATTCTCACTGGCACATGCAAGATACATTCAGCTCCATGTAGAAAATTCCTGTCCAAGCCTGTTTCCAGTAAGATTCATAGCAGAGAGAGCTGAAACTGAAATTTTGAAATCTGATGTAAAGTTGTTTTCAAAGATACCATTTGCAAACACTAAGTGCCCTCATACCATCATGCACGTGAGAAACTTCTCATAGAGCTTAGTACCAAAAAAGTCTCTCCTCCTGGTGATTGATATATTTGCTCATTTGCCAACAACAAACATAATGTGACATTTTTCCTCCAGTTTCTCTTTTTGCTTTAGCTGTCAGGAGCCCCAAAGCCAAGATTTATGCCTAACCAAAAAAGTAATTTTACTCATAATATGGCTCTATTCTCTTTCTCTTATTATTGTAGTTCTAATCCCTCTTTAGATTTTGATTTTATTTATTTTATACAGAAGCCTGTTTTATAAACTGCCTAAATCCCCTTCAGAACAAAGTGGAGTATAAATCAATCATAATTAAAAGTGAATTATTGTTCTTCTAGCTGGTTTAGATAGATCGAAGTTGTCCAGGAATGGCATGGGCTTCTATTTGATTTTAAATGTTTGACCCAAATCTTTTTTTTTTTTTATTTTTTATTTTTTTTATTTTTATTTTATTTTTTCCCCCCAAAGCCCCAGCAGACAGTCGTATGTCATAGCTGCACATCCTTCTAGTTGCTGTATGTGGGACTCGGCCTCAGGATGGACGGAGAAGTGGTGCCTCGATGCGCACCCGGGATCCGAACCCGGGCCACCAGCATTGCAGCGCACGCACTTAACCACCAAGCCACAGGGCCGGCCCAGACCCAAATCTTTGATTTGATTTTAAAGTTAATACAAAAACATGGTTAAAATAACCAATTAAGTCCAATTAATTAATTAAGTCAAATAATTTAAAAGAGTGCATAATAAAAACTACTCTCACTCCCATCCTGTGGCAGACAGAATATTGAGACCCCCAAAATGCTCATCTCCTGATCTCCAGAACCTGTAAATGTTACCTCATTTGCTAAAAGAGACTTTGTAGACGTGACTCAGGATTTTGTGATAGGGAGGTTACCCTGTATTATATAGGTGGGCCCAATGTAATGACAAGGATCCTTTTTTTTTTTTTCCAGTTTGTTTATTTTTTATTTTATTTATTTTTTGTGAGGAAGATCAGCCCTGAGCTAACATCCATGTCAATCCTCCTCTTTTTGCTGAGGAAGACCAGCCTTGAGCTAACATCTATTGCCAATCCTCCTCCTTTTTTACCCTTTTTCTCCCCAAAGCCCCAGTACATAGTTGTATGTCGTAGTTGCACATCCCTCTAGTTGCTGTATGTGGAACGCCGCCTCAGCGTGGCCGGATAAGCAGTGCATCGGTGTGCTCCCGGGATCCAAACTCAGGTCGCCAGTAGCATAGCTCGTGCACTTAACCGCTAAGCCACGGGGCCGGCCACCACAAGGATCCTTATAAGAGGAATGAGGGACGATCAGACAAATGAGAAGAGAGTGTGACCATGGAAGCAGAGATTGGAGTAGTGTGGCTACAAGCTAAAGAATGCCAGCAATGTCTAGGGGCTCAAGGAGAAAAGGAATGGATTCTCCCCTGGAGCCTCTAGGAGGAAATAGCTCTGTCTGCACCTTAATTTTAGCTCTTTAAGACTAATTTCAGACTTCTTACCTCTAGAACTGTAGAGAATAAAGTTGTATTGTTTTAAGCCACCAAGTCTGTGGTAATTTGTTACACTGGCAAGAGAAAACCAATACACACCTCAATACCCCATCTTACTCCCCCCAAAGTAACCACTGTTAAGAATTTCTCATGTATTCTTCAAGGAATTTTCTACGCACATACAACCATATACATATCATAAACAAATAGATCATACTCTGTGCATTGTTTTCTGTTTCCCTTAGATGGATTTGTATATTTTATTTTCTTAGATTTGTAGTTACAAAAAATTTTACAATAAACTTTTCTTTTTATGTACATTTTTGAATATACATGAGAGGCAAATCTGTATCATGATTTTCTTGAAGTAGAATTATTAGATTATAGGTTATGAGCAATAACCTGGTAGCTTTGGTAGATCCTGAAAACTTATCCTTCAGAAAGTTTGAGCTAATGTATACAACCCCAGGATAGTCTGAGAATGTCATTTCTCCCCACCCTTGCAACACTATCAAGGTGTTAGTCTTTAAGATACAAGTTTTATATTAGCCGTAGATTGTGATTCTTCGCTTAGTCTAAGAGTATTTCTCTGTGTCTATTGTCTTATATATAAATAGACTGAATTAATTCCAGGTTACCTTTAGGGAATCTGTTTTGCTGGAAGGAGCACTGGGAAAGTGGTTTCTAATTCTGGCCTTCTCACTCATTGGATGTATGACTCGAGGCAAATTGCTTAACCCAGTTGCTCATAAACCTAACTTCCTATCAGATTTACCTGGGGAGCTTATAAAATGCACACTCCTAGTTCACCCACCTTTACTTCTTCAGAGTTTCTTGGAGTGGAGACTGGAAAATCTGCTTTTTAACAAGTACTTGAGCCGCTTCTTATACAGCAGGTAAGAAGCAGCCTATGCACTGCGTTTGGGAACCACCTACTCACTTTTTCTAAGTCTGACTATTGTTTTCTTAAATTCCTGCAATATGAGCTTGTCTTCCTCTCAAGTTATAACAGGACTTGAGTGTTACTTATTCCCTTGGGTCTGCTCTCTATGTGGAATCTTTAACCATTTTACTGGGATGGGATTTGAAGGAAGCACACTCCATACACCTGTGGACCAACATCGATTTTTGCTGACTACTTTGATGTCAACACTGAATTCAGTACTTTTTTGCTCATTGAGTTTATTTTCATTCATTATCTTATTTGTGAATATTAGGGGTGCGGGAGGGATTTGCTCAATCCAGAAATGACCAAACATAGTGGGCCAATTACCCTTTTTCTCCTTGGGATTCTTGAGGGAGCTGAACATACAAAGGAACAATGTTAAATAGAAAAGTATATTTCACCTTATTGTCAATTTTGGGTCCAGACACAAGATGACTTGGTAACCCTCTAACATACTCACCAAAATAGTGAAATTGTCCATTTCCTACGTATACCACACTTACTGATGCCCAAAGCACACAGTATTCTCAGCTGGAAGTCACTCTCTAAGACACGCAAGCATTTCCGCTCCCACCAAGAGTCCGTTATGTTTGTACAAAAACTTTTTGATGTTAGTTTTTCTCAATACTGATGTTACATAATTTACTTAAACTTTCTATAAATTAATGAAATGTGTGTAGGAAAATAAAGAAACTCCAATTATTAAAACTAAGTTGAATGCTTTGGAAAACTATATAAATGCAAATTATTTTTTATTTGTTGATGATTTTTATTTATTGAAATGCATATTCATTTCTCAACCATTGGGGAAAGAACTAAATCCATTTGTATAAATAAGTATTATCTGCTTATTGGAATACCAAGCTTTCTTTCTTACATAACCCACACCTATACACCTTTCCTAACCTCCGTAAACCTCAGTGTTATCAGCTGACTAATGTATTTAAAGGAAGAAATGCACAGCACAACACAAGAAGCGATAGGAGAACAAAAGTCAGGACTATCTTCAAAAAGCAGGCCCTTCACCAGCTTAACCACAATGTTAAAAAAAGGATGAAGGAGTTATAGAAGAAAGCTACCCCTATAAAATATGACATCTTAAAGCATGATGGTCACAGTCATTTAAAAATATTTTCCAATCAGTATCCTAGAAACTGGCTCCAATTTCTGGTGGAAGATGGAGAAGTAGGGTGAGAATTCCTCTTCTCTACCATATACGCCTCATTAGAATGTAAGCTCTTTTGAGGATGGGGTGATTCCTTATACGTCTTTGCACTCCCAACTTCCTTGAAGCCTGAGTCTCAATAAGCATTGGCGAAGCAAATACAAATGGAAATGAGGAAAAATAATTTTCCCTTTACCCGTCTGGGTTCTTGGCTGAGAGCCCTCTGTAACAAAAGACAGATTAAAAGAAGAAAAACAAACATGTATACCTCCTGTATACATGTGAAAGACCCAGGAAAACTGAGTAACTCCTTAAAATGGCCCAAGCCATCACCTTAAATACCATCTCCAGCCAAAGACAAAAGAAGATGTTAGGGGCAGTTACTCAGGTTATCAGGCAAAGCACAGTAAACAAGGGCGAGTTTGTTAGGCAGGTTTAAGTGGGTGCCTTCTCCACTGATAAGAGTTTCTAGAGATTTGGTCATCCTCTTCTTCCTGGTACAGAGAGGGAGACATGTCTCTTACAAAGGGTAACTGTGTTTTCAGAGCTTCTCCTGTGTCTGCTGTCTCCCAAAAATAATCAGCCCAAAATAATCAATATTTCAGAGAGGCATATTTTGGGGTTGTGTATTTTGCTCCCCTTCAAAAACAAAATAATTTATTTTAAAATATTTTATAACTCATTCCTGTGTAACACCTCATTTGATTCTCACAACTATATGACGTAGATACTGTTTTTTTCTTATTTTGCAAGTTTGGCGATCTTGGCTTAGATAAGTCAAATAACTTTCTCCATATATAACCAATTAATGGTGGCGTTAAGATCCCAACTCAACATTTCACCCTGGAGCTGGTGTTTTAACCACTAAACCATATTGTGCTGCCTTAACTATCTTAGGGTATATCACTTTGGATGGTCCCGCTAAGGAGTTGAATCTGTTTACAATATCATTTAATTAGTAACTAATAATTTTAATTCCTCAGAGGAGTGTCTCTTTGCTAGAGTATTTAGGAAGTTTGCCCATTTATGTGCATTGACTCAGAATACTGAAAACCAAGTTTCTTGGAAGCCAAATAGTATGGTTAGGCTCATAAAGAAACAGGAGCTGCCATCATGGGTCACACTACCCACCTACTTCAATACTCTTTTCAAGGAGTGCCATCAAAGAGTGACTTAAGACAGAATAAGGCATAAAATATGTAGCACAAAATAGCTCTAAATTTTTTAGTAATCCATTCCCAAGACTGAGATTTTAAAATATTCTTCAATTTATATATACTTTTAGTTGATGAAAATGGGTAGTTACGTGACCGCACAAAATTGAAGTTCTCCTACCCAATGCACATAAACAAGCCAATTAATTTTGGCATCAGCTTTTGGGAGAGTAATCAGTTTTATTCTGTGAGATCAATCTGCAAGGAGACAGGGGATGTGCACCCTCAGATCTGTCTCCCTGATTCAGGATCTGGGTCAAAATTTAAGAGGTTAGGGAGAACAGACTGGATCATGGAAAGGCTGGTGGGACAGGTTTTGATTGGTGGGCTTCAAGCATTTATGGTCAGGTCTTAAACATTTCTGGTAAGGTGGAGAAGGAATTTTAACACCGGATCTTCCTGAATGATGGAGCCCTTACTTCTGATAAGAGTCCGACTTGTAAGTTATGGTCACATCCTGGTCCTTTGGTTCCATGGGGAGGAGAATCTTTGGTTCTGTGGTCATTTCAGGTCAAGATTTCTTCTTCTGCACATGCTCTGGCTATGTGACTTTGCAAATTTCTGAAAAACAATTTCTTAATGACACTGTTGATAAGACAGTGTCAGTTGAACTCGTCCTGAAGGGCCTGCGGTTACAGTTATAGCAAATTTAACTCAGGCATTCCCTGTCTTCACGTTGACCTTGACCCCCGAGGATGAGAGACGGAGAGTTCTTACCAAAGCCCTTGCCCAGAAATCTTGGATAACATTGCATATCTTTAAACTCTCTTCTTGATGTCTTTTCAAGGTTCTAGAGACACTCCCAAATATTTATCAAATTTTAAAAAGCACAAAATCCTTAAGAATCCATACTCATGTTTCCGCACCTGTAATTCTCATCCTCATGTCTCATGCAGCTTTTCACTACTCAAAATTATCCCTTTGGGAAAGGTAAAAGAAAGTTTTATCCTGGTGAAATGACTATCGTTTGGCTTGCTAGGAAAAAATATGTACATATGCAAAATAGATGTCTGCAGAGCCATACTTGAGAGCATAAATTTCAGAGCATGCTTTTTAAGAAGTAGCTTTTTAAGAAGGCGTAATAATTTATTTTTTCTCTGCTTGGTTTTGTTTTTTTAATCTATACACTCTGGGTCGTGTTAACAGCTGAGAAGCCTCATCAAATAGTAAACCTGTGTTGATTGAGAACATCTTGGTAAATTAGGCTGAAAAAATATTCCATAATATCCCCCCCTAATTAATGAGTTTGGGTGAATGGCTGCACCAGCCATATTTAACGTTTATGCCACATCAGCAATAAATTAGGATGATGTCTGAATGCAGCTAACTGCATTCCCAGACCTGAGTTGTCATAGTACAGAAAAGATTAAGATTTATGCTACTCTTTATATTAGTCTTTCTTGTGGGTGTATTATGGGTATTTGTTTACACTTTACTCAGTCTTCCACTGGGCAGTTTGATATTTCCCACACATTTTATGTGAGTTGAGAAGGAGCAGAGAGTGTTTCATGGGAGGATTGATTATATTGAATTAGCTCTCATAAATTTGGCTTTCAAATATTTTTAGACAAATTATCTTAAAATTTTCAGTATAAGAATTATCAATGCATATTACTCATACCCTATTTAGTGACTTCTAAAATAATAATGTCAGGCTTGTTCAAATAGAATTGACTTATGCTAAACCACCCTACCTGCATTCCACATGGATAATACCTGATGGATAGAAATTGACAGTTGCTCTTTAATACACTCCCTAAATTGCAGTGATGGGAGAAGCATACCAAAAGAATATTTATCAAAAGATTTTAATGTTCTATGGACTCTTAGAAGATAGCCTGCTATAAGAAAGGCACAGAGGATAAAACCAAGCTAGTTTCCTGCACCAAAGGGACCAATGTCTGTCTCCACAATATTATCTGTTGAATTAGCAAGCAACTTTAACTTTGTTCGAGCTTTCTTCCATCCAAAGCAGAAATCTTCTTTTTCTTTCTATAGTTTACTATATGTACTGTTGACATTTCTGACGCTATTCCTCCCTCTTACAGTGATTTGATGCCACCTTCCTTTAGAACTGCTCCCGCCTTCTCTGCTTGCCTCTGAGTATGTTGAACGGTTTCTCCTTTTGTCTCAACTAATTCAGTGCCCTTAATCCAGAGAGTACTAGCACCGTACAAAAGACAGTCTGCCTCTATGTTCTAACCCCTCAGGGAATGACCATAAACTCTATCTCCTTCCTATAGATTATGATTTTATTTTATTTTTATTCTCTTAGAAATTCCAGTTGGTGTTTTGTTCCTTGAAAGTTGGGGTTGTGTTTCATAAGTAAAAGGAGAGTCGGCCCAAGATGTTTTTGGGGCATCAAAGAACTAGTTGGTTGGAGGCCTAATATCGCCAGTGCACTGTTCAATATAAAAGGAGGAAATCTTTCCTGTGCATGAGGGAACACCCTTTGAAGAAAGGCAATCTAAGCAACAGGAAGCAATATACACACACACACGCACACGTGCAGGTACATACATACTTATGAATGTATATGTATTTTCTTTTGGGAAAAGAAGAGTTTGGAAGAAATTTCCAGGTATAATTTCCTGATTGTAATAAATGTATCTTTTCTATAAATGACACAAAACAGTTCTAGTTTTTATCAAACTCAATTACTCAGTAAATATTTACTGAGCACCTATTACTTTGCATCATCCTTTTGTGACACATAAATTGTTGGACACTCTCATGCTGGTAATGGGTCTACATTTACTTCGCTTGAGTGTAAGAGATTGGTACATAGAATCTTCCACTATTCACCACTGTGCCTGTTTTCTTCAAGAAAATGATTGGGCTGAACAACCACTAGTTGTATCCTCAAGCAGCTTGTCAGCAACAAGACTCAACAGTTCAATTCTGCTGGATTCCTAAACAGGCATCAAAAGAATATCCTCAGCTCTCCTCACCCATATTAAATTGATGTCTTTTCAGACAAACTGAAATAGATTCTGAAAACTTATGCCTTGCTCCTCCCACAAAAGTTAGTCATTAAGAGCTGTGCCACTTGGCCCCATAATTAACGTCGTGAAACCTCTGCTGTACCAGTTGATGGGGTTGCTGAGAACAATGATTTGACAGTAGCAGAACTTTTAGAATCATCCCCTCCAAAGCCAGTTGACAACAAGTTTATTTGGTTATTTACTTTTTGATATATATCTCTTGAATATATATTTCAGATCCTAAAAGTAGATGTCAGGTTCCCTCCTGTTCTCAGGTCTCCTCATATTTATACTTACAATGCTGCACAGCACTATAGGAGTTGTAAAACCTTGTGGCTGATTATTGTATTGTGTTAACTAAGCAGGTAGGATGTGGTGTGTACAGGGGGCTACCGACATCCTGTGTTTATCCACTGGTTACATGTTTCAGGGAGTTGCATGCAGTTGCTGCATAGTTTCTAGAGCAATAGAGGGCTCTTTAATCTAAAAGGTTGATCACTCTGACAAGTATGTAAATACTCCTTTCTTCCAGCTGTCAGAGTCCTATCTCATCAACTGCCCTGTCTCCTTCCATCTCCTTCATGAAGTGTTTTCCATCTTATTAGGTGAGGGTGATCTGTCCCTCCTCTGAATTTCATTATAATTTATTGTCATCTACATTTGACACTTATATTTTACTGCTTTGAAATGTACTATCTTGTCTGCCTAACTAGTCTGTAAGTTCTTTAAGAGGAAGAGCTGCAATTATATTCCTTTGTATCATCCATATTGCCAAGCACCATGCTATGCTCGTAGTATGCACAAAAATAAGTTGCTGGGTGAACTAACAAATGATCAGTAAATAGGAAAACTGTGGGAACTGGAGAAGCACTTTTCTTAGATTTATTGAAGATAAAACTATTTAAATCTGGGCTAAATTATAATCAAAGACAGGACTCCTGACAACCAAGAAATTTTGAAACATTGAAATCCCTTCCCAGGGAAAATTATAGTTTACATGGGCTCTTGGAGATCATCTAGTGAAAACTTTCCTTTGATGATTCTGTTAGTCAAGGCTCACTAGAGAAACAGAACCAGTACGATATATATATATAGAAAGAGATTTATTATAAGGAATTGGCTCACACAATTATGGAAGCTAGAAGTCCCAAGATTTGCTTTCTGCAAGCTGGAGACCAAGGAAAGCCAGTGGTGTAGTTTGGTCTTGATCTGAAGGCCTGAGAACCAGGAGGGCCAAGGGCAGGAAGAGATCTACGTCACATCTCAAGCAATTAGGTAAGAAGGACTGAATACTTTCTTCCTCTGCCTTTTTGTTTTATTCAGGCTCTTAAGGGATTGGATGATGTCCACTCACATTGGGGAGGGCAAACCACTTTACTGAGTCTACTGACTCAAATGCTGATTTCATCAGAAATACCCTTACAGAAGACCCAGAAATAATGTTTAGCCAAATGTCTGGGCATCCTGTGATCTAGTCAAGTTGACACATGAAATCAACCATCACAATAATGAAGAAACTAAAACCCACAGATGTTAGTGACTTGTCCAAGGTTATTCAACTGCTTGAGGGGAGAATCATGACTTTCCCAGGTCTTTTCTCTGACAGATGTTTTTTCCATACCTCACAGAGAGTCCAATATTTTGGAGATTTAACAGATAATGCAGACAACCAATTACAGTGTTGCCTATGGGTTACAGACAACACACTACAGACAATGCTCCCTCTCAGATCCCACTCTGTAACACCAGTAGGCTTAGAGTTGAATTTTTGGTCTGTAAATATTCTAATGGCTGGTTCTTTCTCTGTCCACTTTGAGAAGTGGAAATTTTATTTAAGTCTAGGCCTCAGCACTCTTCACAAACCAGAGAAATTTACTAATTTTCTCAGGGTGTTCCATTTCTGCTAGAAGATTCAGAAATGTCATAGGTTGTTCAATATATTTTAAAAAGAGACACTGACAAATTGAAGTGCATCCAGAAGAAGGTGACCAGAATAGTGAAATGTCTAGAAACATGTCATGTGAGGAACGTGTCTGTCATTTTGTGTTCAAGAAAATGGTGATGTTAAGTCTGAAAGATGCTCCATCTCCCTGCAGGGCAATGATAACTTCCTTCAATTATTTGAAGAGCTGCCATGTGAAACTAGGATTCTATATTTTCTGAATAATTCTAAAGGGCAAAACTTGGACCAGCGTGTGACAGGTTCAAGAAAGCTGACTTCCACTGTATATAAACATACCTATCCAATAACTCAATACTTATCCAATAGTTCAACTCTCTTGTCGATGCCAATGGAGCTGTATTGTGGGCCCTTTGCCAACAAAAGCCAGTATCCCCATATTGAGTAGGAGATCACCTGGATGATTTGAATCACTTATGACTTGAAGATAGTGTGATTATCTGTCACTAAGCTACACCTAAATGGATGACAGCCAAACCTTGCTCAGCAATTCCCGCTCACCTCACTCAGGTGAATGAAGAACATTTTAGGAAAGATCATGCTATTAGAAGCCACTGCTGACACTGGACCCCCTGATTAATTGCCCAGGCTTTAGATAGAGTTAGATAGCCTGTTACCTAGGGTGGTTCTTTCTTCTTCCCTAACTTACCAAAATCCAAAGCTTTTCCTATAGCAACAAAACAATTTATTTCTTTAGGAGGCTGTCTGCACTGATCTACATGAGGAAAAACAGGATATATCTAAAATAAATCCTTGCCCCCCCAATCTTTTTAGATTAACAGTAGGTATTAGGGGTGCCTTATATGAAACAGGTGTAATTTAATGAACTACAGCTTTGATAGTGTTAGAAAATGAATCAAACTCCAAAATGCGCCAGAGGTTTTAAAATAAATAACGTCATGTTTCAGTGTATTTGATTTTTATTTATTTTATTTTTTGCCCCCAAAGCCCCAGTAGATAGTTGTATGTCATAGCTGCACACCCTTCTAGTTGCTGTATGTGGGACTCGGCCTCAGGATGGACAGAGAAGTGGTGCCTTGATGCGCACCCGGGATCCGAACCAGGGCCGCCAGCATCGCAGCGCGCGCACTTAACCACCAAGCCACAGGGCCGGCCCTCAGTGTATTTGAAATAATGTTCGCAGCGAGGCAACTTGTGTAGTATGAATATTCTTTCACTTCTCACCTTGATTAGAATAGAAAGTACATATTTAACAGTTATTTTGAGGTCTGAATGTGACTCAAACTACCATTCCAGTTATAGTTTGTCTTTTATCTCTTTTTTTTATTTCACTAAAGCAGCAGTCAAAGCTCATATTTAGGTTTAATACAGATTTCATTGAGACACAGTTTCCATGATGGAACTCATTTGATTAGACCCTGCACTCAATACAAAACAGCAATTGCAGAGGGTCACACTGTGTCTTTCTAGCTGTCGCACCAATATCTTGTTGAGTGCCGTCTGCAATGTCTCAGTTTCTTTATTTATCCTGGAACTCATTTAGTTTGATCCAAAAGCTATTTCCAAAATGCCTGAAGTACACAAAAAGCACTTTATCAACAGATAGTCCATTTTTTTGGAGATAGGAATATCACCAAGGTTCTCTCTGGTGTTGGAGATCTGGACTAATGGTGATAATATGTTTAAGGAGAAACAATCTTAAACTAAGAAAACTTGTTTTATATTAAATGAATCTACTTGTCCTAAACTTGTACAGCTAAAATGAGATTTGGATACTTTGCAACTTTTAGGTTTTGAAATGTAGAGCCAGAATTTGAAGCTGGTTAAATCTTCTTACGTAGTGTATCTGGAATGTAGGTGGCTACCACCAGATGACGGACTTATCGTGGAACAAAGTAGCATGGGCTAGGTAGGAAATCTTCCTTAAACTGTGACTGACTGATCTTCATAACCTCTGGTGGACCTGCAATCTCAATCCAACAACACTTCTCTACCTTCCCCAAAAAAAAAAAAAAAAAAAGGAGGAATCCCTTTCTTTCTTTATTTCACACCTACTATACACAAGGCATTGAGCTGAATACAGTGACTGCAAAGACGAACTAAAATATGGCTCTGGCCCAGAAAGAGCTTATAAATGAACAAGAGAAATAGATGGAACATGAATGACTTAAAAATGGCAGTAAATAGAAAATACTGTAAGAAAAGTACATTAATAACTTATACAGAGAAGGGAGAAGGCATTGAACTCAAGTTAACAGAGGGACTTAGCATTTGATCTGGGCTGTGGAAGATGATAAATATATGGAAATAAAGAGGCTAAGAAGAATACTCTTCTGAACAGAAATAAAGACACAAATCTGTATTCAGAAGAAGGAAAATAAAGTATTCAAAAAGTGGTCAATCGTGCAATTTGAGGGACAAATAAGTTTTTGTGGGTGTATGGGCTCTGGAGGTAGAAAATTCAGATCTGGTTTTTACTATTTATTGGCTTAACTAAATGCTTAGGGTAGTTACAACATCTCTGTGTTTCAATGGTCTCAATTCAAAATATGGATACAAATAATAATTATTGCACTGATTTATTCTGAGAATGAAATTACTCACGTTTGTGAAGATCTTTACAGTTTGCAATGCACTTCTGCATTTGCACGTAGGAAGTGAGTCTGAAAAGGTAGAGTAAAAACAGTTGGAGACTTTAAGCCCAAGCTAAGGAATTAGAAATAGGGCTCTATTCTCCTCCTTCTCCCCCCGTATTCTATAGGGAATGGGCCACCTTTGAAACGTTTTGAAAGATGATTGACGGGACTCTAGCTTTGATTTAGAGCATTTAATCTGGTGAGATTGGTGAAGGACTTGGTGTAGGGAGAGGAGGCAAGGCTGTCGTTGTGTACGCAGATGACTCAGTTTAGAATCGGTGGCAGTAACAGAGGCAAGAGGAGGTGGGAGCCACAGCTACGGAGAGGCAGCAAAATCCTTTGTTTCTGCAGGAAAGACCACCTATCTACCCTCTTTCAAATTGTAGATTATAGAAGAACGTCAAGGCCTGAAATAAGAGTTTGGATACTAAAAAAATTAAAATAAAGTAAGGAAATTGGTTAGAAAGTGTGGAAACATTTTCAGAGTAGACTGAATAGAAAAGAGGCTGAAATCTAAGAAACCAAGTGGGAGGCGGTCAGATATTCCAGAAAGGCATTACCCTTGGGTATTAAATTCTTGGATTCTTCCTCCTGGCAATACTTTCCCTCTCAATATTGAACCATCTTCATCCCCTCCACACACACTTCTATATACAATTTATTTTTCTCTTTGCTCCTATCTGACATTTATCTAAACCATTGTTGTTTTTACCCTTAGACTTGGGTCCTGCACCAGAAATTTCCTAAATGTTTCCCCATCTGCTTTTGAAAAGAATAAATGTTTCTGAATAGGTGATGTGGAAAATTAACGAGAGTTAAGATGCCTTATATTGTGGAGCCATTTAATTCTTTCTTTTTAAAGAAGTGTTTGAAGAGAGTATTTGGAGATGCAGGCAAAGAAAATGACAGGTTAGCTCTCAGAAGTAATGAAGAAAATGAAAACTGGCCAGTTCTTGCTAAACGCCTTTCAGAAAGAAGCGATATTAACCTATTGGGCGGAGACTGTACTTTTCCTGTGTTGTTAAAAGTTCTTGATTTGGTATTGAATCTAAATGAAACCATTACTAAACTACAATAATTATAATATCAACTCTGGACATTTAAGTGAACTTAATATGAAATCATGACAGCACATAATCTATCAAGCTAGATAAGAGAAATTTATTATTATGGAGGTTGAAATTTGTTTCAGAAGCACCCCTATTAAGTTTTTTCCTGAAATATAATAGAGTTATGATTCCAAAAAATTCTCTTATATGCACATATATGTTTGTGTGTGTGTGTGTGTGTGTGTGTGTATGTTTCCAATAGTTAAGTAAGACATGCCTCAGTAATGGTACTCATAATGGACAAATGGTGATTGTAGGTATGACCAATGATGACTATTTCTTTAATAGAATTTGGAGAAATGCTTATGGAATATTTGGTATTTAGAAATTTGGCTGAAAATATCAGAAATAAGCATATTCTTGTTACATAGGTCCATCTTTCTTAAAAATTTATTTCTTTCAAGATCCATTTATTTTCCTTCTGTCATTTCAACAGTGATGAAACATGTGCTTTCAGAAAGATCTTCATCAGTAATAATTCCAAGTAACATTTAGCAATGAAATGATCTTTTCTTAAATTTTGGAAACAAAGACTAGAATCAGTACTCTGTAGAATTTGCAAAGACTTTTCCTGTGCTTTTGCAAATAATTCTTATTTTGACAAATGCTTTTTTGTTTTGCTGAGGAAGAGTCACCTTGAGCTAACAGCTGTTGCCAATCTTCCTCTTTTTTTTTTGCTTGGGAAAATTAGCCCTGAGATAACATCTGTGCCAGTCTTCCTCTATTTTGTATATGGGTCACCGCCACAGCATGGCTGACAAGTGGCATAGGTCCGCACCTGGGATCCAAACCCATGAACCCGAGCTGCTGAAGCAGAGCACCCTGAACTTAACCACTACACCACAGGGCCAGCCACCATAAATATTTTTTTAATAAACTACATAATATAGAGGTTGAGTCCTATGTTTTCTCTTGTAATACTATTGGCTGCCTAAAATATCTTCCATTAGGGGAAGATATTGACTTGATTCTTCAAAAAAATATTAATCTTTTGGGCCAGTCCCCTGGCATAGTGTTTAAAGTTCCGTGTGCTCTACTTTAGCAGCCCAGGTTTGCGGGTTCAGATCCCAGGTGTGGACCTACACCATTCGTCAGCCATGCTGAGGCAGCGACCAATATACAAAACAGAGGAAGACTGGCAGAGATGTTAGCTCAGGGCTAATCTTCCTCAAGGAAAAAAAAAAAAAAAAGAGGAAGATTGGCAACAGATGTTAGTTAAGGGCAGATCTTCCTCATCAAAAAAAGTATTTAATTTTCCCTGATTATAAAGATAAGGTCTAGCATACCTGAATTTGAATCTCAGTTTTGCTACTTTTAAACCATATAATCTTGAACTAATTTCTTCACCTAGAAACTCAGCATATTAATAGCTTATTTTTTAAAATGAGAATTAAAGGAATTAACACATGCAAAACATTAACACAGTGCCTGGTCATTAGTAAGTGCCTAAAAATTATAACCGTTATTATTAATATTAATTTTATAAATTTATGAATTAAATGAAACAATATCACATATATATGCTGATGAAATTATATCAACACACATACTTAGCATGGTGTATTGTGAGACTTAATAAATGGTAGCTAAAATTTTTAAGGTAAAAGATATTGGAAATACAGAAAAAGTACAGAAGAAAGCAAAAATTACCTAAAATCTTATTAGCCAGTGACAAAAAGCCAATATTTCATTTATTTTGTTATGTATTATTAAATTCAAGGCAGCCTGCACGAGGTGACATCAAGATACACACTTATTTTCCAAGCAAGGAAAGTCTTTATTCAAAATTATTGACAAATTACAAAATAAATAAGAGCAGAAGCATGTAACATTTGCTGCTTACTTAGTATTGTTGATCTCACAGTAATGACACTTTTTTGATAAAGGAAAATGTAAGTTTAAAACAATGTCATTTGTTGTAGTTATAATAACATTTTTGCAAATGGAAAACACACACGCACACACACACTCCATGAATTACTCAAGTACCATTTTGAAATCATCTGGAACTGCTGCCTATTGTCTGAATTCTTGTTACCCAAGGTGTGGTCAACGGAACATCATAACCTAAGCTTGTGATAAATACAGACTCTTGAGCCTTGCCCTAGACCCACTGAATCAAAAATCTGCAGTTTTGTTAATGTGCATGTAAATACCATGTAACTCACAGAGACTTTAGATTTGAGAAGCAGTGTTTTAAACCAAACCATACACACACACACACAATCAATACAGAAACAAAGCTGAGTGAGGTTACACATATTGTAGCAGAAAAATTCATCTAGGGAAAAAAAATTGCTGCTACTTAAACTAATAGAATCTTTATAGGTTATTGTTTTGTGTGAATAAAACCAAAGTATATGCCCTGTAATAGAAATGCTGGGGCCTCCTTGGGCAAGCTTACTTCCATACTGTTTGACAGTTACTGGTTTCCGTTTTGGCTTGTTATTGGTCAGAGCTATCGAAAGGAGGCAAAAGACTTAAGAGCCTCTAAATATTTGACCCTGACCTACGCATATTCACAAAAATTCATATGCAAATCCAAAATTAATAGTATATGTAAATCAGATATTGCTCACTAATGCCATGAGAGTGTTACAGTTGGGACACTTTGAGAAAGTAATGTAAAATAATGCATACAGTTGTGGTCTTGACTGTACTTCTTGTTAAGAAAGAAAATCTAGTCATTCATCCTTATATTCATTAAGCAGAAATTTTTAAGTGCTACTTATTAGTAATTGGATTTCTGTCCACATAGATCCCACATTCCAGTGGGGAAGGGAGATAATAGACAATTAAACAAGTAAATTAAAAATATGATTGTAGGTTGTGATGAGAGGGTGAACACTTTGGGGTGTCAGGAAAAAACTTGGAGAAAGTGACTTTTGAACTGAGACCTGAGGCATGAAAAGGATCCAATTGCAGAGCATTCCAGGCTTGATTTCCTGAAAAGCAAAGTCTTTAGGTGCTGAAGACCATGGCATATCAGGAGAAGAATGTGCGGGAGCCCAATAGAAGTGAGGGAGCGCTGTATAACATAATATTTGAGAGGTAGACTATAGCCAGGTCATGTCAGAGCTTGTAAGTCACAAAAAGATAACTAAATTTTATTCCAGTGCAATAGAAAGCCATCGAAGAATTTTAAGTAGGGTGGTAAAGTGATGATTTATGCTATAAAAAGTTTACCCTGGCCAGGGTGTGAGCAATGGATTGTAGAAGGGGTCATGAGTGGGATCAGTGGGTAGAAGTCTTTTCTGTATCTAGATGACAGATAATGGAGGCTTCAACTGGTGAAAGGAGAGCGGTATGTGTTCAAACTACGTTTAGGGTACATAATCATCATGGCAAAGGAAGTTACTAAGGAAGATCAACCCGTTTTTGGCTTGAATACAAAGCAGGGGTATCAATTTCCTAGGAAGTGGGGGAAGACCTAAGAAAGCACATGGGGAAAATCAAGAGTTCCAATCTGGATCAAGTTTGAAAGATATTATAAACCTTGGAGGAGAAGAGAATGGGCTCTGGCAAAGGTTCAAATCCTCCTCTATTGATTACTAGCAGTGGATCTTGAATAATTTACTTGAACTATGTGTCAGTTTTCTCATCTTTAAAAATAAGGAAGATAAATAGACCAACCTTACAGGGTTGTTGTAAATATTAAATTAGATAATTCCTTTAGAATGATGAGAACAGTTCCTGACACATTGTAAGCAGCAAAATAATAATTATCACTACTATTATTGGTCACACAAGTAGCAATGTCAAGCAGAAATTCTGGCATACAAGTGTGAAGTTTTCTGGAAAGTGATTGTCATTCTAATTATTTTAAGAAAGCATTTCACGTCATTACACTTATTTTGAGTTAATGAAAACTATGCTAGAATACGTTTTACTGTTTTTGTCATCTTATCTTCCTCTCTCTCCTTTATCCATCCCTCTTTTTGTGGATTGCAGAAGAGAGTTAAGGTGGAGTTGTGAAGTAGCTTAAGAAGGAAGAGTCATCAGGACAATGGAAAAGTCTTATTCTAATTCTAAAAAGAACATTCCATTTCCCCTTTTCAACTTTACAATTACTCCAAAAGTAGATTCAAGCTTTTAATTGATTGTATTTAAATTTTCCTGCCTAAGTAGATCACAACCATTTTCAATAATAGATTTTCAGATTTATCTAATAATTATTAAATACTGAAGCCACAAGGAGTAATCTGTGACTGCGTGTTGACACATTGTCAAATTTTTAACCTTTGAAATGGCAGGTTTATTGACATAGCAAAAATACTTTCTCCTTCAGGTCTGTTTTCTCCTTCTCAGCAAACAATTATATTGTACAAAACACCACTTTGCCTTCTGGAGTTAAAGGTTGAAATCTTCAACTATATGAATGTGTTTGAACATAGTTTCATTCATTCATCTATTTAATGAAAACGAAAGTAATGTAATGAATGCCTGGGTGGTAGATACTTTGTCATGTTCTGAGAATTCCTAGATAAACATGACAAATATACTTGATTTCAAGATGCAAAACCCCAAACATGTGAAGTGGGTTAATCTCAATTGTGTTCCTTTAAAAGCTTTTATGGAACATGCTACGTAAATTTGAATTATTATTGTTGTGGTCATTAATACGTGAAATCCTTGTATAGTCTTTTTATATACTTTTGTTGTTGTTGTTGGCAGCCTTTGATGCAGGGTTATGAGAAGGGGCTCAGAGAAGAACACTGACAGTGGCCACCACCAGCATGAGGAGCCCAACAAGTCAAACTGCCAAGTGGAAAAAGGTGACCCATGGGTATGTTTTCTATGTGTCATTAAATCTGTTGACATTGTTTTTATGCAAAGACCCTCACAGTTTACAAACAAAAATGAGAGCACTTCTAAAATGTAGCCTATGAAATTTATTCTCATTACTTAGAAGACATTAGGGAGGTGGTATTCGGCGGGAAAAGTCACCAATTCTGTTATAGACAGACATGGATTTAAAGTGGCTATATGACTTGAAGAAGTTGCCTTTCATTCAGTCTTACTTTCCTTATTTTCAAATGGAGATTATACTAGTTATCTTTCTGTTTTCCTAAGAATTATGTAAGAAATTGCATAGAAACAATCTAGTAGTTTCCTTAGCATAGAAAAAGAGCTTAAAGATGTGACTAATATTTATTGCATACTTTCCACGTGCCAAGTAATAAATACTAAATAATTTACTGCATTATTTTATTGAATTCTCACAAAAGCCCTTAAAAAGTTAGAAGCTATTATTACTCTCATTTTATAGATGAAGAAACTGTGCTGTTGAAAGATTATGTGACTTGCCTTTAAATCTCACCCTGCTCCCTGAGACAGTTGTTTGAGGGTAGCTCTGTCTGATGCCAGAGTTTCTATTCTGGTATTTATTCATAAAGTCAACAAACGTTCATTGAGTATCTAATAAATGCCAACCTTTTTTTAGCTGAGATGCCACACTATTTCCCAAATGATTATTACTTAGAATATAATAGCTGTGTGTTTATATAAGGCCTTATAGTTTATAAAATAATAAATGAGTAAGTAGTTTTGCTTAGTATTCGCATATTCTCTGTGGAAGACAAGGTAGGGATCATTACTTATATTTTGAGTAATATATTGTTGAAAGATTTTCTCTAGACATGTTTTTTTTCTCCTCTCTTTTCATTTTGTTTATTCTTTGAAAAGAGAAGTTAAGTTGTATTTAGAAGACTGGGCCTTGTCAGTTCCCAAGCAGTATGTGGACCTTGTATAATTCTAAGAAACAAAAGTGGATTTTGGCCAGCTGTGAAATGAAAATGAACTCATCTCCCCACTACATTGAAGGGGCCTGAAAATAAATGTTGCTTGTTCATTTCAAAAACTACCAAAGAAAATTGCAGCACTTTTGGTGCAAAGTAAAATGCACACTAAGTCAGCAATGAAAATTTACTTTGTGAGATGGTTTTGTGGCATTCTCAGTTCTATGAAATGCATCCAAATATTTACATATGCTATTTTATTAATAACTATTTTACCATCTGTGTCAAAGTAATATTGCACAGATGTTCAGGAATAACGTCGTTGTGAGTAAATATTAGAGAGAGATTGAATTTTTCTCTAAATGATGCTGATGGAGTGGTTTTTTATCACAGTTTAAGATGTCAGAAATAGTTGTCGTTGTTGATCTAAAGTTCTACCAGCTTAACAGTGCTTGATGCAGCTTAAAGTGGCTATAAGGGCACAGAGAAAGATGAAAATTTATGACAACATTCAAAACTGAGATGTGCAGCCTATCTATTATAAGCTTTTGAGAAGACTCCGCATTGCTAAATTGAAATTCACAGTCTGCAGTAAAGCAAACCCACGGCCTTAACTAATATAGAGAGACTCTGTGCTCCTCACTGACTTTCTGCCCCCTGACTCAGATATCCAAGATTTGTATCACTCAGAAAGTTAAGCAGTCATACCTGGGCACCTCTCTTCAATCAATGCCTTTATATTTATATTAATTTGAAGATTTTCTCTCCTGCTTCCTCTGAAAAGGGCAGGGAGGAATGAAGGACTTAGAGAAATGCATTGCATCCAAGGAGAGAGAGAGACGGTCCCAACAGGCAGTGTAGATGTGGCGAGGATGGAGATAGAGTTAGTAGTACTGTGTGTGTGTGTGTGTGTGTGTGTGCGCGTGTGCAGTAGTCCATCAGATCAAGATCAGAGGACCGCAGAGTGGGGAGAAAAGATGATTCACCAACATTCAAGTGGAGTTGCTTTATTTGAATGCCTAATACTCATTGGAATTTGGTCCCAAGGTTGTTCACAATCTACTTGTCAACTGTGAAGCCTAGATGCTTTCTGCTAAAAACCAAGTTAGCAGTAGGACCAAGGGCTAAGGGTCAATCTTATGATTTGTTTGTTGAAAGTCACTACCCTTCAATAGATTTTATCACATTCTCAGATTAGTAAACAAACAATAGCAACAATGCCATGAAAGTCACACAGGATCTGGATAAGGATTACTTTAACATGGGAAATGAAAGCCTCAGTGGTAAAGCATATGTAGAACAATGAGTTAATACAGAAACCAAAAGAATATTTTAGAAACTTGTTTGTCATCAATATGCATTGATTGACTTAGCTGAAAGAGATTGAAAAAGTTGAAACTCAAAGGATTGAAAGGAAACAGAAAATTTAACAGAAGAATTAAATCTGCCTTTGGAGGCAACAAATACTGTAATCAAATTTGTGGAAAGCAAACTGAACAACTCCTAGAATGCAGAGAACAAGGACAAACAATGTAAATGATGAGAGAAAAAAATGATCAATATGGAAAATAGAAATCAAACATGTAGGTAATAGTTAATGAAAAAAGAGAAAAAGAATAAATAAAAAGAAGCACTAATCAAAGAATCACAAGAGGAAAAAAATCTTGTTCAAGAAAGAAATGGAAAGGGTTTTTACCACTCCAGAATTTGTTTGCTAAGATCTGAAGTTTTTTTTTTTATATTGGATGGGAATTTCCTGTTATTTAAAAGTTAGGAAAATCTGGTGATAAACCAAGACAAAAGATTATTTTGGATCTGATAGCTTTTTGGTTTTCTTTTTAATGCTTCATGCTTCTAGACTATAGAATCTTGGTCTATTCAGATTTTCTTGTGTTCCTTAAACAATTTTGATAAATTGTGTTAACCTAGAAAAATTATCAATGCTGAGTAATGGTCTGTGTGTGAATGCATACATAGAAAAAAAAGACTTGAAGTCAATGCACCAGTGGAATAATAAAGTGACTTTTATTTTTCTATTTAAATCTCTTCTATTTTTTTGCACATAAAATAATCACTTATTATTGGTTAACTAAAGATTTTTATTGAAATATACTTAAGAATAGTGCACAAATCACAAATAGTAAGTGAACAGCTCAATAAATTGTCACAAAGTCCACCAACCTCTGTAATAACTATTCAGATTAGGAAATAGAATACAACCAACATAATTGAGAGTGCTTTTTTCTCTCTAAGTCATAAATCCCAATCCTCCATAAGGTGACCACTTTCCTGGATTCAAATACTAAGCATTATTTCATGTTTTATACAAATGGAATAATAGAGTTTCTATTTATTTTGTTGTGTGGCCTCTTGGTCTCAATATTATTTATGTGAGATTTCCGTGTGTAGCAGTGATTTAATTTTCAGTGCTGTAATCTATTCCATCCCCAGTTTGTGGCTCTTACATTCTTATATGTGTCTTTTGGGGCGTGTATGTGCACATTTCTGTTGGATGTACAATTGCTAATATGTGGCTTATATGTTCATTTTTAGCAGATACTGCTACCTTCCCTAAATGGTTGTCCTAATTTACATCCCTACTAGCAGAGTAGAAGAGTTCTAGTTGGTTCACATTTTTACCAACTCTTGGTAATTATTAGGGATTTTTATTTAACAGACTGGTGGATGTGTTGTAGTATCCCATTGTGGTTTTAATTAATATTTCCATGATGACTGATAAAGGTGGTATTGCTATCCCAGATCAACAATTCCCTAGGTACCCCCAAATTAAAAGGCAAATGGAGGGCCGGCCCCATGGCTTAGCAGTTAAGTGCGCATGCTCCGCTGCTGGCAGCCGGGTTCGGATCCCGGGCGCGCACCGATGCACCGCTTCTCCAGCCATGCTGAGGCCGCGTCCCACATACAGCAACTAGAAGGATGTGCAGCTATGACATACAACTATCTACTGGGGCTTTGGGGAAAAAAAAGGAGGAGGATCGGCAATAGAAGTTAGCTCAGAGCCGATCTTCCTCAGCAAAAAGAGGAGGATTAGCACGGATGTTAGCTCAGGGCTGATCTTTCTCACAAAAAAAAAAAAAAGAAAAGGCAAATGGAAATTTAGAGGAGATATTAAAAAAGGTGGTGACTTTATTAACCTCCACTGAATGAACATTCAGTCTAAAGGGACCTAAAATTCCCCTTTATGTAGGAAAATTAAAAATTATATAAGAACTTATATTATTAAACTTGTGCAAGCCTGGCAATCTCATTCAACTTAAAATTCAACTTATCAATTTTACTCAACTCTTACTTTCCAATTAGCTATTTAATGCATTGCAATCTATCCATTTTATCTTGTTTCATTGGGTACAAACCAATCTTGTGACAGTAGAATTACAGCTGAATGGTCATGATTAAAGTTTGTTGCATGAGAGTGATTACACACTCCATTTCTGTGTTGGGAAAACTAATTATTTGTCCAGTGATTTGAAACTAGGGCTGGCACATGGGCAATAGGCATGAAAATGATCCGGTAGGGCAGCATGATTTTGACAGAGGGTGTCGGGCTCTTACCCGTGCAGCAAGTGTGACAGGTCCATCACTTTCCCAGGCGTTTTCTCTAGTGGGCTGTGTAATGGTTCATTTGCTTCCAGTACTATTAGTTTCCAAACAATGTGAGAGCTTGGCTGATATGCTATTGAGAAAATTTAGATGTATATAATTTGATATTATGTTTTCAAGTGGCATTTTTTTAAATGAAACCATATTATCAGAAATTAGCTAGATCAGATGGGTGGTTACCAGAGAAGAGAAGTAGAGGAATAGAATAAAGGGGGTCAAAGAGTACAAACTTCCAGTTTTAAGATAAATCAGTACTCGGGATGTAATGTGCAACATGATGACTATAGTTAACACTACTGGATGGTATATTTGAAAGTTGTCAAGAGACTAGATCCTAAGAATTCTCATCACAAGGAAAAAATATATATATAAATATAGATCTGTATCTGTATGAGATGATGGATGTTAAGTAAACTTATTGTGGCAATCATTTCACAATGTATGTGAGTCAAGTCATTATGCTGTACACCTTAAACCTATACAGTGCTCTATGTCAATTATATCTCAATAAAACTGGAGAAAAAAAAATTAGCTAGATCCGAATGCATTTTTTATTGTAATGAAATATATGCAATATAAAGTTTACCATTTTTACCATTTTAAATTTAAAGATTTTTAAGTGTACAGTTCTGTGGTAGTAAATACGTTCACATTGTTGTGCAACAGTCATCACCATTCATCTTCATAATTTTTCCATATACCAACTTCAATCACATACAAACACTCTACTCCTTTATAGATTTACTCTCCCTTTATATATATAGACTGTACCCATTAACATAGATTTATAATTATTTTTTATGAATTTGTCTTTTAAATCCTATAGAAAATAGTGAAATTACAAACCAAAATTACAATAATACTATTTATATTTGTCTGTATATTTACTTTTACCAGAGAACTTTATATTTTCATATGACTTTGTGTTACTGTAAAACATCTTTTCATTTCAATGTAAAGAACTCCCTTTAATATTTCTTGTAGGGAAAATCTAGCAGCAATGACCTCTCATAGCTTTTGTCTATCTGGGAATATCTTAATTGTTTTCTCATTTTTAAGGATAGTGTTGCCAAATACAGAATTTATGTTGACAGTTCTTTTTTTTTCTTTCAGCACTTTAAGTACATCATCCTACTGCTTTCTGGCCTGCAAAGTTACTGCTGAGAAATGTGCTAATAATCTAATGGAATCCCTTGTATGTGATGCATTGTTTTTCTCTTGCTGCTTTCAAGATTCTTTGTTTTTCACTTTTAACAATTTCATTATAATGTTTCTTAGTGTGGATCTCTTTAGGTTACCTCTTTTTTTTTTTTTTTTTGCCCCCAAAGCCCCAGTAGATAGTTGTATGTCACAGCTGCACACCCTTCTAGTTGCTGTATGTGGGACTCGGCCTCGGGATGGACAGAGAAGTGGTGCCTCGATGCGCACCTGGGATCCGAACCCGGGCCGCCAGCATCGCAGCGCGCGCGCTTAACCACCAAGCCACAGGGCCGGCCCTAGGTTACCTCTTTGGAGTTCATTGAGCCTCTTGGATTTGTAGATCTATGTATTTCCTCAAATTTGGGAAGCATTCAGCCATTATTTTTTAACATAATCTCTTTGCCCCCCCCCTTCTCCTTTTGAGACTTCCATGATGCGTATACTGGTCTTAGCACACTTATGTGTGTCCCATAAGTCCCATAGGCTCTGTACTTTGCTCCCCCAGCTCAATAATTTAAAATAACATCTTCCTGTTCACAGATTCTTTTTTCCATGTGTTTGAGCCTGCTGTTGAACCCAACTAGTGAATATTTAAATCCAGTTGTACTTTTCAGCTCCAGAATTTCTTTTTGGTTCTTTTTTATAATTTCTATCTCTTTTTTTATATTTTCATTCTGTTCATATGTCATTTTTCTAACTTCCTTGAGTTCTTTCTCCAAATTTTCCTTTAGCTCCTATAGCATATTTAAGACAGTTGTTTCAAAGTCTTGTCCAGTAAGTCTGATGCATGTGTTTCTTCAGGGACAGTTTCTGTAGATTTATTTTGTCCCTTTTAATGGGCCATATTTCCATTTCTTTAAATGCTTTCTGATCTTTTGTTGAAAATTGGGCATTTGGAAAAGCAGCCAATTCTCCCAGTCTTTACAGACTGGCTCCGTGCAGGGGAACACCATCACTAATAAGCCCAGTATAAAGGCTTAGGCCTTCTCAGGCCTTTTCTGGGCATGTGTCCTGCCTGGACATTTGTGTATACTTTCTCCCCTTCACTAGCCCATCCACAATGTAGATCTTTGATTTGTTTCCAGAGCACCCTCAAAGCTATCTTAGTTTACGTAATATTTCTGTGGGTGAATGAGAGCCTGAAGCTTCCTAGTTTACCATCTTACTGATGTCACTCACAGCTACTCTTAAAGTCTTAATTTCCCCAAGAGTCTTACTCGAGCTTCTTCTCAGTGTGTTAGATGTTCTGTTGTATTCTTCTGTTATCTCTTACCTCCATGTTTCTATGGATTTGCAGTGCCCCTCCAGCTTTCACATGCCTGCCCCTGCTTTACATGCCTGCCCCTGCTTTACATGCCTGCCCCTGCTTTACATGCCTGCCCCTGCTTTACATGCCTGCCCCTGCTTTACATGCCTGCCCCTGCTTTACATGCCTGCCCCTGCTTTACATGCCTGCCCCTGCTTTACATGCCTGCCCCTGCTTTACATGCCTGCCCCTGCTTTACATGCCTGCCCCTGCTTTACATGCCTGCCCCTGCTTTACATGCCTGCCCCTGCTTTACATGGCTGCCCCTGCTTTACATGGCTGCCCCTGCTTTACATGCCTGCCCCTGCTTTACATGCCTGCCCCTGCTTTACATGCCTGCCCCTGCTTTACATGGCTGCCCCTGCTTTACATGCCTGCCCCTGCTTTACATGCCTGCCCCTGCTTTACATGGCTGCCCCTGCTTTACATGCCTGCCCCTGCTTTACATGCCTGCCCCTGCTTTACATGCCTGCCCCTGCTTTACATGCCTGCCCCTGCTTTACATGCCTGCCCCTGCTTTACATGCCTGCCCCTGCTTTACATGCCTGCCCCTGCTTTACATGCCTGCCCCTGCTTTACATGCCTGCCCCTGCTTTACATGGCTGCCCCTGCTTCACATGCCTGCCCCTGCTTCACATGCCTGCCCCTGCTTTACATGGCTTCCCCTGCTTTACATGCCTGCCCCTGCTTTACATGCCTGCCCCTGCTTTACATGCCTGCCCCTGCTTCACATGCCTGCCCCTGCTTCACATGCCTGCCCCTGCTTCACATGCCTGCCCCTGCTTTACATGGCTTCCCCTGCTTTACATGCCTGCCCCTGCTTTACATGCCTGCCCCTGCTTTACATGGCTGCCCCTGCTTTACATGCCTGCCCCTGCTTTACATGCCTGCCCCTGCTTTACATGCCTGCCCCTGCTTTACATGGCTGCCCCTGCTTTACATGGCTGCCCCTGCTTTACATGGCTGCCCCTGCTTTACATGCCTGCCCCTGCTTTACATGCCTGCCCCTGCTTTACATGCCTGCCCCTGCTTTACATGCCTGCCCCTGCTTTACATGCCTGCCCCTGCTTTACATGCCTGCCCCTGCTTTACATGCCTGCCCCTGCTTCACATGCCTGCCCCTGCTTTACATGGCTTCCCCTGCTTTACATGCCTGCCCCTGCTTTACATGCCTGCCCCTGCTTTACATGGCTGCCCCTGCTTTACATGCCTGCCCCTGCTTTACATGGCTTCCAGCCTGAGATCAAAACTGTGCTGCTCTTTCTCTGTCTGAGCTCCAAGTCATGTCAAACAGAAATCAGTTCCTTGTCAGTGCACAGAAAGGTTAGAACATTGCAAATATGTTCTACCCTGCTCTTTCTGGCCCAAGGAGAGAACTAGACATGGGCCGCTTCCTCCTGATTGTGCAGCACTGCTCAGGAGAGAGAATGGGACAAGGGTAAGTAGAAACACCACAAAATTTCCTACTATTTTGAATATGTCTTTTCCTGATTGGGCATTTGCTTGGTTGTTGTAGATCATTGACTAGTTTCCAGATCTCCTATAAAGTTATTTTAATCAATATATAGTTATTGTTGTTTTTTTCACTGTAGGGGAATAAGGGCTTGTAGCTTCCTAGTCCACCATCTTCCTGATGATATGTTTTTAATGATTTGCTCCAAATGCTCTTTGAATGTAATACAATATTGCCATTTCAAAGGAAAAGACTAATTTGCTACATGACTCGTCTTTGTATTATATGAGGCCAGTAAGAACTTTGTTGAATTAGCCTTTTTAAAAAAGGTTCCAGTAGATCAGTGAATTTCTACTCATTAAAAAAAAGTGTGTGTACATATATATATATATATATATATATATAAAGTAAAGATATTATTTACTTAAATTTCATTCTAGTTTTCTAGTTTTAATCAGTACTTTGTTCAAACATGAAACAGTGTTATAACCTCACTTTTGGACGAAAGAGTGCATGTTATGATGTTGAAGGAATTATGGTTTGTTTTGGATATGATTTCAGCGTTGACATAGAAGAATTCCAATGACTGAAAAATATATTATAGACCTGTCATCATAGGGAAGGCAGAATCAGTAAGGTCTTCATGTCAACGTTATTCCTACTACATTGTTTGCTACTGTAATGTATGATTGAAGGGGGAAAGAGCAGAGGTTAAAAGTCAACTAAGTTGAAGTTATTTTTGTTGATAGATCAAATCTACAAGATTAGCCCCTAGATGTCATTTAGAGACTTCTTCCACAAACATGGCTTTCGAAACAAGAACACTTATAATTAGTTTTACATAGAATGAACTGTATCTTTAACATATGCTTCAGAAACAAAAATCACTGGACATAATAGTCATGTAAAGCAAATGAAAAGCATCTGTTAGTGGGAGTTATTAAAAAGAGAAAATTCAAATGGCCATTCATCCAAATAGCTAAAACATAAAACTTAGATTTATTTTATGTTAATCTGTGTATATTCTTCAAGAAAACTGAACATGGAAAAGCCCTTCTGATTTTATTATTATCATTTTCATGGTAGAAAAAAGAAAAAGAACTGTTATATTGTAAAATTGGAATAGAATTTATTCCAGTCATTCTAAAGCTTAGATTGTATGGTATATAGAATTTTTTTGCTTATTTAATTACAAGGAAAAAAAGATCTAAACACTGTGTTATGAAATCAGGGTTCATGACATAAACTA
The DNA here is from genome assembly GCF_057802395.1 of Ceratotherium simum simum. Taxonomy (NCBI): domain Eukaryota; kingdom Metazoa; phylum Chordata; class Mammalia; order Perissodactyla; family Rhinocerotidae; genus Ceratotherium; species Ceratotherium simum. Next base: position 46,477,069 of record NC_141919.1, on the reverse strand, counting down.
CTAGGATTGTGAGGTAAAATAAGTTTCCCTGGACAGAATGACACCTTCTTCCCAATCTTAAGTGTTAAGCAAATGTTTTATCTTGATGAATTCTGTGGAAAACCATAGCAAGGTATTGATCTGGAAAATTCATAGCAACATTCTTGATAATATATCACTGATGGATTCTCTCTTTATAGACGCATAATGTGAAGTACATTAAGATGAAAACAAGCTCATTTCCTGTAACTTCAAATAAACAAAAAAATAATAATCTTTATTATGACAGGAAGGAGTGAATAAAAGTTACTTTAAATTTATAAATTCCATTGAGATTTTTTTCCTGCCAAGTGTACTCAATTAAAATAGCTAACATAGACTTAACCAAATCATTAAACCACTATATATTTCCTTCATTTCATTTTTAATATTGAATTCTAAAACTCTCTGTTAGCTCATCTTGGCTTCCTCCCCTTCACTGAAGCTGTATCAAGTGTGTTTTTTCACACATCTACACACATGTAAGTACACACATGCACATATGTTTGTGCAAGTTAAAGTCCATGGTTTTTAATTTATGGCAGTTCAGATGACTTTTCTACAGACCGTTCTCTCCTAACTTCCAAGGCTAAATCCCTTCTATTTAATTCATGTAACTTGGTCCTTTGCTCTGTGGTAAAGAGAACTACTAATTTACTTATAATCCAGACTATCCGTAGGCAAAATTGGAAGATACGTGAGTGTTTTCCTCATTTTCACTTTTTATCCCTTTTTTCAATGTTCTTTTTGCCCTATAATCCAGTCTTTTGCTCTGCCCTCTCACACTCTTAATACATCAATTATATTTTAGGTGGCAGATAAAAAGAATTTGATAAATTACTTCACATTATGTTGAAAGTAACTGTTAAGCTATACTTCATAATGACATTTTTCTTTAATAAGGAATATTGCATAGCTAGGCAAGGAATTATAGGCTCTCATGACAAAGACTAGAGGTAATATTTACTTGTCCTAAAATTTCTGTGATCATAAAATTTGTTATCTAAACCAGGAAATCCTTGATAGTGAAAAGGGCACTATTAATAATTGCAGGGGGATAACAGTGTAAACTAGAACTGTCCTTGGCAAACTAGAACATGTGGTCTCCAACCTAAAATGTCATCTTCTTACCCTAGGCTTCTTCCACAGTATCCAGCCCTTCATGTGGTTCCCACAATTTTCAGACATATGCTGTCTTGCAAAACTTAAGATCGAAGCAAACAGATGGTATCACTCATTGAGGTGTCCCTGAGATGGCTTAGAAATCCTAGGATAGACAATTTTCCAATTTTTAGTACAGAATATACAGCCCTTTGGAAAAATGCATTGAACTTAATTTCTGCTCTTTTTTGCTCCTCACAACCAAATTACTCTGTGAATCCACGTAAGTTCATTAAGCCTCCAATTCTTTGTACATAGAGTGGTGGGGGGAAGTAATTAGAATAGAAGATAGCTAAAGAAATTTCCAGCTCTAATATTCTATCAGTCTGAGCAAGAGTTATGATAAGCTTTAATGCTTCCAATAAATAACAACACAAAATGAAAAAGTCATTTATATACAATTGATGGGAATTTTTAGACCAGTCTAATAATGGTTAAAGAGAAAGGTGACAGAAAGCTGCAATTCCATTTTTTGCCTATTTATTGTCTTTGTTCATGCACCATGTGTGCTTGATTTCTGTTAAAAGTGAGATGCTGTGGAAAACTCGGGTATACGATTTTTTGCTTAGAGCATGATGAATGTCAGTGCAACATGTGACCCCTTTTACTGATCACGAAATGAAAATAAGGGCATTAGTTTTTGTTTTGCTCATTCCAAAAACATTATTGAAACCACGTTATCTGTAATAATTCTGTTTTATTTATGCAGAAAGAATAATATCACTCTGGGGACCCTGGAATGATTTCTGACAATAATAATGGCAGCTATGTAGTTGTTCTCTCTTTGCACATGCAGTAATGGATAGCGTTAGGTTCTCTGGGAGGTCCACTCAGTTTCTCTGATTCTATGATAAGAAGGTGGCATGGGTTAGGACTAAGGTAAAGCAAAGATAAATATAAACATAAGTATTAAGATTAAGGATAACTTTGGAAAAGAATGAACACAGGTTTCAGAAGCAGACTGATCAAACTTCATATCCTGGCTCCACCAGTATTGGCTCTGTAACCTTAAACCAAGTTACTTCTTCTCTTGAGCCTTAGTTTCTTCATATATGAAATGGACTGTTGACATCTCACTTACAGAATGGTTGAGAAAATTAAATAAGTTGAATAAGTAGAGCTGTCGCAGTCACTGTAATGTCACGGACCTCATACCGTTTACTTTTTCTTGCCTGAGAATCTTGAACAAATACAATCAGGAATTGCTACTTCAACCACTTGGCTTTGGATCATGATGTTTTTGCTAATCCTTGTCTCTATCAGACTCTCATAAACTATCCCCATGCCTTCTCTCCCCTCCACCCCAAATGGAAACACTAACAACACTGATTCAGAAGCTGTGCTGATGTCGCACCAGCTGATGCATCAGCTCACAGGAACTGACTATTTCAGGATACCATTGTCAAACATTTAATACCCGTTAGAGCAATTGTTTTGCAAGCTTTAAGATTCCAATCTTCCTTTTTAGTATTTTTTTTTTAGTTTTTAGTCATTCTAAATGAAGAAAAAAGGGTATGTGCACAGCCTAAGTCAGGAGAACTTTATTTGACATGAAACATGTTACTGTCTTTGACAGAATAAATATAAATGTAAAATACCCTACAGGGCTGAGACACACCATTTTCCAGAAATCTCCCAAATAACCAACAGTGAGGATGAGTGTTTGGGGGGAGAACATTGAAGTTGTGGAGATTGCTTGTCTAGCACTTTAGGCTCCGACTGAGGCAGATCAAGAGTTGTCTTATTATTTCGATATTGTGTAATATGTTTCCAAATGCCCATCTGGAACATTATTTTGATTTGTATTCTTTTAGAATCAACTTCAATTTTCAGTACTATCTTCTATCATTTTATGTTGTTATAAAAGCGAATCAAATACTTGTGGCAGACTGTAGATTTCTCTTGGTGTTAGGGGGAATAAAAAGAAGACAGCCACGAGGAAGGAGAAGTAGGAGTGGATTTGTGCTCACATGTTTAGGATTATGTTGTAGTTGCAATGGTATCTAAGCACTTTTACCCTTTGGATTTTTTTTTTAATTCATTATACTTTAAATTAATTTTTAATAAAATTGAAGTTAAGACGAAAAGGGACAGGAGGGAGCTTGGAAGATGGCGGCATAGGAGGATCCTGAACTCACCTCCTCCCATGGATACAATAAAACTACAACTACCTGTGGAATAATTGCCTCTGAGAGAGATCTGGAAATTGGATAAGAAGAACCTCCACAACAAGGGACAACACAGACAAGAGGCAGAGAAACAAATCCATGGAGAAAATAAACACACCCTAGCTACAGCACTTCAGGGCCAACCAGGAGTGATCTCAATGGTACAGAGCTTTTCCCGGAGGCAGGAGTTTCCAGATCCATATTAGGCACCCCAGCCTTTAGATCCAGCCAAGAGAGGTGAGATCTCGTAATATTTGGCTTTGCTGGCTGTAAAAAACAATGGGGAATAAACTCAGGAAAACTATAGAACTACAGAGAAAGAAAAACTTGCTTTTGAAGGGCTCATGAACAAACTTACTCAATCTGGAAACTAGCACAAAAACACCAGACAGAAAAGTGTACAGTCCGTTTGTAAAGAAGACTCACTTACTAAGGTCAGAACGCATCCCAGAGAGGCAGGAGGTGGCTGGGCCCATCCCCCAGGAATGGAGACACTGGAAGCAGCCATTATTGTGACCTGGTTTGGTCATGCTGACACAGAGGCTGGCAAGCTCCTTTGGAATCTTCCCTCTAGCCTGATAGCGCAGGGGTCTACCCCACTCACTAGAGCACCCAAGGCAATCAACTGCAACCAGGCAGCAGGCAGCCCACCCCAGGGACTGGTACCACCCACGAGCAAGCCCACAGCAGCCCTGTGGACCTCCAGCAGCTGTGTAAACCTGCAACGGCCTTGTGGGCCTGTGGCAGACTTGTGCTGCCAGCCATCACAAACAACCACACAGGGAATCTGCCCCACTTTCCAAACCTGAAACAATTGTGCACTGCCATGCATGGGGCCTGCCCTGCCCATCAGCCGGTTCTTGCCAGAGGCCTGCCCCACCCAAAAACTAGCTGACAACAGCTGTACACATTACAGCAAACCCAACCTGAAGCCTGCCCCACCACCCACCCATCAAAATAGAAACAGCCTATACCACAGGGGACTGCATCAGGGGCCTGCAGCATTTGTATGCCCTAGGACCTAGCAACTGGCCACACTGGGGGCCTGACTAGCTTACTAGAAAAACTACAGTAGTTGTGTGCTGCCAAAATGTCAGCAAGCCATGCCAGGGGCTTGCCTCACTCAATTAAGTATGCGTAGCAGCCACATGTGGCCAAGCCTCACAACCAGCCAGCCAGGGGGCCAACCTAGCCTACCCATATGCCTGCATCAATAGCAACCCTGCCACAACAGAAGGACACAGGCAACCCACATAGGGGACACACCTGGAGCATTTGGCATGAGTGACAAAAGGGGAGGAAGCTGTTGGGCCCCATAAGGCATCTCTTACATAAGGCCACATTTCCAGGTTTGGGAGATGGACCAATCTATCTAATACAAAGAAATAAACACAGAAAAGTAGGAAAAATGAGGAGACTAAGGAATATGTTCCAAATGAAGGAACTGGACAAATCCTCAGAAAAAGAGCTAAATGAAACAAGACATAAAGATACAAACTAATAGTCATAATTATGGTCACTGATCTGAGGAGAAGAATAGATGAACACAGCAAGAACTTCAACAAAGAATTAGAAAATATAAAAAAGAACAAATCAGAGCTGAAGAATACAATAATGGAAATGAAAAATTCACTAAAAGGAATCAATAGTAGAGTAGATGACACAGAAGAACATATCAGTGAGCTGGATGAAAGAGTAGAAGAAATCACTCAGGCTGAACAGAAAAAAGAATTAAAAAGAATGAGGACAGTTTAAGGGACCTCTGGGACAACATCAAGCTCACTACCATCCATATTATAGGTGTCCCAGAAAGAGAAAAGAGAAACAAAGAGACAGAGAACTTATTTCAAGAAATAATAGCTGTATACTTCCCTAACCTGGGGAAGGAAACAGACATCCAGGTATAGGAAGCACAGAGAGTACCAAACAAGATGAACCCAAAGAGGCCCACATGAAGACACATTATAATTAAAATGTTAAGAATTAAAGATAGGGCCGGCTCCGTGGCTTGGCGGTTAAGTGCGCGCGCTCTGATGCTGGCGGCCCGGGTTCGGATCCCGGGCGCGCCCCGAGGCACCACTTCAGATCCCGGGCGCGCCCCGAGGCACCACTTCTCCGTCCAACCCGAGGCCGAGTCCCACGTACAGCAACTAGAAGGATGTGAATCTATGACATGCAACTATCTACTGGGGCTTTGGGGGGAAAAAATGAATAAATAAAAAATCTTTAAAAAAAAAAAAATAAATAAAAATAAAATCTTTAAAAAAAAAAAAAAAAAAAAAGAATTAAAGATAAAGAGAGAATCCTAAAAGCTGCAAAAGAAAGGCAACACATTACATACAAAGGAAACACCATAAGGCTATGAGCCGACTTCTCAGCAGAAACCCTATAGGCTAGAAGGGAGTGGCACAATATATACAAAGTGCTGATAGGAAAAACCTACAGCCAAGAATACTCTACCTGGCAAGGTTATCATTCAGGATGGAAGAAGAGATAAAGAGCTTTCCAGACAAGCAAAAACTAAAGGAGTTCATCACCACTAAACTGGCCTTACCAGAAATGTTAAAGGGACTTAGTTAAGTGGAAAAGAAAAGGTCACAAATAGAAATAAGAAAATTATCAAAGAAAAGATATCAGTTGTAAAGGCAAATGTACAGTAAAGGTAGTGGATCAACCACCTATAAAGCTAGAGTGAAGATTAAAATGCAGAAGTACTAAAATTATCTGTATTTTTGATGAGAACTTAAGGTATACACAAAAATAAAAGAAGTAAAATATGATATCAAAAACATAAAATGTGGGGTGGCAGTAAAAGTGTAGGGCTTTAATAAATCAAACTTAGGAGACCATGAACATAATATAGATTGATATTTACATAGATTTTGTATATGAACTTTATGGTAATCACAAACCAAAAACATATAATAAATGCAGAAAAAGTAAAGAGATAAGAACCCAGAGATAATACTAAAGATAATACTAAAGAAATAATACTAAAGAAAGCCATCAAATCACAAGGGAAGAGAGTAAAAGAAGAATAAAGGAACAGAGAAGGACTACAAAAACAGCCAGAAAAAAATCAAAATGGCGATAAGTACATACTTATCAGTAGTTACTTTAAATGTAAATGGATTAAATGTTCCAATCAAAAGACATAGGGTAGCTGAATGGATAAAAAAGAAACGAGACTATATATATGCTGCATACAAGAGACACATTTCAGACCTAAAAACACTCGCAAACTGAAAGTAAAGGGATGGAATAAGGTACGCCATGCAAATGAAAAGAAAAAGAAAGCTGAGGTAACAATACTTATATCAGACAAAATAACCCTTAAAACAAAAACTGTAACAAGAGATGAAGAAGGGCATTATATAATGATACAGGGAACAATCCAACAGGAGGACATAATACTTGTAAATATCTATACACCCAACATAGGAACACCTAAGTCCATAAAGCAAATATTAACAGACACAAAAGGAGAAATTGATTATAACACAATAATAGAAGATTTTAATACTCCACTTACATCAATGTTAGATCATCCAAACAGAAGATCAGTAAGGAAACATTGGCCTTAAATGACACATTAGACCAGATGGACTTAGTGGATATATACAGAGCATTCCATCCAAAAACCACAGAATACACATTCTTTTCGAATGCACGTGGAACATTCTCCAGGATAGATCACATAGGAGGCCACAAAACAAATCTCAATAAATTTAAGAAGATTGAAATAATACCAGGTGTCTTTTCTGACCACAGTGGTATGAAACTAGAAATTGACTACAAGAAGAAAACTGGAAAAGCCACAAATATGTGGAGAATAAACAAAATGCTACTAAACAACTATTAAGTCAACAAAGTAAAGAAAGGAGAAATAAGAAAATACTTGAAAACAAATGAAAATGAAAATACAGCATACCAAAATGTATGGGATACAGCAAAAGCAGTACTAAGAAAGAATTTTATATTAATACAGGACTACCTTAAAAAACAAGAAAATTTTCAAGTAAATAATCTAACAATGCACATAAAAGAACTAGAAAAAGAAGAACAAATGAAGCTCAAAATCAGTAGAAGGAAGGAAATAAAAATCAGAGAAGAAATAAAAGAAATAAACACTAAAAAGACAATACAAAGGATCAGTGAAACTAAGAGCTAATTCTTTGAAAAGATGAAAATTGACAAACCTTTAGCTAGACTCACTAAGAAAGAAAGAGACAAGGCTCAAATAATTAAAATCAGAAACAAAAGAAGAAAAATTACAATGGACACCACAGAAATACAAAAGATTTTACTAGAATACTATGAAAAGCTATATGCTAATGAATTGGATAATCTAGAAGAAATGGATAAATTTTTAGAATCTTCCAAAACTTAATCGAGAAGAAATAGAGACTCTGAATAGACCAATCACTAGTAAGGAGATTGAAATAGTAATCAAAAACCTTCCAAAAATCAAAAGTCCAGGACCAGGTGACTTCCCTGGTGAATTCTACCAAATATTCAAAGAAGGTTTAATACTTATCCTTCTCAAACTCTTCCAAAAATTTAAAGAGGACAGGACACTTCCTAACTCATTCTATGAGGCCAACGTTACCCTGATACCAAAACCAGACAAGGACAACACAAAAATGAAAATTCTAGGTCAATATCACTGGTGAATATAGATGGAAAAATCCTCAACAAAATATTAGCAAATCAAATACACCAATACATTAAAAGGATCATACACCATGATCAAGTGGGATTTATTCCAGAGATGCAAGGATGTTTCAACATCTGCAAATCGATCAAAGGAATAAACCACATTAACAAAATGGAGATGAAAAATCACATGATCATTTCAATAGATGCAGTGAAAGCATTTGACAAGATACACCATCAATTTATGATTAAAAAAACTCTGAATGAAATGGGTATAGAAGCAAAGTACCTCAACATAATAAAGGCCATATATGACAAACCCCAGCTAACATCATATTCAATGGTGAAAAGCTGAAAAACATCTCTCTAAGAGCAAGAACAAGATAAGAATGCCCACTTTTGCCCCTTTTATTTAACATAATACTGGAGGTCCTAGCCAGAGCACTCAGGCAAAATAAATAAATAAATAAAAGTTATCCAAATTGGAAAGGAAGAAGTAAAACTGTTATTTGCAGATGGCATGATCTTATATATAGAAAATCCTAAAGAATCTACAAAACAAGCTATTAGAAATAATAAATGAATACAGTAAAGTTGCAGGTTATAAAATCAACATACAAAAATCAACTGTGTCTCTATACACTAACAATGAACTAGCTGAAAGAGAAATCAAGAATATAATCCCATTTATAATCACAACAAAAAGAATAAAGTACGTACGAATAAATTTAACAAAAGAAGTGAAAGACTTGTACACTGAAAACTATAAGACATTATTGAAAGAAATCAAAGAGGACACAAAGAAATAGAAAGATATTCTGTGCCCATGGATTGGAAGAATTAACATAGTTAAAATGTCCATATTACCTAAAGCAATCTACAGATTCAGTGCAATCCCTGTCAAAATCTCAATGACATTTTTACAGAAATAGGACAAAGAATCCTAAAATTTATATGGAATAACAAAAGACTCTGAATAGCCAAAGCAATCCTGACAAAAAAGGACAAAGCTGGAGGTATCATACTCCCTGATTTCAAAATATACTACAAAGCTATAGTAATCCAAACAGTATGGTAACGGCACAAAAACAGACACACAGATCAATGGAACAGAATTAAAAGCCCAGAAATAAACCCACACATCTATGGACAGCTAGTGTTCGACAAAGGAACCAAGAACATACAAAAGAGAAAGGAAAGTCTCTTCAATAAATGGTGTTGGGAAAACTGGACTTGCAAAAAAATGAAAGTAGACCATTATCTCACAGCATACACAAAAATTAACTCAAAATGCATTAAAGACTTGAATATAAGACTTGAAACCATAAAATTCCTAGAAGAAATCATAGGCAGTATGCTCCTTGACCTTGTTTTTAGCAGTATCTTTTTGAATATCATGTCTCCTCAGGCAAGGGAAACAAAAGAAATAAAAAAAATGGTACTACATCAAACTAAAATGTTTCTGCACATCAAAGGAAACCATCAACAAAATGAAAAGACAACTTAATAATTGGGAGAAGATATTTGCAAATCATATATCTGATAAGGTGTTAGTATCTAAAATACATAAAGAACTCATAGAACTCAATAACAACAAAAACCCAATTAAAAAATGGACATAGAATCTGAACAGATATTTTTCCAATTAAGATATACAGAGGGCCAACAGGCACACAAAAAGACATTCAGCATCACTAAGTATTAGGGAAATGCACATTGAAACTACAAGGAGATATCACCTCATGCCTATCAGAATGGCTATTATTAAAAGGACAAAAAATAACAAGTGTTGGAGAAGATGTGGAGAAAAGAGAACCCATGTACACTGCTGGTGAGAATGCAAACTGGTGATAATGCAGGCACTATGGAAAACAGTATGGAGATTCCTCAAAAAAATTAAGAATAGAACTACCATACGATCCAGCTGCTGAGTGTTTATCCAAAGAACATGAGAACACTGATTTGAAAAGATATACACACCCCTATGTTCATTGCAACATTATTCACACTAGCCAACACTTGGAAACAACATAAGTGCCCATCAACGGGTGAACGGATAAAGAGGATGTCAGATGGAGAAAGACAAATACTGTATGATTTCAGTCATATGTGGAAGATAAAAGAACAATAACAACAACAAACAAACACATAGACACAGAGAACAGAATGGTGGTTACCAGAGGGGAACGGAGGAGGGGAAAGGGTGAAAGGGGTAAAAGGGCACTTGTGTATGGTGTCTGATGGCAATTAGACTTTGCGTGGTGAACACGATATAGTCTACACAGAGGTAGAAATATAATGATGTACACCTGAAATTAATATAATGTTATAAACCAATGTTACTGCAATTAAAAAAAATAATTTTTTTATTAAAAAGAAGGAAAAGAGACATGGGGCTCTAGACATTTTTAATCTGTCTGTATTATGATGTTGAGTTCTTGCTCGCTTACTTTCCTTAACTTCCTCCCGATTGTCCTCCAGACTGGGAGAAACATATTACTGTGAGATACTATCTATCTTACCACCCTTCCCAAATACTTAAACACTAAAGGAATTAATTCCCAAAGGGAGAAGAAAAATTTCCTCTCATAAATGCACTATATTTAACTTTGTGTCTTTTCATTGAAAGAACAATTTTCTAACTACATGGCATGAAGATTTTCAGTTTCCCCATTTCTCCCATTACTATGTATTACATGAAGCTCTTTCTTTTGCTTTCTTTCCCCCTACTACACTCTATTCTTATGTATAATCCTAGTAGCATCCTTTATTTTTAGCAAGCAGCCTGTAATCCAGACATTAAAAATTGTGTAGACTGGGGGGCTGGCCCCATGGCCTAGTGGTTAGTAGTTTGGTTCACTCTACTCCGGCAGCCTGGGTTCAGTTCCCAGGCATAGACATAGACCACCCATCAGCGGCCATGCTGGGGTGGCGACCTGCATACAAAAGATAGAGGAAGATTGGCACAGATGTTGACTCAGGGTGAATCTTCCTTAGGAAAGTAAAAAAATTGTCTACACTGCAAGGCTGTGTTTTCAGTATTGAGAAATATGTTTAAGTTAGTATAAAGCTATATTTTTCTGAAAGTTCTCAGGTAGTTTTACAAACACACCAATCTTCCACTTATCCATAGGTCATTTATTTTGCAACCTCAAGCACCATGAACATGACTGAAATCCTAAAAGAATTCTGAGATTTAAGAACAGATATCACATCTTGTGTGGGTTTTTGCATATAATATATTTGCTCTTATATTAGGTATAATTTCAACTGGTTCTGTTACCTGGTTTTCCAGACTACAGAGAATTAGAAAGAGGCAGAGAGTCTGTTTAAATCAGACGTACTGGCAATGTCAAAAAGAGACAGCTGACAGAAAAACAATGGATAAAGTAAAAGACACACTCAAATATACAAATCGGAAAATTTACAAAAATGAAATTATTGTGATATTGAAGTAAATCCCTTAGACATAGAAAAATAAATACATGTCCAGTTTATTATGTTTAAGAAAGACATGAATATGTGATATTGCTTTTAAAAATGAATTTTTGCAAATCAGTTGCTAGGTTCTATTGGACATGTTGCTTCATGTTTATATGTTCTCTTGTGTGACTTCAGAAGATATTTTCCTTGGTGGTAACAATATGCAAACATATTGTCTTCACTTCAAGTTGCAAAGCACATAAAGGAGTATTATGATAATAGTATAGAAACTTTAAGTTCTCTAAATATTCCTGGGTAACTCTCTTCTAAGAACGCCAGATGATCACGTATTCATTTGGTAAATACAATACTTCCTGAGAATCTTCTATGGACCAGGAACATTGTCTGATACTAAGAGGACAACTGTGAACAAGACATTATTCCTAACCTGGAGGAGCAAAAGTCTATATATGACCCTGGGTTCATACTAATATTCATGCTCAATGTCCCTTTACCCACTTAAAAACATTAAATGAGGTAACATAGATGGAATTTTATGGCACATAGGCTCAATCAGTGTTTGTTTATATTGATTCAACTCATTGTTCCATTTATTTTTTTCAACAACCCAATGAGGCTAAAATTACCACCACTCTTATTGACCTTCAACATGTTACTAAACCTCTTGAGCTCAGATTCGTTAATGGTAAAATAAGTACATAAATACCTAATTCATGGGTATTGTGAAGAGTCAAGGAAAAAAAATTACATGTGAAATACATAGTACATAGTCTGTATTGAGTATTTCCCACTCTTCTCTTTTATTTATTTATTTTTTTGGTGAGGAAGATCGGCCCTGAACTAACATCCGTTGCCAATCCTCCTCTTTTTGCTAAGGAAGATTGGCCCTGGGCTAACATCTGTGCCCATCTTCCTCTATTTTGTATATGGGATGCCACCACAGCATGGCTTGATGAGGGGTGCGTAGGTCTGCATCCGGGATCTGAACCTGCAAACCGCGGGCCGCTGAAATGGAGCACGCGAACTTAACCACTACACCACCGGCTGGCGCCCATCCTTTTCTTTTAAATGCATATTTCCAGAGGATCAGATGAAAGAGCCAGAACATCATGGTGAAATATGTTTTATTTGCCTTTTGGAGTTTAGTTATGTCATTATTCTCATAATTGAAGCATCATTTACTTTTTTGCATATTAGTGCAAAATAATTTTGTTGTATACTGTTGGGAGTGTTGGAATAGAACATATATTTAGTGGTGCCAGGATTTTATTTTATTTTATAGATAATTATTAAATAAATCCATGTTGTTGCATTGTAATTCTGTAATGCAGAATCATAATTCACCTTTGGGCTCCGTATCTTGTTAAGAACTTGCCCCTGTATCCAAAATCCCCTAAGGAGAGGTATGTTCCACTTTAGACTCTTCATGGCTTCTTTTGACTTTTGCTCTTCTCCAGTTTTTACAGTATCAAATTTTGGGACAGAGTTCAAGATGAACCATGTGGTTAGTATATGCAGCCAGGGCAGACATTCAAGAGTGGGCAGTTGATTCAGGAAGGTTCAGGAGTAGGATGGAAGAGGTGAAGGTTTGTCTACGAAGAGATAGGCAAGCCTGGCAGTGGTCATCAAATAAGGACCCATTTACTGGCACATGGATTTTGGAGAGCAAACTTCAGGTCCTAAGAGGATTAGTGGGAATAAGACAGAGTTTTAGTCCCAAAGCTTCTTGAATTTTTGGTAATATTTCCAGATATGAAAAAGAGACTCAGATATATCAACAGTGATTCGCTTAATATAGCTAAAATACAGGGCATTCCTCATGATGAATAAGACAAGAATCTGTCACAGGACCAATAACAAGGCTGAAATGAAAACAATGGGAAATTTAATCAGCAAGTGGTTTTGGGGTTCTGAACACGTCTCACACTATATTAGGCACAGAGAGGTATGAAAATGTAGTAGAACATTGATTGAACCTTCAAGAAATTTATAATATAATTGCAGAAATATTATTCTTCATTATAGAGAAATACAATAAATTAAAAGAAAAAAGTTCAGAGAATTATTTGCGACAAATTGTTTGCTCCTGAGACATATGTCATTGAGTACATTATGTGAACTAAGGGTAAAAGAGCAACTTGTTCTGCATCTCTTAAAAGTAATCCTGCCAATTCATAAATTCACATCAAGTCAGTTTTCCCGATAGTTTTCTCCTTACATACTACAAACCTGAACAGCACTGAGAGAAATTGATAATTATAGTCTCCTTTGTAATTTGCCTTGTAAAATATTCTCATTACAATTCACTTTGTGGTACCCTGCCTGGATTGCTAATTCTTCTCAGTGAGAATGCTTTGGCTGAGATATGTTATTAATCAAAATTCATGCCTCCTAGCAACTTTTTCCATGAGGGCAGTGATGACACAAGAGAAAAGGAAGCCATTAATGTGAAATCTATATACAATGTTGCTCTTTTTTTTCCCCTGGTGGGAAAGGTAGTTTTTATATTTCTGAAACTACTATTTACATTAAAACTTTCTTTGTGACTTGGTGACAATATTGAAGAGTTAAGATTGTGGTGTATAATTTAGTCTCATTAATATATCTTAAGACTTTGCTGTGTGCTTTGCCAGCATTTCAGTCCTCTTTGAAAAGCGTTTCTTTTATTTTACTATCTGATGAGATGTGTAACTGGTCCTGGCAAGATAAAAGGTTCTGTGCTTTTGCAAGAAGACTGGCATACACAGAGACCATGAGCAATTCTTTTAACTGTTGTGAGAGGTCAAGGTTTCCCCCTCATCTACCTAGCTTTATACATTTCCATGATACACTACTTGACTGTATTGCTTCTGGAATTAGCTTTGTGATGGGTCATGTTCACTTGAGATTTAAGTGGCTACTTAACAGCACTTAAGCAATTTCCAAGTAGTGCTCTCTCCTCATAGATAGTAGAAAATGGTTCTTGCTTCCACAGTTCTGGAAGCTTCCAAACTAAGGGAGTGGTGAGGAAAAGACAACATTTAGAGTAGAAAAAGTCAAATATTGTTTTGAATAGATACCCGTGAGGAATGAATGCAAGATGATTCATAACGTGTGTATGATAAGAGCAGTGATCCTTCATAATGGAAGAAGTTGTTCCCCCAAAAGAATCTTTGATCCAAATCATTTCTTATATTTTTACAAATATCCATATGTTTATTTGTCCCACTTCTGCCATGCATATCAGAGAAAAGACTCTTCATGGGTCTCCAAGAGTGATAGTTTGGGATGGAGAAAGACGGCCCTGGTTCCAACGTGTACATCACTGGACAGTTTCTCACAAAACTTCTAAAACAGTCATTTGTCGGTACTCTGGAAAGTGAGCAGTCAGAATTGAGCAAACCTCTGACTCGAAAGGAGACTTCAGAAAGCCCAAATTCCTCTTTTGGTGTTCTCTCCAAATTTTTGATTTACTCCTTTTCCTCCTCATAAATGTCTACATGCATTTGGAAGAAATGACTACCAGGCCCCTGCAGTAGAAGACATGGAGAGGATGGAGACTCTCAGAAAAGTCTGGTGAAGTTATAAGTGAGGCAACCCACTATAGAAGTAACTCTTGGGTTAGAGGTAGAAGTAAAGGAATAAGTGAGAAGTCGGGTAAGCCTCTGTCATCACATTTGGGTTAAATCTTGATCTTAGCACTAACCAGCATGTGACTTCAACAAGTTATTTTAGTTTGCTTATCTGTAAAATAGCAATGATAATAGTACTTATCTTACTAAAGTTGATGTGGTGATTGACTAGCATAGTACTTGTAAAGCACTTAACACAGTACCTAGCATAAAATGAACACTCGAAAATTACTAGCCATTGTCACATGAATGAAATGCACTAACAAATGCTAGTTATTGTTTAAGAAACAAAAAGTTTGAGGATATAAATGAAAGCGAAGAAAGCACACGGGGAATGTGGAGTGGGGAAGTAAAAATATGCTGAGCTGAGTCTTTAAAGATGAATGTGTCCATCTCACATGTAAGGATACAGGGCCTTCCAGACACAGGGGTCAGCATGAGCAGAGAGAACAGCATAGGGGTAAAACTCCATGGTATGGTTAGGAAACTACAAAATGGTTAGTAATGTAGGAGTGTACTATGCAAGGCAGGGGAAGGTGGAAGATATGATTTCAGACCTAGGTAAAAGCTGTCTCATGAAGGCCGTAAAATGTTATGTAAGCAGTTTATACTTGTCCCTATGGACAGTAGAATGCCATTGATGGCTTATAATCATCAATCAATCATTGATGGTCGTAACATCGCCTATTCTCCCAGACTGTTTTGATAGCAAAGGTTTAAATAATAAATACATTACTCTTGGTGTAGTCCTTTCTTAAAACTCTTTCATTGTGCTATTATTCCCGTTATTTTTATCCACTTTCGTGTTCATACCCATCTTTTTCCCTCCTAGGCTCCTGACTTTAACTGTATTCTGCACTCATGCAATAGTTTTGTGTGTCTTGTTGTTTGTCATTTAACAACAAACCTGTTTTGGATGCTTATTATGTATATGAGTATAACCTTCCTGCAAGCGCATGAGAGGAAGGGTGGATTTGTCCTCATTGTCATCACACAAGCATTTAGATAGGAAATCGTGCTAATATTCAAATTACTTTGTAAGTCAAGTTTTTATTATGAAATATATCAGATTTATATTAAAAAAATGTGTTCACTTGTACCAATAGTGTTTATCAGTCAGGAAAAAGATAGAACTACTTTAATGCTATACAACAGCAGACACACAATCTTTGTATTCTGGAAAAATTGTGAACTCAGAACAACTTTAAATGCTAACGTCTCTTGTCCCTAAACCAGTGCCTCCCACCCTGACTTTCCTATAATTCATATTTTCTCTCTGAGGCAAGCGTGATGATTTCCTACAGGCCAAACAAAAGGGAAATTTAATTTTAAATTTCAGGAAATGGAAAAGCAACACAGAAAGTTAGTGAAGGGGTCTAAAAATATACTAGAAACACCAAGGGATAAGAACAAAATGATTTTGGGAAATCCTTAGTGCTTGTTCTTAATTCTAACGGTTGCATTCTGAAATTCAACTAAGGAAGCTGAGAGGTATTGAAAAATGTTTCATGTTGTGTTCTAGCAGACAGTTATGTAGTGTTTTTTCATTCACTCATTCGTCTAAAGTTCTTTCGTCTGTATTAAAATTGTCCCAGAAGAAAAAAGAAGTTCCAGAAATGTTTGTGATCCTTTCTTTTGGGGGGAAAATCCATTTTCTATGATTTCTGTCAAGTGCAAAAACCTATTTAAAGGAATTAGCTGTGATAATTCACTGCTTTGAATTGATTCCTTTTGGGGTATTGCTTCCCACACTTCCATTTTATTTCATTCAGTTCAAGTGTCTTTATCTTGAAGTTTCGTGATCAAAAATCTATAGAAAGTATATATATTGTATGTGTATCCTAAATACGAAAAATCTGATTAAAATGCAACATTTGAGCTCGTACTTTTGTTACAGGCTTCCTCATCTCTACCCCGCCCTCTAATGTCCATCTTTTGCCTGCTCATTGATCTTTTAAATGCCTTATTCTGCAGGGATTATGTCAGCCTTGTCAAAGTGGTGTTTGAGTTCACTGTTCGAAGGTGGCATATGTGTGTGTGCTTTTTCTCAGGGGGACGGGTAGCAGACACTGCTTAAAATTATGTACAAGAGTTGCAAAACAATTTTAGCAACATATCACAAAAGGAAATGGCAAACATAAGGGAAGGAAAATTGGCTTGCGTTTTGTATACTGAGATTTATTGTTTGTGAATCTGGGAATCTGAGAGTTAATGAAGTGAACTAATAAGACTAATTGTGCATCCCACCGTGTGTGCTGTTCTGTCTCCTCTTTCAAAGGTTGTTCTCTCCTCTCAGTGACAATCTTACTACTCAAGACTGATTTTGACATGTTTTGTTAAAAGCTTATTTCCAAGCCCTTGGTCCATCTTAGTCTTTTCCTCTAATTGCACCAATCCAACCATGAATGCAGACAGACTGCAGGACAGCTGTAGCAACAATTAAAGGCATGGGTCAATATTCAGTATCTATGTGGTTCAGAAGAACCATCTGAAGGATAAAAAAAAAAAAAAACGGCACTAATCAGAAAAACAACTCTAAAGGTACTGGCACTGAGCACAGAAATAAGAAGTTATTTAAATAACGTGCCATGGGCACTGAAAGTGGTTGCCAAAGAGAAGTTCCAAAAATATCTTGATCAATAGGAGCATCAATGAAATAGAGGGCTCCACACACATTTGGATGAATATAGTCCAATGTTAGCAAGAAATCTGGTATGATTTTCTAGAAATGTGAATTGGACCATTTTACTCTTTTAAAAAAAAAATTTCCAAGATTCCTCTATAATCTATATAGTGATTTTAAACTTTTATAAAGCAAATATGTCAAAAGAAAAAAAAGAGACAAACATGAAATTTCTTTATCTTGGATTAAAAATGCATCTGAATTTTTCATTCACTTCACAATTTAAAAGACTGTATTCAAAATCTTACTATCAAGCAGAACAGATAGACCAAAAAATTGCATCATATTTCTCCTCTATATTTTAAAAGCACACTGATATTACTTCCAACATTCATCCATTCATCCATTTCACACATCCAAAAAATATTAATTGAATACCTCCTGTATAGCACAAAATATTAAATGATGAAACTGTAAGTACCTCACTATATTTTATCTCTTTATATGAATAGCTCTCCCAATAAATTTTATTTCTTGAGAGCAAAGACTCTTTATTATTCATTCTCATATCCCCCATAACTAGCATAGTGCTCAGAACATAGAAGCTGAGAAAATGTCAAATAAATAAAAATTTATTTTTATAAATTTTTTTATAAAAATTTATTTTTATTTATTTTAAATATTTATTTTTAAAAAAATTATTTTTATAAATGGTTGTTTATTAACAACCATTTACGAAAGTTTATGGAACATTATGCCATCCCCGGTGTTCTAGTGGTTAAGATTCGATGCTCTTACTGCCATGGCCCAGCTTCATTTCCTGGTCAAGGAACCACACCACCCATCCGTTAGTTGTCATACTGTGGCTGCTGCATGTTGCTGTGATGCTGAAAGCTACGCCACCAGGATTTCAAATAACAGCAGGATCACTTGTGGTAGACAGGTTTCAGCAGGGCTGTCAGACTGAGATAGACTAGGAAGAAGGACCTGGCCACCCACTTCCGAAAAAATTGGCTGTGAAAATCCTGTGAATAGCAGCAGAACATTGTCTGATACAGTTCCAGAAGGTGAGCGGATGACGCAAAAAGACCCAGCGGTGTTCCGCTGTGCTGTACACAGGGTCGTTAGGAGTCAGAATCAACTCTATGGCACTAACAACAAACTATGGAAAACAGTATAGAGGTTCTATTTTTGCGTTTTTAAAGAATTACCATATGATCCAGAAATCCCATTCTGGGTATGTATCCAAAAGAAATGAAATCATTATCTTGAAGAGATATCTACACCCCAATGTTCATTGTGGCATTGTTCACAATAGCTAAGACATGTAAACAACTTCTGTCCATTGACAGATGAATGGTTAAAGAAAATGTGATATATATAAACATAAAATATTATTCAGCCATAAATAAGAAGGAAATCCTGTCATTTGTGACAGGATTTGGATTTGGATGAATCTTGAGGGTACTATGCTAAGTGAAATAAGTCAGACAGAGGAAGACAAATACTGTATGATCTCATATGTGAAATCTAAAGGAGAAACAGAGAATAGATTGATGGTTACGAGGGGCTGGGGGGTGGGAGAAGTGGGGATGTATTGGTCAAAGGGTACAAACTTTAGTTATAAGTTGAAAAAGTTCTGGGGATTTAATGGACTACGTGATAACTGTAGTTAACAATACTGTATTGTATTCTTGAAAGCTGCCAAGAGAGTAGATAGTAAAGGTTCTCATCACACCAGGAAAAAAAAAAAAAGGTAATTATGTGAGGTGAAGGATGTAACTAACTTTATTATGGTAATCATTTCGCAAGATATACATGTGTCAAATCTTCATGTTGTACACCTTAAGCTTACACAATATTATATGTCAATTATATCTCATAAAGCTGGGAAAAATAGCATTCTTGGGTTAAATTAATTCTATAAGTACATTAATTAGATAGAAAAACCTGCATATGACAGGTTTTTAAACACTGATCAAGCTTCAGTGTTTAAAACCTATTGTTATTTGGGCCTTGTCTGAATCTCAGAATTAAACGGGAGTGAAGGAGGCTCTAATCTAATCTCATCTAACTTCCAAGTTACTGGCACTGCTCTAGATGTTTAGGAACAAGGATTATTATGCCTTCCCCCAAAGCTGCTCTAAATATTCTTCTCTCCAACTGAATAGTCCCTACTTCCTTTGGCTTTCTTTAAATCCAATATGATTTATTAAAAAGGCAACTTCTCATAAAGCACTGATCCTCAAACTTGAATGAACCTAAGATTCACCTAGAAAGCTTGCTAGAATGCAGATTTATAGGACACAAAGCCAAAGATCTGATCAATAAGTCATAGGTTTGACTTAGCAATCTGATTTTAAGGAATGACCTAATGAATCTGTTGCAGATGGTCCACAGATCCTATTTCAGAAACACTGCAGGAGAGAACGATTGACAGTCCAAGGAACAATGTCCAAAGAGTATAACAAGTTCAGATGTGTATCAGACAATCATGCAAAGAGGGAGTGTTAATCCAGAAGATAGACATAGCAATAAGAGAGTACAAGGATGGTGTAATGCATGAGTAACGTGGAATGGTGATCAGTGTGTCTAAGAATCCAAGAACAGCCCACCCTCCCTCCTTCAACCCAAGGACCAGAGCGTAAGGAAAAGAGATTCAGCCACAGCCAACTTTCTAAGATAGGCAGAAACTGTGGGATATTTCAGCCTGCTTTTGTAACTTAAAGTCCCATTGGATCGTGTAACTAAGATTACTTTTCTACAATCTCAGAATTGAGACTTTTCTCATTCAAATATGTAGCAAGGCTTTGACTTCCTCAAGCATATATGTTTGTAGCATATATATATTTGTATATATGATTGCCATTGCCCACAAGATAAGCTCTAGTTCCTTGATGTGCCATTTACAGCCCTTTACTAGTAATGGTATTTCTTTTCTTTGTTTTCTTTTTACTTCCCTTGATCTGCCCTACATTTAAGTCAGATAGTTCACCGTTCCCAGACTCACTGCAGTTATTATTGTGTCCATACTTTTCTCATAATCTTCCTTCTATCTGGTATGCAATTTTTCCCACATGTCTAATCCTCCCAATCATTCAAGGCCTGGCCTAAATGCCACCTCCACCTGGAAGTCCTCTATTCTTCATGATCAGACGACTTTTCTATTATGGTTTCTCATTTCTATTATGGTTATCTGCATTCAGATCCTCTCCTTTTTGAAATTATAATTTCCTTGGAATCAAGAACTATGTTTTATTCCCTCCCCTTAGCATATAGGTTTATACATATGGTAAGTATGCAATACATTTTTTAATGGATATCCTCTTCTGCATGCATTTTAGCTTATCAAAATACGTGAGACTTGAAATTTAATAAGCAAAATGCTTTCTGACTCTATACATGTCTGTATGTGTATAAATAAAATCTAAAATTGCGTTGCAGCAGTTTTTAAATGATTGTTTTGTGGCTGCTGTTGTTTAACTTTTACTCCCAGTCACATCATTGACCATTAAAAGCTGTAGAGTCTTTTGTTATATATGTATATATCACCATCTGTCTACCAGGCAAGTCTTTACTATTTTGTATTTGTACAATTTTCCAATCCATGCAACATTTTAATGCTGTTTTTTGGTTTTTTGTTTTTTTGTGTGTGAGGAGATCAGCCCTGTGCTAACATCCACTAATCCTCCTCTTTTTGCTGAGGAAGACTGGCCCTGGGCTAACATCCATTCCCCATCTTCTCCACTTTATATGGAACACCGCCACACCATAGCTTGCCAAGTACTGTGTCAGTGCACGTCCGGGATCTGAACCGGCGAATCCCGGGCCACCGCAGCAGGGCGTGGGCACTTAACCGCTTGCGCCACTGGGCCGGTCCCTTAATGCTGTTTTTAATTGTCCTTTATTCTATCCTTTCAAGATGTTTTTGGATCTTAATCAATTATGCCAGTAAATAGACTAGCTGTCTCACTCCTTGCTCCCACTCCCTCATTCTCTGGTCTGAATAACATGTTCATCGGAGAAGCTTAGCTTCTCTCTCTTTAAGCAATTCATTGATGAAAATGAACAGGACAGGGACAAGAAGACAGAACGCTCTTCTGATTGGCCTCATTTGAAATCAGCACATTATGAATCCTCCAATATGACCATAATCCTCCATCTTATCCACAAAGATGTCATGAGAGACATTTCACACTTACTGTAATCAACACCTATTCTCTTTATTTTTCCCAGTATGCCTGGTCCATCATGATAAAATGAGGTGAGTTCCTACATTAATCAAGTAATTTAAAGCTCTATGTTATAAACCAGTTTACCATTTTTGACAATTTACACAGTTCTCTAATGCTAGCTATGCATTTATATTTTAATCAGTCCTCACATAGAAGGCCCTATAAATCCTTTCAGAATAATGAAAGCTAATAATTTTTATCTAATATGCTAGGTTTATATCAAATAAGCAACTTTCTTCAAGTGTTCAAAGTAATTATTTTGGTCTCTTTTGTCCATACTGTCAATAAGTATTACCTAAAAAAGTAAAAATAAATAATCTACCAAATTATCACAGGAATTGACAGATATTTAAAATTGTGTTTAAAAAAAACTATGAGACAATAGGACATCATGATCATGATGGCATGAGAGGATCCCTTTTTCTCTCCCCTTCAATCTGCAGTGAGTAAAACACCCATAACAAAACAAAGGTTACTTTGCCCAAAACACCAGGACACTGGAGTGAGCCACACATCAGTACATATGAAGGTGAATTGGTTGGAGCACGTAGAGGAGGAGAAATGGGGGAACAGCGGATATGGTGGCCTGGACCCTGGACCCATGGCCATGGCAGCTGACCCAGCAGCCACCAACCCCAGAGAACCCAGTGGGTAGCAGTGGAGGCACACATGTGACTCCAGCCAGCCTTGGCAGCACCTGTGGTCTTGGGGAGAGAAGCAGCAGAGGATCTCTGTGATCCTGGGTCCCTGACCACAACTCAGAGCCTGGTAGCAGCAGTGGAGGCATGTGCAGGACTCCAACATCCCAACCATACTGGTGCCTGTGACCATAATTTAATGAACAACAGCAGAGGCAGTGCCCTTCTAACCTGGCTCCTTTCCCATGCTGCCTCTACCCCCTTCCCCACCATGGTGGTGAAGCTTCCAACCCAGGTGGTCCTGGACACAGTAGAGGCATCAGACATTTCTGTAGCCCCAGCTGCAAAGCCAGTGACCCCAGCAACACCAGCAACAGCAAAGCATCATTGACCTACAGAGGCACAGACAGAGACAATGAGAGTACTGGTGACACCCCAAATATAGGCAGTGGAGGGTGGAAGATGCAGGTCCTCAAGTATAGCCAGAGGCAGCTCAGGTAAGAGAGACCAAAAACTAGCACTATAGCACCATCGACAGAAAAACAAAAGAAAGGCCTCCAATCTCCCATCGGTTGAAAAGTTTGAGTCAAAACAAACAAAGCTATACCTAAATAAGAAAAGTACTTGCTATGACAAATGCACCAGCAGAGGTGCAACAAGCACCACAAAAAACCACAGTAACATGGCATCACAAAAAGAAAATAACAATTCTCCAGAAACCAAACATAAAGTCATGGAAGAGTGTGATCTGATAAAGAATTCAAAATAACTGTCATGAAGAAACTCAACGAGCTACAAGGAAAGTCAGAAAGGCAGTTCAATGAGCTCAAGAATAATGTCAATGAATAGCAGGAATATTTTACCAAAGAGATGGAAACTCTAAAAAAGGACCAAACAGAAATTTTGGAGCTAAAGCTCAATAAATGAGATGAAGAATGCATTAGAAAATATTGGAAATAAAGCACACCATATGAAAGAGATAATTAGCAAGTTTGAAGATAAAAAAACCTAGAAGTGATGCAGGTGGATGTGGAGAGAGAACTAAGATTTTTTAAATGTAGAAATTCTACAAGAATTATCTGACTCCATTAGAAAGGGCCACATAAGGATAATGGATATCCCTGAAGAAGAAGAGAGAAAGAAGGGAGCAGAGACTGCATTTAGAGAAATAATAGCTGAGAACTTCCCAAACCTGGGGAAGGAACGGTATATACAAATCCATGAAGCTAACAGAATACCCAATTATCTCAACACAAAAAGATCTTCTCCAAGACACATGATAATAGAACTGTCCAAAGTCAATGACAAGGAAAGAATATTAAAGGCAGCCAGGAGGAAAAAACAATAACCTACAAGGGAACTCCCATTAGGCTATTAGCAGATTTCTTAGCAGAAACTCTGCAGGCCAAGAGAGAGTGGAATGATATATTCAAAATATTGTACGATAAAAATTTTCAGTGAAGAATACTCTATCCAGAAAAGTTATCCTTCAGATATGAAGGAGAAATGAAGGCTTTCCCAGACAAACAAAAGCTGAAGGAATTCATTGCCACTAGACCTGCCTTACATGACATGTTAGAAGGAGCTCTCCTACCTAAAAAGAAAAGGCAAAGGTATAGAAAGCTTAGAGCAAGGTGATAAATAGACAAACAGTATCAGAAAATTGCAACTACATACAAGAATATGCTAGTAAATAATTAGAACATGAAGGTTAAAAGGAAAGGAAGCATTAAAAATGACTATAACCACTTCAATTTGGTAAAGAACTCACAAGACAAAAAGGGATAATTTGTAACAACAAAAATATTGAAGGATAAGTGGAAAAGGATGGCACCTGCATAGGAAAATGGGGATAAGATGCTATCAGCAGAAAAAGAACTATCTTGTCTATGAGACCTTCTATACAAACCACATCGTAACCATAAAACCAAAATTCAGAGCAGAGACATAAAATGTAAAAAAAAGAGGAAACTGAGAAACATATCACAGAAAACCACCAAACTGAAATGGCAGACAGAAACACAAGCAAAACGAAACTGTGGAAATATAGAGCAACCAGAAAACAAAAGATAAAATGGCAGTATTAAGTCCTCATATGTAAATAATCAAGAAATGGATAGTGGCTTAGCGGTTGGGTGCACACGCTCTGCTGCTGGCGGCCCGGGTTTGGAACCTGGGCATGCACCAACACACCGCTTCTCCGGCCATGCTGAGGCCACGTCCCACATACAGCAACTAGAAAGATGTGCAGCTATGACATGCAACTATCTACTGGGGCTTTGGGGGGAAAAATAAATAAATAAAATTATTAAAACAAAAAATGGATAAATTCTTAGAATCATACTACCTTCCAAAACCAAATCAAGCAGAAATAGAGAATCAAAATGTACTGATCACTACTAAGAAGATTGAAAGAGTAATCGAAAATCTCCCAAAAACCAAAAGTCCAGGACTTCTCTGGTGAATTCTGCTTAACATTCAAAGAAGATTTAATACTTATCCTTCTCAAACTCTTCCAAAAGATTGAATAGAACAGGACAATTCCTAACTCACTTTACTAGGCCAACATTACCCTGATACCAAAACCAGATAAGGGTAACAAAAAAAACAAAAGAAAATTACAGGCCAATAACACTGATGAACATAGATGCAAAAATCCTCAACAAAATATTAGCAAATTGAATACAACAATACATTGAAAGGATCATACACCATAATCAAGTTGGATTTATTCCAGGGTTGCAAGGATGGTTCAACATCTACAAATCAATCAATGTGATATACCACATTAACAAAATGAAGAATAAAAATCACGTGATCATCTCAATAGGTGCAGAGAAAGCATTTGACAAGATCTAGCTTTATTTATAATAAAACACTCAACAAAATGGTCATAGAAGAAAGTACCTCAACATAATAAAAGCCGTATATGACAAACTCACAGCTAATGTCATACCCAATGGTGAAAAACAGAAAGCTATCCCTCTAAGAACAGGAACAAAACAAGGATGCCCACTCTCATCCTTCTTTTTCAACATAGTATTAGAAGTCCTAGCCAGAGCAATTAGACAAGAAAAAGAAGTAAAACGTATCCAAATTAGAAAGGAAGAAGTAAAACTGGCACTGTTTGTGAATGACATGAATTTGTATATAGAAACTCCTAAAGAATCCACCAAAAAACTGTTAGATATAATAAACAAATAAGTTACAGTTGCAATGTACAACATCAACTTACAAAAATCGGTTGTGTTTCTACACACTAACAATGAACTAGCAAAAAGAGAAATCAAGAATATAATCCCATTTACAATTGCAACAAAAAAGAATAAAATACCTAGGAATAAATTTATAACCAAGGAGGTGAAAGACCTGTACACTGAAAACTATAAGACATTGTTGAAAGAAATTAAAAAAGACACAAAGAAATGGAAAAATATTCCATGATCCTGGATTGGAAGAATTAACATAATTAAAATATCCATATTACCTAAAGCAATCTACAGATTCAATGAAATTCCTATCAAAATCCCAATGACATTTTTCATGGAAATAGAACAAAGAACCCTAAAATTTTTATGGAAAAACAAAAGACCCCAAACAGCCAAAGTAATCCTGAGACAAAAAGAACAAAGCTGGAGGTATTATACTCCCTGATTTCAAAGTATACCACAGAACTAGAATACTCAAAACAGCATGATATTGGCTGAAAAACAGACACACAGATCAATGGAATGAAACTGAGAGCCCAGAAATTAACCCACATGTTTATGGACAGCTAATTTTCAACAAAATAACTAAGAAAATTAACAGAGAAAGGCAAGTCTCTTCAATAAATGGTGTTGGGAAAACTGGACAGCCACACACCATACACAAGAATTAACTCAAAATGGATTAACAACTTGAATGTGACCTGACACCATAAAACTCCTAGAAGAAAACATAGGCAGTATGCTTTTTGACATCTGTCTTAGCAATGTCTTTGAATCTGTCTCCTTAGGCAAGGGAAACAAAAGAAAAAATAAACAAATGGGACTACATCAAACTAAAAAATTTCTGCATATCAAAGGAAACCATCAACAAAATGAAAAGACAAC
This sequence comes from Ceratotherium simum simum, assembly GCF_057802395.1. Classification (NCBI taxonomy): domain Eukaryota; kingdom Metazoa; phylum Chordata; class Mammalia; order Perissodactyla; family Rhinocerotidae; genus Ceratotherium; species Ceratotherium simum. Next base: position 46,450,421 of record NC_141919.1, on the reverse strand, counting down.
CTACTGATTGGGAGAAGACATTTGCAAATCATATATTTGATAAGGGATTAATATCCAAAATATGTAAAGAACTCATACAACTCAACAACAACAAAAACACAAACAACTCGATTAAAAAATGGGCAGAGGATATGAACAGACATTTTTCCAAAGATGATATACAGCTGGTCAACAGGCACATGAAAAGATATTCAAGGTCACTAATTATTAGGAAAAAGCAAATCAAAACCACAATGAGATATCACCTCATGCTTGTCAGCATGGCTATTATTAAAAAGACGAGAAATAGCAAGTGTTGGAGAGGATGTGGAGAAAAGGGAACCCTCCATACACTGCTAGTGGGAATGTAAATTGATGCAGCCACTATGGAAAGCAGTATGGAGATTCCTCAGAATCTATGGTAGTTTTAAAATAGAACAGACTCAGCTGTTCCACTTCTGGGTATTTATCCAAAGAATACAAAAACACTAACTTGAAAAGATATATACACCCCTTTGTGTATTGTATATTTACACTAGCTATGTTTACAGTAGCTAAGTGTATTTACAGTACAGTAATATACAATTATAGTGTATTTACAGTAACTAAAACTTGGAAACAACCTAAGTGCCATTGACAGATGAATGGATATAGAAGATGTGGTATATATATATATACAGTAGATATAAAAAAGCCATAAAAAAGATGAAATCTTGCCATTTGTGACAACATTGATGGACTTTGAGTGTATTATGCTGAGTGAAATAAGTCAGATGGAGAAAGACAAATACTGTATGATTTCACTCCCATGTGGAAGATAAAAAAATAAAATAAAACAAATACAGAGATGCAGAGAACAGACTTGTGGTTACTAGAGGGGAAGGGGGTGGGGAGAGGCCAAAAGCGGTAAAGGGGGACATTTGTACGATGACAGATGGAAATTAGACTTTTGGTGGTGAACACATGTAGTGTATACAGAAGCTGAAATATAATGATGTAAACCTGAAATTTATATAATGTTATAAACCAATGTTACCTCTATACAAAAAAATAAAGGACATTATCATGAAAAAAAAGCTGTGAATTTAGAATGCCTGCTATGTGGAAGGCACTGTGCTCAGTTCCTTAGGCATGATATCTCATCAATCTTCATCACAATCTTGTGATATAAACATTATTATCAATATTATCCCATTTCACAGATGGGAACCTGGGATTCAGAGTTCCACTCATTTATTCAGAAGTTATTGATCAATTATTTGTTATGCATCTTGCACAGTTCGCCCTGTTTATATAGTCCTTTAATCCCATTGAATTTAGTTTTGATGGGAAGTGGAATTTCCATTAACTCACTAGAGAAATCCTAAGCAACTAATAAGAGAACAAATCAGTTGGTTGCAATTATGAAAAGTGCTACAGAAAAATCCCAAGGGGTATGAGATTATGTAGCAGAGAAACCTGATCTGGTCTAGGGGTCAGGAAAGGTTTCTGAGTCCTGAAGAATAAATGTCAGCCGGCAAGGAAAGGCTGGCAGTGGGATGGGCAAGGTGAGGGCAAATTATTCAAGGCAGAGAGAGGAACCTCTACAAAGGTCCTGAGATGGGAAAGGCATCTGACACTTTTTAGAGAAATAAAAGGCAGCTAATGTGATCGCAGTGCAGAGAGTGAGAGGGGCATAGAGAGGAGACTTTGGATCATGCACGGCCTTCCTGCAGGTCACTTATTAATTTTAGATTTTAGCCTAAAGATAATGGGAAGACAGAAGGCTTATTTGCTTATTTGTATTTTGTTTGTTTTAATTACGAGTGAGCTATAATCAGATTTCAACTGTAAAAAATATCATTCTGTCTGTTCTTTAGAGAATAGACTGGAAAACAGTGCAAGAGAATGAAGGAACACCAGTTAGGAAGCTTTCGTAAGGGTGAAGAAGAAAGAAAACAGTGCCTTGGAGCAGGTAATGTCAAAACGGATAAAGACAAGTGAATGGAATCAAGAGAAGTGTAGGAAATAGAACTGGCAAGACTTAGTAATAGATTGAATGATGTGATGAGAAAAAAGGAAAAAGCCAAGACTTGTCCAACTGGGTGGATGTTAATTAAATAGTTACCCAAGGACAAACAGCTAATAAGTGTTAGAGATTTGGACCTTGTTCAAAATTTGTACTCTTAACATCAGGCTTCTCTGCAACCCAGCTTAAAATGGTCAAGTGTTCCAGTATTTGAAATTCTGTGATATAAATTCTATGATATAAATCCTACAGTGTAAATGCTTGGACATGAGTGACAACAAACTAGAGAGACATGTGCAATGCGAAAGGGACTATGGAGCAAATTCGTGTTCTGTCATTCTGAATTTGCTGCGGTGACTCTTTAGAGTAGCTTCAAAATATGGGGTTCTTTAATTTTTGTTTCATTCCATAGCCTGGTGGTAGCAATAATAATCATAATGAAGGTATTCATGGTAAAATGAAAAATAAACATTCCCTAGGATCCTTGGATGAAAGAAAACCTTTTCTCCCAAATCATAAAATCATATATTTTATGTGTAATTTTCTATCTCATTCTGTCTTATTGAATAATACTAAAATTTTGATGTGTCTTCTCACATACTATGTAACCGTTTGCATAGACCAGGGGAATTAATCACATCTGAGATCAGGTAGAATCTCTCCTTTTTTGAACGCAGATACCCTTAGTAATGTGAAGTAACATATAATAATCCACAATCATGGTCTTTTCCCTTCTGGGTTAAAAGATAATCATGAAAAGAATTATAGCCACATAATTTTGTCTTGAAAAATGTTGCCGCCAAGAGGTAACTTTGTCACTAGGCAGAATTGGATGCAATTTTTTTTTCCCTGTACATCCTTAAATTTTTGCTTAAGATTTGTTTCCAAAAATGTGTAATTTCAGTTTTCTTCCCCAGCTTTGAATATGGTTTCCTGTGCAGTGTATTGTATTTTTTAGATGTAATTGCACATGGGCACTACACATTTTATTGAGATGAAACAAAGGGAGTAATAAAATATGTGTAATTATTTTAAATGTTTATAGAGCACCACAGATGGTGACATAGTTTTGTCTCCTTCACAAGCCTACTACTGTGTACATAGTTATTTCTCCAGTTTATTCCTTTTCCAACAGGGGCAAATCAAAACGATGCCAGATTATGCCGTATCTGTGGAGAATGAGCTAATTCTGTGGCTTTAATTGCAATCCTCAATGTGGTCAGGATGAGGTGAAGGGACCATGAATCTCTATCCCTGGGGGAAGTTGGGCGGAACACGGCAAACATCAAGTGAGAAGTAATAAGTTGTTTTGCAGAACAGAAACCTCATCATCCCAATAGACAAGGGGCTCAGAACTGAGTGAATTGAGAACTAATGACAGGGTCTAAAAGAAAAGGCTAAGAAGTAGCATTTTAAGAACACATGTTATTATTAATAACATTGTCATTGTGGGATGGTTGAGAGCACAGGCTCTGGACCCTGGCTTCTGGTGCCTCCACTCACTAGCTCCGTGACCTTGGCCAAGTTATTTAACTTAAATGAAGTAATCACAGAGTTGTGGGGAGGCTTAAATGACATGACCCATAGAGCTTTCAGTACAGTGTCTGGTGCATGGTTGGCGCTGGAAAAATGTAAACTGTTATTATTGTTCCTCTAATGCACTTACCCAGCCAGATACCTCAATAAGCACAGTGATGGGCGCTTGGTAGAGGAAACAGAGCAGTTGGTGCAAGAGCGTACCTGCTCTTTCCTAATTCCCCATTTTGTCCCTTCTCTCCCATATACACACCCATTGTCTATTTGACTTGCTACAATCTATTCTTTCCTCTTCTACTTGTGCACCCTCCATGGTCCTTGTAAAATTATACCTAAGGTAGTCCTTACTTTAAAGCTTATTGGTACATGCCTGTTGGGCTCTCACCTTTAGAAATAATCAGTTTGTAAAAAACAACATTGTTCAGGATAATAATTTTAATATCAAGTATATTAAAAGTATATACTATGTACTGAAGTTCCACCAAAGGAAACAAATTATCTACCACAAGATTCATATGTCTTCGTAATCATGAGATTATGATCTCAGCTAATGAAAAACCATGAATTGTAATGAGAATATATATAACTGACACAAGAATGCACATAAGCACCGATAGTGTTCAAGACCATAAAGAAGTATACATGGGCCTAATTATTCAGCAGAGGACCCTGGATCTCCTGCAGTAATCTCTTGGTTGCCTTTGCAAGGAGAGTCTATGTTTAAAGAAAAGAAAGAATGTGAATGCATCTAATTGAAACATTTGCTACTTTGGCTAAAAAAACAGGGAGCTGATGTGGAGAAAAGGAAACCCTGGTGCACTGTTGGTGGGAACGTAAATTGGTATAGCCGCAATGGAAAACAGTATGGAGGTTCCTCAAAAACTTAAAAATAGAACTACCATATGATCCAGCAATCCCACTTCTGGGCATATATCCGAAGGAAATGAAATCACTATCTCAAAGAGATTTCTGTGCTCCCATGTTCATTGCAGCGTTATTCACATTAGCCAAGACATGGAAACAAGCTATGTGTCCATCAACAGATGAGTGAAGAAAATGTGAAATACAGTCATGTGCCACGTAATGTTTCAGTCAGTGATGGACCACATATATGATGGTGATCCCATAAGATTAGTACCATATAGCCTAGGTGTGTAGTAGGCTATACCATCTAGGTTTGTGTAAGTACCCTATGATGTTCACACAACAACAAAATTGCCTAATGATGCATTTCTCAGAATGTGTCCCCATCGTTAAGTGATATGTGACTGTATATCTATAATGGAATATTATTCAGCCATAAAAAAGGAGAAAATCCTGCCATTTGCACAATATACATGGACCTTGAGGGCATTATGTAAGTGAAATAAGTCAGACAGAGAAAGGCAAATACTGTATGATCTCACTCATATGTGGCATCTAAAAACATCAAACTCATAAAAACAAAGAGTAGATAGGTAGTTACCAGGGCCTGGGGGTGTGAGAAATGGAGAGATGCTGGTGTAAGGGTATAAATGTTTAGTTATACGATGAATAAGTTTCAAGGATCTAACATACAGCATGATGACTATAGTTACAAGTACTGTATTGTATACTTGAAAGCTGCTATGAGAGTAGATCTTAAATATTCTCACCACAACAACATCAACAAAAGAAAGAACTAATTATGTGAGATGAAGGATGTGTTAACTACCCTTGTTGTGGTAAACATTTTGCAATATATACATGTGTCAATCATCACAGTTGTATACGTTAAACTTGCACAATATTATATGTCAATTATATCTCCATAAATCTGGAAACAATGACCACCACAAAACAGGGCACATAACACAGAGGAATACATGGTAAACACTGAAGAAGTAAACAGGTAAACAGGAAAAAAGCAGATTACGAAGCAGATATAGAGCACTGACCTGTTTATTTACTTTTTAAATTATATGTACACTTTGCATAAAAAATTCCAGAAGCATATAAACCAAAAATTTAACAGTGGTTATGTCTTAATGGTAGGATGTGGGGGTGGTCATTCATTTATTTGTTTTTTGCAAACTCTTTTCCAATTATTCTACTATTCTTTTCCAATGTTCTTAAAGAAGAAATAAACAGAAATGCAAAGTAAGCTGACCAAATGACAATGAGTAGGGTCCATTTATTTTTATAATCTAACTGAACAATGTTTTTATTATGTTCAGGAAGTTCAGGAAATGTCTCAGAGATCCCAGGGAAAAGGAGAGAGCCTGTGGAATTCAAACAAGTCAAATAGAAAGAGATACACTCACAAAGGCATTGCCAGTGGCAGAAGAGTTTTTATAAAACATAATAAAATGGCCTAATCAATGTAAATTTTGAAGAGTATTCTCAATAGAAAGCAGTGGATGAAGTCAGGGGTGTCTGAGTTCAAGGAAGTCAGAGACAATTAACACAATCGTAAACACAATAAGTTATAACAGTTTAATTTTTGTAGCCACAGACAGTTCTAGAGAGTTACTTGCTTACAATAAATCTCAAATAATGTGACTTGAATGATAAACGGTTCACTCATTTAATAAAAAATGAATACTCACTATCAGGGAAAATAAGTCAATGGGATAATATGTTCTTTCCTCCTTTGTTGCTAGAGAAGAGGAAGTTTAGGAAAAGCATAGTAACTATTAATGTAAGATGAAAATGAAGAAAATCAATGTCCAAATACTTTATAAGATGTCAAGGTCCCTGTCCTGGGCAGTGTTTCTCGAAGGGTAGTGACCATTTGCATCGGAAATAACCTGGGAAATTTGACCTCTGACCACCAAACCCTCTGGAGTCACAGAGGAATCTGCATTTTCAATAAGTGCCTAAGGTAAATTTGATGTTCACTGAAGTTTGAGAAAGTCTAATGTGAACAGTCCGGTAAAATCCATCAAAGATTAGCAAAATGATAGATTTCACATTTCTTTTTAAGCAAAGGCTTCTTTATTTAACTGAAAACTGTGTAATATGTAAACTTCTTGATGAGAAGAATGGGCTAATCAACCACAAAAAGGCCAATGAGTTGATAATGCTGTGCTGGTATACAGACACTTTTTGAGAAGTGCCTCTGGGTCATTTTCATTCAAATTGTTTTATATATTCTGAATTAATATGTGAACTGGGAAAACCTTAAAATACCTTGTTCTCGTTTGCATAACCGATAGAAATAAATTATTCTTGTTAATCACTGAGGCATATGTAGTATGTTTCAGCTGATTAATTTTGTTTTAATGTGATCCCTGTTTTTTTCTCCACTCCATAGAACAGTCATGGCTGAAACAGAAAAGCACTCTCTGAGATATTTATGTCCCTTTAGTTATTATATCCAAAGCTAAATTACTTCTATTTTTAGAGTTTTTGTTTTCTTGTTTCTTTCCTATGGTATTTTTAAAAGGCATAACTTCAACTTAAAAAACTCTGGAAGGTTTAAGAAGCCAAAATAATAATAAGAACTCATGAGACCAACAGTTTGAGAATATCAGAGGTAACCTTGGAGCCTCACAATTTAAGGATTTGTTTTTCTAGAGTGGGAATATTTCCAAATTCCTCTGAGGAGCTATACGACATTTCTCTAGAAGCACACTTTTAGAAATGTCCTTGTGTGTTATGTTGAAAGCATGCCTGTTACTTTATATAATCACACTATTCATACCTTTTTTGTATCTTTGAGTTATGAAATACAAAATAATCACTTAAGTATGCATATTTAATACTCCAGAAATTTCTTGAGCCTTCTAAATCCCAGCTACGTCAGTTCACAAAATGCACATGCTCCTGAGTATGTTTTTGCTCTTTAAAAACAAAATAATAAAAATTAGAGTTTTGAGGAAAACAAAGTGACACGTGTAAAAACAAGACATTAGTGGTATATGTTAGTCCTCTGAGGACTGTATCAGTCAGTATGGGCTGTGTTATGCCATGGTAACAAGTAGCACCAAATTTCAGTCTGAAAACAACTGAAATTTATTGCTTGCTGATGGCATATACCCATCAAGTTATACACAGTTCAGATCCTGGCTGTCAGAGAAGACACCGTCTGGAACGTTGCTTGGCCCCATGGTAGGGAGAAGGAGATAACAATATGAATGATACATTGGATCTTAAAGTTTCCTCCAAGAAATGTCACATGTCATTCCACAAAGCAAGTTACATGGCCATACCTAACCGTAATGGGCAGGGAAGGGCAATGACACTGTACGTTGAGGAGAACCACAAATATTTGATGAACAGCATTATGACCAACCCAAGGATCCTGGCTTACTGGGTGTTTGCACAATATTTTCCTTTCTTCTTACTTTTCCAGACATCAAAATTGTCTTTCATGGCTGGATTTCTGAAATGTAAGGCAAAGGTATTTGGTAACCTTCAATGGCATTAGTGAAGATTGATAAGCTTAAATCGTCATCATATTTGCTTACAGATGGTTTGGGAGAGAAAAAGACTAGCTAGATGATATCATTTTGCAATAATTGTAGAGGTCAATATAATGAGAGAGGTGATCATCAGAAAAGCCCTAGGCCTTTGGTGGAAGAAGGAAAAGAGAAAACTAGATTACCGGAACCAAAGCCAATGTTTCCAACTTTATAATTTTGCCCAAGTTCCTAAATCACTTATCTTGCGATTCTTGTATGAAAAGAAAACTTTTTCATTTTGTTAAATATATTTGGGAGAGGGAGAGGTAGCTAGCTCTACAGTATTAGCAACGAAAACTTAAACTGTTACAAATGACATGAAGAAGAATGAATGAACGTTGTCTGACAGGGTTTACTATGCTGCATTGGCAAATTATGACAGGGTCTTCTGTGCCAAAGATGTTATGTTTGTCCTTCACAACCCCTCTTCATCCTTCCCTACCTTTCTTTAGGCCTTGGAAGGCTGACATGTGTGGCTCCCTTTCCCTTTGGCTTTCTGAGTTTAGACAGTGGAGGCGCCATCAAGAGATGAGAATGTGGGAGAAGGGTGAGGTTGGGATATTTAATCCCCAATTCATTCTCTGCTAGGTCTTCACGGGGTGGCTTTGTCTCTTTACTAAAGGCTACAGCTTCTATCAAGTGGCTCTGTCCATAGGGACAGGCTTTCAAGATCCCAATAATCATTCCTTAACCTTTCCCCTTTAGGTCTTGTGGTAGTAAGGACTTCCTGCTCTTACTAGCCTTGGGGTACTACAATAAGCCTTGTTTGTTTCTCACACCTCGTCGCATCTTTATAAATATTCTTCCTTATTCATGTCTTCCAAACAGACTCTCTCATCTGTTTCCTGCCAGAGATCTGACTGAGCCAGTCACTATCTCAGGGTGTTATGACACATGTTTAGATCCACTGCCAATAATCAAACCTATTAGGTTACAAAGGTCTTGGCAAAAACTAATCTCCATTAAGATTTCATATTCTTGGGGTCCCCAAAGTATTTACTATTATATGAAGAATGAATTTAAGTCCTGACTTTATCAAGTGAAAAAAAAAAAATGTTTGAAGTCCTTGCAATTACGTGTTGTTGCTACGGGAAATTTGTTCAAAAGCTTCTGAAATCCTGTAGAGTGGGCTATTTATTATGTTAAGAACAGAAAGAGAGACTAAGTATTAATAAAACTCCAAGCCGAGAACCTTGATAACTGCTCTTTACTGTGGATCATTGCTGACACACACAAACAGAAGCCCTAAGAATGAAATAAGTGGCAAGAATGTTAACCAACCTGTCAATCAATCAGTAAGTATTTACTCCTCTAAAACCTCACATGCTCCCAGTCCGCTATTTCTGTTGATTATCCCAAGACTTTTCCAAGTTTTGTTCATTCTATTATCTTTTATCTTGATTTTTATTACTCTCTATTGATCCTATTGCACATAAATATTGCAGTATTACTTGGTCTTTTCTTGTATCGCTTTTCTCTCTAGTCTGATACTCCCTTCTCCAAGGAGAGAGCTGTTTCATGCACAAAAGTGGAAAGTATATTCTTATTATAGCCCTATAAATCAGGAATGAAGATCAAGGGACAGATCAGCCTGTATTCCAGCAACCAGTTTCCATTGTTTTTCTTCCATTACATTCGCAGTCTACGTTAGGTTCATTAGTCCTTTGCAGAAATCTTAAAGTGAAAGGGAACGACAATTGGGCATCAAACTTCATGGTTGAGTTTATCAGAACTTTTGTGGGCAAATCCTATTTTATCCATTATTTCATTTAACATTTCTCTAGACTTAGAGCATGAGGCATCCAAGGTTTTGCTCGTTTAGGAGTTTTCTTGGCAGCAAAGCACAATAACCCTTCTTATGCATAATCATATCCCAAACATAGATATAATAGATGTGATTCTTAGGTTACACAGTTCTAAACTTTCTAGATCATCAGTTATGAAACATGTCAAAGTGACTTATGATAAACAAGAATTCAGTTACTTTACAATAAAAAAAAAAGTTTTCCCTTTATTCTATACCCTGTAGAATTTGGCCTCTAGTGCCTAACTCTTTTCTTTAGTGATTTCGTTTTAATATTCATGTGTTGAATGCTCACTCTATGTTCTTTACTATTAAAAAAAAACTACATGTGATATGCTCCTTTTTCCCAAAACTTAAATCTGCCAAAGAAAAAAGTGGACATTTATAAAGGGGAATAAATTTTTAAAAGTTAGTGAAAGTGTAAGAAAAGAAAAATATGGAGGTTATATTGGCTCAAGAGAGAGCAAGGAAGGGGTTCTCTAAGCTATCCATAGAATGGTAAAATACATTTTTTGTAGGTTAGACCAATGGTATTTTTCCCCTTCTTTTTCTTTTGTACAGATCTTTATTCCTGATAGAACATTTCCATAGAAGGAAAAGGCCAATATATGTTTCAACAAGGACAGAAAAGAACGAGAGCAGAGAATAAAATAAATACGGGTTCCAATGATGAAATAGAGAAGGAAGAAAAGAGAAACATTCATATCTGATTGTTTTAGCCTTCTCATTTGAGGAAAACTTGATGACGGTTTTAGACCAGAAAGCAGAAGAGAACAAGGCACTTATGGAGAATGTTAAAACAGAAGACTTCCAGCTTGATGGACATCAAATGTAGGAAAGAAAAAAATGGCATTTCTCAAGTCTCTGATCAAGATTTCTCTATTCACCTTTAGAAATATGTCTCAAATATGTTCCTTTTTTTCCATCAGCACAATCCTAGGCTTAATGAGCTCCATCTGATCTTGCTGGATCAGAAGACCTTAAGTAGAGAGGCCATTTTTTATTCACCTGCTTTTCTGGATCAGCACGATACCTGACATATAGAAGATTTGCAAATGATATCTGTGCAATGAGTAAGAAAGGAAAGAGCTTTAGAGACTAGTCTCCATAGCCAGTGGCCTAGATCTTCCCATTTATATAGATATGGAGGTGGTAGCTGGGATGGAAGGAGAGGGATTACTAGCTCGGATTTTTTTAATTTAGGATACCTGTCTCCAAGATCACATATTATGTACTTTCCCAACTCTAAATTTTACAGTGATGCCTTTCCACCAAACCATCCCTCCTCTTACCTATGCCACCTCTTTGTAATCCACTACTTTTTCGGAGAGACGATAGCCATTTTGAATGCTAAAAAGTTATGTTTAAGAACACTAAATTGTTATGTCTAGTCTTTCTGATACCAGATTTTTTTTCAAGGGAACCTAAGATTAGGATAAAATATGCGTATTCTTATTGGGTTATACAGTGCCATTTCCTACCTGTTCCAACTCTCTCTAGAAATTAAAACAAGACTTCGTACAACATTTTGTATGAATGGAATTGTGATTAATCTTCAGTATATTTGGCTGACGATAAATTGAAAATAGAGTTAAGCTGAAGTTAACATCTCTTTTATCTGCAATTTTCTGTTATGGAAATTAATGAGAGTCAAATACAAACATAAGAATGCTTTGTCTTAAAAGTGTAATTAATATAGTCAAAGTGTATCTTATAACAACATTTTTCAATTCTAATTTTATGATTAATGTGATCATAAATGCAAAGAAAATGGAGACAGAGTTCAGGTCTGAAAGCCCTCAGACCGTTCTTTATTAGTTCTGAAGCAGCAATCAAATTAACTCATGTGAATAAATTTATTGTTTGTACATTTAAATTGCCACAAAATCAATCACAGTTAAGCTGAACTGGAAGCTCTTAGAATTGCCTCTCTGAGCAGTAACAGGGAAGGTTTTGCTTTATGATTCTTCCATAACCAGTTCCTTCTCTTTTTCTTGAAACTGCAGTTGGAAACGCTCCTATTTTATGTGGAATAGGAGTGATTTTACAAATTAAACTGATGTTGACTAGGAAAGAATAGTTTACTGAAATCCAGTACAACTTCAGCTCAAATAATGTTTTTTAGTGTCAAAGTGGCCTTTACTAAAATTCAATAAGTAAGTTTCCAGAACTTATCTAACTAAATTATCTTCCCATAACTAAATTATCTTCCTCCTATTACTTATTTCTTTTAAAGAAGATGGCAAACCATTATATACTTTCTTTCACATCATTAAAGGTCTACATCATATCTCATCTGTGTTACCTTCTGACTCTCCCAGGCAGAGCTAATCACCCCTTTCCTAGGACCCTACAGTATTTTGTATATTACACGCACATTACATTATGGTTATTTCACATTATAGTGAATTCACATTATATTATGGTTATTTGATTATATGCCTGGATTTACATATGCTGGATTATGAAAGCAGGGACCAGATTTTAGTCACTTATGTTTTCCCATCACCTACATGGTTAAGGAGAGAGAGAGGGAGTGTGGGAGTGAGTGAGACCTATACTTCCAAGGAAAAAAAATGTCAAGTATTTTGAAGCAAGGTACTAAAAATTTTTCCATTTTGCATTTGAGGAGAAATCAGCCTAAATTAGAATTCACTTTGGATAAAACATTTAAGATAGCTCATTTAAGATAATTGAATTTCTGTTTATTGCATAAAACTGTGTTTATAAATGTCAGTGTTTCAGCCATAGGGTCTTTTGGAAGAGTCACAAAAAATAATGCAAGGAGCCTCCATGAACTGGGAGAATGAAGGCAATTAGTCTTATTTTTTAACTTCAGAGATTCTTTTCCTGACCAAATAACAGTTGTTAAGCTACAAATTCTTTTTCTGTTAAATGTAATCAAGGGCCACATTGCTATAAATTTCATGTAATTTCACTCTTGGCTAAGATATTAAAATTGTGTTTATTTCTTCCAAACAATAGTTTTATAGGTTGGTCATTTCTAGTTGTTTAAGGGATTTAATTTATAATTTGCCTCTCATGGCTCTCACCTTCTCTTTCTCCCTCCCTTTCTTCTTCCTGTCTTCAATATTTACTGTGCCAGACACTAGGCAGGTGATAGGGAAACTCAGAGAAAGTAATTTTGGTTTCAACCGATTTAAGGGAAGATACTATATGTGGTAGGTCGACTGTTAGATGACTTGCAATGATTTCTGGCTCTTAGTATTCATGCCCCTGTGTAATCTCATCCCCTTAAGGGTGGGCTGAACTTAATGACTTGCTTCTAATAGGTAGAATGTGACAGATGTGATGGAATGTCACTTCTGAGATTACATCATTAAAAAGACTGTGTCTTCTGCCTTGGGGTTTCTCTCTTTTTCTTGGATCACTTGTGCTGGGGTGAGTAAGTTGCCATGCTGTGAGAAGGTCAATGGAGAGGCCCGTTGGTATGGTGAAGAACTGAAGTCCTCCGTCCAATGGTCTACAACAAACTGAGGCCTGACGTCACCCACATGAATGAGCTTGGGAGTTGATCCTTCAGCTCCCATCAAGACTCGAAGTGACTACAGCCCTGGTTGACACCTTGACTGCAAGCTAATGAGAGACCTTGAGCTAGAACCATCAACTGAGCTGGTGCTAGGTTCCTGACATTAAAAAACTGTGAGAAAATAAACATTTGTTGTTTTAAGCTATAAAGTTTTAGGACAGTTTTTTTGCTCAGAAGTAGATCACAAATATGATATTGACTGTAAAAAAAACCCATTTACTAGAACAGTATGCTAAAGTTCTCTTTGGGATAATATATGGAAACCAAAGTCAGATCTATTTAGGATCTAGTGACATCAGAAGTCTTGTGAGTTCAAACGTGAAAGAGAAGGGGATTTTTTCTAGGAGAATGATGTTGAGATGAGAGGTAAATTATTCCATAAAAAAGAGAGTTGTGTGAACAGAGGCTCAAAGATGTGAAACAGTATGACTTATCAAGTAAACTGTAAGTACTTTGTCATCCTTCTGTACTATGCCAGAACGTAGGAGGCAATCTGGAACATACATCTTGTATGCCATGCTATTTAAGCTTGAATTTATCCTGTAGGCTCTGAGATGGTAAATTGAAAACACAGTTGGTGCTTTTCACCCACCTCATTCATATAGCTGGCACTCTGACCAGGGATCTCTTTTGTCAAGCTTGCAAGCGACCTCAGAATCTTTTTCTACACTGTGCTTCGGGCAGCTGTTATGAATCAATCAACAGCATTGGAATGAAATACATGCATATGAGAATTTGAGAATTGCATCCAATTACCTAAATTTACACACACACACACATACATACACACACACACATTGTAGAAAATCTGTCTCTCTCTTCTCTTACCTTGAAGATTACTTACTCAGGGTCCTTCCTGGTGGGTTCTGGGAATCAGACATGTATATCTAACTCAATGTGAGCAATTTGAAGATATATCTAACTTACCTTTGTAGGTGCTTCAGGGGATTGCAAAAACCGTGATTCAATATATATTTGTTGAATTGAACTGCAAATCTCGTTACACTCTATCTAGACTATCCTCCATTTCTTGCTTTTCCTCCTCTTTTCTCCACTTCTCAACTTAAATGCATGAATTCAGGTCCAATTGAACACCGTGGGCAGCATCTTTGGTAATGTTAAGAAACCATAAAAGAACAGACTGAGAAATGAAAATATGGAGGTACTTTAGTGGTGGTGGGAATAGTAATTAACTAGTTTTGTGTGTAAGAACTTGAAGACTATTTTCTACCACCAGTTTCTACTCTAAAGCTAAAGGATTCCTTGGGTTATTGCAAATTTCTAGTATTTCAGGGCTCTCAATTGAAAAAGGTGGGGGAGATTGGCCTATCAAACATTCCCATATATTATCACTTATGCAGAGCTCCATATTATTAGTTTACTACTACATATTAAAGAATGGTTAAGAGGAGGTGGACCTCATCCACCAAAGAGAGAATAGAATTTCTTGATGCCACGTTTTCATCTAATTTATACCCAAGTGAATATCTTTAGAACTGACACATTGCCCTTAGACCATGGTGGGAAGAAGAAAGGCTTTGTTATTACTCTGTTACATTTTCCTCTAACATTTAAATCTCCTGTGAGGCATTGGGAAGAAAAAATGTCTAGAGTATACAATGTATTCTTAATACACAGTGCCTCTACAATGTGTTCTGCAAGCTTGCAGGGCAGGATAATAGCAGAGTACTCTTTATTTCTGTCTCATTTTTCTTTAAACAAACAGATAAAAGTGCTAAGCCAACATTAAAAACTTACTGAGCTGTTAGGGTGATTTATTAGAATAGTACTGTTTCCATTTTCCATTGCTATGATACAATTGTCAAAAAAGTGTGTAAGTAAATAGTGTGCTTTATTTTCAACCAAAGTTATTTAACAAGTTAGACAGATAGGGCGAGATAAAGAATCGTGTTCTCTACAGCTACCCGTTTATATTGCTAGGATTGCCTTTTGATTTTAAGGAGAACAGAACAAAACTAGGGTGTACTAATAGTTTACTACTTAATGGTACTTTACATTCTCCCTCTTTGCAGGTGACATTCATTTCATTATTATACAGATGAGGGAACATGTCCTTGAAGAATTCAAGTAGATTGTCAAAAATCATTCATAAATGACAGAAGTGGTTTCAGATTCATGTCTGATTCCGAAGTTTGTGCTCCTTCTACTGTAGTGAATGGCAACTATATTTGAGTCCACCATGATCCTGATGAAAAGCGGAGTCAAGCTTAATAACAGCCTCTCCACTCTGATTAAAGCCAAATAAATCACCCATTTTTGAGTCAATTGAGGTTGATGACTGAAAATCCCACTGCATTGCCAAGTAGTTAAGGTCCAGTTGTTTTGATCAGATGACTTTATCAGTAATTAACCATTCTAATGAACCAGAGAATTGATTAGACATGAAAATAACATACTTCTGGAAAACGAAAACACGGTCTAAAACAACGTCATAGTTTCCTTCCTCTAAGGAGAAGCCACTGTTCTGCTCTATCAACCAGAGGGTGAAGGTAGACAAAATCCCCATTCCTCCCTTACTTATTATTCACATTGTGATTTCCTTAAACACTTTTCATTTTTCTCAAAGATTGCCCAAAGAATCCTCTCAAATATCAGAAACCCTTGTTCCTGATCCTGAGATGAAATATAAAAACCAAATAGATGGCTGTTTTGTTTATTGTTCTGTGAAATTACATTATTAGGAGAGGCATCATTTTAAATTAGGAAGTGATGCATGGCTATAACTGGTTTCAACCCGTTACCTTTTTATGATTAAGGAACATTTTGCCATGTTGAAAAATCCTGGGGAAATGGTCGTGTATGTTTTATGCTGCTCCTGTCCTTGGTGTACCTGACTATATTACACACACAGAGTCAGTGTAAAGGAAACACAGATGTGCTATTGTTTGGGGGAATGCAGAATAAGATCTGGAATATATTTTCATGATACTTCTCTTGGACTGATTTGACATTCACTTAAAAATCTGTAAAATAGGGTCATGATATGCTTGGCAAGAAGGCAATTTTAGGATAGAAATTCAAAACCCAGCCTTTAAGAATGAGACAAACCTTTGCAAAATTCATCTCTTATCACTTATTAGTCGTAGGAATTTAAACAAATAACTTAACCTTTATAAACGAACAGTGTCAGTTTCCTCAGATGTAAAATGAAGGTTGCCTCACTGGCTTATGGTGAGGATTAAGAGAATACACATCAAGTGCAAACTACAGAACGGATGCTCCGTAAATGATAGCAGCCATGTGTTGGGTGGTGAAGAGATCTTATTCATATACACCGGCCTACATACCTCTTAAGAAGTAACATGTATGCTGGCAGGTGGACCAAGTAACTTGTAAGAAACCCCTCAAGCTTCCCGTTATCCACCTACAGCAGAGCCCCTCAGTGGAAGGGAGCTCTTAATGAGTTTCTTATCTCCCCTGGACTACGTCTTCTAATATTTTAACATCTTCGTATCCTTTTGAGTAGCTAGCATACAGGAAGTACCCATGCATAGTTTTTAAATAAAAGAGGAATAAATAAGAAAGGAAAAGAAGATTCCTTTGAAATCCAAAGCAGCTGAGAAATAAGGAACCAGAGAGCAGATTTCCTAAACTGCCTCTCGCGTGCTAAGTGCCAGTCTTCGTTTACTTATCACCATGTGTGAGAGATAAAAAGCCTGATGATAGGCAAGGCTATTCTTGACCCCGTCCCCTCCAGACAGAACATACTTTGACATATCGCTGAAAGTCTTTGTTGCTTACTGTCGTTGGGCTGAATGACGGCAAGAGGCGGACTCTAAATTCCCTTGCTGATGTCCTTTGTCCCACAGTCCTAGGGTTGCGTAAACTGATGTTCTATTTTGTAGACCTGTCAACCAGGCAGCAATGTTCTCAGAGCTTTACTCAGTCTTTATTTAGCACTCATTGAGGTCCTACAACATGGCACACTCTGTGTTAAAACAATAGGTGTTCACTGTCAACTTCAGCTGTGATGAATTTCTTTCCCATTTCCTGTCATGCTCTATCACACCACCAACCTTCACACATATATTTTTTCCGCCTATTCATCCTTCAAACCTCACATTAAATGTTGTTTCTTCCAAGAAGCCTTTCTTAAACCCTCTAATTTCAGATTAAGGGGTCTCCCTATTGGATCTCATAGCACTGTACAGTTGATCGTACATATGAAGTGAAACGGTAATCATATATAAGCTAGTCAGTGTTCCCAGCTAGGTACAATGGCTCTTGATGGTGGGAACCATGCTTTTTTATTCTTGTATTATCAGTCACTTTTGAATCATCAGTATAGTATCAATTAATACATATTTACTTATTTTATTTTATATTTTTTGTGAGGAAGATCAGCCCCGTGCTAACATCTGCCAATCCTCCTCTTTTTTTTGCCGTGGAAGACTGGCCCTGGGCTAACATCTGTGCCCATCTTCCTCCTCTTTATATGGGACGCCGCCACAGCATGGCTTGCCAAGCGGTGCGTCGGTGCACGCCCAGGACGCGAACCGGAGAACCCCGGGCCGCCGCAGCAGAGCGCGCGCTCTTAACCGCTTGTGCCACCGGGCTGGCCCCAAATATTTACTTATCGATGCTCAATAAATATTTGTTGAATAAATGAATGGGTCAATGAGATGAAAATTTAATGTTCTTGCCCTCTGACAGGAAATTAATATTGCAAAGAGAGAGAGAGAGATCTTTAAAAAGAAGATTATAGTAAGATATAGTAAGAGTTCTAATAAAAATCTGAACCTCATACTATTAGGTCATAGAAGAAAGAAAGGAAGAAGAGGTAACATCTGAGCTGGATCTTGATTGTTAAAGAGGAGTTTGGCAAGTAGGTGATGGTCTGTGCTCTTCTTGATGCTAACAAAAACAGAAATGCTCCAGGTGTGAAAGCAAGGAAAAGATGCTTGGTGCAATTTCCCTTCTTTCAAACACCCTCAGATTCTATCTGCTGAGCTTCATTCTGTTGGATGGACCCTAAACCTCCATTTGAGCCCTGTGCGTCTCAGGAGCAGCCTCTATACTCTCATCTTACAAACATAGTGAAGGATAAAAAAACATCATCACAATATACCTGTATATTTAAAATCTTCTATTGACAGTGCGTCCTCCAAACTAACAAACAAAACATTGTTTTGAGTTGTTTTTCTAGCGATGGTGTCGAGTTATGTTATTCCTTGCAAAATATTTCCCATGCTTTCCACCTTCCAAATTAACATGGTTGTAAATGTAACTTTGATTCACTAAACTTACAGTTTTATTTTAAAAATCAAGAAATAAGTTATTTGTTTTTCAGATATATGAGCTTAGTCCTGGTATTACAAATCCAGTGTATACTTCAAATTACAGTAGTTTTTAATAATCTAGGCAGTTCCTTATCCTCCAGAAATATTGAATAAATAGACTTTATTCCTAGATTTCAAAACTGTCACCTACCTGATTTTTAGAATCCTTCATATACCACTGTAACTGGCCATCTGAATTTAATGAAGAATTCTGGTCACTTTCCAAAGTACAGTTTTAAAAATTGAATCCCTGAGTTGAAGCCAACTTTTTTAGGTATATTTTCTAGCTAGATAGATAGCTACTCATCGACTATTTTATGCAAATAAATAGTCACAAGTATCACATCTTTCAGGCCACATTATGTGTTCATATATAGCCATATAAATATAGGCACTATTATTTGGGGTGGGGGGGACATTATTTAGCCTTTTAAAAAAATGCTTATTGATATAATAAATTATTATTATTGTGTTGTAGTGTGTGTGTGTGTATTAATCTTCCATTTGACCTTCATAGTGGCGAAAAGAATTCCCTTTTAAGTAGTTGATTTCAGTGATACAGTTCAAAGTACCTTAAATGTGTTCAACTTCAAAATAAATGACTCTATCTCTTCTGAAGCAAAGCAAATTATAGTTATAGATGAATTTAATCTTGAAATGAAAATATGGCTAAAGTGGATCTCAAAAAAAAGCAGGCTGAATAGACATTTCAAAAAGAAAGTAATTTATCATCATTTAACAATAACAAAAAACCATAGTCAGACTCTAAAGAAATTGCTCTTTGAAAGAGTTCCCGTTTTGACTTCTCTGGACAGCTCTCATTTTGTGAAAATATATTTGATTAGCACAGGTTGTAGGCAGCTGGTGCACTGACTATTAAGGCATTACTCCTTGAAGAAGATTTCTTAGTAGATAAGATCTCTGATTTTATTGTTCTGAATCATTGAACACAATTTTCCTTTTGATTTTATTCTGACTAGAAAAAAGACTATTCCCCCCATTCCAAAAAATAAAAAAGACTATAGTTGAAAAGGTACAAACTTTCAGTTATAAAATAAATAAGTCATGAGGATGTAATGTACAGCATGGAGACTATAGTTAATAATATTGTATTGTATATTTGAAAGTTGCTGAGAGAGTAAATCTTAAAAGTTGTCATCACAAAAAAGAAATTTGTAACTATGTTTGGTGATGGACATTAACTAGACTTATTATAGTGATCATTTTGCAGTATATACAAGTATTGAATCATTAAGTTATATACCTGAAACTAATATAGTGCTATATGTCAATTATACCTCAATAAAAAAAATACATCTAAGACATCCTAAACAAAAGGATAGGTTCCCAGAAAATACTGTATTGGCCTTATAGCTTATTTAAATCTATTAAAACTATTAAAAATCTATGAAGAAAAAAATGAACTTCCTTAACATTATTTTAAAAAGACTAAATTTGGATATCACCCTTATTAATGTGTTGACATGGTGGGAATGTGAGAATGTTCCAAATCATAATAAAAGGAAAGAGACCTACAGCATAACACAGTGTTGAGAGCATGTGCAAGAGTTTCTTTCACATATAAAGCTCTGTTTTTTTTTTCATTAAGATACAGAATATAAAAGCATTTAAAGAAAAGAAGCTACCTACTACATGTGAAACATTAAATCTGTTATTTTCTCTTCACTACAGCTTTATAACTTAGGTATTATTATCTTTATTTTATAAAGCAAAAAATGGAGAAATTCATCCATTCGTTTAAGATCAGAGAACCAGTATGTGGTAGGAAGGATGCAAATGAAGGTCTGCATAGTGCTAGGACCTGAACACTTAACCACTGCACCACACTGCCTCTTGTGTAATCCCCATCCTTACTTGTGGAACTCATTGACATGAGAATAGGTAAATGTAGTGCCCGGTTTTACAAAGTGTGTACAAGAGAAATCTAGCCTGGGTGTAATAACTGGGATACTAGGTGAAATTATGGTACAAAAATACAGTAATTAATTTGCTGTTACATGGACGTGCTAAAATGACATGGACTTAAACGTCGGTTATTTATTGCTCTGTAAAATACTACTGCAAAATGTTGTGGCTTAAAAGCAAGTACTGTTAATTTAGTTCAGAACTCTACTGGGCAGTTGTTTGACCTTGACTGGGCTCTGCTGATCTTAGTGGGCCTGATCATATACGTGCTGTCAGTTGATGTGTTAAATAGGGGCTGACTGGTCCCAGGGGGCATCACTCTCTTGACTAACAATTGGCTGACTGTTGGCTGAGGGGCCTTAGTTCTCTTACACTTAAGTCTCTTCTCCAGCAGGCTAGCCTGGGCTTATTCTCATGGTGGCCACAATCCAAGAAATAAAGGGCTCTTGAGGTCTAGAGTCAGGAGTTGCAGAACTTCACTTCTTTCACCTTCTTTTAGATGAAGTAAGTTACAAGGCCAGCCCAGTTTCAATGGTGGGGAAAGACCTTGTGCCTCTTGACGAGAGGAGCTGAAAAGTATTGTTGCCCTTTTTGGAATCTGCCATGGCTTATACGAAGTGATCCTACCAAGTGGCTTAGTTTCCATGTAAGTTAGTACGGCAGACAAAGTGGAAAAGAGGAAAGCAATTGATGGAAATTAGTGGCGTGAGGCCATGATGCCAGCCTCACCACTACCACCAGAGATCTGGGACAGAGCGCCCCCCTCTGGCCAAGGCACTTTGTGATATTTCCATTGAAACGTTAACCTGAGAAATAGGGCAGTCAATGCACCTGCTTTTGAAATTAATACTTGGAAGACAGGAGAAAAAAAATACACTATGCTATTTCTGTGAATTATATCCTGAAAAGGAGCAGATAATTAGATATTCTCCATCTTCTTTGCCCAACTCAAGAAGAACCAGTATAAAGCACTTAAATTTTGGTTGAGTGAGATTAGCCTCTAAAATAGATATCCCATGTTTGTATAACACATCAAGTAGAAGAATATGAAGTCCTAATTCAGCTTTCTTCACGTGACTGTTTTATAAATATGTGTAGTTATCATAAGAGTTTTTCCTTCTCAGAATTATCTTGGGGAACTTTAAACCACGCCTATAGTCATCCTGAGACTGTTCAGACAGATCTGAACAGAGTGTCAGCTAATTTAGAGACAGGTATTATCATTGATTGATTTAATTGTCAAAGATGTTTATAGAATTCTTTAAAGAAACCAAAAAGGACATTCACTGATAGTTCAGTTTCATGGATTCAATTCCTTTTTTAAAAAATTTAGGCTATTGAGGATTAACTTGGATATTCTATTTCTTTTTTGGTATCTCAGAATAATTTGGAAAACATGGAGTCTGCTCTGACCTGCAGAGTTAGGATATTTTCTTAATATTGCAGGGTGCACTCCATTCCAAGCTCTACTCAGAAAGGGAAACTTTTACCGAGTTTTTTTAGATTCCTATATTATCTCCAAATTTTCTCTAAATTCTGCACTTTTCTATAACAAAAATAACCTTTACTCCATAGTAATCAGGAAAATTGGGGCAGAAGAAAAGATACATGGTATTTACCATGAGAAATCTTAAATTATAATTTGATGATGTCTACCACCAACAACTATACCATCTTCAACCATTCCAAAATCTTTGAAATACGCTTAGCGTTTTTAGTTTTTCCCTAACATTCATACATCAAAATCTTAAGTCACAAAGAGTTTATTTACCAGATGGGAAAATCTAGTCCCCCTCTATATGGCCATAAAATAATGATGAACACAAGAAAAGATATTCCAAATCGGTTATCCATATATGTCACAATATAGGGCTATTTTACTTTGTGAAAATGCATGGGTTTGACACAGAGAAAAAGAGGAAAGAGGTGAGGGTACGGTTTCCTGAACTTTAGTAGAGTTCACACCTGTTCTCTTTGAATGTGCTTCATGTTTCCTTTATAGAGAACAATGGCACTATGGTTCAGTCCTGTGAGCCCTGGCCCCAGAGTAATCCCTGCCCCTGTCCCAGGCACAGCCGCAAATGTAAATAATCCTCTTGCTCTGCCTCGTTCTGTCTCCCTTACAAACCATGACACACATGTGCTAGGCAGGGAGCAATATGTAGAAAAATGTGGTTGTATAACAGATGAAGCAAGGATTTATAGTGAGTTAAGTTTAAATTGAAAATTTTATAACCATGAAAGAATGTTCCTACCTTAACTATAAAATAGCATTGCTAATTATCAAGAAAAAAATGTCACCTGATGCTTCCTAAAATTGACTTTGTAGTTAAGAAGAGGCTTATTAGTCGTTAGGCCTAAACAAGAAGTTTGACAGTTTTTAAAAATAAAATTACTTCTAAGGTCTTTGGCCACTCTCTGATGTATGTTTCCATATCAATATGTTTGGATATTTTGGGGTTGCAATTTTATTTGGGCAGTGAGATTTTCTTTGTGAGTTAATAAATATGGGAATATGAGAACTATAAGAAGTTACATAGAAGAGCTGAGTTATACTTATATATTCCCTCATTTGAGGCCAAGCCCTTCTTAACTTTTGACTTATCATATCATTGCCAAACCTGCAAATGTGTCATTTGGCCTTGATGATTTTAGAATTTATTCTTTATATTCTAATTTTTCCACAGCGCAATTATTTTATAATTTTTTAATGACTTGCCTACTTGTTATATATTGATAGCTAGCTTACTTATTACTTTTTATGGTCCATTTCTTTTTCATTCCATATTTCAAAAAATTTTGGAAGGACTTTTATGTTTATATATAAAATTTGTATATATGTATATAGTTTTGTTCTCTTATAATATTGCTATTATTGGCAATATTGCAAATTTAGTTGCTTTAGAATAGAAATTTTAAAACAAACTATTTTCTGAATATAATTTTTAAATTGCTAAATTTCACTTTTTTTTTCTAAATTTGATTTATTTCAGAATTGTAAAATTGAGAAGTGACATTTGTTTCTCCATCCATCTCCACATTTGAATCTTTGTTCTTTATGGACATTGAGATATATTAGTCAGGCTCATTCTATTTTAGATTCTGTGATTAGATACAGAGTGACCTAATGGAGGCAGACTGGCCTATATATAAATCTTACCTTTTCAACAGCCTAGTTTAAGCAAATAACCCCTCTGTATATGTTTTCACATCTAAGAAATGGTAATAGTAATACTAACTATAGATGGGAATTGCAAAAATGAAATAAGGTATGTGAAGTGTCTGTCACTCAGTAAATATTTAATAAACGTGTATTTCTGTTTTTATGTAGGATTTACTCTGTAAATGTTAAAAGATTGATTAAAATTAGAAAATGACTTATGTAATTCATCACATTTATAGATTGAAGGAGAAAAATATATGTGAATACTTCGATTGTTACTAAGAAAGCATTTGTTGAAATCAACATTTATTTCAAATTTAAAAAGATAATTTCTTTAACATGATGAAAAAGGCTATCTCAAACCAGTATTAAAAAATATATGAATGATGAAACAGTACAGACATTTCCTGTTACAGTCAAAGACTCCTTTGTTATCACAAATTTCCATGATAATCAAGAGGTTATAGACTCTAATTGTTTACATTTATTAAATGCTTCCTATGTGCTAAGCACTGAATCTAAATGCTCTCTTTCAATCCCCTCATGTACTTCAGGAGAATAGATAATGTTTTCTCTCTCAGTTTACAGATGAGGAAAGGAGGAAAGTATGTCTTAGAGAGGTAAAATTAATTGCCTAACATTACATAGTTAATAAATGGCAGAGTTACAACTTAAGCTAGAGCCTTCTAATTTTAGGACCCAGTCTGTTAAATACTCAGTGCTCTCATACCCAACAGGGACGCTAAACCCATGCTCAGGGCACCAGCAAATTGTTGAAAAAAATTGATATTTACTAATTTAAAATAGCAGTCATCATGGGGGTAAAAAGTGGGAACTCTCTTAGACTTCCTTATAATTATGGTTTAGTATAGTTTTCAGGCCAGCCCTGGTGGTCTCGTGGTTAAGATTCTCTCTCTCTGCTGTGGCCCAGGTTCATTTCTCGGTCAAGGAACCACACACCTCCGGTCTGCTGGTGTCATACCGTGGCAGCTGTGTGTTGCTATGATGCTGAAAGCTATGCCAGTGGTATTGCAAATACCAGCAGGGTCACGCATAGTGGACAGATTTCAGTGGAGTTTCCAGACTAAGACAGACTAGGAAGAAGGACCTGGCCACTGCCTTCTGAAAAAATGGGCCATGAAAACCCTGTGAATAGCAGCAGAACATTATCTGATATATCACAAGACAGTGCTAAAAAACCAGGCAGAGTCAGCTCTGCTGTACACAGAGTCACTAGGAGTTGAGTCTGATGCCACTAACAACAAATAGTTTTCAGTGCTTCAAGTCTAACAGTCATAATTCTGTCCCCTTCTTCCTGCCTGAAGAGTTAACTGGTAGAATTATCTGATAAGATGACTACAGATTCATTTATGTGCTCATTCACAAACATCTGTTCAGAGCTTACCTTGTGCTATATATTTTCTCCAGGATGAGGGATATAGTGATGAATACAGTTGAGTCTTTACTCTTAAGATGCTCACAGCTTAGTGGGTGAAACAAGAATGTAAACAACATACAGTATGATATGTGCAACAATGAGAAATCATACAAGGTACACAGGTTTCACACAGGAGGCAATGATAGACTATCTGGAAGTGAGGGTACGGATTGGTTCTTTTTTTTTCTTGGTGAAGAAAAGTAGCCCTGAGCTAACTTCTGCTGCCAATCCTCCTCTTTTTGCTGAGGAAGATTGGCCCTAGGCTAACACCCATGCCCATCTTCCTCTACTTTATATATGGGATGCTGCCACAATGTGGCTTGATAAGCAATGCATAGGTCCACTCCAGGGATCCGAACCTGTGAATCCCAGGCTGCCAAAGCAGAGCACGCAAACTTAACCTCTATGCCACTGGGTCGGCCCCTGGATTGGTTCTTTTTAAGGAAATCTTGAAGGAAGTGACAGTTGAGTAGGGTTTTTAGAGATCAATAAGAGTTCACTATGCAGAATGAAATAGCAGCCTGACATTTTCCTTCAGGAAACTATAAACCATTTGTTACATAAGTAAGGAAATTTTTTCTTACCTCCTGGAATGAATCATCATCCCCTGACAATTATGTAATATATACATTTCTATATTATCAAACTGATCAAATGATCATTTTTCAGGTCAATACCACATTTCGAATATTATAATTCAATTCAAATAATTATCACTGACATCAAGAACAAATGAACTATGTTAAACTGCTTTTCTTTTATTCATTATGACATTTAACTGTAGCACCACATTTAAAATAAAACATGTTCTACCATAATCAAATATAAATAATTAGATAACTAACTAAACAAATATACTTATCTTTAATATGTCTTGAATTGCCATTGAATATAATTATTGAATTTAAGATTTAGAAGGGATACAGAAAGATCACGTGATTGATATCCTTGATTTTGGGTAGAGAAAACCTTCCTAGAGGTCGTTCAACCAAGAAATAGGCAGAGGAACTTGAAGCCAAATCTTTCTCTTTCCCTTTTTTTTTCTTCGATTTCTTCTTCCACAATGCCTAACCCTAGCTCTTATATTTAATAAAATTTAGGATTATAATATGCATGAATATTATACAAACATAATGCCACAAGAAAATGAGAATGCTTTTAAAAAATATATAACTAAAACTACAGCAATTTATCATTTTATGTTAGCGAGGGAAGATTTAGCCAGCTACAAATGAAGTCGACACAGTCTGTCATTGTAGAGGTGACTTTCCCCTTATAAAATGTTTGCCACTAAACCTCTACACTTAGAGAGGCTCAGTGAGTGAAGAGGTACCTCTACAGAGCATGGAGTGCAAGTGTGGTCTGTGGACCACTACATTAGAATCACCCGAGCAGATGCCTGACCTACCTTGGGCCACTTAATAATAACTTCTGAGATCGGAGCCTGAGAATTAGAATCTCTACAGACCCATTGGCATGGATGGACCTTTTCTTTGCAATCTTTATTTACTTCAATTTGCTTTGTGTCAGATATATGTAAATGTGTCCAATTTCTGGGTATGTACTGTCTCACTTGGTGATGTCCCCATAAACTCAACTGGAAGTTACTCAGAGCCATGCAGGAGGATTTTGAAAAAATTATCTCTATTCTTTCCTCTTTCAAATGTATTCATTCTTTCTTCAAGTTTCTTTGTACTTTAACTCTTCTCTTTATCTCACATTCCCTATTGTACCTTTCTGTTTGAAGCCACTGCGCCACTTACTATACGTAACAAATAGTCATTAAACGGATGATGGTGGGGATGATGCTTCTCTAGAACCTTCCATTTCTTTTCTTTCTTTCTTTCTTTTTCCTTTTCGTCTGGTCCAGAAATAAACTGGTCCACTACCAACTCTTAGTCCTTCAAGTGGAACTAGAAAGAAGTACTAGTTTCTTTCTCAATTTTCTTGTTGCTCATCTTCAAGTTAATCTGAATATTCACTCTCCTCCATTTACTTTGATATCTCTTTTTATCAATTTCCCCCCTCTCCTACTTGGGAAAGAAAAAAGAAGTTGGAGAACAGAAAGAAAATGCATGAAAAATGTGAATGCCAGAAAGCTCTGCGTGCTGGTGATTTATCTATTTGTTAGATCAGTTTGAGAGTTTTAGATTTGAAATCCATAATTTAGAGTCAAAGCCTTAGGATACCAGCTATATTTCATTCAATGTTTTCCATGGCATCAAACTCTAAAGTAGCTGAGTCAGATGTTGGCTCATTGGCATTGGTAAACCAACACCAAGTCCTGAAGATGTCAGTGAAGACTATGTGTTATACCTCTGTGAGTTCCATGACCATGAGAGTTAGACAGAAGACAATATAATTTGGTTCTTTGCATTTTAAAATTTTCTTACTAATGATGAAATCCAAAGAAAAGGAAAAGTGTGGGAGCATTAGGTCAGAAAATTTTTTTCTCTATCATTCTTGGAATCACTGAAATGGGATAGCATCTCATTTTTTGGTGGTCCTCCCTCTCTATTTAACTTTTCTTCCTTGCTTGAGATGAATAATAAGAAAGTGGAAGCATTTCTTCACCAAGTATGTAATTGTATGGATACATCTTTGCTATCCCCTCAACTAATATTCTTCACCCACTTAAGAATCTTACACAGATAACTTTACGCAGAGCAACCCTGTAGGAACATATTAATTCTTTTCTCTGCCATTGTTGATAACTTCCTTCTTAGTTCTAAGTTTATACCTGAATCTATAATTCATCTTTCCAGACCAATTCCAGGTTCCAGCTCTGTCTCATCTTGTGGTACACTGCACTATAATTATCTTTTTATATTTACATCTCTCCCTGTGAGACTGGAAACTCTTTCAGACCATAGTTGGAGACTTATTCATCTATAGAGCCAAAGCTGAGGACCATGTTGGCTTTAATAGTGTTGTCTTTTAATGGAATGGGACTGAACTCCATTGAACTACAGCCACTCCTAATAGAGCTTGGTTTAACCTACACCAGTGACTTGAAATTTCCCTTGCTAACCATTCTGTGCCCTAGAAAATCAGGGACAATTTGACCTTGCCAGAGTCCTTCACAGACTAACCATTTTCCCAATTGACTTCTTTTATAAATTTTACATCAGTATGTAATTGAAACAGTCTGTTTATCTGAACCCTTTACTATATTGCAAGAAAAAATTTCTATCAGCAATGATTACTTCCCTACTAGTCCAGAGGCACAGTTGCAACCTACACATTTATGGACTTGATACTTGCAGTCAATTGTGTACTTGCAAAGGACTGTGAGAGTATACAAATACATATATGTATGTCCATGTATTTCTTTTATTAGTACAAAGAATTATGTACATACATATAATTCCTTATCTCTGAAGGTATAGTAGGAAAATGTGTGCGTTATATTTAAAAATACAAAAACTTTATGCTATTCAACATGCCTTTATCTTAACTTTCATAACTTAAATATAGTCTAATAAAAGCAACTTTTTAAACTGTGCAGCTCTCTGGGCAAAACCACTCCATTGCTCATTGCTTTCCAGATAGGTTCTGACCTTTTCTAAGATACTTACAGAGAAAGGATATCATGTAAAAATTCTTTCTTGACAGATATTTTCAGAGTCTCTCGTGTGGGATTTGGGGCTGCATGTGCTGGGCTAGAAGGCGTCCTCTTGTATTCGTCTGGAGCACTTTGTAATCTTAAGTTTCCCTATCTCTCTCAAAAAATAATTAATGCTTGACAAAAGGTAATATCTCTGGAAGCAAATTTAATTTAAAAATCTATTTTAAGTGATATTGAGGTGATGACACACTTTAGTAAATGGTAGATGTTCAAAATGTTCTGAGAGACAGGTTTTGTGTGTGTGTGTGAGCGTGTGTGTGTGAGTGCTTTAAATTCAGGAACAACCTCAAAGGAGAGAAACCATAACAATCCTGTTCTTTTTCAGGAATGCTGTTGATTATAATGATAACTCCTGTCCAAGTTTATTAATCTAGCATCTTTTAATTAAAGTGGATAATGCTGAGGTATATTTAATTAACAGAAAATGTTTAATTTTACTAAAAGAATGTAATTTTATGACTTTACTTGTGTGAACAGGGAAGCCAGATTGTTCATATATCTGCTGTAACTCTTCCTGTCACCTGAGAGTGCTGTGATAAGCATTTTCCTAAGATTTTGATAAACTCATTGTATAACATGAAAATCCTCAATATAGTCATGTGCCACATAATGACATTTGGTCAATTTTGGACTGCATATACCACAGTGGTCCCATAAGATTACAAGGGAGCTGAAAAATTCCTACCATTACTCAGGTATTTGTGGTGATGTTGGTGTAAACAAACCTTCAGGTCCTTCAGGAAGTATTCCAGAGGAAGGCCTTGTTAGCATAGGAGATGGCAGCTCCATGCGTGTCGTTGCCCCTGCAGACCTTCCAGTGGGACAAGCTGTGGAGGTGGAAGACAGGGATATTGATGATCCTGACCCTGTGTGGGCCTACGCTAAGGCGTGTGTGTGTGTCTTAGTTTTTAACAAAAAAGTTTAAAAAGTAAAAAAATTTCAAATACAGAAAAAACTTATAAAATAAGGATATAAATAAAGAAAACATTTTTGTACAGCTGTACAATGTGTTTGTGTTTTAAGCTGAGTCAAGTCAAAAAGTTAAAAACATTAAAAAGTTTATAAAATAAAAACGTTACAGTAAGCGAAGATTAATTACTATTGAAGAAAGGAAAATACCTTTTTATAAATTTACTGTAACCTAAGTTGCATAGTGTTGAGAAAGTCTACAGTAGTGTACGGTGACGTCCAGGCCTCCACATTCACTCCCCAACACTCACTGACTCACCAGAGCAACTTACAGTCCTGCAACCTCCATTTCTGGTAAGTGCCCTCTATAGGTGTGCCATTTTTTATATTTTATACTGTTTTTGTACTGTATCCTTTCTATGTTTAAATATGTTTAGGTACACAAATACTTACCATTGTGTTACAATTGCCTACGGTATGCAGTACAGTAACATGCTGTACAGGTTTGTGGCCTAGCAGTGATAGGCTCTACTATACACCCTAAGAGTGCAGTACGCTATACCAACTAGGTTTGTGTAAATACACACTGTGATGTTCACACAACAACAAAACCACCGATGATGCATTTCTCAGAACGTATCCCTGTCATTAAACGACACATGACTGTATTTAAAATCATTTTTTTTGATAAAGTAAAATCTATACAGATAAATGGAGCTAATTTTGTTCAAGCATTTGATTTAATGGGGTATTATCATATTCTGCAAAAATTGAAACCTGAACAATGTCTTAAACTATTGCTGATCTTTCTGACTGTAACAGAGGTCGCAACTACAGTTCGTGTGACTATACCAAAAAAGACAAGATTTTCGTTCATGCATTCATGTAACAATGATTTTTGGCACCTACTGTGTGCCAGCCACTGTATAGTAATGAGTAAAACAGACATGATTACAAGTCTCATGGAGCTTATTGTGTAATACTTGTTCCGTAAAGGACCAGACAGACAAATAATTAAAAACTGATTAAGGAGTTATAAAAAATGATATGATGCAACACGGCCTGTGTAGCTAAGACTGTGAGGAGATGGCATTTAAGCTGGGATCTGAAGAATGAGCAACCAGAGAATATTTCAGGGAAAAGGACAGCACATTCTGAGACCCCGAACAGGAGTAAAGTTTAGAAGAGTGTTGGTGTGACAAGATGGTGAAATGAGATAGCAGACAGGGGCAGGGCCATTTCATACAGAGTATTGCAGGCCACGTTAAGGAGTCTGGGATTTATTGTCAATGTAACGGGATGCCATTGAAGGTTTTGGAAAGTGTTAACATCCAAATTTCATTTTAAATATGTCACCCTGGCTGTTGTCCTCAAAAAAGTTTTTAGTATGTCAAAAGTGGAAACAAACAAGCTGGAGGCTAAAAGCAGAAGGAACTAGCATGTGAATTGATTTATATTCTAAATGCATTTTGAAGAATTTGCTATTATGAGGGATTTGGGTGTGTATCTAGGTTTTCTTGTCTACTCCGTGTTTA
The DNA here is from genome assembly GCF_057802395.1 of Ceratotherium simum simum. Taxonomy (NCBI): domain Eukaryota; kingdom Metazoa; phylum Chordata; class Mammalia; order Perissodactyla; family Rhinocerotidae; genus Ceratotherium; species Ceratotherium simum. Next base: position 46,419,221 of record NC_141919.1, on the reverse strand, counting down.
TCTCTCTCTCTCCTATTATATGTAGTGTTGTGCTATTGTCACTTAGCATAATTAATGACTAACCTCCTATGGCATTAAATAATTTTCTACAGCATCGTTTTTTAGACAAAATATTTCACTGTTGAGACACTTACGTTTACGTAAACAGCCCCCTTATTTTTGAATTCTGGAGTTATTTTCAACGCTCTACTAATAATAAATAACTTTTCAATAATTTTCTACTCACAAAACCTTAATGCATATTCTTAATGATTTCCTGAGGATATATTATCGGTATAAAATCATCACTTTATCAGAGACAAACATCCATCATTTCTGTGGCAAAAACCACAGAACAGTAAAGACGTGTGGAGAGCAGGCTGTCCACACAGCTTGGTTCACTCATTAATATGTGATGTATTGCCACACTTCAAGGGTGCCCCCCACTTTCCTCTCCCTCCACCCCCAACAGAAGATAATTCAAATTCAGCAGTCTAACAGACTATTACATGCCAGGGACTTTCAGAGTTATAAGCAAATAGTTAGAACTGCAAATATTAAGTCCACAATTAGGTGCTAAGGTGCGCTTTCTCTAATCTCCTTATTCTAAACAAGCTCATGGTTTGGGAAAACGATTACCAAACACCAGCCCCTTCATTGCTGCAGCGGACTGAATGTTTGTGTCCCCCCAAAATTCATATGTTGAAACTCTTATCCCAGTGTGATCGTCTTTGGAGGTGTGGTCTTTGGAGAGGTAATTAGGTCGTGAGGGTGGAGCCCTCCTGAATGTAATTAGTGCCTTCATAAGAAGAGGCCAGAAGAGCTAAGATAGCCCTCTATAAACCGGGAAGAAGACACTCACTAAGAACCTGACCGTGCTGGCTGCCTGATCTCGGACTTCCAGCTTCCAGAATGGTGAGAAAGAAGTGTTTGTTGTTTAAGCCACCCGCCACCCAGTCTGTGGTCAATTATTATAGAAGCCCGAACTGATGAAGACAACTGCCCTCTTCAGCAGGTTTTCAAGCCTAGCGAGCACCTGGCGAGGGAAACTATTTTGAAACATCTCTATCTATATATATGTGTGTTTAAATAAACACACACACACACATATATATTTTATATATATAAAGTGTTTCAGCTTATCAGTAGTTTTATGAGTTTCCACCGGCCTCAATGGCTAGATCAAAATAAATAAGAGTAAGCTAGACAGTCTGCGGACCTTGGAAATAAGATAAAAAACCAGAAACTCTCTCCACCCGCAAAAAATATAGTTTTCAAAGTCTTATTACTTTTAATTTTGATAGCTGGAAGTCTAGAATAGGAAACCTTGGGGTGGAAAGCTTATGGATTCTGTTCCCCTCACTTGTCAAAAATATTTCATGAAAAAAAGACAAGCTGTGCCTTGCTTATGTACCACTCTGATTCAGTGCTAATATACGTCTTGGAGGAGGCAGTTTTGTGATTCACTTTATTAGGAAACACTTTCCCTATTGGAATTGAATAATTATTATTAAATTAATACTGATTAAATTACAATATTAATACTTACAATTTTTAAAGCCTCTTTTCAAAACACCAGTCATTTTGATCATCATCACGATCAACATTAGTGGCAGAATTCTGACTTCAAATGAATCTTATAATCAAGTATCAATTTATAACACAGACGTAAGCTCAGCCTCTGCATAAAGCGAAATAGGAAGGGGCCATCCCAGCTCCCCCTGCATAGCAACTGCCATCTCAAACCCACCCACATCCCAGCCCCCAGTCCTCAATTTTAGTCCCTGAAGCAACCTGTTGAACCATTCAGCGTAGTGGAGCACAGATGGAAAACCACTGTGGCAATCTGTGCAGGCCAGATGACACTAATAGACTCCTTTCCATTTCCCTTCTCCACATGAGGAAAATCAAGCCCAGAGAGAGCAATAATTTGTCCATTGCCACAGAGCTACTGGGAGGGAAGATAAGGGGAAGAGGGGTTTATGCCTAGTAGAGTTCTCTTTTTACTGTGTTTCAATTACATTTAAAAGTAACTATGTATATGCATTTTATGGGGAGAAAAGCAAGTAGCATAGAAGATGAATAAATACATAGCTGTGAAAACTTGGGCAGGTCACGTTTCCAACCATAAAATGAAGGCTTAAATTATAGATAAACCACAACATATCTAAAATTAGATCATTCTTTATTTATCATTTTAAGAAAAAGACAAAAATGAATTAAAAGTTTATTATGAAAGTTATATTTTTAATGAAAATTTGAATTTTCTAATGTATACTTTTTATGTTATTTTCTCTTTTTTGCCTTAAAATTTTTTTTATGTAAATGCTTAAACAGCCAAGGAGCTGATTTCTTAATTTCCTTTTCAGATTGTTCATTATTAGTAAATAGAAATGGAACTGACTTTTGTGTGTTGACTTTGTATCCTGTTACTTTGCTGAATTCACATATTAGTTCTAACCATTTTTATTTTCATGGAATTTTCAGGATTTTCTACATATAAGACCATATAGTCTGTGAACAGAGATAATTTTACTTCTTCTTTCCAATTTGGATCTTTTTTTTTTTGGTTCTTTTTCTTGTCTAATTGCTCTGGCTAGGACTTCAGTACTATGTTGAATAGAAGTGGCAAAAGTGGGTATCCTTGCCTTGTTCTTGATGTGAGAGGAAAAGCTTTAAGTCTGTCACTGTTGAGTATGGTGTTTGCTGCAGGTTTTTCACATACAGCCTTTATTATGTTGAGGTAGTTCTCCTATTCCAACTGTGTTGAGTGTTTTTGTCATGAAAGGGTATTGAATTTGTCAAATGCTTTTTATGCATTAATTGAGATGATCATGCATTATTTTCCTTCATTCTGTCAATAGAGTTTATTACATTGATGGAATTTCATGTGTTGAACCACCCTTGAATTCCAGGAATAAATCCCACCTGATCATGGTGTATACTCCTTTTAATATGCTGCTGAATTCAGTTTTCTTGAGGAATTTACATCGATTTTTATAACAGATATTAGTATATAGTTTTCTTTTCTTGTAGTGTCTTTTTCTGGCTCTGGTGTCAGGGCAACACTGAACTCATAGAATGTGTTAGGAAGTGTTCCCTTCTAAGATTGGTGTTAGTTATTCTTTAAATGTTTGGCAAAATTCACCAGTAAAGCCATCAAGTCTGTGGCCTTTCTTTCTTGGGAGATTTCTGATTACTGATTAAGTAAACAGTTTCATCTACAATAGCATCAAAAATAATAAAATACTTAAGAATCAACTTAACCAAGGAGGAAAAAGACTTGTACAATGAAAACAACAAAGAAATATTGAAATAAATTAAAGATGTAAATAAATGTAAAGAAATCCCATTTTCATGGATTGGAAGAATTAAAATTGTGAAAATGTCAGTACTACCCAAAGTGATCAACAGATTCAGTGCAATCCCTATGAAAATTCCAATGGCATTTTTTGCAGAAATTTTAAAAATCCATCCTAAAATTCATATAGCATCTCGAGGGACTTCAAATAGCCAAAACAGTCTTGAAAAAGAAGAACAAAGTTGGAAGATTCATATTTCCTGATTTCATATTTACTACAAACTATGGTAATCAAAACAATACAGCACTGGAATACCAATACCAATGGAATAGAATAGAGACTCCAGAAATAACTCCATATATATATATATATATATATATATATATATATATATATATATGTCAAGTGATTTTTTGACAAGGATGCTAAGGCCATTCAATAGGGAAAAGACTGTCCTTTCAACAAATGGTGCTGGGAAAACTGGATATCCACACACAAAAGAATGAAACTGGACCCTTACCTAACACCATATACAAAAATTAACTCAGAATGGATCAAGAACCTAAATGTAAGATGAAAACGATAAAACTCTTAGAAGAAAATTTATGACAAAAGCTTTACAACATTGGATTTGGCAATGATTTCTTGGATATCACACCAAAGGCACAGGTAATATAAGAAAAAATAGACAAATTGGACTTCATGAGAATTTAAAAATTTTGTGAATCAAAAGCTATTATCAATAGAATAAAAGGCAGCCCACAGAATAGGAGAAAATATTTGCAAATAATATCATACATATATGATAAGGGAATTCTATCCAGAATATATAGAGTACTCCTAAAACTCAACAACAACAACAACAAAAACAACTCAATTCAAAAGTGAGCAAAGAACTTGATAGGCATTTCTACAAAGAAGATATACAAATGGCCAAAAAGCACAAGAAAAGATGCTCAACATCACTAATCACTAGGGAAATGAGAATCAAAACCATAGTGAGACACCACCTCACACCAATTAGGATGGCTACTATCAAAGAAACAAAATAACAAGTGTTGGTGAGGGTGTGGAGACATTGGAACCCTTGTACACTGTTGTTGGCAATGTAAAATGGTACAGCTGCTGTGGAAAATATGACAGTTTCTTAAATAGTTAAAAATAGATTTACCATATAATCCAGCAATTCCACTTCTAAATATATACCCAAAAGTATTGAAAGTAGGGTCTTGAAGAGATATTTGTACACTCACGTTCATAGCATTATTCACAACAGCTAAAACATGGAAGAAACTCAAGTATCCATGAATAGATAAGCAAAATGTTGTATATACATATAGTGGAATATTATTCAGCTTTAAAAAGGAAGAAAAATCTGACATATGCTGCAACATGGATGAACCTTGAGGACATTATGCTAAGTAAAATAAGCCAGTCACAGAAAGACAAATACTGTATGATTCCATCTCTATGAAGTACTTAGAGTAGTCAAAATCAGAGACAGAAAATAGAATGGTGGTTGCCAGGGCTGGGGGGTGGGGACAATGAGGAGTTATGTTTAATGGGTATAGAGTTTCACTTTTGCAAAATGAAAGAAATTCTGGAGATGGATGATGGGGATGCTTGCACAACAAGATGAATGTACTTGATACCACTTTACTATATACTTGAAAATGGTATTGTGTACTTCAAAAATTTGCTAAGAGGGTAGATCCTATGTTAAATCTTCTTGCCACACTCACATAATAATAATAAAGGGAGAAGGAGGAAACTTTGGGCAGTGACAGATATGTTTATGGTCTTGGTGGTGGTGATGGTTTCACAGGAATGTACTTAACCCCAAACTCATTGAGTTGTTGTATACATTTAATATGTAGAGCTTTTTACATTTCAATAAAGTGGTTTAAAAAATGATCAAGATGGTCGATTTTATGTTATGTGTATTTTAGCACAATAAAAAATTGGAAAAAAAAATACCAATGAGATAATTCTTTTGCCCCTCTGGACCCTTGATAGGTTTTGATATAAAGCCTGAAGAAGCAGCATGTAGTTCATTAAACATCATTTTTCTCAGGAGTGTCTAGTCTTTAAATAACTAATCTCAGCATGATTCTATATACCCCAGTTATAAAATTCATACATTTGTTTTTCTAGAATGTTCTCCCCTAACACCTGACTTATAATGATGTGTTGTCAAATTTAAAGCAAAAAAGAAAATTCCCAGAGATGAGCAGCTTGCATTGAGAATATGTTTTTGCAGCAAGCAGCCTTCAGAGGTATGTGTCTGTGAACTCTTAGCAACTTCTTGAATCTCAGCCAGTTTTGGTTGTCATACATGTTGACACCGAGGGGAAAGCCATTTGTAAGAGAATCAGACCTTCTCTCATCAATTAATTACCGTGGAGCTGTGCACATTTCCCTCGTTTGCAAAAGTATTCAATGAAAAATGCTGAAACTGTTGCCCAACAATTGACTTTTCAAGTTCCTATCAGAAGAAAAATGATTGGAAGTTCAAGATATCAGAGAAAATTGTCAAGAGTTGTTGTTGCAATAAAAAGCAAGCAAAGTATACACCATGCATCTTCCATATTGTGTTGGCTGTTCAAAATTTTTCAAATACAGGTGCTAATCAAGAACACACTTTCTCTTACTATATTTTGTTGGTCTTCATCTTGGAAATAATGAGCCACTGGCAGTCACGAAGCAGCAGCCTCATGTTCTCATTAATGCCAGCGCTTAAGTCATAGGAAACCTCATGGGACTCTTAGCTCTGGCACTCACTTTTGTTTTGTTTTATTGTATGCTTGTTTTTCAGTTGAGCAAAAAATCTAAATAGCCTTTCAGCTGGTTTGGGGAGCATTCTTATCTTTACACACAGTCCTGTTAATGACACTGAGCATTTTTATTTTAATACGGGAAGTGTCTTGTTATTTTTTAGCAGAAAACTCCCATAAAACAAACAACAGTTCAACTCTGACTGGTTCACGGGACTCCCAGCTTGCCTGGTTCGTAATTTAATTATATACATGTTATAAAGTAAAATAGAGAATAAATTTTTAACAAGGCTGAATCAAATTTTAACCCCTTTTCTGTTCTGTATTCTTTCTTCCTTCCTTCTTTCCTTCCTCCCTCCTTCTCTCCTTCCTGCTGCTGCTCCTGCACCGCCTCCTCCTCCTCCTCTTGCTCGTCTTCCTTCCCTCTCTCTTTCTTAATAGCGAAATGCATGATTTTCATCTTCCTAGGCCTCAGCTTCGTCATCAGTGGACTGAAATTAAGGGGCCAGAGGAAGTCTGACCTGCCTCCCGCTCTGGCATGCAGTGACTGTGATTCTAGTGGCCGGTTCAGGACAAGGGTAGCAGCTGTACCAGCAAGCCCTACTGTTCATGTGTCCTGGGCACCCTGACTGTGTGGTCTTCTGTGCTCTGTTTCCCTTTACAATGTCTTTGAAAGACAACACACACACTTTCTTGCACATTTGTTGAGTCAGCTTTGAAAAAAGAAATCTGAATTTTAAGCCTTCTTAAAATCTGAATTCTATACGTCAGAATCTCAACTGGGGAATATATTTAACCATTTAACACTATTCCAGAATGTCACGTCAGATTCAATAAAAGTGACTCACAAACACCACTATCAACAGCAAAGTTCAATATGAATTGTAAAATGGTATACATGTGCATGCTATCATAAGAAATGAGTGGGATGGGTCTGATTTCTTTTTTCAGAAAGGAAAGTTGAGCTTGGTATTAAATTATGTTGGCTTGCCTTTCTGAAAAATGAGATGGCTAAACTCTATGTAAAAGTGTCATTTGAGTGAGAACTTGACGAGCAAATGATTTCATAGCAGAAGCACCGGAAATAATTCCCATCAGCAGCTGGACACACAACATGAACTTTTTCCACTTGTTCTCAGAGAGTCTTAATTTGCGCACATGAGCCATGTTTCTGGAAAAATGCCTACATGATAATAATTTTGTTGACAGATGCCCAGTGGGAGTTAAGGTGATAGAGGAAGGGGCTGATTATCGGAAACCTGTCCTGTGTTCCTCATGTCATTCAGTAACATGGTGAAGATGACATCAAAGAAGATGAAATTCATTTCTAGTAATGTTTACAGAATCTTTTGGAGGAAATGTTAGAAATTTAGACACGGCCCATGGGGCAAATGTTCTAAATTCTTTATCCTTTATGAACTTCAAAGCTGTTCTCCTTTGTCGTGCACAAGGGCTTTGGACTGTGGAACAAAAGAACATCTTATTTGAGTGACTTTGAAAAAGTGGGGAAACATCCCTGAGTCTGACTTTTCTCATCCTTAAATAAAAAAATAATCCCCTGGGGCTGGCCCCGTGGCTTAGAGGTTAAGTGGGTTAAGTGCGCGCGCTCTGCTACTGGTGGCCCGGGTTCTGATCCCAGACACGCACTGACGCACCGCATCTTCGTCCATGCTGAGGTGGCATCCCACATACAGCAACTAGAAGGATGTGCAACTGTGACATACAACTACCTACTGGGGCTTTGGGCAGAAAAAGGGAAAAAAAGGAGGAGGATTGGCAATAGATGTTAGCTCAGGGCCAGTCTTCCTCAGCAAAAAGAGGAGGATTGGCATGGATGTTAGCTCAGGGCTGATCTTCCTCACACACACACAAACACACACACACACACACACACACACACACACACACACACAAAAATAAATAAATAAATAAAAGAATAATCCCCTGAAGGCTTTTCCAAATCTACCAGTCCATGTTCCAACCAATGATAATGATAATATTCAAGATTTTTTGAGTATTTCTTATTTGCCATATGCTGTACTAAGTGCTCTATAAAGATATCTCAAGTAAGCAACCATATAGAGGTGCATATTTATAATATTTTTTATAATATTACATATGAAGTGACTAAACATTGAGGAGGATAAATGGTGTATCCAAGGTCATCCCATGAGTTACTGACCAGATTTGAAGCCAGACTGTCCGCTGTCCAAGACAAGGGCTGGTCTTACCCAACAGTCACTCAGCACCGCCTCGCTTTATAGACCACAGGGCTGTTGAAAGATTGTAAGCAAGGCAGTGAGATAATCAGATTGCTCTCCTTTTCTATCTTTCTCCCTCTCCCTCTCTCCCTCTGTGTCTTCCATGACTCTATCATGATTTATTTCACCCAGTCAAGGACTGGGCTGCCTGTACACTATTTGCAATGCATGTTTGTGCTGTTAGGATGCCTTGGCCAGTGAAGAAGCCTTTATTAGAGTGAACTTTGTGGTCTGCTTGCTTCCACAGGGGTTTATGAGTGAAACTCAGACACACACTTATTTGGAAAATTACAGTGTTTCAGTAAAGAGCAATGTAAGGAAAAGGCTAACAGTCAATTATAATGAAATTGAGCATCCTCTTAAAATAGAGCCATTCTCCGCTTCCTCTCTCCCAGCTTGTGCTTCCTCTAGCACATGTCATTTCACACTTTCACACTCGTTTTGCTATCTGCTGCAAATTAGCAGAAACCCTTAAGAAAATTTGCAAGTGTTGGCACCAAATCCAACTTTTATTTCTCAAGTTGTTTGCTGTGCTGTGGCCTAAGAAACCTCTCCTCTGTGATGAGCAGCATCTCAGCACAGGGAACTAGGTGAACCGTGAAACCTGCATCCTTGCCTTTAATTCCGGGTAGTTGTTTGCCCCCAAATAGAGTCATTCATGAAGGAGTAATAATGACCTGTGAATAGCATCCTTATGCACGGGTGCTTAGCCCTTTCTGCCCCGACTTGCTGAGTTATCAAGCAGTTGATTATTCTATATCATAAGTGATTTGTTCTATAACCTCACTTGAGCTCTGGCTCCATCTTACTTTTCTGTCATTTTTTTCCTCTTTACCTCATTTTTTTCTCCTTGTTTCTCTCTCCTCTCTTTCCTTTTTCCTTCCCTTCTTCTGTCCTTGCTTTTTCCCTTCTTTCTTTCCTATTTATCTTTTCTTGATAGTATATACATCATTAGAAACCATCATAAATTCCTTTTAGAATAAAAATATGTATATACATATACATACACATATACACATATCCCTAGAAACAAAAATGAGTAAGTATCATATCCTCTTACTTATAATACTTAGGCCCTGCAACTGGAGATTAATTGAGTACCCTGCACCCAGTATAGAGATGAAGAGACTAATTGAGATTGTTGCTGGTGATTATCCTGATTGCTTGGACTGTAGAACCATCATGAATACTACAAGCCAAGTTTTAGTAAAACAGTGTAGTTGGAAATTCATTATTTAACAGAGTTCTGGCCAGTCTGGTATCTTTCACCTGGACTGATGTTGGTGGGAAGAAAGGATTAAAATAGCTCCTTTGCAATGCCTTTTTATCTGAAAAAGCATGTTTATCCTGGGTCCATTCTTTAAGTTCTATGTTTAATTTGGACCTTAAAGAAGAAATAGAAAATAACAAGACAATTTGCTTGGGAAATGCTGCAGGTAGCCTCATGTTTGTTGATAAATATCAAGATAAATCTTCTAAATTATATAATAGTAAGAATCTGGATAAAGATAGAGTAGGGAGAGTTGTTTGCTTTTTTAATTGATTTGACATTATGGCTTTATTGTTCAAAGGTGAGAAAATAGAGAATGCATACAGAGAATAACAAGCTAATCGACCTGGCTAGAAATGGCTGTAGATTAAGTACATTTGGCAATCATGGGAGGCAAAGTTGGCCAAGTAGGTAGTACTCGCATACCAGAAATCTTGAATGTAAATCAGAACCAATGGGCAATGGTACACCATTGAAATTTTGAAAACAAATAAAAAAGATAAAAAGAATTTTAATGCATTGCTACTGCCGAAGGAACTAGAGCCGTGGAAAATAGTTAGAAAGCTGTTGGCCTAATTAGGAATTAAAGTACCATGATGCTTTGCCACTAGCAGTCATTTAATAAATGCTTTGTGGCTGAATGAATCAAGGAATGGGCTAACATTTTATTTACACGTGGTTGGTGAAACAAAAAATGAAAAGAAGGAAGAAAGAGAGATCATATAACAAAATGAGGGAAACTTAAATATTGATAGGGATGTTGGAAGTGAGGAGAAGGTGTCTAAAATATCCTGAAGCCAATTGCTGAAAACCTGGTAGAAAGAGAAGTGTCTTGTATTCTAAAAACAATTGTCTCTAAAACTGTTTTCAATGGATAGTTAAAACAAGCACAACAATGCAGTAATTCTTTTATTTTCACCCTTTTGTCTCTTAAATGTGTAAGTGTGTGTGTTTGTATTTCTGCTATGTGGTGAATGCTGCAAAGCTGGTAAAGACAGAGAGAACTCTAACAGATTTTCAATTCTTAAGAGGAAAACTTGTCAGATGAAGGAGCTGGTGAGCTTGGTACTAGAAATAATGAATTAAACTGAGTCAAAGGTGACAGTGAGACCTGCAGGTGGAAGTGATGGGCCTGAACTCCCCTGAGGAAACAAGAGTGGAGACACAGCCTTGGAGTTAACTACATGGAAGTTTCAGGAGGATCGCTCGTTTTGAAGGACCTAATTCTATTTCAATTCAGAGGACACACATTAATATAATGATGTTGAATATAATGTGGTGTTTTTAAAGCCCAAGGGAAAATGAAAAATAAAATAGCTTAAATTAAATATGCAAGTTACTTTGATACACATTCATGTTCTTAGGTTTTAAGCTCGCAGAATATACAAAAAACATCAGGGAACCTAATTGAGAGCTTCTGCATGAGTTTCCTAGGCAGGGATTTGTTTTGAAGTAGTATCTTTCTATACCTCCTAAATAGAAAGGCACATTCCTCCTCGTTGACTTAGATCTCTTTTAATCTAATCGAGAATTAAATCTCCTCTGACCTGCTCCATATGAAATTCCTCAGTTCAAAGGTTCATTTGCCAAGTTGAAAGGTGTAGTCCTCTGGGAATTTTGCACTGAAATAAGGGGCAGCTCAGCTTCTTCTTTTTAGCAGTTGTGTGCTTCCATACATTTCAACAGCTATTACTTTCTACTCCAGAGGTCACTGCAAGTCACTTATGGATGAAATGACCCAGCCTTGCCATATTTACAGTGGCAAAATGTCATTACACAAAGTGAGATTGCAATGAAGAGTTGTTTGTCAAATTTTAGCCTGAATGCAGGCACTCACATGATGCAAATGTCCCTGGAGTATTTCAGAGGAATCGGGTCTTTTGCAATTGCACATCCCGAGATGGCCACATTTAGCCTCTCAACAGCCAAGTTTGAAAGAGCTCAACAGGGTAGTGGTAATTGGTTCTCAAACTTATAATGTGTTCTTTTAAATATAGTTACATTCATTTTACCATGCCAGACAAATGTAAAATAATCCATTACAGGAATTTGTTCCTAACATTTAGAATATCCTTTTCAGTAACACAGTTTAGAGGAAAAAATGTCTATGAGATGTCCAGTTTTGAAATATTTGAAATAGAGTACCAGTTAGGCTTCATAATTTTTTTTTTAAAAAGGAAAAAAAGAAAATTAAGTTAAATAGGTGAGCCGATTCGTTTCCTTTAAATTCGTACCACAAATTGTTTGGAGAATATATTTATTCCTTTGTGATACAAAAGAACAACATGTTGTTTCCTTGATACAAAAAATATTGGTAGGGCGAATAATCAAGCAATGAAGGAAAGTTTAGTTATTATTGTGGGATGAAAGAAAAAAGAAAGATACCATGGAAAAAAGTAAACTGAGTAATATGAGTACTTTTTTTTTAGAAATATGTTTGGCAAAAATTACAGATGTTTATCAGCAAAAAAAGTTATTCCTACATGAGTGTTGCCCACTTTCATTTGTTCTTTAAGGAGGAAAGATTTTGGTTTGTTGGGTCAGCTTCTGGGCTTTCCCGTTTTATAAAAAGAAAAAAAAAATCTTGGTAAAGAGATAATCTTAAAGATAACTAGAGAAAGCAGAGACACTAAATGCATCTCTATTATAAAGAGCTCGAGCAAGAAAAGAGCTCATGCTCAGAAAAATATTCAATTTAATTTAAAAAGTCTTACCTTCACACTCCATGTGTGAATCACTGTGCCAAGTGCTTAGAGGGTGTAAAATTGAGTGGGACCCAGTTGCTGATCTCCAACAGGCTCACAATTTTATAAGCAGGAACCAGATCACTATTATACTAACTCTGCTACTTGCCAAAATTGATTAAGTTTCATGCGTATAGCTTTGGGAGTCCAGGAGAAGTCAAGGTCACTTTTTTTTTTTAAGGGAGGGATGGTTTTGGAATAATTCTTCAAAACAATGGCATTTTAGTTATTCTTTAAAGACAGAGTACAGCCTCATTAGGTTTAGAAGAGTTTAAATAGCATTTCAGGCAAAGACAACACCATCGTCATTACTGTATCAGTCAGAATCCTGGCAGGACAGAAGGCACTCAGATGATGTGCATCACCACTTGTAGCTAGAAGGAGCGAGAAGAGTGAGCTATCAGATCCTGCGGAGTAGCTGTAGTCTTAAGAGGGCTGCCTTACAGGAGCTGTGGCTTCTGACAGGGTAACGCAACCTGTCACTCTGCAGGGTAGCAGGAAGGGAGCACCGGGAATAAATACCTCCAGGTCCCTCTCCTCCCCCTATTCCATCTCCTGCAGGAATCTCCCTTTGGCCTGATCCAAGCAGAAGCCTGAGGGAAAAGAGCTCATTGATTAAGTCCATGAATATTGGCCTCCTGGGCCACAGAGCCAATGAGGAAAGGAAGGAGCAGATCTGGAGAGGCAAAGGGGGATTATCCAGCACAGCCATCACCATCTTTATCATCACTAAAGTTAACAAACGTCAAAGGTCTCTTAGTGGTTGGTTCCCATGTGTTATCTCATTTATTTCTTACAGTAATCCTAGATAGGGTGTTGCCTTTATTTTATACACTAAGAATGTGAGGCATTGAAAAGGCAAAAAACTTGCCCTTCATCCCACAACTGCTAAGTGGTGGAGACCAAATATGAATTTTTGCCAAAGCCGTGCTTTTTCTGCTACACAGTCTGCCTTTTTGGTGAAGGCTGGAAGCGTACAACATTTGGGAACTATCTTGCCAATATATTGCTGAAGCTTAGGGTACACCGAGAAAGAAGGGAGAATAAATGTACAGTTGGGACAGTGTTGGCTCTCATGGTACATGTAATATACCACTTTCAAGCGAGAGTGTTACCATCAGGTCTGTGCCTTATAAGACGCCCTGTATAAAGGTAATTCTGAACTAAACAGAGGTTATGGGTTGGAAGGGAGTGCTGAGGAAAGCAATGACCTAAAGGGAACTGGAAGAAGGAAGGAAGGGAGGGAGGAACACAGAGAGAAAGGAGGAGGGAACGGGGAGGGCAGGAAGAAGGAAGTTGAGAGATCTTCTGGTAAGACTGTTCATGACAAAAATTTGTGAAATCATCAATGATGATGATTTTTGTTGCACTTATCGCTTACTGTTTTTTGACTCCTTGATGAGGGCTTCAATACTCTTGAATCTCACTTTTGTTAATGTTTTATCGTCTATACTGCGTTATATTTATATACAGTATGAAGTTTTTCCTGTGACGTTTCCTTTTTTCACATACTAATTTTTTTTTCAATAAAGAGGAGGGAAAGAAAGGATCGTTATGAGGGAAAATAGAATTTGGTCTTTGTTTTATAATGCTGATATCAAGTTTTATTTTTTCTTTAGTTGTATATGCTCATAAAATGAGCATAAATGCTTATAATGCTCATAAAATGAGAAAATAGACAATGTGGGGGTCCCAGGCTGCATTATGATGTTGACTATATCCCCGTAGGTGGGGTTTTAGAATAACTTAATGTTGCCCTAGTGAGGTCTTTGGTCCCTTACATGCCAAAAAACTTCAGCCTTCCCATTCAACCCTCATCACGTTTTTTCAGTCTAAAGAATATTTTGAAATCTTAATTTGTCACTACACGCCCTTGACATACAGATTTATAAAATATCCCAGTACTATATTCTGTGTTTTCATGTATCCACATTGTATATATGATTGTTAATAATGCACATATATTTCTATATACTCGTCTTATCTGTAAGAGCAATCACCTTGATTCAATATCAGTGAAAGAAATAAAAAGAGAAAAAATGATTTCAAATGATCTCATCAGACCTTTCTTGAATATTAAAAAAGTAAAAGATGACTTTCATATTATTTTCAGTTCTGCGTAACATTCAAACCTCATTCCACTTCTCTTCTTTCATCTTTTGTTTTCATTTTCCTGCTCCAGCATAAAGTTTTAAGTTTTAGAAAGCCTACTTCATCCCTCATTAATTACTCTTTTCTCTTCACGCTTTTTCTTCCATTAGAAATAAATGATGCCGGGACCGCCGGGTGGCTTAGCGGTTACGTGCTCGTGCTCCGCTACTGGCGGCCCGGGTTCAGATCCCAGGTGCACGCCAATGCGCCGCTTCTCCAGCCATGCTGAGGCCGCGTCCCACATACAGCAACTAGGAGGATGTGCAACTATGACATACAACTATCTACTGGAGCTTTGGGGAAAAAAAAGAGGAGGATTGGCAATAGATGTTAGCTCAGAGCCAGACTTCCTCAGCAAAAAGAGGAGGATTAGCATGGATGTTAGCTCAGGGCTGATCGTCCTCACAAAAAGAAAAAAAAAAGTTTAAAAAAAAAAGAAATAAATGAGGCCTTTAATAACTATTTGTTCAAGGTTTGAGATATCAAATACTATGCATAGAATGATGTTATTAACAAAAAATTACGCATATGTTATGTTTTACAAGACACTTTTAGATCCCTTAATCATATTGTTTTTAATTCTTCAACAACCCATTGTTTAAACCAGTGGTATACTAGTTCATGTTTTACAACTGGCTTTTTTGGGTGGGAGGAGCCCTGGTTCATATTGTTTGCTAGTTTCAATGATATAAATACACCATCATGAAGCTACTGATGTAACATCACTAAAAATGGGGCTGGGAAGAGATGTTCATGATTGGCTCCCACAAGCTGGGATAAGCCAGTTCCTACACACCACTGGGACTGAAATTCAGGAAAATTCATGAGTAGGTGTAAACTCCCACAGATGATAAAAGACAGAGCTGGCACTTGGATCCAGGTCTTCTGACTCCAGATAAATTCCCTGCACAAAATAGGCTGTCATTCAAAGATATGATTGTATCTTAGGTTGGTCTTTCTGGTGCCAAAGTGTCACAATAGAGCCACTCTGTTTTAGCCGCCCCCATGGCATTCTGCAGTCCGGCTGTGTTGTATCCACATGGATGGACCTGCCACTACTACTTGCTTCCAACAAAATAAGACTGCAAAATTAAACTGACTGCTTTTGTTGGGCCATTGACCATTTGTTTCAATTTTATAAACTAAGCTTTAATCCAAGTATGATATCAGTTAAATCATTACTTATATTAATGACTCTTCAATAGATATCTTCAATATGTTCGTAATAGAGAATACTTCTAAAATGATCCCACTTCAAATGTATCTGAAATAGAATCTTTGAATTCTGGAAATAGAATGAACCTTAAGTGCCCTTAAGTCAAACTCCATAATTTAACACGATAATTAACAGAATTCCCCACTCTGCCTTCCTGGGAACTCCTCCTAATATTCCGTGCCAACTCCCATCAGAAACCTTACCTGACCATCTCAGGAAGCATTAACACTTTAGTATTTCATAGTCCACTTTGGGGTGGAAATGGTATCACATAAAGTTGAAACATGCATTTCTTTGATTACTCAGAGGCTGAATATTTATTCATGTTTTCTGGTCATTTGTATCTTTCTTCTTTAATGAATTTTACTAATCGTGTTTTTCCCTATGTTTATATTTGTAGTTGTTTTCAACAGTTATGTGATTTTTTCTTTAATTGACTGCATAATATTTCATAATGTAACTCTATAAGCCAGCCATCATTTATTTAACCAGTCCACCACTGTCAATATTTACATACTTTCCAGTTATTCACTTTCATAATTAATGGTATGTTAAAAAAATTTGTGCCCATATTTGTTATTATTTCTTTAGGATAAATTCCTAGAACTTCACTTGGGTCAAATGTTTTATGAACATCTAAGGCTTTTGCTTTATGTTGCCTAAGTTTCCAGCAGAAAGGTTGGCCAGTTTATGTGTCCATCTTCTTGGGCTCCTCATTTTTGCAGGAGAATGCATATTTAGTCACTATTTTGGGTCCAGTCTTGGAAAATTTTCTTTGGCAGAGTTTCTTCTTGAGTAGGATATCTGAATGAACTAATCCTATTGATGATGAAGAAGGTAAGAAGATGCTGCCAAGCTCTCCAAAGCTTGAGCCAATGTCTTTGAATAATATAATTCCACTTCTCTTACAAAGGCAGAACTATCTCTCTGATTGCTACTTTGAATGCTGAACCATGACTGAAAGAATTGAGGTGGAATTAGAGTCTCCCTGAATTTTGTGCCTTAGGGAATTTGAATTTAAGAGAGTATAAGTATACTTATACTTATACGTATATAAGAGAGTATACGTATACGTATATAAGAGTATAAGAGAGTTATAAGTAATACCACCATGATCTGATCATCAGAACGTTGGAAGTGACAGTCATTGAGATACTTAACTTTGTAAATCTCCTAGATACCATTTGCTTGCCATCCTTCAAAAAAGAAATTTTCTAAATGAATAAAAATATGAAGAAAACCCAGGTTGTAGAAGCAAAGAATTATGCAAAGTGCATGCCCTCTCCTTAGGCCTTCTCTCCCTATCTGATCCTCACTCACTTTCTTACCTGCTGTAACAAATGGCAAGTTTCTGTTCATCTAGCATGAATTTCTACTTCTTCTCAGCATGCTTCAAGGTTTTATAATAGTCTGTTGGCCCCAGTTGCATATTTAAAACACTCCATTTTCTGTCTGCCTTTATAGTTTAACTCTTCTCTGAATAGATTTAATCCCTCTTAACAAATTACCTTATTTTACAGTTTAGCCAAACTATACCTAAGCCAATTCGTACTCCAAATCAAATTATATAAGCAAGATTTCTGGAAAATACAACCAAAAAAAAAGAATGCTATAGGAAGATTTATTCATAACAAGATTAAGAAAAGGATTTCTGCTACACTTGTGCTAGAAAGTAAAAAGAATGGATCTGGATGTTAAAATACTGTTACTGCTTTGTAACTAATAAAATCAACCCATTTATTAAACACCTTCCAAATCCAGATACTGAGCTAGATAACTTAGTCCCTGTGTATATCATCTATCTTGCAATAAACTATAGATTAAATAGTCTGATCTCCACATAATGTGGGCCATGCAAATAATCCCCTTCTAGCTCCTGGTCAGCATTTGTGGGTGATCACAACACTGACTGATCTTTTCTGTCTCAGCCCCCAACTCAGCATTTAGGGCAGCAGCATTCCTTTAACATGCAAATTTAACTCCACCAATAATTTTCTATCCTTCTCAATTCATGACTTTCATCACTCAATTTAAATGGCATTTATTAAAGCCTATTGGAGTGAATACATGTGTGACAGTACTACATGCTATGCAGGGCTACAAAGGTCATAGAGTTTGATGAGATGACAGCTTTCATGGGAACCATAAGGCAAATACACTTGAAACAGACATAGATAATAATAATAATAGCAAGCAGTTATTGAGTGATCTGCTAGGTGTCAGACAAAATTTAAAATGGTTTACATTTTTTTTCTATTTTTCAGAATAGGCTAACAGAGCAAGTATTCTATTTCCATTTTGTAGTAAGAGAGTGGAGGGTCAGAGAAATTAAGTGATACCTTCAAGTTCACCCAGCTGACAAGTAACAGAGCCATGTGGAGCTGTAAACTTACTAGATCTTCTCACTCCTCATTGTGAAGGCCCATCCACATTATAGCACGCAAATTAAAATGTATTCCCATCTCACATTAAATATATTTTTTTCCTATAAAAACTTTTTTTTTTTTCTGTGAGGAAGATCAGCCCTGAGCTAACATCCATGCTAATCCTCCTCTTTTTGCTGAGGAAGACTGGCTCTAAGCTAACATCTATTGCCAATCCTCCTCCTTTTTTTCCCCCCAAAGCCCCAGTAGATAGTTGTATGTCATAGTTGCACATCCTTCTAGTTGCTGTATGTGGGGCGCGGCCTCAGCATGGCTGGAGAAGCGGTGTGTCAGTGCACGCCCGGGATACGAACCCGGGCCACCAGTAGTGGAGCACGCGCACTTAACCGCTAAGCCACGGGGCCAGTCCTATAAAAACTTTTAAAGATTTTTCAAGTCTATTTTTGAAATTTTTTAGTTACAGGATTCCACTCAATTTGTGATTGGCTGTAATTTCTCAGGCATTTGGGGGCATACTTGGGAATTATTGCCAAATTTATTTTCAAATATAATAATTTTTTATGAATATGAAGTTCAACAATTATATAAGTCAGCATAATACATTTTGGAGACTTTGCATTAAATGTTTACTACTTTCAATTTTTCATATTGGAGCCGATCTCTTTTTTTTTTCTTTTTGGTCTTAAAACACCTTTTGCGCTTGGCACTTTGATTTTAGTTCCTATCAGAAGACATGACCCTGGAGCTGGGACTGGGAACACAACAAGTCAATGTCTATACTTTTTATCTGTTCTGTTTCTTTGAGAAAAAGAGATTAAGGACAGCATGAGCTAGCACATGTAGTACACACAGAGCTTGTCTGCGAGTGTTGAAGCTGATCTAGGTAACGGAATGTGTTATGTTACTATGGCTTACGTTAGGTAGTGTCCTCCATATTATAGTCTTTACCACACAGATCTAAAGTTTTTATTTTTATACATCTTATCCTCCCAAGAAGATCTTGAAGGATGTGGATCCTATGCTACTTTTGCTGCCTCTTCCATAGAGTTAGTGTGAGTTACACACATTATAAGGACTCCACCATACCAAATGATAGAACTATTCTTAGAAAATTAAGTGTAGGCTTGGGAGGAAGGAGGTACTGATGAGGATACTGGAGAGACAAACATTCCCGAGAAGAACATATAAACAAAGATAATGGGTTCAGGGCATTGTTCAAAATGTAGGATCTTTTATATATTCTTATTATGATAAGGTAAAGGATAGGCTAGGTTAGGAAAATACTTGCAAAATCAGCTTGGGAGGATGGTGAATCAGTTTGGTTTTCCATCAAATATAAGTAAACCAAAGCGCTTTTCCTCTCTGATCTCACTTCCTGCTCCTCTAGTCTCCGTGTCACTGTGCTAACTCCTCCCTAGGAAGCTGGCCAACTTGCTAGTCCTTGACACCTCAGGCATATTTCCATCTCAGAGCCTCTGCACTTGCTGGTCTGTTGCCTGAAACATTGTTCTCCCAGACAGTTACGTGGATGACCCTTTAATTTAGCCAGGACTACTCAAATGTCTCTTCCTACCTAAAATAGTCAACTCCAAATACAACACATAAAATATTAAATAAAATCATAACGTATCCTTATATCCTTACCAGACTATCTAGAATACTCAACTCCCATCCATCTCTATTTCCTGACTTGGACTTATTTTGCACATTATTCATGGAACATATAACTCAGACCTTTGTCATCAGATTAAATGAGTCAATACATGCAAAGTGCTTAGAACAGCTCTTGGCACCTGGTCGTTTCTACATAAGAGTCCGTTGAATGAATAGGCACTCTACCACATTTTGCAGAGAGGAAATGGAGTCTCAGAAGTGAAGTGCGATACACCTGGTTGGATGGGATCCTCAGTTTTCTGTTATGTAACTCAAGGCTCAATGTGAATGATGGTAGTTAACTGACCCTTTTCTTCAGTCTCCTACTGTCCAATGGACATTCCAATTTTTTTTAAACATTTTTGATGCTTTTTTTCTTTTATTTTTGAAAGAGATTGGCCCTGCGCTAACATCTGTTGCCAATCTTCCTCTTTTTTTACTTTTTCTCCCCAAAGCCCCAGTACATAGTTGTGTATCATAATTGTAGAGTTGTAACTCTTCTCTGTGGGATACTGCCTCAGCATGGCTTGATGAGCTATGAGTAGGTCTGTGCCCAGGATCCAAACCAGCCAAGCCTGGGCCACCGAAACAGAACATGTGAACTTAACCATTATGCCACCGGGCCAGCCCCCTGTACATCCCAATTTTTATTTTATTTTTTAACTGAGATAGATGGATAGGAATCAAGCAAGGCATATTTCTGACTTTATCAAACAAATCTAAATATTGAAGACCAAAGGGCTAAATTTAAAGTTTAATATTAATTTTATACATGCAAAGGGGAAAAGTTTGCTGAAGTTTCTACAGCCACTAATAACCAAGCTCAATAAGTGTTTTTCAGGCTTTTCCAAAAAGGTATCCATCATGCCAAAGGAGTGAACTTGCCTTATAGAGGCTTTGGCAATAGCAAAAATGGATGAACTGCAATCATAAAACGTATCTGAGTGCTAATGTTTTATCTTAAGAAGTTGTAAAATTTTGCATTCAACTTTATGCTGTATCTACGTGGGCTTTTTTTTAATGAGAAATCAACTTTTATTGCATTGAGTTCAGTATAACTTTGAGTTGATTTTTTTATTGCAGCCTAGTTTACCATAACAATAGAGAAATTAGTATCAGAAGTGGACTGTGCCATAACATAAATCTTAAATATGTGTCATTTGTGTGTTTTATATATATATAAATAATACTCTAAGTTACTTACCACTGAATAAAATTGACATTCCAGGGCATGTGCCAGTTTTTATCTAATGACTTACTATATCTCCTGCCATACTTATGTACACCCAGGGGTTCAGGCTCCCCACTTTAAGTAGCAAGAAACTAAATTTTGTTTCACTTCTGGTATTGTAGAGATGGCTTTAATTCCATATATTTGCTTCAATACTTGAAATACTTTTGAAATATACTTTATGCAACAATATCCACCTTCTTGGCAATGAATACATGTTCTTTCTTTTAAACTTCTAATATATTGGCATTAAAAAAGAGAGAAAATGCCAATTTGAGAAAAGTAATATCAAATTAATAAAGTGACATTTTCCAAGACACCTCACATTGAATTTAATGGATGAAGTTTGTCATTAATAAAATTATTTGTATATTTGAATTTTGTTATCTTCTTTGTTTCTTATGAGCATATAATTGACCTGTTTTATTTTGTGACGATAGAGCTTACTTCAGAGGATGAAATGAAAGGGGTTTCATCTATATATTTCAAATGTGGACAGTTATTATTTGTGATCATGGGCTGCGACTGACTTGCCACAGAACCTTTATGAAGTACATGTTAATATTGTTTCCTATGTCAATGATTCTATGTGTTTTAATTTAAAAAGTCTGTTCTGTTTCCCAAGTGCCAAGATAGGTAGTTGTTTGACCTCTGATAATCTAATGAATGAGGTAGCAATGGCCTCATGCCAAATGGGAGTTAAATACAAAAAGATGGGGGGAGTTTAGTTCTTCTTCCTTATGGTGAAATTAGTACCTTCTCCACCTGTGTTCATTGTACTAAAGAAGGAAATGACAAGGGATTTAAGCTGAGAATTCTATTGTTAATTCTGCTCTTTCTTTTAGCTACATTGTACTCATTTGGAAAATGAAATGGATTATTTCCTTCACAGAGGATTTTCTTTCTTAATAAGAATCTATGTGTACAGCATTGGGTAATAAAAAAGAGCTCTAGGTACAGCTCAATACTAATAATTTTTTTCTTACTTGGTACCTCTATCTACCTCTATAAATCTTCTGAGAGATTTAGAAAACAAAAGACATTGATGGAGGAAAGACGATATTAATTAGCTCTCTTGTATCTGCCGACCTTCTTAACTAAAGAAATATCTTGTTTCAAGAAGGCTATGATTTAGGGAAGATTACATTTACTGTAGGAAGAAAGGAAGGAAGGAAGAAAATGAGGCAGAAGGGAAAAGAGGGAG
This sequence comes from Ceratotherium simum simum, assembly GCF_057802395.1. NCBI lineage: Eukaryota > Metazoa > Chordata > Mammalia > Perissodactyla > Rhinocerotidae > Ceratotherium > Ceratotherium simum. The sequence continues at coordinate 46,397,052 of NC_141919.1, read as the reverse complement.
GCAGAAGGTAGGAAAGAAGAGGCGGAAGAGGGAGAGAAAACATTGGCGGCGAGGGCAGTGGGGAAAGAAGGAGGAGGCATTCCTCACTGTGATCTGACTCTGTATCAGTGACGGAGGAAGCAGTCCCCATATGATTTGTAAGCAGACACTACGTTTCCTATTCCTGAGAGCATTCAGAATTAGAGAATACTGATAGGGAAGTCCTCAAATGGAAAAGGCCCAGCAGACTGTGGCTCATAGACGACGCAGAGCGAAACACTCCATTGGCAGGCAATTTTGCGATATATCAGATATGACTTTGATACTGATCCAGCAATTCTAAGGCTACTGGCTGGGCACCCTTTGGTGAATCAATTGGTATCTTAGTCTTGGTTCCTCCAGAGACTCTGATGCAAGGATTCTACTGTAGGGAACTTATTTGGGAGTTAATCCCAAAAATCATTGGGAGGGGAGTGGGGAGTGAGACAAGGAAAAGAAAAGGATGTAAAGTAAAGGATGTGACATCGACTAAATTAGCCCTCTTGGTAACTGGAGCTGAGTCCTGGTGGGAGACTCTGGCAGCCAGCATGGGAACTCTTTCGTCAGAGTTATCCCAACTAAGAGGCAAAGGATGTGTGTACACCAACTCCCGTTAGTCATTATTCAACGGTTGCTTGGGAGGGGGGAATAAGTGTCAATTCTCTGGCACTCTGGCCTGCTCTGCTACGCTGGGCACAGCAATCTCTAAAGAAAGCCATCGAGCAGAGAGATGGAGTTGCTAGAAGCTGGAAGTCAGGCTGATGTGTTCCACACGGTAAGGCTCCTTGTCAGCATCTGACAATTGATCTTGCCTTGCATTCCACTCTATCGCTGTTTATCTGCCTCTGTTACCAACCACCACCCCTCCCACCTTAAGGACAAATGTTTGGTCTTATTTTGTATTTCATTCTATTGTTGTTAACATGATCACCACCTCCTCTACCTTAAGGTTAAAATTTGAAGTTTTCATTGATTTGATAATCAACAAAACACCAGATCTTGAGTCAGAAGATGTAGGCTCCAATCCTGGCTATTCAGTTTCCTAGCTTAGTAACCCACTGGCAGCCTCAATTTCTTTGTCTATGAAATCGGGATAATGTACTGTAAGGACTTAATGAGAGGATAGAAAGAAAGTGTTCTACCAAATATCAGTCTTCTTGTCCTATATTCTAGAATGTGAGCTCCATGAGGGCAGTGTTTGTACTTTGTCCATTCCTGTGTCCCCAGAGCCTAGAAGCGTCTTTGCCATTTAGAAGGGGCAGTGCAGATATAAGAAATACTCGTTAATGGAAGGTAAACACTGGAGTGGATGGTCTCGAGTTACCATATTAGCACAGCTACTTGCTGGCTTCTTGATTTCAGGCAAGGTTTTAGTCTAAGAGACTTCTTCTGGAGACTCATCAGTCCAATGTCTTTCTCACAAGGTTGTCTTAAGAATTAAGATTCGTCCTAATATATTCTCCCTCAACAACATCACAGTCTCACCGTTTGGGTAAGTACTACTTACACCTAGAGTTGAAAAAAAATAATAACTTGTTAAACTACCCATTCAAATTCTAATAGTCAAATCCACATTTTCACCTTTGAATAGAGTTGCAATCATTCTATTGTATTGATATTCTGTTCTGAATTAATAGAAAATAACTCAATATAAAATTTTGTACTTGATTCCCAAATTTACATTTTTGGATCAGAACTTTGAATAATGAAAATTTATTAGATGAGACATATCTGTGGCTACTTTTGAAATATTCTCAAATTAATACGTCAGGCACCTCATTTAATACCATGCATATGATGGGAGTTTAAGGATAATTATGACAGTAATTGTAAAAACCCTATTCATTGAGCTCCTACTAGGTGGCAGTCCCTATCTGGGCATTTTACAAACATTAAGTCATTTCACATCAATCATACAAGGTAACTGTGATTTTTCTTATTTCAGAGATGAGCAAATTGAGGCATGAAGATGTTAATTAACTTAGCTGGGGTCACAGTTCTTGCCCATAGTAGGACAGAGATTTAACTCTGGTTTTTCTGACATCAAGCCCTATGCTTAATCCATCACACTAGCTGTTGTTTTCTCCTCTTAAGATAACATACACCCTCACTTACAAACATTTATTTTTACATCATCCATATGAAGCTGGAACTAGTATTATCTCCACTCTATAAATGTGGAAACCACAGCTCAGGGTGGTTGCATGACTCCTCAGTGGACAACGAGTTGGTGAATAGCACAGATAGGAGCCAGGAGCCTCTGACTCCAAGGCCAGTCTTCTTTCTCTGAAATGTGTTGAATGTAGAGCACGACTTTCTCTCAAAGAGTAGCTCTCCTTCCCTCATACATATTGTCAACTGGATCTTAATTAAATGAGAAAATATCTTAATTGCCTAAAGATGATAATAGTTGAGGTGTTGTTTTATAGACACATAATAGTAGATTCAACATAAGTAGGGTCTCCTTATGAAGCATCCTTTTCTACCCTTAGAACCCAGTACAATGCAGTCCACCTGCCTGTAGTAGGTAACTAATAAATGTTGCATAAATGAATCAGCTATTTACTGGTGTATTCAAAAAATAATTATTGAGCACCTCTGTGTCAGGAAGGTGTCAGACATCAATTAAGAACATATCAGCCATAGATAAACATATGATTCCTAATTCTGGAAGTTCTCGAGTTTAGTGAGTAAGAGAGACATCAAACAAAAACACATGCACACTCACACACACACACATACAAATAAACACATAATTAAAAATGGTGAAAAGAACGATAAAGAGAAAGAACAGAGTATGACAAGAGAGAGAAATAGGGCATTTAGATGAGGAAGGCCTTTTTGAGGAAATAACTGCTACATAACAGAATAACAGATGACCCCCAGCCCCTAAGCAGGAATCCAGGCACTGGATTTTTTAATCCAAGATAATACCATCTACTTAAATGTGAGATCTAATTTCCAATGAGTTAAAACTAGGTCTACGCAAAGAAGCATGAGGGAACTTTCTGAGGAGATGAAAATATCCTGTATCTTGATCAGTGTGGTATTTATCATGTGGATTTATAATTTGTCACAGTTCATTGATTTTTACAGTTAAACTGTGTGAATTGTATTATGCATAAATTATACCAATATAAAGTTGATTTAAAAATAAAACTAGATTTCAGTTAATGAGTCAATAAGCAAGCAAATGAAAGATGAATTAGAATTATTCTGACAATTACCTGCCTCTGTGTTTTAGTGGTTTCAAAGGCCTGATAGTCACATGTTGTTGGATGAGCACCTGCATATAGATTACTTTTCCATCTGGAACAATAGTTCTTTCTGACTTGTCAAGTAGATCAGACATTTTTTAAACTAATGCTGCTAAGATAGAAGAGCAAAGAAGATAAAAGCTTTCTCGATGATGGGCTTGGATTTTTTTTCGTACTTTGGCTGCATTTGGAAGGTTTTTATAGCACAAATGAAGAATAACAAGAGCATCTTGATAACACCTTTTGTTTATAAAATTCTTAGTTCTGAAGAAATCAAATTGCTTTGCATTCATGTCTTCATTAAATCGTTTCTACCTGAGAGAAGTTAAATGTGTGTTGTCCGCATTTTACAGGGAGGAAACTATAGCACAGGAAGATTTAGGGGATGGTAAACTTATATATATATCAAGGTCTACCAGGGCCTGTGATCATAACCTCCTTTGTGAAGGTTTTTTTTTTCTTTTTTTTGTATGGTATTCAAAGGAAACATTTTTCTATTCTGTGTGCATATGATAACATTTTAATCGCAGGAGAGCAATGGAAGCTGTTCATAAATACCAAAGCTGGAAATATCGGCTATTCCGTTTCTTTATTCCATACTTGATAGATTGATACATAAAATGACTTAACTAGATAATTATTAAATTACACAAGGCTTCAGGGTAAACATTCATTATGCGTGGATGTGAATTAAGATTTCACGGTAAAACGTTCTTCCATTGTTGTTTGCCAAACAATTCAAAACCTGTTTGTCTGAAAGAAATAGTTTAATTTTGCAGTCACCTGCTGGAGTTGAACAGTGGAGAAGCTATTTGCTCACAATGTGTGGCCGCATTGTACAATGTTAAGGCAGAGGCTGTGGAAGCAGTGACCTGAGGTAGAAGACAGCCCGGGTATTTACTAGCCAGGCAATCTTGGGCCGTCATGAAGAGCTGTAAGGATTAGAGAAAGTGTATGCAAAATACTAACATATTGTCTGGCAGATAGTCGACACTCAGAAAAGCTGGTAACTATTATTAGTAAAATGGCTCATCAAGCTATAAAAAATTGGGTTTGATTCTAATAAAAATAGTAAACAGATTTCTTAGTTACAAGAGACATACCTTTTTACAGACCACAAAAATATTTTTGATGTGATTTATCAAATTAACTCAGGGCAATTTAACAATGGTCCAAATCCTGACACAGAGAGACAGGAGAGGGTGAAATGTGGAACATGGTGCCGGGGATAGATTAAGACTTAATTTCCTCCAAATTCAGAAACGTATAGTGCCCTCTGTATGTAATTCAAAATGATGTGGGGCCACTGAGTCGCGAGCGGAAAAAGAATTTTCAGACACGAGCCGCTCGTTCGTGCACCTTTATTTTGTGTTAAGCGTGGGGACAGGACCCATGGGCAGTAAAGAGCTGCATGGAAGCATCTGTGCAGGTCCATTATATATGATTTTTAGCTATTTTTATTACTCTAAAGAAATGTCAAAAGAGAAAATATTAGGTGGTCTGGTTAGTCTCAAAGATTAGGGCATGGGGGCAGATGAATGAGATGTGTCCTTGCATTCCAAGGTACAGTCTGCCTCGAGGAACATGTAGACAGGAGATTAAAGTCATTGATCACCTCCCGAGGTAAATCCCTTCACTCCCAGCCAGAGGCAATTGAGTAAATAGGGGCAGAGGAGACTGAGTGGATTTCTCATGGCAGTTGTAAAATGAGTCATAAACAAGGTTTCAACCACATCAAAAATAAAAATATTATTCAACTGCACAATAAAATCTTAGATTTCTGTTGAATATAAGATAGTTACTAGATTTTCCAATTACAGTACATTCATCACAACGAAGTTTTCTCTCTTTCTTTTTTTTTTTTTTTTGGTGAAAAAGATTGGCCCTGAGCTCACATCTGTTGCCAACCTTCCTCTTTTTGATTGAGGAAGATTGTCCCTGAGCTGATGTCTGTGCCAATCTTTCTCTATTTTGTATGTGGGACACCTCCATGGCATGGCTTGGTGAGCAGTGTGTAGGTCCACTCCCAGGATCTGAACCCTGGGCCGCCTAAGTGGAGCAGACAAATTTAACCACTATGCCATGGGGCTGACCCCTTCTTTCTTTTTATTTTTGTGGGGAGCTAAGATGCTTGGTTTCCTCTTTCTCTAGGAAGATGACTAGGGTCCCTGGGAGGTGATGCATCACTGAGTGGGGCTGCCTATAGAATCCCCTGGGAGATGGGGCAAAAGTTGGGGATGCTAATGTCTATAAGTCCCTGGTAAGTGGGTATGATGCCTCTGTGTCATGGTTGTCACGCCCAGGAATCTGGAAACCTAAAGGGCTGCACCTTTGTTTTAAGGTAAATTACCAATAGGCCATCTATACTCCAGGAAATAGCAAGAATAATTGCCTTCCTTGAATCTTGACACTGAGAAGAGAAAAATAATCCCTAAGAATTTTAGCAAGCATAAACAGGCCCTCATGTCTGATTTGCAGCCTGAATTCATTCTACTTGGGGGATCCAGACAAACCCTCAAGCCAAATGTTTAGTTTAAAGTTGCTGCAGCTTGATGAATCTTCTAAATGAGTGGCAAGAGAAAACGCAAATTATATTTGGGTGAATCCACATTGGGCTCAGGCATCAAAGAATTCCCACAGATAAAGCTTCAAGGAATATGAGCTTAGAGTCAAAAATCACAAAATACACAAGAAAATACCTTGAATAGGCATGTTACAGATGAGAATCACGTATCATCAACCTCATTGATTACTGGAGAGATACACATTAAAGTCAAGAGTGAGATATTAAGATTGGCAAAAATTAAAAGTCTTATAATATCAAGATTTGGCAAAGATGTGAAACAAACAGAACTTTTAAAAGTCTGTGGTTCAGACAGATTTGGAAAACAATTTGGCATATCGTAGAAAAGTCGAGCAGCTGCATACCCCATTGTCAACAATTCCAGTCCTAGCTATAAACCTAAGGGAAATGATCACTTATGTGTCCTAGGACTCCTGAGTGAGAAGAACATGCATGAATGTTAACAGCAGCAATGTCTACAACAGCAAAATGCTGGGAAAATCCCAAATGCCCATTGACAGTGGAATAGAGGGAGAAAATGTGGTATGTTCACATAACGTAATACTACACAGCAATAAGAGAAAGAATAAACTACAGTTGCACAAAACGGCATGAATCTATCTTAGGGACATGACACAGAGAGACAAAAACAAGTCTAGTAGGATACTGCAAAGTAGGATATTATGTTTGGGATATTAACCAAAGTGGTAAAGCTATAAAGAACAGTGAGGGCATCATAAAACACTAAATTTGGTGAATGCAATCACATTTGGTGGGGGTGGGGGGAAGGGGAGGATAGCAGCTGGTATCAGTGACAGATATGGGAAGGCCTTAAAATAAGGGGATGTTCTGTTGCTTAACCCGGGTAGTATGTACACGGTGCTCATCATATTGTAATTCTTCATCCCTAACACATTGTTTATAAACATCCTTACTGTATATCCAATACTTACTTAAAAACACAATTTATAAACTCTGTAGACTCAAAACTTGCCCGATAGCCTTCTTATTTCCATATAAAATAGAAAAGCTTCATGTTTTCTTTTATCTTTGTTGAAATCAAAATAATTTCGTTAATAATTTTTTTCACATATTCAGGCTCACGAATTATTCTAAGAAACCCCTACCTTATAAAGAGACTATCTAGAATAGTTTTCTTTTTCTTTTTTTTAATTTTCTTTTTTTTTAATTTTAGTAACATTGGTTTATAGCATTATATAAATTTCAGGTGTACATCATTATACTTCTATTTCTGCATAGATTACATCATGTTCACCACCCAAATACTAATTACAACGCATCACCACACACATGTGCTGAATTATCCCTTTCACCCTCCTCCCTCCCCCTAGAATAGTTTGTTTTTAAAATTAGAAGCTACGTATTGAAGGATGTGTGACAGAAATTCTCATATACCACACAAGGCACTGCTCTATTAATTGAGGTGACCAGCTATGATTGTTCCCAGAGACTATTAGTGTTAACTTTTTTTTAGTTGAAGACATTTTATTGGTTGAAGATATTGTCATCTCTTAATTGAAATGACATTGACCAATAAAAAGTTTTCTTCAGCTTTAGAATTATCCATTGGCTTATATATTGATCTGATCTTCCTTCATAATTATTTAAATTATATTTTTTTCAATTGCTTTGAGTGAGAAGATATGTACAGTTTTAGGGAAATATGAAGCAGAAGAAAATGAAGTAAACACACACATGTCCCTCTTTTTCAGGCAGTTAGTGTCTTTTAGTAGCAAATGAAGATGCTATCTGGACTGGCCCTGCCATGTGCACAGCAATGTCAAAAGGCACAGCCAGATTCAGCAGGATAGACTTAGGCAGTCCTTGATGTCTATGAGAACATTGTGCGTCTTTTCCCTTTAAAAGAGAGCTACAACCTATCTGACGAAATCTTTGCTAAGAGGTGATCCTCAGGCAGGCAGAGGGATAGAAGTCACCATGTGTTATATGCAAGATTTCCAATATTAAAGTTGGACTTGTAAGAAAAGACACTTCGTGTTTGTTGATATTCCTCTCAAAGGCAATTATCTGCTGTTATTATGTTTGAGTTCCCAGAAGGCCTAGCACTGTAGTATTATATTAATGATGTTCTGTAAGAAGATATGTATTGAATTATATTATTTAATTAAAAATAAAGTCCACACTGTTGCCAAGGATATGCAGTTTCCCTAATAAATCCAATCTGTCATCCCTTTTTTCTCCCTGAGTCCATTTTCTTTTGACTTCTCTGAATCTGGGGCTAAGCCGTGTTATAGCTACCCAGAAAAGTATGTTAATGAAACACATGAATATATATTTGTCTATGATCATATCCTGCTTTTTATGGAAAGAAATGCAATTCAGAGAGGATTTAGTACATTTGAGACTTCCAGGGCAAGATTATATTTTGAATATTTATCTTTTGTTCACTTCATTTCGTTCTGCTTCATAATTTTCCCTAAGCTGCACATGGCTTTTTCCCAGCCGCAACAGCTAATTCTCCTTGTATAGGAAGAGGAAAACAGCATTATGAAGCATAACAGTATTTGTGCCTTCTCTACATTTCTTAATTCAGAGTAGAGGCAGAAAGTTGAATACAGCAATCCCTCCCCAATTCCAACCCTCGATGGTGAGTTCTTCTTATAAAAAATTCACCTCTGTGTGAATTTACTTCTGTCTAACTTTTCAGCAGCTATAAGAGAGCTGACTCTAGTCTAGGTCAGCCAAGTGAATTTTAAATCACTTCAAATGAGGTTAATGACAATCTAGCGGGAACTTGGAGCTGGGAGTAGCCAATCAGGCGAAGCAAATGGCATAGGCATGGAGATTCTGAGCATTGAGTCTTTAAGAGATGGAAGGAAGGTAAGGCTTCCTTTAAAACTGGCCTTAAAAACACATTCTTGGGGTGACTGGGCACATGATGGATGGTAATTAGTCTTTGGGTGGTGAACATGATGTAACCTACACAGAAATCAAAATATAATGATGAACATCTGAAATTTATATAATGTTGTAAACCACTGTTACCTCAATAAAATATAAATTAATTAATTTGGAAAAAAGAAGAAGAATGTCAAAAAAAAAGAAAAAAAACATGTTCTTGCATGTGTTAAGTGCATGCCACTAGAGGACAACCTCTCAGAATTTGAGGATATGCCTCTCTTGTTCACACTGGTACCCTGGTGCCTAACTCAGTGCCTCACATAGTAGCCATTTAGTAAATATTAATTGAATGAAAGAAGACTGAATAGGAGGAAATAGATCACTTCAAAGCAACAAGAATCAGAGTCACATCAGATTTTTCAGCTGCAACATCGGATGCTGGAAAACAGTGGTGTGCTGCTTTTAAAGTATTAGAAGCACTTAAGACCTAGAATTTGACATCCAGCTAATTGTTACTGAAATGTGAGGACATAGTATTCTTTATCATCCAAAGCCTCTGAAACTTTGCCAAAGACCTATACTTGGAAGAGTTTGGATAAAGTATTTAAACAAGAAAATAGGTAAATGTTAGGAGATGCTGCAAGAAATACATGGTGTTTTAAAAGTTATTTTATTTTTGTTAAAAACTATTGTTTTAAAAATAGCTAAGAGCAAAGAAAAAGAGAAAACATATCTAAACTAATACAAAATCAAAAGTCTAGAATGATAATACCGTGATAATACCAAAATTAAGTCTAGAATGATAATACAGGAGATGTGTTTGAGCAGTAGAATTCAATGGAGGTGATATGTGCCAAAGTGTTTGTTTTAAAAAATAATGGAAAAAATAAAAGGAGAGGATTATCACTTTTTAAAGTATAGAAAAGAAGATCAAAGTGAAATAAATTAAAATGTAGAAGCTGACTCAAATATATCAATGACTACAACAAAATTACTAAGTGAAAAACAAGCCTAAATGATTAAATACAACACCATTACTTTTATTAAGTTAAAAACATCACACACACACACATATATACACACACACACCATACATACACACACATATATATTATATACAATATACATACACATATATATATATATAAAAGGTGTATATATATACCTTTTTATGTGAATGCTTATAGATGCAATAAAACTATGTAAATTGGAAAGGAAAGGAAATGATAAATGTGGAATTCAGAATGCTGGTTGCCTGAGGAGATGGGTTCATATGTTTGGGGTTAAGAAGAAGCATATTGTCAATTCCCTAGTTTTTGTTTTGACAGAGGGTTTGCTTATTGCATTATAAAAAATTACTAACTGTCTAAATACAGCTTTCAATTTTCTAATTACAGCTTACAATAAAAATCAGAAGTACAGTACTCTATCACTAATTTAATGTTTGTAAATTTCCACATATGTTATATTGTGTAATGTTTTATTAGAGTAAATATGAAAATATATAAAAGGGCTTTCATAGGTTTAATTCTGCCCTCAAGTCTTATGATCTTATTTTATATCTTAGCATAAGATCATAGATTTTTCTACCCCAAATTCTTTTACCACAAGAATTCTAGGCAAACCTTAACACTGCAGGTGAGGTGGAAGAAAATGCTTATACAAAACAGATGTATTTTCCAATTCAGAGCTTCCTTATATCCAAGTCCTTGTCTAATTAATTTCACACAATATTATCTGGTTAACTTGCTCCCTCTCTCTAAGCACCTCTGGGAATATATGAAATATTGTACAGATGCTCTTACAGAGAATTACATTACTAAGTGTCATTAGCATAACTCAACATCCAACATTAATTTAGTGGTTGGGGCTTGGAGGTGACAAACCCCTGTTTTCTTCCCTCACCTCCAAATTTCTGTCTATGTTAATGGCTTCATGTATTGGAGATTCTCTCTATGAACTGCCGCCTTCCTGGGTGGGCATCAGAAGCTTGACTTCCCACTCTCTGGAGTCTGCAGGCCTCCCCATTAGTCTCTACTGCTTTGAACATATTGACCTTTTTTTTTGAAACCTTCTTCTAACAAGTCCACAGGCTTTCTTTCTAAGCCTTTCCTTACCATATGATCATTCGTGGGAGTTTAAGGAAGAGAGGAGAAGGCATTCCAGGTGGAGAAAGGACTATATATAAAGACAAGAGGCAGAGCAGAAATCTAGGATCTTGTGCACAAAAGATTGGAGATTTGTAATATTTCAAATTTAGAAAGGAAAGGGTGAGTGCAGCCTGCAAGGTGGGCAGAGGCCACCCCACGAAGGGCCTCAAATGCGTGCTAGAGTGAATCACCTTCATCCTATAGGTAATGGGGCACACATGAAGGATTCTAACCAGGGGACTTGGTTCTGGATTGGGCTTGAGGAAGATCAGCACCATAGCAGAGTAGAAGACTCTGTCTCCACAGCTACCACCATTTACTGTAGGATTCCTATTCTTTTTGTCCTTTTGGTTCTAATTATCATAAATCTCCACAAATCTTGTTGGGGAAAAAGGTGTGAAAAAAGTCATGATAATATTTATTCGGTGATTCCAACGTATCAAGTGCTTTAATGGCAGCTTCTCATTTAATCCTCACAATAGTTCAATGAGGTAGATACTATTGATTACCATTTCCATTTTACAGATCAAAAAAGTGAAGCACAGTGGTCAAGTAACTGGTCAAAAACCACACAGCAAGTTGAAGAGCCATGTTGAGGCTGTCTGAAAACAGAGCAAGTATTATTAACCATATGCTTCAGTGTTTCCATTAAAATATACTACATGGCCTGTAGAACTTAATTACAATGTTCCTATGTGAGGGTTTCAGATATTACAGAGCTGCAGATTGCGTGTGAATGAGCCCCATGAGGTTCAAGGCTTTGCTCTAAATATTGCTGGCATACAACATAGGAAATATAAAGTGTATTTACTTGGTATTCAGCTAGCTCTCCTTGTGGATATTATTTTTCTCCTTAATATAAATGAACACCTATTAATGGTCCACAACGCATTGTAGGTAGTTAGCTAAACTCATTTGATACATAATTTATTGATGTGATTGTTTTACAAACACATATCTAATGAGTTATTTCATGTGAATCTTTCCATGTGAGTCATTCCATGCAAGAACATCTTTATCTGAATTCTAGACATGTGAGATGTTCTAATACTGCTTTCATATTTCGATGTCACAGGTGATAAATGCAACTAGTTGAGATAGCTTAATAATCAGAAATAGTATTAAAGAAGAAATGGAACTGATATTTATTTTATGTAAAGAAGAAATGGAACTGATATTTATTTTGTGTCTAATAAATGCCAGGCACTATCCGTATAGTATCTCACTAATTCTCAAAACAAAACTTGAGGTAGGTATAATTATCCCCATTTTATAGATAAGGAAACTGAGGCTCAGAGAAGTTAAGGAACTTGCCTAATATTTCCCTATTAATAAGTAGTAGTGCTGGGATCCAACCTGGGCACATATGAATCCAAAGACTCTGCTCTTTCTGCTATAATGTATTCACTATAATCTGCTATCTACACTAAAAGTAGTCAGACATCTGTGGATATATAAACAGAAAAAAGAAAAATTAAAGATACAAAATTTTAATGATGGCCTGAGCCTATTGACTCACAGGGCAACATTCTATTGATTTGGCCAAAAATCTTCCCAAAATTTGCAGCTCTGGGCTTCTTTGTACAACAGGGTGATTAGGTTAGAAGTACAAAATAAATGGCCATCTGAGTGATTTCCTCAATTGTCAATATGTGATCAACTTTCTCCAGGCTAAATACTTCCATCAGACACAATTGGGAGACTGTGGGCAGAGGGTGAAGATTTCCTTTTAAAGCCACAATTATAGTCTAAGAATAATGGGGGACTTTATGAATAGCTGACCTTCTTTGAAAAGATTGTTGGCTTTTTTCTTCTTGATGGTACCCATTCAGTATATTTTATATATATGCATGTAAACTCCAGCTCAAATAGAAAAGGACACATTTGAATTCCCCGCAAAAACAGTTATAATTATTTCCTAGACAGTGCCTGTAGATCTGCTACCTGCATCCATAGCCACACCCAGTTCCAAATTACATAAGATATTAACAGCCTCAAACTCACCAACCAATGGAGCCTGGAATTATTCTTGCTGCCCTTGGTACCCAAATATCCACAGACTCACATTTTTTACCTAGTTCTACCATGTTAATCAAAACTTCACTGTGGAATTTCTAGTTGTTTGTTTCGTTCTGCAGTTTCCTTCCAAACTCGATGCAACACACTTCTCCGTTGTTGCTCTTTAACCGGGGCCCTGAAAAAGTTAATGGCTTCCTCTCTGAGAGTCCAAACACCATGCCAGGGATCTTGTTCTGAATAACACCACTTTCTACCCAACAATGCTAGACTTCCTGGGTATTGACTCAAACTGGAATAGAGTTGACCATATTCCTTTGGGCACTGTAGAGAAAGCTCTTGGCCCCAAGAAAGAAATACACACTCAGGGGCAGGCCCCAGTCACACGCAATCCCTGCTCCCTATTCTTCCTAAAGAGCCTGAGTTGCTGTGGATCCAACATGTCTCATTCATGTGAAATACGCATTCATTCCTGCCTCTCTCTTTCCATTCCATCTTTATTATTTCATGCTCCTCTTATTTTAAGCCTCTACTACAGCTATTCTATCTTTCATCTCCAATCCATCTTACATATAGTTGTCAAACTGATCTTCCCAGAATTTCACTTTGTTTATACTACCCCTTTTTAAAAAGACTTTGTAGCTTCCTATTGTCTGAAATAACCTGAAAAATATTAACTATGACGTAGAATACCCTTCACAATACAGTTCTTCTGGTCTTTGCAGACATACCTCCTCTGTACTTCCTCACTCCTACCCTACATGCTTAACCAACTTGACTGGTCTTTATTCTCTGATCACTCACCTTGACTCTTCTCCCTACCTGAAGGAACCCCACCTCCTACTTATCCATCTGTTTCCATTTACCAGTTTTTCAAGGCCTTTTCCTCCATGAACCTTCCCCTTTTAAAGAATCCCGCAGTTAAAAGAAACTTTGAAGTCATGGAGTCCAAGAATTTATTTCATGATATACACCTCTCTAAAATATCATCTATTAATGGTTTCCTAGTTTATATCTATAACAGGGAAATTGGTACATAGGCTAAGGTACAGACTGTCTTATCTATATATTGCCAGTGTCTGGTACATTTTAGAAACATTGTATATACTTGAAATATATTTGCTAAATGAATGAGTAAATAAATGAATGCATGATTGTTTACCTCTTAGGGCAGAAGTCAGCAAACTTTTTCTGTAAATGGTCATATAGTAAATATATTTGTGGGCTGTACAATCTCTGTCACAACTATTCAACTCCGCTATTATCGCAGGAAAGCAGACATAAACAACATATAAAAAAGTGTGGCTGGATTTGGCAACCTGTGGTTTGTCAGCTCCTGTCTTAAGGCAACACAAGCCATCTTGAGACAGCTTTTAGTATTCTTCCTCATGTTACTTCAAATCTCACTAGCTAAAATTTTATGATACTTATTCAGATGTTCTAAAACAATGTGCGTGCTTCCTCTGATCATGTTCAATTCCTTCAGCCATTCCGTATATTATTTTGAGTTTCTTCACTAACTTAACCTTTCTTCCAGATTGTGTTCCATTTGTTTGTGGATCTCATAAAATCTGGTATCCAAAACAAAAAGTAACGCTCCATATTGACATGACAACTGACAAGTAAAGCAGGTTCATTTCCTACCTTCCTCTATATACCACAGGTGTAATAATAAAGCCTAAGATAGCATTAGTGTGAGCGGGAAGACATATCACATTTCCTGTTAATTCATAAGTCATACTTAAAGCTCTATACTCTCGTCTAAACCCTTCTCTATTAAGTAGTGTTTTGAGGGAGAGAGAGAAGGGACCACATACAGAATCTCATATTTGTCATTATGTTGTTTTCTTATTTTCTTTTAAAAGACTGAATGATACTAAGGACTATTTTAAAATTAATAAAACATCTATAATGATGCTCATCAAGTGCATAATGTTACCTTTAGTTCATCACTCAATGATTTGCCATCTTTGTCCTATCCAGTCTATCCGTTTTATTTCATCTATTCACACATGCCCTCATGCACTCATTCTAAGATATTTATTGAGTGCTTACCATGTGCCAGTTACTGTGCCAGGCATGGAGACCCAATACTGAGAAAAGAGACACATTCCTCTTACATAGTGCATACAGTCTGCTTTGACGCCCGCCCACGCAATGCGTTGTGCAATTCCTAAACGGTCAACACAAATTCCACATTTCTTGCTGTCCCATGTGATCTCTAAGATCTTCCTCACTTGTTCAAACATAATCCCGTTGTAATCTAGTTTCCCATGTGTTCCCTGACATTTAGTTCTGGCTCATATTTATGATTCCATTTGTTTTTGTCTTTCCATTGAAGTCTTGTCTTTTTGAATATTCCTTTTGGTTCCCCTTCAGGGATGCTGGCTTGGATTCACCCCACCAGCTGTCTCTGATCTGGACTACCTCAAGTTGCACTTCCTTCCTGTCCTAGCTTGCCTCTTGAGACCTAACTTTAACTCAAGTCAAGGAAGAATGTTGCC
Source organism: Ceratotherium simum simum (assembly GCF_057802395.1). Classification (NCBI taxonomy): domain Eukaryota; kingdom Metazoa; phylum Chordata; class Mammalia; order Perissodactyla; family Rhinocerotidae; genus Ceratotherium; species Ceratotherium simum. The sequence continues at coordinate 46,381,661 of NC_141919.1, read as the reverse complement.
CAGAAACAGATAACCAGTTGAAGACAGGGTATAGACTAAACCCCGGCCTCCAGATTCCTTGTCTAGTGTTTTTTTAACCACACTGTTCTGCATCCCCAGAGTGGTAGAAAAGCATGATTTCAAATTAGTTAACCTGGGCTACTTTTGCCAGCCCTGCTAATAGGACCAAACCAAACAAACAAAACAAATCTGCCTTTGCTGTCTTGCAGGTGCCCCCTCTGCACTTCTTATAAACTGCCTTCTCATCTCCAAACCATTTCCTTGGCCCCATGCTGACACCAGTTCCTTCCAAATTTACCCTACAAATTATGACATTGCCCCAGCCCCTCTCTGTTATGTAATTTAAAATTAGAGAATTTTAAATATTTTTTTTTAAATGCATCAAAATAAAATTCTTACAATATCATTTTCCACTCTGATAAGCACTAGACTGGAGAGACCTTTGTGTTACAAAGTGAACCCCACGCCTTTATATGTAAGTCTTTATGTGTTTGTTGGTCTGCTTTTTGGTATGTATCTTTGTGATGTTAAATGTAGTGAACAATGTCATTATCCATACTGACAGTGACTCAGCTACATCAGTTCTGTGTGTCACAGGCAAAAATTGACTCTCTTTCCTGAATCTAAGAAAATTACTCACTCGAACCTGGGGAGCCATTAGCTGATGCCAGATGTACTGGCATTATAAGTCAAGGTAAGCTCCTTGCAAGTAGGTCATGTACTTCCTTTATCTCCCACAACCCTGGTTATAATGATGAATGAACTGGTGTAAATCTATGTTGCTGTCATTCTGAACTTTGCAGGTTTACATGTTAATGACTTTGCTTAAGAATAACGAATGACTCCAGAATATATTAGAAGGCCCAACTGTACAGTTCTACAGTCTTATCAATCATTAGGTGAATGATGGTCTAGTAAAGGTGGTTCTGGAAGTCTGGAAGAGTCCTCAGCCTAAAGCTCACTAAGTGGAGTATACTGTACAAAACTAACTACTTCTTGGTGGAAAGTCCCATCCATTAACTTCATGCTTCATTTGAAGTGTTTCCTGGCTCCTTGCGTTGCTTTATTGACCGACATCTCCACTTGGGATAGATAATGCAGCTTCTGTGGCGAGGTTCCTATCCCAGTTACCAAAATTGAAACCTTTTGCATCCCTCTGATGTTTTGAGAATTTCTCTGAAGTCTCCCGTTTAAAATGGTGTAAATAACCTTTTGTCCACTAACTGAAGACAAGTAAAGGAAAACTAAAGCTAGTAGGCTCTTCCCTGATTTGTAACAATTGTTATCTGCCTCACTGTGGCCAGATTAGATACATTTCTTGGAATTCTCTTGTCTTGGTTTTCTGTCAGAGGAATTTTATCTAACATTTGTGTTTATTTATCAGGTTAAGCCTTTAATGCAGTACAGTGGTGGGATAATATGACTATACCAATGATGCCACATACATTTAAATAGAAGAATATTATGATTTGATCCAGAATTAAGAGTTAGGAAATGAAATAAAGGAATTGGTAATGCAGAATTTCTTCAGGAACAGCATGAAGAGGTACAATGATTTCCAGACTTGAGACTACAGAGAGATGGCGACCACTGAGTTGTACTGTTCATTGGTTGTAAAATCCTAACTGCATTCTCTCAAAATTGCATAGAATTAGGTAACTTCTGTTTTCTGATTGTCATAACTGCCTTTAATAATATTTTACTGGACCGTAAATTGTTCTGACTACATTTCATGCCTGATAAAATCCTTACATTTATGGTAGAAAATGTAAGCCTTTGTTCTGTAACTAATATTTTAAGTTTTCTGAAACAGAGAAGTCTTGAATTTTATTCCTAGAAAGTCTCATGATTAAAAGTATCATATTCTTCTTTGAAAATAGGCTAGCACGATTAGGGATTTTGGTAAAACTAACCTTGAAATTAGTGTTGAGATACATTTTATAGGAGTATATCTATATGTGTATATATATATATATATATATACACACACACACATATATATATACACACACACACACATACATATATATGTATGTACAGTAGTCCCCCCTTATCTGTGATTTCACTTTCTGCAGTTTTAATTTCCTGTAGTCAATTGTGGTCTGAAAATATTAAATGGAAAATTCCTATGATATTGTGATTTATAAGAAATATCTATCTGGTCATTCAGATGACCAAGTACATTTCTCATATATGTTGGTCTTTTTCCACAGTCCTTGGCTAACAGCTCCCAAAAACCTTTGGAATTTCTTAGGTGTTGAGAGTGATAAAACTGTCTTTTGTTATGTTAATGAGGTGACTTTTGGCCCTTACCCAAATTTGGGGGCTGGTTGCAGGTGAACCAGCTGTGTGATCAGGGGATTGGAACTTTCAGTTCTGATTTCCAGGGAGTGGAGGGGCGATTGAGATTGAACCAATTGCCAACACGCAATGACTTAGTCAATCATAACTACGCAGTGAAGCCTCCATAAAAACCCAAAAGGACAGCTGGTTAGCCCCCTTTTTCAGAGAGCTTCCACGCTGGGAAATCCACATGCCACGGTACTGGGACCCAGGCTCCGTGAGGACAGAAGTTCCTTTGTTCAGGACGTCGCGCTATGTATCTCTTCATCTGGCTATTGATTCGTATACTTTAATATCTTCTGTAATAAATTGGTAATCTAGTGAGTAAACGGGTTTTCCTGAGTTCTGTGAGCTCTTCTAGCACATTAATCGAACCTGAGGAGGCGTCATTGGAAACTCTAGTTTATAGCCAGTCAGTCAGAAGCACAGACAAAAACCTGGGCTTGTGGCTGGCATCTGAAGTGGAGGGCAGTATTGTGGGACCGAGTCCTTTACCTGCAGAATGTGGTGCTATCTCTGGGCAGATACTGTTAGAATTGAGTTGAATTCTCAGACACCCTGTTGGCATCCAAGAACTGCTTGTTGGTGTGGGGAAGCCTATACACACACACACATTGGAATTGGGTCCAGGAACATTTTGCAATTCCAGAAATAAACGATTCATAGTTTTAAACTGCACACAGTTCTTAGCAGTGTGATGAAATCTTGCACCGTCCCATTTTCTATCCCACCCAGGACATGAATCATCCCTTGGTCCAGCGGATCCTCACTGTACACACTACCTGATGGTTAGTCACTTAGTAGACCTCTCGATTATCAGATGACTGTCACAGTATCACGGTGCTTGTGTTCAAGTAACCCTTACCTTACTTAATAAGAACCCCAAAGTGCAAGAGTAGTGATGCTAGCAATTCGGATATGCCAAAGAGAAGCTGTAAAGTGGTTTCTTTAAATGAAAAAGTGAAAGTTCTTGACTTAATAAGGAAAGAAAAAACATCGTGTGCTGAGGTTGCTAAGATCTATGGTAACTTTTATTACAGCATATTGTTATAATTGTTCTATCGTTGTTAATCTCTTGTTGTGCCTAATTTATAAATTAAACTTTATCATAGGTATGTGTGTATAGGGAAAAATGTAGTACACAGTCATGCACTGCATAATGATGTTTCCATCAATGACAGACCGCATATGTGACAGTTGTCCCATAAGATTAGTACCGTATAGCCTAGGTGTGTAGTAGGCTATACCACCTAAGTTTGTATAAGTACTGTAGGAAAGGAAGAAGTTTTCCTCTATCCTTCTAGGTTCTTCTGGCTAGTCTAAGAATTAAATTGACATGAGACAGATCAACAGGAAAAAAACAAACAAAAGTTTAATAACATGTATACATGGGAGAAACCCAGGAAAACCAAGTAACTCACCAAAATGGCTGAAGCTCTCACCTTAAATATCATCCTCAGCTAAAGATAAAAGAAGATGTTAGGGGTGGGGAGAGTCAGGGACTTCAAAAAGAGGGAAGGCAATTCACAGGTAGGTGAAAAGGAGCAAACGTTTAGAAAACAAGTGTTTGGCCTCACAGAAACAGAAGAACACCAAGGAGAGCCCAACAAACAGGCTTTACTAGGTTCCTGCTTGTCTACCACCTAATTTGTGTTATGCTAAGGTGATAGCTCGCTTCCTGAGACAGGTGTTTTTATCTGAATTATTTTAGGCAGTTAAGGGGGAGGTAAAAAGAAAAACTTTGAGTCTTTTGTTTCTTAAAAATGATCAGCCTAGAATAATCCTCATGTTAAACAGACACATTTTGAGGTGGCAAATTTTGTTCCCCTTCAGTACCCTCTATGATGTTCACACAATGACAACATCACCTAACGATGCATTTCTCAGAACATATCCCATCATTAAGTCACGCATGACTGTATGTAAATTCAGTACAATCTGCAGTTTCATGCATCCACTGGGGGTCTTGGAATGTATACCCCACAGATAAGGGGGGCACTACTATATATATTTTAATAAATTGTTATAAATTAGTGTGTGTGTGTGTGTACATATCTACTACTTTATCTTAGTCTGGATTTCAAGAGGTATAAGTACATAGTTTAATGTTCCAATGGCAGTATAATTGTGGATATTGCGTAACACTGAAGAATACTTTCTGACTTACAGGCTTAAACATATCATTATTGACTGTGTTTATTGCCTAGACAAAAATATGTTGAAAATTAGAATAAACTGTTCTTTATAGGAGACAGGAAAATACAATGGATAGGACACAGTCTTATCTGTATTCAGTTCTCAGCTCCATGTATTCCGAATTTCATAATCTTGCTTTAGGTCATTTTTCCTGAGAAACAGACTCTGAGATGGAGGTTTTGTGCAGGAATTTTGTTGAGGAGTACTTGGGATCAATATCATTATAGATGTCCCAAATAGAAAAAAGGGGCCTGGCTTTGTACCCCTATATTGATCAGTCATTGGATGTGAGCTGCCTGTGGGACAAGGCATAATCTTGAGTAAGGCGGTTCCCTTTGGTGGAAGGAGGACATTTCCCAGAGATGGAGTCAGCTGTGAGCCATCAGGAGCCAACACTTCAAGGCAGCTGGAGGATGAGTGCCTTGTCCTGAAGATGATCTGGTGATGCCCTGCAGCATCTACTATATCCACCCCTTGTGACACTCGGCTCTTCTTGCTTCATGTAATAAGTTTGTTCCTTCTGGGAACAGTTTCTTCAGGATCCTAGTAGGTTGGCTTTTTTTATGAAACCTACAAGAGAAAGATTAGTGGGAACATAGCCCCTACCAGTGCAGCTTGTGTCAAGGCCACAACTGATACCTCTTGTCTCTCTATTGTCTTCTCTCTTCCACTATTCATTCTGCAGTTCCCTTATCCTCTGCCAGGACCTCTACTGATCTATGTGGCTTACCTTGTGGATGGCACAGACCATTACTGAGGGGTCTGAACCTCTCCTTACCATCCCTTCTTAGGCCGTGGCTGCTGCACTTGTCCTTTCATCATCAAAAATAGACAGGGAAATACTAAGACAGGCTCCGTGGATACCAGAAATTCTTCCCTGACAGCAGCCCTACCTCCTCCTGATAATCAATTACCCCTGCCAGGATGGTGACTCCTGTCCCTGCTGCCAGTCTTCTGGCACGGGAGCCCAAATGATTGGGTGTTTAAGACATATCTTCAAGTTTAATGAGACTCCTACTGTGTCAGCTCATGAAAGTATTCTCCTTCTGAAAACCAAAGTCTCAAGATCCACACAGCCTAAATTGGTGGCAACAGGAAGCACAAATTCCCCACTTAGGCTGCTGGGAGTGAGGCTAAGTTCAGCCTCTCCTACTTCCTCCCCTTGGTTCCTAGACCCATGTATCCTGTTTCTTGGGGATGCAGTACCAAAGCATGGTCATTGATTTAGAGTATGTACTGCATCCTTTAGATGGCACGCCTTCGTTGCAGGATATCATCTCCAAGTTGGTGCTCCAGCTGCACCTTCAAAAGGCTGTTCTCTTGGTCTGCCAGGCCCACAGCTTGTGGGTCATGCACCTGTATCAGAACAAGTGGATCCCATGATTGTGCACCTGCCGCTGAAGTCCAAAGTATTTCCACTGGTCTGAGGTGGTATTATGCAGCGTTGTGTACTAATGTACCAAACACTCTATAGGCCCTTGGATAATGATGCTGAACCAAGGCCCTGCAGACAGAGAACCAAACCCTTATTGGGAATTTGTTTCTGTTCTAGTCAAAAATGAATCACTACTCCTTCTAAGGTGGAAGAGGTCCAATGTCACCATCAGCTTTCCATCAGGTGGCTGGTCTGAGAGTTGGTCTCCTTGGGGTTTAGTGCTGAAATTGAGGTTCAGCACTGGCTCCTGTTGGCTATCAGGTTGGACAACTCATCAATCTTTCGGTGTGTGGGAAAACAGAAATCTATACTGTGTGGCCTACAGGAAACAGATGGGTTCCACTGAAAGAGTGAAGGGTAGGTTATCCTAAGGCTTAAAACAGAAGTGTAGAGGCCGGCCCAGTGGCTTAGTGGTTAAGTGCGCGCGCTCCGCTACTGGCGGCCCAGGTTCGGATCCCGGGCGCGCACCAATGCACCGCTTCTCCGGCCACGCTGAGGCTGCGTCCCACATACAGCAACTAGAAGGATGTGCAACTATGACAGACAACTATCTACTGGGGCTTTGGGGGAAAAAAAAAAAGGAGGAGGATTGGCAATAGATGTTAGCTCAGAGCCAGTCTTCCTCAGCAAAAAGAGGAGGATTAGCATGGATGTTAGCTCAGGGCTGATCTTCCTCACACACACACACACACACACACACACACACACACACACAAACAGAAGTGTAGGAGGAGAATGGAACTTCTTGGGCAGGGTATTAGAAATATAGTAAAGCTGAGAGAAGGACCAAAATCGGAACCTGGAAGTTTCCAAGCTGCATTAGATGGTAAACCAGTGGCTAGAATGTCTACTAAAGTCTACTACTAAGTCTACTAAAAACTCACTAATTTTTATTCTTTCTTCTTGCCTTTTTTAATTTCCTCTTTTGTTTGCCCTTAGTTTCTGAGTTTCTTTTTAATCTTAGTTTCTTTTTGATAAAGGCTGGCCAATTTGCCTGGTCAAAAGAACAGAGGCCAATGTGGAAAATTGGGCAAATAAGTTACCTCAGTGAGCCTCACTTTCCTCATTTATAAAATTGAAGTAAAGAATACCTGCCTTGCAGATTATTACAGGATTTAAAAACATGTCTATAAAGTACTTGTACATGGTGGGTGCTCAATCATTGCTTATTAATATGGAAAACAATCCTAAGCAATCACTGCTGTTCAGCAGGAAAGGATAGGGCTTCCATCCTTGCTTGGGGCCCTGGTGGTAGAGACTGGGCATCCTGGAAGTAAGGCAGGCTGATGAGAGGAGGTAGCAGAGCCCCACTTCCCTTCTTGCCTAGGGGCTCATCTAAGAAGATTTTTCAGTGATAGACCTGAATCTTGTTTGTTTTCTTGTTGAAAAAGTATAACTTTTGTTTTTATATTTGGGTGGCCTTGATTCTGTCTTTTTACACTTTTAAAAATTTGTTTCCTGCTTACCAAAAAAAAAAAAAAAATACAGGCTTTCTACAAACATTTCAAGTGCTGAGTGTTCATTTATCATGGGGGAAAAGTTCCTTCCTCAACCTGTTACTAAAAAATAAATACTTTAAGTATTTTGTATCTATTCCTCTAGATTTTTTCCTATGCAAAGTCAGATATCACATATACATAAAAAAATATATATTTTAACAAAAGCAAGATCATATTATGCATACTGTTGCACAACTTGCTGTTTTAACTTAACAGTGTTTCAGGGACATTTTTCCAGGATAGTGTGAATTCATGCTTTTTAATAATTTTAGTGTCCTACTATATTCTATTATACCATAAAGTATTTGGTGGACATTTGGACATTAGGTTTTCACTATTTAAAACAATGCCACAGTGAATGCTCTTATGCTTCTAGTATAAATTCTAGAAGCAGAACTGTTGGGTCAGAGGACATGAAAAATTTTAATTTTAATGAATAATGTCAATTGTCCTCCAAAAAGATGGCATCAAATTTCACTCTGAGCAGAGGTTTTATTTCATTCTCAGTGTTAATGGTATGAATTCCGTTATTTGGAGTAAGGGTCACAGCCAAGTGTCTTTCTGCCAGGAAGCAGAACACGCTGTGTAGGGACTGAGAAACACTGGTTTTGGAAAAGAGAGATTATGGTTGAATCAGTTCATCAAATGTGCACTGGTGCCAGTGAGTAAAACAGAGCTCATGAATAGATTTTCAAGTGTCACAGACTTGAGTTTTAAACCTTGACTCAATTATTTACTAGCTGTGTGATGTTAGGTAAATTACTCAATGTATCTGAGCCTTATAAAATTGGGATAATAATATCACTTACCTCATGGGGTTGGTATGTCGGTTAAATGATAAACATATGTAATTCACATATATCTGTATGTAATATACACAATGTTACATGCATGTCAGCCTGATTGTGTCAAGCCTGCCATATAGCAAATATTGAGCATTATTATTATGCTTTTCCAGAATATATATCTGAGATCTCAACAGGATGTTTTATTTCAGTGTTTTTCTCTTACTTCCTCATTCCTCAAAGAGAACAATGACTAGAAAACATTGGTTGGGTAAATACTACATTATCATAATTACAATTTCCCTGAGAAAAGTGGCTTGCAGTTTGAATATTCAGCATCATAATTACAATTTCCATAAGGAATGTAGAACAGTTGTTATAAACAGCACAATAATCACTTGGTCCATAAGGGAGAACAGATTATTGGGAGGAGGGAGAAGCAGCAAAAGCCTGTGTTCTAATCGGCATTCAAGAGTAGAAATACACAACCTGAGAATAAATTGTAATAGCCTCTTGAAATACTCTTGTATGAATTTATCAAAAAAAATGTTATCATTATGGCAAATTTCCATGGGTTAAGTGTTGCCTATATATTTTTTTCTTATATATAATTTAGTTTTATCATTTTTATTAAGCATCCCCTCTGTATCTCTACTCATTGTCATTTATAATTGCTGTGCCCCCAAGAAATTTAAAAAAGCAAACTATCACAAAATACAAAAAGCACAAACTATTTAAAAAACAATTTAGAGAGAGAAAAAGTTTTATCAGAGTATTTCTCTCTCTACAGATAAATGTGTCTCCTTTGTCAAGGGAAAATGGGTAAAAGTTTTTTAAAAAATGTTCTTTTGACTGCTGTGTTGCCTTAATTGGCTTTCACTTAAATTTCCTTTTTTTTTTTCCTTTTTTATTTTTTCAGGTGAGATGAGCAAAAAAGAATGCAGCTTTCAAGGTTGGTACTTTTCACGGTGTTTTAAAACCTCTTGTTAATATGAGACAGAGTATGAAAGAGGCAGAGCAAAATATGTCCTTAGCTTTTCACAGATAGTAATTAGAGGACATTACATTTTAATGTTCTTCACTCATGGATGGAAATGTACAACATAGATTATAACAGAATGCACTATAGCAATGAAACATAGTGTCAGATTCAATGCTTGGAAAATTTGTGAAATTGGAAATATTCAATATTTTTCCACTCTATCCACCCATCTACCCATCCACCCATCCATCCATTCATCATTCCTTCCACCATTCATATTTTTTTTCCATGAATACTTATTACATTCATACTGTGTACAAGGCCCTGTCATCTGATTTCCCTCTATTCATACTTTGTTTGCCTGACCTTCACCATATTTTCAATCCCACCCCTTTTCCATCCCTTCTTGCTATCTCTTGACAATGAACCTTCACCTATTTCACGGGTCTTCAATTTAACTTGCCATATCTGATAAATGAGCAGGATTTCCACAACATTGCTCAGCTAATATGTGTGTAGCGGTGTCTACTCCCAAATAATTGGAGCAAGGAGGAAATCATTAGTGTGACAATAAGGAAATGACTTCTCTCTGTAATAATGAACTGCGTGATGTCTTTCACTATTGTGTAATATATATTACTATAAGTAGACTACTATCGTATATATAATATAGTTACTAAGTTATAATACCCGTTACCCTACCTCAAAATTCTAGTATACAAGTCTTCTTTCCCTGTACCTTTTAAGCAATCTTAAGACTTTCTGACCAAGAACAGATGTGTTACTACTATAAACTTTAAGATGAGCAAACATTCCAGACACACATGACATGGCTCTTTGAAAGAACGGCAGTGGTGGATTGAGGTGAAACTCATGGGGGGCAGGGACTGAACATGTTCTGCTGAGCAAGGGCTCGGAAATGGAAATTAATAGTAGAGTCCTCCTTACACTAATTTAAGATGGATAAATATTGTTTTAATATGGGGGGCTGTTTTATTGTTTCATTTTAATGAATATTAGTCTACTTTCTTTAAAAAGGCTTTCTCAATTTCCTTACTATCTTTGATTTCCCCTAACACATTTTTTAAAAATACAGCTTTGAGGTCCTCAACAGAAAATTCTGCTACTAGAGGTGTTTTCAGAAACTTAGCTGTCATAATTGGGAAGGGACTCCAGTGTCTGTCTGCCAATCTAATTTAATTTAACTAATCTAACCTAAAATAGTCTAAATTATCTCAGCCATCACACTATTTAGTCATAATACTTATAGGCAGGCAGTGAGCAGTGGTTGAGACGTTGGGCTCTAGAATCAGATTGCCTGAATTTGAATCCTGTTTACCCGTGTACTATCTGTGTTTCGGGCAAGCTTATTAACATCACTAATACTTGATTCTCTCAGTTATAAAATGGGAGAAACAAGAGTACTTACCTCACAAAGTTGTTGAGGAATGCATGAGTTGTATTTACGGATCACTTTGGCATGTTGTAAGAATGTAGTACATGATAGTTGTCATCATAATTACTTTGCTATTATTGCTGTTATTGTAAAGTGTTATTACTAGGGGCAGGCAGCGTCTTCACTTGTCTGAAATAAACTCTCATGGACTTGATCTTTAATGTATTACCATAGCAGACATATTCATTGTATGGTAAGATTTTGTTCCACGTGAAAATATAGATAATCTGGAATTATCCATCAACTTGTGCCATCTTGTTGCAGCAAACTGCGTCTACATTTTTTTCTAAATATAAGGTTTTGATAAATATCACCAAGGTGAGGGAAATAAGCAATTTGAGTGACTGCTGAAGGGAGGAGGAGAGAATCAGTGGTAGCAAGGAGGGAGTTGATGGAAGGAGAGGTTTGGTGCCAACTTTTAAATCTTGCTCAGACAGAAACTAGCATCGCCTGGGGCTTTGTGTACAGAGTCCCTTCATCATGGCGATGTGAAGCCTGATAGGTGGAGGGGAGACTGCAGAGTGGTGGGAGAGAGGAAACTTGCAGCAAACGTTGCAAATCATTCTTCACCGGCAGTAAAAGTGATAGGAAAGCTGAAGGGCAGGACAAAGGGATGGAACTAGAACCCCTGCCTCTTGGTGGGATCTGAGTGTGTTGTGTGTATATATTGTCCGTGTGTCTCATAGTAGATGAGGAAGGCCAGCCCTCCCTCAGTTGAGACTGGCCAGTGACCTCAGACCAGGTCCCAACACGCAAAGGCCATCCAACAGCAGCTTCATGGTGCTGGAGCTCATGGTGAGCTCAAAGGGAAGGGGTCTGAGTGAAAAGATCCTGCTGACTTGAGACAACAGACACTCTGAAGTCCACTGGATTGATGGCATAAGGATGGGAGATTTGCCAACTTCGCACACAAGCCCCTAGATTCATTTTGACACGTGTTCTGGCAAGTATGTAAACATGTCAAACTTAGACTTTCTATAAGGAAAGAACCCTCTCTGATCCACTTGAGAAAATCACACTTCTAATTCAGTGTCATAGACATTGCCAGGTGTATCATATCCAAGTAAAGCAAAATAGTACTAAAAATTCTTACTCTGGTCTCTCAGATAGCAAGATTCAAAACTGAATTTATATATAAGCATGCAGGGATGAAGGGTAGTACAGCTCTACAATGACAAGGGTTCTTATCTATAAAGGTCTGAAACATCACTGGGTTGAGATGGAATTATAGTCTCCACGCTGGACTCCACAGATCAATGGTAAATCTGAATTATCTCCAATCCTGTACAAGTACGGTGGTTAAGGAGAAATTAAAGAAAAAAATATTTGTGATGGCTCCAGACCTACCTCCAGAAAATACTTAAGTATTTGATCAAAGCAGCCCCCTTTTGAAGCTGCCTATGACACCCAGTCTATCCCTACAATACCCTATGGGCACTCTGCACTTACGTACGCTCTACATAGATGATTCTGATGGCTTGCATTAGCCACTGTAGATATGCTCCTGTCTCTCTCATGAAAGGGGATCACAGTTACAGATTTTTAGGTCTAAACAATACCTCAAGTATTATTCATTTTAGTCTTCTTTCTTTATTTAAAAAAAATTTTTTTTAAATAATAAATTCAGGCTCACAGAATTTAAGCAAACTGTCCTAAATCATGGAGTTTATTGGTGGCAAAATAGGGACCACGGTCACATTGCTTAACTCCCTCCTTGCCACGGGCCATCCAGACTGCTCGGGAAAGAAGATAGGAAGGTTATTGGTGTGAGATGGAAACTATTTAGGAAACACTGCATTCTACGCCCTCCCGTTGCCTGAATTGTTCTTTATCTCTTCTATTGTTAAGCACTTCTCAAACCATCTTACTGCCCTGACTATATCATGAGTTCCATAAGGATAGAGCTGATGGCTACTATTTCTTTGTATCTTTGCCATATTTATAAGGTTCTAAATAAATATTGTGCAGTTTATTTTTATTCTAAACCTTGTCAAGAACACTGAACCCCTACCTCTCTTCTGGCTTAGTGAGTTCTATTGACATTATTTGTAAAAGACTTAGAAAAAAAATCGAAATCACTGAAGATGACCAGAGAGCAGACAAATATAGTTGGGTTTTGGTTTTGGTTTTGGTTTTTTTTTTTTTTGCCAACTCTGCTATAGGATTAGAGAAATAATAAATATATCAAAAATCAACTCATTAAGGGCTGGCCTCAATGGCCTAGTGGTTAAAAGTTTGGCATACTCTGCTTTGGGGGCCTGGGTTCGGTTCACAGGCATGGAATGACACCACTCATCTGTCAGTGTCCATGCTGTGGTGGCAGCTCACATTAAAAAAAAAAAAAAATGGGGGAAGATTGGCAACAGATGTTAGTTCAGGGAGAATCTTTCTCAGCCAAAAAAAAAATCAACTCATTGAAATAGTATGTGCTTATATATGTGTATATTTTAGGATGTGAGTGAGGGGGAAGTAGTCATAAAGAAACATTTAGACAATTTCATTTAGCTGGGATAACTTGGGTTTAATGACTTGCAAACTAAACTATTAGAGGGACTGGTGAGGATAGAGAATGCCAGTTGAAAATCTGAATGTATGTTTGGGCAGATAGCAAGGAAGGTCCAGAGGCTAAATATTAAAAAGAATGGACTCAATTTTTTTAAATGTAGAAGAAAGGTTACAAATAAGAAAACTAGTTTCCTTTTTATTACAGAACCTAAATCTAATTTCCTTTTGTACTTCCTGTGTATTTGAAAATTGGATGTAGCTCTTATTTCCATGTCAGAAGCTGTTTAATATTTTCACACTGGGAGCAATGTGTTTAGATTTGAGCCCCACAAATTGAGATGGCTGTAAATAATCCGTTTTGCCCTGCTTCTATATAGAGTGTCATTCAAGGAAACACAGATTAAACAATGATTATGAATTAAAGAGAAATTCCAACGTTCACTTGGGTCTTTCAAAGATCGTTTAAGGTGATCAAGTTTATAACTCACAGCAACCCTCTTCATAATTCCCTTTCTCCATCCATTAATTTATTCACACTCTGCAATGTTTCGACTCTTCTCACACATCAGAATATTAAACTCACCTTAAGCCCTAGTTCTTGCAGTTTCTGTGATATATATCTCTCGCTCCTTTTTTCCAACATTTTATTATGTAGTTCAACCTAGTCTCTCTGCCTATAGTCTGCCCTCTGTTTCTCTCACCTATCTGATTTTATTTTGGCACACTCTCCAGGTTTTCTGATGAGAGAAATTAAAAACTAAGGCAGATTGTAGAAATGCTAAGTGTTCAAGTGTTAGTAAATCTTGTCCCAGCCATATGTATTCTGCATATGAATATATATACATATAAAGCACATGTATGCATATATACATGTACAGCAATGAGGATGGTGATGTACTCAAAATTATGCTATTAGTAGGAGAGATAGGCAGAGGCAGCATACATAGTAGACAGAGCAATGGATTCACTTCTAGTTGAATCAGGTGATTATTATTAGTATTATTACCATATTATTGTAGCATTACCTAGCTTTTTAAACTATGAAGCTGTATATTTTGTTGTTAGTGCCATCAAGTGGATTCCGACTCCTAGCAACCCTGTGTACAGCAGAGCGGAACCCTGCCTGGTCTTTTTGCACCATCTCGTCACCCTCTGGCGCTACATCAGATGATGCTCCACTGCTATTCACAGGGTTTTCGTGGCCAATTTTTTGGGAAGTGGGTGGCCGGGTCCTTCTTCCTAGTCTGTCTTAGTCTGGAAGCTCTGTTGAAACATGTCCACCATGAGTGGCCTGATGTTTGAAATCCTGGTGGCATAGCTTTCAGCATCACAGCAACAGACAGCCGCCACAGTCTGACAACTGACCGACAGCTGGTGTGGTTCCCAGACTGGAAACAAACCCAGGCCAAGGTGGTGAGAGCGCCAAATCTTAGCCACTAGATACCCAGGGCTGGCCATGAAGCTGTATTACCTTGATAAAAATGAAAGCTAAATTTAAATGTATTTTTTTTAATATAAACACTTTTGTAATTTACTCTAGCTTTAAATCCTGACCTTGCCACTTATCTTGGGGAAATCATTTCCTCTTTTATTGTTTTTTTTTTTCTAGTTTGTTGTCTTATTGGGTTTTATTTCGATTTTCCTCATAAAGGAGCTAATTCAGGCGAATGATCCCAGCTTAATGTCTGACACAAAGCAGTGAGTCTTCCAACATTCATTTCCGTTTCCTTCTTGAAGGAGCTGAGAAATGTGTTAGCTGTTTTCAGATATCTGAAGGAGTCTCATGTGGAAGAGAGATGATTAAGCCTATGGTTCCAAGTGATGATAAAAGAAACTAGAAGGCTCAAGGAGACATATCCAGCTCAATATATGGAGGAACGTTATTGTAAAACATGGCTATCCCAAGGCACAGGTAACTTATGAGTTCCTCCATGGTGGTTTTCCAAACACAGCCTAAGGATCATATAATAGGGTGAAATATAAAGGAAATGGTAGTGCTGGGAGGTCAACCAGGTAATGTTCTAGGTTCTTCTTTCCTATAGACTGGATGATACTGTGGTCCTGTTTCTACTCCAGAAATACAAAGACCACCAGGGAAGCAGGTTTTAGTTATTAATGTAGTAGCTGCAGAACTTCTAAGAGAAAGCAACAGGCTTTGACTGCTTTAAGCAGTAAAAAAAAATGTAAAAAGTAGAATTACAGCAATCTTAGCCAAACTTGACCCCAGATTTAACACTGTGAGAAAGTACAAAGACCCCACAAACAGTCAGGGTGCAGTTCTAACATCTCATTTGAAAGCAGCACAGCTCTCCTGGGAAAGGACCGACTCAGGCTGGCTCTCACTACGAACCCCATGCTTTCCTGCCACACACAAGCAGACCCCGACCCGTATGTATCCTCTGCCCAGGAACACCCATCCTTTCTCTCCTCCCTCTGCCTCTAAGGCCTCTGGACTAGTCTCAAACTAGGTACATTTCCCACAGGCAAAAGAGAAACCACAAAGACCTGTGACAGGTGGGAACTTTGTACCTCTTAGCTCTCGTCTTTATTCTTTAAATCTGAAAGAAAAGGTTAAACCTCCAAACAGGTGAAAAAGCGTACCCAAAACCACTCTTCACTTCCATTGGCCTCGTCTTCTCCCTCCCCTCCCCAGCTTGGCTTTCTCCCAGGTCCCTTCAATTGCCCTCCTTCTCCTCACCTGCTGCCTCTGAAATCAACTCTCACCCAGCCTGCTGGAGCCCCTTTAGGGCAGGAGTGGGACTCCAGGAACTTGTATCACAGGATGTTGCAGATTTGCCTTCTGATAAAGGCCCTTCTTGTTTGTGATACAGCCTGTTTGAAGACAGGGACTGCCTCTGCAACAGATCCAGCTCTTAGCTTTTAGCCATATTTCTATTGGCCATCCAATACCTAGGCAATTAATTCCAGTTAATTAGTTCCAATTAATTTTTCACAATCTGATCCAAGTGACACTTCCAATCTCCTGTCCTGATCTTCCCCTGCCAAGCTCCCTTGGCTCCAGCCACACTAAGCTCTTCACATTTTCTCTACTGAGAATGTCCTTCCTCCTTATCTCCTCTTTGGCACACACTGACCTTGTGAACTCAAATATCTCCTCCTCCTCTGTGAGATCTTCTCACACTCTCTCATTCAGGCTTAGATAGGAATCCCTCTGTGTTTCCAGAACATTTAGCTCATTCTTCTATCATAACACTTAACGTCTTGTGTTATAATTTATGTCTTTGTGAGTTCATCTTCCCTACTTGTTTTCTCAAATAAAAGCATCCTATTCTTTTTGGTATTCACAGTACCTAGCATAGTGTGTGAATCACAGCAAGAACCCAATAAATGCTATTTGAGTGAATAAAATAAATAAGTAAATGCATGAGAGTATCTACTATAGACTGTGCCTTTTTAAACAACTGATCTAGAAGATCAGTCGTTAAACAGAGAAAGCTTCAGTAGACATCTTGCACATCTGGACAATTGTAATGCAAAATATTTACTTAGGAGGCGAAGAGAGAGCCTCTTTTCCTGTGGAAATATAAAAGAATTTTTGTTTCAAGGAAAATTACATTGAAAAAAATAACTGTCTACAGTAGAAGAGACTAAGTTTATATCTTTGGGGACATTCTCTTGTCTTTTTATATTACAAGAGTGAACAAGATTTAAACCAAGCAGCCAGTGTGATGATGTCGCCAGACACCTAATAAAGAGGAAGATCAGAGAGTTGTGTAAAATGACAGGTACCTCAGCAGATTCCAGGTCTCAGCCATTAAACACAGAACAAAGTGATGCTGTTTCTGAGGACCACCAAAAGCGCTTGATGTCAGCTCCAGCAGCATGGTGCCATTTTGACTGTGGTGTTCATCTTACCTTGTATCCCAGTTAGAAAACAATATAGAGAAAAAATAAAGCAAACAGCAGTAGATAGTACTCAGAACAGAGAGACAGCATCTGAAACAAACCAAACTCTTGCAAAAAAGAATGAAAAATTATTTGTAGGTAATCCCTTACCACACGTCCTTTTCTCTCATAGAATACACCATAACATCTAATCCTATGAAGCATCTCAAAGAGTCATCTTCAGAGAGAGTCCACATTCTACAGCTCACTATATATTTCAGTCTCTTGGGGAGCTTATAATTACTACTATTTTAAGATAGAATAGAAGTGAAGTGGGTAATATTTCTCCTGGTGACTTGTGTGACCACCAGGGGTCATAGCCATCTTTACCCAAAGAGCAAATACGGAAAATACTTCACATTTTTATACCTAATGAACATAATTACAACAAATATTTCCTCTTTTCAGCTTTCTTTACCAAAAAGGAAACTTCAAAACCATCTTCTATTTGGTGATAAAGGCAATGCTGGGAACATAGTGTGAATGTGGGCTGGAAGAGGAACACAAGGCAAAAAGACAGGCACAGGTTACACACAGAGAAGGGTCTGGGTTTGGAAGGGAAGAAAGGAGAGAAACATTTCTTAGCACTTATTGAGTGCTGAGCATTGTGCTAAGTGCTTCACAAAGAATAAATCATTGGCTATCTTTGTCTAATGTGAATAATACAAAGTTGACAAAAATACCAGTGTATATAGTATAAAACATTATCATAGATCAAACTCTTCTTATCTATAAGGCATTAATATCTGTAGAAGAGTTTACCAGTTTACAACAAAGAAACTCAAACAGTACATCATACAATGTTGGACTTACTTTCAGGTCTTAGGCTTTCGAGTCAAATCCAGGAGTCCAAATTCTTTACAGGACAAGAGGCTGAGCTTACAAAAGGATGCAAAAACTCCCTAGCCTTCGATATATGTATATATAAAACACTGACTCATATATTTCAATCACATGCTAATTTTCATATCATAAAATAATTAAAAGTGTTCATCTGCTTAAATCTACACAAAAATCATTGTCAACTTCAAAGATATCTAATGAGCACAGAAGTCTCAGAAATTGATCATGAAGACAACAGTAGGAATTTTTTGTGTGTGTGTGTGTGAGGAAGATCAGCCCTGAGCTAACATCTGCCAGTCCTCCTCTTTTTGCTGAGGAAGACTGGCCCTGAGCTAAGATCCATGCCGATCTGCCTCCACTTTGTATGGGATGCTGCCACAGCATGGCCTGACAAGAGGTGCATCGGTAAGCACCTGGGATCCGAACCCGGACAGCCACCAGGGGAGCACGAGCACTTAACCGCTATGCCACGGGGCCGGCCCCAGTAGAAATTTTTTTAATGCACTTAATTTTTTAAGTTTGTCTGAAATAAAGGATTTTTTTCAAGTGAACATATCCATGTAGTCTTGTCTAACCAGCTAATGCTAGTGAATCCACTGATTGATGAGGATGATTAATTTGTGAGCCTGTCAAAGAACAAATAATAATAAAGCTCCTGTGTTCCACATTTTATAGCTGGTTGTACCATCTGAGTTTCTTCATATTTCTAAAGAAAACCAAACCTCTGTTAGTTAGTGTGCCTATGACCTGAAGACTTGTCGTTGGGAGCCAAAGATAGTTAGAGATAGGTCCTGGATTGGCTCAGATCACGTTACATCTCAACAGAGGTACTGTTGCCCCTTCCTGGCAAACGATTGCTGATTCAGCTTGGTTTTCTGGATTTCTCACATGCTGTTCCTCGTCTCCATTTCCTTACCCTTGCTTTACTTCTCCTTCCCAAAGGACTGTTGCTTATATGTCATGGTTATTTCACTCCTCATTTATGTGAGAGTCAGCAGAGCACAGGCTTTAGAAATGAACTATCTGGGATTGAATCCCAGTTTTTTTACATACTGTGTATGTCTTTGGACAAGTTGCTTAAAATCTCTAAACTTGAGTTTCCTTGTCCATAAAATGGGGGATACATCCTAAGAGTTTCATGAATCTTAGGATAATCTGTTCAACATGCTTGGAGTGCAGCAGCTCCTCAATTGGTGTTGTTACTATAATGATGTGATTATGCTGGGATGGGGGAAAGATGTGAAAGTGGTTTCCAAGCTCGTAGACTTTCTCTACACTTTGACCATATGTATAATCAGTTCCCTTGAGTTCTGACTTAGAAAATAAAGATGCAGCAGACATCTCTTCTTTTGCTCAGATGCTGGGAGAATGAGAACCAAATTCATATTGTCAGAATAAAAAACTTTTCAAAACACTTTTATTTTTATCTTAGCTGCGAGAGGAGTTAGACTCCAATTCAAAGCCAAGTGACTTTTCTTACAGGTTTAGTTCTTCTTGTTCTTCTATTGCTCAGTCTTCCTTCTTGGTTTATGATACAATGTCCATTTGTATTTGACTTCTATGTTCCCTCAAATGCTTTTGAAACAAAACAATGAAATCCTTACTCAAGCCTCCAGATGTCCTAGCATTAACTTCTCTCTCTCTCCCTCCAATATAGAGCATGTAGGGGAATGATCGACTTAGTTTGTTCTATACCCATTCCCTGTGGATCTTTTTAGAATTGCATATTCCGATGCCCAGCCCTAGAGATTCTATTCTGTAGATCAGGGTGGAGCCAGAAATCTATATTTTTTAAGCAAGTACTCTTCACCCAAGAAATTCAGATTTAGGCGATACTCTACCATCTTTGGAGAAGCAATGGCCTGTATAATGTAGTGAGGAAGAGCTGGAAATGAGTCTGGTTTCTAAAGTAGACTCAATCACTGTGTGACCTTAGAAATTCACTCCACCTTTCTAAGAATCAGTTTCTTAATTTTTAAAAGATGTAAAAATCTATGGATGTCTGTTCTGCCTAACACGAAAAGTCGCTATAAAAATGAAACGAAATAATATGTGTAACAGGAAGAAAAAATATATTAAATAGTTAAAGGACCATCTAATTTCAAATTCTAGGACAGGGCAATATGAATTTTTAGAGGCAGATAGCTTTTTTGGTTGAAAATCAAGGCCCTAGAGCTGTGACCTCTGCTCCAGATGGAAGAGATATAGGGGATCCAGGATAGTGTTAAATCGGGGGTCATGATTCATGAGAGGACTGTGAAATCAGGTTGGTGGTGGCTCCAGCATTTTTAAAACAGAGTAGAATAGATTGGAATGGAATGGAATGGGATAGAATCAAATAAGATAGGATAGAATAGGACAAGACAGGACAGGACAAAACAGAATGGGGCAGGGCAGGACAGGATAGGATAAAATAGAATAGGATAAGACAAAATAGAAAATACCAGAGAACATTGCCTGTAGGAAGAAGAAATTTAAAATAAAGCATCTAAGATTTAAGTCTAGTTGTTTTTGTGCTAGTATTCCCTCCCAGATTATATTTTGATCTGTGTTTGGAGGTCATACTTAGGAGTGAAGGAGGTGAGACAGTGGCCAGCAGAGGGGGCAAAGCAGGGCAGCAAACAGACAGCATCAGTGGGTGTCATTGTGTGAGGGCATCAGGAATATAGGGGGAAGGACAGGAGGATATATGCATCCCTCATGACCTCAGAAATCTTGTGGAAGGCACTCAGATCACGTAGAAAGGAGTTCTGGAGAGGTTTCATTCGAAGCTTTTTTTAAAAAGAATGATCCTAGAAAGCTGGAGGAGATGGGCCCTTGGTTTGTGTATGCAAGCTTTGTGAACCACAAAGCTCACGACAGAGGGAAGATTGTACTTTGCAGGAGCTACTCATTCCTCGATGCACCAGCTACTCTTTTATTCCCTAACTACCTCTACTGAAACCAAAGTGTAGGATTATAATGAAAGATAGACCCTTTCTCTGGCTGCCAGGTTAGACATGTGAAAGTAAGCCTCGAAATTCATGTTTTCCCATTTTAACAAAAACATTGCCCTACTTAGTAAGTAGGTATAGTTAAAATAAACTGTGTGCACTATTTAGTTGTTACATTAATGGACACCAATTTGTGAGCTCATATCATGGGCTAAGTAGGTTACAACTATTGTCTCTTACCTTCTAGAACCCTAGGAGAAAAGCGATAGTGTACACGCTTTATAGATGATCTTACTAAAGGTCAGAGAGATTAAATGTTTAACCTCAATCCACATTAGTAGCAAATGATAGCAGAATTCACACCCAGGTCTCTACAATCGTATGCTTGCAACTCAGATCTGAGGGTAAACTGATGCTTGTGGACTAGTCTTGGCAGGTCATCTCCATACAGAGCATTGGCTCTAAGAGGGAAGCATAGCTGCCAAGTCAAATAATCAAGCTAAACAAAAATATTGTGCATTACCGGGGCCAGCACGGTGGCGCAAGCGGTTAAGTGCGCACGCTCCGCTGCAGCAGCCTGGGGTTCACCAGTTCGGATCCTGGCCGCGCACTGACGCACCGCTTGGCAAGCCATGCTGTGGTGGCATTCCATATAAAGTGGAGGAAGATGGGCCACGGATGTTAGCCCAGGGCCGGTCTTCCTCAGCAAAAAAAGAGGAGGATTGGCAGATGTTAGCTCAGGGCTGATCTTCCTCACAAAAAAAAAAAAAATTGTGCATTACCACGTCAGCCTCTGCTGAAAAGGCTCAGTGTCTCAACATCTTTATTTTATAACTATATGCGTTGTGTATGTTGTGCCTTTTTTTCTCTTTGGATTCTAAATGGCGCTTGGGGGAAAAAAGCAACCGCCTATTCTTTTCTCTTTTAAATATTAATTTTGTGGCATGCTCCATAAATCTATTTGCATTCTGTCACCCAAATGGTAGTGATTGAGATGAAAAGAGCATCGTGCTAAAAATGTATTTCTGATTGTACAAGGAATATAGTTAGAAAATTAATTGTTTCATATATTTTTGTAATTTCAGAGCCAGTGTTAGGGCAAGTGGGTTGGGGGGAGTGGTGTTACTCTAGGATTAATGTTTTCTTTTTGTTCGTTTTGCATTTGGCACTCAAGAAGGTTGATATTTTGTTTGCTTGTTTGTTTTATTTTATTTTATTTTTGAGGAAGATTGGCCCTGATCTAACATCTGTTGCCAATCTTCCTCTTTTTTTTTCTCCCCAAAGCCCCAGTACATAGTTGTATATCCTAGTTGTAGGTCCTTCTAGCTCTTCTATGTGGGACATCACCTCAACATGGCTTGATGAGCGGTGAGTAGGTCTGCATCCAGGATCTGAACCGGTGAACCCTGTGCCGCCGAAGTGGAACGGGGCAACTTAACAGCTATACCACCGGGCAGGCCCCAAGAAGGTTGATATTAACTTGATGCAGAATATATCGATGAAGGTATGGCTTGGAGAGAGTATAGTATCCTCTCGACAACGTATCCCCAGGATCTATTTGCTGTGTGCATCCTGTGAGGGTTGAGATGAAAGAATGAGACAGCTGTGACTGGCTTTCAGAACTACGAGAATTGGGGAGACGTGTCCCCAGCTCTCCGCCACATTGCATGGCAGAAAGCAGTTTACTCCCCTCCTATCCAAAACCGTCAGAGGTGTAAGAGATGCCCTCCCTGCAGTCGATGCTTTTGGAAGCATAGTTTTGGGTTAGGTAAAGGAAATAGACAACAGAATTGCTGATTTTCAAGGGCATCTGGCGCACGAAAATTTGCATTCTGTGATTCTCCTCCCTTTCCCTAGTGTCTCAGAACAATCTGGAATTAGCAAACCTTGACAACGGCTAATGAGAATGAACAGACTCACACAGATTCCCCTTTCACAGGGAGTAGATTCAACCTTTAAAAGACGGGCAAATCAGCCCAAATAGCCTCTTCCTTGAATGAATAAAAAGATTTCCTAGCCTCCAGCAGTCGTGTGCTAAGAAGGGAGTCAGTAAAGAAGCTGAGCTGTAATAATGACAATAGGAGCTTAGACCCATAGAGTGTTCACTGTGAGCTCGACCCTGTGGCGTGGGTACCACCACTACCACCACCATCATCATCATCTTCTCCATTTTATAAATAAGGAAACTGAAGTGCAGAGAGATTACATTTTCTGCCTGTGGCCCACATACCTGCTCCAGGGGTCATGAACTCAACTACTCTCTCTGTCTCCCACGTCAGAGTAAGAACTGCAAGGTGCGTTTTTGAATTCAAGGCTGCTTAGCTGAAGTGCTCTCATGCTAAAACCCATGGAAAAGGGCTTGGCTACATTTCCTCACATCTTGGGCACAGCATCTGGTGAACTCTTCTGACCATTCACGACTCAGTTGACAAATAATGATTTAGAGTCTGCTATGAGCTAGGCACTGTCATATATGACAGGAGATATTGCTTGGTGGTTGAAGTGAACCCTGGAGGCAGGCTTCCCGGATTAAAATCCACTTCCTAGTGGTGACCCTGGAGAAGTGACTTAACTTCATGTGCCTCAGTTTTCTCCCATAAAATTGGAGATAAGAGTAATACCTTCCTCATAGGGTTGTTTCGGGGATAAAATGAGGTGATTAATGCAAATCAACTAAAATAGTGCCTGCCTGGAATAAAGTAAGAGATTAATAATTTTTATTGTTATAGTTATTACTATGCTGTTTTTCAAGCTAAAACAGGGAAAATGGTTTTGATGTAGTTTTAATAGTCTAGATGGAGAGAGAAATGAATTGCTCTGAATTCTATCCTTTTTATGAAATTAGTTGAGATTTTTAAACATTAATAAAAATACCTACAAATTTTAAAGCTTTAATTAAGTTACCATTTTGTGTCCAAGGAATGCATGTACACTTCTTTAATATCTTAATTGATTTAATTAATTTATTAAATTGATAGCTAATATGTATTGATTCCCTCCGAGGTGCTGGGAACAGTGAATGAAAGACTCTCGCACAAAATGTGTAGAATCCTTGCTCCATGAGAAGTTCCCCTCTCTTTTCCACTTGATGTCTTTTTAAAAACATTCATACGAAATTATAATTAGCATTGAACCTGTCTATAAGTGATACTGTAAAATACAAGAAAAATGATACCTCATTGTGGATTGAAGTATCATTTACATTTCTGCAGTTCATTTGCTCATGGTAAAAAATATCATTATCTAAAGTAAAAATGTTGCCATGTGATTATATATACACCAATTCTTGCTTATATTAAAAGGTTATAACTGTTTACAGTCAAAAAGATGTCTAACTTATAAAACACAACGAATTTAAGAGTATATTTTGGGGTGAACATCTGTCATATGGAGAAACCAACATCTCTATGATGAATGTTATGCACAATGTTTCTAACGCTGAATATTTGCTCTACTTCCAAATTAATCACAACATGTATCATATAATGAAATTATATCCCTGAAAAGACCAAAGAGTAGCTGTCCCTCTAGTAAAATATTGATTTTTTTTTTTTTTTTACTTTCCTTCTATAGCTGAAAGACTTCTAGAGGTTTAACCAGTAAAAGGCTGTATTTTCCAACTGCCCCTATTTTACAGATGACTAATTTAAAGCCGATAGAATAAGCAAACTCAACTCACTTTGCAAGCTTGAAAGAGCCATACGTTGGAAGGCTTAATGTACTTCATCTGTTTTAACGACTAGTCATCCTGAGTGCCCACTAGGATCCCTGCTTCTGGACTAGATGAGAATAAATGAGATATTCTGTTTTGGAATGCATTAGTGCCATATTCTTTTAGGGAAATTGCATTGGAGCCTACATATATATATTTAAATGATTAATATACATTTTGACTTTGAAGTTAGCATATAGCACTTTTAAAATTCTTGGAGCAATTTTTACCCCTACTTCTCTATTTTTATTCCAAGAAATAATGTCATCACTCAGTGGAAGAGGAATTAAACTTATCCAGTGTTTCTCCAGAGGTTAGAATAGGATCCAACAGTAAGACCTGCTGGCAGAAAGATTTCAGTGCAATAGGAGGAGGGGCTTTCTGATCGTTACAGCTGTCTCTAAATATGTTCTATCATTAGATAAGGTCAGGAGTTGGGGACTTTTCTCACATAGCCCAAAATGTTGTAGTTTAAAACCCGATCAGGGAAATGCTCCAGCAATTTTTTTTTTATCTACCAAGGTACTAAGCTATTCTAGTTTCTTTGTATTTCTATTTCTAAATTCTATTTTCTATTTCTCTTTATATTGTGTTTCTAAGTCAATTGCAAAATTGGCTTGATAATTTCCAAAATATTTGTTTACACAGTGATTGTTATCGCAGTAAGTTCGTAGGTCAAATTTGGAAATATTGAGTGTTTTTGTTGTTGTTGGAAATATTGAGTTTTCTAATGAATGGACATGGTGTGTCCTTCCTAACAAAAACTATCTAACAGTGGAGTAGTGACCACCTGTCATGGGAATTATTCAGGCAGAGACTGGGTGATTGTCACTGAGGAATGAGGTACAAAGGATAATGCGAGTGGTAAGACATTTGATTAAATGACTTCTAAATTTCCTTACAAGTCCAGAATTTTTCTTTTGATTGTGGAAGTTCTAGCCTAAAATTGTTTTCCATGAAGAAACAACTGCATAGTGTAGTGATTAAAAGCACCAATTTTATGACAAAACAGATAGACCTGGGATCTAGTCCTTGCCGCCACCAACCAGCTGACTAAACATAAGGCACTTATCCAACGTTTTCACAAACAGTTTCTAAAGTTGCAAAAGAAGTACAATATTTAATAAGTGAGTGGTACAGGTTGAGTGCATTCATGTGAAAATATCTCATGTGTGGTAGGTGTTCATAATGTGAATTGGGTATGGATCTCAAGACCTGAGAGGCCATGTCTTTCAAATGACCTAGAGAGAAATGATTGAGAAAAGAACCCTGGCTGGAACTAGGGAAACAACTATGATATTCAATGATTTGCTTAAACCTGTAATCTATAGTGTCATTGGACCACACTGATGCATATTTAGTTTATAATACCCGGAAACAAATACCTTTGGGACAGATGTAGGACAGTTAAGACACTTTAACAACCACATGGATGAGGGCTTTACAACTGATGTCTTTCTTTCAGAGATAATCCATAATCTATCACTAGATCAATAGCTCTTTACACACGCTAGAAGTGATTAAACATCTAACTAAATGCTACAAACACCATTGTAATTTCCTGCAAATCTGCTTTCTACCTCATAACCTCTCAGTTCGTATTTATCACTCTCTGCCAGGCCAAATTCACCTGCCCAGTACAGGTTTTCTTGAACATTTGCATCGCATAATGGTACTCATGCTTGTGCAATAAATTAAAGCTCTGGCGATAGGTGTTTTCTCCGCATGCACACATACCCATACCTTGATGCAAGCCACGTTTCCCAAAGACTACAGTGTGCATATTACATGCTGAAACTACACAAGACCAATCTTTCTTAGCCTAGGGTTTTGATCCTGCTCTGAGAACCCTCCTGAAGCCTGCTGGTTAGCATGCAGAACCAAGTTCTGGAGAAGCACACAGAGATCTCCAGGGACCTCCATCCATCTGCGGGGTAGATAGGTTCCAGCTACAATTTTGCAGACCCATCCTCACCGTTCTCTTCGAGAAACCTTTGTTACTTCAGAAGTGGAAATAGATGTATGTTTCAGCTGGTGTCTAACACATTTAGGCAAGGAATGCAAAAAATGTTTGGCAGTTCACTTTAGTGCCCAAATGTTATTTTGGAAAAGATAACTTTTCTAAAACAGCACACACCCATACACATACACACACAGAGATACATTTGGGGTCTGAGGTTTGTAATGAATCCTGGAGCGATGAGGAAAAAAAAATGGATGAAATATGAAGACAGGCAAGTACAATTGTTGGTGTCTATCCTTTAGACTGATGTGTTTAAGAGATCAGTATCCTCTGGGCTCAAGTTAGAAGGAATTTCTCTCTCTATAAGAGGGAGCTTCAGAATTTCTTGGGTAGGTCTGTTGCCACCATTGATAAGTGAGCACTTTTCTTTTAGGATGTGAGTTAAATCATGGTAGGAGCTGCTGCATTCAAATGGCTCTAGTTTACAGCACACATTCAACATTGCAAAATAGGAAGCTGCTCGTTTCCGTTGGCATTTCATTTTCTCCATAATATCATTAGATTCTATTTGGCTGCTTTTAGCTGCTGACAACAACGTTCCTTGTATTGAATTTATTGTGAATTAGGAGATGATGGATGTGAAGTTGTATTAAAAGAGTTTTCAATGTGAATTTATATATGGTAGGACAAATTTTTTAAAAAGCAACTATAAGAAACTCTTACTGTTTGAAATGCATAAGTTGTTTTCTATTTGCTCAAACAAGGGGATACAATTTGTATGGCGTCATTTTATTTATTTGGGGATTATGGATGTTTCAAGTGACCAAAAAATACCTCACAAAATATTGTTTTAAACACTCCGGGCACCCTATTTGTCTTGAGCAGGAGTTTTGGCATTTTACTGTAAACGTTGCTGTTGAAGATTTCTGCATTTATGACTTGAAAGAATTTTAGAGTAAAATTGCATTTAGATTTCTGAAGTTTTAGAACTTCTAAAACGAATACACAATCACTTGGATATGTAATTTTAGAGCCATAGGTAGAATTTGTGAAATGTTTATGGGCCTATATCGTTTTTGCTTTATATTTCTTAAAGTAATAAGTTAAACTTATTTGCATATTTACCATAAAATAAATCAAAAATCATAATAATGATTGTCAACATGGGACATCCTTTTATTTCCCAAACCTATTTGTATGAGCACTATCCCTCTTGAAAGAAAAGGCCTATATATTTGAAAAACACAATGATGCATCTTAATTTTAATTATAACTCTTATGAAGTGAACAACATATAGTATTTGCCCTTTCACGAAAAAGTTTTTTTTGTTGGATTACAATCCCTGTTTATATTCTATACCTATAATCCTATGACTTATTCACCTAGAGCCTTCTTGTAAAATACTTGTGCTTTTGAGAAGAACATATTCCAATATGTTGAGGATCAGTGTCATACTTTACATCCAAATCCTTTTAATGGGATATTTCCATAAATGATAATGTTTAGCTACTTCAAGAGAGGAACAACATATAGCAGAAACATCCTCGAGCTGGGCAGAAGACTTCACACTTCTTAGTGGTAACACTCAGCACTCAGGACATTTGTAATTACTTGGTCAGTGTCTGTCTTCCCACTCAACCTTGGATACACATTGGAATTAATGCACACCTTTAACAAGACAACACTGATACCTGGGTGGCACTCTAGAGATTCTTATTTAATTAATCCCAGAGTGGGAGTCTGAAGATTGAGATTTTCAAAACTCAATAACCTATCTTATTTTAACATGTAACCAAGAAAACCATGCACTTGACTGTAAGTTCAATGACAGGAATGACCTTGTCTTCAGTGAATAGCGCAGTGTCTGGCACAGAGTAGATATTGGATTGATGGATAGGTGGATGGATGGATGGATGGATGGATGGATGAGCAGATGGATGAATGGGTAGGTGGGTGGTTCTGGAGAAGTTCTCTTAAATGTATGGATCTTAGTTTTTAGTATGTATATCAAGAAGGTTGACCTACATATCTCTTCCTTTCACTCAAATGACTTACCTGAGGGCCTATAGTAATGTGCCTATCTAATCACTATCTCCTAAATTGAAAGGGCCTTAATGGTAGCAACTAGAAATTTTTTAATACCCAATAAAGCCTGTAATAAAACAGTTTTTGCTGAATTAAATTATTAAGTTATGCATTTTACAATATCCCTTGTAGAGATTTTCATTTTTTATTCTTTTAAATATAACCAAGGATTAACATGTTATATCCTGAAATATCTGTTTGCCCTTGGAAAACAATATGAAGTTTATATTTTACATATACAAAAGTTACTCTTTTAGTTTATGATAAAACAGAAATCTGTGGAAGGTGCTTTCAGTTATCCACATTATTTAGTGATAATTTTCTTTGTCTAAAGAACCTATCTTCTATCAGTCTTTTCCTTTGTCAAATAAATTATCATGTTTGATTGTGATTGTTGTCATGATACATTCATTATGGGAGGATTATTTATATGAAATCTGCTATTTTTGTTTAGAAAATATTCATTTTAACTAATTCTTCCCCATTGTCAACATGGAGCAATTGACAAAGTCTCAAGTGTCACAGAAGTATTCAAATTTTATGCTAAATGAACCATGTTCAAAAATTCATGTGGATAGGCCACATTAGTGATTTTATTATGACAGTAAGAGTCAAGAGGGCTTTGATTTGATGAAAGAGTATTGGACAAAACTCAAATCTCAGTTCAATGCAGCCTAGGGTTTCATTCAAGCCTTGTTTCCTGTTGAAAATCATCCTTCAAAATGCCCCTCATGTGATGGAACTTTAGAGGAATTAAATTTGAACATCTCAACACTATATAATTAATCATGATCAGGTTCAATTATAATTACTACTTGATCTAAGCTTGATAGTTTGATACTAGGCTACTGTGGGTTATCCTATACTTGAACAGGTCATTCTGACCTACTAGCAGGTTAATGTGTACTAGTTAATGAGAATGGCTAGAGATTTCCAAACTTTTTAAGTTTATGATGCCCTTAGTGTCTCAGTAACAGGCCAAAAGAGATCTTTAACAGTTCCATTTACCAAATAGGCCCAAATAACTTTATAAGTTTTTATGTCCTAATAACTTGGTAGCTAGTTGAAAAAAATAATGTACATAAATTAAAAGAAAAAAATTAATTTCATTCTTAAAAAACTGCAATTACTTACCAAACAGATGTGTGTGCCTGTTGGGTACTGCTCAGCTTCTCAGACCTAAGAGTCATATTGGATGCTGTCATACTCATGTCCTGTTCCACACTGATTCTCAAGAGGTACTTGCTTTTTATCACATCAACCACTAGAAACCCAGCTTCATAAAGATAAGACATCATCAAAAGGAATGAAGCAAAGTCTAATGTTGAGACTGTGAACTACCACTAGCTAATAATTTGTACAGTATTCAACAGGTGTCTTTTAATACTGTATTTCCTCTGAAATTTTAAAATAATCCTCAGCACCTTTGTCAGTTTATTGCAGTGCCCTGGGATGCACAGTTTGGGAATTGTGAAGGTAAACTCTTTTCAGTCAGACTATATTCTGGAATTAACTACATCAGAGGGTGGGCAATAAGATCTAAGGCAACAGGGATTGTAAACTTAATTGTTAAATCTTTGGGTCTTTATTAGCTGAAACCATCTGAATTAAAACTAGTATCTTTCTTTTTGAGAACAGACATTGGTGCCCCCTATTCATTTATATATCTTAAAATTGAATGGCCTTTTTTTCTGAGAATAAAGCTCAGTTCAAACAAATTTCATTCAATGCAGAAAAACACACAGGAAAGAATACGAATAATCTCTAATCACACCTTTTAGGAATAAACAGCAGCAATACTTGTGTGTGTATATATATCCAGACACTTTTTTTCCTAATCATAGATAAATGGACATAAACATTTTTCATTACTTGTTTTTACAAAAATGTTTTATATCATTTTACAGTCTGCTTTATTCGCTTACTCACATAAACTATATATTTTAAGTAGGTGTCCAAGTGTGTGTATATATATATATATACACACACACACACACAAAAACCTACACACAAATATATATAGACTTGTATGTATATATGTATATGTATGTATATACATAATGTCTATATGTTTGTGTGTATATACATGTATATTGGATGTGTATATATACACATATACATACAACTCTCTATATATCTGTATATATACATAGATATATTTAGACTTGTAAATATGTATATATACATATATACATTAAAAACTTTAGTGGCTGCGTGGTCTTACACTTTTTAGTTGTCCTATATTTTATTTAACCAATTTCAATTGTTGGACCCTTGAATTATTTTGAATTTTCCCTACCGCAACACGCTAGGTAACAAAAGTCATTATAATCAAGCAGTTGTCGGATTATTTCCCTAGGAAACATTCTTAAAAGTCAAATTACTTTAAAGGATACATATATTACAAACTCTTTATATATTGCCAATTTTCTCCCAGAGAAGTTTTATAAATTTGGTTAACAGGTGGCTCCAATAATATTTATTAATAACTCAGTCTTTCCTCACTTGTTTGGAATGTCACTTTTACCATATAATAAACTGTTTACATCCATTTAGTGAAGTCTTTGGATTTTGTATTCTTTTCTGTGAATCTCTTTGTCTATGGTGGCTTCAGTGCTGTGATTATTTAATTATTTTTCCTTTACAGCTGATTTCAATGTACGATAACGTAGGTCCATCTACTCCTCCAACTGATTTTATTACTATGTTCTTGACTAATCTCATCTATTCTCATGTATTTGGTCTATAAAGTCACCTTCCTCACCACCTCCACCCCTCATTACAATGCCTTTAGGATTTCAGTTGCAATTGAATAGCATTTATGGATTAATTTTGGAAGAGACATCTAAACAAATTTAGTGTTTGCTCATAGAGAGTTGTTATGTCTGTCCACTTATTTCCTTTGATATTTCTTACACATTAAAAAAATTTTTATATATCCTGCATATTTCTTAAGTTAAATAAAGCATTTACATTTTTTATTATGAATAGAATTTTTCAAATATATTTTCTTAATAATCTCTGGTTATAATTAATATATGGACAATTTATCTTGCTAATATTTCAGTATTTATACCTCTTATTTATCATAATTCTTATTGAATAATAAAACTAATACCAAGATTTCTTGTCTTATTCTGGAATGCATCTGGTATTTTATCATTATAAATACATCTGCAGTGGGTTTCAGATAAATACTTTTTCAATTTAATTAAATTATCTTCTATTCATGTAATTGAAGTTTTTATATTTTATTACTTTTATGAAAGGATACTGAGCCTTTTCAAATGCTTTGGGAATATCAATAAAGATCATATTTCTTTGCCTTCTTAATATGAAGAGTTACTAATGTAATAGATCATTTAAGAGGAACTGTCTTTGCATCCCTAGGATTAATCCTTTTAATTAATGTGTTATTCTTTTAATATATTCCTGGATTAGACTTGTTAATTTTCAATTAATGTTTTTGCACATATAATTCTAAATGGGGTTAGTCTTTTATTCTCTTTGTGTTTTCTCATGATCAGATTTTGGTCCCTGACTTTATGTAATCTTCATAAAATGAATTGGGAAAGTCTACCTCTCTTTACACTAGAGCAAAAGTTGGCAGATACAATACACAGGCCAACACTTGACCATCACCTGTCTTTGTCAACAAAGTTGTATTGAAACACAGCCATGCCCATTGGATTGCGTATTGCCTATGCCTACTTTCATCCTATGACAGCAGTCGAGCGGTTGCAACAGAGGCTTTATGGCCCTCAATGACACTAAATTTATTATCTGAGCTTTTGCAGAAAAAGTTTGCTCCCACCACTCTAAGATAATTAAAGTTGCCTAGGACTTCTTCATCCTCTGAAAGTTTTACAGAACTCATCTGAAAAATTAACTGGGCCTTTACCTAATTTTCTTGTGAGAGGATAGTTTTTTGAGTCTTGTTCCTTTTTTGTTGTGTTTATTTATTTCTTTTATGTTTTAAGTGGAACTTCCTGACATTTTATAACTTAAAGTTTTCATGGCCAACACAATTTTCTAGATTTTAATATCAATTAGTAAAGATTAAATGTATGGTATTTTATTGTAGCTTCAAAATTTTCTAGTTTTATATTTTGCCTCTTTTTGAATGATGTGTGTTTAAATATTCTCTTTTTATTGTTGACCAGCATTATGGAGGTTTTCTATTTTATTGTCTTCTTAAAGAACCAATTGTTGGTATTTATGAAGTCTACTTTAGTCTATTTTATCTATGTGTAATCTATTTATATAATACTTTATTAATTCCTACTTCAATACATTTTAAAGTGTTTCATTGTCATTTTTTGCTTTCTTAAGTATAATAAATACTTAGTTGAAGTATTCAAATTTTTCTTATTTAACCATAAAAATCATTTAAAGTTATATATTTTTTTCTTTGAGTACCACTTTGGCCAAATCCATTTTCATTATGGTTAATTTTTTAAAGAGTCATATATTTTCATTTTGATATAATCATCCACATGAGAATTAATTAATAATTTTCAAAGTATTACTAATCATTTGGCTTTTTTGTTGTTACTACTATTAAATTTTATTTTATTATAAATTATTGATTTTTTAGGCCTAAATATAATTATTTTCTAAATACGCTATTTACCTATGGGAAAAAGTGTATAATTATTGTTTATAGGGTCCAAGTTTCAGTATATAGTACTAAATCAAGCTTGTTAGATACTCTATATCCATATAAATATATATATATATATATAAATGATCTATTTGACTTAAGACTATGTTAAACGATTCCCCATACAATTTTTAATTTTGTGTTTTTCTAGATATCTTCTATTTATTTATTTATTTTTTTTGTGGGGAAGATCAGCCCTGAGCTAACACTCATGCCAATCCTCCTCTTTTTGCTGAGGAAGTCCGGCCGTAAACTAACATCTATTGCCAATCCTCCTCCTTTTTTTCCTTTTTTTTCCCCAAAGCCCCAGTAGATAGTTGTATGTTATAGTTGCACATCCTTCTAGTTGCTGTATGCAGGACACCGCCCCAGCATGGCCGGACAAACAGTGCGTCGGTGTGCGCCCCGGATCCAAACCCGGGCCACCAGTAGCAGAGCGCGCGTACATAACCGCTAAGCCACGGGGCCGGACCTCTAGATACCTTTTAAATGGCTTTTTTTATGTGTTCCTGCCATGTGTGTCAAGGTCTATGATTTGATCTGTATTATCATTTATAAGTTTTAACAGAAGAATATAAAAATCTTAGTTGTGAGTTTCGTTTTCTGAGATTAATATTGCTCACTTTTTACTTTGCGTTCGCCTAATACATACTTTCTGTATTTTTATTGTTATCCTTGTCAAAATATTAATTTGTTTTAGGTGTGAGTCTTGTTAATATTAAATAGCTAAAATTTTCTTTTGATCATAAACAATTTATTTGTCTTTTATAAGGGAAATTTAAGCCAGTCACCTATATTTGTGATAAATGATATTTTGATCTCATTCCTCTTATCTAATTTTGTGTTATCTGTCGTTATGACCTAGGATTTCCTTCTTCTCATGTTCTAACCTTTTCTATGATGATCAAGTGCTTTTGGTCTTCCATGGCCTTCAACTACTATCCTGTCTGTTCCATGACTTGGAGATTTTACATCTAATTCTGTTCTATATACTACCACTTTTAAAAAGTTTAAAGATATGTTGGCGTATTCCTTTATCAATTTCCAGAACGAAAATGTACCAGTGGATTCTTCTTTGAGTAAGATGAATACTTTAGAAGTCAATACCTTCCCGTCTTCCCACTTATCGTTGAAATAATCTGAAAGTTTTATTCTTTTTTTTTTTTGCATTATATATGTATTTCAGAAATTATGTCTTTGTATGTACATTAGGCTCAAACACCAGATTAGTAGTTGAATGTACAGGCTTCATGGATTTAACTACTATTTATTGTGTGCTTTCCATGTACCTGGCAGTGTAAGATTCTGATTATTATTGGTTTTGTTTTCCCATCACTATACATGGTATCTTCCCTTTCTTGAGCCTTTGCTCTCATTGACTGGTTGGCTAGAATACCTTTCCAAGTGGGTTTCATTCATTAATTCATCAGAAGGACTCTCAAGTAATACATAGTCTGAATGCTGCAGATCTGAAAATAAATGCAGATCTCAAACGAATCATACTTGTACTGGGTGTATACACACACACACACACACACACACACACACAGACAGTCATAATCCTTTCTCCTCAAATATCCGCAAACATTGGTCTACTATGTTCTGCAGAGGAGTTGAGAAGACTGGTTTCTATCTAATTCTATTTTCTTTTCAGGTAGTAATTTATACATTTTCCTCTGTAAGTGCTTGTAGGGTTTTTCTACATCTTTTAAATTTGAAATTTCACCATATCCGGGTAGAAGTCCTTTTGCATTGATTCTACCAGTTCTTGGTGTCCCTCTTTAACGCTTTCCCCAAATCGGAGACAATGTTCCCATCTTTTAATTTACTATTGCACGTATAGTGGAGTTGCTTGATATAGCTTCCATGTATTTGATTGTATTTCCTCATAATTTCTATCTTTAGTCTAGCTTCCCAGTTTTGCTTTCTGTTAATCCTTGATCTTATATTCTAATTCACTGATTCTATACTTTGGAAACTCCGAGTCTGCCGTAACTGCCTCTACTGTGGTCTCTTTGTAATTATATGTAACGTGCTTTCATTTCTGTCATTGCTCTTAGATCCTTCCTGGTTAGTCCCAGCCTGTTATTGACTGTATGTGTTTCTATTTTTGTTTAGGTTTTACTATTTAGAGTGTTTAGAAAGTTCTCTCCTGCTTCCTGTAGCACGTCTATTTCACTGGGGAATATTTCTTCTTAGTTCTCATATGACCCACTTCTCTTGAACTACTGAGACTTTTCGTTTTCTACGGTGACTTTTTTTTTGTGAGGAAGATCAGCCCTGAGCTAACATCCAATGGTAATCCTCCTTTTTTTTTTTGCTGAGGAAGATCAGCCCTGGACTAACATCCGTGCTCATCCTCCTCTACTTCATATGGGATGCTGCCACAGCGTGGGTTGACAAGCAGTGCATCAGTGTGCACCCAGAATCCAAACCTGAAAACCCTGGGCCGCCGAAGCAGACTGGGCACACTTAACCGCTGTGCCACCAGGCTGGCCCGCTATGGTGATTTTTCTGTCTACTCATCCCTACAGAGAGAAATCTAGGTCTTTCTTCAGCTATAAAAAGGAATCTGTCAAGAATTATTTAGGGTCACTGTTTCTGTCATTTTTTTGTTATAAATGTAGATACAATATTTAAATTTACTGCAGACTTGCTTTGACAGCCAAGAGGGGCCCAGTAGTTTACAGAGCTGGGGATAGTGCTATGGTAGGTGCAGGAGAATGATTTTCTCCCAGGAAAAATTTCTCTTAGAAAGTTTGAAAAATTTGAAATTTTCTTCCTTGGCTGAAAATTTTTGAAAATTTAACAGTTGAGCCAGAAATGCTTACTCCTCTGGATGTCTGATGGAGACATTTTTTTGTAATGTTTCCTGGGTAGTTTACCAGACAATTCTTACAACCTGTAGCCTGAGTGTTGGCTGTGAGCATCTCTGTGATTCCCAGCCCAGAGATAATGGCACTTGGTAGAAACCCCTTGTGTGTTCTACAGAAACAGTGGGAAGCAGTGGCCCAAACTCCCTCCACTTGTTTCTCCCCTGAACCATTTCTTGTTGAAGGCCTCAAGAATTAAGGTACATGAGTAAGACCCTTAACTAGTTTTCAGCAAGAATATGGGTTGTTTTTCTATTATGTTGACTGAGTTGTGATAATGAGAAATTGGACAGAGTTTAGAATGGCCTAAATCTCAAACGTGAGTTTAAATTCTCATGTCAGTCCCAAGGGCTTATATCACTTTGCCTATAAATAGTTACAGATAAAAGACAACTTATGGGTCTTCAGCTTTGTTAATTTACCAGAACTCTCAAAATTTTTACCTCAAAACTTCTTGTCAACCCTACTTTTTATAGTATTTCCAATACATGATAAGCAGAGCCAGAGCTCTGCAAACCAAGAAATGGAAGAGATGTGCATGTTTTTTATTTGTTTGTTTGAGGGTGTGTGTGTGTGTGTGTGTGTGTGTGTGTGTGTGTGTTCTATCTATTGGCAATTTATCCATACACTATGAGTAAAATATATTTAACTGCCATTATTACCATATAATGCCATATAAAACTTCATTACATGGCCTGTTACTCTGACTACACTGAACGGTATTCTGGATTTCCAAATAGATAATACTTCACTGTTTGACCTCATGCTTTCCTATTTCCTAAGTTCCTCTGTGGGAAACATTGATGGAAAGTGATTGTCACATGGTTCATAAAATGACCATATGGAAATTCTATGTTGTGATTAGAGCAGATCTCTAAATCCATTTTGCAGTCCCTTGGAAATCACCATCCACCCAGCAGAAGCCTTTTGCTGCCGTCAAACATCTCCTGATAAAACTACTCACCTGGAACAAATGGAAGAATTTGATCACCAGGAGCAGCAAGACCAGCTCTAGCTGGTTTTAGAGGATTTCTGTTTAAATGAGGAGAAAATGTTCACTCACTGAGGGTCTTCTTGCTGGCTGTCCCTTTTTCTAAAGGAGAAAAGCAAAGTATGTTTTAATCATGCAGAGTCATTTGCAAACAATACTAAATTATATTTAAACTACATTTATGAGTCCTACTCACACAACCTCATCCAAGACATGCTTTAATTAGTAACACTTTTTTCCCCTCTTATATAGTGCTTATCTGAGGTTATTTTCTGATGGAAAAATCTCTTCAATATCATAGAATTGAACTCTAACATCTTACATGAGAAGAAGTCAAGAAGAGAGAGAGGAGGGGATTTCACCAAAGACTTAAAGCTAAAAAGCAGCTAAGAGGAGACCTGACAGCAGGTTCTAGATTCCAGTGCCACCAATTGGGGTTGGGTCACTGCTGCATTGCTGAGATGAGAATTGTCCATCTTTGGTTGGGGTGGGCATGGGAGGGTGGGAATAGCACACAGGAATGAGATTTTCTTGTTTGCTGGACTACATACATGTAGGCTTTATACATCTATGTAGGATTTGAGGCAACTTCCAGTAGAAATACCTATTTGACAATGGGAATATGAACATTAAAAGATAAAAAAGAAGTAAAGATATGGGTTAGAAGACAAGGTTAAGCATGAACTGTGAAAGAGAATACAGACAGAGCCGCCATGTGGAGAGCCATAGTGCTTTTGCAGGTTTGAACTTGCACTTCCTTGAAATCCAGAAATGGGAGACTAGTCATTTTCCATAGTCAGCATTTTTTGGAGAGAAGGGAGTTAACAGACAGTTCCCCAGAAGAACTAGAGCTTTTCCTGACTATTAGTTTTAAGAAACATTTTTCCTTCCTTTTTGGGTAGTTGGAACTATGTTGTAGAGAAGGCTTGCACCTTCCAGGAAACTCATTCAGTATTCATCCTAATGATACTCTGTGAGGAAGAAGACAGGGAGGTAAACGTGTGATTAGTCACAGAGAATCTGTGGTTGGCAAAAACTTAAACGTGTTATTCCACTGTGGGTACATGGGCAAGTTCTGCCACTTACAAGATGGGATACTAAAGTTGACCCTCTTTTGTGAACTTCATGGTAGAGTGGAAAAAGCTAAGTATTTGTGGTTAGGAAGCCAGTCTGGGATACTTGTGCGCTGTATGAGACTTAGGGGAAGCAGCACACGCTATATGGTTTGCACGATTGTTAAATACGGTTAAATTTTGAAAAGGTTTTCGTAAGCTGTAAAGCATTATACATCTCATAATTATTATCCTTTTAGGTATTGAATATTCTTTTCAGAAAATGTCAAATACTGTACAAGTCAGGCCTTTTCTGAATGTATTTATTGCCAACATTGTTTCTTTTTGTTGTACTTTTCTCCAATTGTTTTATTAGCTACCTTCTGTGGAGAATGGAGTCCTCATCGCTATGAAGTATATCTTTTCTTGGCTAATGTTCTGTCTGCACTGTGTTTTAGACATCACCATCACAGAGTTGTATTTCACAGAACAATATTATTGCAACAATAAAGAGTTGATTTAAATGAGTCTCAATAGCAAAATACAGCAGTCACACATGACTGAAATGATTGGTAATATATATAGCGGTAACATATGACTGAAATAGCGGGTAACATATGAGATAGAAATAAATCTCTATCTGCTTTTGTTAGATTGCTAAAACACCTTTTCTAGTTATCTCTGTTGTCAGCATATTTTTAAAAAATGAAGTTACGGATTTTAGTTTTTTGTGCGTGTCATAGAGATGGATTTTAAAATGGCCCAGGCATATATATTGTATTGCTTGAAGATCTATCCCAGCTGAAAACTTGCTTTTTCTACTTATGTGAACTTTCTTTGTTCATTACACAATCTAGACAACAGCATGTAATGAGAAATTAGTCTTTGCTCTCCTTGGTTTTTTGTTTCATGATGTATTTTTCTTTAAGGACTCATTAGCTTGTTTTATTGCTATGCAGTATATTTGCCCTTTAAAGAGAACGGAAAAAGGCTGTGTTATGCTCTTGAACTTCTTGCTAGATTTTCTAAGAAAATAATGGCATGAAGGAATGATTCTGTTACTAAAATATCCTTGTGATTACTTCATCTATTACTGTGCTGAGTGACCTAGTAACAAATTTTTCTATTAAAATATTCTCACTATTTCATAGATTTTCTATAATGAGCATCAGAAACTCCTGACTCTTCTTCATGCTCTAAAGATGAGTTGTTATTCCCTGGAGTACTTTTTTTTCTTTGAACTGTTTTGCACTGGTTAGAAATTAGCCAAATTCTTCTCAGTTATATCCACTACTTGAGTTTAAATAAACCAACAAAGGGGAGCCATTTACTAGGTCACTCTTGTTCAGAAAGTTTGTCAAGAATATGGCAAAAAAGATGCCCCTTACTCCTAGATTTCCTTTT
This sequence comes from Ceratotherium simum simum, assembly GCF_057802395.1. Classification (NCBI taxonomy): domain Eukaryota; kingdom Metazoa; phylum Chordata; class Mammalia; order Perissodactyla; family Rhinocerotidae; genus Ceratotherium; species Ceratotherium simum. The sequence continues at coordinate 46,342,034 of NC_141919.1, read as the reverse complement.
CCCTCTCAATAGAATTCCAAAATAACCATTGTTCTATTTCTTTCAGTGTGATGTACGTTGGAATAATACTATTCAGACTTCAAACCAATTTTTGTGTATTTATAAATACTTTATATTCCATTCAGAGAGTGTATAATGTGTTTTCAAGTATTGTACATTTCACAAAGAGGATGTCCCGCTGAGCTATTTCCTGTTTTCTAAGGATAAAAACAGCTAACAAAACTGAGGGCTTATTAGATACCGGACATTCTGCTTGAGAGAGCTTTACATAATTTATCTCATTTAATCCTCACACTAACTATATGAGTTAGGAATTATCCATCTTATATCCATAAGGAAACTGAAACTGAGATAAATTACATAGTTTCCCTGTGATCACAGAGTGAGTGCCAGAATCAACTTGATAACAGAATTTGTGCTCCTCACTAGCATTCTGTTCTGCTTGATGGTGAATCAATAGCGTGTCTATAGTATTTTACTGAGCTGCAGAGTTGCAGACCAGAGTTGCAGACCTTTTTTTGAAGCAGAATACAGCTAGGAAAGACGCTGACCAAGGGCAAGGGGCAATGCTGCCAGGCCATTAGAGGCATGGTAGAGCCTGTAGGCACCTGTGGCTAAAGAAGGGTCAGGCGCAAAGGAAGGAGTTTAGGTACAGTGGCCCCAGTCAACAGAGTTGCCCAGTACCTTTCACTGCCTAAACAGAGCTTCCCACCTCTGACAAATAGGGAGATGAGGTTCTTGTAGTAGATTCTCACCTTGTTCCAACCACTGCCTGGAAAGAACAAATAATATTTATTACCATTTTTCAGGTATGTACAGATTTTATTATAATAATTAAAATACAAATTTATTTTAAAGTATTACTTAATTCAGAGTTTTGTCTTTAAATATTCTCTCAGTTGATAGATGCTAAAATTACTATTTAATGAGTGTAATTAAAATTAAGTTCAGAAAATATGTAGACATTAAAATGTGTGCTCACACTAAAAAATGTTCAGAGCCATAGCACTACTGGACTTCCACGGTCCTGAACCCTTGCTGAGAGCTTACTATTTTGCCAGTCATTCAAATAAGCAGTTCAAATGAACAATCTCATTTAACCTTATAACAATCTATGTGGTAAGTTCTACTATTATTCCATTTTTCAGATGTAGAAACTGAGCCTCCATTTCAAATTTCTAAATACTACCTACCATAAATAGTTTTGTGGAGATTAAAATGGATAATAAATTTACAACAGCACAGACTACATCTAAGGCAATAATGCAACCAACTATTATTAGTAGTAGTTACAATAATAGTAGTGGTTTGTTATTAATATTAGTCCCATTGAAGTCACAATCCATTAATTTTATTTGTAAAATTTATTGATAATGTATAGTTTATCTATTCGAAAAAGGGATTAAGAAAGTTAGCAAAAGGTCATACAGGAACATCTGGTTATGTCTAGAAAGTAAACGGAATCTCCTTAGATTTTAACAAAAAACAAAACACTTGAAAGGAGTTTCAAGCTTATAGAGTGTCATTAAGGTCATCCACAAGACTTGAGAGAGACCTGTTTACTCCCATCTGGCATCATTTTAATGTTTCTTAGTTTTGTTTATTTGTGTATGTGTGTGGGGGGGGAGCTGTCAAAATTAAGTCATGGGAATTGGTACGATGTAATTGAAATGTAGTACATGGAAAAGCATTTCTGTATTAGATTAGCCAGCAATTAAAACATTATGGATCAGTATTAATCCAATTAACATGTTTTTACTGTTTCATGGGAGGTAAAGATTACAGTTACTGGCTAACGGGCATTTACACATTTCAGAGTTATGGCGCATAGAGGCGGAACAGAAAACAATATGGTTGTTGGACTTCAGTATTTTTTAAATGATCTTTTAATAACCACGTTCAGCCACTAATAGCTACATACAGAACTGGAGTCTGCACTTGTCTTTTCAATGCTTTTTTTCTGAGGTAGTTTTAAATACATCTTCCATCCATAAAAAATTTGAAAGAAAAAATATTACTCTGAATTTAGGATGAAGAAACCTTTTAGTTTGCAACCTCTCAGAACTACCAGGCCTTTGCATCTTTTGTTCCACAGAACCCAGGAAAATGCTTTGATTAGGGTTGGTGTTCAATAAACATTTGGGAAAGAAAGAGAGAGGATGAATCAAGCCCTGATCCTACTAATTTAGTAGACTTACGAAGTGATTTGTTTTATTGTATTTTATTTTTAACCTCAAATTTTTATTTTAACTTAGAGAGTCATTTTTCAGCTAAATCCTAGCATTTATCTTTAAATATTGATTTCTTTCCATTTTACAAAAGTAATACAGTAACATTGCAGAAAATTTGTAAAATACAGAAAAGCACGATGACAGAAAATTTAAATAAATTGAATCATATTTTATTACATCAGAACAGTTGGCTATTTAAAGAATTCCTGATAGAAGTCATTCTGTGGTTTGTGTGGTGAGCCCAAAATTGTCTTTGCGATATTTTCAAGTGCATGATTTTCTTACTAAAGAAAAAAGTATGCTAGTGATATACTAGTAATAAGCAAAATATTTTAAATCTATTGCTATACAAAATTAGGTTTTCTAGACACAATTTGCATTAGTAGTGGTTAAATAGTTTTCTCACAGTCATGCTTCTGAACTCAGAAATAGGTGCATAGGAATATACCCAACTGATTTTTGACAAAGGTGCAAAAGTAGTTCAGTGTAGAAGAATCTCTTTAACAAATGGTACTGGAACAATTAGTCACCTAAAATCCAAAAAAATGAAACTCAACCTAAAACTAATACATTGTAACAAAATATTAGCTCTAAAATGGATTATAGATCTAAATGTAAAATGTGAAACTATAAAACTTTTAGAAAAGAATGTAGAGAAAATCTTTGTCACCTAGAGTTAGGTAAAGATTTCTTAGACAAAACACCAAAAAAATGTCCAAAAAAGAAAAAATAGATAAACTGGATTTCATCAAAATTAAAAGCTTTTGGTCTGTGAATGGTACTGTTATGAAGATAAAAAACAAGTCATTGACTGGGAGAAAATATTTCCAAATCCTATAATCAGCAAAAGTCTTGTATCCATAATATGTAAAGAACTCTCTAAACTCAAAAATAAGAAAACAAATATTCAATTGAAAAATAGTCAAAAAACTTCGATAGTTCACTTAAGAATATATATGAATGGCAAATAAGTACATGAAAAGATGGTCAACATCATTAGCCATTAGAGAAATGCAAACTAAAACCACGATGAGATCCATTATACATCTACTGGAACAGCTAAAATAAAAGATACTACCAAAATTTTATCAAGGATGTAAAGATACTAGATTTCTCAAATAGTTCTGGCAGGTAAGTAAACTGGTACAGCCACTCTGGAAATCAGTGTGGCAGTTTCTTTAAAAAAATGTAACTATATAATTACCACACCCAGCAAAGTACTCCTGGGCATTTATCTTAACACAGAAAAAAACTTACATTAACACAAAAACCTGTATGAATATTCAGAGCAGTTTTATTTGTAATTGCAAAAAACAGGAAACAACTCAAATGTCCTTCAATGGATGAATAGTTAAACTGTGGTACATCCATTCCAATAATTGTCAGCAATAAAAAGGAACAAGCTATTGATACATGGAACAACTTGGATGGATCTTAAGGGCATTATACTGAGTAAAAAGAACCAATATCAAAAAGTTGCATACTGTATGATCCTTGAAATGACACACTTATAGACATGGAGGTCAGGTAGGGGGTTTCCAGGGCAATGGGGAAAGGGAGGAAGAGATGAGTATGAAGGGGCAACGTGAAGGGGTTTCCTTGTGGTGATAGAACAATTCCGTATATTCATTGCAGTGATGGTTACAGGAATCTGGACATGTGAAAAGTATCTCATAGAATTGTACACGAACACACTTAAAAAAATGAGTGCATGGCAAAAAAAAAAAAAACGATGACTTTTCTCTGCATCTCAGAGATCACAGACTTTTCTTTGGATCAAACGTGAATTTTCATTTGAGTTTTTTGTTTGGTACTTTTTTATATTTTTCAGCTTCTTATCTGTTAGCATGTATTGTTTTTATAATCTAAAAAAACCACTTAATGAGTATTTTTTAAGGGAAAAAAGAACATGTTTCTCAAACTAGGGTGAGATTACAATTAAGGAAACCCCACGGCCGTGCCAGGCAGTAAGCAAATAGACAAGATAAGTACATTTTCCTGGAATATCTTGAAAATTGGGGGTAGTAGGTACGTGGGAGGAACTTTATTTTCACATTAAATAAGCATGAATATTTTGTGTAGTAGAATGCGAAATTCATGTATATTTTTGACACATAACAGATGATTACAAAGAAATGTCTTGCTTGAAGTAAGTGCCTTAGGGCTACTCCCCCATATCCCTAGGGTTTTGTGCACTTCTCTCTGTGTTCATCCTTCTCTTAGATGAGAAAATGTAGGAAAGAAGGCACTCCTTTAGCACAAATATGCTTGGAACTTAACAATGCCTTAAATGCTAGACTTTCGTGGTTTCGATCTGCCATTTGGCATGTATTAGGAATGTGACACTAGCTCTGCGTCCTAGACCCCACGGTACGTCCTCTGCCTCAGAAGTCCTCAAGAGCACAGATCAGAGTTAGTGACTAGCTAGAGGAAGAGGAGGATGATAAAAATAATAGTAATTGTAGCAGATATGGAGCTCATTCCGCCAACATGGATAGGTAAGAAATATCACATTTTTTTTTATTATCTCTAAACTAGCTTCCACTCCTGGCCTTTAACTCTCTGGCATGGCAGGGAATTCTGTCTCAGTCATGCCTGGGCTTCCCTCACCAGCCCCACACCACACCTGCTCTGCCTTTGTGCCCGAATTCCGGTGTTTTAAGTAGTGCCGAGGCCTCAGGGAAGTCCTCTTTTCATAGCTACCTGGATATTGCCACGATGCCCACTGTCCCCGGATCCACAGATCCATTCAGGTTCCCGGCTGTGTGCTCCAGTACTTTGGGCATGGGAAGGACAATCTCAGCTCCTTGGGGAACATTAATCCATTCCCTTTGAGGTTCAGGACGTCTTCATGCTTCCAGAAAGCCAGGCATAAGACCCCATGGACAATTCTCATTCAACCACTGTACCTCCCAACCCTACCAGAGGCCCATTCCCTAAGGAAGACACTTACTTAAAATGTACTATAGTCATGCGCCACCTAACGACGTTTGAATCAACGACAGACCGCATACATGGCGGTGGTCTCATACACACCACTGGGTGTGTTGTAGGATAAACCATGCAGGTTTGTGTAAGAACACTCTATGATGTTCCCACAGTGACAAAATCGCCTAACGACACATTTCTCAGAACTTATCCCCGTCGTTAAGCGACACATGACTATGTATCCCAGGCATTGTTGTAAGTGCCTTATCACTAGTAACTCATTTCTCCTCACAAGAACTCTATATGGTCAATACCATTATTATCCAATTTACTAGATGAGAAAGCAGGCACGGAGTTCAAGTATATAATTTTAAATAAATATACTGTTTTATTGAACTCTATCTTGTGACTATTTTTCCAATTACGTGCATTAACTGCTCTCCAACTGAAAAACATACATTATATTTGGTTGAATAGTATTTATTTTATTGTTGATTTAGTTCACTAATTCTCCATCAAAAAAATAGAAATATAGGTTGTAAAAATAGAAGTTGTTCACTCATACTACCTTTTTTTTTTTGCTTATGTATCTTATTTTCCTAAGAAGATTGCAGGTTCTCAGATGATCCTCTTTCTTGTGCTCCATTAAATGTCTTGCTGTACTTAAGATATATACGTGCCCGCCACATCCCTCTGCCAGAGCAGCTACTTGGTGTCCAGACAAAGGCTTCAGGGCAGAAGCAGCTCCTCTTTCTGCAACGAAGCAAATCCTAGGGCACAGGAGGAAGCCTATAATCGTATCTCCAAATCTGAAATATAAATCAACATTAAATAAACTCTTAATAATTTTGCTAACGTTACTGTGCTCCAATATTACGGTTCCTTTTCTTTTATGAAACAGCTAGCCGACAAAATTATATAATAAGGTCATTTGTAAGCAACATTTTCATTTCCTTTGCTCTTTTCAAATGGATATAATGTTAGGTTTAATGCACTGAGAGGATGTCTGCTCATGGACACTTTTTAAATAATTTGGAGCAAAGATGATACCCTTTTAGACTGTCTTACGTAGTATTTGTGTGGGTTTTGAAGAGCTATGTATGCATAAACCAAAGGATACAGCAAGGCCCTGACGTGATTACGTTTTCAAAGTTCATTAATAGTATTCTTAGAGTACATCACAGTCTTCAAACGCACACTTGAGAATTGGCTGGTTTTCAATTTAGTTTAATTTCCTGGATAGTAATGTACGTTTTTCATCTGACGTGCTTTGAAAACTGAGTGGGTTAGCATTGGATTCCATGGAAAAAGAGTCTCTTATCAGCTCCATCAAGTTGCCATTGTGATTTGACTTCGCCAGGCAGCTCTCCTAAATGTCTTAGTATTTTACATTTGAATGTACCTTAGCCTCCCACCCAGATAAACTTTCTATAAAACTGCCCTTTAAAAGTCTCCGGTGTGTCCTTGGGGAATTGCTGAGTGACCTATATTACCCTTACCCTGATGGGTCTTTTTAAAGAAACTTTGCAGCAGCTGGAGTTATTTTCTATGGAATCAAGGGTTCTTCCTGTTTAATCACCTGTGTTTCGAAATGTTAAGTACATGCTTTCATTTGTTAAAACACAAAGACACGGGCGTGATGTTTGCCTAATTTAATAGCTCTTTTTGTTACATGACTCATGACTTGTTAGAAAGCTCACATTGTTATTTTTCCTATAGATGGGCCTCGGCTTTCCACTGAATGATTTTTGAAGAGACCGGCTGGTCTGGTCAGTAAAACTGATCAGTAAAACCGCACACATTAAGGATAAACATCTCTGAGTCATAACATTTTCATTTTCTCGTTGAAACAGCTAGCCTTAAGCTCCAGGGGTGAGGACATCTACCTGATTCCCATTTTATTCTTCTGATTATATTGAATCATCAGATCACAGATCTAGAAAACAAGTCAAGAGATCACTGAGTCAGCTCCTGCCCCCAGGCCAACGTGTGTCTTCACAATTCACTTCTTGTGGACTTTTCCTGGGCTAGAGTGTTACAGGTTTCCCTTAGAAACCTATTTAGGGATTTAAATATTCCTCCAGGCATGATCCAGTTCTTTATGACTAAACAAGGCTCTTGCTGCAATCAAAAGCCCTTCTTTTTCTTCTGTTTTATTCTTTGGATGGGAGAAATCAGTCAGATTTTTACAAGAACATATCTCCATCTTGAGGTTGGCTGTTGCTAAACCTTTTCCCCATCCTTTTCCTTACAGTACTTAATTTTTATCCTATTTCAACAGGGCCAACTTAGATAGTACCACAGCAGGATGATTTGACAAGTGTCCTTGTAAGAGATTTCTACCACTGAAGATGTGTTCTGTTTTCACCTCAGGTAGTTTGAGGAAGAAGCTCAGTGTAGTGGCTTCAACTAGAAACTATAACCCAGGCAGGTGACAGCCTACTGGCCAGGTAACTGTGGGCAGGTCCTAAGGTCTAAATCTGTTTCCTCATTAACAAAACAAAGATGCTCTGTCTGATTCATTAGTTTATTTTATGCAGTATTTTATTAACATTTCCAAAAGATAGTAGTATTATTTTTAAAGACTTTAATTTTTAGAGTAGTTTTAGGCTCACAGCAAAATTGGGGAAAAGGTATAGAAATTTCAAATATACTCCCTACCCCCACACATGCATAGCTTCCCTTATTATCAACATCTCCACCTGAGGGGTGGGTTTGTTACAACTGGTGGGTGAATCTACATTGACACATCATAACCACCCCAAGTCTATGGTTTACCTTAGGATTCACTCTTGATTTTGCACATTCTAGGGGTTTGGACAAATGTATAAAGACATGTATCCATCATTGTGGTATCATACAGAGTAGTTTCACGGCCCTAAAAATCCTTTGTTCTCCACCTATTCATCCCTCCTCCCGCTCTCCCAACTCCTGGCAACCACTGATCGTTTTACTGTCTCCATAGTTTTGCCTTTTCCAGAATGTCATAGAATTGGAATCATACAGATTATATAGCCTTTTCAGATTGGCATCTTTCACTTAGTATTATGCTTGTAAGTTTCCTGCATTCCTTTTTATTGCTTAGTAGCTCATTTCTTTTTAGCATTGAATAATATTCCATTGTCTGGATGTACTACAGTTTATCCATTCATCTACTGCAGGAATCTAGACTGCTTCCAAGTTTTGGCAAGTGTGAATAGGGCTGCTATAGCATTCATGTGCAGGTTTTTGTGTGATTTACTACTTTTTGAAGGAGAATACAGCAACCCCCCTTTATCCGCAGTTTCGCTTTCCATGATTTCAGTTACCTGTAGTCAACCACAGTCTGAAAATATTAAATAGCAAATTCCAGAAATAAACAATTTGTAAGTTTTAAATTGCACACTGTTCTGAGTAGCATGATAAAATCTCGCACCATCATGGTCCGTGCAGCCCTGGATGTGAGTCATCCCTTTGTCCAGTAGATCCTTGCTGTACACACCACCCCTCCGTTAGTCACTTAGTAGCCATCTCGGTTATCAGATCCACTGTCCAAGTACTGAGGCACTGCAGTGCTAGTGTTCAAGTAACCCTTATTTTACTTAATAATGGCCCCAAAGCCTAAGAGTAATGATGCTGGCAATTCAGAAATGCCAAAGAAGGGCCAGCCCAGTGGTGTAGCGTTTAAGTTCATGTGCTCCGCTTCGGCAGCCCAGGGATCGCTGGTTCAGATCCTGGGCGCAGACTTACACACCGCTCATCAAGCCATGCTCTGGCAGCGTCCCATATACAAAATAGAGAAAGATTGGCACACATGTTAGCTCAGGGACAATCTTCCTCAAAAAAAAGAGAAAGATTGGCAGCAGATGTTGGCTCAGGGACAATCTTCTTCACAAAAAAAAAAAAAAAGAAAGAAGGAAATGCCAAAGAGAAGCTGTAAAGGGCTTCCTTTAAGTGAAAAGGTGAAAGTTCTCAACTTGATAAGGAAAAAAAAAATTGTACACGGAGGTTGCTAAGATCTACAGTAACTTTTAGTACAGTATATTGTTATAATTGTTCAATTTTATTATAATTATTGTTGTTAATCTCTTACTGTGCCTAATTTATAAATTAAACTTTATCATACCTATATATATATAGGAAAAAACATAGTATATATAGGATTCCGTACTATCTGTGGTTTCAGGCATCCACTGGGGGTCTTGGAACAGTATCCCCCTCGGATAAAAGGGGGACTAATGTATTTGAATTTGAAAGTACTTTGAAAATTGTAAAACCCAATTCAAATGTAAAGAATTTTTATTGAAGGAGAGGAAGGGGGTGAGCACTGGATTGAAGAGTTTATGTAGCCCCAGGGCAAGAACTAAAATCAGTGGCTGGAAGGCAGAGAGGCATGCAAATTTCAGGGTAGGCTCAGACTAGGAGGAGGCTAACCAGTCACCTAGGGACAAAATTTAAGGAAGCCCTTACCTTGATCCTAGCATTGTTTCAGGACATTGTAAAGAAAAAGCGCTGTTTTGTTATGATTAATTTTACCTCTACTCTTCCTAAATTGGTGTTCTATTGAAACTTGTTCCTCAAGGTGTTAACATTTGTACTTCAAACACAGTGTTGTGGTCAAAATATGATTGGAATGTACGTTAAGACCCCTTTCAGATATTTGAGTTCACATTAGTATATTACAAGCTCTGAGAAGGCCTACAATAATAAAATCTGCTTAATCTTACTTAATATGACAGCTTCCATTTCGTTTCTCAGCATTTTCAATTTTTCCTAAAACTGTAAATACTAACACTGAAAACCTGACCTGAGTTAAAGAAAGAAAAGGTAGCTTGTCAGACAGTGTGGATCTGAATCCTATGTTATTCCAGTGTCAAGCAAGTAGTAGATTATTTAGTCAGTTATATTACCCAAGACTTATATTAAAGATTTATTTTATTAGCCTTTATGGAAGATTGTTAAAATTGCAATATTCCTATAAATCATATCGATATAATTCTAAAAAGCCATTACATTTGGTGGCCCCTAAAATTTTAAGAAATATTCTATCAATGGTAAAACTCATATTATTGATATAAACACAAGTGTTGGGATAATTTTATATCTTGTTTTCTTCTAAAATAACCTCTTTTGAAGAAGAGTAGTACCATAGTACTAACTCAGATTATATTTTGGAGTGACCCTATAAATCAACAACAATTATCTAAGTATTGCTTACTTTGTTTAGGGCTCTGTGCTTTTATCATATTCTAAAGCTGAAAGTAAAATGTCATTGTAGAGTCTTGAATGTTCAAAAATGTGTTAACAGAAGGTCTTCCAGAACTTTCCAGAAATAACTGTCTGTAGCAGTCTGTAATGCTTACCATCACTCTTACTCTTGTGTTTACAAGGCAGTCCAGGTTTGCCATCTGCAACAAAAAAGAAGAAACCCTCTACTTATCCCTGGGCCCTTGACAGAACAATTTGGGGAGCAGTGGGAGGGCAAAGCTAACTGAAGAAAAATACCCAGTTTAAGTCTTAAGCAGGGGCTAATAAGAGGAGGAGTAATCTAAAAAGAGATTGGAGATTAGAACAGGAGCCTACCAGATCTGGACGCTCCTTAAAAGATCTGTCTCATTTTTTGAATGAGGCAGACTGAATTATTAGAGTTCAGATGTAAAGCTTACTTAAACTGTTTTCTAGTCTCAAATTTGTTCTCAATATTGTAATGATTATTTAAATCTTGAACACCACTTGTCTTTGAAGGTGAAAGTGGGAGAAGAGCATACTACAAAGCACCAGCGTAAAAGGGGACGGTAAGAGATGCTGTGAAGTCAGGGCTCAACTGTAGATCTGTCCACCCACCATGTCCAGGGTAGTGACAGAGGCAAAGTAATCAGCAATTCACAATGATAGATCCCATTTTGGCTAAATCATGTGTTTCAGAGCCATTCTTTGTTCATTCAATTATTCATTCTTTTATTTTTTCATTATTGTAATAAAAATTTAGTGAGCACTTGAAATGTACCAGGCACATCCCTAGAGACTGGGGATATGGAGATTAAAAAAAAATGACTGTCTAATAATAATCTATCAATAGTGGCTCATCACTGGTGACAAATGTACTGCATTAATATATGATGTTAATAATAATGGAAACTTGTGGAGGAGTCATGACAAGGTATTTGAGAATTCTCTCTGCTTTCTGCTCAATTTTCTTGTAAACCTAAAACTGCTCTGTTTTAGTTAGCCTGGGTTGCCATGACAAAATACCATAGACTAGGTGCCTTAAACAAAAGAAAATTCTCTCTCACAGTTCTGGAGGCTGAGAAGTACAAGATCAAAGTGCTGACAAATAGGTTTCATTCTGAGATCTCTTCTCTTGGCTTATAGGTGGCTGTCATCTCACTGTGTGCTCACATGATAACCTCTTCTTTGTGGAGAGAGAGAGCAAGCTCTCTCATGTCTCATCCTATGAGGGCACTAATCCCATCACGAGGGGTCCACCCTCATGACGTTGTCTAACCCTAATCACCTCCCAGAGACCTCATCTCCAAATGCCATCACATGCGGAGATAGGGCTTCAACATACAAATTTAGAGGGGACACAATTCTATCCATAACATGGTAAAAAAATAATAAAGTCTATTTTAAGAAACATGTAAAAATAAAAAAATATGACTATCTAGCAGAAGAGCTGAATACAGGAATAGACAATAATAACAGTGGGTGCTTTAATGAGCATATACACAAGGTGTTACAAGACCACAGAAAAGGGATGTCTAATTCCAGAAAAGGTCATGCCTCTGTGAAGTCTTGAAGGACAAGCTAGAATTAGCCAGAAAAAGAATGTAGGGCCAGTAGTGGTGGCAGTGGTAAGGGGGAGAAGGGAGGAGGGTGGGGAAGATAGCTATTCCAGACAGAGCAAATAGCAAGTGCAATGGTATAGAGCCTTTGTGTGTACACTGGGATGGCCAGCTTGAGCCCAAGCTCTGATTCAAACACGTCTGTACATATGTGTTGTACCAGAAGTTAATTAGCATGAGGATTTTGGATTGGACACGAGCCAAGCTTTTGCATAGATGCCAGAAATAATGACGTGGCTGGAGAGAGAGACGATGATGTGTGCCCATACCTCAGCCCATGCCCTCAAGTCTGAAACCAGTGGGGAGAAGAGAGTCCAGTAAGAAGCAAAAGGGACTGTTTTCTAGAGAGTCTTTGTGAGAAGTAGGAAAATAAGGAACTCTGCTTTGTACCTTGGGGAAGAATTGTCGCAAGAGGAAGAGAGGGCCATCCTCTCTACTTTTGGACAGAACGAGAAAGACCTTATAGTTTAAATAAAACTGTAAGGAAATCTGGGCTCCTTTGGAAATTGGGGAGTTGGTTGCAGATTTGGGAGCACTTTATGTGACTTAGCAAGTGGCTGGAGCAAGGGGATATGGGAAAATATTCATGAGCATGACTGAGACACCAAAGAAATATTTGGGGAATGATTTTGTAAGGCATACAGCCTAGTGTTGGACAGATGGGAATGAGAGTCTGAGAAGTCTGAGTCAAAGCCATTAATTTTATTCTGTTAGTATTCACTAACTGGTGCAAATCAGGCTACTAGGTCAAAGAAGTAAGGAATTTTTATTAGATATTCTGTTTTGTCAAATGGCACCAGAGTTAATCCCAGCGGGACATTGCTCACCATCTTTTGTAGTCCAACCTGAAATCTTTCCATCCTTTGACTATAACCTACCTATCACTTAGTCACCTGATCAACGTATGGTATTGAGAGATTCTTAGCTCACTAAAAAGATAATTGACAGAATCCTACAACTTATTTGAATTCACAAGGATTACATATGGTGTTTCTTATGTATATTGCATTAGTTCCTTAACAAAGAAAATTAAGTAATCTGGCATAATATGGTTTTCCTAATGTTGTGCTTAGTGGTTTAAGGTTCTTAATGATTTGTTTTAATGCCATTCCCAAGACTGAAATTAAGGTTAGCATTCTAAATTACTGCCATCACTACACTTTTTTTTTTTTCGTTTCCAAAGATGGCTTTTTGTTCTTTTCTAATCTCTCCAGAAATGCCTCCTGCCTTCCAAAGTTCTCAAAATAATAGCCAGCTCTTCAGCAATACAAATCACATATTCCACAAGGATGCTGAAGGCCTGTGGTTGGTTGTGAAAGCACCTCACATATTTCTTTTGTTATTTATTTAGTTTTGTCCTTGTTTCACGACTACCTCTCATCTGGTTACCAGAACACATTGGACTTTTCCATAATGATTGGTGTAAATGATGTCGCTGACAGCCTTTTCCTTTCTTGATACTTTGTATTAATATCCATTCTCTACCTATCAAAAGGCAAGTAACAGCTTTCTTCAAACTTCCTCATTATGCTTACCTGAGGACTATTGTCTTGTTCCTGTTACACATCCTATGAATTACAAAGCCTTTTCTCAGTGATTTCCCCTGCATCTTCTATCTGATTTTCCTCTTTCTTCACAATTTTCCATTGTGGTTCTTCTTGCTCACATTTGTTGTGGTTCTCCTGGTAAGAGCTTTTAGATGCACATGTTCACAGAATCAGAAAGTTCTAAAGGAATGTCTAGGACCATGGCTGCTGAGAGTGTATGTTGTATATTCACGTAACTCTTTCTATTTACAAGCGACTTCTGCATTGTCATCACGGCTTTGTAAGAAAGCTGCTGGTACATTTTATCAGATGAAACTAAAGTTAACCAATTATTTTATTGCAATACAAAGCCCATAGCTACCTATTATCAGTGTAGACTTACCACAGGATGACAGAAGCAAGAATGATTACTTCTGCTATTTTTGAAAAGCAAACATAAAATTCTGGGAGAAAATTTGCCAGTATAACTGTAAAAGGAATTATGGCCTGTAATTATTAAACTCTGGGGCAAAGAATCCTCCATGCACAGGGCCTTCCTCCAAGGGAGAAGTGGTGTTGGACTATGCTCGGAAGGAGAAAAATGAGAGATTTTCCACCTTAGCTCACAACATGATCTTGAAAGAGCATTTCTGCTCAGGTTAGTGCCTTCCTCAGGCCTGACAGAACCACATGGCCTGAGCTTGATTCTTTCTGCTAACTTAACACTCATTCAGCTGTGGGTGGGAACGGAGGCAGCAGGCTAATGGGTGTGAAGAGTTGAATGAGGTCCTTAGCCTTCCCCTAGTGCCTTTCCTAGTAATGGCACCTATGTGCCCAGGTCCAAACGGTGCAATCAGCCTGCCATGATTACCAAATATGTTACATATTGTGCCAGTTCTCTCACGAGTATAATCCCCAAGGAATATTGAACCTTCCTAATATTTGTGGATCACAGAGGCTGTAATTTAAGATTAGAAAAATACTGTTGATGTCTTCTATTCAATCATTTATTTTAAAAATGTTTATTGAGTATGTGTTAGGACGCTGTGCTAGGTTCTGAGGATAAAACAACAGTGAACAATTCAAATATGGTTCCTGATCTCATAGAACTTACGGTCTAATGCAAGAACCAGGCCATAAACTGATGAACAACAAATAAAGTAATTACTAATTGTGGTGAAAGCTATATAAAAAGTGATATAGTGTGCACATTTTTGTAGATAAGAATGTCAAAGAAAGTAAAATTTAAGTGAACACACAAAGGAAGTGAAGACAGAAGGGGAGGATAGAAGAACAAGGTTAAAGGCTCTGAGGAAAGAAAAACATTGGTATTGCACTGGAACTAAATACTTTAACTGTAGCTTTATAGAAATATGTTGTATGTGTATATTGTCTAAGAAAAATTGCGTGGGATGGAGACAAATAGACAAGAATGAGTTTATTCTAGACTATTGCAATAGGGGAGAGAAACTGAACTTAACTCATGGAAACAAAAGGTAAGAAAATTTTTAAGCCCTGAGGTGAGTTGGTGGGAAAGCACTGGAGGATGTTAGGCAGCAGGTTGGTCAATAGATTAGGCCATATATTTTTACTAATTGGTGCTTGTTAGGCTCTGACCCTCCCACAGAGACTGAGAGATAGGCGCCCCAGCTCCATCTTTCTCAGTGATCGCATTTCAAAGGGATGACTCCCAGGTCCTTGAGAAAGACTTTCCAGGGTTGTAAAACTGAGAAGAGGCTGGGAGAAGTTCTATATCTCAAAGAGGAAGAGAAAGAATTTACAATTGCAAATTTTCTAAAGTAAATGCTCTAAAAAATGGGAGGTCAGGGGCCTATAGTCAGGAAGAATTTTACTGTCTAATGTTTAGTCAAGCTGAGGCGAATGGTAAGTCTGTCTTGGTAAGTACGAGAGAAAAGGAGAGACGGAGAGAGAAACAGAAACAGATAGAAAGAGTAGAGGAAGATTGAGAGAGAGAAAAACAGAGGCAGAAGAGGTAAGAGAGAGATTGAGAGAATATGTGTGAGAGAGATTGAAAGAGGACTGAGATAGAAGGGAGAGAGCAAGGGAAAGAAAAAGAGAGAGAGAGAGAGCACAGAGAGAGGAGAGATAGAATGTAGAAAGAGAGAAGAGAGACAGATTGAGAAAGAGGATGGGAGAGAGACTGGTGAAACTCAGCTCACCACTCCGTGGTCACGCTGTTACTAATGACTATACTTGGCTCTCTCCCCATTAAAAATTCCGTACTGATGGGCCAGCCCCGTGGCTTAGCGGTTAAGTGCTCGTGCTCTGCTGCTGGCGGCCCGCGTTTGGATCCCGGGCGCGCACCAACGCACCGCTTCTCTGGCCATGCGGAGGCCGCATCCCACATACAGCAACAAGAAGGATGTGCAGCTATGACATACAACTATCTACTGGGGCTTTGGGGGAAAAAAATAAATAAATAAAATTAAAAAAAAAATCCCGTACTGAAACCAGAGGCAGATTCAGGTTTTGTGGGGCCTGAAACTTATGAAATTTAGGGAGGAGCTATTCGTAAGAAAAGGGATGAGAAATTGCTAATACAAAACTAGAAATTGGGCCTTGACAGGGCCCCAGACCAGCAAGGGGCTGTGAATCCTAAGCTTTTCAATCATGGTTAATCCCCTTCTGACTCTAATTATTAGCCTCACTCATCCAACACTTCACTTTTAGACAAATATTTTCCCAGCATATCACACCAATGTTTTTGATTCTATAAATGCTTGTGACTTTCTATAGAATCTACAAAGAAAGGAAGATACTTAGAAAAGCGATTGTAGCATTCAATTTTCTGGTTTGTTTCATTCACCTGTCTGCTTTCATCACCTATTAGTATTTTCAGGGTAGCTTTTATCCATATTTTTTAATGCCATGGATTATTTCTATCAGCTTCTTTACAAATAATGTATCTGATTATTCCCCGTCACCCTCTTATTCTGCTATATGGTGCTATTAGCCTTCTGTTTTTTAAAGCAGATAATGGTGATTAATTGTAACTGGTTACTGCCCTGTGTTGGGTGTCCTGCCTTCATTCTCTGAAAACGTATTTGCTTTGATGCTTCTCTTCAGTATTTACAGCTTATTTCAAGACTAGTTCAGGTCTTTTCAGCTTGCTTTTTATGTTCTTTTATCAGAGTGAATATAGTTATATCAAAAGACATGGAATTTGCCTAGACTGTGAGAGTTATAGGTGATCCTAGATAACATTAGGCCCGCCGATTTTAAATTGCAGTTTCCTTGAGGATGTTTCAGGAATTCCACAAAGTTTTCTTTACATAGATAACATGTAAAAACTATATTTTAGAGGGTGTGGTGATAGACAGCCCACTCTCTGAGTAGTATCATACACCAAATTTTAGCATGTTGGGGACGAATAATACATGAGCACATGCTTCCAGTTTAACTCCCTCTGGGACACAATGCAGTAAAGCTTTTCCTGTCCTATCTCCAATCAATGAGTATCCTGAGATTTCAAGACGGTCGGTTTTTAAAAGTTCACCATTTGCCACTGCATATGCATAAATCAGGATTTTCTCAACATATGCAACCAAAATAAGTTATTAAAATGTGTGTTTGTCAGGACAACCTTATTACCTTCACTGGTTGATTTCATAATAAGTAAATATTACATCTTTGAAATGTGCAATTTATTGAGGTTGTACATATGATTTTATTTAGAGAGAAAAAGAGATTCTGCTGCTAGAAAATTGGAAAATCATTTTTTTTGTGCAGGACTCACCTCAAGTCACACAGCTAATGGTAGAGCAGCAATATATGCCAACATTTAAGATCTTGGCCTTGGATCCAGATAAACAGATCTGACTTTGAATTATGCCATATGTAAATTTCTGACATGCAAATTTCTTACTTTCTATTAAATTCAGTGTCCTCTTCTATAAAATGGAAATAGTAGTGTCTATTACATAGGGTTATTGTGAGAATTATTTATCCAATAAATATATCCTGAGTGCCTACCATGTCTCGGAACTGTCCAGTGTGCAGAAAGGTCTCCTACTCTCACAGATTTAGTTGGGGGAAACAAACAGACAGCAAATATATTTTTCAAAGCAGTGAATAAAAACAGTGTGATAAGATAGAAAGTTACTGGTTAATTTTAGGTTGGGTGATCAAGGGAGACCTCTCTGAGGAGAGGACATTTGTGTTGATGTCCAAACGACAAGAAAGACTCATCCATGAAAAGTAAAGGAAGATAAACATTCCAGGCAAATGGAACAGTAGATAGAGAGGCCCAAGACTAGGATGAGCCTGGTGTGTCTAAAGAAGAGGAAAAGTACCAGTGTGTCTCAAGTTTAGCGTGTGAAGAGGGGAATACTACCAGACAAAACTGGAGAGGAGGCTTAGTAAGTTGAGGTAAGTAATTTGGGTTGTTCTAAAGTAGAGTGGAAAGCTATTGGAATGATGTTATTTCATTTTATTTACAAAGTAAATCTCATTGGTGGGTGTGTGAAGGATCATGCATTGGATTTAAGTGGTTTTTGTTTTCATTTCCCTCATCTAACATTCCATTCCTCATCCTAACATCAACTAGAATTCCTTTTGTGAAATTATCTTGTCTTTAGGGGAGGCAGTTGGGTGGGCCCTGATCTTCCCCCACTCCAGGACATTTCCTGAGATAAACTGAGCATATTCTTCCAATGTGCAATTTGAATATGAAGCAGATTGACAATAAAATTGGAAATGTTTGGTATCTGTTCATATTGAATGGACACTTCTTGTAGTTTCTACTTCCTGGCCCTGTTCACAGCTCTCACCTATTTTGAAATCTGCTTCTCCATCCTTCTCATTCAGTTAATAAATTTCTGATATATTTCCAATACATTCTCTTTAGCCAGTGACAGTTTCAGTTGCTTGCAACCAAAACCTTAACTAATATGGCATATAAATTCCCTGGCATATAGAACAACCTCCATAACTGTTACGATTAATGGTAGAACTGAACTTGAACTCAGGCTTCCTAACTTTCTATCTTCATCAAACCAGCTTCTGTATATCTTTTAGGTAGTTTCTGCTTGGCTATCAGCAGTTAGTTTTTTCTCCCTATAACATACTAGACCTTTGGGGCTAAATTACCTCTAAAGTGTACTGTGACGACATGTTTGCCAAATGTTTCACTTCCCAAGCAAATATCCGCCTTCTTGATTCTTAAATTTCAGTGGGCAATGTGTTTGGGTATTTTCTCAGGACAGATATAAACAAACACGTGGAATAGTTTGTGTTCAACTCTTTGTTAAGCATTTCTTTAATCAAAGTGAGTGTTTCAGTTTGAGTGGGAGAAGGGTGTGCATGAGTGCAATGCATGAATTTTTTATTATTAAAATTGTTTTAAAGCAACCTAAACTCATTTATCCTAAGAAATGTGATTAAATGAGCTATCTTTTATGCCTTGGATTGGCAACTGAAAGACAAAGTACATTCCATTATTGATGCTGTCCATCAGATCATACTGTAGTTCTGTACTCTAAGAATCTGTTTGTTACTGGAAGCTAGCTAAAAATGCTCCCTGAGTTTCAACGTCCTGCCATAATGACACAGGGCTTCCTAACAAGAAAAAAACAGAAGGAGAACAGATGTGCGAGGGATTTGGCAGGTAAACAAACCCTATTCTCAGTCTGGATTGCGAGTTCTCTGTTGAATTGCGTCTTTGAGAAGAGATCTTTTGAAGGGAATGAAGCTGCCATTCACAGAGAGTGACCTGGCTCTCCTCATTAAACTATGCAATGTAGCACTGCCTCTGCCTTTTCCATTTGTCTGTCCCGTGCCAAAATTTACTTTCCTATATTACTGAATAGGCATTGTGATAGGCAGAATAATGACCTCACTCCCATCCCCCTAAAATGTCTACACTCTAATCCTTGGAACCTGTGAATATTTTACCTTACAGGGCAAAGAAACTTTGCAGATATGATTAAGATTACAAACCTTGAGATGGAGAGATTATCCTGGATTATCTGAGTCAGCCCAATCTAATCATATAAATCCTTAAAAGGGGAGAACTTTTCCCAACTGTAGTAAAGAGAGGGAGGAGATGGAAGAAGGAGGAGAGATTTGAAGCATGAGATGGACTCAATCCACCATTGCTGGCTTTAGGAGTAGAAGGGAAGGGGACCACAAGTCAAGGAATGTGGTTGGCCATCCCTATTAATTTTGAAATCTACATGGAAGCCACAGTTTTCCCATTACACATTATGTTATATGAAGTTTGAATTCATCTGTATCTCTTAGGAATCTTGCTTTAAATATTTCTTCCCCCTCTGTCTGTTGAGCAATTAATATTTTCTAGTCATTCCTAATAAATACAATTGATAAATTGTCACTCACCGTAAGGATTTTTAAATTGTTAACTGAAGGAACAAGTTTTTAAGTCAGCCCTCAATTCTAAGGCTGCTTCTGCTGCTCACTGACCATGCGAATGTGGCAAGTAGCTGAACTTCTCTAAGCTTCAGGGGTTTTTTTTGTTTTTTTTTTTGTGAGGAAGATCAGCCCTGAGCTAAGATCCATGCCAATCCTCCTCTTTTTGCTGAGGAAGACTGGCCCTGGGCTAACATCCGTGCCCATCTTCCTCCACTTTATATGGGACGCTGCCACAGCATGGCTTAGCAAGCGGTGCGTTGGTGCACGCCCGGATCCGAACAGGCGAACCCCGGGCCGCCGCCGCGGAGCGCGCACGCTTAACCGCTGGCGCCACTGGGCCAGCCCCTAAGCTTCAGTTTTTAATTGGTAAAAGGTGCAAAATAATAAGGATTGTTACGAGGATTAAATGAAATAATGTTTTCTTGAGTGTTTGCTTGGAATGATGCCTGGCCTAGAGAAAGCATTCAAGAAATGATGGTTTGATTGTTATTATAATTTTTAATAATGTGAACATTTCCAAATGTGGCTTTTTGTGACCTCGTATTTTCAAACATTGGGATCTCTTTTGGGGGACACACCTGATAATTAAACACTATGTGACCATTAATGCCAGGCAGAATCCCATCAACAGAACAGTCAATCCTTTGCCCTTTGAAGTTTGTTGTCCTAAGAGACAATTTTAACTGTAGTTGTGGAGAAGCATGAGCTTTAGCTCCAGCCAAACAAATATGATATTCTACTGCTGATAGTTGCAAGTCCCATGACTTCGGCCTGCTGTTTATCCTCTTCAAACTTGGTAAAAATAATCTTCAACTCCCAAAGTTATTGTGAGACTTCTACCAAGACGAACACAATACACGCTTTGGAAACATTAATTTTCTCCTCTAAAAAAGAAATTTGGAGATCTAAACAACAATATGATACATGCTCATGAATAAATCAATAATGTAATAGAAATATGTATATAATCTGATGTTCATGCCAGCACCTGTTTTTCAAGTCCTAATTTGCAATCTAGTGTTCTCACTCAATTTATGGTGCCCTGGGAAGTAGGGAAATTAAAGAAATTCTTTCCTTTGCATTTCTTAGGTGTTTATGAGGGTAGAAGTGCTTTGAGTCTTTGGTGTTCCAATTGTGAATCAAGTCAGTCCAGCTGTAGCCTGGTATTAACTCAGCGAACCTTGAAAGGACATGGGAATCCTGGTGGGATGAAGGGCCAGGTACCTGTTTCAACTCGATTCCTTTTTGTATTGCTGCAGCATATATGTATTACCTGCTGATGGCCTTTTGATGTGACTCACTGCACAGACATCTGAGAGAATGGCCATTCAAGCTACCTCTTTATCTCTTCTTGTTTTGATATGCTGAGTTCCAACAAAGGTTGGAGCTGGATTTGACTCAACTGAATTTCTGAGGCTGTAAAAGTTGGCCTATACTCGATGTGGCAGACAAGAGTGTGACTTAAATTAGCAAACTGGGAGCCTTTGAAAGTTAGTAACCGCTAACACAGCTAGATGTTCTTGTACTGTGTATGAATTAACACAATATTTCATCTCCACCATCAACCCACTTTTCTGTGAACAAGGAGAGCAGAAGAGGGAGGAGGAGGCAAATAAAATTAGTGCCTGTTGAAAATATCTCTTTTTCAAAAATTCTGTTTTTCTAAGTAATGAAATGGCAGTTCAATCCATTAAAATTTCAACCTTACGATATTCAAATTTCAAATTATGTTCCATACAACTCTCGTGGCCTACCTCGACCTTATTTCACCTAGAACACCTCTACTTTTAGCTGTTTTATGTATTTTACTTCCAATAATGATCTAAAAAGGTTTTACTCATAAAGTTACAAAATAACATGTTTAATCTAAGATAGAAACATTTTTTAGCCACTTTTATAAGGTTTTTACTCAAATCTTTTCTGGATGCTCTTGTTGACTCTTGTAAGACCTAAAACCCCTACAAGACAAGATCTGTGTCCTATTGATTTTGAATACCCTCAAATTCTAACATAGAGTTTGCATACAATAGATGCTCAGTTTTTACAGAAATACATCTTGCCTTATCTGTTCTGCCCATCCATATGTATTTAATTGTGTACCCTTATCAAAATTAAAAAGTTTTTGTACTATTTTCAAAGTATATACATATAAAAATTATTGCTCTTGTAACTAACATTTATCAAGTGCTAATTGTATGCCAAGTACTGTATTAAATGTTTCATATATATTTGCTCACTTAAAGTTTATGGCAATCCAATAAAGTGAGAAATACTATTATTTATTATCATCTGTGTGGACAGATGAGGAACTTGAGGGAAAGTAAGGTTTAGAAACTTGGCCAACACTCACATAGGTAAGTGGTAAGTGACAGAGCCATTTTAAACTTTAAACTCAGTCTGGTCCTGGAACCTTTGCCCTTAACCCGTAAGCTACTCTGCATCTTTAGGAATCATTTGTCTTTATTATACCCTATAAAGAGAATTGTGTACTTTGAAGCTGATATCCATATTGTTATTCTAACAAATATACATAAAATAGAAATTAGAAAAGGATAAAATAAAAAATATAAATAAAGTTCTGGAATTTTCTTGCTGATCTCTAGTAGGCATTCTTGCACACCCTGGGGAGTGTCACACTCTATTTGGATAATATTGATGAGATGATATAAGCCAGTAAATAATCCAATCAATACTTGCTAAGCCTCTCTTATTATATTAACCATCCTATCTTCTTTTTATTAAAACCTAGGCAATATGAATATAATTTTTTTAAGTCATAAAAATAGTTTACATTCCTTAAGAAAAAAACAGCTGGCCAGCTAGAAAGCTTCCAGAAATAGAGGAGGAACAGGGAACAAGTTTAGAATGTAAATGTTTGTCCCATGGAAAGTCACACTGCCTCAGACCAAGGGTGTGTTTCTCTTGATCTTTCTCTGTGTTGCCAATGGTTGTTTAGGGATTATTAGAATATCATGAAGTATTCTATTCTCCTAACATTTTTCCACATTTTAATCTTGCTATTGTTTTCTGCTGAGGTTCATAAATTCAGATTTTTAATGATATGACATAGCCACAGAGCAATCAACTGGACTTGATTTTGTGATGATCATAAGGAAAAGCCCAGCTCAGATAAATTGCTTTGGGGAAACAATTTTTTCTTTTAGGATGTCAGTTTCTTTATCTGTAAAATAAACTCAGTGCCTTGAATATAGAAGGTACTTAATCACTTCTTGAAAAAGGGACAAGAGAAAAGTGGAAGGGAGAACTTAGAATATATGGTTAGGTTTCTTTATAGTTCTGAAATTCAAGGACTCTCAGATTTCTAAAACTTTGTTTTGTTTCAAGTCGGAAGATTTGGGAATTTGGTGATCAACTTTTTGCTCACGATAACCATGGATCTGGCTGCATTCAAGAGTAGAAGTCCATGCTACAATCGTATTATAGGACTTAACAAGATTGAAAGCCAGTTCTCACTGGTCACAGTGTTTGAAGTTCTCATGGTCTTCAGCACCTGAGTCTGTCTGTCCACACTTTATGGCCCTCTTCAAGCAAGAACCATTCACATGCACACACAAAGTACCATCAAGATGACTGATGATATGGATAGGACTTCTAATTAATATTCATGGGCACTCCTTACATTCTTCTAGTTCTCAATTTGCATAAGGGAAAGCATTTATTACTCAACACCGATTTCATTTAAAACCTTGAACTTGAGAAGCAACTTTCTTCAAAATAGAATTTGAGATAGAAAATGTTTGAAGGTGTTTCTGAGAGCACACAGACTCTCTGTCTGAGAGTCTAAGAATGGGCTGCCTTAAAGATGTAGATGGGAATGATCGACAGATTTCAATTTCTTCTAATCTTTACATGTGCAACTTCAGGAATTTGAATCCTACTTAAAAAAATGGATATCGTCAACCATTTCCAAAATTTAATGACCCCGTTAGAACTGAAGCTTAGCAAAAGCTTCCTTCGCGGAATATTGTCAACTGTCTTTTTGACTGAATAACCCTTCCATGAAGAACAAAAACCCTTTTACTGGGCCTTTTGGATCTTTCCCAATTGTACCTATGACTTTATGTTTTTTGTTTCTTTTTTATTGAGGTGAAGATTGGTTTATAACATTATATAAATTTCAGTTGTACATCATTATATTTCTATTTCTGTGTAGATTACATCATGTTCACCACCCAAATACTAATTACCATCCATCACCATACACGTGTGCCTAATCACCCCTTTTGCCTCCCTACCTCCCCCCTTCTCCTCTAGTAACCACCAATCCAATGTCTCTATGTGTTTGTTTGTTGTTGGTTTTATCTTCTATTTATGAGATCATATGGTATTTGACTTTCTCCCTCTGACTTATTTTGCTTAGCGTAATACTTTCGAGGTCCATCCATGGTGTCGCAAATGGCAAGATTTCATCTTTTTTTTATGGCTGGGTAGTATTCTGTTGTGTATATATACCACTTCTTCTTTACCCATTTGTCCCTTGATGGGCAGCTAGGTTGCTTCCAAGTCTTGGCTATCGTGAATAATGCCACAATGAACATAGAGGTGCATGTATCTTTACGCATTTGTGTTTTCATATTCTGTGCCTGTGATTTTAAATGTGTAAACAGGAGCCCAGAGTCCCCCTTATTAAATATATACCTGACTATTTTGTGTGTGAAAAGCATCCTCTTGAAATGATTCAATTTCCTAGTTTAGTAGTTATGCTTCCAGATATAATTATGTATTAGCCAAGGATATAAATCCTCTCACTTGTAATTATGTGGTCTCGTTAGGAAACTGGTTGTGCAATAGGAAATCAGTGATTAAACTTTCACTCAGCAGAGTTTCTTCATTAGTCCTTGGAACAGGTGTCAGGATTAGTCTCTGTTGGTATTTTGCTTGGTGCCTGGACTATTAATCAGTTTGTATGAAAAATTGGGATGATATATTGTCTCTACCTTAAATCTTTTATAATTTGTGAGTTGTCATGGCATTTAATGTAATAGATAACTCCCTTTGGGTCATTAAAAGAAAGAAGGTCAGGTTTTCCTTTTTTCCTGACACAGCAGAGCTCTGATTAAGTATAAAGGCACAAGGTGATTTCTTCCATTGTGAGCTCTATGGGATGAGAGTAATGTAGGTGATTAGATTGTTTCAAATGGAAACAGCAAATGCAGTAAACCACTTGTGAACTTATTTCGCATTAGCACATGCTAATAAAACTATTCAAGTTTTCTCAGAACTATGGTAATTGTACTCTGTCTTGTGCAAAGACAGAAATACATTTTTGGTAGAAGGGAGAGGGACTTATTTGAACCCAACCTAATGATTTTGTAAATACTACCAAGTCCTCTAATCAGAATAAAACATTATAATACCACACGATACTCTATGCATATTAATATATTTATCCCTATAGTAATCTTCTTGCTCAACTACTCTTCAAGTTTACCATTAATTTCAAAATCTAATTCATAATCATTCACTTTAATTTTTTNTTTTTTTTTTTTTTCACTTTAATTTTTGTTTATTGCAGTAACATTGGTTTATAACATTGTAAAAATTTCAGGTGTACATCATTGTACTTCTATTTCTGCATGGACTACATCATGTTCACCACCAAAATACTAATTACAACCCATCACCACACACATGTACCGAATTATCCCTTTCACCCTCCTCCCTCCCCCCTTCCCCTCTGGTAACCACCAATCCAATCTCTGTCCCTATGTGTTTGTTTATTGTTGTTATTATCTACTACTTAATGAAGGAAATCATACGGTATTTGACCTTCTCCCTCTGACTTATTTCACTTTGCATTATACCCTCAATGTCCATCCATGTTGTCACAAACTACAATGAGATATCACCTCACGCCTGTCAGAATGGCTATAATTAACAAGACAGGAAACAACATGTGTTGGAGAGGTTGTGGAGAGAAGGGAACTCTCATACACTGCTGGTGGGAGTGCAAACTGGTGCAGCCACTTTGGAAAACAGTATGGAGATTCCTCAAAAAATCAATGATAGAACTACCATATGATCCAGCTATTCCACTGTTGGGTATTTATCCAAAGAACTTGAAAACACCAATTTGCAAAGGTACATGCACCCCTGTGTTCATTGCATTCACTTTAATTTTTTAAATTTTATTTTTTTTGCTCCTCAAAATTTCAATCCTTCAATTTCCATTAATCATTTCCCCCTTCCCTTGAACCACCCTCTCTCCCCCTCTCCCTCCACCTCCTTCACTCCTTCTCATCTTTATTTACCTCATTCACAATTTAAAAATGAAAAATGTAGGCAAATTTGTTAAGAGCCTATGTCACAGTTTTATTTCAAAATCTGCAAGGGGAGAGGGCTAAGCTGGCCAATTGAAAAGTGTTCTTTCTCAAGTAAAGATTTTTTTAAAGTAAAACAATTAGATAATCATTGCTATCTGGATATAAGAAAAAAAGAATATCTAGATAAAGAACATTAGACATCTGACTAATAGACAATGAGTGGGTACTTAATTTCGGAAGACTTACTATTGTTAAAGTTTATTAGAAATTACTTAAGCATTTTATCAAGACTCTAAATTTCTTCCTAGAAGAAGGATGAGAGTTTCTCTGCTAAACTAAGTTCTGTCCCTGAACAGATTTGGGACAATTTTTCTTTATTAATTACTATAGATAGAAGAGATTTATTTTCAAAGAGATTGTTTGAGGAAATTTTATATTTACATTCCAAATGTTTTCTAAATCAGTTTTACTGAAATATAATTTACATCTAATAAGCTCTACATATTTAATGTATACATTTTTTGTATGTTTTAACATGTATATACACTCATGAAACTGTCACCACAGTCAAGATAATGAACATATCCATCATCCTTAAAAGTTTTCTTGTATGTCTTTTTAATTTCTCCTTCTTACTTTCTCTCCCCATCATAAGGCAAACACTGAACTGCTTTCTTTAACTATAATTAGTTTGAATTTTTATTTTCTAGAATTTTTTTATAAATGAATTCAAAGAGTTTGTACTTTTTTGGAAGGTGGGAGAGACTGGCTTCTTTCATTCAACATAATTATTTGTGATTGATCAATGTGTTGTGTGTAACAATAGTTCATTCCTTTTTATTGCAGAGTAGAATTCCATTATATGGTTATAACACTATTTATTCATTCACTTGATGGACATTTAAGTAGTCTCCAGTTGTTGGTTAAGAGCAAAAAAGCTGCTCTGAACAGCTGTGTACAAGTCTTTGCATGGGCATATGTTTCATTTCTTGTGAATAAATACCTAAAAGTTGAATGAGTAGAA
This sequence comes from Ceratotherium simum simum, assembly GCF_057802395.1. Classification (NCBI taxonomy): domain Eukaryota; kingdom Metazoa; phylum Chordata; class Mammalia; order Perissodactyla; family Rhinocerotidae; genus Ceratotherium; species Ceratotherium simum. The sequence continues at coordinate 46,314,827 of NC_141919.1, read as the reverse complement.
CATATAGTTGGTGTATGTTTAACCTTTTAAGAAACTTCAAGTTACTTTCCACTGGTTGCCAGGGAGTAGAGGGTGGGGGAAATAAGAAGAGGTTAGCAAAGGGGTACAAACTTTCAGTTGTAAGATAGATAAGATCTGAGGATCTAATGTATAACACGGTGATTATAGTTGATAGCACTGTATTGCATAATTGGCATTTGCTAAGAGAGTAGAACTTGAAATCTTCACGAAAAAGATGTAAATATGTGAGGTTAATTAACTCGATGAGGTTATGTGATGAAATATGTGAGGTTAATTAACTCAACCTTTTCACAATGTATACATATATCAAATCATCATGTTGTGCACTTTAAATATATTATAATTTTGCCAATTATACCTAAATAAAGTTGTAAAAAAAGAAAAGGAACAAAATATTTGTACCATTTTACAATTTCAGCAGCATCGTGTGAGAGTTTGAGTTCCTCCTTAATCTTGCCAACACTTGGTATGGATAGCCAGCCTTTTAATTTTAGCTAATCCGATAGGTGTATAGTGGTATCTCAAGGTGTTTTTATCTGCCTTTACCTAAGTACTAATGATGTTAAGCATCGTTTCATGAGCTGGTTTGCCATCTATATAGCTTCTTTAGTGAGTGTCAATTATGATCTTTGGTTAGTGTCGATTAAAATCTTTTGCCCATTTCTCTTTTCAGTTCAGTTGTTTGTTTTCTTATATACTAGATATAAGTTCTTTATATAATTTGCAAATATGTCCTCCAGTTTATGGCTTGTTTTTTCATTCTCTTAACAGTGTCATTCACAAAGCAAAAAGATTCAAATTTCAATTAAATCTAATTTATCTTTTTTTTATGAATCATGCTTTTGGTGTAGTATTCAAGATATCTTCACCTAACCCTATGACGTAAAGGTTTTCTCCCATGTTTTCTTCAAGAAACTTTCTAGTTTTAGGTCTATCATCCTTGAGTGGATTTTTCTACATTTTTATGGTGTGAGGTAGGGATTAAAATTATTTTCCTTCTTTTTCTTTTTTGTATACGGATATCCAATTGTTCCAGAACCAGTTGTTCAAAAGACTTCTTTCTTCACTGTATCGTCTTTGTACCCTTGTTGAAAATCAATTATCCATCTATATGTGGATCCATTTCTGGACTCTCTTTCATTCCATTGATCTAGTTGTCTGTCTTGACACCAAATCACACTTCATAACTTGATAAATATAACTTTTTAATAAGTTTTAAAATAAGACATCTTTGATCCTCCAACTTTGTTCTTAATTTTCAAAGATTTTTGGTTGGGGCTATTCTAGGTTCTTTGCATTTCTATATTAATTTTAGAGTCAGTTTGTAATTTCTATGAAAGAAAATCCTGCTGAAGTTGTGATTTTCTTAAATGGATAGATTAATCTGGGGGAAATTGATATCTTAACAATAATAAGTTTCCCTATCCATGAATACAGTATATCTCTACATTTATTTAGGTCATCTTTGATTTCTCTCACCAATGTTTTGTAGTCATTAATGCACAGATCTTGTACATCTTTTGTGCACGATTTATCCCCAAGGATTTCATGTAATTTTCTACTATTGTAAATGATATTGAGGGATTTTTTTTTGTATATTTCCATGTCTAATGTTTTACTGTTAGAATATAGAATTAAAATTAATGTTTATATGTAGTTCTTGTATTCTGCAACCTTGTTAAACTCACACATTAATTAGTTCTAGTACTTTTTGTGTGGGTTCCAGTGGATTTTCCACATAGACAATCATATTATCTGCAAATAAAGACAGTCTTACCTCATCCTTTCCACTTTGGATGCTTTTTATTTCTTACCTATTGAACTGGCTAGAGCTTGCACTACAGTGTTGAATAGAAGTGGTGGGAACTAACATCCGTGCTTTTACCTGATCTTAGGGGGAAAGCAGTCTTTCATCATTAAGTATGTTAGCTGTGTGTTTTTGTAGTGTCCTATATCAATTGATGATATTACCTTCTATTCCTAGTCTACTCAAAGTATTTTTTATACCAGGAATGGATGTTGGATTTTGTCAACTGCTTTTTCTGTGTCTACTGAGATGATCATATGCTTTTTCTTTTTTAGTTTGTTAGTGTAGTTATTATGGTTACATTGATTGCTTTCCAAATGACAAACCAATTTTTTCCAGCTTTATTGATATATAATTGACATATAACATTGTATATGTTTAAGTCATACAATATGTTGATTTGAAACACTTATATATTGCAAAGTGATTACCCCATGGTATTAGCTAACACCTCCATCACGTCACATAGTTACTATTCCTTTTTTGTGATGAAAACATTTAAGATCTACTCTCTTAGCAACTTTCAAGTATATATTACAGTATTGTTAAATATAATCACAATGCTGTGCCTTAAATCCTCAGAACTTATTCATGTTCTAAATGGAAGTTCATACCCTTTGACCAATATCTCCCCATTTCCCTCAACCTCCAGTTTCTGTTAACCACCATTCTACTCTCTGTTTCTATGAGTTCAGATTTTTTAGATTCCAAATGTAAATTATATCAGACAGTACTTATCTTTGTCTGACCTATTTAACTTAGCATAATACCCTCAAGGTCTATCCATGGTGTCAAAATAGCAGGATTTCCTTTCTTCTCATGGCTGAATAATATTCCATTTTATGTATATATCATATATCATATCTTCTTCATCCATTCACTCATTGATAGACACTTAGGTTCTTTCCACAACATGGCTATTATGAATAATGCTTCGATGAACACGGGAGTGCAGATATGTGTATGAGATCCTCATTTCAATTCCTTTCAATATAACCAGAAGTGGGATTGCTGGATCATATGGTAGTTCAGTTTTTAATTTTTTGAGAAACTTCCATACTGTTTTCCATAGTGGCTGCAACAATTTACATTCCCACAAACAGTACACAAGGGTTCCCTTTTTCCACCTCCTTGCCAACATTTGTTATCTCTTATCTTTTTGATAATAGTCATTCTAACAGGGGTGAGATGATACCTCATTTTAATTTTGATTTGCGTTTTCCTGATGATTAGTGATGTTGAATATCTTTTCATGTACCTGTTTTCCATTTGTATATCTTTTTTAGACAAGTATCTGTTCAATTCCTCTGCCCATTTTTTAATCAGATTTGTTGTTGTTGTTATTGAGTTGTATGAGTTCTTTATTTATTTTGGATATTAACCTCTTATCAGATATATAGTTGGCAAATATTTTCTCCCATTTCATAGGTTGCATTTTCATTTGGTTGCTTGTTTCTTTTGCCGTGCAGAAGCTGTTTAGTTTAATGTTGTCCCACTTACTGACTTTTGCTTTTGTTGCTTGTGCTTTTGATGTAACCTCCAAGAAATCATTACTAAGACCAATATCAAGGAGCTTTTCCTATGTTTTCTTCTAGGAGTTTTGTGGTTTCAAGTCTTATGTTTAAGTCTTTAATCCATTTCAAATTAATTTTTGTGAGTGGCATAAGATAGGGATCCAATTTCATTTTTCTGCATGTGGTTGTCCGGTTTTCCCAGCACCATTTATTGAAGAGACTATCCTTTGCCTATTGAGTATTCTTGGCTCCCTTGTCAAATATTAGTTTACCATATATGTGTGGGTTTATTTCTGGGCTCTCAATTGTGTTCCATTGGCATATATGTCTATTTTGATGCCAGAACCATACTGTTTTGATTACTATAGTTTTGTAGTATAGTTTGAAATTAGGAAGTGTGACATCTCCAGCTTTGTTCTTCTTTCTCAGGATTGCTTTGGCTGTTTTGATCTTTTGTGGCTCCATACAAATTTTAGCAACATTTTGTTCTTTCTTTTTTTTTTTTTTTTTTGTGAGGAAGATCAGCCCTGAGCTAACTCCATGCCAATCCTCCTCTTTTTTTGCTGAGGAAGACAGGCCCTGAGCTAACATCCATGCAGATCTTCCTCCACTTTATGTGGGACCCCGCCACAGCATGGCCTGACAAGCGGTGTGTCAGTGCGCTCCTGGGATCCAAACCCAGGCTGCCAGCAGCGGAGTGCACTCACTTAACCACTATGCCACAGGGCAGGCCCCCTAGCAATGTTTTTTTTCTATTTCCGTGAAAAATCCCATTGCAATTTTCATAGAGATTGCATTGAATCTATAGACAGCTTTGGATAGTATGGACATTTTAACAATATTAATTTTTGAGATCCATGAACTTGGATATCTTTCCATTCATTTGTGTCTTCTTCAATTTCTTTCATCAGTCTTATAATTTTCAGTGTACAGAGCTTTGATCTCCTTGGTTAAATTTACTTCTAAGTATTTTATTGCTTTTGATGCTATTGTTAATGGGATTATTTTCTTTATTTCTTTTTCGGGTATTTCAATGTTATCATATAGAATTTCAGGAATAAACTCCACTTGGTCATGATGCATTATATTTTTTGTAATACTTCGTTTTTCAGAGTAGTTTTACGTTCGCAGCAAAATTGAGCAGAAGGTACAGAGATTCTCCATATACCCCCTACCTCCACACATATATAGCCTCCCCCATTATCAATATTCCCCACTCATGTGATTCATTTGTTACAATTTATGAACCTTCGTTGACATATTATAATCACCCAAAGTCCATAGTTTACATTAGGTTTCACTCTTGGTGTTGTACATTCTATGGGTTTAGACAAATATGTGACGACATGTATCCATCATTATAGTATCATACAACATAGTTTCACTGCCCTAAAAATCCTTTGTCCTCTGCCTATTCATTCCTCCCTTTCCTCAATACCTGGCAACCACTGATCTTTTTACTGTCTTTATAATTTCACCTTTTCCAGAATGGCATAGAGTTGGAATCACTCAGTATATAGCCTTTTCGGATTGGCTTCTCTCACTTAGTAATATGCATTTAAATTTCTTCCATGTCTTTTTATGGCCTAATAAGTCATTTCTTTTTAGGGGTGAATCATATTTCTCTTTAGTGCTGAATCAGATGCCATTATCTGGCTGTGCTATAGTTTATTTATCTATTCACCCAATGAAAAGCATCTCTATTGTTTCCATATTTTGGAAAGTATGAATAAAGCTGCTATACATATATATCCACATGCAGGTTTTTGTGGGGACGTTTTCACTGCATTTGAGTAAATAACAAAGAGCACAACTTTTATATGAAGAAGGTGTTTAGTTTTGTGAGAAACTCCCAAACTACCTTCCAAAGTGACTATACCATTCTGCATTCCCATCACCAATTAATGAGAGTTTCTGTTGCTTCATATCCTCATTAGCATATGTATTATCTTTTTACATATCATTGGATTTGATTTGTTAAAATTTTGGATGTGAATTATACTGCCCAAAAAAGTTCTGCCCCTGATCAGGTTTGGGACAACTTTTCTTCTATTTATATTAGTTATTTCCTGTAATAGTTATTTCCTATCTGTTTTTTTTTTTTTTTTAGATATGGGAATACTTCTGCTTTTTCTCACCCATATTTCTCTCCCTCTCCTCCTCCACATGATAGCACTAACTCTTTATTCCTTCCACTCAGCAATTATTTATTACTTCTCTTGTACTACCAATCTCAGTGACCTTTTGTAAGATGAACATTACACAGAATCCTTGACATCAAGGATGTCATCCTTACGGTCTAGTGGGGAGAGATAGACACTTTTACAAATCATTCAAATTCAACCTGGTAATTCAGTGTGACAGAGTACTTCAGGAATCCTTACCTTTAACCAAAGATGTAACCATGGAGCTAAGACCAGTTTGCCATATAAACAAAGCAAGGAAAGTTATCACAGTCAGAAAAAACAGCATATCAAAGGCCGATGAGCAAAAACCATCATGTTGTGTTTTGGAAATTACGGGGGGATGGTAAATGAAGAGCCCACAAAAGAAGACAGATTTCACAAAATAAAGGACACTATGTCATAGTCAAGGAATTTTAATTTTATCCTATTGGTGATGGCGGTCAGATTTATATTTCAGAAAGCGTTGGTTAGAGGGGCCTGGAGTAGAGGCTGGAAAGCCCCTTTGGAAGTTGTTTTAATAGTCTAAAGGACAAGGAGATGAATTCATAAGATATTTAAGAGAGTAGAGTAGAGTAAACATGACCTGGTGCGGATTGGTTATGGGTGTGGGGCAGAAGGAGGAATAAAAGATCATTTCCATTGTTTTGTGTGTTTTGTTGCTGTTGTTTTGTTTTTATTCTTACCTGTTTAGTTGGTTTCTGCATCTGTTGGATAGTACGCCATTCATTGATCTCAGAGAAAGTAAAAAGGAGGAGATGTTTTGTGAAGGGAGTTTAGTTTAATTAGGAATTGCCTGAGGTTGAAGTGCCTGCTTGATAGCGGGGAGCATGAAGCATAGGTGGCTGGAAGAAAAGGTCTGAAGCCCGGAAGGGATTAGACAGTCTGGAGTTACAGATTTGCGAGTCACAATTGTGTCTGAGTTTGAAGAGTCCTTGAAGTGCATCAGATCCAACCACAAATATACCTGCTTCACACAGCTCGGAGATCTGAATGTACACCAAGTAAAGTTCGTACCTGAAGCAAAGAAATGCCATGTCCATTTGGATAAGATCAGAAAGATAAAACGTTAGACACTGCTGTATGGCAGGAGTCCTCAGCTGTCGGTAACTTGGATACAGATCTTTTGTGCAGAATGACAAATGCAGATAAGACTCAGAAATTCACAGGGAAAAAATCTTGTTTGGATTATCAGTTATATAGGAATTGCTTTCCTCCTATTATGTAGGATCCAATAGCAAGCAGACAGATAGAAAAAAGTATTTAGAAATTCATAACAGGCCCCGCCCGGTGGCGTAGTTGTTAAGTTTGTGCTCTCGGCTTCGGCGGCCCCGGGTTCGCAAGTTCAGATCCCGGGCGCAGACAGACGCACCGCTTGTCAAGCCATGCTGTGGTGGCGTCCCATATAAAGTGGAGGAAAATGGGCATGGATGTTAGCCCAGGGCCAATCTTCCTCAGCAAAAGAGGAGGATTGGCAATGGATATTAGCTCAGGGCTAATCTTCCTCACACACACGCACACAAAAAGTCATAATGTAGTTCCTTTGTATGAACTCAAAATGTGAAAGTGGTTTGTCATAGGGAGGATTATTTTTTGAAGGAAACATTTCAGACAAACATAAAAATCTAAAGAGTAGGGAAATAGATCCCATGTATCCACCACTACCTAGTTTATTAACCTCTGGCGTTTTGTCATACTTGGTTCAGACCTTTTGTTTTTCATTTTTATTGCTTAAGAAATAAATCTTTATAGATAATGCTGAATATTCCTTTGCAATCCTTGATGCCTTCTGCCCCTGATGTGACCCAAATTTGCCATGTATCTCTCATGTCTATATTTTTTATATTTTTACTCTACATGCTTTGTTAAAATTATTGACGATATGTGTGGATGCATTTTTCGATTTGCTGTTCTTTTCAACTGATCTGTTTGTCTGTCATTTTATCAGTACTCCACTGTCTTAATTACTGTAGCTTTATAGGAAGCTTGAAGCCAAATGGTGTAAATTCTCTAATTCTATCCTTCATTTATTTTGGCTTGGTTGTTCTAGATCCTTTACATTTCCGTATAAATTGTAGATCAGCTTCACAATTTCTATTTTTTACAAAAGCCTTCTGGGATTATAATTGTATTATGTTGAATTTATAAATCAACTTAAAGAAACTTGATGTCTTAAAAATACTGTTTTGCAATTAGTAGACATGGTATATCTCTCCGTTTATTTAGAATCTTTTTAATTTTTCTCAGCAATATTTTGTTGTTTTCAGTATAGAGGCATTGTAAGTTGCATTAGTTTTATATTGATGTTTTAAAAATTACCACAGATTTAATGGCTTAAAACAACATCCATTTATCATCTCACAGGTTCTGTAGTTCAGAAGTCAAGGCATGGTATAGTTGGGTTCTCTGCTTAGAATCTCACAAGACTGAAATCAAGGTGTCAGACATGTCTGAGATCTCTTCTGATCCCCAGAGTCCTTTTCTGAACTCACATGGCTGTTGGCAGAATTCATTTCCTTGCACTGTAGACCTCATGGAGGCTGTGCCTTCAAGGCCAGCAGGAAGGCGCTTCTCTGAAGCTTCACCTTCCTTTAAAGGCTCACCTGATTGCGTCAGGTCCACCCAGGATAATCTTCCTTTTGCTTAACTCAGTATCAGTAACCTAATCGTGAAAGTGCTAACCCAACATATTCACAGGTCTTTCCTACGCTCAAAGGAAAGAGATAATATGGGACACGTACCCCAAAGGGCATAAACCATAGGGGCTGGATTAGAATTCTACCTACTTACACCCATCTTTTGATGAATTTTAAAAAGTATTTTATCGTTTTTTGGTGCCATAATAAATGTATTTTTAAAATTTTATTTTCCATTTGTTTACTTTCAATACAGAAAAACACAATTTATTTTTGTATGTTGACCTTAAATTCTGTGACTTTCCTAAGTTCGTTTATTAGTTCTAGCATTCTTCATAAGATTTTTTTTTTTAATTTTTTGTTTATTGCAGTAACATTGGTTTATAACATTGTAAAAATTTCAGGTGTACATCATTGTACTTCTATTTCTGCATAGATTACATCATGTTCACCACCAAAATACTAATTACAACCCATCACCAGACACATGTACCGAATTATCCCTTTCACCCTCCTCCCCCGCCCTTCCCCTCTGGTAACCACCAATCCAATCTCTGTCCCTATGTGTTTGTTTATTGTTGTTATTATCTACTACTTAATGAAGGAAATCATACGGTATTTGACCTTCTCCCTCTGACTTATTTCACTTTGCATTATACCCTCAATGTCCATCCATGTTGTCACAAATGGCTGGATTTCATCGTTTCTTATGGCTGAGTAGTATTCCATTGTATATATACCACATCTTCTTTATCCATTCGTCCCTTGATGGGCACTTAGGTTGCTTCCAAGTCTTGGCTATTGTGAATAACGCTGCAATGAACACAGGGGTGCATGTACCTTTACAAATTGGTGTTTTCAAGTTCTTTGGATAAATACCCAACAGTGGAATAGCTGGATCATATGGTAGTTCTATCCTTGATTTTTTGAGGAATCGCCGTACTGTTTTCCATAGTGGCTGCACCAGTTTGCACTCCCACCAGCAGTGTATGAGAGTTCCCTTCTCTCCACATCCTCTCCAACACATGTTGTTTGCTGTCTTGTTAGTTACAGCCATTCTGACGGGCGTGAGGTGATATCTCATTGTAGTTTTGATTTGCATTTCCCTGATAGTTAGTTCATAAGATTTTATACATCATAAGATCATGTCACCCGAAAATAGAGATAGGTTACCTCTTCCCTTCTGATCTGTATGCCCTTGATTTCTTTTTCCTGCATCATTGAACTAAGACCTCCAATATAATACTGAAGAGAAGGGGAAGAGGCAACATGCTTGACTTACCCTGATCCTTGGGAGGAATGTCCAACATTTTATCTTTAGGATAATGTTAACTTTAGGTAGATGTCCTTCATAAGACTGAGGAAGGCCCATTTTATTCCTAATTTGCTGAGAGTTTTTATCATAAATTGGTGTCAAATTTTGTCAAATGATTTTTTTTCTGCATTAATTGAGATGACCACATGGTGAATTACATTCAAATGTTAAACTAAATTACTTTCTGGGGATAATCCCCAGTTTGTCATACTGTATTGTCCTTTTTTACATGTGGCTGGATTTGATTTGCTGATATTTTGTTAATGATTTTTGCATCTACATTTATGAGGGATATTAGTCTGTAATTTTCTTTTCTTATCTCTTTGTTAGGTCTTGATACCAGAGTAGGTTTATCTTGAATTCAAAATGCCCTGGGAATTGTTTGTTCCTCTTTGAGTTTTTACAAGAATTTGTGGAAGAATGGTATTATATCTTCCTTCACTGTTTGATAGGCTCACTAGTAAAACTATCTGAGTCTGACGTTTTCTTTGTAGGAAGATTTTCATTATTATGAATTCAAATCCTTTATTAGATGTAATCAACTCGATTAGTTGTGGTATACTTTTAAAGGAATTTTAAAATGTGTTTTATAAAGAATCTGTCCATTTAATCTAAATTGTCAAGTTATGATGTTATAAAGTTATTTACAATATCCCCTTATTATCCTTTTAATGTCTGTAAGATCTGTAGTCATATCCCTTCTTTTACTGCAGATGTTTTTAATTTCCATTTTCTGTTTTTATTACATTTTACTATGTATTTATCAATTTTATTTTTATTTTTCAAATTATCTGTATTGTTTGTTTCTATTTCACTGAATCTGGCTTTTATCTTTATTTCCTTACTTTTATTTGGGCTTAATTTGCTGTTTTTTTACCTAGTTTCTTAGGGTGGAAACGTAAATCTTTGATTTAAGACTTTTCTTCTTTCCTAATACAAATTTTTAAAATTATCAATATAATTTTAAGCATTGATTTAGCCACATCACACACATTTTGATGCATCATATTTTCTTTACCATTCAATTCAGAATGTTTTCTTATATCCCAAAGAGTTGTAGCGCATGTCCATTCAGACTTCAGGGTCCCTCCCTCTGTGCATTCTTGCTTCTCAGGTACCTTGCCCTGTACATTTCAGTGTTCAATATCCTGGAGCCCCAATATCTGCCTCCTCAGATCAGTGTGTCACTATGTCCCTTCTCTGTGGCAGGATGATGTCCCCAGGCAGAAAGCCAGGCAATTGTGGGATGATCAGAGGCTCATCTCGACGTATTTCCTTTCTCTCAAACGTCACTATTCCGTACTGCCCATTCAGTGCCTGAAAACTGCTACCTTATTTATTTTTACCACTTTTATAGTTGTTTTTGGTGGCAGGGTAAGGCCGATACCAGTTACCTGATTTTTGAGCATTTACTCTGCTTCTAATTTTTTATTGTGGTAAATAATACCTAGGTGAACATCTTGTCCATGAATATTCTGCCATTCAGGACCTGCCTTATCACCCAGTCTATTGAGCGCCTCTCCAGTCCTGTGTGTTGCTAACGTTACTATGTTTTACATTTGCCATAGCACATATTACTCTCTGAAATCATTTTATAGTTTACCATCTTCCTCCACTGGAAACTAAGCTCCAAGAAAGTAGGAGCCTTATTTGTCTTGGTCTCTGTTGTAATGAAACAGAACCCAGCACATAGTGGTGTTAACGAATATTTGTTGAATGTGGTAAGGAATGAATGAATTAATAAGCTTTTTTTGGATTTTGGATTATTTCTCACTTGCCGCGAGTGGGTCAAAAAATATAAACATTTTATTCAATCTTGAGACAATTTGACAGCTTACTTTTCAAAATTTTTATGCCAAATTCCTGTTAGTCTCGAGGAGCACAGAAATAGGGCATGCTATTAGGTACAACCACATTCAAAATATATGAAGTCAATAAGGAAAAGTTAACAGACAATGTAAGCTCTATGAGGTCTAGGCCAGTGTGTGTTTTATTTCCCATTTTCTCCCAGAACATGGCACAGTGCCTGGAATGCAGTAATAAAGCAGTGAATATTTTTTTGAGTAAATGAATGGTGATTGGGAATATGACTGGTCCCATTTCATTTCAAAAAACCTAGATTTTCAAAGTTGCAATCATTGTGTATCTGCTGAATAAGTCCTGGATAAGATGGAAAATTAAAGTATTATATATTAAAAAGAAATTCTAGTATTTGTTCTCAAAAAAGCCAGGAAAAGTAAGGCCTAGGAAAGCAGCAATTGGGTTACGATGGATCACACACCAGCCTGGATGCTGTCTTGGCCTTTGTGCCAATGACTGTGGGCTCCAGAACTGGACAAGTGTCAGCGACACGCATATCAATTGAATCTGCCGTTGTGTACTAGGTGCTCCCGTTCTAAAGGATTTATATGTACGTCTGTGAAACAAATCACTTGTAATTAAATGTATTTTTATTCTAAATTTGCTCTAGCTCTGTCATCATATCTGGAAGTCATTCTCAACCTTCAACTTAAAAACACTGATGAGTAAGACAATTAAGGCATTTGGAACTTACTAGATGAAGACTTTCCTTTTTATTGGTAACTTTACTAGATGCATTATACTTCAATCACAGTTTCTCTATTCAAATTTTGTTTTTCCTGTTTTCTTTCCTTTTCGTTGTTCTCTTTGACATGCTCCATGTTACTTTGGGTCAATCTCCTATCTGTGTCCTAGTAGATTTTCTATCAATTTTAAAAAGCAAATTTCTCTATCAGTCAGGATTTTTAGTTACAAGAATTAGAAAATGACTCTGGCTCCCTTAAGTGGAAAAAGAGTTTAGCAGAATGAGATTCAGGCCTCACAAAATAGGCATATAGATAGCAACAAGGAAGCTTAGGAGGCTAAGTGCTGGAAAAATAAAGGTCACATTGCAGGAAAACCTAGTGCTTTAGACACCACTGTTTTGAGTCTAACCTTAAAATATATATATATATTTATATACATATAATATATAATTTATTTAATATATCATATGATATTTATTGTATTGTTTAAATATTGCATTGTTTATTAATATATATTTAGTTGTATTAATACATATATTATAATTTTTATATACTTTATATATTATATATGATATATATAATACATTTCATATATAATAAATATATATATATATTTTAAATCTTTGTGTCATTCTCTCAAGCTTCCAAGTTTAGTTCATATTAGCTGAGTTTTAGTGACATCCAAGCCCCCCTCCTTCCCAGGCAGTAGTAGGAAGAAGGCTTTCCATTCTCTTAAGATTATCCTTATGTTAACAGTACAACATGCAATAATAATGCAATAATGCAAGCTCCATCCTACTTTCCTCATAAAAAGAGACCTAATAGGAAAAGGAGTCTGTTGGTTTTGGGACAGCACCCCCCACCCCCCCAAAATAAATCTTCACAAAAAGAAACAAAACACATTACGTTGTCTCTCTTATATTTTCTCTCTCTGTACCTGGTGTTGGGATAAAGTGAAATGTAGTGGTTAGAGGAGGGGAAGCATTAGAAATAGAACAGAAAAACGGTTGAATTGGTGGAAAAAGGCAAATTGATAGGACAAACAACATACAGAGCATTTATTATACCTGAAAAAGCACGGTCTATGCAATCAAGAAGTCAGGGGTTTAAATCCTACTTCTCCCTTGTAGCTCTTTGACCTTAGGCAAGCTATTTATCCTCCCCCACTCTAGGTCTTCTCAGCCACCCAGTGGGAAAAATAACATCTGTCTCCCAGGTTTGTTGTGAAAATTAAATGAGAACCTGTGTGTAAAGCAGCATGACACACTAATTCACAGTGGTTACTTGCCTAGTACTGGTTATTTTCCTATCCCTTCTCTCCAGAACGGTCTCTAACTCCTGAAACACCCTACCACCACCAACCCTCTAAAAGGGGCTGCGAATCTCAGATATGCTAACTGCATCGCATCAGGAAGATTATTGCTGTCAAACTCATGCTGTGTGTGGCACTGTTATTGCGGTGGTCTGTACAGAGATAGGAGTTTCTTCTTCATGAAAAGCAAGTCACGATGAGACCACCACACTCGCTCCCTTCATTTCTTGTTTCCCATTCTCGGTACAGTGCTCCCTTTCACTGAAGAGAGCTTGATTCCTCCTTTCTTATTATGACTAGTCTGTATTACTTGCAATATCTCCAGCTGTCCACAATTGTTTCTCGCTAACCTGCGGGAGTCTCTTCAGTGATCAAAAAATTTAAGCTATATTAAATGAAAGAGTGATGAAGATCATGTACATATTGAATATTAAAATAAGTTCCTAAATATTTGAAGGAAAAGTATTGATCATTCAAGGGAATTTCTCAATTTATGCAATTCATGAAAGAATCATTTTTCCAAAATAGGCTAATTTATTTGAAATTAAGAGAGAAATAAATTTTAAAAATTAAAAGTTGTGGGAAAGTATTGACAATTGTCAAAAATAGACTTCGTTCAAGAAGAGTGGTTCTTAAACATTAGTGTATCTATGTGTAATCTAGGGAACCATCATCGGCAGAATTCCCAATCTCACTCTAAAATGAGGATTTGTTAATTCCAGGGTGGCACCCAAGAATCCACAGTAATAAACACTCCTTGATAATTTTGATGAACTAGACCAGAGGGCTTTTTTCCCCCCACTAGAAAGATTTCTTGAAGAGAAGTTTTTATACACCATGGATTTTGCCATAACGTGGGGGAATGGGACCAACATCTAAGCAGTAGTGGGTAAATAGTGGTAAAGCAGGATCTGAGGCTGCTTTAGCCAAGACCAAAACCAATTCACAAATGTGTTCTGTCTGGCAAAAATAGTGTTTAAAATGTTGTTTGTAAAGCCATTCAGCTAAGCCTGTTTTCTTCAGTTCACCGTTGGCTGGCCCTTTGACTCCTGGTTGTAGTTGACCAAGCTATGCTCACATTTAAGCGACACAGCTGACCCTGAGGCATTTGTTTGTGAGCTCAGAGGGTTTAAAAGATGCCTCTCTAGACCAGGAAACTGAGAGTATGTGAGGTATTTAGGAGCTTCCTGGTGATGGTTAAATTTTGTTTGTAAGTTCTAACTTGACCAGGCCAAGCCAAGCTAGAGTCAAATTATGAACCATCTTTATACTCAAGGCTGACATATTCTGAAAGAGTCAGTGCAAGTTGGATGCCTACCCTTCTTCTGTAACACATTGGTTTATTTCTCTGTCCACCCCGGTAGACTAAGAGCAATACCTGGGCAAGAACTGAGTCTTTGTACTTGCCTTGTCCTCAGAGCCCCGTACATTATATAGAACTTAATAGATGTCTAAATGGTCATTGAAATGAAAAGACAAAAAGGAAAGAGAAGAAGGGAGGATGGAAGGAAGAAAGGAAGAGAAGAAGACAATGGAGGAACGAAGAGAAGGAGGAAAGAGGAAGGAAGGGAAGGGAGAAGGGAGAAAATAGGAAAGAAAGGGTGGAGGCAAGTTTCATTTGTGGAAGATTTGGGAATGTGACTAATTGGATCTCTCATTTTAAGAAAATGCAAACAGGAAGATGACCTACTTTAATTGGCGAAGTTTCTAGATCATAATCAAATTCAGAACATCTTTGAGCAAAGATGGAAACATGGAGAATTGTTTGTATTTGAGTATCAGGCACTTGTTTCTCAGATATTGACAGAATTGCCCTAGATTTTGTTTTATGTCACTTAAGGGGTTTCCTGCTGGGTTTCTGAAATGAAAATATTACTTGAATTTCTTGGAAGATTATTTTAAGCTTGTAATTACTACTAAAGTAGCTAGACATACCAAATGGGCATCAGCAAAATGCCAATGTGCTGTTTATATTTTAATCTAATCATAGGCTTTGTCACAATCTGTCAACACAGTCTTCTCTCTATGTCTGTATTTTTTCCATTGGAAAAAAAATTGCTTGAGAGACAGAAAGATGTCACCTGTTACTTTCAGAAAATTAAGATCATTTATACTTCAGTACATACTCAGAAATCCTGCTATTTTGTTTGTTGGCTTTGGTACGTTCTTTCTGTAACAAAACCTACCCAAAACATGGTTCTTTAAATTCAAGTGAATTGGATATCTATAAAGTTGTTTAGACACCATGCTAAGTAAGCTGGGTAAAAGAGTGGTGTATTAGAAAGACATCTTGGGTTTAGGTACTCAACCAGACCCTACTGTGATCTTAATGACCTCTGGTATGTCACTTCATTTCCCCGAGACTCAGATTTTCATCTGTATATTGAGCAAATCTCTCAAACTCAATTTATAAGAACTTAGAATTGACAGTACAGCACTATCCATTAACTGCATATTCCAGCTCCATTTTTCAAAGACTCTATGTCCTTGGGCAAGTAACTTAAAGTCTATGATCCTTGTTTTCATCACGATAAAGTGGGCATTATCATAATACTTACTTCACATGGTTTTTGAGAAAATTAAAGGAGAAAGTACATATAAAACAGCAACTGGCACATAGAAGTAACATCGATTTTTTTGATGACCCCTGCCTGCTGAGAAATAATCTGTGACTTTAACTTCTGACTAAATGAAGAAAAAAAAATTTGGGAGCAATAATTTTATGACTAAAAATGGTGGCACCCTCCCTTTTCCAATGTCACAGATAAAAGGGAACAAATTTGAAATTTCTAAGGCAGAAAGTCTCATAACTTTGATGATTGATAACCTCCCTATTCCTGCTTTCTTGATGTTTATATTCTTGATGTTTGTCCTGGAAAATGAGTGACTCAGATATAAAGCTTGCAAAATGCACCAAGCAGTCACTTAACAAATGCACTGAGCTCACAGAATGCTGAGCATTCTCCTAGTTCTGTTGACTACCCAGAGGGCTACACAACATGCCTCCATGGGGAAGACAAAGCACATCCTGGAGATAAAGTTTAAAGAGCAACATATCAACAAGTACAAATCAATAGTCTATAAAATGAGTGCCTAAGTGCTGAGGGGATCCTTTGGAAAGCTTTCTTCGAAGCAATAGGATAAACTAAAAAGGTAGTAATGGTGTGCATAAAGAAAGGCAAAGAAGACCAAAATTCAATTACAGAGCACTTAAGGCCAGACCAAGAAACAAGAAAACATTTATGAATGTTTGAACTTCTACTTTTTTCAAATTTATTTTGGTCTTGCTTTGTTTTAAATTCATGTGCAGCAGTATTTTATCAATAGGTTCTGTATAACATGCCCCTATCCGGAACCTCTGAATATTGACAAAAATTCATTAGAAAAAAAATAGTTAACATTATTGAGGTATAATTTACATACAATAAAATGCAATCATTCAGAATTCATTTTTAAAAGAGCACAAGATTTCTCAAAAATAAGAATATCATTTATTTTAAAAGTCTTGTTTTCAGACAAAGTCATCTCAGTAATAAGCAGAGATGCAAAAAATAGAAGATGAGAAAATAGAAGAAAATCCAACCATTTGGAAACCGTGTTGATTTTAGTAAAAATCACTTGATTTCTAAGAGTATTTTTAAAAGCATTATCTGTACCTTTTGTTTTAATGTTCCTATTCAGCAACATATTTGAAGAGAGAGAAGTGAAAATTTTAAGTGGTTTTTTTTCATTCTGAAAATTGGTATTAGAATAAAGTTTCAAACCAATGTCATGGAATTAGTACTTCCTATGAGCACCTCATGGAGTTCCCTTTGAGAAGGATACGTGCATTTAATTTTATATATCCTCTTTAAGAAAACAAGTGGAATGATAATACAAAAATTGTGTGAAGCAACTTGTATAAGATGATAATGTTCGCCCCTCACCTACAAAAAAATCTGTTAATGTGTGATGTAAATCACACACGATTGTGTTGTAGTGCCTAATACACACATTCAGGAGGCACTGGTTCTATGTTGGATGCTAGAAATATTTATGTACTATCAGAACCTAATTGGTTGGATTTTTCTGAACCATTTTGATTCAGTCAGCTAAAGGGCTTATGGAGAAAGACTTAAGAGCAACACAAAACCGTCACATCCAGTAAAATCTTTACATGTGTCAACTGTGTGAATTGGTCATTTTTGTTTGTTTGTTTGTTTGTTTTTGGTTGAGGAAGATTCATCCTGAGCTAACATCTGTGCCAATCTTCCTCTATTTTGTATATGGGTCTCCACTACAGCATGGCTGAGTGGTGTAGGTTCCCATCTTGAATGCGAACCCCTGAACCCCAGGCTGCAGAAGTGGAGCACGCTGAACTTAAACACTACACCACGGGGCCGGCCCCTTGAGTTGCTCATTTTATATTGTAGCTTTGCCCTTGGCCTATAGTGCTATACTCACTGACAAACTTCATAAAAGGCCACGGTCTGGTCACCTAGTGCGTGGGGTGTAAAATAAGGCCAATTATTTTGATTCAGTCTACTATTGCTATCTTTCTTGGTTACAAATATATGTCAACAAATCAGAATAGAATAGATGGTAATCTTTTTCTATGGGGAGAATGTGTGTTTTCAGTTTGTATCTGAGCGCATAATCCCATACCTGGCACAACTGAAGTGCTCAATTAAAATTTGTGGAATGAATAAATGGATTAATAGATAAATCAGTGATCAATGGTCAGTGGAAAACATCACTACTGAAAAAATAAAATACACAAAACCTATCACTTCAAAGAAGGGATCAATAGCATTGTTTCTGTATAAGGAAATAAAGTCATTTTAGAAAGCAAGAGTTTATGCCGATTTCCTTATTTTCACTCTTTTATGTAAGTTGCGGAAGTAAAGTATGAGAAGTGACACTAGGGCATAGACGGGTGCTTCCAAAGCAAGTAGCTTCCCAAAATTCCTCACTTCAAAGTCAGTTTTGAAGCTGGGAGATTATGTTTACAAACACTTCTCTGTCATTTGGTCCACCAGTATATGACCACTTCCAAAGTCTTGCATGGCCGCCAAGGGATGGAAAAGGATTACCACTCATGAAAATAGATTTTTTTTGTAAGAGAATTGATTTGATAATTTTCAGAGTATCCTCAAAGAAGAAGAGAAGTAAAATAATTTTTGACATGGTAGAAACATTTTGCATCCAGATATTGACTAAGGTTTTAAGCTTAATGAATACCAGAGCTTGGATCAATAGATAAGAAAATTTTAGCCATTTGTGTGTGTGTGTGTGTGTGTGTGTGTGTGTGTATTTATATATGTCAGTAATAGCGCCAACATAACATTCCAGTTTTGAATCACATAATGGTCATTTTGGGTCCAGGTACACACGTCTCTTTTTTTAAGGACTTTGAAGTGTTGCATTTTAGTCTGAGATATGTGCTCGACTTCACCCCCTTGCTATCTTACTATTCTTGCTGAAATAACACAATAGGCTATCTCACTATTGTGTCTTTTAACAAAGTCTCCACACTGACTTCTGGGAATACTTGAAGCTCTAATCACAGGTGCATGAGGATACATCATTTTGTGGCTTGTTAAAATCAGTTTTTGCACCTGTGTCCATGAATCTGCAGCACATAATCACTTACATGAGTCTCCCTACAGATTTAGAATAACCTCTCAGCCATTTCTGTTGGACAACTGAGAAAATAATAATAATAAATTTGGTTTTATATATGCACAACTAAATATGGTTGTTGCAGCTAAAAAAAATCTAATAGTTATTAAGAGCTACCCTGGGAAGACCAAGAAGCAAATCTATCCATTAGTATTTTTCTAAATTTCTATTGAACAGGGTTATTTGTGTGGCAACTATCAGTGCAATTAAAAGTTGTTGATTATGCATGGGTTTTTTCTCCTTGAATGGACGTTAAACGCGCTTATGAAGTTTAAACACCATATTTACTCATATGAACACAGAGTTGAACCATTAAATATGTGGTACATTGCCCCCAGATTAGTTATCTAATTACTTTCTTGGACTCTGGTCATTCTTTTGTTACGGACTGGCTACAACGTGTTCGTATTGGTCATTGTACTATAGTCTGTATCTTGATAGGGATAATGGCTAATGGCAAATGCTGCTGAGTTTGCAGCACCTCAAAATGCCCCTCAAAGGTGTTTCTCACACACTGTCCTATGGAGATGATGCAATTTCTATACTGGGCATGTTGACAGTGAAGCGTCAAAACTCACAAAGGAAATTGACCTTGATCTAAACCATCATGTGGATTTTCCTCTAGCTGCTGTTGAGTTTTGCCCAGTTACCCTGAAAGTATTATGGGTAGAGTTAGGAAAATACTCTGAGTACTCCAAATGGTCACCAGCATGAAGAAGAAGGGGTACACATTATAAAATGTGTGAGTTTTAATATCAATAATGTTTATTTATACCGACAGCTTAAATAGATCAATAATAACGTGAAGAGGAGCATGCCCTCTGCAAAAACACCTTCTGTAGCACATAAACTTCAGTCTTCTGGCTTTGACATTTATCAGCATCTTGAGAGCATTTATAGCCCCTCACACACTCTTTTATGATTTCTTTATTGATTACATAGTGATGCCTCCTGGACCTAGGACATGGTTCACTATTTTTCAATTAAAATGAAGAAATACCTTGTTCGTTGCAGGTTCATTTCAAGCAATTGGCTTGTGGGACTCTGAGAGATGCTGCTGCCCATGACGTGTTGGAATTATCATGATCAACTATCCAGTTTGGATTTCACCCAGTGGCCAAGAGCTTTGCATGGTAGACAGCAAGGGTTGGATTTTTAAAAAGAGTAAACCAGGTAAGATTTGAAGGAGACATCTGATCATTTATCATTTGCTCTAAGGGCTTTAGCGTGCTGCCAAGATGTATTGAATAATGTATAGCTTTTCTGTTTGTTTTCTAAGTCCACTGAACAGCTTCTTGAAGAATGGTGCTCCCTTGGATTCAGAAGACTGTATATAGTAATAATTGAGTCCATTTTTTCTCAAGAGGAGAGAGGAGTTATTTTAAGATACACGCAAAGCAAACACAAGAATACTGTGGATGCTAGTTTAATGCAATAGCCCAAAATTGCAAGCTAAGGAGATTTCCTCCTTAAGTAACTACTCTGAACTATAATGAAATAAACAGTTGTACTTTTGAAGGTGCAGTAGGCAAACTGTTGCCTTTAAGCATTTATATTTTGCACAATATAGAACTGTATCAGTTCATAGCATATGATCTTATAAATACTGTATGTTTCAAGGTTACTCCAATTGAGAAAATTATACCATTATTCTGCCTTTTATTTCTTTGAAAGTATTTATCAGTCTAAACTGTGTTCATCTAAGTATTGTTTAAAATGGTGATACGACATACTCTATTATTATTGTGTCTCCTAGAATTTAAAGTATTATACTCTTATTCAAATACTCCTTTTTTCTACTTTTGTCTGTTGCATTCTGGAAACTCTTCTCAACTATTACCCACAGTTTGGTCGGATCTTCTTATCTTTCTCTTTAACTCTCTTCCTCCTCTCTAACGTAATTTAAATTTGTTATCAACAATTACCTGGGGAAATCACAATTTTCATATTCTCATTCTTATTCTCTGACTTGAAAACCATCAAAGCTTTCACAACTTCTCTGAATTTTATACATCCAAAGCAAGATTTTCTTTAAGTTCAATTATAAAAACAGAAAATAAAAGTAAAATTTATTAATTAAGAAAACAATGAAGGGAGACTATTCTAAGTCACTTGTCACTCTTTAAGTTTCTTACAAATCCAGGTTTTTTATTTTCTGAAAATAAAGTAAAGGGAAATCATTCAATAAATCATGTCTTAAGATAGTAATGGATGTAAATGAGAGCTGCTAAAATACTTGAAAATAATCGATTCTCTAAAGTTTAATAAATATTCCTTCCCAATCTCCTAATGACTTATTTGTCTATAAGACAATATCATGAGTGTACAAAACTCAAATTGTTGCAAATTTCAAATTTGTTTGAAATAGTATAGACAAACCAAGTCATGGCAGAAATCCTTAATTGATGAACTGAGTTAGTGGAAAATTGTTTGTCCTGTTAAGTGGCAAGTTGTGTTACTCACATGTAGAAGAGTTCTGCTAGTCTGTAAATAAAAGGAACATGGAAATACAGGATGCCTTTGTGGAATAAAGCTCAACCTAGTTCCATGCTTCACAGCATTAGTATCTAGCAAATAATTATAGCAAGAACGCTTCATGGTAAACTTTCATATTCTTAAGCTTTTAAGTCTTAATCTCTGAGTCCAAAACAAACTTCATCCTGATTACGTTTATTTCAATATTTTCAACAAAATTGGGTTGCCTGTTAAAACATCAGACTTAGAAAGAAGAAGACAGACAAAAAGAAGAGGGATAAAATTAAATCTATTGTGAAGGTAAATAATCTTGTGATAATGCAATTATTAGCAATGATTTATCTTGTCACAAAGGAAGAGGTCTCCTCTACTTGTGAGAAAAATATTTTTATTCTTTAGAATACTTTATCTTTCTGAACTGTGTGAGTCATCAATATAGGAAAAGTGTACAACAGGTAATTTTGATCCAAGTATTATAAAGAAATATAACTTCTCTTCTTTTCCCACAGTCTTTGGGAGTGAATCCTGTTGATTAGGATCTACAGAGAAAATACATTCCACCGTTCTGTATAAAAACATGCAATTTAGAAGGGCCCTCTAGACATAAAAGATTTGACAGTGAATTCATCCATTTTCCCAGTTAAAGGTCAACTCTTTTAAAATGAACAGAAAATTTATACATTACAGTTTTATGGTTTATATTAGTTCTAAATTCATTTTTGTTCTTTGTTGTAAGAATGGTAGTTGCATTTTTTTATGGTGGTGCATGTTAGCTTCTCCATAAAGTTAAAAGAGTGTCAAGGCTTCCCAATTCCATTTCTCAGAAGTTTATAACAGTGTCGTAAAAATTTGCACTGTTCCTCAGCTTAAAAGCAATTTTTCTTTCTTGAAGCATTTTTAAAATAAAGGTTTGCCTAGCTCAGGGTTGCATTACTGTATGCTTATCCGTAGAAGCAATATGAAGCTATAAAGACAGCAGATAAAAGAAGAGATTTTTCAAAGCACTTCTGATAATAGCTTGCCCCGTATAATGGGATATGCAGTCTCCAAGGTGAGTTGTGAAAAACATTTAAGTAGCACCTATGTGTGCAATGTGTCCCTTACTCTCTGCTGAGAGCAATTGACATTCTCATCTGTGCAACTACTCTTATCCTGAGATCTCCTGAAAATAAAATCTTGAGAACTTAGTGAGGTAGCTGATTCCATCATGAAAAGTCTCCTATGATCTTAAATATTTTTTTCTACATATTTATTTACTCTCTAAATATTTTTTGCATGTCAACTGCATGTAAAGCAGTATGTGGCCAGAAACAAATTAGCAACCGTCCCTGCCCTGTCCTCAAGTAGTTCACACTCACAAAGTAGAACCAGACGTGTGAATTGCTCACTCCAGGCAAAATGAACCAAAAATCTTGAGTGATACGTTTGAAGCAAAATTCTCCAGCCACTAAGATGAAGGACTGTTAAAACTGATAGGGGTATCAGAAGGTCTTTGAGGCTTACGAGGCGTTTCAGCTGCACGGCTAAAAAGAGGGGAGAATTTTCATTGATGGGAAATAGGTGAGAAGACATTCTAGACTCAGGGCACAGTCTGGCAAAGTCATCATGGTATAAAAATAAATGTTATGTTGGAGAATGGAAGACTTGACACTGGCGCGTAGGGAGGAATGTACGAAGAGTTTGGACATAGAGGTAGGGGCTGGACTGGAGGGTTTTTCATGCACAGCTATGGTGGTTAGAAGTATGACTGTGATGTAATCTAATCAATACTTTAAGAAAATGATTCTGGCGTAAGATGGGGGTGGGGGCGGGGAAGGTATGGGCAGAGAGAAAAGATAAACTAAAAACTTCAGTTCCATGAGTGCAGAAATGTTGTATGGCTTCTAGTCTGTTGTATCACGAGTGCCCAGAACAGCTCCTGCTCATCATTGATTCTATTAGTCTCTGTTAAATGCTAATTAAATGAACATCTCTCAGCGATAATCAATATACTTCTATATTTGCAGCTTTTTCCTTTTTTAGAAATGATTTGAAAATTTTTCATACAAAGGATGAAAAGAATTTAACTTGTTTTTCGTCACCTACACGGGTACACAGGCACACACACACACACACACACACACACAAAAACTCTCTCCCAATATGTGCTTGAAATTAAACCTCAGATCCTGTTCCTGAAATTTATGCTTCACTTAAGATGGGGGCAGCTGCTCCCCTACTTTATTTCGCTTTTGAGACTTTTATCTCTCAGGCTCTATCCTTCCCTTCATCATTTTATCATCACATCAATCACTGTGTTTCGCTCCTCAGAAACGCAACGTGCATTGCAGGCACATTTTTATGGCTAGAAAGCAAACCTACCCTACTTGGCACAGATTGCTTACTTAAACCTAATTAAGTAATTCTGCTGAAAGTATCACGTCCTTTCCGTCACCATGCGCATTTGGTCAAAATAATAGGGAACACTTTAAAGCTATGGAAAATAACTGGGGAAGGGAGCCTGAAGAAGACACAAAATGAATGGAACTGAACTTCAGCTTGACCTTCTCTGACACAATCCTCTAATGAGCTAGGGTGCATCAACACCTCGGCTACAGGAAATTCCTAACTTACAGCATCACTTTCTCTCCAATTATTTTATTGAAAATTACCATTGTCATAAGGCTCCCCAGCAGTACAACAGACTCGGTACATTTTATATGATTGAATCATCTGTTTTCAGCGAAGTTCCCTTATAGTCTGGGAAAAATCCAAGAATTTCTTTCTAAATATGAATACTTAAGGAAATGTACTTATGATTCACTAAGATGTAATATTCTTGAGACCGAGGTCTTTGTCTTTCTTCTCTAAGATCTTAATTCTGGAGCTATATACATAGTCAATAAACATATCTGATGAGTGAATGAATGAAAGAATATCAAAGCCTGTGCTTAAGATCAAAATTGCAACTTCTATATTTTCAACAGTAGGAAACATCTCTTTCTTGTTAATGGGGTCAATTGGTATTTGGATCATCCTGTCCATCGTTAGATCAAGGATGTCTTATCCTTTCATTTCAATACTTATCTTATTTAGTAACAGATATTTTTAAATCACATAGTGATATATAATAGTACCCAAGGAAGAGAAGTATGGAGGATTTAATCTAAAATGAAGGAACAAAAAAAACAAAGAAAGGAAAACATTTATTAAATATCTCATTGCCTTTATAAATAAAGTGTGGTTCTCTTTCACAAGCAGTCACAAGTATTGAATTTTTATTTTTTATAAATCTCAAATGCTTAGGAAAAAGAAGTGAGACTCTGGCTCATTCCATGCTCTTGAGTGTGGACCTCTCTGGGTGGAAGTCTCTGGAATGCCGCAATCCTAGCAAGTTACTATTTTGAGGAGGCAGTTTATAGCAAATGGTGGTTATAAATCTACTATCACATTTATAGATATTGGCTTTAAGTAAGGCCTGGGTTTGAATCCCAACTCACAGTTACAAGCTATGTGATCTTGGTCCAGTTTTTTATCATCTCAGAGCTTTGCTTCCCAATTAGTAACATGAAGATATTAGTAGTAGTCCCATGGTGCAATTGTGAGGATTAAATGAGATCATAGATATAAAACACTCAGCAGAATATCTGACACATTATATAAAAGATATTGCTCTAATTATATTATTATTATTATTTATAGTCTATATATGTAGCAGTTCTACCTAGGAGCCCATTCGTTTCAGCCAAATGTCAGAATATTTTACCCTTGGTCCCCAGAAGTAAATGAGATGTGAAGTGCTTAGCAGGATACCTGACACCTCATAAGCACTCAATAAGTGTTAGTTGTTATGGTAGTTGTTATTATTATTTAGTTATATAAGCATTTCTCTTTTTCAGGCTCTTCGAGGACATCTTGGTCTAACCTATTTACAGCAACAAGTTCCTTCTTAGGAGAATGACAGGTCTATGAGTTATGGTTAGACTTTGAGATAATGCTCTGTTTAACAATCTATTACGGGTCATATTATAATCAGATTGCTGGGTGCCTTGATATTAAGGTAAATAGAATTTTCTTTATAACCAAAGATCACCAGAATACCGTTTCATACCAAATTATAGTTTTTAGAAAAAATAAAACACATAGAAAACTACTAAATGAAACATTAACATATATCTCAGAACAGCAAAAATCATCCTCTGTTGACATAATTCTCTAATTTGGAAATACTACTTTAATATACACTAATAGAGAATGTCTTTAGAGGTCCCTGACATTAATCAGCAATATATATAATTATGCCTCTAACCTTTTTTTTGTTACATGTATCTTACAAGAAAGACTGTTATTAATTTTGAAATGAAAATTTAGAATTAAAACTACATTTAGCATGGTAAAATAATACTTTAAAAATTAAGTGGCATGATTAATCTTACAACATGCCATTTAAAACCATACTAGGAGAAGAATGGGATTAAGTCAAAGACAATTCCATGAAATTCTGTCCAGTGCTTTGTAGACTATTAGTTTGGATGGCCCCAGTCTTTTCAGTAAAAGATGGAATCTAGATCATTAGCTGAAAAATGAGGGAAGACAGTGGAGACAAGAAAACTGCAGTGGGAGGAAAGGAATCAACCAGAGGTGAATAAAAGGATTCCAGGCTTTGGCGAAGGGCCTTATAGGGTTGGACTGAGGGTATCCGCAACAAGCCAGGACTGGAGAGCAGCTCATCTTCCCTGGACAGCTCGCCGTTGCCCTCAGAGGGGCAGAGGAAGCCCAGGACGGAAAGGAAAGGAATTCAGAGATGCATTGTGGTTGGGGAAGTAGCACTGAATGGATGGACTGTGGAGTTGGAGGAAAGTCAAGCAGAGTCATGCCAGGGGTTAACGGTTTGATAAAAATGTGTACAAGAGGTTTTAGACTGAAGGGTAGGAAATCCCTGAGTGAGCAAAGGGAACACTTCATTAGAAAGGATTTATTCATTCTGACGGTAAGATTTAGCAAGAAATTAAGATACTGCTGGAGACAAACAGTTTTTATTCAAGATGAAGAAACCGAGAGACAGAAAAGTTAGTAATTTTTCCAGGCTGACACAGCGATATGTATCAGTGTGAGTTTCTCTCCCAAGATCTCCTCTTTATAAAAGCTGTTAAGTTTTCCATTATATTATTACCCTATTTTTCAGTTCTTAGAACTAACAATCCAATCCTTATGCCATTATACATGTGTGCACATTTGCTTATTATGTAATAAATTTTTATAATATTGTGTAATTTCCTTCTTGTTGCATGTATGTGTATGTTGCTTTTCCATGAATTTGAAAGTAGATGAAAAGGTAGAACCCATAGTGTTTCTTTTTATGGGGAGCCCGTTACTATTAGTGTTATGATCGGCCCTGATTCTGAACAGATGTTTGCTGATGAGAATGTCAATAACAAACTGGTTTCTCCTTTTCAACAAAGAGAGCAAAACTTACGTACAAACTTCATATATAATTCTTGGTATAAATGTTGTATGTAAATTTATATACTCGTAATTTATTGAATATCTATGTAAATGGCCAAACTAAAAATCATTTGAATAATATTTTACTTTTCATCTACATAGGATTTTCTTTCCCCTAACGGAGAGCACCAGAGTAATTTAATGGATTGTTTTCCAACATGAGTTCTATGGAACACTGGTCTGGAGGTGTATGTTTTGCGTACAAATGGTTTTGTAGCCAAATACATTTTGCTGGTGTGTTAATTTATGATAAGGACTGGCTCAGAAAGAAAGAGCTTAGGTTTGCCTGACACATGGGCCCCTCATTTCCTGAATAATTAGAGGATTGTTGGTAATCAGAGAAACTGAATGGTTTTGAGCCATCTTTTCCCACAGATGACAACTCTGGTGTTAAGAACATAGGCCTTGACCAGATACATTCTCATTCTCTTTTCTCCTTCTCTCTCTCTCCCTCTATTTTTCCCTCTCCCCCTTCCCTCTCCTCCTCTTCCTCCTTCTTCTTTTTTATCCCTCCTTGTTTTTTTCTTCCTCTTCCTCCTACCTCTTCCCCACCCCCATACACACGTACTCTCCCCTCTCTTCTCTCTCCTCCCTAACATATGAACATGCTAACATTTTTTTCTTTAGACTTCTCTGTTTCGATCAAAACAGACCAGTATCTCCAGTAACATGTCCCTTCTCTAGATATGTTACTACCATCAATGAGATTATAGTTTTCTTTTTCATCCAAGCAAAGTCTGGACACCATTCTCCCTCCCTCTTTGGCTTTTAACCAGAGGGACATTGTAATTTTAGTGCAGCTCCTAGAGATAGAATTCCTTTTACTGGGGAATTACTTTTCAGAGGGTAACCTCACTTTCACACTCTTGGTGGTTCAATTCTATACACTGGCTATGCTTTACACATTCAAGATGCAACCTAATTATTAAGCCAAAGCCAGTGAGTGTTAGGTTACATCATTAGCACAATCGTCAGGAGATTTTAGCTGAGAGTCTCTTCTGCAGTCTCCATTTCGGTCTGCTTTCACTTTCACTTAGATTAAAGACAATCTCTACTCTTAAATATTAACTTTACCCTCAGGGAGCTTATGATGCCAACGACAAGCAGAGCACATTTATAACATTATCAGAAAAGAAGAAAGGCGATACCATAAGTGTCAGGTGGGAACTTGAGTAGATGACAAGAACCCCAGAGATTCAGAGGAATAAAAAGTCTTGCTGGGCTGGAGGCCTCAGGGAAGCTTCATAAAGGAGGTAGAGCAAGAGCTGAGCTTCAAAAAGAGTAAGAATTCTCTTTCTCTTTGAAAATGCTTTGCTGTAGTAGTCTTTTAATGTTTCCTTGTCTTCAGTTTTATCCCCCACCCTTTTTGCTGCAGCTAAAAGCAAATCTCAACATGTCATTCCCATACCTTGAGGATAAAGCCCTTATGTCTTAATGTATCATAGGAGGTTCTCCATGATCAAACCTCTTCTTATCTCTTGAGGCTCACACTTTCTAAGCATGCATCTTATTTGTCCCCATTGCTGTTGCACACTGTTGATCATCCTCTGCCATGTATATCTGGCTAACTCTTATTCGTCCTTCTTGACCCCTTGAACATACTTCTACCATATGTGCTTCTCTCACTAGAATGTGAGTCCTCTAAGGCAGGGACCAGCTCCTATTCATCTTTATTTTCCCAGAACATTTGTATCTCATAGAGCTGGCCTGTGTAAATGAACATATGCCTTTTCTTCTCAATTACATCAAGACTAAGTCACATAATTCTTTGTCAATTTTGATGACTGCAAATCAAATCCCGTTCTCCTCTTTGCCTTTACTTCCCTGAAATACCGTTATGGGATGGTTGAAAAGAACAGAAAGTTCTAGAATGTCTAGTAAAAATGTTGTGGGCTGGCAAATATGATGTAAATTATCAGGATTGAAAACAAAAATTCTATATCCAGCACTGGAAATATTGCAGATGGTATTGAAATGTGACTCAAAAATGTGATTTCATAAAAATGATGATATTTATATGAGCAATTCAAAGTGGGTTGAAAACTAATTCTGATAGAAAAGTTTTAAGAGTTTAAATGCCTTTTCATGATTCTGTGTTACTGGAGTTTAGCTAGGCTCCAAAGCTCAGTAAATTTCCTCCGGTATATCCTACTTGGATTAAACCATAATCAACATCACATATATGACATCTCTGTCTAGACCTCTAATCTAAAAAGTCTTAAAGAAAATTAAAAATTAACTCCTCACAATGTTAGATATACCTCTGAACAAGTTTGTTCCCATCTTTCCATGACTTAAGTGGTCTTAAGTTCTTCGGATTTCAACATTCTTCTTCCCTGCCACATAATTTTCCTATCTGTGCAATGCAAGTAAGCAAGTATAATAAATAGAATCGCAAGTATTACGAAAAACAATCCATATGCAATAATCGAGGTACAAATGAGTACATTCTTTTAGTTACTGAGAGTTAGACTATAAATAGTGAAAATGATACGTATTGTTATGAGTATGCAATAAATAGAACTAAAAGCATTGTGCATAGGTTTTTGTTTTGTTTTGTTTTGTTTTGTTTTGTTTTGGAGTGAGGAAGAATGGCCCTGAGCTAACATCTGCTGCCAATGTCCCTCTTTTTGCTTGAGGAAGATCGTCCTGAGCTAACATCTATGCCAGTCTTCCTCTATTTTGTACATAGGATGTTGCCACAGTATGGCTTGATGAGCTGGACCTTGGGAAGCCAAAGTGGAACGTGTGAACTCCACGACTACTCCACCAGGCCAGCCCCGCACATAGGTTTTTACAGCCGGTTGCTAGCAAATTTGAAGCACTGTAAGAGGCATCAAAGAATTTCCTAGCCCCAAATCCCAACTTCTAGTAATTCTCAAATCCATACCTAATAGAAAGTCTCCTACCCTGTTCCTGAACATCTCCTGGACACAGTTGGTGCAAACTCAACTATCAAATCTCATCTTATATAAGCCAAGAGAGTACAGTTATTATAGTACAATGTCTAAGTTAACTTGTAATAATTTTTATTTCAAAAATGATGTTTGTTTCCTGGCATGAGTTTGCAGCAGAATGAAACCATGCTTCATCAGCAGAAAGCGTAGTGTTGTCTCAATCCAATCTTTCATCAAATATAATTCTTAATCAAGCCAGAACCTTCTGAGATACACGATTTGGAGACCTTCCAAAAAAAAACTGTCCTGAAAGAGATGGTAAATTATAGTTTGATCTCATTTGTCCCAAATTCTGCACATAATTCACCCCTGAGTTATAGTTGTCTCACCCTTGTAAGATATGTCCCATAACTCATTCTAGTCAATATGATGCACTTACTACTAAAAGATTCATATCTTAGAAATAACTTGACTGTTTCAAACTGTGGGATCTAATTAATCAGAAGGTAATTGCACTAAGTACCTCTCTAGTTGCCAAGTCTAATCATATTCCACCCAGGTGAGTCTGTGTGGCTGGCCTCTGTGTCTGACACGCTTTGTGAGATTTAATCAAGGGCATGATTTAAATGGAACTCTATGACTGGACATTGAAGTTCCCCCAAATGTTTGGGTTATAAAGATCAACAGCAAATTCAGCTTGCCTTTTCCACAAGGCATTTTATTTCTTGTTTAGAAATAGTGACAGATTCAAGCAAGCATTTTCCACATGTAGAACCCAGTAACTGTGGTTTGAAACTACCAGGAAGGCATTTATAATTTAAGTCTAGGAACAAGTCTGTCACAAATCATCATCATTAATACCAGATCTACAGAAGTGAATGTAAATAACTGCCAGATCTGCCTTCAGGTAGGATGAGTCTATTAATAACAGCGTGAACTTGTGATGTATTGGCTGTTGTTCACATCTGTAGTTTTCTTCCTCACCATACTATAAACATGTTAAGGCTGAGCACTAGTTCTTTCCTCTTTGCTCATAAAAAATAAAAAAAAATGCCACGGCTGGCCTGGTGGCATAGTGGTTAAGTTTGCATGCTCTGCTTGGGAGGCTCAGGGTTCGCGGGTTTGGCTCCTGGGTGCGGATCTATGTACCGCTCATCGAGCCATACTGTGGTGGCATCCCATGTACAAAATAGAGGAGATGGGCACAGATGTTAGCCCAGGGCCAATCTTCCCCAACAAAAAGAAAAAGATTGGCAACAGATCTTAGCTCACAGCCAATCTTCCTCACCAAAAAATTAAAAAAAAAAATTAAAAAAATAAAAAAGTATGGCACCTAATCGTCCCTTTCTTTTTACCCCCAAAGCCCTAGTAATAGTTGTATGTCATAGTTGCACATCCTTATAGTTGCTGTATGTGGGGCACGGCCTCAGCATGGCCGGAGAAGCGGTGCATCCGTGCGCGCCCGGGATCTGAACCCCGTCCGCCAGTAGCAGAGTGCATGCACTTAACTGCTAAGCCACGGGGCTGGCCCATAATAGTCCCTTAATATGTATTTATGAATAAGTGAATTAATGAATTGATGAAAGGATGAGAATGCATATGACATTTTATTACAGTCAAAATGTTTTAGTAGTCAATAGAGGCTTTTAATGGTGAAAAGAAAAGGATATGCACTTTCTTATTTACTTTAGAAATCAATTAGACTGAAAATTCAAATTTGAATATTACATTTAGAACATTGGAAGTAAAATTTTTGCCAGTACTTTCAAATTACGTACTCTATTAATTTTAAAAAATAAAACTATTTTCCTACTGGCAAAGAGTGATATTTATAGTATGCTTTGGGTGTTTGTAAATTTCACCCTGTCCTGACCATGCATCCACATTCACCTTACCTCCTTATTTTTTTTTGGCTGGGAGGAAGATTGGCCTTGAGCTAACATCTGTTAGCAATCCTCCTCTTTTTGCTGAGGAAGATTGGCCCTGGGCTAACAACCCTGCCCATCTTTCTCTACTTTATATGTGATGCCGCCACAGCATGGCTTGACAAGCGGTGCATCTGTCCATGCCCAGGATCTGAACCTGCGAACGCCAGGCCATAGAAGCAGAGTGCAGGAACTTAACAGCTATGCCACCAGGCAGGCCCCACCTTACCTTCTTTCTTTGTAACTATCCTCATGTTTAAAAAGAAATTAAAGCAGCTATTTTTCAGAGTTTGCTGCTCAGATCAGATGTTTTTGTATTTGAATGAAATTCTTCAAAAGGATGATTGCAAACAATAATAATGAATATTATATTGTGCCTGTTACTATTGTTATGAAAAAAAAGAAATAAGAGCCAGGGTTGTACACAAGAAAATCATCACTGGATTTCACTATTCTAATCTGAGTCAATTCAAGGTCTGACTGCCCCAGAAGAGAATCGGGCATTGGCCAAGTGGCTTTTAGGGAAACATATATTTTGCAGTTGTGTGATAGAAAAGTCACTACAGAAAGCTGAGCACCTGCCTGGCACATTGCATTTACCCACTTACCATTGGTTGCCTAGGCAAGAAGAACAACCCATTCTTCGTTCTTTGTGAAATAGACAAGAGCACCAAGTATAGCATTTACTACAGGGTACATAAGGACCAGCCCCCATTCAGATCACCCTGATAGCTAAACAACTTCCGGGTTTAGCTCCACTCTACCCTCCACAATGAAGAAGAGCAAAGGGATGTTGGCTTAATTGGAACAAACTTCAAAGTAGCTCTAGTCAAAGGAAACCACACAAAGATGATCTTCAGGTGATCTAATAATTTCATCAGTAGTTCCCAGTGTTTATTTCTAAGAACCTAATTTCACAAGCTTCTAATATTCTTGGATTTCTTTGCATGTTTGTGTTCTCATGTTACCCTAAGTTTATATCTGTTATAGTCCATTAAAGCAATGAATTGTACTTGTGAACATACTTAACTCTTTTGTTAGACTGAGAGCTCCTTGTGGGCACTGGTGTAATTTATTTACATTGTAGTCCAGAGCCTAATGAAGTGTTGAACACCTAGTAGCTCCCAATAAATGTTTGCTGAATTAATGAGAGCTTTCTGCAGACTATTTTTACATCCTCTTCAGATGCCCGTTCTTTTCCTGTCATCTACATCTTCAAATAACTTTGAAATTCTGTTTATTGCTCCATTTAACACTCCTTCAAGAAATTGCTCAGAAAAGATTCATTATATCTACTATGTCCTAACATAGTCCTTTGCTTCTCAGGGCTTGTTATACTCCTTCGTTGTTCTGAAGGGACTTATAATCTAGATGCAGAGACAAGACAAAACCACATTAAAGGCCAAATTACAAAATGGAGTAAATGATTAAAAGTAAAGTGAACACCATAAATGATATGAATATTGCATGTTCTAAGATTATGCCTAAGCTAGGTCCATTCAGGAGAGTCATGTCTGGGAAAAGCTGAGGTTCTTTGGGAGCAGCTGCCAGAGTTGATGAGTTTGAAGGACTGGGGGGCCTCCTAGGAGAATACAATCTAAACGAAGAGAATCAGTAGGCAAGTGTGATCCCATAAGTAAGTCTTAGTCATCAGAGGGGAGGGTTGATGGGATGAACTGCTTGAATTTGTCTCTGACATAGCATTTCTTTTCACTACTGATTCATCTGAGAATTTTAGGGAGAATAAAAAACTGTGACATAGAACTGAAATTACTAAGATATTCATATTCAAGATTACTCTTATATCTATAAGACACTGGGCACAAAGTTTTTAACCTTTAATAGAAGATAACAAAAAGGGATGGAGACATTGTCTCCCACTTTGCCTCAGGAATATTGCCCAATTTGGGGAACTAGAGGGGGAGGTTAATCACTGGATAATATGATACCCAGATAAGTAGTGTGTGGAAGCATCACAGGTATCATGTAGAGGCAGTAGTACCTAGTGTAGGTAGCAGTGCCTACCTGAAATATCAGTGTTACTGACAAAGAGGGAAGGAGGAGCAGAAGAGTGGAGTAGTAGTTAGACATATTTTTGAGGCAGTAATGCATCCCTTTGGTGATACTTCAAAATACCTGGGTTAAGACTCAACAGAGGGTATTAGTAAGTGACAGGGTATATACATAATAGATATTTAGAGGAAGGTGATTTAACAGTGCAGTCTGAAAAAGCTTCATGAAGCAGGAAGAACTGGATCTAGATCTATAAGGAGAGATGAAGGTAGTGGGGAGAGGTGGTGCTGAAAATGAAGATGAACACAGACAAAGAAGAAGTATTTGTAGTCTGTGTAGGAGACCATGAACATGGTCTGTGACTGACTGTAGCTCTGTGTACATTAAGAGAGGATGGTGAGAAACTGGATTAGAAATGGATATCAAGGCCAACATTAAAGAAGCCTGTAGCCACCTCACCTCAAAAATCCACAATAGCAGGCTCCTGAGATGAAGATTTTAGAATTTCTCAGAAAGTAAATTCCCCTTGACCTATAGACATGCAGTAAGCACTTTGCATATTTTATCTTTAATTTTCAAAAGCTCTAAGAGGAAGTGTTATGTTTATTTTCTATAAATCAAAATCAAGGTTCAGAGAGTTTAAGTAACTTGCCCAACATGACACAGTAACAGGTGAGCCGGGATTCCAGACCAGCTCTGTGTGGTTTCACACACTACCACATGTTGCTACCCTTTTCTAATTTTGATCTGCTCAACACTCGGATCTCAATAGGGTTAGGTCTGCCTTGAACCTTTCCCACTCTGTTTTATTTCCTTGGATAAAATAATGGTGATTCCATATTACATAAAGAGAGAAAAAATATTAATGGTGGATCTCTCACTTCTTGAAATTAGTTCCTTTAATGATATTCACTTTACCTGATATTTTGTGAAGTCATTGGCCTTGAATTTTCATTTTTTCTCTTATTTCTGTGCGTTTCAATGAATCTACCAACATCACATATATTGAGTGGTTTGCCTTGGCACGTTAATGCTATAGGAGATAATGTACCTGGTACTTTAACCAAAAACACATTCTTGTGCCTTCAGTGACCTAGAGGTAGAGTTTAAGAGTTAAAGGAGATAAGAAGGGAGAGAGGAAATAGGTTTTATAAAGGAGGATGAGGTAGGCAAAAGAAGTGTTGAAGATAGATGAGACTGAAATTAAAGAAGGCCATCATGAGGGTGAAGTGATTAAGCTTGACTTGGTATACTTAGAAAACGGACTTCGAGTAGACAAGACCAGCATTCTGGGCTGGAAAATGGACATGACTGGAAGCTAGAGATGAAGATACCCACACTGACAGGAAATCAATAAAGGCTTTCTGTACTGCTGAATGAGGAGGAACCTTCTATCAAAATACCTGTGAGCACCTAACTTAATCAGTTTCGAGGACCATGTTGAAGCTGCTATGAACACATTTGAGAATCGCCAAGGGCATAAACTACTGTTGTGATGACCCACCCTGAGGAAAGATAACAGTAGTCATTGGGAAACCTTGTTCCTGGAGTTGGTTGTAAGAAGCACCCTGCTGCGTTGGGTGTTGTTGAAGGGAGGCACCTATGAGGGAGCCAGCTACTCTGCTGCCACTTCTGACTGCTTTATGTAAAACTGATTTAACCACACTTCATTTTACTGAATCAGTTTGACTTAGCGAGAACAGCCTACAAAGAAATCGTATTTTAATAAAAATGTGTGTGAATTTGTCTTGGAGGGTTGAAATAATTGGTAGATAAATCCAATTTTAAGAGGTAAATGAAAGAAAATCTTCCATTTGCACAGTTCAGATAGCATTATGCATGATATGCTTTTCTCCTAATTTAAAATGGGGGAAATTATCCAAGTTATTTATGAACTTGGTGAAAAAATTAGTGTGCTATCAAGTAGATCTTGCTATCAGTTTAACTGAAACATTAGACATGCATTTTCAAATTTCCAGAAGGAAAAATAAATCGGCATAAATGGACCTTAGGTACTCTTTTAAATGTACTCTCAGAAATGGGCCTTGGAATAATATAATAGAGATTTGTATAGGGTACAGTGGTGGAACAGAAGAGAGAAAGGCTGAAAATAAATTAGTATCTAGGACACAATATTTTGATACTTATGGTGAGAACTAATTTTTTATGCTTTGGTCACTGAGGTAATATGGTAAGAATTCTAAAAATATACTCATAGATATCATCATCTGCAGTAAATATTAATTGAAACTCTATTTTAGCTTTCAAATATATCCATTCTCCCCATCTTCTCTCCTCCTGGATTGATGTCACGGCCTCTTAACTGTTCTCCATAGCTCTAGTCTGGACCCTGCTCAGTCTGTTTGCCATCAAATAGGGCTTTGTATATGGAGGAAAGTGGAGTTCCTCTTTTGTCCATTGCTCTCTAGGTAGGGAGATAATAGCTGTGCCTGGTGCATTAGCTAAGGAAATTAGTTCTAGCCCTGGTGTCTGGCCTATGAGTCTAAACACCGGGGTGTCAGAAGAGCACAGGGCTCCTGTTGGGCTTACTGTATAAATAGCGATGCCAGGAACCACTCATTTAGGTGCAGTTACTGCTAGGGGATTAAGTCCCCGTATTGGTGTTTGTGTTTCCTCCCCTCCCTGGACCTAGTGGGACCCTTGGTTACCCACAATCATAGTAACAGCCCTAATCTCCTCTTATAGAGAAGGAGTTAATTAGATGAAATAGTAGGGAGCTAAGCAAAGTGTGCACAATATGGCAAAATTCAATCCGTGGCCCTCCTTCCTCTGATTGGTAGCTCAGAATCTTTTGTGCGGTGCTTCACTGACTTTCCTTGTTCCAGGGTATTTGGGAGTTTGGGGAATAGCGCTCACTATTAGGGGCTTGGTTACCAAAATACTAAGTGACCATTTTCCCTGAATGAAAGCTTCTGGATAGTTTTTGTGGCTTCCTTTTTCAATTGTGGTAAATTTTAGTCCTTTTCCATTTGTCTATACAAAAGGACCACTATGCTTTTTCCACTGGCAACATTAGGTGGTAATTAAGACCATAAAAACAGTGCCAATAGGATCATGAAGAGCCTCATTTACTGGGGCCACATTCAAGAGCAAGATAACTAGCGGGTATGAAATAAACAGTCTTTTCTAAGGAGCAACGGGACATGTTGTCAGCTCACTTGATAGTCAAGGACCAATTATACTGCTGTTAGGAACAAGCTGGTTTCCCTTTTAAAATAAAAGTCAGCCTGCAAATATTGAGCACCTACCATGTGAGAGGCATTCTAAGTTGTAGTGATGGTGAGGAACCAGAAGGATCAATCCTAATGATAAGGACTATAAGAATTTACATTCTAATGGGGAGAGGCATATAATTCATGATGTTCAAGGAAACTAATTTAAGTGACTCACAAAAAGGTTAAAGGCTTTATTCAGCTGACGTGCATCAGAAGCACTTGAAGAGGGGTACCTGTCCCTATGGTCTGGCTCAGGCCGCACTTTTCATCTTCAGCTGCTGTAATTCTTGTGATAGGAATGGTTGGAGGTTGTTTTTGTCATTGGGCCTCTTGCTCAGGGTCATTGTTGTAAAACCGTCCACAACACTGTCAGAACGGTTGTTTTGAAAGCTGCTTCGATAAAGCTTGCCGTTTGTTGGTTAGTCAAGGTTCAGGGGCAGAGGAAGTAGGGAAAAAGGGGATAAAAAAGGAAGAGAGGCAATTGTTGAAGGCTGTTATTCTCTTACAGAAAGTATACAAATAAATAAAATATCTTCAGGGTTTGTAAATCAAATGAGGAAAGTGAATTCAGGGAAATGTGGAAGAGAGTTGTTAGGGAGACCTCTCCAAGGAGGAGACACTCAAGTGGAAACCTGACTGTTGAGAAGGAGAAAGCCATATGATAATGTGGGAGATTTAGCAACTACAAATACTTTGAAGCAGGAAGAAGCTTGGCATCTTCACAGAGAAAGAAAAACGAGGGAGATGGGTGAGACTAAGTTACAGCTAGAGAGTTCATAGACCGTGCTTTGATATTTAGTGACATGGGGACAGAAGGAGACGTACGGAAGTGGGAAAGTTCACGTTTGACTGTTTTTATCTGGCATCAGCCCTCATTGTGCTTGGCAGCTGTTCAGAGCAGACTGTGATGGAGTGTTTTGGGGTGGTGGTTCTCAAATGTCAATATGCCGAGAAATCATCTGGGCATTGTGTTAAAATGCAGATTCTAATTCAGAAAGCCTGAGAATGAACTTCCGGGTCATGTTGATGATACTGACGAAGAGCACCCTGTGTAGGATGGCTTCAGGGGCTTCTTTGGGGACCCCTCTCTGCTCTCCAACTCCCCCATAAGGCATCAGAATGAGAATAGCCATGTTTTCCTTTCTCTCTTCTTCACCATTCATTGTCCCATGAGAAGGCTTTTCCCTAGTTTATCTATTAGCCCACTTGAAACCACTGCTATCTCCTTAGAGGGCTGGTTCTTGGTAGATTTCCTACTCAAATTAAAAAATGGTAGAAGCTATTTAAATCACTTTCCCTCCAGCTGCCTTTAATTTAATATTTTGAAGTTATTCTATCATATGCTACTTACAAATTCTGTGTTGTCTCTGAGGGAGAATAATCATTGTTAAATCAAAAATTCCTGATTTTTCACTTCTTGTTTATTTACAGAGTTATATTTTTCTTCATTGGGAATCCTTTAGACTGCAGAGTACCGACACTGAAAGTATTTGTCCCTCTACAAATATGAGGAATTCTTTCTAAATTATGCTAAATAATTTAAAACTAATTTCTTAGTGGGAAAAAAGTCATTTGTAAATGCGTGTATATAAAGGTAGTAATTTGACTAAAACATTGCCTAAGCAAACTAGGAACAACAGGGAAAAATAAATTTCCCCTCTGTGGTTAATCAACTTAGAAGTCCTAAGTATTTTTTACTATTTTGCACAAATAGAGAGCAAGGGGGAAATGACTCTGGGTCAAGAGGACTATGTTGTTGAATTGCAGGAACATCACGTGAATTTATGGGCTGCTTAATAACTGATGATAGAGAACAATGTCCACGCTTCTAATGATTCTACCTTAATATTTTCCTTCATTTTTAGGAAAGTATATTGTTTAAGAGCAACAGGTATAAGATATTAATGGGCATAGGGTCTGCTCAGCTACCCACTACACATGTTAACTTTGGGAAATTGGTTAGACCCTTCTGAGTCTCAAATTCCTCATAAAAATCTGGATGATAGTAGTACCTCCTGAGGTTTGTAACAATTAAGTATGATATGCAAGTAAATTATAAGCATGGTGTCTGGTACACAGTCAGCTTTCAATAGATTTTAGGCATTAATATTAGTAGTATGATTACCAATTATTATTTTCCCAACAAGAACAAATCCAATTCAGGAAGAACTGGTTGGCAGAGCCTTCAAAACATATTCGTGATCTAAAGCTCATACCAGCTGCTAATTTGCTTGTTTATTTCATTTGATTTTCCTTAGCAGCACATAAGGGAGGTGGGTGGCAGAAGCTTAATTTATTTGTCCCTTTTTTTGAAAATGTGGGTTTTGGCTCTCGCACTATTTTGAGGCATGGCCTGGTGGTGGCATTGGGGATCTGCACACTTAGGGTGGTGGGAGGATTGTTAGCTCTCCTGGTGGCTCTAACGTGTCTCTTTTCCCAAATGATCATCCAAGGTGTTAGGTTGCCAGTGCTGCCAGCCAAAGGCCTCTCCTCCCACAGATCTGGAAGCACATGAAAAGAGCCATGACTCATGGGCTACAACTTTTTCAGCTGCTTGATAGAAGCACTGATAGGCTCAGCTCCCATGTTTTCATCACCCAACAGGCTGGCTGAAGGGGAAAGGGCTCTTTGGTTTTCAAATAAAGTGCTTCCTGAAGATAACTGAGAACAACTGAGAGAAACCGTGGAGAGGTTAGGACGATGTTCCTGTTCCTTTGCTGAAGTCAGTGGACAGGATGGTCTGGGGTGACACCAGGGTATCTTCAGACCCTTAGAGGTATGGCATTTGAGGTACTTTCAAATCTTTCTTTACAAACTATCAGAGAGTTCCTGCTTTCCTGCATTTCTCCATTGTACTTTGCACGTTTCTCTAGTAGCACTTAACTCATTGTGTTATCTTTTGTTGTGGTTGTTGTTATTGGCCTGCTTGTCTTCTGTGGACTGTGTGCTCTGTGAGGGCAAGTCCTCTGCCTTTTTAATCCTTGGATATCCAGCCCTGTGCTCAGTGCCCAGTAGACAAGAAGTGCTTATATTGCTGTTGTTGGTTACAAGGATGGGTAGATTGGTGAATGGGTAGGTAAACGGATGAGTGGCTACACTGATGAAATTGGGGAGAAGAAAATACTCCAGCACAGTAGATTGTGGTGCGTATGGAATCTCTTTGATTATCCGATGGATATTTGGTGGAAGGAATTATTGATTAAAAAGACAGTTCTAAATTTCAGAAAACTTACTTTACTGTCAAACTTAAGGTCATTATATTAGGCTTGAGAATAGCTACTTTGTCCAGAAAACACCCAAGTAATATTGGAGACAATTTAGAATGAAAGAAGAAAGTGTCCTGAAAAGTATAAATCGATGTCTGTGACAGATGTGATATTTTAAATGAAAATTAAAACAAATTTAATTTATTTGAAGGTAAGATATATTGAATCTGTAGGAGATTTACATAGACAGAAAGCTTAACATTTCATTGAGAAAAAATGATAGAAGTCCATCCATGCACTCATTGAAATAATGTTTATTAAAGACCTACTTTGTACTGGATACAATGGACCCAGAAACAAATTGATCCATGTCTCAGTCCTCTGGGGCTTCACAGTTAAATCAAGAAGTAGACATGTAAATAATTGTAGTAGTGGGAAAACAGAGGTATGATCATGGCACTATGAAAACACAAGAGATAGACATGTTTAACCGCACTTAGAAAAATCTAGAAAGAAGAAAAAGATGACATCTGAACTGGAACTTGAAGGATGTGTGGGAGTTTACCATGACAGAAGGGAAAAAGAAGTTGTGCATGTGCAGAGATAGAGGGGCTGGAAAAAGCAGGGTGCATTCTGGGAAGTGCAAATACTTTTGTATGACCACTACATTGGGCTGTGGATGAGGGAAGTGAGTAGTTGAGATCAGAATGACAAGTAGAGAACTTGTACAGCAAACTATGGGTTCAAAATTTATTCCTCCACTTAGATGATGCGTAACTGAAGAACCTAGTAATCGGTACTAATTGCTTTTCCAAATATTGAGGGGTAATGCCTAAAGACTGTATTGTAGTTCCACCTTGACAGGTGGAAAAATATGTGTTCAGTGATTATGTAGTCCTGACTTCATGTACTTTTAGCTCTTTTGGAAAAGGCAATTGATTAAAAACATAATAATGTGATTTAGCTTTATACCTTTGTGTCAAGTTGTTAATTTTACAAATTAGAAAAACACCCCAGAAAAAAATATCACCATGATTTTATTTTAGACAACATGGAGTCTTCTTATACTCAAAATGGACTCATTGATAAGGTCAGGAACAAAATCTAGGACCTCTGGTATCCTGCACATTGACTTTCTTATGAGAGCATCCAGCTTGATACAGGCAATAACCTGCAGACCTAGAAGCGGATGTTTTATCTTCTTAGCTGTGTCATGCAAACTCTGTTCTAGGGTGTCACCAAGTTCTCCGGCATGACTTTGAGTATCTGTCTTATAAGATTTTCCATTCCTTACCTCAGATAACTCAACAGATTTTTTTTTGTAGTTTATTTTAAATTTTTATTTATCTTTAGCCAAAGAAATGTTTAACGAGACTTCATCTTCTTGAAAATCAGTTTACCCAATTCTGTCAATGCATTAGAGGAATCACTGTAGAAAATCAAGAACACATCTTTGAAAGCTGCCTGCATTTGTTTGTTATTTGTTTGACCTATATTTTTAGAGTCTCTGTATGCAGAGCAGGATGTGTTTGCATGTGCCTGGGGGGTGTGACACACAACACTAATATTGGCAAATACTAACATTGTGGATACAGTACACCCCCCCTTACCCAAAGTTTTGCTTTTTGCAGTTCGGTTACCCACAGTCAACCACAATCAGAAAATATTAAATGAAAAATTCCAGAAATAAACAATTCGCGAGTTTTAAATTGCGTGCTGTTCTGAGTAGTGTGATAAAGTCTCAGATCATCCTGCTCCATCCCACCCAGGACGTGAATCATCCCTTTGTCCGGTGGATCCACCCTGTACATGCTACCCACCTGTTAGTCACTTAGTCTTGGTTATCAGATCGACTGTCACAACATCACTGTGCTTGTGATCCAATAACCCTTATTTTACTTAATAATGACCCCAAAGCGCAACAGTAGTGATGCTGGCAATTCGGATGTGCCCAAGAGAAGCTGTAAAGTACTTCCTTTAAATGAAAAGGTGGAAGTTCTCAACTTAATAAGGAAAGAAAAAAATTGTATACTGAAGTTGCAAAGATCTCCGGTAACTTTTTTTACAGTATATTGTTATAATTGTTTTATTGTTAGTTATGGCTGTTAATCTCTTACTGTGCCGAATCTATAAATTGAACTTTATCATAGATATGTATGCGTAGGAAAAACATAGTCTATATAGGATTTGGTAGTTTCAGGCATCCGCTGGGGGTCTTGGAATGAATCCCTGCGGATAAGGGGGGGGGGCTACTGTACTGCACTGTAAGGCATTAGTCTAAATGCTTTTTATAGTATTAACACATTTAGTCTTTGTCTATAAAGTGGATGCCTTTTAAAATCCCCATTTTATAGATGAGAAAAACGAGGCTCAGAGAGATTAATAAGTAAATTGTTCAGATCATAAGCCAGGAAATGGAGGAGCCAAGAACTGACCTTGTGTTATCTGGGTCTAGAGCCTGTGCTCCTGGACACTGTGTTGGACTCCTGGAGTCCACAGTGGGAGGAGAGGTCATTAGCTGTATGGGAACTGCCTCAGAATAGAGTAGGAAGAGGGTAGATGTCTGAGGTGACTGTGAAGGGCTCATCAAAGAGGAGACACTGGAGCTAGGCCTAAAGCACTGGTGGCATTTTGTCAGGCGGGGGCCACGATGCCACTGCAGGCTGGGGATGGCCATCGGCAAAGGCAGCGAGGAGGAAGAGCTCAGATTTGAAGGGCAACCCATGAAGCTGTTCGTTAGGAGTGGAGTGGAGAGTCGGTGTAAAGGGGAGGACAGTTGTTAGAAGGAAGTTGTAGCAAATTCTAGAGAAACTTAAAGCCCAGATAGAAGAGTTTGAAATTCATTCTGCATGCGAAGGCTTGTGATTACAAGTTTTATTTAATTCATTAATTTCTTTAAGCAAAGGATTAAAATGAGGGCTGCTGAATCAGGCAGCTGTATGTAGGATTGATTAGATGGAGAATGGGAAAGATTTGAAAGGAGAAAAAGATTAGTATTCTAATGGATTCAAACCCTTCAAGAAAAACTAGAAAAACAAGATTTAAAAAGAACAGAGACTTCTGAAGTATCTTAACTCTGAAATAAAAACTGAGACAATCTGGAACTTTGCTCTAGCAGAAAAGCTATAGTTATGAAGGTAATGTCTTGCCCACTCTACAGAAAGAGGAGTTTTTGCACCATCTGGAAATCTGGAAGAAGAATCCATTTTTTAGTTCCTTGCTGCACTCTGAAGCCGTGAGCAACACAGTTCTTTACCTTTTCCTCTGTACTTTGGTGACAGGTTTGCCCAAGATAGAGGTACAGAGGGGCACGTACATTATTTTCAGATGGTTGTGTCTGTCAGGTGGTGTGGAATTATGATATATGTGCTACTTTGAGGTGGGCATTAATAATGGTCAGAGCTTACTCAGGGTACAAGGGACCAGGAGTGACTGAGTGGGGAGAAGATTTGCAGGCAGGAACAGACATTCTCACCTAAGTCACTGTAGTTTCTGTAGAGGCATGAAGCGAGGTTCTGAACCTAATTTGGGTTTTGGCTTTCTGGTCAGACTGCCTGTGCATCATGAGGCCACAGACATCCAGATATCAAGAAAAGAGAAGAGAGAACCCATGAGATGGACACCCAAAGAGAACTCTGAGGTAGAGAAGCGAAAAGGCAAACCTCTGTTTTATTTTAATTGGACTTGAAACTGTAGGGCTTCTAACCAAATGTACATCTTCTAGGAAGCTGAGTTTTGAGAGAGATCTGGGAGATTTTAGGTTAGCTCTGGAAACAGCGGGATCTGTGTGGCCTTTTCTTTCCGTTAGGTGACTCACAATTCATTGCATCAGAGAGAATGGCAGGAAGGCTCATCTGGAAGTTGTAACCTTTTTGAGGTAATCCTCTGAGTCAAGTTTATTCTTTGTGAAACTTTATTGTTCAAGTGATGTGCTGCATTTAGATGACAGCCTCCTTACAATACCCCAAAATCAACGGTTCTTTGGGGGTATTTCATCAAATGGGGCCTTTTGGGTGATCTTGTTGCCTCATTTCACTCAAGAGGAAGCTTTAACAAGCTAGAATTTAGGAAGCATCTTGAAATGATACATAAATGGTGAGTATGTTAAAGAAAAAACAGACTGAGTTTGTATTATTAAACTATATCCAGTTTTAAAAGTATTATTAAATTATTCAAATATGAGAATATAAGCTGATGAGGGAAGAATGACTGCATACTTCTGCATCTTCAAGTCCGTTCTGATCATCTCAGATGCTGAGCCCCTCTTTCCACTTTGAATGTGGCTCTGCGTTCAGTCAGTGGGTAAAGAACAGGATTGTCAGTGGGCCTAGCAGGCTAAAGCCTTTAAGCTTAGCCAGAGGGTACTGCCAGCTGTGAGTTAGTTCAGGTGCTCCAAGAGAGGTGCTAATAAGATGAGGGCTTTAGTTTGGGTCCGTCTACGCCTTTTACTTTTTTCTTTTGCCTGTTTTTAAACTTTTTATAACTCTTTATTTTGAAATAATCCTAAACATACTGAAAAGTTGCAAGAATAGT
Organism: Ceratotherium simum simum; assembly: GCF_057802395.1. Lineage (NCBI taxonomy): Eukaryota > Metazoa > Chordata > Mammalia > Perissodactyla > Rhinocerotidae > Ceratotherium > Ceratotherium simum. The sequence continues at coordinate 46,270,063 of NC_141919.1, read as the reverse complement.
ACAAAGAGTCCTATATCCTCTTTATCTAGAATCAATCATTGTCAACATTTTACCACGTTTGCTTTATAATTCTCTATGTATCACATATTTTTTCCAGAACCATTTGAGAGTAGGCTGCATAATTCATGCCCTTTCACCCTTTCATTACTTCAGTGTGTATTTCCAAAAAGCAGGAGTATTCTCTCCCACAAATTAAGGGTGATCCTTTAATCTACAGTCTGTATTGAATTTGCCAATTGTCCCAATCATATAATTTATGGGGATAAATAAAAAAGTTTAGGATCGTGTATTTCATTTACTGTATTAGGACTTTGGCTAACAGGAGAGGCTACAGGGAGACAATTTTCAGATAATATCTGGAAAGGGGCCATGGGAGAGTCTGATTTATTGAGTGCCTTTTTATCCTCAGAAGACGTATGCCTGTGAAGTAGTCTTTCAGTCAGGGTTCACCAGAGAAAGAAAACCAATAGGATATATTTATCCTATAGAATATATATATATTATATATTAATATACAATTAATAATATGTTATATATTAATATATTATATAGATATGTGTTATATATAATATATGGTAATGATGGTAACAATTCAGATATTGTGAGCACAATGGAAATGTCATGAACTTTCTTAGAAACTTGTGATGTCACTATTCCTGGAGAGATTTAAGCATGATTGGGAAAAAGAATAAGATGGAATTTATCTTTGTCTAGAAGATTTTAAAATCCCTTCCAATTCATATATATCTATATATATATATGATATTTATATATATATATATGATATTTATATATAGACAGACAGAGAGAGAGAGGAAAGATGAATAAATAATGCGACCAGACAAAGTTCAAAACCACTATGACAGGCCATCAGGCTGGAAATGTTGCCAGGAGCTGAGAGTGTAGTGTTGAGTCTGAAGTCTGTAGGGCAGGCCAGTAGGCTTGAAACTCAGCAGGAGTTGACACTTCAATCCTGAGACACAATTTCTTCTTCACCAGGAAGCCTCAGTTTTTGCTCTTACAGACTTCCAACTGCTTGGATGAGGCTCATCCACATTATTGAGGGTAATCTACTTAAAGTCAACAGACTGTAGATGTTAAGCCACTTCTACAAAATACCTTCACAGCAACTAGTTTAGTGTTTAAATAACTGGCCTAACCAGTTAACACAGAAAACTATCAGAGGTAGAGATCACTTCCCACATTTCACACATGAGGAGTCTAAGACTTAGCACGACTGTTTTTACTAAGGACCCTCATTGTGCATGGTTGAACCAGAATACAAACCCAGTGTGTCCCGCTCCAAAAACCTGTGCTTCCTCCATAGCACCCCTACTGCCCATCTTCAGCATGGGATAATTCGGGAAGTGGTAAGTTTCCAGTCACTGATGGTATGCAAATATAACCTGAATGACCAGCTAGCAAGAATGTTCCAGAAATGATTCAAGCCTTAAAATAAAGGTTGCACTAGGATTTTTAAGTTTCATTTGCCTTTATGAATCTATAGTAAGTTTTTTTAAATGTGTTTTTGGGTTGTTGTTTTTCTCTTATGGGTATATAACATTTTTACGCACAGATACCTTCACGTTCACTTGGTACCTCCAATCAGAATAGACAGGTAAATTGCACCCCGATTTTTTCCCCCTACATTATTTATACTTTTCAAAACAGCATTTCAAACTAGTGCTACTTTTTGGCAGATCTGTTAAGAGATCATGGAGAAAATATGAGACTTTAGAGAAAAGCTGTACGGTTCAAAATCAATTGTAAATGACTTTTACGTAAATATAAACTTTATATACCCAAATGAACCATTTGTATCCTTATACTTTAATTCCAAGGATGATTTCATGGCTCATTTTTTTTTCTTTTTTTACTTCTCAGTAGAGCTGTAAATCAGAGCCCATGGTTTATTTTCAAAATTATCCTCAACATTAGAAAAAGGTTCCTCCTTTGTAGGGCATTTTAATTAATAAATAATAATCATGGAAGTAATATTCACTAAGCATTATTAGGTGTCAAGTACTTTGCTAAGTGATTTATAAGCATTGTGTTAATTATTCCTCATAACAACCCAAAGAAATAAGTCCTTTTACTGCATCTATTTTAAGAATAAAGAAGAGAAAAAAGAGCAGGCACAGGAAGAAGAAATAATCCTGAAAGTAAGATCCTATCCAGACGATGTGCAGGTGGATACTTTGCTTTCTACTTTTTGCTTGGTTTCTTAACATAAGTGAATTTATTTTATATATAATTCAAATTGTCCTTTAAAAATTTGAGTGTTCATATTCTACAGATGATGGAGCAAAATAATTAAGCACCTTGTCCACAATCCCCAACAAGACGGTGACCAAATTAGAAAATCAATTTATGGCCTTTTAACACCAAGTCCAAAGTTTTCCCATTAAACTACAACGTCTTCTAATAATAAAACCCACTGTTATGGCAGCTTAACATATGAAATTTTCCACTGCTTAGCAAATATTAATTTTCTATATTGCAGTCTGTAATTACCATCGCTGGGCAATTGCCTGGTTCTTTGCTTGAGTAACATGTTGTCACCTAATTTTAAGACAGGTTATTTTTTCTCTAGGGGTGTTTTTCACCTGGTAAGGAATAAAAGGCAACTCTTTAGTCTCATTTGAAATCTAAAGGAGTCTTATTAGGAACATGGAAAGGACTATTTTTTCAGATTTCACTATAGTGAGATTTTGTGGATACAAATCTTCTATGTAGATGAGGCAAGTCCTGATGAATTCAAATCCAGGGATAGAGGTCATGATTCAAATATTATTGTAAATATGATGGAAATGCCATGAGCTGTCTTAGTAACTTGTGATGTCACTATTCCTGGTAGGATGTAAGCAGGGCTAGGGAAAAAAGAGTAAAATGGAATTTATCTTTGCCTAAATTTTAACATCCCTTCTAATTCAGATACTTTTTAATTCTGTTAGTCTCCATTTTTATGTAATATACAGGACTCCTTTTATTATGCTTGTCATTGTGAACGAGTATAATTCCTATTTTGTAAGTTACTATGTTACGTAAGGATTGAATGGTATGAAATTGTTGCTGTTTTTACAGAATAATCTAATCTTATGTAGTTCTAGAACTACACATAATGGAACATTAAATAAAGAATGCCAGTGATAAAGCAGTCAGTTCTAGGGTATCTTGTTGCATAGTTACTTGTATGATACTCATACTGGTACATTAAATCCTTAAACACCTGGACCTAAGATTTCTGATGGTGCCATAAGGGATGTTACTAAATTTTGCTTAAGTAGCTTTCAGTGTGGCAGTCACTCCGATACCGCTGAACACCCAGTTGGTTTATAAAACCCCAGCCATCAACTGCATTGCAGAGAAAGCAAACTATGTCACTGAGGGAGAAGCTATCCTAAGATAAGGCAACAGTTCCTTTTAGTGTATTCATTAGAGGAGAGAAAATCAAGAAATAAATCCACCTATGCCAGAGCTCGTAGGAATAGAGCTGGCGAGAGAGAAAGAACTCTCTGGTGCAGATTTGTTTGAATATATGTTTCTACCACCAAGAACTAAACCTGTGTGCCTCTCTCAGGTCCACACACTAATATGAGGGAACACAACTAGTAAGGATAGCAAAGCATTGCAGCCTTCAAAGGGTCTGTCTCACAGGACTGAATGTCCCTGTTCAACTGTGATAAGACACTGTTCTTAACGTGGATCTGAGTGTCTTAGACAGAGAGGCTAAGAAATCTCTGAAGGTAGTATTAAAAATTCTAATTCAGTCACCATTCTGATGCAGGTCAGGATACGGTTTGGAATGACATGGAACAGAGAAAAGCTTTAGCAGATGATACAGAGAAGATTTCCAGAACAGAGTTACTTCCCTTAGGCAGTTCAGCCTAAGTGTTTCACCAATTCCCAAGTGAAAAAAAAATAAAAAATTAAAAGTTACCATCTGATCCACTCTGAATAGTATATGTGGTCTTTGTATGTATGGTTATGCATACGTTCACTCTTTAGGACAATTAACACATTCATTATTTGCTGGGAGTATCACCATCCACTCTCTGAGCTTATGGAGTCTGAAATTTTTTCAGGTCAGGCCCATCCCACATCTAGTATAAGTGTGGGGGCCCACTGCTCATTCTTTCTTTCTTTTTTTTTTTTTTTTAAAAAGACATTTTATTTGTTTTTTGTCAAGTCACATTTTGCATTTTGCATTTTTGTGTGTGTGAGGAAGATCGGCCCTGAGCTAACATCTGCCAATCTTCCACTTTTGGCTGAGGAAGTCTGGCCCTGGGCTAACATCCATGCCCATCTTCCTCCACTTAAATGGGACGCCGCCACAGCATGGCTTGCCAAGCGGTGCACTGGTGCGCGCCCGGGATCCCAACCTGCGAACCCTGGGCCGCCGCAGCAGAGCGCGCACACTTAACCGCTTGCGCCACGGGGCTGGCCCCCCACTGCTCATTCTTGCTCTTACACACGCCTGGGGCTTCTTAAAAAGGTGCTGCCCACAGGAGACGATATTTCTGACATCCTGCTAAAATTTGTGGAAAAGATAGTCATCATTTTTGCTGGGTTGTCAGTTTGTGAGATGTTAGTTACTGGTGCAGATGGGAGGGTCAGCTGGCCAAGGCTTTGGAATTAAGAAAGGGAGAGTCTTGGTCTAATCAGGGCTGGTGGTTGCTACACATCGACTGAGCTACCGTGTGGCTTCTGGACCTTCAGATAATACCTCCTTCGTGCTTTTTTGAGTTTCATCCACTAGTCTTTCCCCTCTTAAACAATTCCCCTTGGACTTTAAGGGCCAATTTATATCCTCTCCCACCCCATCTACCTCAGCTAGTCTCCTTTTAACCTGAGGAAAAGGCTTTTCTTTTTGTTTCCTTCAGTGAGTCAGTCTCTCTCTCTCTCTCTTCCCTTCTCTCTCCTCTCTCCCTCCCCCGTCCCTTCCTCCTCTCTGAAAAACCTTCTTCTGCTCCCCAGTAGACCTTATATGGCTCACAAATCCAGATTCCAAAACATTAGCATGCAAAATTATCATTCCTTCTCTTATAGGGCTGGGAGAAGTTCGTCTTCAAACCTTTCCGGGAGGTGAAGGAAAATATTTCCATGACCTTCTTCCAGTGCATAGAAAAAGAAGAAAAAGAAAATAATTAGGCTTTCAATTACAAAAGCCTGAATGTATATATCCTACCACAATCATATATTTGGGTATAAGCTAATCTCAGCTAATTCTTACTTTATTCGAATTAAGTCCCAAGTTTAGGAAACTCTGTGGGTATTATAAAAGAGAAATTGTGTATATTCTAACCGGCAGATTCTGTCAGGATTCTGGTACCAAGACTAGAGGAATCTGGTAAGCAGCACTCCTTACAGAATAACACCTGAATAAAGCCTTTCTCATTGGGGTGTGCTGTGCATTGTACACACATGCAGACTAATTCAGGAAAGGGTAAAAATTTTGAATAATCAAAACAAAACCCATACACATTTACCTAAAAGACAAATACAGACGATATGGGACCAATCCTCTTGTGGTTTTCTTGTCTTAAAAATTGAATGTCTTAACTTATGAAATATTCACTACATTGTTTGAAAAGTCAAAACCATGCATGCCTAGGCTTCCGGGCTTCAGAAGAAAAAGCATTTCCTCTCAGATATGACTTATACACGTTGTATAAGCTTTGGTATGGTTGGCAAGTCAGTGAACACACAGATGAGAAGAGGAAAAATAATACCCCAATGACTGTCAGAAGTTCCGTATTGTAGTTCACAGCTTTTGTTGGGCTGTGGAATTCAGATTTATATCTAAACCTCTCTTGAAAAGCTCTCTGGTGAGATAGTTATTAATCTCAACACACTGGGAAAAAAATTCCTGGAAGATATTTTTTGTGAAGCATACATAAGAAGCCTAAATTGAACAGAATATTAAAGAAAGAGTAGCAAAATTCTAGTGGTCTTAGGGGTTGTGTGTGTGTGTGTATGTGTGTATTTTCAATAATTTTTAGGCAGGCGCATTTTTCTATAGTGATATTTTAATATACTTATATGGCAATAAGGTGTCTAATTTAATTTTAGATATATTTATCTCAGTAGCTCTACATTTGTTCCTGAGTCCTCATCCTTGGAAAAATTAAAGGAAGAGTCATAGGGGTGGTTCCTTTCTAAGGATGGAAGACAGATATTTTTCTCCTTTCTTATAACCCTTAGTTAGAAATATATTTTTCAGGAAGCATTTTTACTCCAGTGAACATAGCAGCCTTATTCAATTTTTATAGCCTTTGTATTTGTGAAGTGCTTTAAAATGATCTTGATTAGACATATGCTTCATCATCTAAGAAAAAATCAATACAGGGCATCATTCTCACTTGACAGATAACATAGATGCATCATCATAAGGGTGTATTTATTAGCAAAGAGGTTAGTTGCCTTTTCAAGTTGGTCTTCCAAGTCAATGGAAGACAAGGGAATAACACGTTATTCTGCAGCTTCCAGTGTATTGCCTAGGTTGCTTAGCTATGTGTCTGCTTTTTTGCATTAATCAACAACACCATAATCGTCAGGAATAACAATTGCACATCAATAATTCATCCTCCAGTGTAAATACATAAAAGGATTAATGTTACATGGGCTCTAGAATCTAGAGAAGGAAAGGTCATTAAATGATGTATTAGGACAACCGTGATAACAGACCAACAAATTAAACCCAACAGGAGAGATCAGCTTTTGTGGGATAAACCTAATAAAATCGTGTGGTTTATTGATGTTGCTCCTCTACTGGGCAGAAATAGCTCTAGGGTAAGATATAAAGACAATAAATAAGCATGTGGATCAGAAAGAGCTGCTGAAATACATGTAGAGATCAAGGTAGCGCAAAGTAAAGCTTTAAGTACAAATTTCAATAGATCCATCATTGCCAAATGTTATCTCACCTTTGGAATTATTTTCTGTTGCTGAATTATTAAGAAACCAAGATTTTTTTTTTTCTAAACTCTGAATCAGAGACTTCTGGTAGTCATAACTTTAGTGAGTCTCTGGGAGGTCATTTTCACTAAAGACATCTTTTAAATCATACAGGGTTCTTTCTCCTTTAATGACCACTCTCCTGCAGACTAGAATGGTCTTCTGTCTTGATGAATTCTTTTAAAAGACCAGTGGATATATAAATGTGTAAACATATGACCGATATTGACAAAATGGTAGATTAAAAAGGTCTTTAAAGATTTTGTTTTATATTAAATGTGCATTGAGTCTAATAAGTCTAAGACAGGCTCTATGTTATTTTGACATTTAAGATCAAAATGAATTCTACTTTCAGGCTTCCAATCCAAGAAACTATACAAAGATAATGACAGACGTTTTCCATAAATGTACTAATTTCAGAATTTATTTTAGAGCAAAAAAAAACAACCTAAAAGTCTGACATGGGAGTTGATTACATGAAAAATAATGCTTTTGCATGATGGAATAATATGCCAATAGCAATTATGTTTATGAATAATTTTAATGACCCAGGAAGATACTCCTCACAATATATTAAGTAAAAAAAGATAAAACAAAAATTATGCACAGCAGAATATTTTATACCTTACTATTTTCTATATAAAGTATCTAAAAATTCTGGGAGGAAATATACCAAAATACCAAAACTTTTTAAAGACTTTATGTGAAAATTTTGTTTTATTTTTACACTTTTCTGTATGTTCCAAATTTTCTACAATAAGAATAAAATGTTTTCCTAACCAGCCTAAAAGAATTAAGATTTTTACTTTATTATTATCATTTTAATGACTTGTTTCAGTTTCTCAAGCATGTCAAGCTTGTTCTTTGGTGCTTGTAGTTCTTTTTGTCTGGAATGTTCTTTTCCTTTTCTTGTGGCTGGCTGCTTTATATCATTTTACATCTATGCTCAAACATCACTTTCTCAGTGAAACTTTCCGAAAGTACCCTATGGAGTGTACTGTGCCCCCTTCATTCTTATCCCATTACCCTGCATCATTTTTTTTTTTTTTTTGGCTCTACCTGAAATTCTATTATTAACCTATTATTTAATCTAATTATTTGTTTAGTTTCTATTGCATTAGTAAACAAATCTTTGAGGGCAGCAGAAAACTTGCCTGTCTTATTTAATTTTAAGTCCCCAGGTCCTAGAACCCTATCTGGCATAAAGGAGGCACCAGATTCACATTTGTAAAATAAAAAGAGATGCTCTTAAAAATTAAATTAAAACTTCACAGTGTGTATATAATAGCTGTCAGGTGTACTGAGAAGAAAGGAACTGACGTGAACCTACTATGTTTTGGCAATTGGTAGGGTGAAATACATTTTACTTTTGAAGGAAAATATGAGCATAAGAAACTTAAAATAGAAAAACAAGGGATGAGGATAACATAAAATGAATACCAAGAAGTCCTATTCAGATGTGGAGTTGGGTCACAAATCTGTCTCTAAGTCAGTGGTCCATATCTTTTTGTATTGCGTTATAGACCCCTTTGAAGATCTAATAAAAGATCTGAAACATTCCCTCAGAAAAGTACTCATGAATATCTAGTCATGTACCTGAACTTTTTTTCATGGTTTCTGTAGATTCACAGACCACCCTAAGGGTACAAGGATTACACAATAAAAGCAACTGCTCCATCCTATCTGGCAAACATAAATTGTCAAGTTTGGGATCCATTGAGTTAAAAATCTTCCTCAAGAAGTTGAGATTATGTCTAAGGAAAGAGCACGAGTCCCACTTTAGCTTTCCATAGAGAAAGCACATTGTATGTCACATTTAGTTATTCTTATCTCCAGACTAGAAAATGGAGTTGCAAAGTTGAGGAACTTCCAAATTGGGAAGGAGCGTAGAATTTCATGTGAAGCAAAGTCAAAGATGAATGTTAGTCCCACTGCAGCAGGTCAAAAGTTTCCTGGGGGAGATGGTATCTGAGCTATATCTTGAAGAATAGTCATAATAATAAAACAATAGTGTTTGTCAAGTGCATTCCAAATACTAGGCACTCTACAAACTGCTTTACATACATGACATTTCTAAAACCCTCACAATAATCCTAATTTATAGGAAAAGTAACTGAGAATTAGAAAAGTTCAGTAACTTGCCCCAGGATATTAAATTGACAAGTGCTAGAGCAGGGCTTCAATTCGAGGAAGTCTAGCTCAGTCTTTCTTTGCGATTATAGAGCATAGTTCTCCAGGAGGGTGATCTGAATCACTAGAGAAGAGGGGGAGGACGTTCCCAGTGAGTGGATGCTGTAACACCTGTACAGATGTTACTAGAAGTCTAGAAATAGTTAAGTAATTTTGAGTGCTAAGAACAAGACAAAAAACAATTTCCTTGGGCTGTACCTAAATCTATTTTCACAAATATTTTGACATAAAATTGAGAGGAAGAAGTATCATCTTCCAAGATAAGGAATGGAAGGACTCATAAATGAGGAACTCCAGTACATTTAGATTTGACATGAATTTATGTATTAGATCAGGTGTTCCTATTAGTTGCTTGTAAAATGGTTGTTTGAGTGACAGCCTTCAAGGAACTTTATCTTCCAGCCAAAAGTAAAATCGTCTTTCAGTAAAAGGATAGATTTCTTAGCACCTTTATAAATAAATTAAAAGATGGATATGACGGAAGTGAACCCTCTCATGGGATTTAAAGTGCCTCTAAAAGCTATCATTTGCTACGAACTATAAGATTTTTCTTCATTGAGTGTCATGATGATGTATTCTTTGCACTGGATGTGAAATAAATACATGTATGTCTATCTCATCTAGGCAGATAAATCAAGTGCCTTAAAAGTAATCTTTTTATTCTAGAGAACTGGATAGAGTATACGAAGAAATAGTTGAGAGGGAGTAGTTAGGGGCAACATTTGTGCACTTTTTAGTTACTTTTTAATGCCATTTCATTGCCATATTCCAATAATACCGTGCAAACAGCACCTAAATAGAAATGTTCTTTCATATATTCTGATAAATTTTAGAAATAATAATATCATTATTAATATTAATAATAGCTAAAATTTACTAAGCAACTATTATGTACTGGGAAGTATGCCACGCACTTGAATGTATTATAATTTAATTTACACAATTATGCTCTGAGGTTAGCCTTTTATGATCCCTATTTAACAAAGGAGGGAACTGAGGCCTGAGACCAGGAGGGGCTGTCAGATCTCCCAGGGTACGTGGGTAAAGTGGAGGAGGTGGCATTTGGCCCCAAGTAAGACTGGGATTTTAGCGCCTGCCATCTTAATCAATCTTGTCATTTGAATTTGAGAAGACTTTCTTCATTTAACATTTATTTAATTTCCAGGAGGAACTACTAAAACATGGTGACAAAATGCAATGCAAGTTAAGAGGAATCGTTCAGCTTACTGCAGAAAATACCTCAGAATGTATTTACCTATTGATTGAGTGAAGGAAATAAGAATGTTCCCTTGCTCACCTACTATGACAGATTACCATAAATTCTAAAATAATTGGTATGCATCAGTCTTTGTTTTTAATTTCCACAAGGTCAAGGGTCACGCCTTCCATTTCTTTTGTGATGTCTCATTGTATTTAGTACGGTGCCCTGCAGAGTTAAGTGGTCAAAAATGCTTGTTGACAGACTTCCTCATTGGACACCTGTCAATATCCTACAGCATGCTTTTAAGGTGTAATGAAACCGTAATCTCGTAAAAAGAAACGTGCATCTGTTCTACTTCCCCATGAAAATCAATATGTGTACTACAAGGACTTGAAAACATCCATTAATTTTTCTCTGCTTTATTTTTTCCACCTGTTTATTGAGGAAAATAATAACTGTATTTTTTTAGCAAGTTGAGACGTGAGGAAGTTCAGTTTGATAATTGCTCTGAAAATTCTTACTTATTGCTTACCTTTCATTTCAACAGGTAGCTTATAAAATTCGTATTTTTTAAATGCTAGCTTCTTTTGTTTATTTATTTTGAACACGGGGAAATTGAGGCTATCTGTTAAAGCTACTCTGTAAATTAATGCCCTATCTATTCTATGATTTGGGTGTGTTCATGATGGCCTCCATATAGCCATAATTAAATACCCGGATTCCCTCACCTTGCGATGTTACTACTCACGATATAACTCTAGCTCTCTCTTGTTAATTTCCTCACTGGTATAAGGTAGGAGTTGAAGGAGATCATTTCTAAGCTTCTTATAGAGTAATATTTTCTGATACTATTATATTGTGTGTTGTGTATATAGTAAATATAGTATATATTTTCACTGATTAATCTGATTTGACTGGATTTTGTCTTAAAATATGACTCATGATTCAAGATCAGAGTAATGTTGGCTTAGAATGGTGTTGGGGAGGAAAAATTTCTCCTCTACTCTTCTAAATTCTTCTGGCTGGTCTAATAATTGAATTGACATGAGACAGATTAACAGGAGAAAATCAAAGAAAAGTTTAATGACATGTATACTTCCTGTATACATGGGAGAGCCCCAGGAAAACTTTGTATCTCCCCAAAATGGCCAAAGCCACCACCTTAAATACCATCTCCAGCTAAAGGTAAAAGAAGATGTTGGGGGATGGGGGGGGTCAGTTATTGGAGGTTGCCAGGAAAGGTTGTGATGCAGATTTAAGTCTCTGCCTTCTCCATTGATAACAGTTTCCAGAGATAAAATCATCCCTCTCTTCCTGGTACAGTGAGGGAGACACCCTTACAAACGGTGATTTCCCTGACAAATGTACATGTCTTTTACAAAGAGTAACTTCTACTTGGTTCTCAGAGTTTCTCCCATGTCTGCTGTTTATTAAAAATAAACAGCCTGAAATAATCCTTGTGCCAAAGACACATATCTTGGGTTGACAAGTTCTGCTCCCCTATAGTGGAAACTTGGTCTGCTGAATTCTCTCAACTATGGTTCCTATTTTTAAATAATTTACATATTCATTTGTGAATTTGGGCATTAGGCTTAGGGGTGCAATTTAGTATGTCCTAAGGACAATTTAAAAGTGGTATGCCATCTTCGGAGTAAGCTGTTACAGTATGGTTTGTTTTAAAATTTGTTCACTATGATTTCTTAACCTTCATTCCATCTATGTAAAAATCTCTGTGTAAACCATTTCAAATGTTCTGTAGGAACATAAAAAAATCTATTTAAGAAATATTCATTATAAATGTTGGTGCTTGTTCTGAAAATTATCTATTTCCAAAGCATACAAAATTACATGATCTCAGAATTTTAGAGTGGAAGGAAACTTGCAGATCATCTAACTCCACATTTTACAGAAAATAGAGAAACTGAGGCTCAAGGAGATTGTGTTGTCCAGGATCACATGGCTATTTAGTGACAGAACTTGTATAAAAATCAAGATCTTCTAACTCTCTCTTTAATATTTCTTCTTTCTACTTCCCCAATGAGAATAAGTCCAGATACACAATCTTGCCCATCATTTCTATGCATATTTTGCAGCTCAGTTGTTTGGTATATGCACATTTAGGATTGCTGTATTTCTTGAAGAATTGACCCTTTTATCATTATATAATGTCCTTCTCTGTCTCTGAGATTTTTAAAATTCTGAACTTTACATGTTATTAATATATATTAATATTATGTATTATTATGTTACATTACATTATATTATATATTACACATAAATATATAGTATCTTAATATATGTCAATATATTAATATGGCCACTTTTGCTTTCTTTTAAACTCTTGGGGAGATATAATTAAAAATAAAATCTCCTGCCAACTCAGAAAACTTCTTCACAAAGGTAGAAGGGAAAGAAAACAATTTCATCACTGAATAATCATTAAACCAGAATGTGATATGCATCACAGGCAATCCCATAAAGAGATAGCAAAGATAGAAAGAAATCTCACCCTTGTGTATAGCCAGGCAGATATAATCCCATTACGCACATGTTTTCAGGATAAATGATAACTAATCTTCAAGTAAGAGGACTTAACATTTGTCACACACAGTTCATCCTAAACTTACCTGGTAACTAGGGTGACAATCTATGTTTACTAACTGCCTTTATCCAAATGAAAATTAAACTTCTCATATCTTTAGGACAAGAGGTAGTTTTACAACTACCCAAGAAATTTAGTCTCCTACCATGGAAACTGGGAGATAGGGGCAATGTCTTCTCTGATGATTACATTTCAAAGAGGTGACTCCCAGTTTCCTGTGAAAAAATATTTCTGGGTTTTCAAACTGGCAAGAGGCTTATTTAGTTTTAGAAAGGTTTACATACATCTGGAAGGGGAAGAGAAAGAAATCACAATTACAAATTTTTAAAGTAAATGCTCCAAGAAAAGAGAGGGGGGAGGAAAAGTATCTTTCCCTTTTTGCACCAGGGAAAATTCAATTTTTTCTTTTTTAAATTTGTATTTACCATTATGGAAAGGGAGAGGGCACCCCATTACTGCAGGTGGAGCTGAAATCCAGGTTCCACACTTGGCCTTTGATGACACCTGAGGGGGGAGCTCCTCATTACTGCTGAATGGAGTGGGAGTTCTTGCTCCCTGCTCAGTCTCCACTGACACCGTGGTGGGGGTGGCCTCATCACCAGTGGGTACTGGTGAAAGCCCTGACTCTCCACCAGTGCTCCTCTGACACCCCCTCCATGGGGAGCAGGAGGGGTACCTCATTACTGACAGGTGGGAGTGGAAGTGCAGACCCCCCATGTGACCTCAGCTGGCACCTCATTGCTGACTGGCAGGGATGAAAATCTCAGCTCCCTACTTGACCTGCTCTGACACTACCCTGTGAGGGTGTTGGGGTGCCTTATTGTCACCTCTCAAGGGTGGAAGCCTTGCCTCCCCACTAGCCTTTGCTGGCATGAGTGGAGGTGGGGCCACAGCGTTTCCTGTGGTGTTTGGCTGGAGTAGAGCAGTTATTTTCTGCAAGTTTCTTGCCTTGCGAAGCTGCCCCTTTCCTGGTCTTTTTTCTAGAGAGCAGACTTTAGGGGGACTTTTTCAGTCTGTACCTGTTGGAGTTTCTGTGTTGCCGGCTTCTTCAACTCCAAGTCTGAGATATATGAGATTAAAAAGAAAACGCAGAGAACTCACCATGGGGTTAAATTCCCCAGCTAGTCAGCCTGCTTTCCACGTTTCAGGGTCTTCTTTTTGTTTTCGATATACTCTACTAGGTTTTAGTTGGACTTGGCAGGAGAAATAGGGAAAAGTACATTCATGTCATCTTCCCTGAAGGGGGAGTCATTCTGCATATTTTGCAAATAGTGACATGGAGGTCATTTGCATAATGAGAACTCAAAAGGATGTTACTAATATCCTTGCCTAACCACTAAATTGTAAGGTCCATGAGGACAGGCAACTTCAGTTTTTTGGTGTCGGTGAAAAAATTGTCCTTATAATCAGGTTTTTCGTGTCTGAGGATGAATGTTGAAATGAAGGACAGTAGTCACGGCACCCAAATGTTACCTCTTCCATCAGAATATTTGTAGCACGTTTGTTGAAATCTTAAGATAATCATTTGATCAAAGAAAAAGTGGCCCCTTTCTGTTTGATTAAAATTGGCTATTCCTTCTATTACGACAAGGAAGAATTTAATAGGATTTCTTTTTTAAAACATAAGTTAATAGTAATAATAGGGGAAAAATTTTTACTTCTGACTAAAAGAATGATAACTCACTTTTTGCTTTAATGAGAACAGTAAGTAAAAATAATTATTCATGCATGCTTGCCATCTCATTTAGCATTGATATAAAATTCTCTCCAATAAAACTCAAGTGGTTTTTTTTTTGCAATGTTGGACTTTAGGAGGTTTATTATTTCCATTACGCTGTGGAATTTGATTATTCAATCAACCTACTTCAATCCAGAAAAATCTCTTATGGCCTATTAATTTAAGGAATCTTATTTGTAAAGCACATGATTGTTAAATTAAAAAAAAAAAAAAAAGAAAGCTTATCTTTATTGTTTTCCTTCCTTCTACTTTTATTCTTTGTTTTAAATAATTCTTGTTGCAATTCACTTGCCATAAGCTCATTAAACACATTTTTAGCCATGGTTATTCTAGAAACTTGAATAATAAAAATTAATATGCTGGATCCAAACTCAATTACTGGCCTGAGCATATCAAATATACTAAACTTCCTTTTCAGCATAAAAAGTAAATTTTCACCAGAAGAAAGGTACATTTCTAGGTTTAATTACTCTAGAGGGTTTTGGGTAAAGCTTTAAGATTTTCCTATGATTAAAATAGCCATATGAACCATAGTGAATTTAGAAATATGCATGTTGTACATTGAAAAAGCAGTTCCCGAAGTAAAATATACTCTGCTACTTATTTTTCCTAAAAAATATCTTCCCACAAATCATGTAAGTAAATATGTGACATGTTTGGGGTTGGGTGAGAGGAGGTATTCTAAATGACAACATAGTCTGTAGTTGCTCTAGAAGGCTTACTGTTTGCCTATTCCTTTCATAGATGACTTAGATTAATAACGATCTCCCAGCTTGGGATTCCAAAAGTTCATTGAGGCCTGATCTCTAATTCTAGTTTGTTTATAAAAATTGCTATTTTTCAACACTAGCATGGCTAAATGAGAAACCTATCTTCACTTATTGAATCAACACAGGAACTTTTAATAAGCACCAAGTGGAAATGACCCTGCAGATCAAACTCACACTCACTCCACTATTTTATAATGACATATATGTTTTCATTTTTCTTTCTTAATCAAGTCAGGCTTGTATATATGTGTAGATTACATGACTTCCCATAGGATTTTATGTTTGTTGGTTGGGGGTGCCATTTTCTGCTCCCAAATATCTCCATAATGGCAATGACATCATGCCAGATATACCTAAGATTCTAATAATTTGACTTAAGCCTGTAATGGCCTTTGTAATATCAATTTTTTTTCAAGTAGGAAGTGAGCGATATGTGTAGCTGCCCAAACTCATTGTAGCTCAATTTTGTTCAATTAATTAGGTCATCTATCATTTTTCACAAGGGATGAGGCAGAGGACAAAGATATTAGGGTAATATATATGTTTATGTGAATGGAGATATGACATGCATATATTTTAAATATCATACTGCCTCTTTTATGAGAAGTATAAGTCTTTAATTTATTCTCTTGATTATGGAATCATAAAAGACTAAAGAGATCATTCCAGATTTGGATGACCCTAGGGATTTCCCATTGAAATAGGTGACTAGTTATTAATATTCACAGCAGTGGAATCGACACAGGCTTCTTTCCAACTAACGTTGCTTTTCAGCCTTTTTCCACGCTGAGTTCCATGGAAAAGATGCTATAGAAAAGAGAAACAACTTTATAAAATCATCTGTTAGCATGGGGGATGAATTTGAGAATGTAAGGATGAGGCGTGTATTAAATGTATTTTTTACTTTTCTTTAAATATAAAGATTAAATATTAACATTGAAAATATTAGAGAAATGAATAAGGATAAAGGATAGTAAATATATAAGTAATAAGCATATAAGTATATAAGTAAAGCACGAGAAACATCCTTTTGGTAAGATGCCTAGCAATCAGAATAGTTTTGGTCTTTTCATCATAAGCATGCTGAGTGTCTTCTACTAAAACTGAGTGTCTTGATGGTCTCATCTGTAAAATGGAGATAATGGCTCCTTTTCCTTACTTATCTTACAGAATATGGTGAGGGATAATAGGGCTTTTCAAGGAGCCTCTCAAGAACCATTAAATAAGTATGGATTGTACTATGACTACGTGGGAATCTGTCCTTTGAAACCCATTAAGAAAGAGAGTGTTAGATGTCTTAGAACTCCGTATAATATCTAATGCTGGTTTCCAAATGTATAAGATGGCTGGAGACACTAACCTTATTTTCCTTTTAATTTTAGAAGTTGGGATAATTACTAAATTTCAGATTTCTCTCTTCCTTTCAATAAAAATATTTGAAGTTTCTTTAATATGTCAGAATCCTTTAGTATTTATAATTTTTAAATACTAATAGAAAAACTAATTTTCCCACATCACTCTTCTAAAAGTTCAAATTTACTTGGAAATGGGTTACAGTGAATGACTTATCTACAGGGAAAAACTCTCTCTCCTGTATATACTGCTTTAAGCATATATTCCTTTTTTTTTTTTTTTTTTGGTGAGGAAGACTAGCCCTGAGCTAACATCCGACGCCAATCCTCTTCTTTTTTTGCTGAGGAAGACTGGCCCTGGGCTAACATCCATGCCCATCTTCCTCTGCTTTATATGGAACGCCACCACAGCATGGCTTCATAAGTGGTGTATCAGTGCACGCCCAGGATCCGAACTCACGAACCCTGGGCCGACGTAGCGGAATGCATGCACTTAACCACTGTGCTGCCTGGCTGCCCCTAAGCATATATTCTGAACTCCATCAACTTACAGGCCCCCTTCACCCTCCAATTCAATAATATCCCTGCATATTTTTGCTGTTTTTCTGTGGACACAGACCTGGTATCCTTCCTTTTCTCTAAGGCTAACCTCTTGATCTCATTGTTCTCTATCCTCAAACTTTCCACTGTTAAACCCTGATCTGTTTTTCCAACTAGATATTCAGCTCTTCACATTATGTGTTTTCACTGCCTTACGTAATAGGAATTCAAGAAATGTGCTTAATAAATAATGGCCATAATTGAAATTGTTTACTTGTCAGAAAAGCATTGTTTTCAATAAAAGATTTGTTTCAATAGCTAAGTTGCTTTGTCATCTTTTTTATTTGTTAGTCTAAACCTACAAACCATTAAAAACAAGCAAGAAAATATGATGGGAAAAATTTTGATGTCAAAATGTATAAAACATACTTAAGGTTAACTGTAGCAAGAAATATGGGAAATGTTATGGAGAAAAAACGAACTACAGGAAGATGGAAATAAATGGGTATGCAAATCCATTTCCTATAGGGGAAGATAAAATTTTACAAATTTCCAAATTAATTTGTATATTTATTGCAATTCAATTAAAATCTCAATAAATATTGTGGTTTTCAACAATATAAAATGAAAATTTATTAATAATAAAAATTGGGTGGTAATATTCAACATATTTTAAATTAGTAAGATGGGAATTTGCCCTACCAAATATCAGATCACATTATAAAGCTACAGTAATTGAAACATAGGATATTGGATTAAGAAAGATGTTAGGCCTCAGAAACAGACATGGTAGAATTATTTCATGTAGGATAAAAATGACATCTGTTCTCTTTCTCATTCTAGTTTTAGAAATCTGTCTACATTCTTAAGTTTTGACTGGCTTTCCTAGTGGAGTTTACCTGTTTTATTTTTATTTTTTCAAAGTTTGAGTTCTTGAATTCATTTATCAATTGAACTCTTTTTTACATTGTAATTAATTGGTTTCTGTGTATATAAAATATATATAATTTTCTTCATCCATTCTTTCATTGAATTTATTGAATAATTTTTTTCTAAATTCTCTAATATAAAGCTTAGTTTCCGTTGTTCCTTTTATTATGTTATCTAATAAAGTAAGCTTTTAAAACTATAAATGTGACATTATGAAGATATTTGGTTATACCTCATAAATTTTTCTATAAAATGTTTTAAGTGTTTTCACATCTAATACAAGCTGCAATTGTGCAGCTGTAGTTTTAATTTTCTCTTTAAACCCAAGAGAGTTGAGAAGGGATTTTAGTTTGTTAGTTTGTTTGTTGGAATTCTTGTTATTAATTTTTTTTATTGCTTTAGGTCAGATCACTGGTTTGTACAAGGTGTTCTTTTGGGCAACTAAATTAAATTATTTTTATTTTGCAGTAGACTCTATTATCAGTTTTTGTTAATGGACTGTGGACACATGAAAAGAGGATGAATTGTCTATTAGGATGGCACATAGTTCAATGTTTGTTTCGTCAATCTCATTGAAATTCCTGTGACCTCATTTTTCATTTTTGACTTGGTCTACAAAAAAACTGAGAAAGAATGTCTTAAATTTTCCTACTAATGATATATTTCTGTTGATTATCATTGTGTTTTTTTACAGTTTTGTTGTGTACACTTTGTTATTAAGTTATTCAGTTACAAGTTGTGTTTCATGTTTATTCATGTATACTTTCTTTTTTCTGTTTACTATTTGCTTTATTTTCTGTCTAAAATTAATCCTGCCACTCCTAGCATTTTTGTTGTTCTTCATCATCTTTGCTTCTCTGATATTTGTTCCTAATTTTATTTTAAGTGATTCTCTTGTAAACCAAATTTATTAGGGTTTTCTTTTCTTTTTTCCTTCTAAAGGTGTCAGAGACTTTTTTTAGGAAATTTAACACATATTTATTGTTATAAACCACTATTATTTGCTTTATTTTCAACACTTTGGAAGTATATATTCTGTTTAAACTTCTCTCTTTAACTTTTTCTTTTAAAAACTACCTTTTTAATAAAATAAGAACAAAATGGTATCTTTTAATTGCACTATAGGGTAAGAGGAGTAATTTTGCATACTTTTACTTCCCCATCCTTTTCTTTGTATATATGTATGTTTGGAATTCAAAAATATTTTTAAATTATTGTTTTAAAACCCTGTTATATTTTAAGAATAATCTTTGACGCTTAGGCTTAGTTCTGTAAACACATCTTCAGCTATTTTTAGATTTAACTTGATAAGTTGGTGGTTTTGATATTTATCACAAATCATCTTATAATGTATCTCCACGTTCTTTAGAATAAATTCTCAAACTACTTGAATATATATTCAAACAGTATTTCAAAGAATGGCATATAGATGTAATATTTCCTGAAGTTTTGCTGTAAGTATGAATATCGCTATATTGCTTGCTTGTTAATAGAAACAATAACTTTTGAGCATGAAGTTTGAATCCCAACATTTTCCCCTGAGGAATTAGAGATACTTAAACCAAAAGAAGAAATATCTGTGTGAGGTAAAGTCATGATATTGTTGTGTGCAAAAGGGATCAGAGTTAGTCTGTGTAATTCCACAGGGCAAAACTAAGATCAAAGGGTAAAAGCTGTATAGAAAGTTGGCTGCATAAATAGTTGATCTCTTTAGCACTTAGAGCTTTCTCAAGATGGAGTCAGCTGTCTTACATAGTCACAAAACGGAGCACAAGTATTCCTGCATTGATTTTGTGCCCACCTGTCAAGATATTGTGCCCAGGGAGTTTATACTAGATTATTTTAGGTGTAGGGAACTTCTCTGTAGGTAGGTCCCTGACTCTAAAAATAAAAAAAAATCATCCCTTTTTACAAGGCCAATATGTTACGAAGCTGTAGTTAGATGGAATCATTAAGATGAGACTTTATATAAACTGAGCATTTTGGGCCGGCCCCGTGGCACAGCGGTTGGGTGTGTGTGCGCTCCGCTGCTGGAGGCCTGGGTTCAGATCCTGGGTGCGCACTGATGCACCACTTGTAGGGCCATGCTGTGGCGGCATCCTATACAAAGTGGAGGAAGATGGGCGCGGATGTTAGCCCAGGGCCAGTCTTCCTCAGCAAAAAGAGGAGGATTGGCATGGATGTTAGCTCAGAGCTGATCTTCCTCACACACAAAAAAAACAAAAAACTGAGCACTGGTTTGTTGATTCATTAATTTACTTACTTATTTTTGTGTAATGATAAAGCCCTGATTACTTTGGGTAATTAATAAATAGCCTATTATCCATCGGACTATCACAGGCTTTTGCTACATGATGGAAGGGGAAACTTGCATTTCAGGAATTCTGTAGATGCTGTGGCTCCTTGGCTACCCTCTTTCCTGAGCCTCCCTTTGAAAGCCAGATGGATGGTAAGCTAAGCATCCATGTTGCTCACATTGGAATCCCCAAAAGGATTGTAACCAAAGCAAAAGCCCTCTGGTGGAAGATCTGTTTGCAACTCCATTACATAGTGTGTGACTGTTAACTGGAGGGATTCTAAACAGTTCTTTCAGGAGCCATTTTATGCCTTTTTTTTAATTGCTGAGTTTCAAATGTTACTTGGGTGTGTCGTCTAAATATTTA
This sequence comes from Ceratotherium simum simum, assembly GCF_057802395.1. Taxonomy (NCBI): domain Eukaryota; kingdom Metazoa; phylum Chordata; class Mammalia; order Perissodactyla; family Rhinocerotidae; genus Ceratotherium; species Ceratotherium simum. Next base: position 46,249,120 of record NC_141919.1, on the reverse strand, counting down.
ATGTTTAATGTAGAAGAAAAGAGAACACTGCTTTTATTGTTAAAGAACATATACCAACCACATAGAGGAAAGAATAGAACAAGACTACAGATTCTGCGTTTCCGTTTTAGAGAACCGTTAACTAAATGTGCAATGCGCCCTTCTCACTTTTAAATGTGAGAAAAATTATAGCTGGCCCAGATGGCACAAAAGAACCTAAAGGAAAATAGCAAAGAGAAGTTGAACTTCTGTTATCCTTTCCTTGAGCCCTGTTCTATCTACCCTACACAGGAGGGGGGCCACAGTGAAGGAGGACCAAAAGCTTATTAGTGTTTAAAAATACCTTGGTGACCTCAGCGGATTTCTGGATTTTAGTTCTTGTTCTGCCAACTCTTGCTGGGTTTGTGTACATTATCAGAGCTTTGAATTCCTTATCTGAAAATTTAAGGGGATATACCATATAATAATAATAGCTATTGATATATTGAGTGCTAACTATGTGCCAAGCATGGTGCAAAGCACTTTACATGTATTATTTCATTTAATCTTCACGACAACCCAATGGGTTAGAGATTTACCCCAACTGATACTACGATTAAAACCTCAGCATGCCTAAGAGCAAACCTATATACCTGAAAACAGTATAAATCTTAAAAACCCTATCTAGTTCTAAAATTTTATGAGAAATTGGCTTGGTACTTACTCATGTTGAATTGTACTTTAAATTTCCTGTTTCTGATGAAAACCACTGATGAGCCAACCACACTGTTCCTGGATAACTTGGCATCCTTTCACACCTGGAAGGGTCCTTGGTCTAACCTCTTCCATCACTCTTCTTTTTGTGACAAATTGGCTTTTTTTTTGAATTAACAAATTTCCATTCTCACAGCATTTAGACCTATCAATAGATTGTCTTGGTGTTATACTTAGAAAGAAATATTTTAGCTATTCTCATCAACTTTATAACATTTTATCAAATTGCTAGAAAAGTCCTGCTCATATTTTGATTGTGATTGCATTTAATATATACAGTGATTTGAGGAAATTTGACATCTGCAAATATTCTTTAAATATTCAGTCTTACCACCCAGAAACATGGTATAGTCCTATAATTATGGTTTTTTAAATATTCCCCAATAATATTTTATGTCCTTCAGTAATAACATTGTAGTTCTAACACATTTCTTGTGAAATTAATTTGTAGGTATTTCATTTTTTTCTTGCTATTCTCTTTCTCATTTATTGGCCCCTTTTCCTGCTCCTCTCCCTGCCCCATCAAATATGGACAATCAAAAACTTTCTTCTTTTGGTTTCTTATATTCTGGTTATGCTGTCTCATCTGTCCCAGAGATTACAACTAAGGCCTGTATGTAGGTGACTTCCACATTTATTCACTGACTCAGTCTATGTCTGTAATTACCTGTGGCCTTCTCTACCAGATATCATTAGCACTCAAAATATCCAGAACCAAACTCATTATTTTGTTTCTGAGGATAAATTCATACATTGCACTTCAATATTTTGGTTAATGGCGTTACAGTGTGCATCCAAATTCAAAACATTAGAGCCAGCTTTCTCTTCTCTCTCTCTCTCTCTTTCCATATCAGTCTATAGCCAGGTCTTTAAACTTTAAGTTCTACGAAGTTTCCAGCATCCATCCCTCTGTCTCCATTTCTGTACCACTACCATAGTTTACACTCTCCTCAACTCTTGTCTGGATTATTGCATTGGCCTTTAAACCAGTCTTCTTCCTTCCATCTTCTTTTCTTCCATCCCAACTAGCCTGATAACCATCTTATTATTCTTTCTATGACACAGCATTGGTTCAGTGTCTCTTCTCTTCAGGACCCTTCAGAGGTCTACAGTGGCTGCTTGCTTAGCTGAGTACAAGTTCCTCAATTTAGAAGGCAAGATCCTCTTAATCCCGTTTCCCTTCCATTCTTCTTTTCAGATGAGTCTCCTCTTCAAGCCATTACCCTATCATGCAATTGGACTATTCCTATTCTCTAGAAATATCTGATAATTTCATCTCACTGCCCAACTTGGTCGTCTTCCAGCTGATCCCCAGAGAACCTTCTTGCCCACCTCCACCTAGTGAATCCTAGCTTCTTTCAAACTGAAGGTTATCTCCCTCTCCTTATATCTTAATTTTGAAAACTTATCTCGGTTTGACTTGAATATAATGCTGTTTATATACTTGACTGTTCTCCATTTCTAGATTTTTCAGCTCTTTAAATGCAGAGATGGATCTTATTCATCTCTCATTCTACTCAATGTTTTGTGCACATTTAGAGTCTTCTAAATATTTATTAAATCAAATTAAGTAGGCCCAATTATCATAGGAATTGCCTGTGGTCCACACTAAGAAGCAAATGCCTTATTTTGATTGGATTCAGAAAGTGACTTGGTTAAAATGAAACCCGAGGTAATGCTGGCTTCTTCATTTTGTCCTTACCTAACTCAAGTTTTAATTTAAGATGAGCAGCTGAGAACCTCTGATTACAAAATCCTGCATGTCAATGGGTTTCTTATAGTTAAAATGAGTTATTTGTTAGAAATCCATCATTGCACCTAGGTATTTGATTCAAAAGCTGTGATTTATGACTTAGACTGGAATTTTATAGGAACAATGTCATATAATACCTGAAAACGCCATTTATTTTCATGCACTATTTAAATTGCACTTATATCAAGTTACAGCAATATTTAAAAAGTAATGTTCAGTGCTTCCTTACATTTGCCACATTTTTTATCAGAGTAGAATTGAATTGAAAATTACTGAATGGGAAACATTTCTGCCGCAAAAACGTTACTATTGAATAATTAATCAAATGAGAAACATGTTCAGGTATATATTTTTGTCTTTGTCCTGTGAATTTCATTTTTATTTTTAAAATGAATGTATTCACGCCCCTGAATTTTCCCTTTTGAAATGAGATTCATAACATATCTCAAAACTAAACCCATAGCACATTTTACAAAAGGTAATATAGATACAATTTTCTGATGAATGTTGTGAGGGCTATTTTTCCAAAATGGATTTAGACTGGAATATTCAGAGATGAAAGTGCCTTAGCTAAGATATTTATTTACTCTGATGGAAATCCAAACAAGGCCTTAGTATATTCCATAGGAAAGAAACAACCACACATCTTAAAATTGTTGATAACCAGGTACATTAGTGAATGTGAAATAAAGTTGAGACGCTCAAATTACCTCCTGACTCTCTAAGAATGATCAGGGATCTATAAAAATGATAGCATTTCTTTGTCTTTTTTATGTTGTAAGAGGGAAGCATTGAATATCTTATTTTCATCTTTTGTCCAGAAATAGTTGCAATTCACATTGTCTGTATTTTTAATTCAGACAAATAATTGAAAAGTTTAATATCTCCCTTTATTACTAGTAATTTTTAGCATTGTGTGATTATTTCTCACATGATGATGAACCATGGAATAATATGCTTTCTTTATGGAGGGTGGTTCTGATCCCCACACCTCCACCTACCTCCAATTAGGAGTAACAAATGTGTTTTGATACAGAATTTTTGTTTGTTTGTTTCGTGTTTTTTTTTTTTTTCCTTTGGTCTTTTTCCTTTGGGATGGCACTACACTTGTTTGTTTTGCAATAGAGGTACAAGTTTGCCGTGGAATCAGTGGCATGCTCACCTCCATTTCCCTGGAGACCAATTGTAGGCATTTATGAGGTGTCTGATGGTGATTTTATAGGTCAGAACACTAGGATTTAGGTACTTTGTAGAATGGAACAATCCAAACCAGCCCAAATGGGAACTGAACTTAAAACCAACAAAACCGAATGGGTGAGTTGACAATAAAGGGATCCTTTTCCTAGTTGATTTGAAAAGTCTGAAAAATTCAGCTCTATTTAAGCCATACTCAGAGCCTTTAGTCAAAAAACATTTCTGAGTCTCACTCCAAATAACACTACTTTAACAAAGATCCATAGCAGTATTGTATTAACTCATTTGAACCTATTTAGATGAGTGCCAACTGTGTGCTACTGGGGTCCAAGACTCCCCTTTCTTGTGGAATTTACTTCTGCATGATAAGAGACATAAAAAACAAGGTGATTTCAATCAGTTAACCTGTTCTGAAAAGCAGTATTACATTTTTTTTTTTTTATTGATGGTTTAATGGTTTCTAACATTGTGAAATTTTGGGTTGTACATTTTTGTTTGTCCATCACCATATATATGACTCCCTTCACCCCTTGTGCCCACCCCCAACCCCCACCCCCACTGCCCCTGGTAACCACAGTCCAGTTTTCTCTGTCCATGTGTTGGTTTATATTCCACATATGAGTGAGATCATACAGTGTTTGTCTTTCTCTTTCTGGGTTATTTCACTTAACATAATACGCTCCAGGCCCATCCATGTTGTTGCAAATGGGACGATTTTGTCTTTTTTTATGGCTGAGTAGTATTCCATTGTATATATATACCACATTTTCTTAATCCAATCGTCAGTCGAGGGACACTTAGGTTGCTTCCACTTCTTGGCTATGGTGAATAATGCTGCAATGAACATAGGGGTGCATAAGCCTCTTTGGATTGTTGATTTCAGGTGCATTGGATAGCTTCCCAGTAGTGGGATGGCTGGATCATAGGGCATCTCTATTTTTAATTCTTTGAGGAATCTCCATACCGTTTTCCATAGAGGCTGCACCAGTTTGCATTCCCACCAGCTGTGTATGAGGGTTCCTGTTTCTCCACATCCTCTCCAACATTTGTTGTTTTTTGTCTTAGTGATTATAGCCATTCTAACAGGCGTGAGGTGGTATCTTAGTGTTGTTTTGATTTGCATTTCCCTGATGATTAGTGATGTTGAGCATCTTTTCATGTGCCTATTGGCTATCTGTATATCTTCCTTGGAGAAGTGTCTGTTCATTTCCTCTGCCCATTTTTTGATCGGGTTGTTGTTTTTTTGTTGTTCAATTGTGTGAGTTCTTTATATATTATGGAGATCAACCCCTTGTCAGATGTATGTTTTGCAAATATTCTCTCCCAGCTGGTTGGTTGTCTGTTCATCTTGATTCTGGTTTCATTTGTCTTATAAAAGCTCTTCAATCTGATAAAGTCCCACTTGTTTATTTTTTCTTTAGTTTCCCTAGTCTGGGTAGGCATGTCATCCGAAAAGATCCCTTTAAAACCAATGTCAAATAGTGTGTTGCCTATATTTTCTTCTATGAGTTTTATAGTTTCAGGTCTCACCTTCAGGTCTTTGATCCATTTTGAGTTAATTTTTGTGAATGGCGATAGCACATGGTCCACTTTCATTCTTTTGCATGTGGCTGTCCAGTTTTCCCAACACCATTTATTGAAGAGACTTTCCTTTCTCCATTGCATGTTCTTAGCACCTTTGTCGAAAATTAGCTGTCCGTATATGTGTGGTTTTATTTCTGCGCTTTCAATTCTGTTCCATTGATCTGTGTGTCTGTTTTTGTACCAGTACCATGCTGTTTTGATGACTATTGCTTTGTAGTATGTTTTGAAGTCAGGGATTGTGATGCCTCCTGCTTTGTTCTTTTTCTTTAGGATTTCTTTAGCTATTCGGGGTCTTTTGTTGCCCCATATAAATTTTAGTATTCTTTTTTCTATTTCTGTGAAGAATGTTATTGGGATTCTGATTGGGATTGCATTGAATCTGTAGATTGCTTTAGGTAATATAGACATTTTAACTATGTTTATTCTTCCAATCCACGTGCATGGGATATCTTTCCATTTCTTTATGTCATCATGGATTTCTTTCAATAATGTCTTGTAGTTCTCATTGTATAGGTCCTTCACCTCCTTGGTAAGATTTATTCCTAGGTACTTTATTCTTTTTGATGCAGTTGTAAATGGTATTATCTTTTTGAGCTCAGTATTACATTTTTTACAAAAGGATTCCATAGTTAAATAAGTTTGGAAAATGCCGTGTTAAACAAAATTCAACCAGTTTTTTTTACTACGGGACTACTTAGAATTAATATTTTAATCTTCATCATGAATCTCTAAGAGGGAAATATAGTATGTAGCACTGCACAATCTTATTAACCTGTGAAAACTTCTTTGCACATACTCTGTAGCAGCTCCAGTGTTCTGTAGAACACACTTTGTAGAATGCTTGTCTACAACACACATGAGTAACTCTGAAAAGTATAAATATAAAAATTCACAACAAGAAAAGCCACATCTATAGACTATTTTTCATGATAGCTTTTTGAAGAAAGTTAAACTGATTTGCCAAAGCAGAACCTTAACATAATCTTGATAAAAATTCTGTGACAGGCATTCTGTAGGAAAATTATAATTTAAGGAATATGTATTCACATTGCCTCCAACAAGAGAAATAAATATATTGACAATTTGACAGCGATAATATGAAATTTTACTTGGCATTATTTTTCCTATTTATGAGACCTTAAAAAAGATCCTGTAAAATAAAGAATAAGGCAAGCATACCTATCATTTTGAAATATAAAGGAGTGTAACTAAACCAGGAGCCCCAAGTTAAATATCCATTCTTCATACAGGCTAAAGAAAGAGAAAGTATGGAGAAAGCAGCCGATACTTCTGAGTATTAAGCTTCTTGAAAGCAGAGACTGTTTCTTTCTGGTTCCCTTCTATATGCCCTGGGCCTACAAGGGTGCCTGGTGCATAAAGTCATCCATAGATATTTCTTAACTACTTCAGTGGGATTTGGAGATTTATCAGGGGATAATTAATAGGATGGGGCCACTAAAGCATCAGTAGCCATTGGATCAAGTCATCTAGACTCTGCAAAAGTCAATCCAGCTATAGATGCTACCTGAGAAATCTGATGGTCTGCCTGGCTGAGATGACATCCAAAGGGGTAAGTGATTAGAACTTTTGGCAAATGGTCACCAGTGAAGAAAAGTTTCAGATTGTTCAAGCTAATGTGCAAAGTGTGGTAAAAGAAAACTTGAAATAAGTTAACAATCAGAAGTGGAAGCCCTATCCTTGTGGCTGTAATGACAAATGGCCTACCTGTGATGGGATGGCGGCTCAAGGAAGGACTTCAGCCTCCAGGATGGGAAGAGTGAAACATTAACATATCAGGATCTCATGTTCCTCACCCAACGGCCAAGGCAGAGTTCCAGTTATAGGATGTAGGGTTGTGGCAAGGGATATAGAGTTGTGAAATGACACAAATGTCCAAGAGGCCATGCCTATTCATCTCTGTTCTTCATGGAGGAGAACAGGTGACTATTCCATTTCAGAACAGGCTTGGTTTTGGTGACCTGGCTAGAGCTGATTTTCAGGCTGGGAAGCAGACTGGCCCTGATGGTTGGATGAGTGTTAGATTGAGTCACTGGAAGATGTGGTGCACTTTGTAAGTGCATACTTAACTAGCTTAGAGATTCCATTTTTCTTTGAATAGACTCTACCCACATTTATATAACTGAAGAAACTGAACTGGAAATTCAAGATTAAATTCTTATCTTTAGCCAGAATCCTGACTCTAGTCTTTAGATCTAGATGTGTGTATCTGTAACTCTACTGTCACCTCTATCTCTTTCCAAATTGGGTGTTATGCTTAGTCTGTATCTTAGACCATTTTAAGAATAGATCTTCTTTTTCCAAGTTATTTCATTAGAATGTGTAAGTCACTTATCACCTCAATTTTCAAATTAGGTAATTATCCTATTTTTTTCACCTGGGTACCTTATTTCTAGTAACAAAAAGTGTATCACAAAATCACATATCCCATCTTCTTGTGGACACACTTTTTTTTTCTTGTTGATCTTATACATTAAAAGCAGTTCCTCTTTCATGTAGTCATGGATCTTCTCAATAACTGAGAGCCGAAATGTTCAAGGGGGTCTTTTGGACCAAGATCCACTATAAATCAGCAAATATCTTTTATAGGACTCAAAATTGAAAGCTATTTTGGACCTAAAGGCAATAAAGGAGACAATATAAACTACAGTTTGGGAAAATAAGGACATTAGAAGAAGAAAAATATAAAGAAAATATTTCAAGAAAAATTGTTCCAAGACTCCATTTTAAAATAGTGACTTTTCTATGGTGATATCTGCTCAGACAGAGGAAAAATGTGAAAAGTATTCTGTGCAAAAGAGTATGAACTGAACTGCTATGTTTGGAAAATGTGCACAAACTTATCAAATCTTTTTTTTTCCTTTTACCCTTGATTTCATTTGTCTTTCTTTTCACAACTTGAAAACCTCTTTTAAAATTCCCTAATACTATATTGCCCCAGAGAGGCCTAGAAATTATTTCATTCATGTTTGATGTTTGCTAATTTAAAGGCTAAGTTACCTAATCAATTTTACTGGGATTTCTTATTTCAGAAGTTCATTTTCAATAAGGTATTGTGGTTTTAAAAGAATTATATAAAAACAATATACCACCCAATCCATTTATATTATATATAATATATATACACATACACACACAGTAAATATATATTATATATACTACATATGTTATTATAAATTTAGTGGCAACATCAGCACCAATGATTTGTGTAATTATATTAATAAATGACTATTTGGCCCTTCTTATTAATCTAAAACGGGTGTATTGCAGTTTTTTTAATACTGCTTTCTGTCTAAACTATCTATAAAATGCAAAGAATATTTGCATAAAAATTGAAATTCTCATGTGCATAAGAGAATAAAGTGTAAAATATCATCTGAATACCTCCAAATATCTTTTTTTCTTTCATATTATGGGAAATTTCTCTTTTATTGATCCATTTATTAGAATAAATGGTGTGTTATTTTGAACGTGGCAAACCATAAAATGCAGTGACTTCAATAATGATCATAAATGAGCCATTTGAGTCTCAAAAGTATTGCTGGAGTGGAAGCCCTTATTGTATTTTAATTTAAAAAATTCCAAAAGATAATATACTGTAGTCCATAAATGCTAAAAAATGAATATTTAAATATGTATGCAGGTATAATTTTTTGTTTTGCATTCTGAACCCAGATACTTATTCTTCCTCTGCCATTTCTGGTCAGTAGAAGTTCATCTGTAGGGATGTTTATGTAGTCAACACAGCAATCAGATTGAAGAAAGACATTTTACAATGCAATCCCCTCTACAATTGTCTGAAATGATGCATATCTAAGCAAATTATGTCACATATTCTTTTTTCTTCCTTTATTTCATTTAACTACTTGATAACACTTCTCTACTAACTACCTGTCCTTCTAGAATAATGGAAATAATATGCTGATGACATTAGAAATTCCCAGCAAAATTCCAAATTTTGTTTTTAAAGGTCTGAAATGTCATTCTGATAAAAAATGTCATCTGCAGAATCCTGAATTAGAAAAGCCATCCATGGGTTGTGGACTACGGGACCACATTATTTATTTTGACTGTTATGGATGTAATAAATCACTCCAAAATAATGTTGACATTTATGCATTCCGCTAACATGGCATTTTAACAGCCTGCACTGTATATTGCTGCTTGAGTTAAGGATTTGCTATCACATTTTCCAGCTTAGTTCTCCCAATCTTAACACAGCAGACAGTGGTACTGTCAACTGCAACAGTGCCAGGAGAGAAAAAGATGGATAACGTATTCATTTTTATGGGTGATTTTAAACTCCATGCCATTGAGCACATTTCTCTGAGTGGCTTTCATAGCTCACAGTGTTTGCTTCTTTCCTCTTTCTTCGGGCTCCGTGAAGCCTTTTTTTGCTATAGGTATGGCTCTCAGTTTGATTTAATCCTGCTTCTCTGCCTACCGACAGGTGCACAGAATGCATTAGCAACAAAGATATCATAATTGAAATCAATACCGTGACTTTGAAGAGTGTTTCTATGATGAGTTCTGGTCTTGTGTATTTTATATGCTGCCATAACCATGTTGATGTAATGGATTAGACACATCCATCAATTCAGTTCACACACACACACATGCACAACGCTTGACTAACATTTCTTTCCTACTAAATTTATTGTTTAGCTCTTTGGTCTGCCAGTTGTTTGATTAGACTGAACCATTCAATACATAAAAGGAAAAGATGCACTTGTTCTTCCAGGTCAAAAACGTGGTTCAAGCATTACAATGAAAGTTTTTTGCTTTAATTATAAAGGTTCTAATTCACCTGTACAGATGAGCATACATTTCAATTTACGGCTGCTGTTTGCATAATATTTTTCCCTCCTCTAATCATTTTTGACTTTTGAAACCTTCCTGGTCATCATCGACTGCCCTTATTTTCCTACAGTAATTCATTAGGTGAGCTTTTTCCAGCATTTTGCCCTTCTACCGCGTCCTGATCCCTCAAGCACAAATGTTGAAGTCTTGCAGACGTGGGATGAAGTGGAGTGACGACCTCTCTCTGGCTTATTTTCCTGTATGAAATGTGTGTATGAATTCTAAAGGAGGACCTTAATTCTGGGTACCAGAGCCAGGCAACCCACCTCTGAAAATGTCTTCCATCTTGGAAGTATCTTCTTCAGCTATCAAACTGGCCCTGGTAGTGAAGGACGAGCAATAGCAGCCACACTTAGGACATCTGTGCCTCTCTTGCAGCCAAGCAACCATGAAGAGAATTAGGACATTTCCTGTAGAAGCAAGAGAATCTTTGCTTTTAAAATTCTCCATATCATTAAAAGCATTTAAAGTAGGGCTGTGCAGAACATGCTATTCGATCTTTCTGTGTTCACATTTAAACTCTGGTTTTCAGAGTCTTAGAATGTACCCTTACTGTGTGGTTATAATTAAACTACATTTTACAGTAAAGTTGGGAAAATAAGTTGATTTGTCTCCATTTTGAGACTAGTATCTTTTCCATTGTGGCACCAGATTGGCAAAACAGTGTGGAATGTATGCACACCATTGGCCCTACTCTCAGAGAATGAAATTTCACTTATATGTAGACAATTATGACCTACAGCTTTTATGATTATTTTACATATTCAATAACTATATTAGTACCTGCCATCATTTTCTTAGTGTTTCCCAAAGGTCCGATTCTAGGATTACACCTCCATGGGGTCCCAGTTTGGGTTGATGGGATAAGAAATGAAGAAATGGGCCAGACAGACCTATAGTACTACTTTCATATCGTCATTCAGACAGAGTTGGAAGAATTCCCAGAGGGACAGTTCTGAAATACACTTTAACATTTTTATCTGGACAAAATGGAACTCAATAGTTGAGATGAAACAAATTTTCTTTGGGGAGATAGCAGAATCCTTTAGTATATTTTCAAGTGTAGACAAGACTTTCTAGTTTGATGCAACATTCTTGGATAAATGATTGGACATGACTGCCTTGAATATCTGCAAGACTTCAACAACTGACAGCAGTCAAGACAGTAGATATCCAGACAAAGGGAATGTCACAGTCCAATAGCAATTTTTATTCCATTGATTTTAAGCATGCAAATATAAAGGAATTCTTAATCGAAAGTGTCTTTTCTATTTACTACCAGAGATTCCAACCTACTTTTTAAAAAGCTTCTGTTAAGTTCTTGCTCCTTCTAACCTAACAATAAAATTGTATACTCCTATCTAATATCTCAAAGTTCTGTTAAAATTAGGAAAAAATTTTTTTTCCTTTTCTTTAATTTCTTTATGTCTTCTGAATATAAATGTCAAACAGAATCTTCTGTCTCTCATAAGCACATTTTAAGTGTATACCTAACAGTAAAGCTATGTCCATTGCTTTTAAATATAGACATTGAAGGCTGAACTAGGGAATATTGCATACTTAGAATGTAATTGATAATGCAAAATGGAAGCTAGAGAGTAGCTGGTTTTCCATTAAACAAATTCACCCTACTGTGTTGATGGTAAGATTATAAAAACCATTTTCCAGAGGTCAATGAATCCAATACTATGTGGGAAATAAATAAAAACATACAATATTTAAAATAAATATTTAACTCTAGGAGATATTTATAATATTTGTTGATTCCCAGAGATATTTATTTTTATTATTTGATAAGTGACTACTTATAATCTGAGGTAATAATTTTACCTTTATTGACAAACAGAAAAGAAGAAGATAAATGTTTGTTATACAAATAGCCTCTACTTCCTTTAAATGGAAAAAAAAAAAAAAAAACTCAGGACCCAGGAACAAAGAATGTATGTTTCTCAAGTCACTCTTCTATTACTAGTTGTTATATAGATCCTCATGAAACCAGGCAGAAGAAAGGCATGCTGATTCATTTCATTTTTTGTGCTTATCTGTTTATTTTCCTGAAATTGTTTGATCACTCTGGCTTTTCAGTTTCCTTCTGTGTATGACTGTATGGACTATTTCTGAAGATTGGCTCGATATAGCAGACTGCCATCTCTCCTGCCTTGTTAAATTTCCTCTAGAAAAACACAGAGGTTCTTAAATAACTATACTCCCTTCCTTCTTTATTGAAGCTTCTCCAATAACTGAACTCTCTAGGAACTTTCAAATAATGAGGATGACTAATGTTTATGCAGTTTCACAGGCCTGTATGTGTTTTGGAGTGTCCAGGATTAGAATCTGTTGAAGTGGGTAAGTAATAACATAGGAATGTATCTGCTTTGCTTTGCTTAAGAATGTGATTGCACAGGACAAAGCTTTGCATGCAGCATCAGACTCAGGGTGACAATAAAGGAAAAATATTATGGGATGAATTTTAGGTTTCTATATTGTATTTATATAATTGTGAGTATATGTGTGTGTGTGTATGTGTGTGTTAGGATCTAATACAAGAGTTTTCTATTTAAGTGCTTTCTCTTCTATGACAAAGGATTGTCATAGAAGAACCCAAGGCTATTAGAAATTCGGAAACATGGAAATAACTGGGTCTTGAGTTTAGTACAACCAAGTCAATGTGATTTACTCATGGCATAAAGAACATGAGTTGTTTCTGTCTTTAAAGGGTAAAGGAAATTCATTCAGGATTTCTGTTTGTTTGCATTAAAATGGCTTTAGAGGGGCCGGCCCAGTGGCACAATGGTTAAGTTCACGTGTTCCACTTCAGCAGCCCAGGGTTCGCCGGTTCAGATCCTGGGACCAGAGATAGTCACTGCTCATCAAGCCTTGGTGAGGCGGCTTCCCACACAGAGCAACTAGAAGGACCTACACCTAGGATATACAATTACGTACTGGGGGATTTGGGGGGCAAAAAAAAAAAAAAAGAGCTTAGGGCCAGTCTTCCTCAAACCAAAAAAAAAGAATACATGTTTGCTAATCAACTGACCTTAAGATAGGTTTAAAAAGGAACATGACTTTAGAGTAAGTTAACTGGAGGTACTTTTGAATTATTTAATATGCTTATAGCCCTAAAGCTAAGATAAGTTGGTGGAATTTTTTATTTTTGTGTGAGTAGTTTCACAGCTTGTCTTCCCATGATTATATGCCTGGGAGGGTGAATCTGTTTTCTCATCTGTTGAAGTAAAATATAAAATACACTGAGAAAGTTGCTCATTTCCTGAAATACTTCCAGTAACTGGTTAACCACGCCATACCATTACCTCATTCTACCATACTCCTGAGATCTTCTAGAACTATTCTGATTTCCTGTAAAGGTACTCTTTCCACATGGGAAATTTATTAACTGTATACTTATACTTGAAATTCCTCCAAGACAGAGATCTCTTATCTTTTTATCCTAGCTTAATGTTGACCCAGAATTCAAAATGTTTTTATTAAGCTGGACTATTACTAAAGATGATTTGATTTTTATATTTTCATTAAGATAAATCCACAAGTCAGGATAGAAAAATTCTTTTTAAGACCATCAGACAATAGATCCGGATTTTTTATTTCAGAAAATATAGCCACGACAACTAGAGAGCGCCAACAGGGTAATGAGACCAGGTATGGTATGAACAGCAATTCCAGAAGAAACTAAAGCTGGGAGCTATTGGAAAGAGTTCTTAAGATTTATGTGCTCAGGACAGATGAATCCGATCAACAGAACAAGACAGAAAGAATGATAGAATGATATGTATGATGGATCTAACAGAATATTTCCAACACCAAACCCAGGAATACATATAGCAGGTGTTCAATATAAGTTTGACGTAGGAAAATCTCTAATGGATTAAAATTAAAGCCAATATAATCATAAAATATTTAGAAGGTGGATAAATAAGATCCATGAGAGGGTGCTTAAAAAAAATCAGGGTAGAGCATGGAGGTTGGCAGCCCAATTTCATAACTGCTTTCAAGATTACATAAGCTTATTACAGAGATTTTTGTGCTGTGATTAGGAAAAAAATGTCATATGGAACCCATGTGTTTATCTCTACTCCCTCTTGAAACTTCATTAATTTGGCTCTACAGGAACAAACCTAAAAAGGACAAAGAGAAGCAAAGAGGAGATGACAGCAAAGAAGTGATATCGATAAAATGATGGGAAATGAAAAGTAGATGGCCAAGTGCTAAGGACTTGGTAGAGCAGAGGGATAGGAAGCCTAATACCTGCAGAGGGTGAAGCAAGTGTGAAATGGGCTGATTAAAGCTGTAGACTACCCAAATGCTCAAATACATACACGTCCTGTGCCTCTGAGGACATGGGTGAGTGATGAGACTGAACACTGGACTATCCTTTGAAAGTTTGTATAAAACACAGTTAGAAGCCCAGAACTCGTCAGTCAACCAAAAGAGACAGGAGCTTTATTCTCTACAGAAATTAAATTAGGAAGGCTTTCCAAAAAAACAGGTAAACAATAAAGGGAAGGGTAGGGACCATCTTGAACACAAGGAATGAGAATTAACCCTCAATCTCCCCTAACCCCACACTCAACTCTTTTCCCCCAGTCAGCCCCTACCAGAACTTTGCAATAAGGCTTATAATTCCAGTCTCCTCTTACCTCCTCCTTGTTCTGGAGAAATGGGCACAATAAATAAAGAGGATGCACCGCAAGATGTATCATCATAAAATACTTTAAATGGGTTTAACAAAATATTATTTGTATTAACATACTAAGAGTTGCATACGATCCCTCCTGGGGAGCAGTTGGAGTAAAGGACTATTATTTTTGGCCCTAAGGCTTGTAGTGATTTTTAAAGTCAAACTGAAAATGCTAAATATAAAAGTCTCTGTTAATTGCATTTGGAATATAAATTGGCAATCGTATAATTATAAACTCTACATGTTCTCAGGAACAACTGTAAGCATTCTTACATTAGTTTTAACAAAATGTAAACCAGCCACAAAATAAGACACTGATCCAATACTGGTGTAAAGGGAGCTACATTCTGAGATGGGCTTGGAAACTAGGTTCGATTGGGAACATTTCCTTATGCCAAAAAGCAGACTTCAAATTGCCAATCTACTTATCCATACATGCATGGAAACATTACCTGGGCCCCATGAGGACATATGGAACAGCCAAGTTTCACCGAAAAAAGAGAAAACCCTCAAGTTTCTCCTTCAGTTCTTAAAATATTGGCAGACACTGAAAGTCTATTTTTGGAATTAAACATAGCTAATTATTTTTAGGCATGGCACCAAAAGCTTTTGTCTTTAGATTCAGCAGTTTCCAAAATTGGTTTCTGTACTTTTCTCTTGGGCCCCTATAGTTCATACTCCAGAGCTGAGAAACACACATAAACCTCAAATATTAGCTTTTAATGAAATAGGATGGGGGTGGAGAACGAGAAAAATGAGTTCGAGTGGAGGAGACCTTTTTTGTTGTCAGATACTGCAAGTGAGAGGATAGAGTTTTTTCCTCCTAATGAGGAGTTTATTGGTCACATATATTTTATTTTCATGACAAATGCCTCCTCAACATACAAAATCAAGGAGGTCTCTAAGAAAGGGATAAAATTTGAGGAAAGATTTTTGAGGGCATTAATTAGCCTGTCTGAAATCTTTATAAATCCTTTCCAATTTATATAAAGTAACTAAAAATTATGAGCTTGGTATTTTAAGAATCCTAAATGATATTAAATAGTCTTAATCTTCTTAACAGGCTGTGATTACTCCAACTGACTATGTTTACAGTGGGAAATTGGAAAATGTACTGCATTTGATGTGAATTTCAGTGCTAACCTGAAAGTACCTTTCTTTGAATAGTATTTATTTACAGGTGATCATATTAAAAAGGGCTGTATTTAGATAGAGTGAAAAATTATCACAGAAGTGTCATCAATAATACCAAATACATAATGCATGGGAAATAAATCAGACTCTGTGATTAAACATTTAATTTTCTGTGGTGTGACTTTTAAGACTGTTTCATATCTTTGTCAGTGAAAATTAGGGAAGTTGGAGAAGTATTGTTTATCTGTACCCCAAAAGGAACACATAATGTGTCTGAAGGTGATTTCCTACAGTCTAAAATGAAATCACATAGTTTAAATCACATTTGTTTAAACTAGTAAACTAGTAAATAGAATATTCCTTACAAGAAAGCTTTAAGAGACATTGCATTACATAGCATTACATCCTAGTTATTGAGTGCTCAAAATGTGATGTCCAAGGTAGAGAAGGCTGCCATCTTCAAATAGTTAACATCCTAGTTAGAGATGACAGAAAACCAAAGAGGTAATAGGTTAAATAGGTTACTATTAGGTAGTGATGACTGTCACGAAGGAATAAATGTGAAGATAATGATATGACCAAGAGTGATGAGTTGAGATAGACCAGGTAAGGCATCTCTGTAGATGTGAAACTTGAGTTCAGATCTGAAGACAGGAGGATCCGGATGTGAACAACTGGGAAAGGAATTCCAGGAAAAGAATCAGCAAAACACAGGCACATGTCAGACAAGGAAACATTCAGGTGAGAAATGGTCATTCCTGACTCTCCCAACGTGATCATCAAGTTATGTCGACATGGTTTTGGAATGCAAATGTTTCTGAATGTCTGTTAGTGAGTTAAATTGTCTAACTGTGGTGTAAACCCCAGAAGACAGAGTCTTAGTCATTTCTGTGTCCCCCAGTCCCTAGAACAGAGTCTGGTATAGATTTGTTATTTGGAACTCAACACATACTGTTCAATTGACAGGAACAGTCACATATCAAGACTGTTCTTTGTAATTAGGCAGCAATATCCTTTCACAAAATTGTACAGAGGACCAGTCTAACGGGCCCCTTCCATGTGTGGCTGTTATCTGGTTTTGACACTGACATAAGTGCTCAAAACTCAGATTAAAAAAAAACAGTTCTCTTTATTAAAATGAGCCCCAGTCAATCAGATAACTAATGGGAGGATTCTGTTCATGGAAGCTAGACTCACCTCTCCCCTGAAACGGTTCTTAAAAATTTCTAATGACCCACCTTGGGCAAGTTCCAATGGTCTCTCCCCTGTTTTCAGGTGAAAGAGGCAGTTCCATGGCATAATTTACAGAGGCGCCTGCTAATACCATGTGGGGGAAAAAAAAAAAAAGAGTTAACATTAAATACACAAATTCTCCTGAGAAGAGTTCCATTTTAAGCAAGCATCTAATCTAAATAATACTTTGATGAAGAAAACCTTAATCCAGGTTCTAGAACTGAGGGATGGTCGTTCAGTGTTACTCTCATGAACTGGCCACGTGGAACATGTGCCTAGGAGGTGGCTTTGGCACATGACTGTGTAAGGAGAGATGTAGCTAAGAACTAACTGAAAGCATGACCAGAATAAGTAACCACGGAACTATAGTGGAAAAGATGATACAAAAACAAAGAAAAAGTATATTAATACGGTTGGAGAAAGAGCATCACCATTTCACAATTTCTCTGGGTAGGTCCTTTTGTTACAGCACAAATGTAAAAATGATAAGCATTATCTATTTAGATAACTAATAATTAATCCTTTCCACAAAGGATTCCACAAAAGATTCAAAATCACTCACACGGAATACACAAAATATGGTGTGTGTGTGTGTGTGTTTCTGTGAGTGACATACATATGTGTATATACATGTATAAAGGGAGGTAGATATAAAGATACAGACATCGAACATAAATACATATATAGATAGAGATATGAAAGAGGTCTAGAAAAAATACAACTAAGTGAAAAGTAGTTGCTACAGTGACATTGTAACCTGGCTTTGAATATTCTGGAAGCCAATATCAAAGAGTGTTCCATGGAACACTAGCTCCTCATGACAATCAATGAATAAAAATGTTTGGTGTCAAATAGTTTTGAAAAGGCTACATTTACTCTGCGACATTTTTTGGAAACTCAGAGTGTACATCAGACTAGTAAGGGCTCCGATGAACCACAGGAAAAAATAATGTGTATTTGTTTCCCAAACATATTGATCATGTAATCCATTTTTATTTGTCTGCTTTTTACACCCATTATATCCCCATGAACTAGTGTTCCAGTGAACACCCTGTGATCCAGAGGCTTAGTGCTGTTAGCTTTCAGGAAGTTCATAACAAGTGTTGTGTTCTAATTATATCATTTTGTGATGTAGATGTATTTATTTCATTTATCCCATTAGTGCTAATACCTTGTAAGATACGGAATTCTTCTAGATTTTGTTATTGATAATTTTATTACTATCTTAGTTTATAGTATGTATTCCCTGTAAGTCCATTCACATTCTTTATGGAAACCTTTGATGAAGTATTAACTGATAAAGCAATGTTTATCACAATTCAGCCATGAATCTTTGATATTCAGAGTCCTTCACATATCATTCCAGGCTCCTCACCCTTCATCTCCCTCACTGCCTACGCCTCCTGTTTCCCCTCCTCAGAGCCTAAGACAGAAGGAAGACCCCTCTTTGCAACAGCCTGTAAGAGGAGGGACTGCTATTACTGTCATGCTCCAGTGGTTGGAGTCCATCTTCATGCTGCCCAAGCCAAATAGGGGCTTCCTCCCTTGACTCAACAGATTCTCTCCAGGGAGTTTATCACAAGAATATGATACTTACCAACAATATCACAGCATTGCTTAGAAGAGTGAACATTAGAAGTAAAATAAAGTCCCCTCACAATGATTAAATGAATTATGGTAGCTGAATACATTGACATACTATGCTGTCATTTAAAATCATCTTTTATGAGAATACTCAGTGTCGCATAATTTTTTTCACTGCATGTTATTGTGTAAAATATAGCCTCAATCATTACATGTAGAAAGCTAGACATTTTGTTGTAATTTGAAGGATGGAATTATTTCCTGCTTTTTGTTTCTCTAGTTATCTATAAATTTACTTACTGTTCCATTATTTATTGTGCACCTACTAGGTCCGAATACTGCAATGTGTACTAAGGTTATAGCAGTGAACAAAACAAAGCCCCTTGATCACAGAATTTACATTCTACTACACAATACACATGCATGATTTTGTGCAATAAAAAATAACCTAAGAATTATTTTTAATGAGTTTTCCCACCCTCTGTATCTTGGACGTTTAGGTAGAAAATATTTGAATGTCTATTACTGCAGACATTCCAAGAATATTATCTTGTGCCATGACCCAAACTTAAGATAGAGAGTGATAGCTAGTATTTATCGAGCATTTACTTTGAAGCAGGCACTTTCTTTATGTTTCTGCCAATTCAGATGATCCATATTTTATATTTGCGAAAATAGAGGCTCACAAAAGTCAGCTTACTTGTCCAAGGTTATGCACTAATGAACGATGAAGTCACAGTAGCAGGGTTTTCTGCATTGAAAATTCCTCTTGTGTTTTGTTCTTTTCTAAACAATATATATGACTCAAAAGGAAATGATCGTGTAAAGTGTTTCTTGCGGAAAAAGCCAGAAGAATATCGCAACCACCTCCAGGAGAGAATCTCCACTCTAAAAATTAGTAAGTAGGCTTTTGCTTCCTAGTCTTTTCAGTGGTTTCCAAAGAGTGGTTAGCTGATAACCTCTTAGATCAAAATTTCAAGTGTATTTGTTAAAAATACAGTCTGCTGGTTGCCTTCTCAGACCTACTGAGTCAAACTTTCGAAAAGGGTATTATGGATTAAATTGTGTCCTCCCCAAAATTCACATGTTGAAGTTCTGGCCCCCAGTACCTCAGAATGTGATCTTACTTAGAGAGAGGGTCGTTGCAGATGTAATTAGTCAAGCTAAGATGTAGTCATAGTGGAGCAGGGCGGACCTCTGATCTAATATGAGTGGTGTCCATATAAAAAGGGAAATTTGGACACAGACACACACACAGGAAGAATTCCATGTGAAAATGAAGACAGATATCTACAAGCCAAAGAATGCCAGAGATTGCCAGCAAAGCAGCAGAAGCTAGGAGGGAGGCATGGAACAGATTCTCTCTCACAGCGCCCAGAAGGAAGCAACCCTGCCAACACCTTGATTTCAGACTTCTAGCCTCCGAAATCGTAAGACAATCAATTTCTGTGTTTTAAGCCGTTCTCTTCATGGTACTTTGTTACAGCAGCCCTAGCAAACCGATATATAGGGGATGCTTGCTTTAAATAATGCAAGCATCCTGGGTGATTCTGATGAACACTGAAATCTGAGAACCAATGACCTAGAATCAACTCATGAGATAGAGCAGAGACCAGCAGGTGTAGCAGTAACGGCCAGAGCAGTGGGCACGTTTATTTTAAGGCCTTCTCTTAAGGTAGTAGGGGCATTTTAAAAGGAGGAGGAAGAGGAACAGGAGGAGAGGAGGAGAGAGGGAGAAGGGAAGGGGCCGTGGAGGGAGGAGGCACTAAATATCAAAGGGCAACTGAGCTCAAGTGGCACAATGTCCTCCTTAGGAAAGGAAAAAAGACAACAGAGACATCAGAATCTCAAAGATTGCAGTATGATTTTGAATTAAGGAGGCAATAGGGAAAAAAAACCCAATCTTGAATATTTCAGTCCAGTAGTTAAAGCTGGTAACCAGGGCAGCGTTCTTGCACAGTGATTTATCTATTTAATTTAAAAAAATCATTTATCTGTAGAATCACCTTAGTATTTAAATATATAGAAATTGACCCATTGTTTTTAACCAATGTTTTTGAATAGCTTTCACTTTATTTTCTAACATTTTACCATGGGAATTTTAAAATGCCGTTATTATTCTGCATGTGGAAATTTGTAGTAAAAATAGATGTCTGAAGGGTCCTTGTTTACTTATGTATCACTCTGTTCTTTCTATATGAAATAGATCTATTGCAATGAAAATATCCAACTTCACAAAACAACTAAACTTACAAGCAGATTTTTATCAGGAACATCTTGCACAATGTGAGTCATACCTTTACAGAAAGTATATTCTGACTAAATACTGAATTTTTTAAATTAATTGTTTTTGAAGCCATATGTAAAGTTTGATTTTTCCTTAAGAAAACTGTCTCTGCTTTGGGAAAATCATTACTCTAACTTTCATGACCTAGTTCTCTTTTATACAATGAGGATGCTACCCCAGATAAAGCCTGTTGTGACTCATCTTAGAAACTGAAGTCTTATTTCTTCTCCCACATTTGGATGCCTTTTTTTTTCCTTTCTGGAAGGAATAAAATGATAAAACTAGAAGGAAGTTTGAGAAGTCATTAAGGCCAACTCACACCTAGACACTAACTTTTTGCTTAAATAACTCTAAAGGGAAAGTTACCTATCTTAGTTACTATTTTGTAGTTTAAAACCATTATTGGCAGGAATTACATTAGCTTAAATACTTATTGCATCATATATCTCTTAATAGCTCTGTTGCTTGTGCACGTAGAACTCCTTTTCTCTTTTAAAAATGCCCGTTGAGAGAGCTTTTTGTTGCCATTGTTGTTGCTTGTTTGTTTTCTAATTAGATTTCATTTTAAACAGGAAGTCCCTCTTTTTTCCCAAATGAAGTTTAACTGATATTTAAATTGGATTTCAGCTCATAGAAAGTAACTGTAAGGTCTTTATTTGGTTATCTTTGTGACCTGTAGTTTTGGAAGTCATAACTACATTATTTTTATCATTATTATTATTATTATTGTTATTATCTATGGTAACCATTTTGGGGAACTGATCTTTTCATGTATTGTTCATGTATTATATACTAAATACAGTATTCTAGTATTGGATTCACTAGGATGATATACTTCTTTTTATTATTGGTAAAATGTCAGTTTGAGAATAGGAAATTTATTAGGCATTTGTTAATTCAGATTAGCAGAGATAGATATTGACTGGGAGAGAGGCATTCATTTCAACTGTGAGAATCAAGGTGAATTACTTCAAAATGAAGAAAGTAGCCCATAATCTTCCAAACTACTGAGCATATTGGAAAAAAATAACCCTCAAATTTAATGAAATGTATGCCTTCATCACAACGCATTTATTAATTACCTATTATGTTCCAGGCAATGTGCTACAGTAGACAGTGGGAATAAAGATAAGTAACAATCTAGAGAGAAGTCAAATAAACAAGTAGAAGGTTGCAATGCGTGTCATAAGAGCTATGGTATGTGTATGCACAGGGGTAGTGTTCTAACGCAACTGGGCTTCACAGAGAAACTAGGTGGCGACTTTCTTCAAACCATACATGGAAAAGAAATTATCTAGGAAATCTTTATAATATTCTGAGTAAATCTTTCAATAAAGTCTTTACTTTAATTACGACAAAGAGAATTGCCAAACTTTCACATCTTTCAGCAGAAGCTTAGCCGGGAGCACTTGTCAGGAAATCCTTAGAGACAGCAACAGATGAGACATTTAAGGTCCATTTTGACTCTGAGATCCTGTGATTCTGTGAGATTGTATATCGACATGATGACAAACTTGTCCTAAACTTTACTGAGCTGGACATTGGAAATGCACCAAATGATAGGGGCATCATTTTTCCTTCTTTTAAAACTTTCTTTTTTCTTTTCTTTTCTTTTTTTTTTGAGGAAGATTGGCCCTGAGGTGACATTTGTTACCAATCTTCCTCTTTTTTCTCCCCAAAGCCCCAGTACATAGTTGTATACCCTAGTTGTAGGTCCTTCTAATTCTTCTATGTGGGATGCCGTCTCAGCATGGCTTGATGAGCAGTAAGTCAGTCCACACCAAGGATCTGAACCAGCGAACCTGGACTACCAAAGTGGAACACGAGAACTTAACCACTACGCCACTGGGCCAGCCCCATTATTTTCCTTAGCTACTGTCTTCCAACATTATATAGTGTCTGCTTGACAGTTTTCCTCAAAAAAAAAAAAAAAAAAACAAGAAACTAGAGAATATAATGGAAAAAAATAATGATTATTTTTAGTGGTGGTTGAGACCTCTTAGCACCTGAAAGTTCCTCAATTTCCATTTTAAAGATGCACTTGGCATATTAAAAAAAAGAAAGAAGAAATGGCAAAATGAATTGAAAATGGAAATATTTTCTCTATTTTTGCATAGATACTCATGTACCTAGTAAAAAGTTTGAAAAGCAAAAATGTATGGTTAGTGAAAAGTAAATTCACTCCTGTCTTCATTACCACTCTTCCTTAGAAGCAACCTCTGTTTCCAGT
Organism: Ceratotherium simum simum; assembly: GCF_057802395.1. Taxonomy (NCBI): domain Eukaryota; kingdom Metazoa; phylum Chordata; class Mammalia; order Perissodactyla; family Rhinocerotidae; genus Ceratotherium; species Ceratotherium simum. The sequence continues at coordinate 46,225,815 of NC_141919.1, read as the reverse complement.
TTCTTGTATATCCATCCAAAGATAATTTATGCATATTCAAGCATGTGGTATAAGTAGATACGTGCACATTTACACATAATACAGATGGTAAAATACTATAAACACCATTCTGTAACATGCTTTCAGAGATCTTTTCATATTTGTATACATAGATCTCACACATTATTTTTAATAAAACATTCTAATTTACTATGAGACCCCTATGGATGGATATTTAGATTTTTTCCCAATATTTCTCTATGTTGTTCTTCAAATATATATCTGTAGGATAAACTCCTTAGAAGTAAAATGCTTGAGTCAGAGAATATGTAAAGTAATTTTGATAACTATGCCAAATTACTATCCCAAAGTTTTAACCAAATTTCCCTCCCATTTACACAATATGTCTACCAACATTTTTATCAGCATGGTGTATTATTAAACTTTTCCCGTTTTCCACAATATGTTAGGCAAAAAATGGTATCTCACTGTGGTTTTTCTTTGCCTTTCTCTTATAACAAATAAGGATGATCAGTAGCCTTTTGTGTTTTCTTTTATGTAAATTGTCTGTTTCTTGTTGATGTGGGATAGCTCTTTATGGTAATAAGCCTTTTGTGGTACGAATTCCAAATATGCTTTTTTCTGGTTTGCCATTTGTCTTTTGACTTCATAATATTTATGCCATGCAAATATCCCTGAATATTTATACATTAAATTTATACATTGTTTTCTTTTGATAGTTTCAGTGTTTTATAATATGTAGAAAAACTTTTACAACTCTAAGATTCTTAAAGAATTCACCCAGATTTCCCTCCAGTTCTACTACTTTTATTCTTGTAAACTTTTGATCCATGTGGAATTTATTGATAAAATTTATTGATAACAAGTGTGAGATAGAAATCCAACTTTATTATTTTTCTAGATTAGTATCGACTAATAGCATTTTATTGAACAATCCATGCTGTTCCTATTGATTTGAAATGTCATCTTTATTATATTCACTGTATTATGTACTAAATTTCATTTCCAGTTTTTTTAGTCTATTCTAATAATCTGTACTACACTGTTTTAGTTATTTTAGCTTTATAACATGTTTTAATGTCTTGTAGACTAGCTTCTCTTAGTTATTTTGTTCTTTTTCCTCAGAATTTTACCAGAAATCCTTGCTTATATTTTTCTATGTAAATTTTACATTTAACCTATCTAGATTTTTTTTTAAAAAAGGAATCTATGGATATTTTTATTAATATTCCATCAGTTTTTTAGATTAGAGGAATTGATATCCTTGTAATGTTGAATCTTCCTATCTAAGAAAATGGCACAATTTTGTATTTGTTTAAATCTTCTTTTTGTTTCTTAGTCATTCATAAGAATTTAATCATTTAAATTCTTCATATTTTTTGGTCAAACTTATTCTTAGATATTATAACTTTTAGTTTTCATAGTAAGTGGAGTCTTTTCCTCTGATTTTCTTTGTAAATGACTATTGTTTGTATATATAAAGTCAATTTGTTCCAGTATGCTAATTTTGAGCAACTATCTTACAAAATTCTCTTCTCTCTTTTTATAGTTTTAATTGATTCTCTGGGCTCTTCTAGCCTTACAAACATAGGTCTAGAAATCCTGATAATTTCACCATTTATTTTCAAACGTCTATAACTCTTAATTTCTTTCTCTTTTCTAGTTGCTTAGGCTAATACCATTGTAGCAATATTAAATATTTATGATGACAAAAAATATCTTTGCCTTAATCTTCAATTTAATGTAAATGTCTTATTTTTAAGTATAATGATATGTGTATGTTTGTGTGCATTTCACTATCTTGAGGAAGTATCCATACTTTCCATTTTATCAAGATATTTTTTTCAAAAGGATGTTGATAGTATTTATATATTTATCACCATATATATTACCAATGGAAATAATCAAATGACTTTTATATTTATTTATTAATATGGTCAATTGTGTAAATATATTTATTTATATTGAAGTATTCTTGTATTCCTAGAATAAGCCACAGTTTCCATGGATTATTATTACTTTATTATACTGTTGGATTTGATTTGCTGATAATTTATTTGGGAGTTTAGCATTGATACATTATAAGTGAGCATGGTGTGTAGTTTTGTATATGTGTAAATTTTTACCATAAAATTACCCCCACCCCCCAAAAAAAGAGAGATGTGAAATCTTTCTTTTCTGTGCAGCAGTTTAAAAAGAACTGGACCTTTCTGTTCCTGAAAATGGTAGAATTCCTCCTATAAAATCATCTTTGCTATAAACCATTTATTTATTTATAAATAAATAAACAGTTTATTCGTTTATGTTTTGGAGGGGAGAGAGGTTCGTAGAAGTTGTTTGAGATCATTTCTGTCTACAATAATTTATATATTCTAGTAACATTATTTGCTTGGAAAATAATCTATTTTATCCAAGCTCTCAAATTTATGTGTATAGAGTTGAGAAAAGCAATCTTTTCAGTGTCTTTCAGTATCCTTTTTCTGTTGTTATTTTTCCATTATCATTTCTTGTCTTTCATATAATTTAAAAAATTTTTCTGCACTATATTAGTTAATGGTTTACATATTTTGTTGCTGACAGTATTGTTATCCAAAGACCTACTTCTTAAATATGTTTACTAGTTCCATAATATATTAAGATGGGCAAAAATAAACAAGGATACGGATGACCTAATTAACATTATTATTTAAGGTAGGTCTAATTGATAACTATTAAGTTTCATGTATTTTTCTGTCAACTCTGTTTTAGCTGCCCATACATTTGCTGTTTAGTATTTTCATTATTATTTTCTAAATGTTTTGTCATTCTGACTTTGATTGGTATTCTGTACCAAAAATTATTTAAGAGAGTATGTTTTTCCCCTTATTTTTTGAAGGTAAATATTTGTGTTATTCTGTTTACTTTTCTCTGGTCTTATTAATAATTCCTACTTTGTTTGTTTTGGTCCACTTGTTCTGCTAAGCACAGAAAGAGGTGAATTAAATATCCTATTATTAATGTTTCCATTAATTACTTCATATATTTTCTTTAATTTTGCTTTATGAACATCAATGCTATATTATTTGGTGCATAGATATGAGTAATTGTTAGATCTCCGTGGATTGTACCTTCATCACAATAAGGTCTTTTTCTTGTCTGACCCTTTTTGCTTTGAATTAAACCTTGTTTAAAAATGCTTTGTAGTTATTTGCATTGGCAGGTATGTTTTACTCCTTCTTTTCTTTCCATAATTTCTGTGTCACTTTGTTTTACATACATTTCTCAGATATCTTTTAGTTGGAGTTTTCTTTTTTATTGAATTTGAGAGCTTTTCCTTCTAACTAATGAATTTAGCCACTTTTTGTTAGGACAGATAGGTTGGTCTTTATTCTGTTCTTATGAGAGAAATATGATGAAGGGATTGAGAGAATGTACTCTGGAATCAGACTTCTGTCTTTAAATCCCAGCTCAACAATCAATTAGCTGTGGAGCCTTTGGGAATTTACTTTACCCCTTGCCTCAATTCCCTTATCTATAAAATGGGGTACTACTGATATCTTTCTTAGAATTATTATGAGCATTAATTAGGTTAATATTTGCAAAGGATTTAGAAAAGTGCTTGGCACATAGAGTTTACTACATTATTATCTTTTAGTGTGTAATTCATAGTCGATAGTCAGTTTATTTTGTTATGTATTTCTTCTGATAATGTAGTAGGTTTGACAGATTATATTTTTCAAAGATGGCCACAACAATGTCTCCCATTCCATATGTTCTTTTTGCAATTTGACTTTGACAATCCCTTTTGGAAAGATGGGGTCTGTGTCTCCTCCCTTTGAAACTGGATTGGCCTGTGTCTTCCTTGACCAATAAATTAAGGTAGAAGAGAAGATATATGATTTCCAAAGCAAAGTCATAAAAATTCTATGCACTTCCACTTTACTATGTGAGTTGTTCACTCTGGAAAAAGGCAGCTGATGTATAATCGGTCTGATTGCACTGAGACTACCATGCTGTCATGAAAACCAAACTAGCTTATAGAGACCACTTACAGCGAATGAGATGCCTAGACAGCTCCTAGTTGCTCTAGCCCTTGGTTGTTCCGGCTCCAGCCACCGCATGACTGGAATACCATAAGGAATCCCGAATCAGATCTGCTGAAAGTCTTTTCGAAATACCCCACCCACAGAACAGATGAGAGATAATAAAAGGATTGTTGCTGTTGTAAGCCAATGAGTTTCGAGATAATTTGTTATACAACAACAGCTAACCAGAACACACGGTTTGTATTTTGGTTCTAGTGGTTATATTTATATCAATAACTTTACATAATACTTTTAATTTTATATTTCGTAAGAAAACATCTATTGGCTTCCTTATGAGTTGATGAAATTAGTATATTTCCACTTTCTCCCTTACTTTACTGTCCCGTTATAGTATATAGATATTTTTACTTAGTGCTTACTTTTACACCTTTCAAACTCCTTAAATTTTTCTTATTTGATATTTCCTTAAATATTTCTTAACCTGATTATACCACTTACAAAGGAATCAAATTATAATGTATATTTTCTTGCTAAATCATGGTTCTTTAGCAGCCTGCTTGTTATGTATATATGTTTTCTTAATACGCTACCTCACTGCTGAAAATAGTTGAAAAGTAGAGATCTCTTAAGTAATTTTCAACATTAATGACATAGCAGTGCCTAATTAAAATGCATTTTGAGTATCTATCACTCAAGTTATCTTTTATCTCCATATATATTTTTTAACATTTAAGAAATCACAGGAGACATTAATTTCACTTTCATACATTTCAAATAACTTAGTTAAGAAAATTGTGAGACACGTGTGAGTTTGAACGAGAAATTTCTAATTAATCATATTCTTCATTAAAATAACATGGCAAATGAAGGGCAGGCTTGGTAAATGTGAATCTAACTGCTATATCTAAAAATGAATGGGACTACCATGAGGAAAAGCATTGGGGTTGAAACTATATTTATAATAATATCATTAGTGGTAGCATGAAAAAGTATTTCACAAACCATTTGAACTCTCAGCATAAATTTTTGAGAACATCAGGGTAATCTATCTTTGCGTCTTGATTCTTCTAGGAATAAATTAAATTTTTACTATGTCAGTAACCATCAAATGTGAACCATTTAGCAGTATATATTATGACATACTAGTTAGATTCTTCGGTCTCCCCAATTATCTCTTGCCTTTAATGTTTCTAATACACAACGGGTACTGTTGGAATTGTTTTTTCTTGCGTCCCCTGGGAAAGAAGCAGCAGCTTCAAAGACAAAATTTTAACATAGAAAAATGTATTTTCAAAAATATTCAGCCCAAATCATATATCAAATACTGTGTATTTATGTAAACACTGTGTCAAAAGAGAACCCAGGGTGGCCACACTGATAAACTGATTAATCAGAAATAAAACCAGTAGTGTGCATAAACATTTAGTTCGTTAAAAATTTATGACACATAGATTCTTGCAATGATAACATTTAAAAGTACATAGAAACATACTGGCTTTCGATTAAGTCATCTACACTAAGCAGAGACATGTCACCACCAGAGCTAGGCCAGGGGATTATGGCAAACCATAATCAGAGACCAAAAAAAAAAAAGAAAAGGGAAGGCCAGGAGGCCTCAAGGAAATAGGCAGGAATTATGATCACTGATAAGCCAGGGGTCATGTAGTCAAATACCTAGGTAGACAAGGCACCAGTGATTTGGAATTTATTCTGGGGAAGGTTGCTTATGCTAAAAACTTGTTTATTAATTAAATAATTATTTCAGTGTACATTTTCTGGGTTCCTATTTTACGCACTTGGGAAATACGAAAAACCACCAAAATACTAGCTCTGTTCATATATATATATACAGTCATGCTCTGCATAATGACATTTCGGCCAATGAGGGACCACATAGACAATGGTGGTCCCATAAGATTGGTACCATATAGCCTAGGTGTGTAGCAGGGTATACCATTTACATTTGTGTAAGTACACTCTATGATGTTCGCACAATGATGAAATCACCTAACGACACATTTCTCAGAACATATCCCCATCGTTAAGTGACACATGGCTGTATATGTATATACATATATATATGCATACGCACATATCTGTGTGAGTATACATGTATATGAGTATACATGCATATACATATATATACAAATACACATGCACATACATTTGGCAGATGACTTCTACGTTTTAGACTTGATCCGTGGGGAAATGGTGTTGCTATTTATTAGGATGGGGAAGAATGAGGAAGAGGCAATAAGAGTTTAGGTTTGGTCGTATTAAATCTGAGATTCCTTTTAGATATACTTATTTAGATATCAAGTAGGCAGTTGGATATACAAATCTAATGCTCAGTAGAGAGGCCAAGGATGGATATGAAAATCTGGGAGTCATCAGCATATAGATGGTACATAAAGCCCAAGGACTAGAGGAAATAACTAGACAGAAAAGAGAAGGTGCCCTAGGACATGCACTTGGGCAACATTTAGTGGTAAAATAGGGGATGAAGACCCAGAACAATAGATTGGAAAGTAGTCAGTGAGTCAGAGGAAAATCAGGTCATTGCAATTTTATGAATCAGGAGAAGATGTCTCAAGAAAGAGAGAGTGGTTAGATCTTTAGATGCTGTTGAAAGGTCAAGGAAGATGATGATGGAGACACCATTGGATCTGTCATTGAGGTTATTGGTGACATTTATTCATCCCATGTACTTTTCCTGAGCTTATATCATTTTCCTGACATTGGGCATGTATGTAATAGATGCTCATTAAATATTTGTGGAGAGGAAGAAAGGAAAAGAGGGAGGGAGGCAGGGAAGGAAGGAGAGAAGGAGGGAGGAAGGAGAAAAAGAAGGAAGGGACAGCGGGATAAATAAAGTGATAATGATAAATTGTATTCTTCTTGCCTCAACAAAAACTAATACTTGATTTTGTGAGATGTTGGTTAGGGAACAAAATCACAGGCAGCAGGCATAGGATTGGGGCTCTTAGCAGCAGATATAAGGGACCTCAGTCTACCTGCAAATCAATACTTTACCTTTATGAACTATATATAATGGGGTCGTTTTATGCAGATCTCCTATAAATAGTCAAACGTCCAGGAAAAGGTGGAAGTCTGCAACCCTGATTGTAGAACACCTCCTTCCTTCACTATTATAATCAGGAGTTATTTCATTCATTTCTCTATTTTTACACAGGGATGTCTCCTTGGCAGTTCGCCCAGCCTTGCACGCCTAAAGCAAGTTTCGCCACAGACCTTTTTCACACTTTCTCTTAGACTCTGTTCAGGGGGCTGTGATTTGGGATTGGCCAGTTATTTTTAAAGAAATTAAGAAACAAAGACTGAGCAGATGCTTTGACTCTTAAGACCCGCTGCCTTCAAAATGCTAATTGGCACCTGCCCGGCAAAGAGCATGAGAATTCAGTTTCTCCACTTATGCAGATCATTTATCTTGCAGTGCAAAACAGCAAGAGAGCAGACAGCTGTTTTGTACATTAGTTATTAAATTCTCATAGTGCTTTAAGATCGTTCTATTTTTATTGAGATGTTTCTTCAGCACAGGTATATGTTATGTTAATTTGGCCTAGTTGTGGTTTGTCCTTCCCCAACTCCCCCTGATGAGGAGCTTACCTTGTACCTGCACAGTGAATAAATTGAAACCTACAAATACCAGCAATTTGGATTTCCTGTGATGCAGTCATTTGTTTTTGTTTTTGTGTTTTGCATTTTGGGGAGGTTATGGAGCCTCACAAGATTCTGCACAAGCTATGGATTTCCTCCCTAGAAGAAGGCAGATGTATCACAAATTGTACAATTTGGGGGAGTATATCAACTCCGTTTATAGACAGATCAGCTCAGAAATTCTGAAGGTATGGCAAGCCAACCTGGCGTCAGAATCACTATGGACCTGAAGAGACTATTGAAAACATGGTTTCTTTGACCATACTGAATCAGAATTTCTACTTTTGTTAAAGGTTTGAAAACCTTGTAATAGTACAATCTGAGTAACCCCATCTAGGGGTTCCTGGACCCTGGATTAAGAGGTCTAGCTAACTGCACCCTCTGTAAGTGTCCTAAATAAGTCTCTAAGTAAACAGTAGAACTATTGTTTAACCTAATTCCTTTTCTTTCTCTCTTCACTCTCTCCTTTCCCCATCACTACCTCTCACTCCTTATACACACACCACATCAGTGCGCATGTACACACACGCGCGCGCGCACACCCCCCCCCCCCCCCCAGAGTGGCTGCCTTGATCATAAGAGCTTCAAGCTTTCTCTTCTCCATGGAATATCAGGCACTGATTAAAGCACTGAAAATTTAATCATCTTTTAAATCTTTCTTCTTTCCCTCCTGATTAATATTTAAAAAATGATCACTGCCTTGTCTGTCTTTCACTTCTGAGTGGCTTGGGAAGACGTGTAGGAGTAACTTCAGGAACTTGTTCTGAACCTGCAGGACAGCCTGTACCTAACGCCAAAATTGGCCTCATGTGAACTTTCTAGTACAAGGCCTTTAATCTTTGCCATGATTCTCTTCTTAACTGATACAAACTTTTAGACCCATCTTCTATTTTTTTTTTTCTTTTCCTATCCTCCCTTCCCAATCTTAAGCAGTTGCTTAAGATATGGTTTTTCCTTATGGGCAACTAAGCATGGATTGTGTTCCAAAATCAGTTTGAAAGTCCTTTGTTTTGAACTTGGAGCATATTGTGTCATGATAATCATACATAAATGATAGTGATGCCATTCCAGCCTAGAAGGCCTGTTTGACCCGTCACAATGGGTCATTAGTTCTTGATTCTGGAAATAGGGAACCATGTGCTATAGATATGGTGACCACTTCTGCATTTTCCTTGGCTTGTCCCCATATTCCAAACATTGCCCTTAGAAACCATCACAATGTCTAGGAAATTCCTGTCGTCTCTCTGACTGCCTCTTACATCTAAACGTAGTAGAAAAAAATCACTCATCCCAATTTTTGGTGACAAAGATAATAGTAAATTTTTCTTTCCTGAAGTAGAGCTTTTCTCAGGCAAAATTACAAGAAAGATAGTAGTCTCAGATCTCTTCCCGCTGGCCCCATCACCTCTGCCGTTGGAGTACCTCTACTTTAGGAGGTGGTGGTAAGAAAGCGTGGCCATTCATAACAGGGGCTGTTTATAAATTTGATGTTGGCAAGTCAGGATGTGCTGCACCTGAGAAGAAAACAGTTTAGCTTGTTAAAAAACGGGCTGTGTTTTGTTTGTTATCACAAGAAACTATCTGAACTGTTAAAGAAACAGGTAGTCAAATGTAATGTTCACTCACACAGAAGGCGAAGACCTGAGTGAGTAAGTAAAAATTAACTATGTGTTAGGCTGGGGACAGCTCATTTGAAAAGCCCTTCAGCCTTTTAGTTCCACGCAAAGGTTTTGAGCTGTGGATAGCAGAAGAAATGATGTGGCCTAAAGAAAGGCCAAGTAAAAACGTTTAGAGTCCAAAGCAAATAGCAGAGAAAAATTAAAAAGGATTAATGAACCTATTCTAAAGAGCAACTAATTACAAGCTTGGATAGCTGCTACCAGAAGCTATGAAAGTGTCTTAGGTGACTAGTACAAGGGAGCAAGATAAAGAAGCAAATCATAGTTTGGAATTATAAGGCAATTAGCGAGTACTTAGGGGTTTTGGTGATTTAAATTTTTTTTCTAGTTTTAGCATAAAATTAAATCACAAATTTAGACTATGGAAAAACCTTAGAAATCATGCTATCATATATGTGTTAAGAAGTGATTGATTATGTACCATTGTCTAAATTAGTAAGTATACATATAACACAAAAGATGTATTACTCTTTCCTTCTCTCTTTAACTGTAAAGCATTTATGCCTACCCCAGATCTTGACTATGAACTCTAGACTTGAAATAAGCATTACAAACTTAAAATGTCAGAAATTGGCCTTCTGATATTCACCCCTAAATTTACATCTCCTGCAGTCTCTCTCTTCTTGTTTAGTGGCAATTCTCTTCATCCTGTAGTACAAGCCCAAAACTTTGGATTCATCTCAGAATGCTCTCTTTGTCTTCTAGTCATAAGGAAATCCTGATGACTCTATCTTTAAAATATACCCACATCTGCCTCCATTGTGTTGATCCTGATCTCAGCCACCATGATGTATTTCCTGAAAGATTGCTGTAGTCTTCTAACTGGTCTACCTGTGTCTACCATTGAGTCCTTCAATCTGTTCTCAACACGGCAGCCAGAGGGATCCTGTTGAACACATGTGAGATCATGTCATTGCTCTGCTCCAAATCTCCGATAACTCCATATCTTACTCCAAGTAAAAGGCAAAAACAAAGTCACAAAAGCCTATAAAGTTCTGACGATTTTATCCCAGCCATTTCTCCAAGCTCATCTGCTACTTATGTCCAACACCCTGGCCCCTTTGCTGTTTGTCAAACATGCCAGGGCGGCTCCCACCTCAGGGCCTTTGCACCTGTTTGTTTCCTCTACCTGGAACTCTTTTCTCCCCAGATATCTGCATGGCTCCATATCTGGCGTTTTTCAATTATTTACTCATTTAAATCTTCCTGGACCACCCTATATAAAATTACAATTCCAAACCTCCCAGCCACCCCCAACACTCCCTACTCACTTTCCATGCTATATTTTTTTCCATAGAACCTATCTCTATGTAACCTATTATATATTTTTCTTGTTTATTTTGTTCATTATCTGTCTTGTCCATCCTGAACATAAGCTTCTTGGGAACAGAGATTTTTTTCCTCTTTTTTTCACTGCTGGATCCCCAGAACCTAAAGCAGTACCTGGCACACAGCAGGCCTTCAAACGTCTTTGCTGAATGAAGTGTATCTCCCATCTGTGATTACATTAACCTAAGCAGACACTGAAACAGTGGCTCTACTTGTTGTACCTCATAGCACCACAGAGTAAGATCAGAGCCTCTATGGACTTGCCTTGCATATCCTAGGAGCCTCTGTCCATTGAAAGAAATACCCATTTGCATAAGAGTCTCCCTCTCTCCAGACTTCTCCAATCTGTCTATTAGATGAGGTCAAGGCAAGCACGGACACCAAGAGGGATGAGAATGACTGGGTGAAGGGTAGATAAAATGAAGATGCTCAGACTCTCTTCTGGCAGTCCTCTGATCCAGCCTCTCAGACACAGTAAAGTCATTGTTAGTCCTTCCATCCCTCTAGAAGAAGCACAAAAGAAGTCTGAGCCTGCTTGTGTTTGTGTGGGCCCCATGGATCCAACCTGAGAACAGAATCTGGCATCTAGAGATAGCCTGGAAAGAAGGAGATGCATTTGTGAACCCCAGGGAGATGGATGGGTATCAGATGTGCTTCTGTCAAATGTCAAATCGTACAATAAGGTCAAGAAGGCAAGGACGTGAAGCTGGATCCACAACAGTATGAGGGGGCCAGGAATCAGAGGGTGAAAGGCGGTTTTAGCCAGATAAGTGGAGGATGGGAGAAGATAGGTGGGTGAGGACAAGTCCCAAAGATTCCAGCATCTGTGAGGATAAGTCTCTGTTCTCTGATTTTATCAAATCCACCTAGATAAGATCAGCTAGTGATCAAAACTTGGGCTTCCTGATGCAGATAGCCTTTTATCCCCTTTATATCTCAAAATATAGTATTAGACATGACTCATTTAAGTAATTTGTCTGACTATAAAATATAAAAACTCAGATTCCTGACCACTTCTTAGAATAGCTGATTCAGAACAATGTCTAAAAAGTGTTTTTAAAGTCTTCCAGATAATTGGCATGGACTATAAAGTCATAGGAGTGTCTTTAGCCATCAAAGCTTCCGATGTGATTTTAAAAAAAATCTGTGAGTGGGAAGAAGTGCTCGGAATTATATTACGGCAGAGTCCAGTTTCCTAAACTGTATCCCAATCTTCTAATGAATGCTAAGAGTGAGGAGTGGGGATGAAGACGTTCTAGGACAAATACATTTGGACAAAAATTGTTTAAATGGCATTACTATATGGCTGCTCAGAGCCGCTTATGACTCATTGTGATATACCATGGAGGGAATAAAATAGGCAACATTTTACACACTTATTTTTTACAATTATACCCTTTAATCAAGGAGAGTTATGCAGAATGAGTATTCTACGAAACACATTTGAGTAACACTGGCATAGTGTTATGGTATTCACAAGACAGAATCTATTACAATTGTAAAGGCATGTAAGGATATTTCTAACGTTTTGCATTGTGTATAACATTGAAAATATTAAAATTTACGTGATTAGACATTATTGCTTACCCTTTATTTTTCACGTACTGGTGAATTTTGATTGAATGTGTTGTCACTACAAAATTTATTTACCTTTAAAAGGAGATCCAGAAGAGGGCAAGGCTTAGACCAAAGGAATAACTTTTAAAAGATGCTATTTTGGGCACTGGTACCTAGGATGGGTGCTGGTTCAGAGTGGTTGGGTCTTCCTGACAGGTCTCAAAGCAATCACCTACTTCATCTACCCATAAATCCAGCTCTGATCTTGTCTCCCCAAAGTTTTGGAAAGAGTTTATTTGTTTTAATTTCTCCTGTCTTTCATCAGCCACCACATCATTAGTATGCTCTCCAGAGGATGAAGAATTTGCACATGAGTGTTTGCCTCCCGGGTCGGACAAGGCAGCAGATGTTTTCTTGTGCTATGTGTAGGGGCACAGTTATTTTAGGCTTTTCCATTTTGCTTTCTTTCTGAAAGTTTGATGTTAGAGTTTTCTGTTGTTTTTGACTTTCTCTTTTAAGAATAAATTTCCATATACTTTCTAAATTATGTCTCCAACCTGTCTCTCTTTACCTTTCTCTGTCTTTCTGTCTGTCTCTCTCTCTCTCTCACTCCTTTTGTCCTTCATTTAGATAAACTGAACTGTCAAGTTCAGTTTCAAAAGTAAAATTACTTAGGCATAGTGCAGCCTTAGGCAAAACATGTAATAGTAGAAGTGGTAGCAGAAAACTGTGGACTTTAGTGTCAGACCAGCTCTGCCTCCTCCTATCACTGTTGGCTGTGTTCCCTCCAGCAAATTACTTAAGAGTACGGGTACTACGCCAGAGGGTGGTATGTAACTTGTGGGAGTATAGATAGCATTATTGAAACAGCACGTGTGAAAGGGCCTGGAATCTTCTTTTCTTTCCCTGCTACCTCCTTTTTTCTCATTAATACTCCCTACAGGAGACCTCTCCCTCCTGATTGCCCTCCTGGGTCCCCCAGAACCTCCCCACACATGTTCTGAAGAGCCACTTCATGGTAGCCCTTGCTGATCTTGTTCCTTAATCCAGGAACAGGATGGCCCATAAGCTTCCTCTAAAGCACCAGCTCCAAAAGATTAGTAATGGCTGCCTGGAGAGCTGTACTGAGAAAGCCTGAGAAGTGAGTAGGGCTCTGAGAATAGGAGCATCATGATTGGTTGGTAATGTCTGTCTTTTGCATGAGAAGGAAGTTGCAACATATGAACCTGCCAATCCTATTCCAAATCTGTTTCTTGTCTTTCCTTTCCCAACCACATTTCACTATGTTGACTCATCTTCTTGGGGTCTTGCTGTGGGCTTCCAAAACAGCATAATTTTACGTAAGCTGATTCCCAAAAAGATATCAATTTTGGCTGATGGTACCTTGTATAATTCCTCACAGGGACACTTACATGTTTACAAGCTAGATCTAACTCCAATGGTGGAATTCCAAGCAATATCCTTGTAACAGTTTTCTCTAGTCACATTATGCAACTCTCATCATCTGCTATAAGGTCTCTGTGCACCGCAACTATTCGACTCTGCCATTGCTGCATGAAAGCAATCATAGACACTAAGTAAATGAATGAATGTGGCTGTGTTCCAATAAAACTTTATTTACAGAAACATGCTGTGTGCTAGATTTCACCCACTCATTGTAGCTGCTGACACCTGCATAAAAGCTCCATTTCTGCGCATGCTAACTTGCCAATGATTCTGAACACTGGGACGAAAGAATTGGCCCTGCCGCTGACACTCAGAGAAATCTGAACAGGCCTTATGTTCTGTGACTTTCAATGAACTGTAAACAGGGCTTGGTCCTTGCTGTCAATTTGAAAACTTTTCATTGGCTTCACAAAATTGCCATGCCGCTGGCTCTCAAACTTGAATATACATCAGAATCCTCTGGAGGGCTTATTACCCACAGACTGCTGGCCCCATCACCAGCATTTCTAATTCAGTATGTCTGGGATGGGGCCTGAGAATTTACATTTCTAATGATTTTCCAGGGAATGTGAATGCTGCTGGTCTGGGCATCACACTTCGAAAGCCACTGGCCTAAGCCATACCTTTTGCCTAGAAAATCTGAGACGCTTAATAATGAGACAGTGGAACAACAGTGGAATCATTCAAGCAACAATGGAATTGGTTAATCCTTAAAACCCTGCTCATAGAAAACTTATTGCGCAACATTCCTACTTGATCAACACATCAATATGTGTCTCCTATTGGCAATTTAGGTCCTATTGCAGGTAGCCCAGAAAGTATAACCTGAAACCAATGGCTGTGCTGGTTGCTGGTAAGAGCTGCGGCTCAAAGGACCCCAAGACCAGCATATGCTTTCCATGCTTGCTTTCTTCCTCCAGCTCCATCCATCTCCGCTGGCCAGTGGCCAGTTGTTATTACCTTAGCCTCTAGAGCAGAGATTTAGGGGAATGAGTCTCTACCTGAATCTAATAAAAATCCAACAGTAGATTTCCTCATATATTAATATAATCTCAAGCTCCCTAGTGATTTTTTTCCACAAAAGTACAGGAGACTACATTGGCATATAGCTACCAATTTGACTGACCCCCTTAACCAGATTAGCGAACAATCTATTGTTTATCCCTCCTTATGCAAATAGTGCACATCTGTGTGTGTGTGTGTGTGTGTGTGTGTGTGATATATGTGACACTCCTAGGGTTCTCTTTCTTGGGGAAGGAAAGAAAGAAAAGTATGTATTGAATAAGTGGAATTGACAACTATCTGTTTCCTCCAAAAATCTTCTTCTCACCAGCCATTGCCTGAGTTCTATCCCTTGAACCATCTTGTTTTATCTGGAAAAGCTGACCTTTAAGCTGTGAACCATGATTCACGCCTGAGTGAGGATAAAGAGAAGATGGAACGGGAGGGACAACACACGGAGAGAGCATGAGGGGAGGTGAAGAGAACAGAATAGGGAGGGGAAGCCAAGGAACTGGCCTGTTTCTGCCTTTTGCCTAAGAGTAACCCTAGTGATAAATATGCCAACGCTAAACAGAAGGTAGAATTTGTAAATGCTTTTCACACACATGTAGCTTTATACATACACATAATAGATACTTGGAAATTTCCTTTAAAATCCACAGAATAGAAAACCACACACTAATTCATAGGACAGATGCTCCAGCAAAGTGCTGCTGAGTTCCTTATCTCTGAAGATACACCTGGCCACATAGCCAGCCACCAAAAGGAAGTTTACCTGAGGGAGTTGGCACGTGGAATGGAGGCAGCCCAGTGGTGGCTGATCAAACAGACTCTGTCTTGCCTTTTCAGTGCTTTTCCTACCTTGAAGTGCTGTCTATAGTTTATAGAAACATTGTCTGTTTTTACTCCTCTATCCACAATGAAGCACCAGAAGATAGCTCCTTGCCGAAGGTCATGTAGTGAGTGGCAGATCAGTGACAGGGACAGAAAATGCAGATATGAGGGATAATGTTATTACAGACTTTTGAGGCTGTGATTACCTAATTTGTGCTTATAATAGTACATTCAAAGAAGAAAATAGCTGATTTACTTCAAAGGTTTATTGTAGGAGTTATTTGATTCTTTTTTTTTGTAAGTTAATATACTGAAGAGTTCTAGCCATGAATGCCTATCTAATAGGCACTCTCAGAATCCACATTTTCCCTAGTAAGGAGAAAAGTAAGAAAGAGAAAACAAAATGAGTAAGACATTGTAAACCTAGGATTCTGTATGTTTCTGCAAGTGATTATTAAAGGGAAAATACTATATATTTGTTTTATGATATAAAAGAAAATGAGTTAAAACTGAATGCTTCCACAGACACAGTAGTCCAGCTGTAAGAGATTTTATTGACTGTGCTATAAATCCTTTCAAGTATCAGTTTCCAATAAAATATGGGAGGATCTTTAAATAAGTGGTTCTAGCAGACACCAATTCCATGTATTAAGGAAAAAAAAAATTAACACTTGCTCCAAGCTGCTATTCAATTCATTTTAGTGGGCTTTATTATGTCTTCAAAAACTATGTTATCCTTTGAACCTCAATTTATCTCTTTTCAAATCTATTTGGCTGATGTTAAAGGTGAAAATTGATATAGCCCAATGGAGCATGGATTCAGAAAAATTGAAAGTGGAGTGTGTATCATTTCCAACTTAGAAAGAAGCTAATAGAAGTTATTTTGCTGCACTAGACTATTCTCTTGACTCCTCTTTTCCATCGGAAATTTTCTTGGATCGGGGCCTCTCTGGCTATCAATAATAATGTCTATGATACGCATTTGACTAGAATCAATTATATTGTAATTGCTAGAATAAAAACACAAGAATCCAGCTATGAAAAGAGCACATTTAGAGAAGAAAAACCACAGTCTAAAGGGAACATAACTTTCAGTGTCAACTTTAACTTGTGAAGATGGAGAGCAAAATGTTCTCTGAACATTGAGAAGATCATTTCCGGTTATCACCAAAGCTTTGTACATTTTCCGTTTCTGGTTATCAAATCTTATTTCTGTAATGAATATTAATGCTTGTAGCACTTTAAAACCAAAACACCTCTGGTGTCTAAGATCCTTTATTCATATTTAATATTTAGCAAGTTTTGCAGGATCATCTATTGCCATTTTGTTATATGCATATTTCACTCATATGAAGCATTTCATCCTCCAAGTTCAATAAGACTGTAAGCTGTGGTTTCAGATTTCCAGGCATTTTTATATAATGTATACACTGTCTTCTCTGAGCTGTAATTTAAGTTTTATCACAACACTGCGGGAGCTGCTAGTGTCTGCAGCTTGATTTCACCCCGTGGTTTATGCCCTGAAGTGTCAGGCAGAGAGACAAGGCTGTGCCAGTCAGTTGCAGCGTGTTCAAGCCCAGGGAGCAAGGCAGAGATAAAGTGATGGCAGGCTGATAGCTGACGATGATTTACAAATGGGCTTCGTAGCTCCCAGGACTTCAGGATCTGTCCAGAGGGCAGGAAAAGGAAGAAATATCTCTATTTGCATAGTTTCTTGTATGACTTCAAAACACCTGCTGGAGATTGGGAAGTCTAAAACAGATGCCCCTTTTAAAGAAGAAGAATGGAAAAGCAAACAGGAAGCAGTTGACTGTAGAATAGTGAATTCTTGGCCTTGTGACCTATGACAGGTAATAGTGCATGAGGAAGACCTCCAAGTCACCCACTGTTTGGGCTCGAGTTTCCTTGTCTATAAAGTGGGGATGCTACTGAAACTTACTTTGTAGAGTTTTTGTAAGAATGAGATGAAATGCCCAGCAGGGTGCCTGGTCCCTTGTGGTTCTGAATCCATTCTCTATATTGCTCTGATTCTTTTATTCCCACCACAGTAAATCATAACAATATTTATCAGACATTTAATATATTTCAAGCACTATTCCAAGCTTTACATTCATCATCATATGTAATCCACAAAAGAAGCCAATGAAGTAGGTATTTTTATTTCCACTTAACAGAGGAAGATGCTAAGGCTCAGAGGGGCGCACAAAGGTTAGTAGTGTATTTGAGATTTGGACGTATACCTATTAACCCAGGGGTTCCTGAAGCATCTGACTTTGGGAAACTAGAAGGCGCAAATTCTGATTCCCATAGGCGTCTTGGGAGTGGCTGGGCTGCAGAGTGAAACATCTTTTAGAACTTTGCCAGTTCCAATTCAGAACCTTTTTGTAACCCTCATTTCAACAAGCTAGTTATACTCAAAGTCTTCTGGCCTGTTTCTATTCATATGTGTACTCAAAGCCCCCATCCTTTACAAAGGTTGTCTATAATTTTGTCTAAATACACAGCACACTAGGAATATCCTATCAGAATATAGTAGACGGAACCCTTCATGTTGAAATAAGAAATGTATGTTCTCTAGCTACGTCCCCATTCTTCCATAATAACATTTGCATTTGTACAGCCCCTAAATTTTAAGGGATGCCTAAGACTTGGTAAATACTATCTCAACCAAATCAGAATGCAGGAGGCTTAACAAGTAGGTAAGTATTATAGTGCTAATTTTATAGGAAAAGTAACCAAGATGAGGTCAGAACCATATCTTAAGTCATATGTGTAGGGAACTGTAAGGAGAGATTGACAATGATATTCTTGATTTTAAATGATTGAAAAGCATATATGAAACACAGGCTACCGACACCAAGTTCAGGAATGAAGACTCCATGTGTTTTTGTTTTCTGTAAAAGCACTGAGAGCTGCGAACAATTGTCTACATTGAGCCATCAGTCAAGAAGTATTTATGGTGAGTCTTTGGTAACACTGAACAGATCCTAAATATTCTTGAGCTTTAATTACCTCATCTGCAATATGGAAATAATAAAAATATCTGCCTCTTGGGTTGCTATAAGGGTTAAGTGAAAGAATGAATGTGAAAGCCTTTTGTAAACACTAAGCTGTTACAGAAATGTCAGATATTTTATTAAATTCAGACAATTAAACCTTTATTGAGCATAATCTACTCGGTGATAGGAATTCCAAGACTAAAATATAGGTTATTTTACCCCCAAGGATATAACTATCTAATAGAGAAAATATGTATCTTATCTAAACAATTAAAATTCAGTGTGAAACTATTACAGATATATAGACAAAGAACTCTAGTGCTGTAGAAATAAAGTCACAATTAATTCAGGGTAAAGAGGCCATTCGTTAGAAAAATTTCAGGTGAGGGTGATATATTGAGCTTTCTGTGAAAGTTGTGATAGATGTTTTTCATGAAGAAAATATTCTAGGTAAGGACATCCTAGATGGAAGGGACTGTGTGAGCATCAATACAAAAGCCCAACACAGTCTCTTGGGGCTGGATTGTCAAAGGTATATGAGAAACTAGGAGGAGATGAATTTAAAAGATATATTTGAAGGTTGTGTGTGAAGACTTTTGAATGCAATACTTAAGAGTTAGAGTTTTATCTTGAATACTATGAGATGCCATGGAAATATTTTCAGCAGGGAAGCGACACATATCTTGTTTTGTTTATTTTGGAAGAGAGGTAAGAGTGAAGGTGATGTCATCCCTGCCTTTAAGATATTTATCTTCGGATTGAAGAGGTCATATCAATATATACATGGGCATGTTGGCTCCCTTACCTTCACTAGCAGGACCAAAACTCAGGCTGAGATCAGAGCAGGAGCTTTATCCAATATAGCCTAGAGTTATTGGAGCTAATACAGGCCAGCTATAGATCAAATACCTAAGGTTACTAGAGAGGTTCTAGAACAAACATCTTAACAAGAGTGAACTAGACCTGGAATCTTCCTTATCTTGCAAACCAGGTATGACTAACTCAGTGTTTGCCGTAATGGCTAACCACATGTGGTCCAGAAGCACATTCCTGGATTGGGGTCCCATGAGACTGTTCCTGAACAAGGGTCATATCTCATAGTCATTACATTCTAGAACAGAAATAATAACAAAATTCCTACAACAGTGAGGAGCCACTCATGAGGTTACTAATGTTTCATTGAAGACCTTATATTGGATTGTCTGAATCACAGAGATGTTAAAACTACATTTCTGAGAACCTCCATCTCCTATGGTTCCATGTCAATGTCTGCCAATGAGAGGAACGTGTGAGAACTTTGGAAAGAAGAAGAGAATGAGGAGCTAGTCTTCTCTGGAAGCAGTTGCAATTAGACACACTGGCAGGTATAGAGTTTGAAGTGGCTCCCAGGTGAGCATCTTGAAGATCATCTATATTAGCCTAAAGACTGAGATAGTTGGTGGGTGCCTCCAGAGGTTCTTGAGGTTCACAGTGGCTTCTGGGTGACCTACTGAGAATTATAGTCTTTGTTGCTGCATGTTGTGATTTTGGGTGACCATTTTCTTCAGCTTTGGTTTTTTGGCCCTTCCAATAATTATGTAAGCCTCTAGTTCCTTTTGTTAAAAGCTGCTGTACGTGGAACGCATAGAGTGGATTAACTTCTTCTCAATAAACATTGACTGACGCAGGTGTGGCCAGTCACCCTCACACAATACTTGGCTCGTAGAAAACAAGCTGCTAATATGTATCAGTGATATATATATACATCCTCTGACCAAGAAATCCTACTTCTAGGAATTCAGACCAAAGATATAATGAAAAATGTGTGCAAAGATGTATGTGCAAAGTTATTTGCCCCACATTAATAAATTGTTTCTTTGTGTCCAATGCTGTGCTAACTTCTGGGGACAAAGTAGATGAATAAGACTCATTTGCTGCCCTCATGGATCTCAAAGACCAGTTGGATATAATTTACTCCTCTTCAGGGCTAATCAACCGTGGTTAGCCTCAGAGCCCACCGCTATCAAACCTCAAGCTACCTTATCCAGTCTCACATCTCACTCTTTCCTAGTCCTCGCTTTGCCCAGTTCTAGTCAGATCATTCACTGTCCTCATGTCTTCCTCTCTGCTTCCACACTCTCCCTCATCCTGTTCCCCTGCCTGGAATTTCATCTTTGCCCCTTACCTATCTGAAGCGTGTAAATATCAACAAAATCAGTCTACGCCTCAAGAGATCCATGAAGTCTTATCTGATGACCATAGTTCATACTCACATCCCTTTTTCTCTGGTATCTTACTGTACTTATATTCAATATCACATCATTGTTCTCATTTTGTTTCGTGTCTGCTTTGTCTCCTTGACTGGATTATAGATTCCTCTATGGTAGAACTATGATTTATACGGTGCTTCTAGAATTGACACAAGACTCTGGGGCCACTAGGGAACACCTAAGAGAATATTTTTCTTAATATTTGTCTTTTTAAAAAATAATTTTTAAAACATTGGGATACATTTGGATTTACCAAAATGTTGCAAGATAATACAGAGATTTCCCATATACTCATCAAGCAATTTCAGTCTCCCCTAATGATGTTAGTTACCATGGTACATTTGCCAAAACTGAGAACCAACATTGGTTCATTACTGTTAACCAAACTCCAGCCTATTTTCCACCAGTTTTTTTCATTAATGTCCTTTTCTGTTCAAAAATCAAATCCAGAATTATGTTTTTGCCTTTATGGTTTGAAAATAAGACTGTAAGTTATAGCTTGGATCATCCTAATGACCACATTATAACAAAGTCTTGGTACTCGGTTTTGATGACCATGTTTACAATAATGCCAAATAATACTAATTTTATTGCCCCAGACTAATGAATAGAGGACAGAAAGTTACTGAATAGGAAAATGAAGCATTATCGCTAAGTAAATGCCAAATGATGTCACTGCCTCAGCAATGGCTGCACAGAAATTTAAATAGAGAAAAGAAGTCAGAAAAGTGAATTCTTTATTAATTGTACAAGTTTTTATTGAGCACTTGTCACGTGCAGGCATCATACACCAAGGATAACAAAATGGACAAGGCATCTCTCTCTCTCCTCTTGCTGTCTCTCACTCTCTCTATCTCTGTCTCTATCTCTTACTCTCACTGTCTCTCTTTCTCTCTGAGCTTACGTTACATAAGACTTAACAATGTATACATGTCAGAAAGCAAAAGAAACTTGCCTAGCAATGACTTCCATGTTGCAGTTACAAATGTTGCTTTTGCTTTCAAAAAAGAATTATGTTAGCTATACTTAATTTAGTTAATTCTAATTTTATTGGATTTTTAGTCTTATTTGCATTTAATTTTTATTTTTCTTTTATAGTTGTATAAGGACTTTAAGCATTAATAATTTACATCTGGCTAAGTAATAGTATAAATTGACATAATTCAAGTTAATTCAGATTGCATATTAATATTTCTTACTCAGAATAGATCCTGAATTCGAAAAATATTATTTAATGCATCATATATATTCTTCATGTGGTATAGTTAAGAATTGGGCATACTCTATGCTCAATAAAACCTTTTATATTGCTAAAAATAGCAAGAAAGATAATAGGACAATTAGCAAATTCATGGTTTCTACTTGGTTTTCCATTTCAAAGGCTACTATTTGGAGGTCTTCTGCTTTGTTTAGCTATTACTATAGAAGTTTGAATGACATGACAAGACAAACGATTGCTTTATCAGAATCCCCAGTTGGCCACTCATATGGACAGACCATTATAAGCATTACTTTCATGAATTCATCCTAGTCTAGGGTCTTGCTCTCCATTTTGCTAGCCTGGGAATCTGATTCATAAGTACATAGAGACTAGGAGTGAGGGGTGCTCTCTTTCCCTCTCTCTCTCTCATATGTGGAACAGTCTCTCATCATAACACCCTATAGTTGATTTGTAATCAGAAGTTTGCTTTGGAGTACCTGGAACCAGATCCAAAAGAATTTGTTATATGATTCAAATGTCCAGTGACATCAGGCTTAGGTAGCCTGAGATGTTTGTTTCAATGAACACACATCTACACATCTACTGTCAGAACCAGCAGGACTGAAGCCTTGGGGAAGGCACCCCTTCTCCTAGAGGCAGTTTGGAAGGGCACTACTACCCTTTGCCTCTGTGACAGTCATTTTTCTCTTTCTGTCATTGGCCAACCTATCCTCCTCTCACCTTTGCTGACTGGCACATTTTGTCATTAAATACGTTCATCCATTCAATAAGCTTCATTATAGATCACAAGCCATTCTTTAAAGTTCTTTCATTGAAGCATTAATTTCATAAACATTTATTGAGTACCTTTCATGGAACAGAGACTGGTGAGTAATAGATATGGTTTCTACTCTCACAGAGTTTATGGTGTACTAGGAGATACAAATAAATGTTCAAGTGATCACCAGGCAGTGTGATGTGTGTTGTGATGGGAGTATAGGATGCAAAGAGAGAAGTTAACAGAAGCACATAATAATAGATTTGAATCAGAGTCATCTCCCCATGTGAGCATATTGTCTACACTGAAATATGAAAGTTGAGCAATAACTAGTTTGAAAAAGAGCATATACTTATGTGGAGAGTGTGTGTGTGTGTGTGTGTGTGTGTGTGCGTGTCAGAGAGAAAGGGAGAGAGAGAGATTTGGGAGGAAGAAGGAACAGCAGGTACAAAGTCTCATGAGCGAGTGGCATTTTGTAAACTGAAAACAAGTAATTTCACAAAGCGCTGTTCTGACCCATTATGTGTTGATTTCACAGTTTACTTCTCCATCTTCAAGAAGGGAACATTTCTTTTATTGCACATTTACAATCAATGCAGAAATGAAGCCTTGTAATTCTGAGTGGGTTCACATTTTAGAAATGTCGCAGCTCACACCAAGCAGCTGTCACCCTCACTAAGCCAAATCCTCTACCGAGCAAGCCGACTTTGGAATAGCTTAACAGAAACACGGTATGTGCATTTTTTCATGGTTCTGTTCCCATGCAGCAAGCCAGCCTTAGTCAGCCCTTGCTTAGTGCATCCACATTGATACCTTAAGCAAGTATCTATTTTACCATCTGTTATTTTAAGAGAAAAGATCTCAACTTTTTATAGTATGGATTTCTCCAATTTGGATGTAATTTCTCTTAGCTTGATAGACTGTAAAGAATTAATAAAATCTTTAAGCAGAGTTTGCAGTAAACAGCCACTGCTAATACTGTGTTCATATTTTAGCCATTGAAAAAGTAGATGGATAGGGAAGTTAAGGTTTTCTGACTTTAAATGAATAATTTACACCCCCAAAAGATACAGGAAATTACCAGTAGCTAAACCAGGTCAAACATTTCAGGTATATGTATGTGTCTGAATATATATGTCGGACTCTTAATATATACATACTAGGCTAAATAAATTAATTGAAAACATTTCCTCACTAATTATACACACAGTAAAACTGAAACATTCTGATTATCATCCCGTGGTTAAAAGGCCTGTGTGGCAGAACACTTGTATAGTATCCCATATCTAGATCTGGACTGACGGGTCATGGTTTCTCTATAGAGAATATTTACCGAAAGTTCAAATGGATGGTGGTCCCATCCCCATTGTGACAGTCTCTCCCTTGGAAATGTACCTTTTCTTTACCTGGTGGTAGATGAGTTGCTTGCCTTTCGGTCTCCCAGTTTCCGTGTATAACGCAGAAATTTGGTTCTATCCCTTTAAGCGTCCATAAAAAGAAGAGTTTTTTCTTTGATTATTTTTCTCCTGTTATATATATCTCACTTTCCAATTTTCCACTCCCCTAGAGTTTGGCTATCTGCCTCAAAGTATCAAGTCCTGAAGTATAAGAGAGAAAACAGCAGATATAAATGCATTTTAAGGAGAGTGATCTGCCAGGTCTTTTTGGAATCGAAGGTGAAGAAATGTGGGGAAAATAAACCAGAGATTTAGGCAGAGTATTATTAGATGATTAATGGTTGTTTTCCACCTTTATTTCACTGATAAGCTCCAGTAATCCTAAAGCATCTCATTTTTATCTAGGAAAAAAAAAGACATTTGAAATCGTTAAGCTGTCTTTAAAACTACCATCAAAGAGAGTATTTTGAGGGGGTAACTGCCTCTGCTGAATTAGAGGCTTCAGAATACACAATTTAAAAACAGTTGAGCACCCAGGGGCTGAATCTGATAGCCACAGTCAAACAGAATAGTTTCAACAAGTTTGTAATTACATATCCTGGACTCCGGGAAGCTGGCATCCCCACCCCCACCCCCCATCCCCCCGTTACTCCAGTCTGTGAATGCTGGAGAGATGAGTTGTGCATGCATATAAGCAATAGGCAAGAGGCAAAAGGCGATATTTCAACTAGTATTCTTTTCCTTAATGTTCATTTGTAGAAGATGAAACAGCAAGAGATTTCTGTCAAAGACAAAAAAATGGAGTTGGAGCTAGAAGAAAGAGCTTTAGGAACCAATATTTTCTTAAAAGAAAATCATGCCTGAAGACAATGAATTAAAGCCAGACCATCCATTCTCAGCACTGTGAACTCAGAGCTCCTTTCTCCATCCTTCCCTGAAAGTTTCCCTTCAAAGCTCCTTTTTTGTATGTAAACTTATGGGTTTGATTACAGATTTACTATTCAAGGATTAATGTGTTTTTAATCACAGAAATATCCAACATGTAAGTTAAGATTACCCCAGTGTTGAAGTGTTTAAAATGAAGACAATGGGGCTTCCTACTTTGTAGGGTTCTTGTATGGACTCAGTGAGACAATGCATGGAAAGTGCTTAGCATAGTGCCTGGTGAGTCCTCAATTATGTCAGACAGAGCAGCAGCTGCTGCTGCAGTGGTGGTAGATGCTGCTTTTATTGTATTTCAGCCACAAGGGCTTCACAGGATCCAGAGGTCCGTTTCTTTGGTCACAGGACGATGTTGGAATTGGAAGGGGGAAAAAATGACAACAATTTACATATTTGGATAGCATGCAAATCCTATTGTCCTGGGTTTGGGGACTTCTGTCCATGCCCTGAAGTTGCTTTTTCTTTTCAGTATTCCTGGGTGCCCTGCAAGCCTCTCAGCCTCTGTGGTGCCTGCAACAATCACTCTCCACAATTTGTTGGGGTTTTAACATTGGTGGAGGATATTCCAGGAACAACCTCCACCCTGCTCAAGCCTGGCTCTAATTAGAACTGTTCTGGTGGAAAGGAGCAGGAATTTTAAAGCTAGAGTTAATAAGGATTAAGGAGATTGTGATGAAGGATTTCCTAATACTCTACTTCCTTCTGCAAGTTTGTTCCATTCCCATCCATGCAGATGGAGTTTTCCTGTTTCTTCATAGTCTCTGCTCCCACCCCTCTCTCCGATTTCAGGTTGTCCTTAGTTTTGGTTTACTGTGGTTATTATGGCCCTGCTTCTATAAGAACTTTCAATTTATTGTTGCACAGCTAATAGTAGTGTCTTAATAACGAAATACCAAATCTGGGGAAGATAAAGCTGATTGGCCCATCTTAGACTGAGTGTCTACCCACTGGTCCAAAAGCTGTTGTGGGATGGGGATGATGGTGTCCGTAGTCATCTGTCTAGGCAGTGTAATGGCCTCCCAAAGAATTCCATGTCCTAATCCCCAAAATCTCTGAATATGTTACCTTATATAGCAAAAGGGACTTTTCAGATTTCATTAAAATAAGGATCTTGAGATATAACGATTACCCTGGATTATCCAGGGTGGATCACTATAATCACGAGGGTGCTTATAAGGGAAAGAGGGAGGCAAGAGAGTCAGAGTCAGAGAAGATGTGATGATGAAAGCAGAGTTTGGAGTGGTGTGGGTCCATGAGCCAAGGAATGCAGGAAGCCTCTTGAAGCTGGAAAAGTCAAGGAAACAGATTCTCCCCTAAAGCCTCTAGAAAGAATGCAGCCCTCAGTCTCATTTTAGACTTTTGATCTCCCAAACTGTAAAAGAATAAATTTGTGTCATTTTAAGCCACTAAATTTGTGGCAATTTGTTACAGCAGCACCAGGAAGCTAATACACCACACTTTTTGGAAGTAAGAGCAGTTGCTAGAGGACATTATTGCCAGCCACCCTCCTCTATAATCTTAAGACCTTGGAGAAATCCAAAGTAGCTTCTAAATGTTTAGGGACCTCTTGCCTTACATTTTCTAGCTTTTTTTCTGCCTCTGAGTAGGCTGAATGAATAGCCACTAGGTTCTTACATCTCAGTACGAGCTGTCTTTGTTTCCTGAGGGTAATAACAACAACTTTGTGGGAATGTTTTTTTAATTTAAATAATACATATATATAAAGTTACTGATTACAATGTCTGGCACAGAGTAAATGCCAGTTATTATGAACCCTACCAATAAGATGTGAAATCTTAACGGTTGTCACTGAGACAAGCGACTAGACTGAATGACGTCTAAAGGCCGTATACTTCTTGCACATCTTTCATGGCTCAAATATTTTCTTATGTATCACTCATTTAGGCTTCACAACAACACGATAGGGTGTATTATCTCCATCTTATAGATGAGAAAACTGAGTCTCAGAGAAAGTAAATAACTTGCCCGTGAGTGGGAAAACCAAAGCTAGAATTCAAATGCAGGTCATTTGGCCTTAACAGTAAGTCTCTTTCTAGGTCATTGTGCAGACTCTCTCAGTGCAGCAAACCACCAGTCTCTAGAGCACTGCCCTCATTTCTAATGCGTGATACTTTAAAAGGTAATAATTAATGGATAAGAAAAAGCCGAGAAACACTTTAACATGAAAGCACTGAGTGTGTGAACATTGTCAAATATTCAGTAAGCATGCATATTGCCATGGACTGAATTGTATCCCCCTAAAATTCATATGTTGAAGCCCTAACCACTAGTGTGGCTGTATTTAGAGATAAGGCCTGTGAGGAAGTGATAAAGGTTAAATGAGGTCATAAGGGTGGCTCCCTAATCTGATAGGGCTGGTGCCCATATAAGAAAGAGAAGAGACACCAGAGTTCTCTCTCTTTCTTTACCATGTGAGGGTGCAGAGAGAGGGCAGCTGACTACTAGCCAGGAAGAGAGTCCTCACCAGAAACCAGATCAACCTGCATCTTGATCTTGGATTTCCCAGCCTACTGAACTGTGAGAAAATAAATTTCTGTTAAGTCCCCCAGTATATGGTATTTTGTTATGGTGGCCTGAGCAGACTAAGACACATATCCAATAGTCGCATCTCCTCTCTTCCTCTTGGTACAGTCATTCTGGTTTTCTTTTCAACTCCAGCTATTTCAATGCGTGTTCCTATAAATATGAAACACTGTTCTTCATTTCATGTCTAACATACATGCATTCATTCCACCAACATTTTTTGAGAGTAGAACTTGTGTTGCATGATGGAGATGCAAAATCAGGAAGGACAGACCACAAGTATTATGGTGGGGCTTCTGGCATAAAAATGTAGGACATATGTGTGTGTGCATGTGTATGCATACGCCTGTGTGTGTGTATACATGTACACATGTGTGAGATGCATGAGCAAGACATGAAGAGAAAAAAGAAAAAAGGATGATGAAAGCGGCAGAGTTAGCATTATAGATTGAACAGAATACAACAATGTCTGTTTACTCCCGTCTTAAGGAAAACACAATGCTCTTGGGTGAAGCCAGAGGAAGGAAAGGAACAAGGGCTTTAGAAAAGACAAGAAGAAGAAAGGTCCTTAAAGATGTCTCTGCTCTTCCAGACAGTTTCCGTCTTAGACTAACACCTGGTAACTTAGCTGGCTCCTACAAAAGATACTTCCACTCTCTGGTGCTTCAGATGGTTAATACAACAGAACCAGAGTCCTTCTCCAATTCTGCTGCTTAGCCTTCAAGCCCCGAGAGTGAACAGTGATAATTCTAGGAGCAGTGCAGATTTGTGGGTACTTTAAGGAGAACATGTAGAAAGGTTCAGCTATGGAATTTTTGTGGGAGTTAATCTTAACTTTGCAAATCACATATTTGACCACTGGAAGGCATTAAAGGATTTTTCGTTCCTTCTTTCCTGAACTACAGATTCTTGCTTCTGTCCTGGGAAAGGCCATGCATTGACTGTCACCAGACTTTCCAAACCTGTCTCCTTCTTTCTATCCTTAATACCACTATCTAGGCTTAGTCCATCATCACCTAATGCCAAGATAACTATTGCCAACATCCACATTCCAATCATTCTCTCCAACATAACAGACATGATCTTGTGACTCCCTGAGTAAAAAGTCACTTCAGTGACTTTCCCTTGCACTCTGCGTGAGGTCCAGTGTCTTCAGAGTGTCATAAAAGACCCTGAAAGCTTCAGCAGTACTGAAATATTTACAGTTCTCAGAAGGTGGCAAGCTCTGCCTTATCACTGATTCTTTGCACATGCTATCCTCTCTGCCTAGAAAGAACTTCTTCCTGTTTCTTTGCCTGAGTGCCCCTACATTCAAGTCTTTACTTAGCTACTAACACTTCCAGATAGCCTTCCTTAATTCCACAGAGGAGGAAACTCCTATGTGTTTCCAGAGCACCCAGAACTCGCATCACTTTGGATTGGGATTGTCTGTTTACTTATTTCCTATCACTAGAAAGTAGGTGCTGCAGGCAGGGACTGTGTATGGGTCATTGTTCATTGTTCATCTGCCATCAGTGTTCATTATGTTCACCCCAACCAACCTCTTTTCTGTGCCTCAAATATATGTCAAACCTTCTGCTAGCGCACTTATTCATTCATTCATCTAACCATTCATTCAAAAACACATATAGAATACCAAGTATTTGTCTGGAACTATTCCAGGTACTGAACACTTAGCAGTGAACACAACAGAAAGTAATTCTTGCCCTCCTGGAGCTTCCATTGTTGTGGCGCTGAGGCAGATAATGAACACAAGCAATAATGAAAATTTAGAAGATATAGATAACATAGGGAATGCTTATGGGTGGAGAGAGGTGCAATCTTAAATAAGGTGACCAGTGCAGGTCTCATTGAAAAGACAACATTTGAGCAGAGCATAGGAGAGAGCTAGACTTAACAGATATTTGGGGGAAAAAAGTAATCGAGACAGGAAGAAATGCAGGTGCAAAGTTCAAGCTATTATTTTTCTCATCTAGTAAATAAGTAAGCAAAATAAACTAAAACAACTCATTTTTTACCTTCCTCTCCCTTCCAGCTACCATTTCACTTTTCAGTTCTGGCTCCCATTCTGTATACAGTCTATGTCCTCAGCTATGTATTATATGCATTTATTTATTTGCCTCTTGTCTGTCCGCGTAGTAAGTTGCAAGCTTCATAGAGACAGAGACTTTGTCCATTTTATTCACTACGATATCACCAGAACCCAGAATAGTGCCTCAATGTATAATAGGCATTTGATAAATATTTTTTAAATTGATAAATTAGTGAATAATATGTTTTGAAAGAATAAATGAGGTAGAATTCCCTGTGCTTACTGACATATAATTGTTAAATATATTTTTTTCTGGTTTTGCTTCCATCAAGTCTTAACTTCTGAAAGGCTCATTTGGCTTCCACTATATTTAAAATACAGTAAAAATGAATCTTTTCTGCAAAAAAAATTGACTCAACTTCTCTCACCAGCTTTTCTTATTTTAAAGAATATTTTAATGTTAGCAAAAAAAAAATCAGAGTATAGATAATGGCTTGAGTTTGCTCAGGTAGTCTTTTTTGTTCTATGTGCTGCTGTCCCAACTCTATGGGACAGTGAGCTGAATGGTCAAAATATACAAATTAAAAATAAAAAGAAAATAATAAAGCTCTTTTACTCTTTAAAAAATAGTTACAAAATGTTTAGTGCATACATCAGTCAGAGAAGTGTTTTTTGTGGGGTTTTTTCGTGGATACAGGTATGTGATTCATTTGTAAATGGACAAGATATGTCTGAAGGATAAGATGTCTGAAGGGATTCTGGGTGGAAAACCACACATGGTTATTCTAGAGTTCTTTGTGAGGATACCTCCCACTATGTGGAGATGGAGCTGACAACTTTGTTTATTGATTATTTATATTGTCCCAAGTGCAGTACATGTGTGTTCTGATTGCTTTGTATTAGTGCAATTTAGTCTCACAAATCTTTAGGCCTTGCCCCAACCATTCGTATAATCACTTATACATACCTCCAGAGCAGTACGTGTTATATATGTGTTCCATATACATGGCTCTGCAGGTGTGTGACTTGGCTATATTGGAGACTATTTATAGCCACTCAGAATCAAGTCAGTGCCTTTGAAAAGCAGGCTATTAGCAATGCAAATTAAGAATAAATGAAACAATGATGTGCCTATTATAAGCTACTTGAGCTACTTAACACGTGAAGTGCATACTCTTTTTTTTTAATTTAAAATAATTTTTTCCAGCTTTTTTGAGTTATAATGGCCATATAACATTGTATAAATTTAAGGTGTACAATATAATAATTTGTTATACATATATATTGTGAAATGATTACCACAATAAGGTTAGGCAACACATCCATCACCTCACATAGTTACCTTTTCTGTGTATGTGTATGGTGGGATTTTTAAGATCTACTCTCTTAGCACAATACAGTATTGTAAACTATAGTCACCATGCTGTACATTACATCTCCAGAACTTATTCCCTTATTCATCTTATAACTGGAAGATTGTATCCTTTGACCAACATCTTTCCATTTTCCCCAACCCCCAGCCCTTGGCAACCACCAATATATTCTGTTTCTATGAGATTGTCTTTCTTAGATTCATTTATAAGTGAGATCATACAGTATTTTTCTTTCTCTGTCTGACTTATTTCGCTTAGCACAATCTCCTCCAGGTTCATCCACGTTGCTGCAGATAGTAAGATTTCCTTCTTTTTAAGGTTGAATATTCCAGTGTGTGTGTGTGCATGTGTGTGTGTGCGTGCGTGTGTGTGTGTGTGTGTGTGTGTAGACACCACATTCTTTATTCACCTATTGATGGACACTTAGGTTGTTTCTATGCCTTGGCTATTATAAATAATGCTGCAATGAGCCAATAAACATGGGAGTGCAGATATCTCTTTGAGATTCCAATTTCAATTTCTTTAGATATATATCCAGGAGTGGGATTGCTGGATCATATGGTAGTTCTCTTTAATTTATGGAGGAATCTCCATACTGTTTTCCATAATGGCTGTATCAATTGGAGGCATCCCACTTCCTGATTTCAAACTGTGTTACAAAGCTATAGTAATCAAAACAGTATGGTACTGGCATAAAAACATACACATAGGCCAATGGAACAGAATGAAGAGCCATAATATATACGCATATACACGCATATACAGTCAACTAATATTTGACAAAGGAGGCAAGAATACTCAATGGGGAAAGGATAGTCTTCAATATATGATGTTGGGAAAACTGGATAGTCATGCAAAAGAATGAAACTAGACCCCTATCTTACACCACTCACAAAAATTAACTCAAAATAGAGTAAAGACTTAAATGTAAGACCTAAAACCATAAAACTTTTACAAGAAAAGATACGGAAAAAGCTCCTTGACATTGGTCTGAGCAATGATTATTTGGATATGACATCAAAAGCACAAACAACAGAAGCAAAAATAAACAAATGGGACTACACCAAGTTAAAAAGCTTCTGCACAGCAAAAGGAACGATCAATAAAATGAAAAGGCAACCTACGGAATGGGAGAACATATTTGCAAACCATATATCGAATATGGGGTAATATCCAAAATGTATATTTTATACATTTTGGATATTACCCAAAGTATATTATTATAATTCATACAACTCAATAGTGAAAAAACCACAAATAATCCAATTGAAAAATGGGCAAAGGAGCTGAACAGACATTTTTCCAAAGAAGATATACAAATGGCCAACAGGTACATGAAAAGGTGCTCAGCATCACTCATCATCAGGGAAATGCAAATCAAAAGCAGATGAGATATGACCTCACACCTGTTAGAATGGCTATCATCAAAAAGATAAGAGATAAATGTTATTGAGGATGTGGAGCAAAAGGAACCCATGTCGGTGGGAGGTGGGTAGTCTTAAGATTAGGGAACTTGACTCTAGAGATTGGAGGGAAAAGGAAACAATTTTTTCTAGTTTCTAGGTTGTTTTTCTAAAGAGGCCTCCAATTACTATTTCCCACTACCTCAGATGTGCATAGAAGGAGTTCAGTCATACTACACTTATTAAGACTTCATGATTCTGGAGAGAAAGCACATTTCCTGCTCCTGTTTTACAAGCAAAATAAAATCTAATCTATTAAGCAAAAAAAAAACTCATTGGCTAATGGACCTTAAATTTCCAGGAGCATATCTGGCTTTAAGCTCAGCCTTTGTCTGGGCACAAATGATGTAATCAAGATACTCCCTCCTCAAACCTACAGCACATAGGATTCCCCTCCAGAGGGCAAGAAGGAGAGCTCTTTCCCAGAAGTTCAAGCATAAGTCTGACAGAATCAAGTCACTGTGGCCAGAGAAACGCTATGCTCAGGAGCTGATGTGGGTTAAGCATGGCCCACAGGAGAAGATAGGGAATAGTTACCAAAAAGGGCTGAAGGTTTGCTGGCTGGCAAAACCACCTCCTCACTCCTACAAAGACGCTTCCCAATGTGTAGGGAAGAAGATGACTACTATGCCCAAGCTAATTGTTTGCAAAGTTGGCTTCCTATTAGAATAGCCTGGGATGCTTTTTAATCCATGGGATGCCAATTTCAGCAACTTCTGCTTCAGTCATTATGGAGTAAGCTAGAACCAGACTTATTCTTTCACCATAATCAACTAGGAAACTGGACAAATATATAACAAAACTGTTTTCAAAAATTGGCAGTCAGAGAAAGACTATGCTCCCTTAGAGAAGGGGAACAAGCCAGATAAGTCTTGTTACCACCCAGAATTTATGCCTAGAGGAATTTTACAGATCATGGTGCAGAGATGGGGATCCCTAGCAGAGCAGGACGGTCATAAGGTCTTAAGAAGTTGAGTTGATGGGAATGAGAGGTTGAGGAAGCTGAGGTGTCTGGAATTTGCAGCACACAGAACTGGAGAGGAAGGAGCTGTATTGAGAAAAAGCTCCAAGAATCTGCATATACATTCCCTTGAGTCTTTTCCTGAATGATAAACCATATACACATAGGTTGAGATTCCACAGGCTGGAAAAAGCCAACTAGGAAGCCTTGTTCTTAACAGTTCCCAGAGTCACAAAGAATTGGGAGAAGTTTGAGTTCTGGCTGGAAAGAGATGAGAGTCTTCATTAACTGTCTGTGGCATTCAGTAGGGACCCCAAAAGAGTGACACTTGAGTAGGTAATTAAAGTACTGCAGAGTAGTAGGAGGAGAAGAAATAGCAGTTGTTCTTAATTGAGACAGGACTGGTAGAATCCAAAAGCCCATTTTTTTCCCCAAGATATGAGCACCCAACTTGAGAATATGGGAGAAAAAAAATAAAATATTATTGATAATACTATTGATTAGAGAAAAATCCATACATATTTGTGCAGTGTCAAATTTTACAGTCCTGGAAAGTGACACTTCTATTTTCTAAATTAAAAAAAAAAATTCTTCTGCATTCAATTTGTATACTCCCCTTCCTGCCCCCTCCCCGATATCAACAAAGTATAATCTTTTTCTTCCTTTACTTTCTTTCATAAATGCCATAAAGTCTTCCTGAGCATCGTTCTAACACAAATTAAAAAAGATCATCCCTCTTCTGAGCCATTTTATTTGAACGTCCCATGGCTTCCAAGCCTTCATGAGCACATATGAGACTGTTTTAGTATCATGAAGTCATAGGTGTGCACAATAATCATATTTCTTAATCACTGTGAGACAGTTATTGCACTAAGGCCATGTGTGCCCTATCTCATGTAACCTTAACAACAAACACATGGGATGGGAACTCTTATTAATCCTCCTTCTCTATTGAGGAAAGTGAGGCTTAGAGAACTGGTAGGTAGCAAAGCTAAGAGTTACACAAAAGCAATCTCACTCCAGAAAACAAGTTCTTCAGCTCCACTATACACATCTTGTTTTTGGTCTCTTCTTGATTAGAGGCTCCTTGTAGACAAAGGCTGTGTCTTTTTCATCTGCGTACATGCTGCACCTGGCATAGTGTTTTGTTTGTAGTTGGTTATTGGCAGACATTTGTTGAATGAATAAATACATGCCCTCATGAAAATTATAAGTAGCTTTTGAAAGGTGATACTGTTATGAGTCACACCTAGGTATAAGCAATGCCTACAGGGTAGGAGGTATATTATTGATGTATTCAGTGGTTTTGTGTCTGTAAACAACAGTTTTGTTGAATTGCTTTTGATTTTTTTTAGATCTTATTCTCTTTGCTCTGTGTTCCCATTGTACTAGGATTTTGAAGCAAAATATGCTTTTTTGACACATAAAGTGGATTATGTTTTCAGAGCCAGAAAATTTAGTGATCAATATTCTAATCATTACGTATGAAATTTCTTTACTGGAGTAAGGTTTGGTAAATTGAGAGATGGAAAATAACTAAAGTCATTGAAAAGGAGCCTCTCTCAGCTTCTCTAGAGGGAAAAATGCCAGTTCAAAAGGAATAAGGAAAAAAAGGAAAACAATTACAGTCAAAACCACAAGCTTTACAGGCTCAATGAGTTTTTATTTCAGAGTTCATTTTATTGCACTTATTTTTCCTTCCTTTAAGGCTAAACATGAATGGGGAACGGCATGGTAATAATGAATTTGAGATTGCAAATTTTTTTGGTTAAGCCACTATATGATTTGAACAGAGAAAACCAGGCATCTTTTGTGTAAAAGCTGGGAGTGAGTAGCAGAAGGAAAGCAATGAATGATCCCACATCCTTTTTGTACCTTGCATCCCTCCGCAGTCGACTCCTTAACCCCAAACTTTAGGCCCTGGATCTCCCAGCATGTGCCTCGAGTCTCTGCAGTGAAGAGCAGTGAAATAACAATTTAGTGTACCATTAACAAAGGTTTAACAGGAAAGAGACCAATAAAACACCATTGATCCACTTCTGGTTTGAACAAATATACAATGAACCATAAAAAACATTGTTCTTTAGAGGAATTGTAAATTTTATGACTCTGCACTTGACCTTATTTTATTTTATTATTTTATTTATTTATTTTTTTTGTGAGGAAGGTCAGACCTGAGCTAACATCCGATGCCAATCCTCCTCTTTTTTTTGCTGAGGAAGATTGGCCCTGAGCTAACATCCATGCCCATCTTCCTCTACTTTATATGGGATGCCACCATAGTGTGGCTTGACAAGTGGTGCGCCGGTGTGTGCCTGGGATCTGAACCTGCGAACCCTGGGCCGCCAAAGCAGAGCATGCACACTTAACCACTAAGCCACTGGGCCAGCCCTGACCTTATTTTAGAAGTCTGGGTTGCACTTAAAGCGTCTTTTTCAAAATTAGAAAAACTAACAATGAAAAACTAGTTTTCTAAGAAATTAACTCGGAGTAAGAAGATCCCAACTTGGGAGTTGCCCAGAGAAGAGTTTGGTGCTTACTGCATCCAAGAGCTCAAGTGACTGGAGGTAAAGCTTTCCCAAGGGTCCTGTGGGAGTCATACTCAGGTTGAAAAGCCAAAATTGTTAGTGGAGGAGAAATATCCAGTAATTCAGTGTGATGAGTGGGAGCCCTCTATCAGTACACAAGGCAAGAGATAGAGAACAAAAGAGATATGGAACTGATCAGGAGAGTGCAAGCAGATTGAGGGAGCAGTTCAAGGCCTGGGGCTGGAACCATCTGGCAAGATGCCAAGAGCTTGCCCTGATGATGTATTGCTAGCCACATGTATGGGAGGGGACCAGCCAGCTCAAGTGCATAAAGTAGTCCAAACACATTGCATATGTCTCCTCCGTTGATAACCTGATGTCAAGGTAGCCTTTACTTTCTTTGTACTCTCAAGACATTTATTGGTAATGCTCCAATGTAATTCAATATTTTTCATCTTTGACCATAGAATGGCTCTAGAGATATATAACCTGGCTCCAAATCTCAGCTTCCACACTTTCTGGCTGTGTATCCTCAGACAAATTGCTTAATGTCTCTACGTGTCTGTATTTTCATCTCTAAAATGGAGATAATATAAGTTTCCAGATCTCCTAACATTTTTAAGAAAAGTTAATGAGTAAATAAATGAAAAATTCTTAGAATAGTTTATGGCAAATAGTAGAATTAAAAAGTTATATTTTATTAATATATTCATTATCATATATTTTACTATAGTGTCTAGTACAGTGCCTGACACATTGTCAGTGATCTGTAAATATCCAGTGAATCAGTAAATAAAAGATCAAGAATACTAAATTTGGAAAGCACCTGCAGAGGTCAAAATAGTCACCTCCAGTTCAGATGAAAATGAACAGTATAGATAGGCACCAGCCTCTTCTTAAAAATTGTCAGTCCAATCTGGTCATTCCAATCTATGATAGGGCTAGTGGAATATGATTTCATTTTTTATTACATTTAAGCAAAGAATAATTTCCAACATTCAGAGAAAGTTTATTTTCTGATTAACTTGGCATTTTTGCCTTTAGATAAAAATATGGGCAGAATCATTACCTGAACAAATGCAAGCTGACCTACATACTTGCGTCTTGATCAATATTACAAGCCAGGGCCAAAAGACATCTTAATTCTGGGCTGCTCTGGAACCATTCTTGGTTACATCAGGAAGTCAAATCAGTCAAACTATTGTTAAGAGTTTTAATGAAATCTAGTGAATTGTAAATAGGCAAGTTGGAGCCCTTTAGGCAGAAAATTGGGCTGTAGGTATGTGGTGTGTGTGGTGGCGATTGTTGACTCTGTAGTCCACAAAGAAGGAAAAGTAACTTGGCATTATGATCTGTACTCTTGGTATTGTTGGTGGATCTTTGAACGTGTATAATTTTATTTATTTACTTTGTGTGTGTGTGTGTGTGTGTGTGTGTGTGTGTGTGTGTGAGGAAGACTGGCTCTGAGCTAACATCCATTGCCAATCCTTCTCTATTTTGTATATGGGATGCCACCACAGCATGGCTTGATGAGTGGTGCGTCGGTCTGTGCCGGGGGTCCAAACCTGCAAACCCCGGGCCACCGAAGTGCAACGTGCAAACTTAACCACTATGCCACCAGACTGGCCCCTACTTATTTATTTACTTTTGTCTTTGCTTAAGAACAAGTAAAAAGTCATTGAAAGAAGCAGCATATGGTACCTTCACATGGTACCTTCGCACATTACTCTTAAGCCTTGTGGTTCAATTCTCCTATATCTTCCCATCTGAATTCTACAGGTTATTTTGAGTGCATTTAAAATTTTCTGTCCTTTGGAAATTTTTAAACCATTGGATTATTTCAAATATCCTTATGGTATATTTAAAAAGGACAGGAAGACTTCATGTTTACATCACATTAATTTCAGGTTGTCATTAAGGATCTACTCATTATCAACCTCTTAGTGTGATGTTACTTCAGTAGTTCACACTCAAAGTCTCCCTTACCTTTGACTGTTCCCTCTTTCTCAGGTCCCACATAACCCCAGATTCTATTGACGCTTCCTTTTCAATGTCTCTCAAATCGAGAAGTAACTAACTCTTTTGTGTGGAATATTTATAATAGACTCATAAAATGATTTCTGCCTCTGGTTTCCTGCTCCTCTGATTGACTTTTCACACTCCTGCTAGAACTGTCTTCTAAAACACAAATATGGATATAACCTTCTCCAGCTTTAAAATTCCTAATTTATCGCTGTTGCTAAAAGGATAAAATCTAAACATCTCAGCCTTTATTTAGAGTGTTTCAGCACTTGGCTTCTCCCAAGTGAAAGCCACTCCCCCCATTTCATTCTCACCAGTGTTTAACAGTGCGCTCAAAAAGATGTTCTCCCATACCTCCATGTCAGTCTTCACTATGCCATCCCATACTTTTGTTGGGCTAACATGCAGGAACAATCATATCTAAGTTAAGCCCCATGTAAGTAATAAATTCTACGGCCACATACTGGGCTCTTAGAACCCCACCAAGACTGCCACCATCGAGTCATCTCCAGAATAGAGATTAGCGAACAAGGAGATATAAATAATGTAGAAAAAATATAAAATGTCTTCCTGAAAGGCACGTTTTAATCCATAGTAAAGGAATGGTTACATTTCATATTAAAATAAGCAGTGTAGTAGAATTGTTCTTGCTGTCTGATCTCCCTAGTATTTCTTCCTTCACTGGGGAAAAGCTCATTCCTTTACTGAAGCCATAGTACACCATATTTCTGCCTCCTTAGCTCCAGTTGGTTGATCTAGTGTGTATCTGACCCAAGCCAGGTGAATCAGTCTTTTCCTGTGATTTTTCAACCAGACTCTGGCATGAAAGACTATCACCATCATGTTAAAGATAAAAGACACGAGATATGAGAACTAGCAGTTGTGTGAGTAAGCAGGCTTAAAAGGTTGAAGCTTTATTGGTCTCACAGAGAGCAGAGATGAGCTGTGGGGGCTAGACAGCAAGAGAAGGGAAGGAACAGACTTAATGTTATTCAAGTCCCTAGTAAACGTGGCCCCTGAGTCATTCTTGGTCTCCCTGCATTTGTGTGAAGATTCCTTTTGTGCCTGAAGTAGTTTGGTATCGGTTTCTGTCATTTGTAACCAAAAGCGTGTGGGCAAAACTTGGGTATATTATGGAATTTGATTCAAACTGAGTTTGAATTCAATCAATCTTGAGTTTTTAGGATGTAAGATAAAATTCCGAAGGAATCCTGAATTCACAGCAGACCACTCAGTTCTTCCTGGATCTCTCAGAATATGACTCCCACTTTACTATTAGGGATATTTTTTATTGTTGTTACTGTTTTTGGAGCATATTTTTTTCCAACTTTATTGAGGCATACTTGACGAATAAAAATTGTATGTATTTAAGGCTTATAAGGTGATGTTTTGATATACATATACATTGTGAAATGATTGCCACAATCAAGCTAATTAACATATCCACACCTCACATATTTACAGTTTCGTGTGTTTCTGTGTGTGTGTGTGTGTGTGTGTGCGTGTGTGGTGAGAACACTTGAGACCAACTCTCTTAGCAAATTTCTCAGTATATAATGCAGTGTTATTAACTAAAGTCGCTGTACTGTACATAGATCTCCAGGACTTATTCATCTTGCATAACTGAACCTTTGTACCCTTCTACCAACATCTCTGCATCTCTCCCACCCTCCCTGCCCCTGGCAAGCGCCATTCTACTCTCTGCTTTTATGAGTTCGACATTTTAGATTCCACATATAAGTGAGATCATGCAGAATTTGTGCTTCCGTGTCTGGCTTATTTCACTTAGCATAATCTCCTCCAGGTTCATTTATTTTTTTTTTTTATTTTATTTATTTTTTTTTTTATTGCAGTAACATTGGTTTATAACATTGCAAAAATTTCAGGTGTACATCATTGTACTTCTATTTCTGCATGGACTACATCATGTTCACCACCAAAATACTAATTACAACCCATCACCACACACATGTACCGAATTATCCCTTTCACCCTCCACCCTCCCCCCTTCCCCTCTGGTAACCACCAATCCAATCTCTGTCCCTATGTGTTTGTTTATTGTTGTTATTATCTACTACTTAATGAAGGAAATCATACGGTATTTGGCCTTCTCTCTCTGACTTATTTCACTTTGCATTATACCCTCAATGTCCATCCATGTTGTCACAAATGGCTGGATTTCGTCGTTTCTTATGGCTGAGTAGTATTCCATTGTGTATATATACCACAGCTTCTTTATCCATTCGTCCCTTGATGGGCACTTAGGTTGCTTCCAAGTCTTGGCTATTGTGAATAAGGCTGCAATGAACACAGGGGTGCATGTACCTTTGCAAATTGGTGTTTTCAAGTTCTTTGGATAAATACCCAACAGTGGAATAGCTGGATCATATGGTAGTTCTATCCTTGATTCTTTGAGGAATCTCCATACTGTTTTCCATAGTGGCTGCACCAGTTTGCACTCCCACCAGCAGTGTATGAGAGTTCCCTTCTCTCCACATCCTCTCCAACACATGTTGTTTCCTGTCTTGTTAATTATAGCCATTCTGACAGGCGTGAGGTGATATCTCATTGTAGTTTTGATTTGCATTTCCCTGATAGTTAGTGATTTTGAACATCTTTTCATGTGTCTGTTGGCCATCTGTATATCTTCTTTGGAGAAATGTCTGTTCAGGTCTTTTGCCCATTTTTAATTGGGTTGGTAGTTTTTGTTGTTGAGATGCATGAGTTCTTTATATATTTTGCACTTTCAGCCCTTACCAGATGTATGGTTTGCAAATATGTTTCCCCAATCGTTAGCTTGTCTTTTCGTTTTGTTGATGGTTTCCTTTGCTGTGCAGAAGCTTTTAGTTTGATGTAGTCCCATTTGTTTATTTTTTCTATTGTTTCTCTTGCCCGGTCAGATGTGGTGTTAGAAAAGATGTTGCTAAGACCGATGTCGAAGAGCGTACTGCCTATGTTTTCTTCTAGAACTTTCACAGTTTCAGGTCTTACATTCAAGTCTTTAATCCATTTGGAGTTAATTTTTGTGTATGGTGTAAGGTAAGGATCTACTTTCATTTTTTGCATATGGCTATCCAGTTTTCCCAACACCATTTGTTGAAGAGACTTTCTTTTCCCCATTGTATGTTCTTGGCTCCTTTGTCAAAGATTAGCTGTCCATAGATGTGTGGGTTTATTTCTGGGCTTTCGATTCTATTCCATTGATCTGTGTGTCTGTTTTTGTGCCAGTACCATGCTGTTTTGGTTACTATAGCTTTGTAGTATATTTTGATATCAGGGAGTGTGATACCTCCAGCTTTGTTCTTTTTCTCAGGATTCCTTTAGCTATTCGGGGTCTTTTGTTGTTCCATATGAATTTTAGGATTCTTTGTTCTATTTCTGTGAAAAATGTTGTTGGAACTTTGATAGGGATTGCATTGAATCTATAGATGGCTTTAGGAAGTATGGACATCTTAACTATGTTAATTCTTCCAATCCAAGAGCACGGAATATCTTTCCATTTCTTTGTGTCTTCTTCAATTTCTTTCAGAAATGTTTTATAGTTTTCGGTGTACAGATCTTTCACCTCTTTGGTTAAATTTATTCCTAGGTATTTTATTCTTTTTGTTGCAATTGTAAATGGGATGGTATTCTTAATTTCTCTTTCTGCTACTTCGTTGTTAGTGTGCAGAAATGCGACTGATTTTTGTATGTTGATTTTGTATCCTGCAACTTTACCATATTCGTTTATTACTTCTAAAAGATTTCTGGTGGATTCTTTAGGGTTTTCTATATATAAAATCATGTCATCTGCAAATAGTGACAGTTTCACTTCTTCCTTTCCAATTTGGATCCCTTTTATTTCTTTCTCTTGCCTGATTGCTCTGGCTAGGACTTCCAATACTATGTTAAATAGGAGTGGTGACAGTGGGCATCCTTGTCTGGTTCCTGTTCTTAGAGGGATAGCTTTCAGTTTTTCACCATTGAGGATGATATTAGCTGTGGGTTTCTCATATATGGTCTTTATTATGTTGAGGTACTTTCCTTCTATACCCATTTTATTCAGAGTTTTTATCATAAATGGATGCTGGATCTTGTCAAATGCTTTCTCTGCATCTATTGAGATGATCATGTGATTTTTATTCTTCATTTTATTAATGTGGTGTATTACGTTGATTGATTTGCGAATGTTAAACCATCCCTGCATACCTGGAATAAATCCCACTTGATCATGGTGTATAATCTTTTTAACGTATTGTTGTATGGGATTTGCTAGTATTTTGTTGAGGATTTTTGCATCGATGTTCATCAGTGATATTGGCCTGTAATTTTCTTTTTTTGTGTTGTCCTTGTCTGGTTTTGGTATCAGGGTAATGTCAGCTTCGTAGAATGAGTTAGGGAGCTTCCCCACCTCCTCAATTTTTTGGAAGAGTTTGAGAAGGATAGGTATTAAGTCTTCTTTGAATGTTTGGTACAATTCACCAGGGAAGCCGTCTGGTCCTGGACTTTTATTTTTGGGGAGGTTTTTGATTACTGTTTCGATCTCCTTACTGGTGATTGGTCTATTCAAATTCTCCACTTCTTCTTGATCCAGTTTTGGAAGGTTGTATGATTCTAAGAATTTATCCATTTCTTCCAGATTGTCGAATTGGTTGGCATATAGTTTTTCATAGTATTCTCTTATAATCTGTTGTATTTCTGAGGTGTCTGTTGTAACCTCTCCTCTTTCATTTCTGATTTTACTTATTTGTGCCTTCTCTATTTTTTTCTTGGTGAGTCTAGCTAAAGGTTTGTCTATTTTGTTGATCTTTTCAAAGAACCAGCTCTTGGTTTTATTAATTTTTTCTATTGTTTTTGGTCTCTATTTCATTTATTTCTGCTCTGATTTTTATTATTTCCTTTCTTCTACTGATTTTGGGCTTTGTTTGTTCTTCTTTTTCCAGTTCCTTTAGGTGCATTTTTAGATTGTTTATTTGAGATTTTTCTTGTTTGTTGAGATAGGCCTGTATCGCTATAAACTTCCCTCTTAGAACCGCTTTTGCTGTATCCCATAAATTCTGGCATGTCGTATTTTCATTTTCATTTGTCTCCAGGTATTTTTTGATTTCTTCTTTGATTTCTTCGTTAACCCAGTCGTTGTTCAGTAGCATTTTGTTTAATCTCCATGTATTTGTGGCTTTTCTGATTTTCTTCCTATAGTTGATTTCTAGTTTCATACCGTTGTGGTCAGAAAAGATGGTTGGTATTATTTCAATCTTCTTAAATTTATGGAGACTTGTTTTGTGGCCTAATATGTGATCAATCTTGGAGAATGTTCCATGTGCATTTGAAAAGAACGTGTATTCTTCGGTTTTTGGATGGAATGCTCTGTATATATCTACTAGGTCCATCTGTTCTAAGGTGTCGTTTAAGGCCAATGTTTCCTTATTGATCTTCTGTTTGGATGATCTATCTGTTGGTGTAAGTGGAGTGTTAAAGTCCCCTACTATTATTGTGTTACTGTCTATTTCTGTTTTTATGTCTGTTAATAATTGCTTTATATATTTAGGTGCACCTACATTGGAGTGCGTAGATATTTACA
This sequence comes from Ceratotherium simum simum, assembly GCF_057802395.1. Lineage (NCBI taxonomy): Eukaryota > Metazoa > Chordata > Mammalia > Perissodactyla > Rhinocerotidae > Ceratotherium > Ceratotherium simum. The sequence goes on along the minus strand of NC_141919.1, from coordinate 46,182,216 downwards.
AGTGTTATATCCTCTTGTTGGATTGTTCCCTTGATCATTATGTAATGCCCTTCTTTGTCTCTTTTTACAGTTTTTGTTTTAAAGTCTATTTTGTCTGATATGAGTACTGCTACCCCAGCTTTCTTTTCATTGCCATTTGCGTGGAGTATCTTTTTCCATCCCTTCACTTTCAGTTTGTGAGTGTCTTTAGGTCTGAAGTGTGTCTCTTGTATGCAGCATATATATGGGTCTTGTTTTTTTATCCAGTCAGCCACCCTATGCCTTTTAATTGGGGCATTTAGTCCATTGACGTTTAAAGTAGCTATTGATAAGTATGTACTTACTGCCATTTTTTAACTTTTTTATTTTTTTTTCCTCAGTGTTTAAGTAGTCCTTCTCTGTTCCTACTTCTTCTATACAGAATTGATGGTCACTTTAGTTTGACCTCTGTCTGAAAGCTGTACTCTTTAACTACCCTCCTCCCTCCTTTTATGTTTTTGATATCATATCTAACCTCTTTTTTGTGCATTTGTATCCATTACGTTCTAATCGTGGAAATAGATAATTTTTCCTATTTGTGGTCTTCTCTTTTCCCCTTAAATCAGTCCCTTTAACATTTCTTGTAACACTGGTTTCTTGGTGACAAACTCCTTTAATTTTTGCTTATCTGGGAAAATTTTGATCTCTCCTTCCATTTTGAACGATAACCTTGCCGGGTAGAGTATTCTTGGCTGTAAGTTTTTTCCTTTTAGCACTTTAAATATATCGTGCCATTCTCTTCTAGCCTGTAAGGTTTCTGCTGAGAAGTCAGCTGATAGCCTTATGGGGTTTCCTTTGTATGTAACTTGACATTCTCTTGCGGCTTTTAGGATTCTCTCTTTATCTTTAATTCTGGACATTTTGATTATGATGTGTCTTGGTGTGGGCCTCTTTGGGTTTATCTTGTTTGGGGCTCTCTGTGCCTCCTGTACCTGGATGTCTGTTTCCTTCCTTAGGTTAGGGAAGTTTTCATCTATTATTTCTTGAAATAGATTCTCTGCCCCCTTGTCTCGCTCTTCTCCTTCCGGGACACCTATAACATGGATGTTAGTGCGCTTGATGTTGTCCCAGAGGTCCCTTAGACTGTCCTCACTCTTTTTAATTCTTTTCTCTTTTACCTGTTCACCTTGGGTAATTTCTTCTAGTCTTTCTTCCAGCTCACTGATCCGTTCTTCTGTATCCTCTACTCTGCTTTTGAGTCCCTCTAATGAGTTTTTCATTTCCAGTATTGTATTCTTCATTTCTGATTGGTTCTTTTTATATCTTCCATTTCTTTGTTGACATTCTCACTGAGTTCATCTATTCTTCTCCCCAGATCAGTGAGCATCCTTAACACTCTTAGTTTGAACTCTCTGTCAGGTAGGTTGCTCATTTCTGTTTCACTTAGTTCCTTTTCTGGGGTTTTGTCCTGTTCCCTTACTTGGAATGTATTCTTTTGCCTCCTCATTTTGCCTCTTTCCCTGTGCTTGTGTCTACGTATTAGGTAGGTCAGCTTCGTCTCCTGCTCTTGGATAGGTGACCTTATGTAAGTGATGGCTTAGGAGGCTTCCAGTGTGCTTCCCTCAGTTCTCAATGTTCCAGGGGTGGCCCCTATGTGGGCTACGTGTGTCCTTCTATTGTGGCCTGTTAGCTCTCCCTATAGGCGCCCAGGGAGGCTGAGTTATGCTCCTGGCCAGCTGTTGTAATGCTCAGCTGCTTGTAGTTGTTGTGGGCCCTTCAGTCTCTTTATCAGGTGTGGGGAGCCCCAGCACAGTTGGCTGTAAGTTCTAATACCACATTTGTGTTGCAGTATTTCTTTTAAGTGAGTAGGCCCCCAGTGTGGCAGGTTGTTAGGCTCAGGGCCTTAGAATTGCTGTAAACCTCTAGCCTATTAGGTCTCTTGTCAGCTCTCTGAGGATTGCAGCTGGGTGGGGCTGGCCTCAGGCATGGGAGCACCCAATTGTTTCAGGCTTTGGAAGGTGGGGCAAACCTCCTATGTGGGTCTTTGAGAAGCACAAGTCTTCTGCAGCTGACAAGCCCTGCCGCCCACAGGTCCACACACACAGTCAACACAGTCCTGCCCCGTGTGAGCGCCCCGACCTCCCCAAGCGGACCCAGTCTCTCCACGGCGGGAGCCCCACACACTCCGCCACCACCCCACACTCTCCACCCGCTCCTTGTGCACACCCTGCCCCGCTCAAGTCAGCTCAGTTGCCAGGCTGCAGAAAATCCAGTCACCAATCTATGCAGGCCCACACGTTGCCTGAGGGCTTGTTGTTAGGTGGGGCCAGTCTCTAGGGTGGGCTGCCTGCCTTGGCTGAGCTGGATTAAATCGGTGCTCTAGCGGGTGGAGCAGACCCTGGGCTAGCAGGCCTCAGGGAGAACTCCAATGGCGTCTGTGTCAGCACGCTCACACCAGGCCACAACAATGGCCGCCGCCAATGTCCCAGTCCCTGGAGAGGTCTCACCCCTCACCGAGATGCACTCAGGGCCTATTAGGTGAGTCTCTTGTCACCAAAGCAGTGTGCACCTTTCTTTCTGGTGATTTTAGGATGCTTTCTGGCACGGGTGAGTTTGTGCGCGGGCCCTTTAAGAGCCAGTTTTAGTTTCTTTGTGAACCGGGTTTTCTGGGGGTGCTCCCCAATGCTTTAGTAGCAGGCAAGGTCAGATATTATGCCACTGGTGTCGATTGTGCTGGGTCCACAAAATGCCCACAGCGGGGGCGCTCCCCGGCTCAGGACCCCGCGCCTCCAGGGAGGGTGCGTACCTGTGAGCTGCTCCCGGCCGTGGCGGCTGGCGGCTTGTGAAGGCGGCGTTTTTCCTCTCCAGAAGGGAGTCTCTGCCTCTTCCACCCCAGTTAGGATTGTCCGTTGTTGCAGGAGTTCCTCTCATCCAGTTTTCAGTTCTGTCTCAGGGGTAATTTTTCCACGAGTAGTTGTAAATTGGCTGTGTCCACGGGAGGAGGTGAGTTCAGAGTCTGCCTACGCCGCCATCTTGACTCCGCCTTCCAGGTTCATTTATGTTGTTGCCGATGGCAAGATCTCCTTCTTTTTTAAGGCTGAATAATATTTCACTGTGTATGTGTGTGTGTGATACATATATTATATATAAAATCACACTATATATAATATATTTTTTATTATATTTTCTTTTTCCTTATCCATTCATCCACTGATGGACACTTAGGTTGTTTCCATATCTTAGCTGTTGTGAATACGCTGCAATGAACATGGGAGTGCAGATACGCCTTGAGATTCTGATTTCATTTCCTTTAGATACGTATCCAGAAGTGGGATTGGTGGATCACATAGCAGTTCCATTTCTAATTTTTGAGGAATCTTGCTAGCGTTTGCTATCTTTTGTCATTTTGATAATGCCATTTTAACATATTTTAGTGAAATATTTTGAGGAATGCTTTTTTATGACACTTGGGGAAAATTGTCAATACTTCTTGCTGGCCAGTGATGAACTGGAAAGAGTAGATTGTTAGTATTATTAAATAAATTAGAAAATGTTGAGTGAGTTTTTACAGAGAGGGAATGAAATGATGAAAATAGCTGGTGATGAAAAGTTCTGAAGTTTAATTTGGTAATATTCTCACAGAATCTAAGACATGAGATCATTGGTGTCTGAATTCTGCATCCTACTGGATAATGTAAGTTAAAAATCTATGCTAGCTTGTTCCTATTATACGTGACTCCTTCTCATTTGATTTGCAATATAAATGGAGACAGGAAATTGTAATAATTGATTTCCTTTCTAGCTTTAGAAGGATCACTCGATTTCTGTCTCTAATTTTTTTCATCAGCAAAAATGAAGCTAATACTGTCTCTTACATTATACTAGTACTAAATAATTTTTAATGAGTTTTTATTTAAAATATGTACCTCTTTCATGCGGTTTCAAATGAAAAATCATTATAGTTCCACTTATATCTTTTTTACTTTAATTGGCAAAATGACTGTGGAAAACAATATTAAAGTTCCTTGCCAACAATTTTTTTCTTCTTAATTGTATTCTTAGCATCATTCATCCAAATATCTTTCTTACTTATTGTAAGCCTGTTTTTTTTTGTTTGTTTTTTTGTTTTTTTCAAGGGTCCTGGGGGCCTAAGGCACAAATGACTTTCCTTGAGAAATCTTACTGACCATCAGTTTTCATAAATAAGAACAAAGTTATATTTATACAACTTAAAACCTGTTAGAATTATTTCACTCTGTAAAAGTATCACCTGTTTATTTTATTGTCTGAATCTTGCCCTCCATGTCCTTCAGCATTTGGCTGGAACATTGGTCTAGCTGTTGATGCAACAGGTGAGATTCTGTGGGGCCCAGGGCTGACTGGGAAAGTCCCCACCTGAAAACACTGGGGAAATCAAAATTGGAAGAGTAAGTAACGTCAAACACTGTTCAGGGACATGGATGTCAAAAATACTAGGAAGGGAACCAAGAAGATAGTGAAATCCTGGTGGACCAGAGAGGCTAATAAATCAGGATACGGACCCAAAAGCCAGCAATCGGTGTGGTTTCTGACACTCAGTTCATTCATTCGTTCATGGAGTAGCTATCGTTTGATATTACCAGGCATTGTTTTAGGCATTAAAGATAAAATAATGCACAAAATGGGAACAAGTTACCCCTCTTTAGAAGCTATCCTTAAATATTCGGTGAATAAATGAATGGGTATAGAAGAATGAATAAATTAAAAATGCACATTGGCAGAGTATCAAGTCACTGCGCAGAAAATTACTGCAAGCCAGAGTCCTCTCTCAAGATATCACACAAGATGAGATTATTTCTATTGGAGTCCAATAGACTTCAGCCAATGCAAGCAATATACTGACATGCTCAGTTCAGCAGATCTTCCCTGCCTCCTAGAACATTAAACAATGATCCTATTAACCTCAATGTTCTAGAGTCACTAATTTCTTTTCACAGTTGCTATAGATTCCGTTCTGTAAGGCAGCATATTCCCAGGGAACTGTATTCCCCGACCACTGGGAAGTCACAGTATCATGGCAGCAATCATTGGAACCAGGATCTCACATTCAATGAGTCTGGATTAGGAGCTCCCCATCTGTTACCTCTGTTGAACAGACATCTGTCTTCTTTTTATAGTTAAAAAAGAATCTCAGTTACCCCATACCTATGGGTAATAGGTTACCTTATAAGAGAGGGCAAAGGAGCTTTATTCAATTATGGCAAATCTTCTTAGTTACCTGAAGCTTATTGGAAACAATTTTTATTATCTTTATTTAGCTAAGCAATCCTGAGAGCAGGAAACGCCATTTGGTTCTTTGTTGATCAGACTTCCAAGTAATCTCAGGAAATCCCAGAAGGCTGTAAAGAAATTTAAAAGTTCATTTGTATTTTTAAACTAATCATTTTTTTCCTAATGTTCAGGTATGAAAATCAACAAAATTTAATATCAGAAAAATGGTCCATAAATCAATCTAAGAAAAAAGAAAATCAGCACAGATGCCCATTAAACCTTGCTTGAAACAAAGAATTAATTTTGTAGCCAAGGAGACTTTTACTTAAAATATGCCATAACATAGTTTCAGCATTTTACAATGTGGGTGGCCACCTTCAAAGAGCTTGAATGTTTGTTATCTAGGCCAGTATCTTGGCCGAGTGCTTGGGAAACAAACTGTATAACCAGGAGGTTGCTGGGTGAGCACAGGATTATGGCAAGGACAGGGATAGGGAGTAACTGGACAGTTATTGATGCAGTATATACGCTAGGAGAAAAGAACACACAGTTTGGAATCACTGTAACTTTAATTTAAAGTTTTTTGTTCCTCTAAGAAATTCTTTAAGCTATCTGAGCTCCAGTTTTCTCATCTAAAAAAATGTAAACAAGAATACATGCCTTATAGAGTTGTGAAATTTAAATAAGATAATGCATATAACACAGCCTACTGTTTGATTCATAGAAAGTTCTCGGTAAGTTACAATATTAGCTAGCATTATCATTATCATCATCGTTATTATTATAATTTATCCCAGTAGCCTAAAGATACATCCTTGCTACATTAAAGAGTTCATTTTTTTTTTTTTTTTTTTAGTGGTTGGTATGCCCTAGTCCACCTGATGCCATGACTCTTCTCTGGATATTGTTGGCTAAATACTAATAATTTTATACCTGTCTAATCTCCATTTTTCTACTTTAGCAGTTTGCAGTTTAGCAATTCTTTTCCTTTATGGCATCACAGAAAAACTTATATTAACTTATGTTTTGATCTACCTGAGATTTGAGAGACATGCTATTTTTCACTGAAAAAGTTAAACCTCTCTGACTTTCATTTGCAGAATTGGAATAACAATGCCTGTGTGATAAGATGGGTGTGGATATTTTATGATTGAATGAGAGAACATATTTAAAAATGCCTAGCACATTGCCTGGTACATAGTAGGTTCTTTAACAATGCTGATTGGATCTACTGCATATTTAAAACCCATTCGGGGCTGGCCCCGTGGCATAGAGGTTAAGTGTGCACACTCCATTGCTGGCGGCCCAGGTTCGGATCCGGGCGTGCACTGGCACACCTCTTGTCAGGCCATGCTGTGGTGGAGTCCCACATAAATTGGAGGAAGATGGGCACAGATGTTAGCTCAGGGCCAGTCTTCCTTGGCAAAAAGAGGAGGATTGGCATGGATGTTAGCTCAGGGCTGATCTTCCTCGCAAATAAATAAATAAATAAATAAAAATCATTCATTGGAGTGGTTATTGTCACTGAATTATTTGAGTCCTCTTAGTTTCTGTTGAAGGGAGTAGCATTTTTCTACTCCGGCATTGTCTCTGGTTTAGGGAGCATATTCTGTACTTTGAAGCCACCATGTCTGATATTATTCTTCTCCTCAATATGTAGTTAAGAGGTACATAAGAGGAAATGGGAAAAACCCTTTAGTCCCAGAAAGCAAGAATAGAATCCCCAAAACTTAAAGAAGGGATTCAAAGCAGTAGTGGTTAGTCTTCTGGACGTACTACCATGTATCACTATGTCCTCAAATCCAGAGCTGATTTTGTCTTAATTATAAGGAGTTACATCCATCAGCATGTAATTTAATATTTATTCTGCCATTTCAATGGAGCATATTTTACAGAAAAAATTCACTTCCACAAACATATATTGTGCATATCCTGTATGCAAAAGTTTCAAGCACAGAGTAGCATAATCAATTTTGTGTTTTAAAATGATCATTCTGACTATTGTGTAGAGACTGAAGGAGAAAGCAGGAGTAGACATAAGGAAAGATGACTTGTTAGGATTGCACGCAAAGAGAAAACGGAGAGCTTGAATGAGAACATACGGGAGAGTCTGATAGGCATAACCCTTCAGGACTGATCCTTTCATTTAGCCTGTGGTTTCTCAGAGACCTGGCTTCCACTACTTCTGGATTCCTGGCTATGTCCCAGGTTGTTGAATTTGCTGGAAATCTAAGCACAGGGCAATTGGCTTCATATAGTAAATTGATTGTATTATCAAGATAAACTTGTTTCCCCAAAGGTGGAAACCATTACGTGTCAATGGCTTACATATTTTTCTTATTTTTTTCTTTAATGAATCTTAATGCTCTCAGAGAAATTGTCTACAAATAAATAAACCACCAATAAATAAAGTACAAATAATGAGAATTTCTGACTGGAATTCACAGGGGAGAATTAAAATCCAGTAGCAGTTGCAATATACAATATTTTTTGCTTCTGCCTTCTCACGGCTAGGGATTCAGTGATTGAAAAATAAAGCAAATTATTTCTAAAACTTCTGCTAAGAGTAAGAAATGAAACAGGTTCAGTGTTAGTTTTTTTTTTTTTTCCCAATTTTCTTCATTAGAGAAAAACTGTCTTTCATTCCAACCTGATATTGTGTTCTTCCTTGTAATCCAATATTAGGGCATTATTAGGAGGGGATTGTTATCTCTGTAAATGTAGTTGGAACACATATTGAAAGTCCATAGGTGTTTGAAAACGGAAACTGCAAAGTGGAAATTCATAACCTTTGATTAAATATTGAACAGTATCATTCATTAGAACACAAAGGATTTCTTTTCATTATGGAAACACAGGTTTTTAATACAGGTAGAAAGTAATTTTCATGCCCAGAAATACAATACTCTGTGAATAAAGCTTCATTTCCCCATAACAGGAAAATAATATACAATCTTTCCTGTGTCTTTACAAATAAAACCCGCTCACAGGCATGTATCCAAGCAGACCAAACAATACAGAAATGGAAATACCATAGTTTTCCTTGGAATTTCTTTACATTTGAATCAGCGTGTGTTCATCTTTGATTTATAAGGTTTACAAATTGAAATTTGGCCCCACAGGGAGGGGAGCGAGCTTTATTTTGAGTAGAAAAACACTACCTTAATAGTTTGACCCAGTCTCAATTTTTCTTTATGGGTGAAAAAATACTACAAGTAAACAAATTGTCATGGTAATAAATACAGACGCTGTAGTTGTATTTTAGAGAAGGAAATTTGGATTTCCCCATCCAACCCGCTGTCTCCCTCTTTTCCTTCTCCTCCACTCAAAAAGATACTGTCTCTCCAACTAGAGGCACTGGCTATTTAGTGATATTTGTCTCAACACCAGCAATAGAACAGAGTAATTAAAGCAAGTTCGAGTCTTAATTCTCCATTTGTGGGTCCTTTATTCTTTCTAAACATTACTCTTCCCATCTTTAAGATGCAAATAATAATATGAGAATTAAATGAATGTGTACGTGAAAGTGCTTGGTAAACCTCAATTCATGAAGTTGAAGTAAGTCTTGTCTGAATCAAATTTACTTTCTTTACTGAGAATTCCTTATCCATACTCTTCTTTTTTCCCCTCCCTGGATATAAAATCACTCTGTCTCTACTGTAGTATCCCACTGCCTAATTATTAATTTAATCACAACAAATTTAACTTTAGGTGACACCAAATAGCATAGCTCCAGCATAAGAAATAGAGGAATGTTCTCTTCATATATCTGTCTTTTAATCACAAATAATTGCATGTTTATTACTAAAAATGTGAAAATCATAGAAATTGACAAATTAGAAAGTGAAAATCTCTTGTGAAGTAAAGACCATTGGGCTACGTTTAAGGAGATATACTTTTTATAGATACGTGATTTTACGTTTCATGTTATTTCACAATTTACTTTTGGCGTATAACAGTACATTGTTCATTCAACATGAAAACATTTATTGAACATCAATAAGTGCCAGGTAATATTCTAGCCTCTGGGTTATAGCAAAAAATAATCTAGACAAGGTTTCTATGTATTAGAAGTATTACCATTTTCACACATAGAAGCCTATCCCCATATATATATAGATACTCTGTAATGTATACGTGCAACCCTCACAAAGGATCATTCAGGCTGTTTCCAATGCTTCACAATTAGGAGGAAAAATGGGGTAACAGAATTCTCAGTATGTACATCTTTCTGCAAAGAATATTTTATGCAAATGTTCACTAAGTGAAATTACTAGGTCAAAATTATTAATATTTCTTATTTTATTAGACATTGCCAAATTGCCTTTTAGGAAGTTATGCTAATTTAAACTCCCAGAAACAATAAATGTCTTATCATATGACCCAGACATTTTGTTTCTCTGATAAATGAACAGTGAGCTCTCTGATTAAATTTTCATAAGCTTATTAATAATTTTGAGCATTGTCTGTTATCATTATCCTTTCCTCATTGATATTTGGAATTTTATATATTATGGAAATTAGTCCTTAGGTTTCTAGTTATATTGAAATTATTTTCTTCCAAAATTGTTACCTGACAGTTTATGTTGTTTAAGATAAAATAGATGATTTTGATTATTTAAATTTATCAGTGTTTTTATGACTTTCAGATTTTGTCATATTTCAAGGATTTGCTACCCCCAAGTTACATCCACTTATGTTTTCTCCTAGTACTTTTGTATTTTCATATTTTACATTTACATATTTGATTCACTCTGAATTTTCAGTAAGGAATGAAGTAAGACTCTAGCTTTGCGTGTTTCGAAGAACTTCCTGTTGTCCCATTGACATTTAGTTAATAGCTGACTATTTTTCTACTAATTTAAAATGTCCTTTTTATACACATTAAATTCCCATATATACTTGGGTTTATTTTGAAGTTCTCACTTTTATTCCACTGATCTATTCTTTGGCCGGTACCATACTTAATAGGGATTAATCACTATATGTCTTCTATTTGGTGGGTTTATTAACCCCTCATTACACTTAAGATTCATCTTTACATTATTGTGTATTTATTCACCTAAATCAATTCTAAAATAATTTTGTTGGTATTTTTATGAGGGCAGCATTTCATTTATAGATTAATGTAGAGAACATTGATATCTTTACAACATTGAATCACCCGGTTAAAGAACAAAATATGTCCATCTATTCAAGTCTGCATTAGTTTATAATTTCTACAAACTCTATATTTCTTATTAAGTTCATTCTCAAGAATTTTTATGGTTTTATTGCCATGGTAAGTGGGGTTTTTTCATTAAATTTTCTTATGATTCATTGTTTAGAATATAAAAAAGAGTTAATAGGTTCTGTTACTAAATTCAAACTTATTTCATTGTTTTGGGTTTTCTAGTTGTAATAATCATTTCAACTTCAAATGATTATATGATTCAAATTTTAGTATTTCCTTCTTTATTTAAATAGTCACAGTACTATTGTCTAACTATATTTGTCAGCACATCCGGAATAGTATTAAATAGCACTGGTGATAAAAGATAATCTTAAATTGGTCTCAACTTTATCTGCAGTGCTTTTAGAATATTACCATTAAGTCTAAACCTCATATTGATCTTTCATATTTTATATGTATATTTAATGTGTGTAGGTGTATGTGCGCATGTATAATATAAATTAATGTTTAGTTAATAAAGTATTATATAATCCTCATTTATTAAAGATTTTTATTAGGAAAGAATGATGGAGTTTATCAAATGCCTCTTATGCATCAATTAAAGGGATCATACGATCTTTCTCCATTGATCTATTCCAATAGTCAGTTGCAATTATTGATAAACTAATACTGAAACATCTTTGCTTTTCCAGAATAAACCAAACTTGGTCATGATGAGTTATTCTCACAATATACTGCTGGGTTTTATTTAGAGTTTTTTTCCATTGATCATAGTAAGTGAAATTAGTGTAGAGTTTTCTCATTTGGGTGTGTTTGCTTTCTCAGGATTTGGTATAAATGTTACTCTGACTTTGTAAAATATTTAGGAATCTTCCTTCATTTTGCTCTATTTTGAAATATCATAAATATCACAGGAATCATGTGATCCTTTAAGGATATAATAATTTAATTTTGAAACTAAGTTTGGCATTACTTCAGGAAGTAGCTCTGACAAAATTCTTAATATCTTCAATGATTATTGACCTGTTAAGGATTTTTATCACTTCTTAAGTCAATTTTGGTAGTTTGTTTTCCTAGAAAATCAATCATTTTATCATCTAGGTTTTCAAACATTTAATTTCCTTTATAGCTGCAATTCTTTCCCCTTTATCAAACCACAATAGGTATTTGTACTATGTCTTTGCTAGGTTAGCCTAGCTAGTGATTATTTATTTTATTAGTTTCTCTTAAAACACAAACTCTAGAGTTTTTATTCCTAACGTTAATTTTTGCTTATAATTTTTGCTCTTCTTTCCCTCTTTTCCATCATGTCTTTGGTAGAGAGCGTCTCTTACCTTCTACCTGACACTAGGTGAGAAGCAAGAAAGGTCCAGGAGTTCTTGTTGTTTTAGTAGAGCTGCAATTTTATCCATATTGAAGCAAATAGATTCTTAGAGGTAATTTTCTAGAGATTATTCTGATCTTCCTGACTACTCCAGCCTCACCAAAAGGATGTCACCAGTGAACGTTTTCAGAATTTCAGTCCCACCTTCTCACCAATTCTCCTGCTTTCTTGATGTCTAGAGTCTTCTTTTAGTTTGGCCTTAACCTGACATTTCTAGGGGTGAATAAAATATAGGCATAGAAAACAGAAAAGAATCACCAGGAATATAATAATAATTTGATTTTACTTACATGGCTTTTCTGAAAATCAAATATCCCTGTCATTTTGTAGAGAAGACTTAATTTCCCTTTTCTGTAAGTCTTACTAGCTGTGTGACCGTGGACAAATCATTTAACTTCTTTATACCTCAATTTCCTCATGTGTAAATTGTAAATAATCATAGTATCTACTGCATAAGTTATTATGAGGATCAAGTGAATTAGATGAGTTGGTATGTTAAAGTGTTTAAAAGAGTGCCTAGCACATGCTGGTGTGGAGGGAGCACCATTCATGTGTTCATTTCAGAAAGTGTTGAGATCACTGGGATGGTAGGAGGGTAGGAAGATTATGTAGGAATTGTCTGTCGTTGGCTCTTCTCCTTCCCAATTCTGACACATCCTGAAAGCAGGGATTGTTGGGGAAAGGGGCCCAGCGATAGCAACCACTCTGTTGACTATTCAGGCAGTTTAAGACTGACTGCTCTCTCTTGACGGGTGGGCGGCTACTTCTGAAGCGGGCTGATTGTGGTATAGCTGGTAGTTCATAACCAATGAGGGATGTGTGCTCCTGTTGTGATTGGAGCTATACAAGGGGCTGAGTGTGAAAAGACTTTCTCTCAAGATTCTAAGGAAAAATAAAAAGTGGAACTTATTAAATCATTTCTAACAGTGCTGTACAACTTTGTCCCCTCCCATATGTCTGCTCAACAAAGACATGAAGATCGGGGCTAACCTCAGCACAGAGCAAATAAGGCAAAGGAGCTCAGGCCCAGATAGCTTGGGATAGGGCCTTATTGAGAGGAATTCTGATCAAGGACTCTTGGAATATTGACCCCGGGAGAGAATAAAGTAGTTTCTGCCACTTTTGCTGAAGCTATTTGTAGGAGGAAAAAAAGAGGGGTGGGGAGGAAGAACTTCTTAAATTTAAAACTATATAAAAAATGTTTAAGGAATGCATGAGACTGGGAACTTCAAAACCCTCTGTTCAAGTTTCACATTTGGCGGGGTGAGAGATAGGGAGAATTTGTGGGGGAGGAGGAAGAAAGGAAATTAACACACGGTTTGCTCAAATATGAAGCAGATGTTTTCCAAGTGTTCACAATAGGTCAGAGGCATGACTCAGAACTGAATTAGAGTACAGACACCAGGTTCTGACTGTAATTATAAATCAAAATTATTCTTTAAAAAGAGATGATAATGTGGCGGTCTTGAGAAAGCAATTTGATGTTCTTAGAAAGTACTGTATAAACATATTATAGGCTACTGCAGACTCTGCAGCATTGAATAATTGCTGAAAATACCCAAAGTGTGCAGATAAATCCATAGTACCTCGTAGTTTAGACTATAAATTATCTAGTGTATTAAAAATTCCCTGAAATTATTACTGCATTGTCTCTCTCTCTCAGCCCTCATCTCCTTCCCAACCCACCCCAATATTCTCTAGTAATCATTGGGGTTTCTCATATCCCCTCCTCTAGGAACCACGTAAGAACAGAGCATTTCTTTCCGTGGCCTAATAATCCTGCTTCCGAGAACACTGTAACAATACAAGGAAAGATAGTGGAAGGAGAAGAGGAGGTGCTATGTTGTCCTGCTCGCATGTCCCCTTCATGACCTGACAGCTCCCCGCACTCATTCCTGCCTCTACTCTTCACCGTGTTTGTTTCTTTTAGTGGGTTGAATACCTGGGTATTGAAATCTCACCTTTCAAAGGTTTCTATTGCAAAATATCCTCCTCACTGGACTAAATTAGCTACAAGAGTCCATCTACTTTTTAACTGTGATTCGACTCAAGCCCACACTGATATCGTTCCTTTTTACATTCTAATTGTACTTCTTCAATCCCCAAATGCTTTATCGTATACTGTCTTGCATAAGCTTCAATTTGTCTTCTTACTCATGTTTGACAAACCAGACTGTAAACCCTTGTAGGCAGGAGTCTCATCTTTCATTTTTGTTGTTTGGTCTTACTACTTCCTTTTACCCAATCCCCATCCTTCAGGACTTAGCAGAGGCTTAAACATAGAGTCAGCAGGCTTAGGCCATTCTTGGGGAACTGAACTGAATATACACCCCAGCAGATCAACGCTACCACTTATTGTCCCAATTTACCCAAAACTGAAATTGACTCTTTGAAAAAGCTTACATGTTGAAACTCTTATTCCTGGAATTATAGATGTTGTTACACTAAATCCTGGAACCATAAGAATTGCAACAGTGCTTTGTAAAACTTCCTATTCTCAAACTTCTCCCTTGGAAGATTCTGTTTCAGTGAGTTGGTAGAGATCTTGGGATTTTGTACCTTTAACAAGCATCCCAGGGGATTCTGGTTTGTAGCCAAGTTTGATAAACGCTGTACCAGGCGAACAAGCCTATATCTGGGGAGTCCTGAAAATAAATGTATTTTTCTCATTTAAAATAATATATACCATTCACCCCCAGTCTCAAAGGAAATAGTAGACATTTTTGTAACACAAGAGCTTTATGCAATTATTAAAGGACTTTAAAGATCAGTTAATTTTCAGAGAGTTGTAAACTAATTTTATTTTTTTATGTATTTCTATCCATACATCCATCTGTCTATCCATCTCCACCCATTCATCTGTCTGCCTACCTACTCACCTATTATCTACAGCCTATATATTTATTATTAACCTCGTTAATTTAAGGTGTTCTTGCACAAATAGTTTATCCTTTCTAAGTTAAACATATGCTACAGCCAGCAGTCACAACCAAAATTATTATGAAAACTAATTTGCCCCAGAAGGTTTAAGAATTACCTCCTATTTCACTGAGTTTTTTTCTTTGGATTGACATTATTTCTCAGGGATTTGAATTGTTTGTTGCCTTTTCTCATGAGTAATTTAAGTAATCTAATAGGTAGTTCTTGTGAATAGAAATACTTGCCTGCTGTTGACTCTAAAGCTCCATTTTCATCACCAGGCCTTCTATTTACGTGATTTTGTTCTGTGCTAAATACCTCCTCTCTTCCCTTGATGTTTATCTTTTATACGTAAAACTAAATAGAAAACCTCCTTCTTCCTAGTCATTAATCAATCCGTATTGAAAATGTTGAGCAATTTCATTTACTAGTTCATCTCTCTATTTTCTGAACCCATTGAAGCCTATTTGCTCATTTGCCTGTTCCTTCCAATTTATTTTACTGCTCGGATCCTCTGCTACTTGAAGCTGAAGAGACGTGATTTTATTAGACTCCACAAAAGAGATTATCAACTTCAAGATGTGAAATGTCTGTGCAAAGCCAAAATAGCACTTGTCCTTTCTCCGTCTTAAGTGTTTGGCTGGCTCTTCATTTTCCAGTCATTAGAACCTACATTTGAGTGACCGGTTTTGCTATCTTTCTCTCTCTAGCACTTTGAATTTACGTTGCTTTAAATATTCCATTGGGGCACAAAGCTAAAGGAGTTAATGTAGATACCCAGTTTGGAATTTTCCCCAAATTTACTGTTTGTTGTTGCAGTTGGAGAAAATGAGAGTGATTTCCCAGTAGGATTCACCTGCCACTCAGTTAGAGCCTCCCCCAAGTGGGATCTGCACAAATAGCTAATCGAGAGTCTCACCCTGAGCTTTGCAGCTCCAGAAATTCAGTTTTTGCCAATGCATCTGGAATTGATCAACTGGAGATCTACCTGAATAGATTTTCAGTAACAAAACTCCGTATAAACTAGATAGAAAGTTATATATCCATAATGAAAATTAACACTGCCAAGTGAACTACAATTCTTAGATCACCTGGTCAGCACACCCACTCCATTTAGAAAGTCCAGAATGAAAAAGCAAAGTAAAAGTTTACTTGACATGCAGAGAACCAGATCAATGGAATTATTGGTGATCTAAAGGGCTAGTGTCCTTAACCTATCAGACGGAATCATCAATATTTTTGAATATTTCTGCCAAGCAAAACAAAATCCTCAGGATGGGATGGTCAGAGAATTCTCCTTAAGTTAATGCTAGCCATTCACTGATAAATTGAGATTCCCTTTACTCCATTTATTAACCTAATCTTTCTTCAGGCATGTAAATACTATTGATAAGGTATTTGCTTTCTTTGACATTAATCATCTTATCTACTATTTTCTGACCCAGACTCTTTGAAATATATTATGTTTTTTAATCCTGAACAAAAAATTTTATGAAGTTTTTGGAGAAAAGTGGGGTCAGAAAGGTCAAGTAATTTACCCAATGCCACACAGCTTGTAGCAAGGATTCAAACCCAGATCTATCAACAAAACTCATGACTAATTAAATAGACTTTCTCTATTTAAAATACTGTAAGGAAACACTACACATATCTGATTTCATGTGTTGGCTTTATTCCTTTCACTCTTAGAGGGTAAACTTATTAGGGATTTCTGGAAACACCTTATCATTAGCCATATATGTTAATAATGTATGGTATGTAACTTTAATTGCCACAGAGGAAGAAAGTAATCCTCAATCAGTTTCAAAGGAAACAACAATTGGTCTTTGTGTAATATGCAAGAAAAAGAAGAAAGAAGGGCAACAAAGTCACTTTTTATTAGTAATCCATCCATGAAATCCTTTTGGGTTTCATGGCAACCTGGAAATGTGCTAAAGAATTGTGTCTATTTTTCTCTTAGAATTTTCCAATAGGCTACCTGGTTAACAATTCTAGCTAAGGATTGTGCTTGACAATGAAATACCATTACATGCATAGATTAACATGAGGAGATTGGAATGTATTCCATGGTATAATCAAGTCTGCAGAAGTTAGTAATACAAATCAAGGCAAAATGACTCTTGGATCACTTAAAGTATTACATAATGAAGTATTGTGGTTTGGAGTGAACATTTATTTTTTTATGTGGATTTTCCCAAGCATTGCAAGACACTGAGCATCCCTAGCTCCTGGCTATTAAATGCCACTAGCATCCTCCAATCTCGTGACAACCAATGTCCTTGTACCACATTTGAAAATCCCCCTCCTGTGGTTGGCAGTTCTGCCCCTAGTTGACACCGCTGAAAGGAAGCAGGAGTATAGCTAGTAAAGAGCGCATTTCTAAAAATTCTAAAGTGAAGCCTAGGCCCATAATTTCAAAAATATTAGTAAATGAAGGCCTGTTCTATTTCCCAACTCCAGCTAATATCATACAGAGATAAGTTAACCTTTCTCTAATGAGCTAACAAGAACTTTCTTTTCTCATCCATGTTGAATAGCTGAGGCAATGTTCTGCCTTAGGGTACTCAGCCAAATATTAATTTGAACATTACTAGTTTGGACTCAAGATCATATATTTCCAGTATGAACTCTAATTTTGTATTGTTCATGGTTAATGATTACATTAAGTACGTTACGGAACGTAAAAAAATTAGCAAAGAACACTTTTCATTTATTTAAGAAAAAAATCTTGATTTTTCTGCCATGTGCAAGTCTTATAGTAGGCATTAGAGATACATACATGATTAAGAATTGTCCTGTCCCTGTGGACCTTACAACTTAGTAAGGAAGGCGGAATATTAACCAAATAATTACCAGACAGTTTGCTAAGTAGTATAGAACGTGTATGTACAAAGTGCTGGGGGAAAATCAGGGAGTGGTGGTAACTCTGTCTGTAGGGTTTGAGAAAACATCAAAGAAGATACTTAGTTTGAGTTTGGTTTTGAAGTCTGAGTAGAAGTTTGCCAGATAAAAAATGGCTTGCAGTGGGCAAGAATTTTACGGGCAAAGGCAGAGGGTATTAAACAGCCGTAGTTCAGTGCAGACGGAATAGGAAGAAATGGCAGGAATTAATTTGCACACTTTAAGTCACTCTATCATATGCATTAATCATATCTGGTGCCCTCAGTAAACACCTCTGAGTTTGTGTTACAGATTAAACTTTTCACGTTTTGGAAATTTGGAAGGGAAAAGTATTTCTGATTGTCAATGCTCAGATTATCCTGGGCTCATGAAGGCTCTATGTCTACAGAGAAATTAAGAAGCTTTTCACAACTCAGAAGTTTTATTTTCTTCTGTCTTGTGATGTATGCTAGTTTTGAAGTCCAACTTTTTAGGTCTTTAAGTTTTTTTTTTTTTTTTAGATGGAACATTAAGATTTTGTTTCGCTTGAGCGACCAAGGTTACCTTGGTATTGTTGTATGTATCTGCAGGCACACCATTCTTGTTTAAAAATAATATGTACTTCAAAGACATTTCAAGAAATTTAAGAAAAGTGCTTGTAAGGTGAATTGAACAGTATGGCGTAAATATTTTCAATTAATAATCATGAAGCCAAATGTTATTCAAGTGCATTAATAAATGAGTTCAGTAGTCCTTTTGGATGACTCAGAATGACCCAATTTTGCCTTTTTTTCCCCCCAAAATGAAAACATAGATTTCTCTATGCTTATACTTGTAGTGTTTATTGTGTTTTTCTTTTTTTTTTTTTTAGTTTTCAGATGATTTTCTTAATTTCCAATACACACATCTCAATGTATTTTGTAAGCAATTTCTGTAAACCTTTCTGGCAGCAAAATTCCTTTACATTTTAAATTAAATCTCACAGTAGGAAGAAACAAATTCAATGAAAAGAGCCAAGTAAAGAATCTAAGCATTTCTATTGTTAACCATGGAAAACGCTTCACTTGCTGCCCTTTAATTAAAATCTACATGCCTCTTATCAGTTTTGCTTTCTGCATTTGTGCCCCAGTGAATATCCAGTAATGTAGCTGATATACCGGGCTGGTGTCATAATTGGATGAATAGGAAAAGGGAATAAATTAAAAAGGATATATTCCATTCACATAACTTAAGGAGAACTTATTCCATATGCATATATACCTACCGTGTGTGTATATATTATATAAATAGCAGTGTGTGTAACCTGCTTCTTAACCAGCTGCAGAAAGCTGTTGGAAGCTAAGGTTTCTTTCGCCAAGAGCAAATTGTCAGTGGCCAAGGTTATGATTTTGGTGACTTTTTTAGTAATAACTGAGAGGTCAATATCGTCGTTGCTAATTTCCAAACCTTGCATCGCTGAGTTGCCCAATTGAGGCTCTCACTCTTCAGTGGTGGATAATGATGCACTCAGCAGGGCTGCTCTAAGTTTTTTGATACTTAACTAACCTGAAAAATAGCTTCAAGCATGATTGAACAGACCACTCCCTCCTAGAATCCAGGCCTTTTTAAGAATCATGGATAGTGACGGGACAAACTTTCAGAGAAAATGACCATTAGAGGAGAAATATCCCAACCTTTTCTTGGACAAATCACGGTTCTTACACATTGGAAATGGGGTCCATACTTTTCTCATCTTCCTTGTCTCTTGATTTTTCATTTGTGAAATGTAGGGGACGACTTTGCTTTTTGGAATTCCAATCATTTGCAGATTTCATTGATTTATATTCATTAAAAGTGACCGTGAATGTATTAGTTTTTATAAATTTTTTAGGGTTATTCTAACAACTCATATGCTTGTTAGTATTAGCATCATTAACATTTTATATGATGTTCTTAAAAGAGGCTCATGGACATGAGTACTACCATGAAAGGAAGTGGAATAAAGTCCATGATTATTTTAATGAGTCACTAAAACATGCCTGCTTTTCAAAGCAAGGCTGTAATTCTTTAATCAAAGACAGGGTGCAATGAAAGAAAATTACATTATCTCACTACATCACTCAATATGAAAAATAGCCTCATGAAAAAAATGCATCAATTCTGTATTTGATAAGATGAGTAGAATTAAAGTTTTTAATTCCCAGCTCTGTCATTGACTGCTTGTATCGGAAAGGCACATTTCTTTGTCTCTCATATACTAGACATGTAGACAAAGCACAGTTTATAATCTTCAGCTATGTCTTTTAATACAGACTGGGCTTCCTAAATTATAGCAGATGTTATTGAAGTAAAAGCAAAAGAAAAAACATCAGGAGAATCCAGGGAGAGATACTGAACAGGGTTCTAGCTTAACTGATGATTGGTTTGCATTTAATCTTTGGAGAAATTCTCTGAAGTCAGATGGTGAAGACCAAGGGTCTTGTGTCAAATGGAGCTGGCATCAGACCTCAGTCACTGGTTACTTTGATTTTAGGTGTTAAAGTGATCTTGAGCAAGTTTTCTGAGGCTTGTTTTCTTTATCTGTAAAATGGAGATGATAACTACATTCTAGGGTTTTTATAAAGATAAACTTGATAATGTATATAAAGCATTTAGTAGAAGAGTTTGGCACTCAGTAGCTAATAGTAGCTACATATCTTAAAAGAATTTTATTTCTAACTATTTCCTGGAAGTCTGTAATTCATGAAATGAACAGAAAAATACTCTCACATTTGAGTTTCTTGTGTTGAGCCTGTCTAATTATCCAGGTGTGAGTGATTTACTTTGCATAAATTCTCTGGAACCTCTTCCTCTTACCTCATGGAACCCAAGATATACCAGAATATATTTTAAAGTAAAGGAATAATATCAATTTTATCATTAAAGTTTCATTATATCTACTTTATCCCTATTTAAATGATAAAAATCTTAAAAAGTCGTATGTCCACCGTCATAAAAAACTAACTTTTCACTTATAATAAGAGCAAATGAGCAAATAAGACTTTAGAAGAATACTTTTTTATCAAACGTCTATTGGCTTTTTTATGTTAAAAAATTCCAATGAAGATACCAATAAAAATATTTCTTAAATCATGAAAAAGTATATGCTCCAGCCTAAATTATACCAGGAAACTTCTAGAACTGTGGTCCTTTCAAATCCGATATTTCAGATCTTAAATATGAGTGAGAAGGACGCAAGAACAATAATAAACCAACTTGCCGAGAAGAAAGTCATAGAGGTTGATTCTGAAGGCCTGGCTTTAATTAAATTTCTATGAGAGCAGAGTTGCTGGGGAGATGTACAGGGCCACTTTAACTGTTAAGCACTTTTTCCCCCAAAAAATCTTTAACACCAAAAAAAATTTATACATGTTTAATTAGATATTACAACTGACACTCAACTTGTATACAATTCTATTAAATTTGATTAAATGTGTTAAATGTGTGTATTAGTCAGGGTTCTGTAGAGAAGCAGAATCAATAAAAGACAGAGATTTATTATACATAGACTTATATATATAAAATAAGTAACTTATTATAAAGAGTTGGCTTATGCAATTATGGAGACTGAGAAGTCCCAAGATCTGCAGCAGGCAAGCTGGAGACCCAGGAGAGTCAACGGTGTAGTTCCAGTAGTTCCAGTCTTGAGTCCAAAGCCCTGAGAAGCAAAAAGGCCAATGATATAAGTTTAGTCAGAATTCAAGGCAGAAGGCAGAACAAGGTCCCATCTCAAAGACAATCAGGCAGACAGTGAATTCTCTCTTACTCAGCTTTTTTGTTCTATTCCGCCCTTCCAGGAATGGGATGAGGCCCATCCCCATTGGGAAGGGCAACCTGCTCTACTCAATCTACTGATTCAAATGTTAATCTCATCAGAAACACCCTCACAGAGACACCCATAATAATGTTTAACCAAATATCTGGGCACCCTGTGGCCCAATCAAGTTGACAGAAAAATTAACCATCACAAGTCCACCCCTTATCATGTAACATCCATATACATCTCCTTAAACCATACTTAGTCTCCAAACAGAGACAATAATAAGGTCGTAATTCTGCCTAACATCATATAACTATCCTGCATACAACCGAAACCCCACTAACCACTTTTCCAGAAGAGATCAAGTCCTTGTGTGATTTTTTTTTCTCTTCTCTTTGATATCTCATAACTTAAATACTATAATATAAAATTAACAACACTTAAATAGTATGATATGCATGTTATGTTACATGATAAGGGAATAAGAGAGAGAAGAAAACAGATTTTATACACACACACATGTTCATAACAAAATAAGGAGGAAGACATCGTGGCAATCATGGTCCATGTTTCTGTGACTGGTCATGTGGTCATAGCTGGTATTTATAACTACCTTCCTCTACTACTCATTCTGTATTCTCTTTGCCTTCAGACAGCACATCAGCTGGTCGTGGGTTCTTTACCTGGTGGGATGACCCAAATCTTCACTCCAGAAGGGTCTGGGCCATTTGTAGTCCTGCATGGATTGGGTTGTTCTAATTTTCCATTTGCCTTAATCACAGGGCACGCTAATACTGAGAGACACCCTAAGGGATCTCCTGTATACCAGACCTGATTTTCTTTACCTCCATTGTGGAGTAGTAGTCCAATTTCCCCCTGGGACTCAGGATCAATCACTCCAGCCACCACAGTAACTCCCTTCTTTGCTTGTTGATTAAGAGGCATGAGGAGTCCAAAGTTGCCAGCCACAGTCTTAACTTCCAGTTCAATGGAATCGTTATAATATCTCCTGGTGAAAGCATTTCTCCTCTTGGAACTAAGACTTCTAGGCCAGCAAGGCATAAGGTCACAAGAACATGAAGGAAAAATTTTTCTAGTGGGTCACTAGGGGTAATAGTCAGTAGTGCCACTCCTGTTTCTACGTCTCGATTCCTGGACCCATGAATTCTGGCTATGGGAGAAACAGCACCACGTATTGGACACTAACTCAGAGCCTACACAGCATTCTAGAGAACCTTGCCCCGGCCCTGAAAGGTATTGCCAGCTAGCTGGCACTGTTGTTGAGTCTTCAAAAGGCCATTCCACTATTCTATCAAGCTATCTGCTCCAGGACGGTGGAAAACATGGTGAGACCAGTGAATTCTATGAGAACAGGCTCATTGCTATACTTCTTTTGCTGTGAAGTGAGTTCCTTGACCAGAAGCAATTCTGTGTAGAATATTATGATGGTGGATAAGCATTCTGTAAGTCTACAGATGATAGTTTTGGCAGAAGCATAGCATGCAGAGAAGGCAAATCTGATCCAGAGTGTCTGTTCCAGTAGGAAAAAAAGGCTGCCCCTTCCATGATGGAAGTGGTAATCAACCTGCCACCAGATAGCTGGATGATTACCCTGGGAAATGGTGCCATATTGGGGACTCAGTGTTGGTCTCTGCTGCTGGTAGATTGTGCGCTCAGTGGTGGCCATAGCCAAGTCAGTCCTGGTGAGTGGAAGTCCTTGTTGCTGAGCCCATGCATGACCTCCATCCCTGCCACCATGGCCACTTTGTTCATGAGCCCATTGGGTGCTGACAGGAATGGCTGGGGAAAGTGGCTGATAGTATCCACAGAACAGGTCATCCTACCCACTTGATTGTTAAAATCCTCCTCTGCTGAGATCATCCTTTGGTGAGTGTTCACATGGGACACAAATATCTTCATGTGTTTTGCCCATTCAGAGAGGTCTATCCACATACCTCTTCCTCAAATTTCCTTGTCACCAATTTTCCAACCGTGTTCCTTTCAAGTCCCTGACCATCCAGCCAAACCATTGGCCACAGCCCGTGAATCACTATATAATTGCACAACTTGCCATTTCTCCTTCCAAGCAAAGTGAACAACCAGGGCTCAAAATTCTGTCTACTGGGAGGATTTCCCTTCACCACTGTCCTCCAGGGATGTCCCAGAAAGGGCTGTAGCACTACAACTGTCCACTTTTGGGTTGTGCTTTCATATTGTGCAGAACCATCTGTAAACCAGGCCCAAGATTTCTCTTCCTCTGATCTTAGAGAACTCACCATAAGGCCCTAGGTGCAGGCTGGGAGAGAGAAGGTAGTGTAGCGGGAGTGGGAACCATGGGCATTTGGGCCCTTCTTTACGTAACTTACCTGTGCATTCAGGGCTTTCTTGTGCCTGATCATGTATATACGACTTCTATTTGATAACAAAATGTTGCTGTGCACACCCAACTTTATGGCTGGGTGGGTCAGATAACACGCAGTTCATGAAGGGCAGCTCAGGTTGCACGATAACTTAGTGGCTCATGGTTAAGCGTTCAGTTTCTATCAAGGCCTAGTAGCAGCCCAAGACCTGTTTCTGGAAAGGAGAGTAGTTTTCTGCAGAGGATTGCAGGGCTTTGTTACAAAATCCTAAGGGCCTGCACTGTGATTAACCTACAGAGGCCTGTCAAAGTCTCCAAACAGCACCCCTATCTGCCGCCGACACTTCAAGAACCTCTGGATCTGCTGAGTCCTATGGACAGAGTGGCAGAGCAGCTTGCACAGCAGCCTGGACCTATTGTAGAGCCTTCTCCTGTTCTAGGCCCCACTTATAACTAGCAGCTTTTGGGGGTCACTTGGTAAATGGGCCAGAGAAACACACTGAAATGAGGAATATATTGCCTCTAAAATCTCGAGAGGCCCACCAGGTGTTGTGCCTCTTTTTTGGTTGTAGGAGGGGCCAGATGTAACAACTTATCCTTCAGCTTAGAAGGGATATCTTGATGTGCCCCACACCACTAGATCCCTAGAAATTTCACAGAGATAGAAGACCCCTGAATTTTTATCACCTTTATTTCCCACTCGCTGACACACAAATGTTTTACCAATAAGTCTAGAGTAGTTGCTATTTCTTGCTCACTAGATCCAATCTGCATGTCGTCAACATAATGGACCAACATGATATCTTGTGGACAGTATACCTGTGAAATAAAATATAACATATGTCTAATATCCTTGACATAAGATAGTGAAATTGTATTGGTGGCCTTGCCAACTGAAACCAAACTGCTTCTGCTGGGCCTTTGCATTTGCCAGATCAATAGTTACATACCAGGTACCAGGGGATGTGTTAATTTGCTCAAGCAATGAAATCACCTCTGGTACAGCAGAGCTATAGTTGGAGTCACCCCCTGGTTAAGTTTATGATAATCCATTTTACAAGGTTCATCACTTTGGATCTTGTAATTTTACTGCCATTTTACAAGGTCTGTCTTCTGCACAGACCAAATAGGAGAGTTGAATGTGGATGTGATGAGAATCACCACTCCTACATCCTTCAAGTCCTTGATGGCAGCACTAATCTCTGAAATGCTTCCAGAAATATGATATTGCTTTTGGTTTACTATTTTCTTACGTAAAGTTACTTCTAGTGGCATCTACTTGCCCTTTCTTACCATAGTAACCTCACTCCACAGGTCAGGGAACAAATGTGAGGATTCTGCCAGCTGCTAAATATGTCTGTTCCAATTATGCATTCTAGAACTTAGGAAATAACCACAGAATGGGTTTGGGGACCCACTGGGCCCACTGTGAGATGGACCTAAACTAAAATTCCATTAATCTCCTGACTTCCGTAAGCCCCTACTCTGACTAGTGGACCATAGTGACATTTTGGCTCTCCTGGAATTAGTGTCAGTTCAGAACCAGTGTCCAGTAGTCCCCAAAAAGTTTGATTATTTCCTTTTCCCCAGTGCACAATTACCTTGGTAAAGGACTGTAGGTCCCTTTGGGGAAGGCTGAGAGAAAGCTTGACAGTATAAATTTTGGACAGCATACTGAGATCAGTCATCAAGGGGACCTCCCCTCCCTTCATTCAAGGAGTTCTGGCTCAGTTCTGGGAATTGATTGAGGAGCCAAGATTCTCTGTTCTTATGATTCAGGTTAGACTTCTGTTCACTTGACCTAGAACTTTTCTGCTTATACAGATCGAGTAAGAATTTAGTGGGCTTTCTATCTATTTCACTTCTAGGAACACCATGACCAACTAGCCAACGCTACAGGTCTGGATTGCTGCTTTGACTTTGCTGTCCATGTGGTAACTATATCCACCTTGTTTTTGGCCGTTGAGTGCTACTACTTGGCCCCTGCCCCCAGGATCCAATTACTACCATTGCATTTAAATTTCCCAATTCATTGACTGTAGTTTCCACTCTAAGTGAAAGTTTTCACTGTTCTCCACTGACCTACAGAGAATAGTGATCACAGAGCTCTTCAAAAATGCCAGGGCTCTGCTCACAAACTTGTATCTCACAGTAGTGGTAAAAGGTATGTCTTCTGGACCCTCGCAATGTGGATGAGTAAGTTTTAAATGACAGATCCACTCTAACATCCCAATCTCCATAAGCCTTGAATCCCTCCCTCTACATTAAACCAAGGCAGGTGTGGCATTACTAATTCACTCACGGTGGGCCATTTTTTGGTCCATGTTTCAGCTAACCAACCAAATTGTCAGAGCCTGTCCTAACTCCCTAAACTGCAACATTAAATACAGAATCTCTGCTTAATGAGCTCATATCAGTAAATGCAGCCTGATCCAACTTTATGTTCCTTCCACTTTTATCTCACAAGCTAATATCCATTCCCATACATGTTCCTCAGATTTCTGTATTAATAAATTAGAAAACTCAAATAGTCCTTTCGGAGTGTAGAGTACCTCCTCATGGGTCACACTTTGAACCTCACCTTTAGGGGCTTGCTGGGACTTGAACCTAGTTTTAGTTCTAGAAGCAAAATTGGGTGCTAGATGTGGGTCCTGAGGGGAATCAGCAATGTTTTGCATGGCAACTGCCTCAGGGGAGGCCATTGCAGTTTGCTCAGGCAATGCAGAATTAATCCCATTAGATGGGAGTGGAGAGGCTGCTACCCATGGGGTTGGGAGGCCACTTCTACTGGATGTGAGGAGGCCACTTCCACTGGGGGTAGGAAGGCCTCTTTCACTGGCAAAGAAGATTCATCAGAATTTAGGGGCTAAATTTCCCCTTCATCAGGGTCTTCCCACGTGTCCCAGTTCCAACCTACAGAATCCCATTCTTTAACAATCAATGCTTAACATTAACAGTAGACACTGCAAGACTGGAAGCTCAACTTGCCTTGTAATTCAGCCAGGCACAGGGTGAGATTCTGCTTTTGATTTTCAACAAGCTAGCCCTGTGGCTGCAGGAAATAAGGGTCTCCTTAAAGGCATACATAGAAGGTGTCAGGTCATTTGTGCTCGGTGTACCAATCCCTGAGCTCATCCTTTTCTCTCACCACTTTGTCCAACGACATTAGGAACAACCCGCTAATCTCATTATGTTCTTCAGTTTTCTAAAAGTGTGCAAAAGTATCATATACACAGTAACTCAGTACCTTGATTCTTATGAGTGGTTGGTTAGGAGTATCCAATGGAGATATTTTGCATACCCCATTCCCGGACCATGCCATGAACTATCAGTTCTCTCTTTACTACTGGAAGTAGTCATTACCATCTTTAAATCTAATCAGATTAGAGAGCCAATTCCAGAAACCCAGAACCAAGTCAGAAAACACATTCTTAATGTTCAGTTCCTCTAGAACCACTCTCAGTACCAAAATCTATATTACTCATTATTCTCCAGATAAACAGAAACAACGGAATGATGGATGGATGGATGGATGGATGGATGGATGGATGGATATGGATGGATGGATAGATAGATTGTTTTAGATAAATAGATAGATTTAGATGGATAGATAGATATATAGATAAAATTAATGATATGATTACTATCTTGATAAATCAAGGTATGTAAAGAGCTAAAGTTTGTTACATGATTTTGGTGAAGTTCATCAAAGTGACGTACTAGATGTAAGTACTAGCACATTAGAACTAGAAGAAACCCTAGAAGTGAGTTATTTTTCCTTCCACTGGTCATCAGACTTTCTCAAGTGCTGACTATGTGCTAGGTGCTGGACTATACAGGCCTCTATTCTTGGGTCACCTACATTTCTGTGAAGAGAGAAAAACAATATCTAAGTAAACAATATAATTAATGAGATAATTATGGTTGTGATAAGGGCTATGAAGGAAATAAACAGGATGATGGAAGAGAGAATCACTAGTAAATACCTAGATGTCAGTGAGGGGATGGAGCAAAGGCCTTTTATGATAATAAGTTGTGACTCAGCTGCGGGAAGTTCTGAGGAAACAACAATATAAATAAAAGGAGATCAATGTGGCTGAGTGAGGGGGAGGAATAAGACTTGAAATTCGTAAGAGAGTGGGAGCCAGTAATGCAAGATAGACCATGGTACAGATTTTGAATTTCATTCTAAAATTCATCAGTGACCGTTGGAGGGTTTGGGGAATTGTTAGTGACGTGGTATGATTTCCCTTTTTGTTGTGAATTTTATTTTTGAGTAGATAAGAGCCACAGAGTTCACAAATAAAACAATAGACGGTTGTGTTTTGTTCTCTTTCCTCATTTCTGTCCTCTGAGTCCACTTCTCTGTTTTCCATCATGTCTATTCTGCCAGGTGCTCCCTTTGATCTCACCTTGTTTCTTTAATGATTTTATTTTTACTTCCTTGAAAAATTTCTCAAATTCTCTCTTGAATTCTACCAGCTCACGTTTCATCTCTCCTCATTGTCCAAACATCTCTTCCTTGAGTTCTTATATTTCTTCTTTAGAGTCTTCTTTCATGACAATCACTTCATATACTTATTAAAATCTGTGGTGAAATGTTTGATTACAAGTTTTATATGTTCCATTGTGGGTTTTTTAGAGATTTTTCATCCATTGGTATGTTTTGCTGCTTCTTACAACCTTTTTCATACAGTATCTTTATAGCCATGCCATTACTATTTTGTTCCTTGTTGTTGAATGGATAAGATTTTACTGAATCAGCTATTTGCAAGAAGATCCTGGTTGGTGGTGTAGGTGGTGTAGGTAGCCTTCTGGGCTTTGCAGTTCAAGGGCTCCCTCCTCTTCTTCTCAGATTTAGATTCCTTTTTGTAGGGACCCTCTGAATTTATCTGGGTAGCCAGCTTTCTTTTTGCTCTCAAAGCCTGAGGTATCCAGTAGTTTCTGCTGCCAGCTTTGCATGCCCTCGTCCCTGTTCCTTCACCAGACACAGTCATGAAAGGAAACCTCCTCACGGTCCAAGGCAGTCTTCAATTGCAGGATGGTTTTGGTGGCATTGTCTTTGATAGGCCACTGCTATTAGACACATCACTTTGGTGACTGCTCTCTAATGGCAGCCTCCTTAGAACTTAGTCTTATTAATTGCATCTCCAGCGTCAACTTGAGCTTTTGTATATTTCTCACGCTTAGGGAGTGTATCTGTGTTGTACTTTTGGAATCTGCTACCTCTGGATCTCCAGTCACTTTCTACTCGGTTGCCTATCCTTCCAGGTGGCTCTGCCAGGTCTCAGCAGCATTTCATATTGGTAACATATCATTTGGAGTTGTAGCTTCTCTCTGTCTCCTAATATTTCTGGAAATGGAAATTGAGCAATTTTTGTTTTTATGTATACTTGTTTGTTTCTTTGTTCTTCTCATACTTAATGGATTCCAGGAGGAGTGAGGGGTTGTTTTTAGATTAAACTATAGCCATATAACAGATCTATAACCATGTTCATATTGATTTCTTTCCCTCTCCTTTTTTTAAAATAATGAACATTGTGGCCGCTAGATGAAAAATGGATTGTGGGGGACAAGAGTAGAAATAAGGAGAAGAATTTGAAATGACTTCCGTAGTTCAGGCTACAACGGTTGTGGCTAAGACTACAGCACGGTAAAGCAGATGATAAGTAAGTGGATTTGAACTATACTTCAAAGATAGAGTGGATAAGACTTGGAGATTTGGAGTGGTGTGTAAGAGAGAAAAAATAATCCAAGAAGTGTTCTATCTCTTTAGATTTTTGGGAATAGGATGGATGGTGGTGCTAGTTATTGAGAGTTCTTTTTGGACATGCCATTTTAGTATGTTGGATAATATTGTAAGATATCTAAGAAGAAATGTCAAATCTGGAACTGAAGTGATGGTTCTGGACTGGAGATTTAAATTTGGGTGTCAATAAACTACAGATGACATTTAAAACATGAAATTTGCTGAAATCATTTTTGGAGAGGGTTTAATGAATATAAAGGTCCCAATACCAAACCCTAAATACTAAAATTTAAAAATGAAGTAAAGTGGAGGAACCAACAAAGGAGATTGAGGCGTTGAGGGAGACAGAAAATCTCATTTCACTTAAAAAGGAATCTGAGTTCTATGACCCATGCCTCCAAGCTGTCCATCAGTGTTCTCTGAGCTTGTCTCTGAACATACTGCCCTTCAGCTCAGTGATCTAAGATAATCAATACTTCAGAAATTCAATCTTAGTATACAGGTTTACCTAGTAATTAATATTTTTAATACCTTACTTTCTAAAATTAAATCTGTTGTTAACTTCAATTTCATATCTTTAGTCCAGATCTTTTCTCAGAGCTCGTATGTCATCCTTCTAATTGACAGCTCTACTCAAATGTCTAACAGGATTTCAAACATGTATTTCCATAATTATAGATATAGATCAGACATTTAATATGGAAAATAGGTAATTATTTTCTAGTTTTTGATGATAAACCATAGTAATAGATCCTCTCCCATATTTAAATATATAATACATCATAGTTGCATAATATGTAATATACTATTAATGTATCTGGTACTTCCTTAATAATATACACATTCAAGAAATAACATAATTCAAACTTTCATATCCCTTTTTGTTCTTTTATCTTCTTAACCTCTTCAAAGGTTACTTGTGAAGAGGACAATCGTAGCTTTCTTGAGAAATTTTGTTCAAATAATCCTCTTCTTAATAAATGTCAGCTGCTATGTGGTTTGATATAATCAGGCAGATGCCTATTTCTGCCTTCCTCTGTATTTTGACATTTAAGTTGCTTATTCTTAGGTATTTACATTTAAAAAAAAATGTATGGACTAAAAGTCTTCCCACAGCTCAGTGAGTCTTCTTCATGAATGTGGAGATTACATTTTGACGGACAGGAGTGTCCGCTCGCATTGATGTGATGGCTCATTTTGGAACAAGTGTCTGCTGTTGCTCTTCACATAAGTGACCATTGAAGCAAACAGGTGCAGGTCAGCTTTGTTTCCCCCTTGAAAAGTGTATCATCCAAAGCAAGGTCATGATATGCTCTGGGATCTTAATGACACAAAGCATGTTCCACTTCATGGAGCAACAAACTTAACCTTAGTCTTTTCAGTGAGTCAAAATATGAAAATCAAAAGTGTCTGTAGTTTTATTACATTTAAAAAATCTGATTTATTAAAATGATGGGCTTTGACATAAAGGAGTAAAAATATATAAAGCAGTTACTAGATAATTTATTTTAAGTTGTACTTGAGCATTTTTATCTGTCAAACCATGTAACCTCAGGAAATTTAAAGAACTGGCCATAGAAATGAAAGTTGTCTAGGTGAAGTATCTGAAACGGTTATTACTCTGACAGCCATAACCCATGGCATCTACCTTCTTGCCTTAAAAAGTATCTTCCCATCTTTTGATGGGAAGATATAATAGGGTTGAGGGAAATCACATTAATTAGGCTATGTGAAAGCTTTTTTAAAACATTATTCCATTTTATCCTCCAATAGCTCTACAAATTGATAAAATAGATATAACTCAATTTATATATTTCTAGCCCTTCTAGTCTATAAAAATTTAGAGATGGTTTTCAATAATTGAATCAATGTCATAAACTAGAAGGGAAAATCAGGATCAGTGGAAACATAGATGGCATAAGGTATGAGAGGTGTATTATATGTACATAGGCAAGCTTTACATGTCCGTGAATTTCCTAAAATAAGTTACTAACATTAGGCTGCATATTTAACTTTGAACCTTTTGACACTTGGTATAATTATATGTCTTTTACAATGAAAGAGACTGAAGTCCAGAGAAGTTACTTAATTTGCCCAAGGTCACAGTGGTAGATGGTAGAGCTGAATGGTAGAGCTGAGATCTGATCTTGGATTTCAAGCCTCGATCCCCTAAATCTATGCTCTTTCTATCATACTGTGCTGAGGACTTTTCATCCTTTTTTAAACTCATGTTTTCATCCTAGGTATATCTTTCCTTCCTTCTTCAACCCCCTATTTTCCCCTAAAATGCAAATTTCCCTCAAAGCCCCTCGGGGGTGTGATGCATTGACAATTATGTTGCCTTTGATTCTTTCCAGTTGAAGGACTCATCCCCTAAATGGTGGGTCAGCAACCTGCTATTATTGGAATCTGTGAGTTAGAATGTATTAAAGGCTCTCCAGCATCTGATTATCATGAGGATAAAACCAATATACATGAAACCATTGTAGAACAATTACCAGCTGAACTCTATTATTTATGCTTCTATAATCCACCTGCAATTTACCTTCTCTGCCTTAGATCCTCCTTGTTCCCTACAGTATATTCAGTTCATAAAATATTTATTAAGCGTATACTTATTACGCTAGGCATTTTGGGGAGATAAAAAAGATGAGTGAGATACAGTCTTTACTTTTAAGGAGGTGAAGTCTATTGCCAGTGATAAGCCAAGCACAAGAGTATAAAGTGGAATAAGTTAAGTGACATAAAAGAAATAAAAAAACGCAGTGGGAATTTCAGGGAAGAATATGTCCATCTGATTAAGAACACCCCAAAAAGCTTTATGATTAAGAGAACCCCAAAAAGCTTTATGAACCAAATGGGTACTTTCTCTAGGCCTTGAACAGTGTTGGCAAAACACATGACATTTGTACCATCACTCCCCAAATCACACCTTGGTCGACATCACTAATCAATCATGGAATTTCTTTTTTTTTCCCCTGAAGCTGAAAGTGACTTTAAAATCTTCTCCTACACATTAATCCCAAAAAACCCTGTCAATTTATCAAAGTTGGCAACAGAGAATGAACTTATTTGCATTTTTAATCTTCATGATGAGGAGATATGGAGGAGGATGGGGGGAGTGAGAGGATAGTAGAAGATAAGGAAGAAACATCAGCAAAGGCAGAGATGGGAAAGCATAGACACGTTTGGGGAATTCCAAATATACTAGGTTGGCTGTTGTGCAGGCTGTGTATGGAGAGTGAGAACTGAAACAAGTATAGATGTGAGGCCTTATTTTGGAAGGCCCCAAATGGCTGCATAGGGATAGAAATGCATAAACTTCCTCCTGAAGCCAAACCGGACTACTTCTCGGAATCTAAAGTTTTTCCATCTACACATTTGGCACAGCATATGTGCCAACAGGAACAATGTATTACTTTGCTAAATTATCCCAAAATCTGGCCAAACTGACCTTAAAATAACTCCCTCACCTTTTAACTTTCATACTATGGCACAAACTATTATTTATGAATAACTTTTATGATGTGCTTTCTGATACTGTTGGTTATGTCAGCATGTGTATGCAGCCTGTTTCTCCAGCTAGATTGTAAATTCCTGGGGGTAGGACAATGTCCTATTTTTACAGATACTTCTAACAGAGATTAAATGATTGTTGGTGGGCACACGGTGAAAGAGTCACAAAAACTTGAGTTTAGATCAGGAAGAGAAAGAACTTCAAGTTTAGCGAATCTGGCACTGCCTCCCAACACACCCCCTCCACGTGAAAGCTCAAATACCTTCTACCATCTCACAGCCAGAGGGAGAGTCGAATATCAGACTGATTGGTGGCTGACCTTCTTGCATTCGAAAGTAACACAGTCATAGCAGAACAAATACAGTTGAATCAGAAAATAAGCAGCAAGTTTCAAAAACGTGATGAAGAGTCTTAAGATCTATTTTAGAGGGTCTGGAGTTCATACTAGCAGTTAAAATTGAGGCACAGCTCTAAATCTGCAAAAGTCCCCTATTGCACATGGGAATCAATGTCCGAATTGACAAAATCCCCAAGAGTTTACCTGAAGATCAATAAATATATTTATGGGACCCTGAAACATGTGAAGGAATCTGAAGAGGTTACTCTGTGACTTCTTGTCTTTTAGGGGGAAAAAAGGCAACTACGATAGAAGTCCATTGGAAAATAAGTTATGATACCACAAACATTCATATGTTCTAGGTCAAATCAAAGATCTGTCTAGAGGTATTTCTCATTCTGTAAAAAGAAAAGCCTATTTTTCTCCTATCTGCTTTTTCTTATTTTCTAAGTATTGTATTATGACTGTTTTCAATTTTAGAAACCAAAAATAAACTTAATATAAAAAAGGCTTATGACTGGGTTATTTTTTTTCAATCACCAGAAATGTCTGTACATCTAATATCTGTACATTTGGTCAATGAAAATTTCCAAATTTGCAATTGGACCACTATTAAAAACTAATTCACTTTTTAATTTTTTTTTTCTTTTTCCCCACATTGCATTAGTTCAGGCAATTGAGGAGTCATATCTATTTACTTACCGGAGGACAGGTCAAGTGAGTGTGGGAAGAGTCAGGAAAAGGATCCTAGATCCATTCACCTAGAGAGCATCTGGCCTATTCTGGGGACTGACTAGAGAGAGATGATATAGGCTGTTCCAAGAGTCTGACTGCGAGTCTACACTTGGGAATCTCTCTTTAGTGGATGAGTGTTCAGACGCCATGCCAGAAGTCAGGAAACCAAGAAGAGTGAGGCAGGGTCCCAAGCTTCTTGGGAACAATAGGAGCACACAGTTACATAATAGAACAAGACCCGAACATGAAGAACAAAGGGAACTGTGTCATCTGGTTTGTCTTGTGGATACTGAGAGCTGGACCTTTCCGGAGTTCACTGTCGGCACTGGCCCAGCCCCAGGTCAGTAGTAGAGAGGGTAAGTCCAAGAGACCAATAGTCAGCTTTGGAGCGCCACATTCCAGGAAGAATAAATTGCTGTTAAAAAGCCCTGGCCCAACTTTGGCTGAGACTTTATAAATATTTTCTCCTAAAGCCTGGTCTGGTCTTAGAACGATGTACTATAATAAGTAGGGAACTAATGAAAACAGAGGCAGAGGAAATTAGATGGAGCTGATATCTATCTCCTAACACATAAGAGAAGGGCTAAGAAGTTTGAGTTTTTCGTACCTATTTGGTGTTTTATGACAAATTTTAATTTGGCCACAGCAATGATCACTAATGCCAACTAGTTCTATTTCAAGTTATGTTCTCTTCACCAAGAGAAGCTATAGTTTTTGGAGAGCCCTTACTGAGGATTCAGGAAACCTTGGTCCTGGTGTCTATTCTGTCACTCACCAGCTGGTCTCTTTGTACAGGTCACTTTCCCTCTCTGGACCTTTCTTTATCTGTGAATTAAAGGCATTGAGCTAGATGATCTCCATGAGTATTTTTTCATCTATCATCCTACGACTCTATTAAGCAAGCCTGACATCTGAGCAGAACCTTCCAGAACATTTACTAGTGCACTGCCTATTTGGATTCTACATTTGGAGATTTTGGACAGTAGAAATCTGATTAGTTATTTCAAGTGGAGACTCTTAATGAAAAAGCCATATGATTGAATTTCCTTCTTGGCTTTTGAAGAATCATACTGTCTTCATTTCTTTCCACCTTATTGTCTGATCTAGGTTTCTTCACTCTCTTCCAGTCTAGCATTCTTTCTTTAGCTTCCTAATTTATCACCTCTAATTTTGGTTCATAGCGACAGGAGCATGAGCAATACATAATAATAACAGTAACACACACACGTGGACATGGACATGCACTCGTATACAACAAGAGCTCCATGCATTAGACATCATTGTTCCCATTTTGTCAATATAAGTCAGAGAGGTAAGGGAACTTTCTAAGGTCATATAGTCAGTGGCAAGCCACTACTCCACCTCAGGTCTTTCTGGCACAAAACTCTGCGCTAAATCTGAAAAATCATAGTAAAAAGTGGCATCAAGTGTATAGATGGCCATTTCATTTCCATTCCAGAGAATTGCTCTTAGATATGGTGAAGAACATAGGAAGAGCCCACCCTAGAGAGAGGACTCTTCACATGCCAGGCTTTGCATTCCCTATTCTTAGATGTCTTGTCTGATCCTACATGAAGTATCCTCTGTCTCCCAACTCTGTGTCTGTGGCATTCTGACCAGGAAGTACTCTTTTGTGCACTGTCTATATCTAGTTTCCAACAAAAGTTCTTTAGATAGTATACAGTCCAGCTTTTGCAAATCAAGCACTACAGTTTTCAGTTCTAAAAGTAGAACACTCATCACATCTACTTGTTTCATCTGGCCAGATTCAGATCTCAGTGACAAGAAAGTCCAGGCAATATAGCTCAGGAATTAAGAGTGAGACTCTGGAATCTGACAGCATGGTTGTGATCCTGGATCTACAACTTCCTAGCTGCCAAGTACTTATCATCTCCATACCTCACTCTCTTCACCTGTAAACAGGGATTAAAGATAGCTCCTCACAGGGTTGTTGTGAGGATAAATGCCTTAAAACAGAGCCAGGCACTACGTAATTACTCAATGCACTTTTGCTTAAAATAACAAGAACCCTTAGAATTGTTGAATTGTTTTCTTCCACTGACACATGCTGAGCACCGCTTTGACTCCGCCAAATGTTTCCTTACTGAATTAACAGTTAAGGAAGTATGAATAACCAGGGAAGCCAGCACCAGACACTAGAAATACCAAGGATTTTGGAATCTTTTTCAGTTATCTATTGTTGCATAACAAACCTCTTCAAAACTTAGTGGGTTGGAACAACAGTGTCCATTTTTTGCCCATAATTCGTCAATTTGGGCAGGGCTTAATGGGAATGGCTCCTCTCCACTTCATGTAGTCTTGGCAGTGGCAGCTTCACTGGGGCCAGTGCAATCTTTCATCTTCCAGGGCCTCTGTCTTCAACAGTGTAGTCGAACTTTACAGTCACTGTCTTCCAAGAGTGAAAGCAGATACTACAAGGCCTCTTAAGGCCTGGGCTCCAAAGTCCCAGAACATCACTTATGCTATATTCTGTTGGCCAAAGCTGTCACAAAATCATCCCAGATTCAAGGGAAGGGACACTAGTCTCCACTTCTTGACGGGAGCAGTGGCACGTACACACAGTGGAGGAAGGGATTGCTAGTGACCATCTTTGTACACAGAATCAGACACAACTGAGCTCCCATTTAATTTCTTCCACCTGAGACCTAAGGGACCTCTGTGAGTCTCAATTTCCTCATCTTTAAAACAGCTCATTTTGAGATGGTGAGGACTAATATGTGACACATGAAAAGTGTCTAACACAATGCTCCATTCATAGGAAATGCTAAGTACATATTTACCTCCTTTTCCTTAGAACAAAGTAAAGGTAGAGTGTTCTTGCTCTAAAGGAGAGTCATCTTATTGCTCACTGCTGAGCTGCTCCAGCTGAAGAGCTATTAACCATATGAACAAATTTTTTTCCTTTTTTGTGAGGAAGATCAGCCCTGAGCTAACATCCATGCCAATCCTCCTCTTTTTGCGGTGAACAAATTTAACACCTGAAAAAAAAGAGTGCCACTGCCATGACTTTTGATTTGTCACTTATATTTGAACTTGATGCCTGTTTGCTCTGTCTGTGGTTGTTAATGCATATGGCAAGACTCTGCCAATTGAGAGTCAAAAGCCTCTAATTGTCTGACTGCCTGTTTCTTTGAGGCACCTGCAGGGTACCCCAAAGTGAACTTAATCTCTGTCTGTTAGCCTGTATTTTAAGTCAAACCATCTCAAACATATAATTTATATTTGGGAATATCATGCAGCAGTTTTCCCACGGATGTGGTAATAAAGGGACAGAAATATGACTTCATTTAAGGAGATTCACTATAAAATAAGTCCCATAAACAACTCTTGATGCGTTATCTCAGTCTTGGTGATCAGTCAGGAGAGTTTTTTGTTCTCCTTCTAGCCATCAGTTTTGGCTGTATTATTCTGATTGAACCTCCTCCAAACACCCTGACAGATGGGATTATTCAGTAGTTATTCTAGGTTTCATATTTTTATGATGGCCGCAGCCCATAAAATATAGATGTCCATTCATAGGAATGCTGAATTTTGAACCTTTAGAAATGAATTCTTATTGTAACACACTTTTCTAAAATACAGCGCAGAATGTATTACCTACTTTGGCTACAAAACTGACATGGAGGAATTAATATCACAGACTATCTCAGAGGAGAGAAATTTTCTGGCTTTTCATCAAAATTTTTCTTTTTGACATTATAGAACTGCTTAATATTTAAGGCTCTTCATGTAAGTCAGCCATGCTGAGATTAATTTGAATGAATTGGCTTTGAGATCCTATTGGTATGGAGCACAGGTGCAATTTGGGGGGTACTCAATTTTCACTGGAGAGTGTTTGTCACAAATGACAGGATAAGGATGCTGGGAATTAGAGACATTTGGGGAATGTAAAACCCATACCTCTGGAATTTGACTCGGAAGTAACTGCTCTGTTCTCAGTGATTGATGAGCCTTAGGCATGACTATAGTCTTTCATTAATGTCACCATTTAGTTTCATTGGTTCATCCCACACTCTCTTTGTTTCCACAAAAAAGAAGGTCACTCAATTTCTTCTCTCAGATTTCTTTTCTTATTTCCCTTGTGTTCCGGGCTGGGAAATCTAAGTGCACTTTAATGATCTGGAACTGAAACCTCTTCTATCCCTGGGATGAGACTCTGAGAAAGTCCTGCAGTCACCAGCATATGTTTATAAGGTTGGGTCTAATTTGGCTCTGGAAAAATACTAGGGGAACCATTACAACCCAGCTTCAGCATTTGGGGAGACATTTCTACCACACTCTTATTTCCAGAGTGCCACTAAAATATTCAACAAGTAAATGCGCTAAAAGAAGTTTTTATGTGTGTTCCATTTGAGCTGTTCTGTGTATCATACCCTCTGAAGCAAATACAGTTGTAAGTATATACTACTGAAGTAAATATATGTCTCAGATCGATAGTTATCTTTAATTATGGAAGAAATCTC
This sequence comes from Ceratotherium simum simum, assembly GCF_057802395.1. NCBI lineage: Eukaryota > Metazoa > Chordata > Mammalia > Perissodactyla > Rhinocerotidae > Ceratotherium > Ceratotherium simum. The sequence continues at coordinate 46,143,693 of NC_141919.1, read as the reverse complement.
ATGCCCCTTATTTCCCTTTAAACCAATGGATTGTTGTGCTTCTTGGGCTTTAGAAAAGTCTTAAGAAATTTATTGCCTCAGTTTCCCCTTGGTATTGAGAAGCTTAAATAGCCCAAAAGCCCATGCAAGCACACACTTTTCCTCCTACTCCTTCCACTGTTTTTGCTGCAGGAGATTGTATTTTCTGGCTCCAAAGTTCTGGGTGTTCTACCAGAAGCACAACTCCCTCTGACACTAAGAGATTTCAAACGGCATTCAGGAGACCCCCGTGGCTGCCAACCTTCCTTTTACGTGAGAGTCTATCTCATCATATGTTTAGTGTGAATAATATACAGTCCTCTGTTTTATGACACACGTCATCATCTTTTGAGCCGTCATTCCTTATAGTACTGCTAGTATTATTTATATTTATTCACTATGAATTGCTTGAATTGAATGAAAAGCCATGGCAAGGACCAGAGAAGAAAGGCATCAACTTTCCTTTGTTTCCGTTTTTTTTTCCTGCATTTTCTGCACCTCCTTCTAACAGCTGCTCTGTGTCCCAGCACATGGCTAATGAGTGTTAGCAGCTTCCTCCGTAGTGATCCCATTTCTCAGATAGGCAATGGGGTATTACCAATGAGGCCTATATTTAAACTCACTAGGGGAAAGAAGGTTGAGCTCTGTTTACTCAGAGGTAAGTAAAAAATCATATCTGGACCATATGTGTGAAACTATTCAAAAAAGAAGGAAAGAACAAGATAAATATAGTTCGTCCCTTAGGTCCGTTCTTGTTGTCTTTTAATAGAAGTGTGCAGATGGTATAACATGCACCATTATAGATGTAATATGTCTTGTGCTCAAGAAAAACTTCCTTTCTCTGCAACTGTTTGATTTTGAGATTAGCAGTGATGGTAAACAATTGAAGTGCAATCTTCTATTTCTGTACAAAGAAGTAGACTACTTTTCCCAAAGTCTTAGATTTTGTTCCCAAACTTCAATGCATAATTTTAACAGGTTAACTTCAAACATAGTTCTTAGAGTAATGGGGTGGAATCATATTTCTGGAATCCGGATGGGATTAGAATCGTCAACTGTGGGCAAAGTTAAAGGTTGCCAAGCCATATAGAATCCTTAAAACTATTACCAAGCAAATGCTTTGGGGAATAGGCCGCTTGTCCTTAAAGCTATGCCTTGAGAGAATCCACAGTAATATGCCAGCTCCAAATGACATCTCCATCATAGTGGGGATTCTATTTCTATTCGCCAAAATAGACTAAGACAAGGCTTATCTCATAAGATATCCTGTAAGATTATTGTGTTTTTTTCCATGTCAAGAATTGAATTTTTTTTTTTTTTTTTTTTGTGAGGAGATCAGCCCTGTGCTAACATCCGCCAATCCTCCTCTTTTTTTGCCGAGGAAGACGGCACTGGGCCAACATCTGTGCCCATCTTCCTCCACTTTATATGGGACGCCGCCACAGCATGGCCTGCCAAGCAGTGTGTCGGTGCGCGCCCGGGATCCGAACCAGCGAACCCCGTACCGCCGCAGCGGAGCGCGCACTTAACCGCTTGCGCCACCGGGCCGGCCCCTGAAAATTTTTTTTAAATGTCAATTTTGGGGAATTGAAGGTTACTTGTCACTCTTTTATAGAAGGGTTCACATTTTGTTTAATTTCTGTCAGTCAGAAGGTCAATTACAAAAGCCTTTTGAGTACCAAGTGTGTGCTAGACTCCATACTCTGTGCCATGAGGACTACACAGGCGAATGTACTCTTGAATGATGGTAGGTCCCCTCTATCTGGAAAAGCTATCCTTCACGCCTGAAAATGCAGCTTTGAGAAGCAGTGCAGCTGAGAGGAGAGAGAGAGAGGAAGAAAGCTTTGCGGACCAGGTAGACTAGTGGAATATCGATGCTGGAATCATACATAGATTGCCCACACATTTCACGTAGCCAAGTAAATCTAAGAGTTGTTTTTTTTTTTTCTCCCCAGCTTTATTGAGGTATAATTGACAAATAAAGTTGTAAAAAGATATTTAAAGTGTACATCGTGGTGATTTGATATACGTATATATTGTGAAAGGATTCCCGCCTTCTAGTTAACACATCCATCACCTCACATATTTATCTTTTTCTGTTTTGGGTGAGAATATTTAAGTTCTACTTTCTTAGCAAATTTCAATTATACAATATAGTGGTATCAACTATAATCACTCTGTTTTACATTAGATCCTCAGACCTTATTCATCTTATAGCTTAAAGTCTGTATCTATTTACCAACCTCTCCCTATTTCCCCCACCTGCCAGCCCCTGGCAACCACTTTTCTGCTCTCTGTTTCTATGAGTTTGACTTTTTCTTTTAGATTCTACATATAAGTGCAGGATTCCCTTCTTTCTCATGGCTAAATAACATTCCACTCTGAATAATATTCCATTCCGTTCACCATCTTCTTTATCCATTCATCCGTTGATAGACACTTAGGTTGTTTCCATGTCTTGGCTATTGTGAATAATGCTGAAATATAAATATAAGTTTATAGTCCATTTTTTAGGTGTTTTCTTCTCTGTATTTTGTTAATTAAATTGATTTTCTTTCTGAAACCTGAATATGATTCTAGGAGATCACTGCCTTAAATCTAGAAGAAATATTACTATTCTTAGTTTTAGTTTTAAAAATCTGTGAATTCTGAAGTGGTCCCCTTCCTCTAGTCAGCATTAGTCAAGACTCTTCAACTGTTTGCTTCAACTTTGGTCCCAACAAGAAATAGATGAGCACAAGAATGAGAAGAAAATACTAACAAGTAACTTAGTGTTTTTCAAATGTTGAAAATTTGGTTCAAAGACTGAAAAAAAAAAACATTACAAGAATAGAAAGGAAATTCTTTACATACCATACATATATTCATATATTCTGAGAGACTAGATATGTCTAATTGTAGTATCAGAAAATAGGCACCAGTAAGCACGTATTCTACTTAGCCCCTTCCCAACAAATGTCACAGAAGTAAAGCATGACAATAGTCAGAAATGTAATAGAACTCTCAAAAGTACATGAAATAAGCCACATAAATTACAAAACATAACCCGTGGTTTTGTTAATACTGTGATGGTGGTGTGGAAATGGAAACATCAAGGAAAAGGCTAAGTCAGCATCATTTGGGGTCAGCTTGCTTATTGCTCCCAGAAAGTCCAGAAGGAGGAATGATTGCACAGCGCTCACAGTGAAACCCATAGAGCCCCTCTTCTGTAGGTTGGTGGGAAAATAAGGGTTTAGGAAGCAAACATATCTGGTTCTAATTCCATCTGGGCCTCTGTGACTCTCGACAGGTTAGAGAAACTTTCTGATTCTGTTTTCTCATAGACAAAACAATAATGCTCAAATCAATTTTACAAGATGTGAGTTTGGTGAGATTTTGTATTCATCTGGCACATAGCGGACACTAAAAACTTATTTTCCTTCTCCTAATCCCTGTGTTTATATACATAGCTCCGTCTTACTATAAATTCTAAACACATTTTAATAATACCTAAAAAAATTGTACTGCTAATAATATCACATAGCTCGTGTCTATCTTTCCTAAAAATTACGTTTAATGGCTTTTCAAACTAGTTATCTATCTCCAAAGCTGGACACTAAGAAAACAAATACTACTGAGTGTTTTGTTTTAAGCTTCCTTATATACCATCTCAAGACACTTGAAGATGTGGAAGTTAGGAAATTAGGTAAAGAGAAGTATCATTTGCTAGTTTTGTGAAGGCCCAGAATTATGTCCTCTCCCAGCTCTGATTTTTCGAGGTAAGTCGATACATCCTGTCCCATGTATAAAATGAAGATGATGGCCTTTATTTTTGGCAATGTTGTGAATTTTTTAATTCTTAGGAATTTAAAAGAACAATAAAAAGAGCATTTTACAAAATATTTATTTTTAACAGCAGGAAGACTGTATATATAATTCAGCAGTTCTAAAGTCTTTTTGCTTATTTTTACTGATTCGTATTCTAGTGGTGTAATGACAAGAAATTGTATTTTTTAAGCGCCCGGTTTTTCTTTATTCACTAGTCTTTAGAAGAGCTTTTTTTCCCTCAAATAAAACAATCTTCTCTAAGATATATTTCATAAATCTTTGAGTATTTCTCTGAGGAACACTCTTGTAAGCGACACATTTTAGACTCTATTGTCCTATTGTCTTTTGTGGCTCTCTGCCAAGAGACCCAGCTGATTTCATTTAGGTTGCCTATCTACTGGCTGCAGGAGCTCCAAACACAAAAAGGACCAGGTCCTTTTGTTTTCCTGAAGGTTCCAGGGGAGTGCTACCAAGTCCAACAAATAAAACAGAATGCAGAAAGTAAGGATAATCAAAGACAAAGGATTTAAACTTTGAGGAGGTTAAATTCCTTTTTAAGAGCAAAAAAGAACAAAAGTCCTAAAAGAGTGTGTTTGGGTTGTGCCTCCATCACCGTGGATGAAATAAAACCAAAGACATTTACGAGTATTTAAAAGCTACGTTCAGTTTAGTTACAGCTAAGTAAATTTGTCAAAGAATCTATGTACCGCTGGAAAAAAGCCTCCTCACTGAGAGGTACATATACACACTCTCTTCACAGTATTTTTCTCCATTTTTCTTTTCCCTTTATTCTTATTTCTTTCTAGGATTTTTTTTTTTTTTGCCATGAATTTCCAGTCTAGATTTTACTTTGGCCAGAAGACCCAAAAATTGTCTATTAATGTATCTAAAATATAATTTTGAGAGAAATAAAACAAATAAAAGATCCATTGAAACAGACAGATTCTAAATAAATTGATATAGAACAGATCCTTTTGAGTAGGATGATGCAAGGGTTTGTTTTTCTAAATCCAGGCAGATTTGCTTCTTAGTTTTTCTTCTATTCCACAGAAAATACTCACTGTTGTGAGCCTTAAACAATACCTCACAAACACACATCCATAGAGCTCTCTTGTCTGGGCAAGAAGAACCTGGTAAATTGAAACAGTAGGCTTTTCCCTGTAAGCTGGTTGGAGCTGTCAGAAGAATAATTATGTGTTGTTTCCATTGGAATTGAACAAGGACCTACACTCATTATTAATTTTTTTCCACTTTGATCTAAAATTGCCATGAACGATAATCACTATATTGCTGCATCCACTGAAAATCAAATTGTTATGTGGTCGAGCATTTGAATCCAGGGAGGTGACGAGAAGGACAGACGGGAGGCCTTACAGTTTGATTTTAAATTGTGGGCCCCAAGATAAGATCCTTTAACAATGAAAATCTCCAACAAATTCAGTGTTACCAAGTTTTTTCCCTCTCAGTAGCCCGTTTTCTTTGGCATTCAGCCATTAGAAATTAAGACCCAGTTTCCTTGGCAACAATAATGGTGCACAGGTCTTCACAAGAGCTCCCTCATTCAGATGGTTATCTATACAAATAAAGTTCCACAAAGAGATTGCCTCAGAAGAAAAGAAGAAAAGAAAGACCGTTCCCATCTATTGTGACAGGCGTTAAGGTATTATTCACAGTACCTCCAGTTGGACAATGTGTTTTTGTGATGAACTGAATTACCTTAGATTGGTTTTCCACATCTTTTTGTGGTTGGGATAGCAGCCTAGGCTTCTATAGTCTATTTAGTTCCCCCCTCAATTCCATTAGCATCAAACCTGTTTCTTTCCAGTTTATTTTAGGGGAAATTTACTTGTTAAGTTGCCATATTACCCTTTAAGGGGCCACTCCCAACTGAAATTTAAGTATAGCTCAAAACTTTCAAAATTAAGCTGTAGTTTTGATTTGTTCCACCTTCCCCCATCTTCTCCACAATGTGTATATGGGAAGAAAGGAAATACATATTTTAACCTGTGGTCTGACTTGTAAAATAAATGAATCAAAGTTGTACTGTTTCAAATTTGACTAGAAATCTGGAGGGTTTCTTGTTGGTTTTACATGGTGCATTTACCTGTATTTCTAAGGGCAAAAGTAATAGAGATGATTGGTTTTAAATTTTGCTAGAGACAGATTGAGAAGTATATTTTAGACTTTTAATTAATCAACTCTCCTATAATGTTTGCCAGAAAAAGAGAGCCAGACTACAGATCAACAGTCCTCTAAAATTAATAAATCTGGAGGAGGAGTAACTCACATCATCTTAGTAGGAAGAATTAGATATCAGGCACAAGGTATGATAAAACTAAGAAAAGTTACCACTCATTGAGTGTTTCCTCTGTGCAAGCCACAGTGCAAAATACTTTACTTAGATACCTTATTTAATCATCACCGCATTCACATAAATTATATATTATTTATTATTATTATTGTTTTGTCCATTTTAAAAATAAAGAAATAGAGACTCAGATTATATGAACCAACCCTGGGTTACACATGTATTAAGTAGTAAAGCAATGATTCAATTCCGGGCAGTCTAGTTCCAGAACATATGTTTTTAATTACTTTATTATGAGTAAGTATCACATTTTGAAGTGATTTTTCAGTACAGAAATGAGATTTTTTAGTGAACCTATCCAAATTCCTTCTAGTTTCCCTTTTGAGAATGAGACCAGCTAGTGATTGTAGCTTATGGACACAAAGAATCTAACATGAACCAACCTACACATAGTTTGAACCCCTCACCCCAGCCTTTTCAACATGGGTGTCTGATTCCCTAAGCCAACAACACAAGACTGCATGTTGTACAGACAATTGCTAATGCACGCATATTGGAATTCTAAGACAGGTCCAAGTGGACTGAATGATAATGAACCGGGAACTGTGACTTTATCCTATAGGGTTTTTCAATTAATCCTTTCCATTCATTCCATAGGAATGAATTCCAAGGATTCAACTTAGTCAGTTCTAGGAATTCAAATTTGTTCAGTCAAATTATTTCTAAGTTCATAATGTGTGTAAAGCCTTAGGCTTATGGACATACCAAGATGGCCCAAATATTGATCTGACATTCAACGGTTGACTTAGAGCTTTTGAATGGCATAGAATATAAGGTGAAAAGAACTGGGGTAGAAATAAGGACATCAGGATGCCAAGTCTATCTCTGCTACTAGCTACCTAAATGAGCTTGTATTATGACTATTGCACTCAGTTTTCTCATCTATAAAATGAAGTTTATCACCAACAGCCTCTGATTCTAGCTTCCTAAGATTCAGAGTGTTTTAGACTGGGAGCCCTGACAACTTCATCCTGTTTGTTGGTTGCTGTCCTAGGTTCTGAAATCTTTTGACCCATCTGTGCTTCCTTTTCAAGACTCAGATTTTGCCAGAATTTATTCAAAGCATGTTCTTCCATTATCACAGACTCAGAAGAAATGAGCCTCTTTTTAAAAGAACTATTTTTTACTCCGTTTCCCAAAGTAAAATATTTTAACCAAGATTTCCTTGAACTCAGCCTGGTAAAGATTCAAGAACGAAGGGCAAATTATACTATTAATTTCAAAGCCCTCACCATAAATATGTAACATCAAGTCCTACATAAGATGTAATATCCTTCAGAATTTTTTGCCTTGGGTCAGTAAACAGAAGAAGGTTTTTTTACCATTAAGATTTCAGACTCATGGCAAGGACCATTTCTATCTTGCAATATATTTATTACATATTTGTAATAAATAAAAACATATTTGTATTTTGTCCTCTATTAGATGTATATGCCATATGTTAGCAAGAACCTTGTGTGATACTTTTTAGTAAATCTCCTCCAAAATTAGCACAAAAGTAATTATCACTTGTTAAGCATACAGTTAATTTTTATAGTAATATTGAATATATATACACCTAGGTATATGTCCTGCAATCAGAACTTATCCCTATTTTGTTCTTCTGTGAAAATTATCTGTCAGTTACTAAGCCTTCCAAAAATCACAACAAACCATCTTCTCATCATGCCTAGTCTCAAGCTCTCTGATTCCTCGTATCCACCTTCCTTCTACTTGCCATCCCTAAAATTGGATAGTTTATTGAATATGTTCTTGTGCTGTTAGCACTGCCTTATCTTCATTCAACTAATATTATGCTTATTATTTAATTTTTGATTAAAAAATAAAGTTTCTAGAAATATAGAGACAACTTGATATTCTGTATTATATGGCATCCAAGTAGGTTCAAATCAATCTAAATAAAATCTGCTATTTTTAGAGATGTAAGACATGCAGTATTTTCCTGTCAGTTCTCCACGCTCAATCCACACTCCTGCATTCCCTGGACTCTTTCATGCTTTGTGCTTTTATTCTTGAAGTTCTCATTTCTTGTTATTGTTATACTCTTCAGCCTGGTCTTATTAATAAACACATTCATGCTGTAAAATGTGGCTTAACTGTCACCTTCATATATCATGACTTTCCAGAAATTATTTATCCCTCTCCCACATATGCCTCTAACATTCCCTGTATATCTCTTTGAAGCATTCTTTCCTATTCTTTTTATTGAAGTATAATTGACATACAATATTCTATTAGCTTTGGCTGTACATTATAGTGATTTGACATTTATATACGTTACGAAATGATCACCACGATAAGTCTAGTTACCATCTGTTATCATACAAAGTTATTACAGTATTATTGGCTATATTCCCTATGCTGTGTGTTAAATCCCCATGACTTATTTATTTTATAACTGGAAGTTTGTACCTCTTCATCTCCTTCACCTATTTTGCCCACTCCAACCCCTGCCACTAGTTTCCTGTATCTATGAGTCTGTTTGTTTTGTTGGAGTCTGCTCCTAGCTTTAATAATGGAAGATAACTACACTTCTTTGAACAAGTAATATGGGTGAACCCCTTTACATGTTATCTTATTAAATTATATTGATTGCACTACAGTTATCTTTTTTCAGTCGCCCTGTTTCTAGACTTTAAGCTCCTTGAGGAAAGGGATAGCAAATATTTGCTGAACGAATAAATGAATAATTAGAAGGACAATTACTCAGAACTAGCCACATTCACTCCAATTATTTCCTTCCTAATATATGATTATAAGTTAATAAGACAGCTGGTCAGAGTTAAAAGTTCCCTAGAGCCATTTTTCTCCGTGCAATTTTAGTAAGTTCACGTAAGTAAGGAGAAATTCATGATCACAGCCTCTTTTTTTTTTTTTTTCCATTTTTTTATAGCATGGAGTAGTAGACAAAGCACAGACTTAAGTCTCAAATAGACTTGGGATGGCTTTGAGGCTGATCTCCAGCACTTTGTTAGTCTTTGCTGTGACTCAGTTTCCTTGTCTACAAAATATGGGTAAAATATTTATCTCACAGCGTTGATGTATTAAATGGGAAAATCCAACGACATGTTCAGAATGGTGCTTGACACTTAATAAGTATTCAAGGACTATTAGTTTTCATCCTTTGAGACCTTCATTGCCAGGAACTAATAGGCTCAGTGTGCATTCTGCACTATTTATTATCCTTTTTATTCCTAACAAATCTAATAAGAAAAGTAACCTGGGCAGCACCAAGAGGCCTCTGGCTCAGAAAGTCACAGTCCTGAGGGGGAGTCTAATGCTTCTTTCTCTTCCTTCTCTCCTTGCTGGGTTTGATGTTACTCTCAGACATTTCTAAGTGAGATGAAAGTGCCATGGAGTGCGTATGAAGGATCAATGGCCAGTGTAAGGTGAAAAGCATTTTCCACTGCACTCTCCTTACATGGGAGTGTACCAGAGCATTAAATCGTGGCATCAGGTGTGACACGCTGTTTAATAGTTCTAGCACACTCGGCTGCCTGAGGACACTTCAAAGGTAATTTTATCTGAGGAGAGAGAGTTGACTTACACCCCTTTCCTCCAGTCTTTTCATAAGGGAAAGACCCTAATTACAACTTTAAAAGGACCTCAGAGTCTGTGTTTCCTTTCAGAGACGGCATTTGGTATTGAGTCACTGGGTATTGTAGCTGTGAGAGAGCTTTCAGGATCGAGCGCAAAGGGAAGGCTCATTCGGGGGAAGCTCTGAGGCCCATCTCTACACCCATGTGAACAAGGTTCTGGCAGTGCCACTGCTTTTTGCTCGCATTTGTGTCTGAGCATCAACGAACCTGCACTGCTGTTCTTATTATGTCCATGTTCCTTTTAGAACAATTCTTATAGACTATACTTTAGGCCCTTCAATTCCATGTCCTGAGACATGATGTGGGTCTCTAAATGACTGCCTTTTTCTTAGAAAGGATAAGTGTAGGGGACGTTTCAGTAGCTCTGAACTTTAGGCTTCGGTGACCTATTTTTAAAAGTGGTCAAGCATATGGGATGTTTTATACCTAAAAGAAAAAAACAACAACAAAATACCTCACACACTGCCCCTAGAAATGAAGCGTGAATAAGACCAAGCAACCCAGCCTACTGAAGTTTACATCTGAAAACGTATCGGTGAATTAGCCCTGCTCCTCCTTGCTTTGTGTTCTATGTGGCTAGGAGAAGGTTTAGCCTTTTAATTTACTACTAAGAAATACTCTGTCCTATAACTATCAGGAGTAAAAGAGTAATTATTAGAAGTAAAGCAGTAGGAATTATTGAAACAAATAGATGAGTTGGGAGATGGCTCAGAAATACGCAAATTAGAGGTAGTCATAGATTTTCATATGTAGATGAAACCTTAAAGAGTTACTAACCCAACCCCATGATTTACAGAGTTTCAAAAAATTGAGATACAAAGTTAAGTAACTTTCTCAAAGTTGTGATATATTCCAAAATATGAAAGTTGATTTGATAACACTGAAGAAAAATTATTAAAATGAAGGTTTTAAAAATCATTAAAAGTATTTTTGTACCTTTTATACACTAAGAACTGTAACAGGTGCTAGGGATATAATATTGAACAAAAAATATGTAATTACTGCCCTCCTGGAGATCTGACAATTGGTTTAAAAATACCAAACAATCATACAAATAAGTGTAGAGACAAAATTGTGGTAAGTGCTGTATGCGAGAAGTGCATGGTGGCATGAGAACATACAACAGAGGAATGAAGTGAGATCTGAAAAACCACAAAGTGGCAGAAGAATTAACCAGGAGGAGGAATTAAGAATGGAGGAGAGGTGCATGGAGAATTCCAGATAAAGAAACACCATAGAAACTTCATGAGAAGGCTCCGACTCTTCTGCTTGTGTAGTGAGGAGGTGGAAAGTGAGAGGTGGAAAGAGATGCTGATGGAAAAAGCAAGTAAGACTAGAGCAATGAGTTGGGAATGTGTACATCACTCTACAGCCATGTAGCCTCTACAGTAATTTCTAGCTCAGAAGTGAAAAGAAATAAGTTGTCCACCTCCTCAGACTTTTTCACTTGGGTTGTGGCAGGGGGCAGTGCCCGGTGGGCCAGGAGAGAAGGCAATTTAAAAATTTGAAATTTGTAGTAAGAGCAATTGTCTGCCTTAAATAGTTCCTGTCTTTTTGTCCAACTTGGAAAAAAGTAAGACAAATTTTCTAAAGATTCTTTTAAAATGGTATGGGCTTTCCTCTTCTCTCAGTCTGCTTGAGTTGCTATAACAAAGTACCACAGGCTGAACTCCTAGAAACAGAGAGTAGACTGGTGATTACCAGGGACTGGGAGGTGGAGGAAATGGAGAGATGTGGGTACAGGGTACAAACTTCCAGTAATAAGACAAAGAAATCCTGGGGATCAAGTGTACAGCATGGTGATTATGGTTAATAATATTGTATTATATATGTGAAAGTTGCTAAGAGAGTAGATCTTAAATGTTCTCACTACAAAAAAGAAAAGGCAATTATGTGACATGATGAAGGTGTTTGCTAAAGCTATGGTGGTCTGATATTGTGATTTATAATAAAAAATATATATTTAGTCTTTGTCCCTATTTCTGGCACAGACCGCCTAAAACCCTTGGAATTTCCCGTGATGAGAGTGATAAAGGTGCCTTTCGTTAATGAGGTTAGTGAGATGACTTTTAGAAAGCGCTAGAGGGTTGGAACTTTTAGTTCCCCCCACCCCCGAACTCTGGAGAGGGGAGAGGGGGTTTGAGATTGAGTTCAGTCGCCAATGGTCAATGGTTTATTCAATCATGCCTGTAGCCTAATGAGGCCTCCTAAAAACCCAAATGAACAGGATTTGGAGAGCTTCCAGGTTTGTGAGCACATTGAGATGCAAGGAGAATGGTGCATCTGGAGAGGGCATGGCAGCACCGTGTCCTTTCCCCACACCTTGCCCTGTGCATCTCTTCCATCTGGCTGTTCCTCATCTATATCTTTTATAATAAACCTGCTATCTAGTAAGTAAAATGTTTCCCTGAATTCTGTGAATGGCTCTAGCAAATTAATTGAACCCAAGGCAGGGAAGGGTTGTTGGAACCTCCAATCTACAGCCTATTGATCAGAAGCACAGGTGACAAACTGGACTTTGACCAGCACCTGAAGTGGAGGGAGGGGGCAGCCTGTGGGACTGAGCCCTTGACCTGTGGGATCTGACACTATTTCCGGATAGATAGTGTCAGAATTGAGTTGAATTGTCAGACACCCAGCTGTGTCTGAGAATTGCTTGGTGTGGGAAAACCCCTCCACACGCTGGTATTGGTACTAGAATCATTGTAGGTGGTAATCATTTTGCAATATATAAGTGGATCAAATCAACAGGTTGTACACCTTAAACTTGCACAATGTTACATGTCAATTATATCTCAATAAATCTAGGAAAAAAATACCATAGACTGGGTGACTTAAACAACAGAAATTTATTTTCTCAGTTACGGAGGCTAGAATTCCACGATCAAGCTTCCAGCCTCACATAGCCTTTCCTCAGTTTGTGGACCTAGGGGAGAAACAGATTTTTCTTCTTCTTCTTACAAGACAACCAATCCTATTGGATTAGGGCCCCATCTCTATCACCTCATTTAATTTTTTTTTTTTATTTTTTGTTTATTGCAGTAACATTGGTTTATGACATTGTAAAAATTTCAGGTGTACATCATTGTACTTCTATTTCTGCATAGATTACATCATGTTCACCACCAAAATACTAATTACAACCCATCACCACACAAATGTACCGAATTATCCCTTTCACCCTCCTCCCTCCCCCCTTCCCCTCTGGTAACCACCAATCCAATCTCTGTCCCTATGTGTTTATTTATTTAATTTTAATAACCTTCTAAAGGCCTGTCTCCACATATAGTCACATTAGGGTTTAGGGCTTCAACATATGAATTGTGTCGGGGGGGCGGGGGTCCACAATTCAACCCATAACACCTCTCTTCATTTTTTACTGCATTTAATCACCCTATTGAATTCTCTGGGTAGCAGTTATCACTACTTGATATTTTTCTTGTTCATTTATTTGTCTCTTTGGTTTTCATTGTTATTGTTTATCTCCCCACACTAGAACTAAGCTTCATTAGAACACTATTTTGTCTTGTTCATCACGATACTCTCTGAGCCTAGAATAGTGCCTGGCATGAACAGGACACTAGAGGATATTTGCTGAATGAGGAAAAGATCTTATATTTTATGAGAGCTGCACTGGAGAGCACATTTTCTGAGGACTTCCTAATAATGTGACTTCTTATCAGTACAAGAGAAACTACCCCCTGGTGTTTCAGAACAGTTCTTATGAGGGAAAACAGAAGTGGAATATTTTTGTCTTCAGCTGTTCATGCATATTCTCACCTTCTCTCTAGATATCCATTACTGCATACCCAGAGAATAAAGTGTGCCAATCTGACTTCCTAACTCTAATTGCAATCAGGTTGGAATGATGAGTGATTCTGGGTCCCCATGCCTCAGAGGATGTGCATACGGCACGTTAAGCAATATCTCAATGGAGATGTTTTCAGTTGTATAGTGAGCCCGGGAGTTAAAATCTCTTATTAGCACACTGATTTGTGAGGAAGGGGGTGGGAAGGAATCCCACATTTTTTTTTACTATAGTTCATCTTGTAATTATGAAGAACAAATTTCTAGAATGAAAATAGAACTTCTCTTTCATTTCTTTTGAATGAGAAATATTCATCAGACTGACGTTACTAAAGGAGAAAAAGGATCAATATTAGCAAGGATGAATCAGAGCTAAATTATGGTAAATACAAAAAGAAATATACAATCTTTCTGGAAAGAAAGAAAACAGACAGAAACAGAATGATTGACATTATTTTCACCACAACAATGACGAGGCTAGAATGTTCCATCTTATAACAGTGGCATTATAATTGGAAAAAAAATAATGTAAATGAAATGTTCCTTAGAGGTAGTGCCCTGAGTGGGCTCTACATTGGGAGGTCTGGAGAAGGAATTTGGATGAGGTTTGTGCCTCAAACCAAAAATGAGGTCATGAGAGGGAGAATTTGAATTATTTACAATGAAGTTAATTTTAATCTCTGTGCTCGAGGGTGGCTCTGAGAAATGCAGACCCGGTTGCTGATCAGTTTGTCATCTTTGCTTCTCAGTATTGCTGGCTGTTGGCTATGGGGGCATGAGGGCAACTAGACCATGTGTCTCTCATCGTCGAGCAGGCTAATCTGGGCTTGTTTACATGGTGGCTCAGAGTTTTAAGAGATTGAACAGATGCAGGCAAAACTTCTTCGGGCCCAGGTTGAGAAGTGGCACAGCCTCACTTCTATTATAGTCCCTTGGCCAAAACAAGCCATGGGTCAACAAAATTCAAGAGATGGAGATATAGACTCTGCCTCTTGAGAGGACCTGCAAAGAATTGTGACCATTTTTGTAATCTGCCATAGTACCTATAAATAAAAATGCTGGTGCATTCTTCTTTACTTTTTCCCTTAATTATGCTTTTCAACAGTCCATAAAAATTCAAGGAATGTTATGTTGTACCATTATAGGTCACATACCTTCATTTTCAAACATCTTAAGTTAACAGAAATCTGTACCAAGAATTCTTTCTGAACTCATAGCTAACATAAATTTGAAAGAGTGATAATGGCATAGATGTAAGTGCATTTTAAACTGAACCCAGTAAAAAAGTGTAGTAAGGCAAACCAAGGAACATCTGAATTCTCTATGGATCTTTTGGAGTTAACATTCCAGCTTGGCTTCTCAAGCAGAGGATCTCAGAATAATCACTCTAAAACATGCTGCTTTTACAGTTCCCCAGTTGCCAAATCTTAGTTCTTTGGTAAATACCAGACTACCAGGCCTCCATGGAAAGATGTCACTTAATTTGTCCTGTGTCCCATTTTTAAAATAGTCATAGTAGCTACAAGCTATTGTGAAGAAAAGCTTGGAAAACATGCTAGTGAACATTTTTTTCATACATATGAGTGATAAGAAGGGATCAAAGTTGTATGCCTCTTTATGGTTGGAGATTCCCAATCTGTCACTGAGGCTGTGGGTTTTAAGCATCTGTCAAATCTGAATTGAGCTTATTTTTAAGCTGCTCAATTAAAAAAAAATAACCCCTTTGCCTTCCCAGCTGCAGTCTCTCATACTAATCCTTGTTTTGAAACTAATTAAACACGTACAGCATATTTGAAATAAAATTACTGATCTGTTTGCCCTCTTTTCCCATCTGTAATATCTTGCAAATGTTCTCTTGCTTGAGGCAAGTTTAAGATGTAGAAAATAAAGATCTCTTAAATGAATTCATCTTTTACCACATTCCTGGCAGCTAGAGATCCCCTTCTCTGGTTTGTGTTTTTCAATCAGAATTAATACTTGAATTGAAAATATTGTTTTTTTCCACACCCTTCCACACTGACAGTTTCCCACAAGGCTGTTTTGATCCATCATTCAAGCACATATACTGTTTAAAATTGAAAGCTGCCTTTTCCCTCAGTCCCACCAGAAATATTTTACAGAAAAAAATACACCCTTTCCCAGGGCTGTTCTAAGCTGAGTTTAATTGACTGCTCCAGCCCAGGGACAGACCAAAACAGTTGTGATTCCAGCAGGGTCTCTGTGGCAGCCCACTACCGCATTCAAAACACTCAGTGGGAGGGATCAAGGTGAGTTGGAGGCAAAGCTGATGGAAAATTGGAAGGGACAGGCTTATATTTGTCACACCGGTCTACAGTGGCATGTTCACCAGGGTTTATATTCCTGGTGCATACTCCTAAATGTCAAAATAAATTATCCCAGAGAAAACAAGGGAGTTATCAAGGTTGACTGTTCTTGGCTTCCTGACTCTTCACAAACTCTTTCTCTTCCAAGACTAAATTTGTCATTAGTTCAGTTCTGATGGCAGAGCAATGTAACCTGTGCTTGGCTTTTAGCAGTGCATGCTGATAAGGTAGCATCACTGAGAAATTCAGCATATACAGGAGTAACCAAGACACACTGCTGTTGAAATAGCTTAATTCTCCCAGAGACAAATATTTCCTTGTCAGTGGGCATTCTTGCAACAACTACCCAGGAGATTTAATTGAAAAGCTTAAAACACATAGAAGCAGTGGGAGAAATCCCCAGGAATTTAGGAATGATGAAAAAGTTTAATCTTTGTCAATGAAAAGTTGTTCTAATTTACTCTTCACACTGTGAGGTATTAGGCTCTGCAGCATTTACAATAGCAAGCAATTACAAGTCTTTTTTTCCCCTTAGCAATAGCCTTGATGTGACCTAGTTAAAATCATGTTTATAGTTTATTTTGAAGTGCTGTCTTACTTTAATCTTGCAGACTAACATTTGGTTTCTCTGTTAGTAGAAATGCATAGCCTTTAGCAAATTCAGGACTTATTAATCAAAAGCTGAAACCTATGGCTCTATACTCAAGATATGCGTATAGACAATGACATAGTCAAGGTCTAACAATAGAGAGAATTAGTCCAGCGGTGGAGAGGGAGAACACTACTGGTGCTGGATTGGGGAGGGAGCCAGTATGTATTAAAAACTAGCATCATTGTACTGCTCTCTGTTCTTGTCTCACAGCCTTAGTTTACAATGCCTCCAGTAACTTCTTTTTATCCTTTCTTTAAAAAAAAAGTCATATAAACATATTTTACCCAGCCCCCCAATTTTTTAAATTGTAGAAGGTGTTCAAGGTGGGCAGATGTGCCCTCAGATTCCTCTCTTTTCCACCCCCAACTACATGTCTTCACTCGTTCATATATTGACTGACGCAATGCCTCTCTAAAATAGGCTGTCAAAATGTAATTTTCACGTGTGGGAAGAGACAGCAAATCCCAAAGCAGAAATTAGAGTAAACAAAATCACAAGCAAAGCCCAATCCCAGTAGAGACTTCAATCCTAGAAGTAAGATATTGAAGAAGTTTATGAGATGGAAGTTGAATCAACTCAATAAAGACAAAACAGGGGCAAGTGGAGGTTGAGAGTTGACCTTCCTTGAGATGAAGAAGTAACTTCACCTCAATGTCTATAGGGTCCTTTTGCTTCAGTCCTATATTGGTGAGGAGCCATTAATGGCTGCAAACAAGCCTGAACAGCCGTGTTGGCTGACGAGTCTTGTCTTCTTCTGAATACCGAATACTGTGTTAATTTTCTTTTTGAGACTCAAACGTGACTGCATTTTATATCCTTATGAAAGAGTGAGCTTTTAATTCCTCATTCAGCACATATTCATTTCTCTGCAATTCACACAACATTGTTCAAACCTTTATGACAGTGTTTACCACACTACACTCTGGTTTATCTATTTACTGTTCCCTCTGCCTGCCCCCACTAAACCGGGAGTTAGCTGTTTGAAAGCAGGGAGCATTGCATTTTCTTTGCCTATCTAGTGTCTAACACACACTAAGAGCCCATTGTAAGAGTCTTTTGCTGCTCTAGACTGGGTGATCCAGCTGGCAATATAGTGGGAGAGGCTCTCCTAAGTCACTCTTGACTGATTTTATTCATTCCCTCATTTCTCAAATAATTTTTGAACTCCTAATGTGTTTTAGGTACGTTGCTAGGTGTGAAGCATATGACGGTAAGACAGTCCTTGCCCCGTGGAATTTACAATCAAATGGAAACAAGTTGTTCCACACAGAATATTTTGAATTAAATTGTGTTAAATGCTAAAAGGAGAGGTACATGGAGCTATATAGGCAGGAAATACAGTAGATTCTGGGGATGAGAACATGTTCTTTGTAGAAGTGATAGTTGGGGTCATACTTGAAGAATGTGCTGCAGTTTGGCCTAGTGAGGAAAGAGTGAAAGAACATTCCAGATAGAGGGGACAGCAAGAGAAAAGGACATAAGTTGGACAAGAAGGTAAGAGGGCCTAGACCATAGTGACTTTGGGGGAGACAGGTGGAAGATGAAGTCAGAGAAGGTTTGCTAGGACCACATGATTTCTGGCCTCAAAAGCTACTTTGTCAACACGAGTCAGTATCCTAAGAGCATAGTTAGGGTTTTAAGAGTATTAAATAAGAGATTACTAGAATCACATTTGTATTTTTAAGATCATTCTAGCTTTAACATGGAGAGTGGAACAAAAATAAATGTGAGGTGACAGGAGGGTATTTTGAGGGTCCAGAAGGGATAGATTTGTGTCTTGCCCAGGGTAGCAGCAGTTAAGATGGAGACAATGGACAGCATCAAAACACACCGACGGGCTATGTCAGCAAGACTCATTCATTTGTAGGAAGGATTATATTCAGGAAGTGGAAGACAGGATAAAGCCTAGGTTTCTTCTATTCTTTATGCACACAGTATTTAAGCCTCCCTCATGGAATGAACACTATGCTGAAACTCAACCAATAAAACAAGAAAGGGCAGATAGATTACACAAATATTTTTCAAAAGTAAAAGTATTTTAGAGCCAGCCCTGCTGGCCTAGTGGTTAAAGTTCAGCACACTCCACTTCAGTGGCCTGGGTTCGGTACCCAGGCATGGAACCACTACACTCATCTGTCAGTAGCCGTGCTATGATGGCATCTCACATTGAAGAACTAGAAGGACTTACAACTAGACTATACAACTATGTTCTGGGGCTTTGGGGAGGGAAAAAAAAGATAGAGAGAATGATAGGCACATTGGCAAGAGATGTTAATTCAAGGCGAATCTTTCCCAGCAAAAAGAAAAAAGCACTTGCTACAAATGGCAAGAAAGAAAATTGACAATAAAAGGTTTTAAAAAAGACTTTTGGTTTATTGACACATGGTTGTAATGATTCAAATGGCATTTTAAAACCATTACTAGATGCTTTGCCCCACAGATATTCTTAGTCTCAGAACATATGATGGGACTTAGGCTTTTGCATTGTAGGGGTAACTAGATACCAAAAACTCGCCTGGAGGAGTCCTTGGATATTCTGTCACTCTAGCCAGTAATGCTGTTGTTATCGCCATTGCCCTGCCTAGTGCATATGGTCTTTCTATGGTTTGAGCATAATGTTTTGAATTTAAAGGCAATGTTACCTACAGTTTCTAGGGTTTGTTTTAGTTTTGGGTGCCTACTAGCACCATTGCAGCATGAAGTACATTCCAAAGCCAGCCTAGAAGATTACCCTTAACCTAAAGCTACATAAAATAGTCATCCCCTCCTGTCCATAATACAAACATGTTCACTGTTTCCTCTCAGCACAGCAGCATCTCATTCTCAAAACATTCTATATTCCAAATGAGCTATGGGCTCTTGTCCACCTGGGCGCAAGCTTTGGCTGCTCCATTTGCTGTGTCTCATTTAATATTCTTACCTTCTTGTGAACTCTAGATTTCTTATAATGCATAACATCTACCAATTGGTACTCTAAATATCCCCATATGGAACTAGGAATTCCTGACTTTTTCAATCCATATGAGACTTTGCCGGTGACCAGCGTCCCCGCTTAAAAATACTAAAATTACACGCAGGCCATCTAGCATACAGAGGAAAGGAGAAAGATCCATACTCTAAAGATATGACTACGCTATATCAGGAAAGGTTAGGTGCTAAGAAGTATGTAATGTGACACAAAGGCACTATACAAAGAGACAAAAGGGAGCTAAATGCAAGCCACACCAGTGGGGCAGGTTAAAGAAATGAACAGTGACAAAGAAATATGGAATGTTACAGATTTTTAAAAATGTTTTTAGAACAAATGAAGCCAAGGTCATTGGGCAAGGCCTGTCTGTAGACATTCCTTAAACTAGGTGTCCAGTATACCTCACCCCTTTCCTGTCAGCTCCCCCCATTTTTAAGCCTATCTTTATGTCATTTACCACCTACTTGCGGCAGGAAAACAACCTTGGTGCTGAGGTTGATAACTGAGTAGTTGACGGAAGGAGGATTTTCTTTATACCTAATGCTAATTGAGTTGTGAAGATAGAATATTTTATTTGTTTGGGCCCCGTTGGAGAGTGAATGTCTTCTTATGCTAACGTATGTATTTTTCTTTAATGGCTTTTGTAGGTCACACTGACGGTGTTACTCTGTCTTCCAGGAGAAATAAGATATTTAATTTCTTTCAAAAATCTAAATGGAAAATTTCCAGAGTTCAGACATAACGTAAATGTTAAACTTTTAATTGTAGGTTTCTAATTAGCTTGTTATTAAGTTTTTAAAATATCATATTATCAGTTTAGATATTTCTGATTGTCTTCTAATTACTTCTGAAATGGATTTTATGCAATTAGTGTCCACCTATGTCCTCTCTCCATTCCTGCTAAGAGGCCACCTAGGGTGCCTTGTGCTGCTAAGCAACCTTAATTTAACTGAAAGGACTTCTGCTATTGCTCTCTTATAGGAACTTCACAATTAACTTTGAGGGTCTGATAGAATGGGAGAAGAGGCTGGTACAGGGGAGTCCTGCATTTCAGCATGGTTTCATCTCAAATGTTGTTAGTGAAAGACATGAAAATTGAACACTAGTCTGATGTGCAGCTTAAGTATATTAGGATGCTCCACGGAAAAATAGTATTCACCGTGAGCACACATAGGACCCTTCCCATAGGTTACTATATGCATGGGGTCTTTGCAATATTATCAGAAGAACAGATTTTCCTAGTCTAAAACATATAGATGGAATGAAATGTTTATTTATTCTCTCTCTCTTTGTTGATTCATCATGCAAAATATAGCTTGATAGATCTTTATCAAATTTAGAGGATATGTTCAAGATGTCTTTCTTATAATATAAACTGTGGTATACAGTGAATTCACTTTGGGAGATCCTAGAGTAGTGGAGGTGGGGGAGGTATCCTGCAGAGATATAGACCAACTACTTCCTGTTACATCCCGTAGCTTGCTAAAATGTGAGCAACAGCAGGGGTATATTCATTTGGCAACAGCTAACATTCTTTCCAGCATCTTATCTAGATAGTCTTTCTAATTAAGTTACTCTTCCTCCATTGGCAGTCAGTTTGTGTATCTTATAGCCATTTTTTTCCCTAAATAGGTCACATCCATTATTCCAAATTCTGTGAAAATAATTCCAGTTCTCAGGAGATATTTCACAATAATTATAAATAACATTTGGCCATTTCTCCTTTTCAGAGAGCTCTTTGTTCAAATCACACTTGTTGAGTGTCTACCGTGTGCCAGGTCCTCTGCTGGGTACCAGATCCAAGATGTGTTGGAGGATTCAGAATTTGTAATAAATGTGGCAAGTGACATAATAGAGTTACCTTCCTCAAGCATGTACCTTCATTTTAAGCTCCTAAAGAGTGGCTCTGGCCTGATCTCCAAAGTTATGCATGGTTGTAGATGGTTGAATAAAAAATGTTTATTTTCTGGGAAAGGCACTCACATTTCAAGATCTTCCCAGGATGCAGTTAGCAGCTCTTGCTTTCTCGTGCCTCAGTCTGTCAACACTGATGCTCCTGGTTGAGAGTGTAAAAACGATGCTCTAATGGCCAGGGATTATTTATGCTAGCAGCACACCGCATTTTCAGACTAGAAGCTAGGGCTTTTAAAATGCCATTTTCCAGGAACAAAAGGGTTTCTTGAGGGTTGAAAAGTGTCATAATGTGACTGACATTAATATTTAGTTGGAAAAATATTAAAAGTTTTGACAAAGGTGACAGTTGAGGGAAACTGATATTTAATGAGTACTTACTCTGTGTCAATTCTCGCAATAAATACAGTCTGGGAATGCCTTTTTTTAAGTCTCAAGATGACCCTAAGATGTTGGTATGCTGAAAGTAAGTTACATTGCAGTGTCATAGCCTGCCTCACCCGAACGCCCATCTTTGTCATTATCAGAACAAAGAAACCTTTGCTTCTTGTCGGAGATTGCCACTAATGCTCCCGGTAATGACCAGGAATTTTTTCCATAGAGGTGTCTGCAGCACTATGACAAGGAAATGAGTCCTTTCATTCTGGAAGAAAATGTACTGTATAAATTGCCTCTTACATGCCCATCTCATAGGCAGCAGAGTCTTAGAACTAGTCTCATATAAAGGCAGAGCCCCAGCCCCTGTGCACCCTAGCTAGGGTAACTAGCAGAGAGATGAAGAGCACGTGCTTGGAGGTCTGACAATGTGGATCTAAATCTTACCTCTACCACTTGCTAACCCTGTGACCTGGGCAAGTTACTTAGCCTCTCTGGCTTCAGTTATCCCTGCCATGAAATGGAAATGGTGATAGCCCTTAACTTGTAAGGTTGTGATAAGAATTAAAAGCACATAAAGCACTTAGTCCAGTGTCTGGTGCATGATAAGGGCTCAATAAACTATTTTTATGACCCTATGTTATAAAATGTTCACCATCATTAAAGGATGTGACATTCTTGTTATTGTTCACACAAATAAGGAAAGAAGCTGTTTGGTTTTGGACAGTGAAAACAGCCTTCCAGTTCTTTCAGGTTGGATCTTCATCCCATGCGAAGGGCTCCATTTCTGTGGTCCTCACTATGTTGCACACTCTGTTTGTCAATACACAGAGGACTTAGACTAGAGCTGTGCCAAGACTTCATCTGTGGACCCCAAGGTGGGAGGTGCGGAGTGGACAGAGGACATCAGAACCAGATGGAATACTGATTACTACAGTGTTTATAAAGATAGAACTTGGCTTTAAAGTTTGGCTTTTATCAGGGTAGCTTGACAGTGAAGGCTAGAATCTAAAGAGCATAGCAGTCTCAGCTAGATCTGAATGTACATCCTAGAGCAGGTCTGGTGTGTTGCGTAGAATGTATCTGAACTTCAGGCATCATCACTCTTGCCATTTATTTAGCCCTTAGTTGTACTAGGCCCTTTTATATGTGTGCGTGTTTTATATATATACATACACATATTTTTTTTTTAAAGAAAATTTTCTACAATTTACCGATCAAGTAGGCTTTTATTCAGCAATTCATGAGCTGGGCAGCATTCATTCTAGCAGATAGAAAGGAGCTCCAAAGAGCTGTACAAGGCAAAAGATATTTATAGACCAAAGCAAGAAGGAACAAGGAAGTCACACCTAGGCACTCTAATTGGTGAAAGCAGGACTACTTTCCTTATAGGGAGTAAAGGAAAGTCTTGGAGCCAAGTTGGGTAGCTTGTGCTATGTAGGCAAGCACTAATTGGTTGGCCTAGGCCTTTCTTTTCTGGGAGAACCAATGTAGAAACTTAGTTAAGTTCTGGTTTGCTGACGTGGGCCCTAGCCTGGATACTTCAACTATATATTTACATTAACGGTTGGGAATTCAAAGGGTTTCTCCCACTGGTGTTAAAGTCTTATCCTTATTAGCAATGGAGGAAATTGGGGCATATTGAAGGCTGGCAGCTATGGGCTGGGCCACTCATGCCACAGGTCTGGAAACATGAACCAATGAGATACCCTTTTAGATGGAATAGTTTCGGCAACAAGATAAGGGCCCTCATTGTACTTGGTTCGAAGTTGCTGGCAAGGGCATGGGAGTGAGTGGGGGGAAGGAGACAGAGATGCATTTTGGATTCCCTTGGCATGGTACTATGTCTGAATGCTGAACACTACATATAAGGATCTATTCCATGGATCTAATCCAGGAAAAGATTACCCAGATAGGACCAAGATTGAAAGGACAATGGAAGAGTCTCACTCTGATTGAGAGGTAACCTTTCAAACTTACGGAACCCAAAATAAAAATAATTTTCTCGTAAATATAATCCACTTATATTTCTGCTTAGAAATGCTTCTTTTTTTCCTCAATAGAAATGTTCATAAAAGCAATCATTGGAACAAATATTAATAAAACACATAACGTTTTAAAAGTGCCTTGTTTTCATGATGCACAATTTATGTCTTGTTGCAGTAACACTGCATAACAAACAACCCCCAAACTAAGAGGTTTAAAACAACAGCTAGCTATTATTGTTTATGAGTCTGTGGGTCATCCGGGCAGTTCTGATGATCTGACCTGAGCTCAGTTAATCTCGGTTTATCTCTGGGCCTCGTATGCATCTGTAGTCAGCTGGCTGATGGACTGGGAGCTAACTGGTCTGGATGGCATCAACTTAAACAAATTGGCTCTCCTGCACCTATTCTCTTGTTCTCCAGAAGGCTAGCCTGGACTTGTTCGCGTGGCAGAAGTTCAAGAGAGACTGAGCAGAATTATACAAGGCCATGTGAGGCCTGGGCTTGAAACTAGCGCATTGTCACTTCACTACACTGTATTTGCTAAAGAAAGTCATGAAGACAGCCCCAATCCAGAGGATGGGAAAATAGACTCTTTTAATGGAAAGAACTTCAAAGTCATATTGCAAGTGCCATAGATATAGGGAGAGAAAGAATTGGAGCCATTTTTGCAATCAATCCAGCACACTTGCTATGTGAATGTTCCCTGTGCTGACGGAAACTTCAGTAAGACTGTAGCCTGGAGGTAGAGGTTATGAAACAGAATACGGTGGCTCCACTATAGTCTCACAGGTGTGTGGCCAAGTTGAAAGTTGGGTTTTTGCTCTCCCAGTCATCCAGGGTTTGCTGCATTGTGTATACCAATTGGGATATATTTTTTTCTTTAAAAAAATTACCATCAAGCTCACTTTTGAAATATATAAACTCAGAATTTTTAACTTTGAGATAAAGTATGCCTGAACGAGCTTTAAAGTCTCTCTAGCTTTTTTTGGCAGGAGAAATGAGATTGAGCCCTCATGGAGCTCCACTGGCGTGTATTGGAACATCCATGAACGTATTCTTTGGGGAAGGAAAAACTGAAATTTAAAGTTAGTTATATGGGCTGCCTATCTTGTAAAGGTTGTGCCTCAGAACTCATGGCTTTGAGTGGAGAGCAATGGAATGCAGGTTTCTATTCTTTCTAGTTTCCGAGTTTTAGCCTCTTTTTTTGAATCTGAACAAGTATCATCATTTCATTCTGAATACAGTGCAGCATTTCTCCAGAGGTTTTTTTTGTTCCCGGCTCAGAAACATCGGTGCACATACACACACAGATATTTTCTTTTATTTAAAAATATTTCTTTTCAGATAAGGTAATATATGCTTGTGGCATGACAGAAAAGGTTTTCGGTGAAAAGTAAGTTTCCCTCACGCTGCTATCCTGCAGCCCCTTGTCCAGATGTAACTGGGATATATTCTTCCAGAGCTGTCCTATGTATATGTAAGAAGATGCAAAAATTTTTACGTAGCTGTTTACATCTCTTATTTTGATATAAATATGAATTATTACACATACACATTGTTCTTTTGTTTCACTTAATTTGTCTTGGTGATTTCCTCATCTCAGTATGTAGAGAAGCCTCATTTTACTTACAAACACTTATCATTTTTTAAAGTATCCTGCGGCCCAGGAAAACATCTCCCAGGTCCTCTTACTTTGTCCCTCTTTGCCTGTTGGCCACATGCTTTTCTTGGGATTCCCGTTTCCAACTTGGGGACTTTATTTGTCCCAGATGGGTCCTGCTGTCTTGATCATTCTCACAAGGTAACAAGGTAGCCATCCTTCTTTCCATGTCCTACTTCCTAGGAAAGCTGGAACATTTCCCGCGGCCCAGGGGTGATTTCCCTTCGCTTTCCCAGCGAGGCCTGAGACTGACCAGCACTGGTTCCAGTAACGCAAGGATCAGTCCCCTTGGACAATCTTGCATCTCAGTTCCTCACCCAGCAGTGTTTCTTGCTTGTTTATTGATACATGAGAAATACATTTCATCAGTGCCAAACAATTGATCATACTCTGCTGGCTTGTTCAGGTTAAAGCCAGATGGTGACAGCTCTAGAGCCTCACAGGCCCTGAGAAAAGACACCAAGATACAGGAAAGACACATTAAAGATTGATATGGCAAAGCCATACCTGGTCCATTCTTGTGTATGCCAAAGGTTGTGAAGATACCTGGAATGGGTCAGTTAGAAGGTGCCCTTCTTCTCCTATTGTCCCCGCGTTCTGGGAATTGCAGATAAAACAAGACTTTCCAGAGTATGACCATTATATCTCAATGCAATCAAATTTATGTTTGGTAAGCATTTTATTGTAAAATACAGTACAATGATTATGAGCATGAACTTCAGGGTCAGCTAGACTCTGTGTGACCTTGGGCAAGTTATTTAACCTCTCTCAGTCTCTGAGTCCTCATCTGTAAAATGAAATTGATAATACTTCATGGCTCCAGGGTTATTTTGAAGATTAAATTTGATATGTTGTATAAAACGCTCACAGTGTCTGATATAGCAGTCAGTGGTAGCTATAACCTTGAACCAGGGGCCAGTCTCCAGCTCTTACAAAAGATCCTCTCATCCCTTCATCCTCCAGGAGCCCTCAGCTATTTCAAATCCATCCCAGTCTCTGGCTTTCTCCATTCCAAAGGGAATTATTTATACAGAGTCTCTGGCCCACGGACCTCAGCAATGCCCAGCAATGCTGGATAAAACATCATCTATGCCCAAGGCAATGTCTTTGGTATTACACAACTAATCAGAAGAGTTTCACTTTGTTTTACCTTTATGAGGATAAATACCATAGTATAAATGAAAAGAATTTGGCATCAGAGGGTTTAGTTTCCAGTTCTTCCACTTACTACTGTGTAACATGGGGCAAAAGGAGCCTTAGTTTTCTCATATGTTAATGGGGAATAAGAACACCTACCTCATAGAATTTTAACAAAATATCTTGGTTAATTTGAGCAATTAAATAAAATAAGATCGATAAACACTTAGCTACTTACATACTACCTTCCTGTTAACTGATAATTTCCTTCCTTCACTTCAGCAAGTGTGAATGATACTATACAGTTATTTCCTTGGAATGGAGATATATCCTATTTGTTTTATTACAAACATTTTATTAATCTTCTACCCTCCCATCTTGAGTTGTCATGTGAGGGCTCAGCATGTGAAGGTGTATAATAGATGTTGAATGAATGATACTTTTAAATTCTTTGTAAAAGCGAAAGAACACAAAGAGTTTAATTAGAATGATTCTGGTTGTCTTTTTTAGAAAAATGTAAAACCCCAAACCAGACTATAACAAATTCTTTAAGACAGGATGCTGTGAGGGCTGCATGTATAGCCATTCTCTTCCCTACTCTTGCTTTTCAGAATGCACCAATTCTCTTTGAATTAATATTTCATCAGATTGTACTCTAAGGTCCAAGAAGGTCTAGGAAGATATGCATAACACAGTAAAATGACAGCATAATCACTATTAGTTAATTAAAAAGTGGATCCTAATCTTGATGTGACACACAATGTACAATTACTCTTATTATATGAATTGTCCAACACTTGTGCCATCTTAACTGTTCTTTGTTCCCTTCTCACTTTGACTTATACAGGGTCAATTCCAGATTTTGCTGTTATTGTAGTTAACACTTCTCAAACAAAAGTAGTCAGTATTGATTAATGAATATATCTGATGGTCTTCTCAAGGTTAGACATTCGTTAGACTTGGTGTATATGCTTTAGACTTGGTGTATATGCTCTTAATGTGACATCAATATTCAAAGTTGAGAAAGAGAAAAACACCTCAAATTGATCAAATATTTACTCCGTGCCAGGCATTGTGCCTGACATTTCACATGTAGTATTTTGTTTAATCTTCACGGTGGCCAACTCTAACCTGGAACTATAAAGAGAAGGAGATTCTAGGAAGTGTAATTCCTGGCTTTCCCTCTGTGATGCAAAGGAGATTTTAGAATGGGGTGGCATATATGCCAATTCGGTAACAGATAGTCCCTAGTCGTCAACCTGTTACGAGGAGGAAATGGCACCTTTTCTCACAACCTGACCACCCTGAAGGAAAGCCGTTTCATAATTAGAATAAAAGCATCTTATGGAAGTAGGTTCTCACCACTACCCAGTGGCACAGCCATGTGAGAAGACTGACCCCTCCTTGGAGCAACCAGGCCTGGTCTACAGAGTCAGAGAGAGCTGAGAAGCTGAGACCAAGGCTGGGGATCACAGAGCTCCACAGGGCTATCTTGGGGCAAGCACTCAGACTTCGTGCCTACTGGGATGTCCTTGTGCTCACCAAGAGTGTACCCTGTGTGGAATCTTGTTCACAGACATGATGTTTAGCAAAGCATGTGTGTCGAGAGCGTAGTCCTACACTTGGAGGTAGGCACTGAAACCTGGGAGGTGCTTTCAATTTAGTGGGGAAGCAGGCAAGGAAGGAAAGAGTTACAATGTCATGGGTCACTAGTAAGATAGAGGTAAGACCCTGGTGCTATGGGATCCCCCAAGTACAGCTGGAGATGGGGACAATACGTGACAGGTGTGAGTCATTACGATGATGCCAGAGGGAAAATTGGAACCCACTAACTCAGGCCTTATAAGGCTGTACAGTTACTAAAAGGGCTTCTAGAATTTTGGCTCTGATTTACCTGACTGTAGGATAATGAGATGGCAGGACAATCTAGACAAAGAAGAAGTTGTAAGAGTCAGAAAAATCCAGCGTGAGAGAAACAGATCCAGAGAAGGAGGGAGGGAAAGAGAGACAGAGATAAAAAGAGAGAAGAAGGGAGAACATTCCCTTTCTTCAACTGGGATGTTCCCCATTGTGAAGCGGATAATAGGACTCAGTTTCAAGAAATTAAATAATAAAACTCAGATTAGAGAAACTAAATAATAGAGGCCTCGAAAGCCCAGTTTAAAGCTTTCCACAGCTCTATTATTTGCCTATTTAACTACTGCCAATTTCAAAATGTTTCATTGTAAAGCTCCACGCAAATATTGTGCCCATGTTTTTTTAGCTAGAAGCCATACTCACTTTGTAAGAATGAAAAAGTTTTATTAAGATACAGATTTGACCCTAAATCAGACAATCAATAGCAAAATTTTAAAAATATGACACTTCATGATCATATTGAAGGTTTAGTGCTGTGTTTGGGTGCAAACTGGTTACTGTAGTTGTTGTGATATGACATCATGTTCCATCACCAATTTGAGATGACGTCTTTCGAAATCAGCACTTGAAGGTGATAGTCCTAAAATTTCACCCATCTTGATAAGGTTTCAAAAGGTGATTTTCTATTTTATTCTCCTTTGATGTGCTTCAAAAACCAAGGTGACATAGGAGCACCCACACCTATTTCTGGCAGGAAGGCATACCTCAACAAAATGAAATTATTAAATCAGAAGTTGAGTGTGTGATACCACATGTCAGGCATAAATATCACATCTAATTAAGAGGGTTTCTCTGATCACGAAGTCCAGTGTGTAATCAGAAAGCCGTACCTTAATTGATATTTAACTCCTGTCAAATTCTATTTGCATGGAAATAATGAAGATATTCCCTTAGTGTTTTCACTGTATATTGAGTCTGTATCATTGCTTATATTTGCATTAGCTACTTTTGTACGACATAAAAAGAAAAAGGACGCTTACTTTAGGAAAAATAATGCCACCATTCAAAGAGAATCTGTTCTGCACTACACACTCAGCCAAACCATTTTCATGCATTACTTCATTTAATCTTTATAATACCTCTAAAATAGAGGGATTTCATTTCCCATTGTACAGAGGAGGAAACTGATGTTCAGCTCCATTAAGTAACTCAGCCAAGGTCACACAGCTAGTAAGTAGCAGAGCTAAGATTCAAAACAACTCTCTCCATCTACATAGCCCATTCACTATTCAGAATGCCACAAAAACTTTCTGAGTTTTGTATTTTATGTTACCATAAATTGTAATTGAATAAAATACCCTTCTTTTTAAATTCTGAATGTTACAATTGGGCCCAAATAAACATTCCCATTACATGCCACCATGAAAGCCATAGCCAACTCTAAAATTCAGGCACATTTTTTTTTTTTTATTTCCCTTTTGAGGATTTTTGCAGTGGTTCATCATAAGAGATGATTTCTTCCAAATAATTTTTTGTATTAGCTAGATGTAAACAAAATGTCAATGTCAAAAAAAATTCCTCTACAGCAATGAATCTCAACAAGAGATGATTTGCCTCTCCTCCCCTCTGGGGACATTTGGCAATGTCTGGAGACATTGTGAGTTGTCAAAACTGGAAAAGTGCAATTGCATCTGGTGGGCAGAGGCCAGGGATGCTGTTGAACATTCTACAATGCTAGAATAGGCTATACAACAAAGAATTATCCAGCCCAAAACGTGAATAGAGCTGAGGTTGAGGAACTTGCTTTATGGTGTCATTCTCAATTAGTGAACCCTCTAGGAAGGACGTTCTGGACTCAAATTAATGAAAGTGCGACTTGTCTTCTGTTCCGGCTGCCCTCCCCTGCCACATACAATCTATACCACTTGCTATCATCCAGCCACTGATGCCTTTTCCATTTCAGAGGTCCAAAGTTTTCTTCATGGCCTTCTCCCATTAAAGCTAAAAGTATCTGCCATCAGTCATATTTCTTGATTGATTAACACTACACTCTTGTTGAAACCTAAGTACCCGCACATGAAACGGTTCTTCACTAATTCCAGAATCATTCATTGAACAAATGTTTGAGTGTCTACTATGTGCCATGCTCTGTTCTAGGCTTTAGAGATGCAGTGGTAGCAATTACAGACAGGATCCCATTACTGCATGTGATCTTATGGAAGGATATAGGCAATAAAGAAATAAACAAGGTAATTGTCATATAGTGATGCTTGCTTTGAAGACAGTCAAATAAGATGTTTTGATAGTAATGGGGAGAGGTAGGAGTAGTCCTCATTGAGGAGGCAACATCTGAACTAAGATACAAATGACAAGAAGAAAGCAACCATTTGAAAATCTGGGATTGGAGAATTCAAGACAAAGGGACCAGAAAGATCCACAGTCTCTAAAGCAGAGATGAGTTTGGCATGTTGGAAGAATAGAGAGAAAGCCAGTGTAGTTGGATTCTAGTGAATAGGTGAGAGAGTGAGAGGAAAAGAGACTGGAAAAATGACGGCAGGCCAGATGAAGTAGGGGCTCCTAGGCCATGGTAGAAATGTAGATATTCTTTTTATTGCAATGAAAAGCCATTAGACGATTTTAAACAGGGACATGAAAAAATCTGTCATGAGAAGGTGACTTTGGCTACTGTTTGGAGACTGTATTATGGGAGGCACAAGTGGAAGTGGGGAGACATGTGAAAGATGTTGGAAATAATGGGAGATGTTGTGGCTTAGACTATGGTGTAACAATGTGGATGGACAGACTTGTTATCAGGAGTTGTTTCGGAGGTAGAGATGACAGGCTTGATAATGACTGGCATGTAAGAGGAAGGCATATCAAAGGTGATACCTGGATTCTGACTTGAGCGACTGGGTGGAGGATGATGCTATTTACTGAGATGTAGCACACAAGTGAAGATGTCGAGGATTCAGAGTGTGTGAATCTGGAGATCAGAGAGGAGATCAGAGATGAAGATGTAAATTTGGATGTTGTCATCATGCAAATTGCATTTAAAACCTGAAACTGGAGTCCAGCCCCGTGGCTTAGCTGTTGACTGTGCACGCTCCAAGACTGGCGGCCTCGGGTTCGGATCCCAGGCGCGCACTGATGCACCACTCATCTGGCCATGCTGAGGCCGTGTCCCATATACAGCAACTAGAAGGATGTGCAACTATGACATACAACTATCTACTGGGGCCTTGGGGAGAAAAAGGGAAAAAAAGGAGGAGGATTGTCAACAGATGTTAGTTCAGGGCCCGTCTTCCTCAGCAAAAAGAGGGGGATTGGCGTGGATGTTAGCTCAGGGCTGATCTTCCTCACACACACACACACAAAAAAACCTGGAACTGAATGAGATCACCTGAGAAGTGTATATTCATACAGAAAAGAGACTTATGAAGAAACTTGGGAGCAATCCAACCTCCAGGAGTTGACATCTATCCTCGGTAAAAAGAATTGCAAGTATCAACGAGTAGATAAGAGGTATTATGTACAGCAGAGGAGATCTGAAAAAATTATTATGCTGACTTGTTGTGCTCTAAACCAAAACAAAAGTGTGTGTGTGTGTATGTGGAGAGAGAGAACACAAGTTTTAAAATCATAAAGTAGTATTATAAGTGTTAAGGTAGCATTATTAGTTCTTTTACAGTAACTGACAAGAAAAGTATAGGAAACCTGAAATAAAAGAAATAAAAAATAGCCCCAATGCCTTTGGAGAGGTTAACTTGTGCTGACCGCGTCCTTCCTGGGGTCTTTTTGATACAGGCTTTGCTTTTTATCCTCATCTTCTCACGTTGAATACACTCTCCTCAAACCCTGGTGTTTTTACCTGCTAAGTTGTGCAATTTTATTCACTAAGACGTGCTTCTATTCAAGTGTTAGACTTACCAATTATCTGTATTAAATTTCTTCTTTCTAGGCTATTGAGATTTTTTTGAAATCTGATTCTGCTATTATATATATTAGTATTATTTCCAGTTTCTTATTACCTGCAAATTTAAGCAATATGTCTTAACCGAAGTCTTAGTAGAAATGTTGGTCAGATGAGGGCCAAGGACCTGAAGGGCTTCACCAGGGATCTTCCTCCATTAGATACCACAGCTCGCTTCAGATACCATCAATTGTGCAACCCCCAAATTGTAAAAGCATTGAACCCATATTTGCACCGTTATCTACATTTTTTTTTTTTTTTACAAACTGTCTATCTGAAATATGCTCCCACTCTGTCTTATAAGCTTTCACTTGTAAAAGAGGCTAGAGATTCTACCCCCAAATCAGGCAAGGTCAGTATGACATAAGTCGTTATTAGGAAATATATGGCAGCTCCCAGGATTGCCATTTTTTTCCTAATTGATCACAAATCTCTTTTTAATAGAGTCTATTTTAAAATAATATTCAGAAGTGTCTTTAAGTTCACTAAGGTTTTTTGAAAAGATATTGTCCCAATCAGTCCTTCAGTGTCTATTCTTCTCCCCACATTCATCAAATATTACCAACAGCAGCTCCGTGAGCTAACTTGCAGTTCTATCCAGGAAGGAGACACCCACTTCCTGACAGTTACCTCACCTTGTTTGGGCTTCAGTATCCTCTTACTAATGCACGTCTCTCTCTTAAATCCGACCACCCTTCCCATTGACAGAGATGATGGACTCAAGGTAAGGAATAAAGGAGTTAAGTTTTTTCTCTGTCAATATATCACCAGCATATTTTCAGGCAAGAGCCGGGTTTGTTTGTTTTATTTGTTAAGCTTTAAGTTTTAAAAATATATGTACTTTTAACTTTATATTTTTATATTTTTGCAATTGTTATTGCTTAACAATAATATATGTGGCAGTTAGATTACAACCACATCATTCTCTAGAGTTGAGGCCTAATCATCAAATCAGGCCTGTTCTTTTCCTTCGAAGGAGCAGTAGGATAGGTTCATTTTGACAAAGGGAAGTAGCTGAAATTTGAGCATGAGTTTATCCTCAGATTGAGGATCCTTTTATCCTTTTATTCTTTTTTCTTTTTATTTTCTTCTTTCTTTGTTTTTTGCAATGATATCAAAGAATTAAGTGAAGCCTTTTAAAATTTTCTGGGTAACATTGGATGAGTTTTGGCTATTAGTTTTTACAACACTTTTACTCAATTTAGCTAGCACTTTAATGAAAAAACTTTTCCCCAATGGTGATTAAATAGCACATCTATGTTGTGATTCTTTCATAGCCTAAGAGTTTTTATTTTCCCTCTCTGTGAAAAAATAAGTTTTTATTTTCCCTCTCTGTGAATGGCTTTGATCCATTTTATTAGATAAGAACATGGGTCCCCAGAACATAAAATTTTTTAATAAATATTTTTAATAAATGCATCCGAGTGAATAAATAGAGCTAATAAAATGTGACAAATACAAAACATACTTATATACAAATTTATAAGCTGTCCAACTCCTAGTCTTTGCTATAGGATAGTATACAAAATGTGAACACATTTTAGGAAGGTCCGATCGAGCAGCTGAAAATATATTTCATGTGATTTTTTGGAAATGAATTATCTTACTCAGTGCCCTCCATCCCTTTATTGTGCCTTACTCAACTCTTCTTTCCTATCGCACATCTTGAGATGTTTGAGTTGTGGGCTGAATACTCACCCCTTCACTCCATAAGCAAGCAGTGAGTGTATACCATTCGGTGGGAATACATCTTGTTGTTCCCTTGACTGTCAGTGTTCTTGTGGTTTCAGACTTTTTCTGGCTGTATGTCTACATCGCCAAAATGTTTTTGTCTTAGAGTCACTTACAGTAGCGCTATATGGGATAGAAACCTCTGAGCTGTGCAGTCAAACTTTATTCAGTCATGTGAAAAATGTTAGTGAAAAGTATCCCTAATCACTACTGTCACTACACACTTCCCATTTCAAACTTTACTACACAACTTCCAGTGTCTTTTGTTGGAGACCTAAACAAGCGATGAAAGAAGAAGCCTTAGAATTTCAAAGATGAACCCCTTGGTTTAGCTCCTAAAAGCAGCCAGAGGGAGAAAATAGCTCACTAAAAGCATCTGCAATGAGTTTTTACAGGTAACTTTTCAACAGCAATTGTGGAATCCAGAAGATGGTGGAATGCATCTTTAGTGTGCTCCAAAAGACAGCTGTCAGCCTAAAATTTGAAACCCAGTGGAACTGTTTTCAAAAACCAGAGTAAAATAAATTCAATCTTGGAAAATTTTTAAAAAGTTTGCCAACAAAGACCTTCGTTTGGAAAGAATATATTTCAGAAATAAATAATTTATACCAGAGGAAAATCTGGGATGAAAAAAGGAAAGTGAGCAAACAAAATGACATATATGTCGGTAGCTTTAAGCCAATATCTTTTGAAAAACAAGCAAACATAATAATATCTAGTTTGTAGGACTAAAAATTAAAAGAAAAAACTTAGATAAAATATTGAAAAGCAGCATAATATAAACCAGGAGAGGGTCAGAATTAAAGTACTGTAAGATCTCTTTACTGTTTGGGGAGAGGTTAAAGATACTAATTAACTTTAGACTTTATTAAGTATGCATGTTCACATTTTGATAGTATCAACAAACAGAAAGGAATTAGTGTATATAAATATCAAACCACTAGTGGGAAAAAATGGAATGAGAAAAAAATCCAATCACTCAGATGCATTTCCGATTAAAATCCCAATATAATTGTAAATATATACAGAAAAGCAAAGGATCAGGAAAAGCCAATTCATGAAGAGGAAAATATGGGGTTAATTGTGGTACTAGATATCAAACTGATTAAAAAACATTAGTAATTAAGACATGACACACGGATGCAGGAATAGACAATTAGATCATAGAAGAATAAGACAGACATAACGTTGCAGATCACTAGGGGGGAAATGAGCCATTCAGTAGATATTAGTGGAACAATCGTTAATCTGTATGGAAAAAAAAACACACCTGGATATTTCCCTCAAACTAACACATACCACAAAAAGCAGAAATCATAAAGGAAAAATTAACAAATTTGACTACATTAAAATTGTAAACTATTCATATCAAAATATATTTTAAAAATGAGAAGAGCAGCCACAAAATGGAAGAAGATATTTATAACATGTTAAGCCAAAAAGGAATTAGTAGCCATGATATATAAAGCACTTCTTCAAATCAAGAAGAAAAAGACAAGCTACTTAAAGAAAAATACATAAAGGCAGAAGAAAACAGACGTTTCATAGAAAAGAAAAGTCAACATTCCAATAAATAGAGGAAAAGATAATCACTCTTATTTTTAATCAAGGAAAGGCAAATTAATACCATCATGAGATACTGTTATACCCACCAAATTGGACAATTTTTTAAAGTAGAATAATAAGTTTTGATGAGGCTGTGGAAAGGAGAACTTTCACACATTTCTGGTGGGTGTGTGAATTATCCAGTAGGTTACTGGTGGGCATATTTAACGACCCAGCAATTCTTTTCCCAGATATGCAACCTAGAAAAAGTCCTACATATATACAACAGAATAAATGTGTTGCATTGATTGTAACTATAAAAACTGGAAATAACACAAATGTTCATCAACAGGATAATGAATAAATAAATTTTGGTTCCATGACTACTAAATAGTGGTGAAATGAAGGAAATACACAACTTACATCAGCATGAATCTCATAAACATAATGTTGAGCAGAAAAAAAATGTTGTGGAATAATACATATATATTGTGATACTCCTTATACAAAATTTTAAAATATGCAAAACTAAACAATATTTCAGGCTACATACATATGCATTATAACAATGAAGAAATGCCACAGAATGATAAAAAGTTCTGAATACAGATGACCTCTGAGGGGAAGAGAAGGGAAGGGCCTCACAAGAGGCTTCAGTGAGATATGAAACACCCTATTTCTTAGTGTGGGTATCACTTTAGTACTTTTCATACATTTTATACATGTTATAAATATAATATATTTCCATGATATACTACACATCATGGAAGTCATTATAAATTATATTTATAACATGTAATTACATGTTATATCATGAATAACATATAATATCATAAGTATAAAATATTCTATAATTTAAAAAATAAGAAATAAAATTCCATAATTTAAAAGAATAAAAAGTAGGTTAAATTGCCTATTTCCCACCCTTGTCACCTATCCTAATGATAAAATAAAAGCATCAAAATAAAATGAATGCATGACTAATCTTCTTTTAGTTAAAGTTTATTAAAGTCAACAGCATTAATGTTTTCACTAAAATAGATTCTAAAATATGCCAGAAAAAAATCAGCATATAATACATACAACTATCACTAATTAATGCACATGTCTGGCCACTAGTAAGGCACTAATCTCTCCAGGCTTCAATTTCGTCATCTGTCAGGTGAGATGCTCAAATCAACAGATTTCTAAGAAACTTCTTACAGTAAGTTTCTAGGTACCAGTCTGGTGTGTAACTTGAATGCTCTCTCCAGTAGGCAGGAGCACACATTTCAATCTGTGGTATTCTGGAAGGCAGAGGCCATGTCTTTCATTGCTGTACCTGCAGTGACCATATGGTAGATGGTCAAATAAATGTGAGTGGAATAAACGATTTTGGCATTATGTGCTAGTGAAGGCGGGGCGTGCTAAAATCTCATCATATCCTGGAAGTCATTATAAAACAAAATTAGATGGTTTTACACCACCATTGCAGAGATCATGGATAATAAAATATCCAAAATGTGGAAAAAACGTCAATTTTAGGGTACACATTTTTCACATTTTGTCTTCTCTGAAATCAAGGTGGGTCTTGCAATAGATGTCACTTTTTCAACTGTTATCAGCCGGGCAGCAGTTGCGATGCAGCTATCATTGCCTGATTATAAACAGACTTACACTATGATTCCTGGTGGCATAATACACAATAGAATTCCTTGACGCTTCAGTCCACAAATCTTTTAAGAATGAGTCCTACTAATCTTCTCTGAAAAGCTTCTAGTGACGTATTCTGTTACGATCAAGAAAACCCAGCTTCAAAAGTAGTAAAATAGATATACTAGTATTTTAGAAGAAAATCTTGGAGACGACATAGAGCATCCATTTAAGAAAAATCTCCATCAAAAAAATGTTTTGGATGGCACAGAGAACAAGATTGATTGGAAAAACAGAGACAGAGAAATCTGAGTTGCCATATAATTCACAAGAGTTGGACTCGAAATGTGAATAGACTTAGGAAAATCTTAACCACTGCATGTAGCTTATATTTTCTCTATATATAAACAAGAGTATATATTTTAAAACAGTTTCTCCTATCACTGGCCTAGTCACTGACACTATCAAAACTTAAAGGGTTAATTCCCATTGTTAAATTTTAGTTATGGAAACTGGGGGCCAGGAGAGGGCAGCAAAGAACTAACCTGAAGGGTTTTGTTTTGTTATAACTATACAAAGGGCTCTTGATAGTTTATGAAGCTCTTTCATATATATGAACTTATGGCATCTCCACAGCAAAACGGGGGTTGGGGGGACAGTTATTTCCATCCTCATTTAACAGACAAGGAAACTGAGACTTGGAGAAATTAAGCGACTAGTTTGAGGTGGTCCAGCTAAGGGGTGGCCCTTGATGAACTCAAGAGGAGAGTTGGACTTATGTGCATTCTTCTCCTTCAAATGCTGGTGGAAACCTTTGAAAAGCCCAGTGGATGATCAGGAGGAGAATTGGAGATGGGTTCTGTTGAGATCCAGGTCAGCCCAGGACCAGGGTATGTGGTGAAGATGACATGAATCAGGATGAAGATGTGAAATCAGAAGTCAAACCAAAGACCAAGATCTTACGTAAATACCAAACCAGTCCATGATCACCAAAGAGCAGAAGACAGGTCTGAACTGAATTCAGACGTGGGCCACAGAGGAAAGCCCAGAGAGCATGTTGTGCTACCAGAGTGCCTGAGAGCTCCGTGAGTGCTGGTTGGGTCTCAGTCCCTGCCCTTTCTGGTCTTTGAGTGGCTTAGCCTCTGATATATTGAAAGGGAGAACAGCTACTGGCCCCTTGGCAATAACTTTTGAGCGAGACGCCGAGGTATTTTGTCCTGGTAAAGTTACAGATGAGATGAACAAAAGACATTTGCTGTGTTCTACCTCACTTCCTAGCAATTAAAAAGAAAAAAAAAAATCCAGAAGGAGAGTTTCTGCTTCGTTTACCAAGTGGTTATTTTCTAAAAGCTCAAGTCAAGAAATGGAATATTTTGACGCCCTACTGGGAAGGTGTATATGATTCTTGATTCCAAAGAAATTGCACTAAACCTTTTGGCCTGATAGGTGTAGTGTAGGTGAAGGATTACTTTGTGTTGTCAGGATTCATTTCTTTACTGAGCAGTCACTTCCCAAAGTAAGCTATGTGGTTGAGATTTTGAAGGCTTTTGTTTCCGCTGAAACACAGAGATGAGGAATGTTCTGTAGCAGATGAGCGCAAAGTCTACTTAATATTCTCCTACATGGCCACCTCTCGGGAACACCCCTGAGAGGAAGGTTGAAAGGTATACCTACAGCAGTGTTTTCTTAGGGAAGATGGGTCTCAGAATGCACAGTAGAGAAATAGAGTTTCTAGGCAAATTGCACATACTAAAAATGTCAATGAATACGAATGTTAAACTAGTCCTCTTCCCAGAAATCACACAAATAGGAAAATGGAAGGATTCGGCATTCTTTATTCCTCATTTGGAATAAATCATGCTTTGTGCTGGGGGAATGGAAGAGAGGCTATTTGTAGATAAGTACTGACGTGTAGGAGGATGATGGAGATAGGATTGGTATTGCTTGTTCCAACAAAATCTGTGCTTCACCCAGACCATTACATGCACATTTTCTGAGGACTTAAGCAGTGTATAGTAAGATACAAATACACTGAGAGCTGAAAGGTTCAAACTCACACAGTCATTTTATTAATGATCTGTCTTTGACTCTCTTTTTGTTTCACTCTAGGATAACAAATACGAAATATATTTTTTAAATCTATTTTCATATCTAGATTTGCATTTGTTCCCGGAGTGAAGAGAACGCAGCACAGAAAGAGCTCAAGCTTTAGAGTCAGATGGACCTGGATGTATAACATATATTCAGTTTTTATCACTATTTGGTTGATTTTGGGCAAGGTACATGATATCT
This sequence comes from Ceratotherium simum simum, assembly GCF_057802395.1. Taxonomy (NCBI): domain Eukaryota; kingdom Metazoa; phylum Chordata; class Mammalia; order Perissodactyla; family Rhinocerotidae; genus Ceratotherium; species Ceratotherium simum. The sequence continues at coordinate 46,104,052 of NC_141919.1, read as the reverse complement.
TTGAGCCTTAATTTCCTTCTCTATTGAGTAGAGATACAAATAGTCATATTGTAGTATTTTTAAGGGAATTGAATACATATATATTCTCTGTTTAGTCTTGAGGTTAAAGGCGTTAGCCAATCTGTTCTTCCCGTGGTAGCCCCCATAGACACACCTGAGTTTTCTCTTCCCTTCTCGGGAGGCCATTCATAGCATTTCTGCCCTTGGAGTTACCCTTTGCTAATATGATCAACACTGAGCACTGACTGTATGCCAGTAAAAGAGACAAAACCCTTTTCCCCAGGGAACTGACAGTCTAGTAGACCCTTTATTCTCTCTTTCTCTTTCTTGCTTACATCTTCATTCCACTTATCCTCCAAACTTCCTCAAGGGTTTCCCCTTCTGTGAAAATTTTTCTGAGAATTTCTACCAAGAACAGTCTGTGTGTCCTTTGAAATTCTGTGGCATTGTCCTGCCTTTGCTGCTTAGATGGCTTTTTATCTTTTGCTTCCCTGTCCTGTAGGGTTTTTTGCACATGTTCTTCCAAATTGCAAGTTTCTGGAGGATAAAAGATCTAGAATATAAGCTTCAGAAGGGCAGCATGATCGAGGGTGTTTTATTCACTGTGTATCCCCAGTAACTATAGTGGGCAAATGGCAGCTTATCTATAAATATTTTGCATGAATGAATGAATGAATGAATGAACATCTTTATATCTCTCACATTACTTTGTTGTGTTGTATATGAAGAATTGGATTTGCACTCAAAAGTCCTAGATTTAAAACCAAGCTCAAAAGTTTACTTTTCCTCTCTGAGACTCAGCTTCCTAATATATAAGATGGAAATAACAATTTTGCTTTACTTATATTACAGTTACTATTGAAGATCAAATAATTGTGATGGATATGGAAAAGAATTCCTTTGTGCACTGCTAAATGAGTAAAAGATGTTACAACTAAGCCCGTAATGATTACTGTTGAATGAACGAATGCATGCGTTATAGACTGAATGTTTGTGTCCCCCTGCAAATTCATATGTTGAGGCACTAACCCCCAAAGAGATGGTATTTGGAGATGGGGCCTCTGGGAGGTCATTGAAGTTAGATGAGGTCATGAAAGTGGAGCCTTCCAGATGGGATTGGGCTCTTATAAGAAGAGACATGAGAGGGACAGAGCTCCCGCTGCCCCAATCCACCTCGTGTGGGGCACAAAGAAGTCACGTGAGCACACAGTGAGAGGGTAGCACGAGAGAAAAGGGCTCAGAATGAATCTACCTTGCTGGCACCTTGATCTTAGACTTCCCAGCCTCCAGAACTGTGATAAATTTCTGTTGTTTAAGCCACCCAGTCTATAGTATTTTGTTATGGCAGCCTGAGCTAAAACAGCGTGTATACGTAAATGAATGAGTGAGAAGGAAAAAATATGATTCCATGAAGTCTGAGCAACTTAAGGGATTCAATCAAGAGGTAAATAAAGGCACTTGAGTGGGGACAGAGGCTTCAGTCATTCCAGAGAATTAATTGATGCTTAAAGGCACTGTGCTATAACTTTGCTGAGTATATTTCCAGAGATCAGCTTTACTCCTAAGTCAAGGACACAATGGAAAGAAATCAACTGTGTATTAAGAGACTGAGATCTCAGTGGGGGTCTGTGGGCAAGTCACTTTAACTCTCCGATCTTCTACTGCCTTATCTATGAAATGAAGATTAGAATACCCAACATATCCATCTCCTGGCATTATTGTGATGATCAAAGAAATTTATGTGTTGATAAATGGCGTATAAATTATTAATTGCCGACAAAATGGGAGATACCATCAGTAGTAGCATGCCATAAAAGGCTCATGGCTTGTGCCACATCCATTGCTTCTCAAAATTAACTTTCTTACCCAAGATGTACTTATGATCCAGAAACTCCTAGCATCCTGGAATTTATTGAGAGTATTAACTTTTTAATCCACAACAATCCTATGAGCCATGTTTTACAGGGAAGAAACTATGCTATAGAGGTAAAGTGAATTGTCCACAGCTTGCCGATGGCACAACTAGGTTCCCAATACATGTTCAATAATTCCAGATATGAAACTCTTTCCATTAAAGCACAAAGATCTGAGCTCTTTTGTTTTCAAATATAATAATTTTTATTTTTAATGAGGCTTATTTTCCCTTATTATTACATTCAATCCAGAAAAGGTAATATCTGAGACTTTATGAAATTTTCTATTTCCTTATTTAGGTTTTGGTAAATGTGCAATATTCTTATTGGCAACTTATTTTCAAGGTGCAATTTAACTATGGGTCCTTAGAGATCAGATTGGCAGGGCACTTAGGTTACTGATATTTAATTTTTTTTTAATCTTTTTTCAAAGATTTTTAAATGGCCTGTTACTATAAAAATGTTTTGTGCCTGTAAATAAAAAAGATGTGTGATCCTGCATATTTTAAAATTTTGAGTGCTGGCATAAAATAAGAGAACTGAGGTTCATGTTCCATATCTGCAGATATGACTTATTAAGCAAATAATAAGATGGGTAGAGAGGTCTAAATTATATTTAAATCTCTGGAGAAAGGATGGTGATGAGGTGTAGAATCTTAAAATAGGCTTTTGAATATAGCCTGTAACTAAGCACATGGTAGAAGTGAAGAAGAAATTGCTTCACTAAGCACCATTATTCTGAAGAATAGTAAGAACAGCAAGCAAAGACATTGATGACCTCAGAGAAACATGAATAACACATTATGGCTCAGATTATATTGACAGCCTAGCCTGACTCCCAGGAATTTAGAGCAAATTTGGTATTTAGAAGCCAGATGGGTTTCTTTAAGACCCCTTCTATTTTTTAAAGATCTTGTTAAGTCAGCCTTGGAGGAAGAACAGAAGATATTCTTTTTCTGGAGTGAAATAAATTTTTCTCCCTCTAAATCTTATTCAATGACAGTTCCATAAGAGAAGACTAAGCCCAGGAGTTTGAGTGTAGTGTGGAAAGGGACCTGATTCCATCCTCAGGAGTATTCCTACTCTCTGAGCTAAGGTTTCTGCCTAGGAAGCCCCCAAGGGGCTGAGGTCATGATACATTTTCAGGACCACAAGGAGCCCAGCTGAGAAGTTTTGCTCTAAGCATGAGATCATGGCCTCTTACTGTGATTGCCATGGTGCCACCCTAGAACATGGATTTAAATAATCACGCTAAACAGGCAAATAAAAGCCAGGATCTCAGTATTCCTTTGACCAAATGAAACATTTGGCAACCATTGACGTTTTCCAAGCATTGTTCTCTCCTGCTGATCACAAATATATAAAGAATATGATATATGCCAGCTGCTCTGACAATCAAAATCACGGAGAAAACTCAGGCTGTCCCTGTGGTACCAAGTCAGTAGGTGTCAGTCGCTTAAAGATGGGATAAATGAAGGCAACAGGGCGCTGGTTCTGCCACAGTGAAGACTTCCAGGGGCTTTGAATGGATCAGACCGATGCATCCTTTTGTACAGAACACACCTCTCTGATGCGCTGTTTGGGACATGGCAGGAGCCACAGAAGAACCTCTTTGGCTAGATTTTTTTTTTTTTTTTAATGAGGAACACTAGCCCTGAGTTAACATCCGATGCCAATCCTCCTCTTTTTGCTGAGGAAGATTGGCCCTGGGCTAACATCTGTGCCCATCTTCCTCTACTTTATATGGGACACCCCCACAGCACGGCTTGGCAAGCGGCGCATCTGTGAGCGCCTGGGATCTGAACCAGCGAACCCCAGGCCCCTGAAGAGGAGCATGGCGCACTTAACTGCTGCACTACCAAGCCAGCCCCTTTTTGGTTAGATTTTATCTTTGGGGTGTTGTGAAGATCTGTATCAGAACATTATCTGCATGTATGTGTACGTGTGTGCGCATATGGACAACTGAGTCAGAGCTCTTTCCTGTACGTGTGAACAACTGAATGTTGCTGTGTTTAATTTGTGAGCTGCAGCCAATATGTTCCTTTTCATCAGAATCAAAGTTTGTCATCACCATCACCATCGCCAACAATTACTGAGCCCTTTACATGGAGATAAAGGTAGGTGTTATTAGCCCCATTTTATAGGTGAGGAAACTATGGTTTAGGGAGGTTAAATAAGTTTTAAAGTTCATGTAGCCAAATTTTGGCAAAGTCAATTTTCAGAATCAGGGTCTGTGGCTCCAAAGGCGCCATGTTTTACCATCACAGCACGTTACATCCAATCCATCCCCACCCCTACCCGCTGCAAGACTTAAAATCGGAGAATTAATAGAGTTTTGTCGTTTAGTAACCGATATCTTGAATCGAACCATCTTAGACTTTTAGAAGATGTATTTTTTAAAATATTATAAAAATATAAATATATTTTAGGTCATAAAAATATGTTGTATATACTGTTAAAGGTAATAAGGACCCAACCACAATATATCTAATGTAAATCATTGCCCTTTTTACCACACAACTCTTAAATATGCACTTTTGGATGGCTGCTGCCCACCCCCACCCCCCCATTCACAGTCGCCTCTTTTGAGGTCATTCATATATTCATTCAACAAGTATTTTGGGAAGCATCTGCTTTGTACCAGGCACTGCTCTATGGGCTGGAGATTCAAAACAAATACAAGTCTCATCAGAGTACAGGATAAAAATGTGATTATTAAAAATTGATCTTGAATAAGTGGTTGGTTTATTTTTTTATTTATAAGAGTCTAGAAAAGCCAACAGTTTTCTGTCTCCCTGTCTCACTCTAAACTACACCCACAATTGCTGTGCATGTCCCACAAGCAGGGCATTATGCTAGGTTCTGTGGACCTATCAGAGAGAACACGTCTGGCCCTCAAGTAGCAAAAGCAAGCATGTTGTGATTCAAAGAATTTGGATATTTTTTTAAGACTCTTTCTAGGACTCATTCTGCATAATATATCCATTAATGCCTTAGCAAATCACTATTTAATATGTGTGTTTTCCAGGTGTAAGTTTTCTATGGTGTAAGTCTTCAGGGATCAGTCATTTCCACTTGCAGTGCCTGCCTAGCAAGATCTGATGCAAAAACCATTCCTCCAACATGCCAATTGGCAAAGGCACAGGGTTAGGTTTTGTTCAGGCAAACAGCTTAGCCCTCTAAGGGTTAATTAGGATGCGAGCCCCTTTCAGGGCCTGGAATTGTTTACTTCAATCGTTTTCATGCAAACTGCCATGTTTCACTGGGGTACTAATTGTGCCTGATGGACCCATTATTTTGTAATCAGAGCAGTTCCTTGGCTAGCTCTCCCGGGGTTAATTAAATGGATGAGGTAGTGCCCCGGATATTACTAGCAGACAGGACCACTTGAATTTCTCACCAACCGTATTGGACAAAGTCCTGTTACTATGAGCAATCGGATTTCTCAGCACCAGTGGTGCCGTTCACAGTCGGAGTTTATCAGGTCACTGTACCAAGACAAGCCTCTCTGATCCATCAATGCAGTCCTGCCTGGCTTGGCCCCGTTTCTGCTCACAGAGGACTTGTGCCAGTGGACTCTGGAATCCCCACCTGTCATAGGCAGCCCTGTTTGCTGCAGAAGATGATTCCTGCCCCGGGTTAAATGTGTACACTTCATTGAAATGGTGCCTTCAAGCAGAAGGCACTTAAAGGTTAGGAAATCGGCCATCTACCTTGAAACACACTGTACTAAACACAGCAAGAGACCACAATGATTGGTAAGATGATTAGACATTTCTCTGATGTTGTTCTGCCACTGCTGCTGCTGATGTGGCTGGCCTTGTAATCTGCCACTACTTTCTGCCTCGTTTCGTTATTTTTCCCCTACTGAATTTCTAGCTCAAGACTCTTTGTGTAAAATGATCGCACATTATTTTTGTCTTATGTTATTTTTTCTATTTTGCAACAAGCCCACTGGGATTTAATAACCAGGAGAGAGTATTGTGTCTTGAGGTGTGAGTGCAGAGAACAGTAAATTCTAGAGCTCAAATATCTAAGCCCTTCTGCATTTGGGACCATTGCAGAAAGCAGCAAATGAGGAAGGAGCGATTTTTTTACATGAGGCTTTGTACTCAAACCCACAATATCAAATAGAAGTGAAACATTTCTGTTGCATGTAGAAATGTCTGAACTATAATCATACGTGACTTAGGAAAATGGTCTTGGAGAAGTAGAAATCATTTTTTATGGAGTTAGCTCTTGCATAGAGTCTTCATATCAGAAGGACTGTGGTTATTTGAGGGTAGAAAATGTAACATGATGAAAAGTGCACATGATGGAGTATGCAGACCTAAATTCAATTCTTATTTCTTCCTTGTATGGGTTGTGTGATTTGGGGCAATTCACTTTACTTCTCTGAGTCTCAATTTCCTTATCTTTAAAAGGGGGATAATAATACTGACCTACTTTCTGCCACAGAATTTTGTAAAAGTCAAACATACATATATTACATGGTTCAATGAATATCATGTGAATGAAAGACTCACTGGATTAACCAAAAAAATGTTCCAGAAAAATGTTCCAGAGGTCTTAAGCATTTACAATCATATGTAAGGCTTAAAAACAAAAGAATTTGTAGTGATGGATGACATTTTATTACATTCTTCCATTTCTGCATACACAAACAAAAAAGTATGAATTGTTACTAGCTATGTTCTGCAACTTCTGGATTGTTCCAGAAACTAACCTGATACTGAGGTCTTTTTGCTTTGGTTCTGTGATTTCCTTCTTCCAGAGCAAGAAAAAGGTCAGAGTAAAGTTGTTACATCCTTCTGAAGCAGGGTAGAATTTTGCAGTGCAGGATAAGGAGTAAACATGGTACTAAAATATCTTTGGTATGTGAAATATCTAGAATAGGCAAATCTATAGAGACAGAAAGAAGATTAGTGGTTGCCTATGGCTGTGGGTGAGGGGAGGCAGAAGGAGAATGACTGCTAATAAGTCCAGAATTTTGGGGGGAATTGATGAAAACGTGGTTATGGTTGCACAACACTATGAATACCCTGAAAACCATTGAATTGTACATTTTAAATAGGCAGATTGTATTATATGTAAATTTTTTCTCAATAAAGTGATTCATAAAAAGGACCTTTAGAAATTTTATATATATATAATGTTTTATATAAATATTAGGGCACACAGTGCTAGAACTAGATAGATATTGATGGATATATGGCTCTGAAATGGAAAATAGTGATTTCTTAGTGAAATGTTCTAATAGGAAAAGAGGAAGAGAGCAGAAGTTAGTCACCAATCCTGTGGCAATGTAGAGTAGTGCTTCCGAAGCTGAAGCTACTTCCTTATTTCGCTTCTCTTTTCCAATCTTGGGTTCTTTTTTCCATCTGTTTCTGTGATGTTTAAATATCTGGTCTCTATCAAGCCTGTCCTTCTGGTAAGTTCAGACAAAGCATTGATCCTAAAGACTTTCTGGCAGTGAGACAGACTACCTTTCATACCCGAACCATCCCATTTACTCCCACTGCTTAAGGAATCTATATAATATACTAATAATGATATGTATAATAATAATATGATATATATTATTATATTAGTATATATTGATAAAATTATTATATATGTACATTTGTTACATACCTAAGAAAAAATATAAATTTTTAATATAGATTAGATTAAATTGAAACTAGCCAAATTTTTAATGTTTTAGAAATTTCAGTGTCTGTATCCCATCATCAGCTAATCTCAGCTAATCTATTATATTCATAAGAGTAAATTTTCTATGATATTTATGAGTAGATTGAATACTTTAAGGTTTCTTAGTAAATTTGGAATTTTGAGTTTTTTTTTTCCTAATTAGACTGTTACTGTGATTACTTTATAAATTGGCTGAAAGTTTATACTAGGAGTTAGAGGAAAGTCAATTCTGCAATTTTCTTGTAGTTCATTTGCACCTGTATAATTTGCATTTTTGCTTTATCTTCAAACTGTGCTTTGCTTGCAGCGAATTTTTTAAAGCTGTTTGCCTACTTTGTGACATTTGTTTAGCTTAAGCTCTGTAACAGAAACTATAAATTTACTTAAGCAACTGCAGTACATTCAAAAACAAGGAGTGAATTAAGTCACCACTTTTATACCTACATATGGTAGCACCTCCTCTCTTGCCTAAAAATACCTTGGGTACCTTTTGCAATATAGACCATATATGGATGACAATGAGTATGTTATATATCCATACAGATTAAAGATTTTCTTAATTAGAAAAAATATATATATAAGTTCTGTGTTCTTTTGAGCATGGCAGTGATTACATTTCACCCCCACACCCCCACCAGTAGGGAGAGCATCCCGTTTTGGAGTCTACTGGAATAGATTTTAGTGATGATGGCATCAGATATTTTGACCCATTAAGCCTTTTACTATCAACTAGCCACTGGAGTTATTCATTAACAAAGCATAAGCAGCTAAGAGGGATGACTTTCCAATTGGCACAGCCACTTCTTGAGAACTCACTAAACGTCAGGCATTGTGTTTGTCTCTAGAGATATAAAAATGATCAAATCATGTGTTTTGTTTCAAAGTAGCTCAAAGTTTAGTAGGGGAACCAATATATAAAAAGAGTGATGGGGCCGGCCCCATGGCCTGGCAGTTAAGTGCGCGCGCTCTGTTACTGGCAGCCCGGGTTCAGATCCGGGCACGTACCAACGTGCCACTTGTCCGGCCATGCTGAGGCAGCGTCCCACATACAGCAACTAGAAGGATGTGCAACTATGACATACAACTATCTACTGGGGCTTTGGGGAGAAAAAGGGGAAAAAAAGGAGGAGGATTGGCAATAGATGTTAGCTCAGGGCTGGTCTTCCTCAGCAACAAGAGGAGGATTGGCATGGATGTTAGCTCAGGGCTGATCTTCCTCACACACACACAAAAAAAGAGTGATGGCACAGTGCGATATGTGCTATGATGTAACAATGCACAGGAGTAAAGAGGACAATAGGGAAGGTGGCGATGATTCAGCTGATTTTTGAAGAATAGGAGTTAACTACACTGTAAGAGAAGGGTAGCCTAGGCAGAGAGAAGATCCTATTTGATTTTCACCACAACCTGTGAAGTAACAGGCTTAAACAGCGGTTAGTAAGCAGAAGAGCTGGTATTCACATCCGCGTCTTCTTGATCCTCCTCCACGCTGCCTTGTAAAATGCATAAAGAAGAGTGATCTCTTCTTTACTTGGACAGTTCTTTTAAGATGCTTTAGTGACTGGCAAGCATTGTATACAAGGCTCATTTAAACGATATAGACTAGAATTTCCCAAAGTGTATCTCGCAGAACACCAGTCCCTGAAAACGTTTGGTGGCAAATGGTTCCATGGTTAAATAAACTTCATAAAGGGTGACAGGCCAGCCCTGGTGGCCTAGTGGTTAAGTTCGGCATACTCTGCTTCAGCAGCCCAGATTTGGTTCCCAGGCTTGGACCTACACCACTTGTCTGTCAGTGACCATGCTGTGATGGCAGCTCACATACAAAAAGAGAAAGACTTGCAGCAGATGTTAGCTTATGGTGAATCTTTCTCAGCAAAAAAAAAAAAAAACAAACGAGGCTAAATACTCTGTTTCTCTCTGTAGATTTACAATACACATTAACATAAATAGAGTTCTGAGAAGTGCCGCAGTTAAAAAAAACAAACAAACTTTGCTTAACTTAGTGGTTCTGAAATGAGTTAGGCATGGAATATATTTCAGCACAAATAAATTGGAATACCTTGGAAAAAATTAGTGCAGCCAATATCTTGGACAGACAAGGACAAATTGGTTTAAGTTACTGTGAATTTTTTGGTAATGGATTCTCAGTTATCCCACTCATTAGGGTAATAGCTGCAACTTCAAAATGAGAATAATGAACATTATATCATCATGTAGATTTTTATTTTATTTCGTAGTCATGTCAAAGATACCATGACACTTCATTGTAAAAGAAATGCCGTCACCTAAGCTTCTCTCTATATAGCTCAGGATTCTTTGGAGTTGCAAGCGGCAAAAATACGACTCAAATAAGATTAAGCCATAGGCCCTGGTTCTTCTTCTCCGTACACCAATAGAATATCTGGTGGCAGCACCAAGGTCATTCTTAGAGCTGCAGATCTCCAAGTGCATTTTCCTTGATAGCTCCTGCCATGGGCTGAGTGGCTCGAGCTAATCACCGTGCTAGGAGTGGAGTCAAGTCTGGGTCACGTGCAAATCACTGGGGCATCCCCAGAATGTTGGGAGGGGCAGGGGGGAGGCAATCAGATGAACCACATGAACTCGGCGTATTTATTAAAAAATGTGGGAGGGTGATTTTCCCATAGGAAGAGTGCTGAGACAGGATACAAACATATACTCTTAACATTTGCCATATACCCACTCTGAAACCAATACAGGTTCTGACCACATAGTCTAAGCAAGACTTACTCTTACTTTTTATAAATAAAATTACATCCATAGGCTTCAAGTAGGACTAAAGAAAGCTATTTAAATTTTTAGGAGAAACAGAATTTTGAGTATATATCTTTTTAAAAAAATAATTGAATTTAAGTAACATAGCAGATGGTTAACAAAGGAGAATTGCCTTAATTTTTTTCTGTCATGAAAACCTAACAAACTCAAAAGCAAGCCTACTTTTTTATGCAAGTCCATGATATAGATGAAAAATTATGAGAAAATATATTGAAGCCCTAACATTCCAATAGAGAGTCCAGTTCAATGTGGAAGCCACAAAAGGACTTCACAATTTACTAATGTTGGGCCTTATTCTTCTGCTTTCATAAATTCTTATGCTTTATGCACATAGTCTTGCTGCAAACGCCCTTATACCCAACAGAGATGCAATATTGAGTGTGGCAGAAGTGGGCAGTGACTACAATGGCCTGGCCGTCCAGAGTCCATGGCTGGAACTAATTCATCCCCCACGTTGGGGAGTGTGAGGGTGGGGGAGTCCCACCCCCACATCACACTTATGCACAGCTCTATGACGTCAACAAGTCCACATGCAGGAGTTTGTTTCTGCCAGCTGGCCTTCAACCTGTTTCCTCTCTACAGAGAGTGCTGGGTCAGTGAGAGAAAGTGGGCTAAGATTCCCCTGTATAAGGGGTGTCTGTAATGAGTACATGCACATTTTTGAGTAGTAGCATTGGCTAGTGAAGGAGACGAAGTTTCCACCAAACGAGCAGATGGGTCAGACATTGCCCATAGCTCCAAAAGTCCAGATATCTGTGAGAGATTTTGTCCATAGAGGGCCTTCGGACACATCTCGTGAACACTCTCAGCCTGGTGTACTGGAAAGAGTCTTTTGAGTGTGATCAGCCTTGGCTTGAATCACATGATTTTATGACCCCAGATAAGTAACTCTGAGATTCATTTTTCTCATCTCTACAATGGAGACTAAGACATTCATTGAACATAAACTTATTAAGCACTTGCATTGTGAAACATATCCAGCTAAGTTCTAGAGATACAGGAGTACATGTAGTAGAGCCTCAACAACTGGGAACTGATATTAAGCACAGATTATATAATACTCGGCCTTCCTTTGTCTCCCATGGCTATTTTTAGTAATTGTTTTTACTTTACTGAGTATCTGATCTGTAGCTAGCTGTGAAAAAAAAAGTGATTAATAACAATAATAAAGCAAGAACCATAGTGCTGCAAGAGCTCATGGTCTAGCTGAGAAGACATAATCAGCTCTGAGAATAGAGTGGCTTGGATTCTTTCTTACCTTTAGCATTTACATCCCTGTTCTTTAAATATACCAATATCCGATTCCAGTATATACCAATTGAATCAGGATCTCAACGTGACACCTGCATATCAGTTTACTTTAAAATTCTCCAGGTAATCCTAATTTGCAGACAGAATCAAGAACCATTAGTCTAATAGTTTGCAACCCCTGAGACGGGCCGCAATGCCTTGACTGTGAACACTACCTGAACGGCAGCAAACTGCGATATCCCGGCAAAGAACCCAGAACTTAGCGTCGTCAGGTAAGCCCTTAGACTCTTTGAACTTGGTATTAGTACTTCTTTAAAAGTTTTACCAGATTCAGTTTCTATACTATTAATTTTTACATAAATCTAGATAAATAAATACCATATATTAAGTTGTAGACAATTAAAATTTCTTTAGAAAATATATGCTCACAAAATTAATGGTTGCCCTGAAGTCATTTATCATCTTGCTTCTCCTTAATGTTCCAGTTTGGTGTCTCTGGATCCTCTCCTTGCACCCCAAGATCCAGCCGTACTAAAGCACCACTAGCTCCCCAGAGGTCGCCAGGTTCTCTCTCCGGCCCTTTGCCTGTGTTGTTGCTGCTGCCTGAACCACCCTCTCCACCTCCCTGTCATCTAATTCAATCTCCAGGACTCAGTATCCATGTCATTTGCTCTGTCAAATCTCTCCTGACCCCACATCGAGAGCCCTCCTGTGCTCCCATTACACCTTACATTTCCCCTTTCTATGGCTTATCACATGCTTGACTATTTTTTGCTCTGTATTCCTCTCTGGACTAGAAGCTTCATGAGGACGGGAAGCATACCTGTATTAGTCACCACTTTATCCCCATTTTCTACAGATCACCAAGCATACAGTAGATGCTCAATAAATATATGTTGACTTGAATTTATTTGGATACAGATTTTTATTTATGCACATACACAATAGGTGAAGTGCGGTATCAATTATCTAGCTCCCGCAAGCGCAAATAACTTTCACATAAAATTTCCAAATAATTGGTATTTTCCTGGGAGGAACCCCTTTCATGCCAAATTTCATGAATTTGAGGACTAATAGAAATCCCTTCTCTCCCGCTTACGTTTGACCTCCTTGGGCTTTAATTCATCATCTGTAATTTTGAGACCCTTCCTGTCAGATAGCATGGGAATGAATAGCCTGGGGTCTTTCTAGCTATGAGAGCTGTGATTTCTCAGTCTCATCCTTGAGGACGATGCCACAAGTTCACATAAGAGATTCATGTATAAAATTAGGCATCTGCTCTTGCAAGTGGTAAACGACTTCCTGGGCTGCATTGTGCCCTCTCTGACAGATGGTGCTGGAGCCAGTCCTGGAGTATCTCTGGGAAATAACGTGCTCACTCATGAGAAACAGAAGTCCCAGAATTATGTTGTTTAGCTTCTTGGAAGCCCCCAAATTCCCCACAGCGGATACTGCCTCCTATGCATGAGGTGTGAGCAATGTGCTTTGTGTTGAAGCGGAAAAAATGTTGTTCAAGTGATAGCCTAATAAACTAGTCATTATTTCTAATTGCTGGTATTAGCACTTTAAATTTCTGTTCTCCAGGATTATTGTTGTTTTCATTACTAGGCAGCTCTCAAACTTGCAACACTTTCCTACTTTGTCAAAGATCAAGTTGCCATAAGAATATATTTGGGCTTTTTTAGAATTCATAATTCTGTTGCTCAATTCACTACAGAGAAATGCGTGCTTCTTTAATGAATTAAAATTTAAATCTGGAACACCGGCTGGGCCCAATTCACCCACCGCTGATTCAAAGCTCCTTAGCCTATCAAAGTGATAAGAGCACAGAGCAAGAGACAACCAGAACCATATAATGAGAGCTAGGACACATGGATTCTGAGGCAATGCCTACAGTGCCAAGGGCAATTGTAATTTTGAATATTCCATACTTATTTTTATTAGGTACAAGAAATTCCAAAACTTGACTGTGCAAACTCTGTGTCCCAGACTCTCTTGCATATTCTTAGACAGACTGTGTATCCTTTTTTTTTTTAAAGATTTTATTTATTTATTTTTTCCCAAAAGCCCCAGTAGATAGTTGTATGTCATAGCTGCACATCCTTCTAGTTGCTATATGTGGGACGCGGCTCGCTGAGGCCAGAGAAGCGGTGCATCGGTGCGCGCCCGGGATCCGAACCCGGGCCTTCAGCAGTGGAGCATGCGCACTTAACTGCTAAGCCACGGGGCCGGCCCTGTATCCTTTTTTTTTTATTTCGGTTCTATGAAAGATATATCTTTATTCTTGATCAGATCCCTGCTTAATTCCATCACCTTGCTAATTCTTCAAATTCCAGTGATGCTGAGTGATTGAAAAGAAGAAGGATGATAGAGAAGAAAAGTGGTGCTTTGGAATTTGAAAGAGTATAGTTGGAATCCAGCTATAAAACTAGGCAAGGTTTGAAATCTTATCAAGCCTCCCTTTCAGGTTTATTGTGAAGATTGAATGAGATCATAAATGAAGCTTGAGTGAGATCATTGGGATGTAATCAGCCCCAAGAGGCAGAGATTTATATCTCTTTTGTTTCCTGCTATATCTCTAGTACCTAGAATAGTGCCTAATACATAGTATTCACTTAATAAATACATTTGGGATAAATGAATATCATTTATACAAAATATGAGCCATAGTACTTGGTGCATAGGACTATTCAGTAAATGGAAGTTGCTAGGATTGTTTCCAGAATTAATGGAAGACAGGAAAATCTCCTCAGTAGGCAAGGTTTAATTAAAGATGTGGAATGCTGCAGAGAATCACTTTGAAAATAGATTAACTTTTCTGCAAGAGACTGAAGATTTGTCATAGCTTTTATGAACTTGTCCCAATGTGTTTGAGTGTATCCCTTCGTATGTGCTCAGTCTGGAGAAAACAAAATCTACGCTGGGTGATTGTGCTGGAGTTATAACAGCACACATGGTGTCTGTTTCTATGATACGATGGGGTGTGGCTCACCTAACTGTCACAGCCAGGACTCGTCTGAAATGATGCTTTTCACACAGCGTTATATGTAGGAAAATAAAAACATGGAGAAAATCTTGGAGAAAGGGATTAGCTAAAAACAGAACTTTGTTTCATCCTTCTTATATTTCTTCTACACTTGTTACTGATATGATAGCATACAAATGTTCAAATTTGGTGATTTTAGATGAAGGGGGAAAGGGTAATACAACGAACATAAAATGCCCTTCATCTAAAGTCACCAAATTTGAACATTTTTCCACATTCACACATGTGCTTACTCCATATATATTTCTATCTATATATATGAAATATTTAAATATTTTAAATAGCATGAATATTTGTAAATAAGTTACGTACATCATGACATGTTACCCCAACTATTTAACTATTCTAGCATCTATGTCTGAATACTAGAGCTCTTTTCTACATAACCTCAATAGCATTAATACATATAAGGCATTTAATAATGAGATGATACTATTGTTTTGTTTATGGTCCATACTCAAATTTTCCCAATTATCATAGTCATGTCCTTTTACCTGTTATCCTGGCATGGGGGGTGTTAGTATCCAATCAATGATCACACATTGCATTTAGTTGTCATGCCTCTTTTTTTTCTTTTTGTGAGGAAGATCGACCCTGAGCTAACATCTGCCAATCTTCCTTTTTTGCTGAGGAAGACTGGCCCTGGGCTAACATCCATGCCCATCTTCCTCTACTTTATATGGGAGGCCGCCACAGCATGGCTTGACAAGTGGTGCATTGGTGCGCACCTGGGATCCAATCCGGCAAACCCCAGGCTGCCGCAGCGGAGCGCATGCACTTAACCACTTGCGCCACCAGGCCAGCCATCACTGTCATGCCTCTTTAGTCCTTTAACATTGAACTGTCTCTCAATTTTTTTTTGATCTTTCATAATATTAATACTTTTGAAGAGTCAGATTGTCTTGTAGAATGTACCCTAATTGAGATTTGTCTAATTATTTCCTCACAATTAAATATTAAATGGTTTTTGTTAAGAATCCAGATAGGTGACTTTATATAACCAGACTGTATTTTATTGGTTTATTTTTATCACCTTCCCTACCAGCATGTAAGCTCCTGACAGAGGGGGGCCATGTCTTATTCATCTCTGTAACCTCGGAACTCGGCATAGTGCCTGGCACGTGTGGGTACCCAATAACTCACTGTCTTCTCCCCAGGCTATTCCTTCTGTTCATTTACCATTCTAGTTGCCACACTACCATCCACTCAACCACCCATAACTAGAAAGCTAGTTATGCTTGACACTGCACTTTTTCTCCCACCTCTAAATAATCACAAAACCCTACCTGTTACCTGCTGAATATTTCTCCAACCATTCTCTCATTTCCATTCATATTTCAGGCCTTCAACTACCTCTCCAGAACTGTTAGAGCAGCCTACAAACTGAACTTTTTTTTTTTTAAAGATTTTATTTATTTATTTTTCCCCCCAAAGCCCCAGTAGACAGTTGTACGTCATAGCTGCACATCCTTCTAGTTGCTGTATGTGGGACGCGGCCTCAGCATGGCTGGAGAAGCGGCGCATCGGCGTGCACCTGGGATCTGAACCCGGGCCGCCAGTAGCGGAGCGCATGCTCTTAACCGCTAAGCCACGGGGCCGGCCCCAAACTGAACTTCTTACTGCTAGTCTTGGCCCCATCAAGTCCAACTGCAAGCCAGTTTTCAGAGTGACCCATTTAAAAAGCAAACCCGATGATGTTGCTTTCCTGATTAAAAACCTTCAGAAGCTGCAATGATTTACAGGATGGAGTCCAGGCTCTTTAGCCTGATAAAGAAGCCCCCCTGATTGTCTCCTACCCCCTGTCCCATTCTGCCTTGTACTTTTCTTTCCAGTAACATTGAGACCCTTGAAATAGCATTAGTAGCCTTCATTTGTTGAAGGCTGGCCACATGTCTGGCATGATAGTGCTTCCTTTATGTATATGATCTCATTTAATCCTTACATCAAGTTGTGAAGTAGATGGAATTATTAGCATTTTATAGATCAGGAAATGATTTGCATTACCCAGCTAATAAGTGGTAGAACCAGGACTCAAACATGAACCTGAAGCCCTTCCCTTTTCCATGCTGCCAAGGTTGTCTCTACTTCCCATGCTATTTCTTACCTTCATGCCTACTCTATGCATGTAACACCTTTCCCACAACCACGTCTCCTTGTTGCCTGGCTAACTCTACTAGTCCTGTAAAACTCAGATCTAGTATCTTTTATTATCTCTTGTGTTGGATTGGGTACGTCCTTGGTACTTTTAAAATATCTAATATAACTCTAGTGCTGTACTTACCTTATAGTTTAATGATCACTTTATACGTCTATATGTCTGTCTTTCTCACTAGACCCCCAGGACTGAGGCCATATTATGTTCTTCTTATATATCCAGAGTAGAATCAGAGACAACTCAGTAAACATTGTCTGGGTGAGTGTCTGGATCATGAGAGCCACAGAGCTCTTGATACCGCCATGTTGCCTATTGCTGACTTAGATAAAGACTTTGTATACACTTATCAAGTTTTCAGACAAATTTTCAGTCGAAAGAGATAACTAAGTTGTATGACATAAATAGAATTAAAAACTATCTTAATTTATACTAGCAACAGAATATAAAACTTGTAAAGAATAATGGTTAAATAAATAATGATTTAAAAATTAACATAGTCCTCCTCTAATACTATTAGTACTTTTTGCGTTTTGTATTTTACATACATACACATTTAGTTTGTTACACTCAGGAGAGAATACATCCTACATGCATGTAAAATGCAAAAAGAAAAACGCATGTATGTTGCTATTTTCATTGATTATAGTGTTTTAGACATTTCTATATGTTCTTTGTGATTATCATTTTAATTATTGTATAATATTTCACTGAGTTGATTTTATTAAATCTATTCCTCTAATCTTGGACATTTATGCTTTATTCAGTCTTTTGGAATAATAAATAGCTATTCTGTGCATCCATTTTTGTTTCTGTTGAATTATATCATTAGGAGAAATTCTAGAGACTAAAATTACCAGATCAGAGTATATACATCTCTATTATTCTTAATATATTGCTTTCCAAAAGGGGTATATCAATTTAAATGATCACTATAAATAAATGAAAATAAGATTCCTTAAACTTTGACCAGCAATAGGTACAATCTTTTAAATTTGTTAGCTACTTTAATAGGTGATTAAAAGTATCTCCAGGCTCCATCAAGGATGGTCTTTTCCCTTGTGTTTCTTTATTATTGACATTTTTCTACGTAATTTTTGTGTTCATGTCATGGCTTATTAGTTTTCTAGGTCCTTGAGGTTTTCCCTCTGAATTTGAATGAACTCTTCATATATTACAAATGTTAATTTGTCTGACATTTTCAGTACAAATATTTTTCTCAGTCAGTTGTTGTTATATAAAAAAATTTATTTTACATCATTTTTCACTTACAGAGGCTTTCAATGTCTGCCTATTCAGTTGTGGCAACACGTCCCTTTGAGTTTCTTCTATGGATTCTTGTGCAAGGTGCAGCTCTAATGCTTTGGTTTTCTAAATTGTCATATTGTATCTTGATACAACTACTTATTTAAGCCTTCTTTGCCCCTTTATTTGGGAAAACTGATAACTTTTCACATATGTTTTGGGTTTATTTTTAATTTTTCCACTCTTTCCTGTTGGTGTGGCTTTCTGTGTCTGTGTCAGTACAACATCATTTCAAGTTCTCATACTTTTTTATAAGTTTAATGTCTGACATGACTAAATTTCCTTCTCATTTCTTCTTTTCAGATTGTCTCTTCTAGTTTCATCTTTTCTCACATTTTTCATGCAAATTTTCTTGAATTCTAAAAAATCATATTGCCATTTTGATTCAAATTGTACTAAATCTGTAAATTTCCTTGGGGTGAGCAGATTTATAATTTTTAGTCTCACTGAGCCAAAAATTATACCTGTCTATTTATTTTAATTTTTTAAAAGACTTCCAATAAGTGTTTGTAGGTTTCTGTAGAAAGCTTTTGCTCTTATCTTGTACAGTATAAACCTTAGTGCTTTAGGTTGCTTTTAATAAAATAATAATAGCTAACATTTACTATGCATGTAATATGCAGCAGACATTATGCTAAGTGTTTTCCATTGTTGTCTAGTAAAAGACCGCAGTAAGGTGGCTATAGTTGTCACCATAATGCCTATGAGGAAACTGAGGTTTAGATTGGTCACATAATTTGTCCAAGGCCACGTGGATGTTAAACAATAGAGCTGTGATTTGTACCCAGGACTGACTGACTTTAAAGGCCATGTTCTTAACCACCATCCTATATTTAGTAAATTGGAATTACGAGCTATTAATATAATGAAATTTAGCCAGAATAAAAGCAAAATTCTTGTACTAAGGTTAATATTTCAAATGGATCAGAAGAGAAAGGCCATATCTGTTCAGTTGTTTAGTAGATCTTTTATACAGTATCAGCTAATAAAGTGACATGATTGCTTTAAACAAAGCAAAGAAATCCACTTCCATGTTGATATATGATGTCAGTTTATGGAAGGGGATAGTACCAGTGGATCAACATCAAGAATGCTGTGTTCTGGGGCCGGCCCGGTGGCATAGTGGTTAATTTTGTGCGCTCCACTTCAGCAGCCCAGGGTTTGTAGGTTTGGATCCTGGGCGCAGACCTACGCACCGCTTATCAAGTAATGCTGTGGCAGGCGTCCCACATATAAAGTGGAGGAAGATGGGCACAGATGTTAGCCCAGGGCCAATCTTCCTCAGCAAAAAAGAGGAGGATTGGCATCAGATGTTAGCTCAGGGCTAATATTCCTCACCAAAAAAAAAAAGAATGCTGTGTTCTCATCTCCACATTTTACGAGTGGCTTTTATAATGGGGAGCTTCATCAAGGGATGATAACATGATAAATAAAGAGGAATTATGTAGAATAAATGGTTGAAAGAATTTCCAGCTTGGTTAAAGGTAGACATCTGAAGGGCTGTTGTGAGCAAGAGGGAATAGATATGTAGTGAACAGAAGTTTCAAGGAGACAGATCTTGGCTCCAATAAATTCTTGAAGAATTAGCCTGTCCAACAGTGAAACTGACTCCCTCACAATTTAGTGAGTATCTCATCCTTTGAAGTATTTGAGCAGAGACCAAAGGTTACAGAGAAGGGATTCTTAAGTTGCAAAGAAAGTTCATCTACATTAGTGGTTTTTAACGTGCAGGTCCAAGGCCAGTAGCATCAGCCAGAAACCACGGTTGTTAGAAGTATAAATCAGTGGACCCCATCCCAGAAAACTGAGTCAGAAACTGAGACGGAGCAGCAATCTGTGTTTTAAGAAGCCATCCAGATGATCCTGATGCACCCTAAAGTTTGAGAAATACTAACCTAGATAAACTCTGATGTCCCATTACAACTCTAAAGTTTAACTCTTCTATTTGCCATACAGTACACTTTTATATCAATCAATACGGTATCAATTGTGTATTGCATCTAAGGGAAGTTAATTGTTGAAATAACAAAGGGAGCTCGTTATAAAGTGGTTTCCTCCAATAGAAGACTTCATGATGTCAACTCTGAGACAGTGTTTCCACAGAACTCCAGGTATCCCAATAAATTCTTGGAGCTTTCCCATACATACACACTGAGCTGTGTCCACCAGTGAAGGCATGAATCACCCTCAATATATGTTTAATTTTTTTTTCAAAGGATAGATGAGTAAGTGAAAAAAAACTCAGGTTATCATCCCAATTTGACTCTTTCTTTTTCATCATCAAACTGAATTGAAATCCCCAGAAGTATATTGGAATAGATGGGAAGAACTTTACATTTAATTTCTTATAGCTAGGACACAATAGATGCAGAATCCCCCTTGTCACTTACCATCCATTTCTCCCACCATTCTGTGAGTTCCTTTGGTGTTGGGGCCATGTTTCATCCATCTTTGTATCTTCCATGATGCCCAGTGCAGTGCCTATGAAGCGTTAGTGCTCAAACATTGCTCATTAAACGTTATGTATTTAATGTGATAAATTCTCTGGGTTTGAAAATGTTTTTTATATGAAATCAAAGTATTATGATTAAATAAAACAAAGACGACTAGAACCCTAAGCTGCCCAAAACAAACACAACCACTATTTACATTTTAGAGCAGTGACTTTCCATTTTTTCTCCAATTTTCTAAAGCTTTCCTCTCCATGATTATGGTCAAAATCTGCATAAAATTTTGAGTTCTTCTTTTTCCCTTTATCGTTGTGTGTATTAGGGAATCAAATTACATGATACACTCACATGTGCAAAAAGACTACAGCTTTTTAAATTGCTAGAGCTAACTTGATCCTTCTCATCAGCCTAGTAGGTAATGATCTTTCTCATCAACTTTAGCTTGACAGTTAATGATACTTTAGCCTTTTACAGCTAAACAATCTGTGTTTGTGAAATAGTCGATAAAGTTCAACCGTCTCTTTCAGGGCTGGGTTAAATAATCCCTTGGATGACTGAGCTTATTGCAGATAGATGCTCAATGTTTCAGATTTTCTTCCCTCCCTCTAATCCCTTACAAGATGGCAGCTGGGTGGGGATTTTTTGGAAGGTTGGGGGCAGGCAGGTAAATGGCTTCTGTGAGGTCATGGTGATGGGGAAACAGGTCTCAGGGTTTTACCCTTTATTCCAATGCCTGGCTTCTGCTGGTTCACTGGCCTTCTCAGAGCCCCCACATCCACTCTCCTGAGCCCACTGAGCCATCGCGGCCCCAGAATGCACATGCAGGATTTGGAGGGAGCTGAGGGACCTGTTTTCTGCTCATCTAGCTAGCCATCTTCATCAACCAGTTTTACACCATCTCTGCTACGCTACTTTGGGTATGGTCCTGAGTTGAAGGTGAGATCTTCCAAAGAGAGCAAAGGAAACAGCCCTGTGTTTCCAGATTTCTCTTCAACCTGTGGATAAGTCTCCCCACCCCTTAAAACACCTGTCTTAGAGGAGGAGTCAAGACATCTGAGCTTTCCACCGAGTTCTCCTAATTCTTCTCCCTTCTAATTTGGACTCTCCCCTGTGTTAGCATGAATGGAATGGTTCTTTCCTCTTTCTGCCTGGCTAGAACTACCATACCATACTGTTTATCCGTGGTTTCTGTGCACTTAAAAAACGAAACCAAACCAAACAGAAAACACTTTTATCAGGTCAAACTCCTGATATGAAGAAAGGGGAACTTTGAAATTTAGAAACCCTTGCTGTCACTCCACAACCTGGCTTTCAGGTTGTCTATGTTCTTAGGGAAGTCTGTTTTGAGACTCCAAGCTGATCCATGAAGCCATAATGTCTGAGGCAGTACCCATTCTCTCCTTCCCTGGGGCAATAACTTCATTGCTCAGCTGTGACCTAACACGATTTGCGAGAAAAAGAAAATATGTCCATTTGAAATTTCTAAGTATTATGCATTTTAAAATTACATCAAAAAACACCCCTGCATGCTCTGGTGTTATGTACTGAGCACTGTGATAGGAGACCTATGTACTTTAACTTATTTAATCCTTGAGTTTATTTAATGTTTTATTCTCATTTTACAAATGAAACATTGAGGCTCGAAAGTAACTTTCCCTGGGTTTCACAAAAAGGGTATTTTTTCAACTACATAGTGTCCAATATTTAACCAAGTGCATGCACCACTGTTTATTTAACCATTACTCCATATTTGGACATTTAAGTCACCTCAGGTTATTTTAAAGGCAGATTTACACCTCCTACTACAAGGACCTGGTGCTTAGAATTCAAAGGCTACTTCAAACCAAATGGAGGAAAACTCATAGATTAAAAGAAAACTAAAAGATACATCAACGACCAATTGCAATGCAATGACCTTAGTTGAATCTTAATTCAAACACAACGTAAAAAAAAAAAAAATCAGTTGGGAAAATCTGAACATTGATTAAATGGATATTTGAGGATAATAAGGAATTATCATTTATTTTGTAGGTATCTTGGCTTTTAAAGAGTTCTTAGAGATATATACTGAATTGTTACAGATGAAGTCATGTTGGGATTGTTTCAATCTAATACAAAGGTGGAGAGTTGGGTGGGAGTGGGAGGGGTAGATGGAACAAAATTGGCCATAATTTGATCATTGTTGAAGCTGGGTGATGGGTACACGGGGGTTCATTATCCCATTCTTTTGTATATGTTTGAAACTTTCCATAAAGAAATGTTTTTAAAAATGGGGTAACAACTAGAATAGCATTCCTATGCTATCTGAGTTTTGAGCAAGGAAGTATTCTTTTGCTAATATTATTAAGCAAACATGTATTTGCATGATTTTGGTTCAGTTCCCCATCCCCTGACCCCTCACCCTCAACCACATTCCTTTTACATACTATATATATCACCTGACAAATTCCTTTTGGGTAAGCCTTGTTAGATGAAAATTCTTCCTCCACGTGGAGTAAAGAGAGGTAGTCGATGCTCTTGAGTGATGTGTGTGTGTGTTGAGGGCACACGATTAACGCAGCTGGTGAGCACCATGGTTCTGTGAAATAGGCCTTGCAGAGCCTTGTTATCCCACTTCGTGCTGCAGTTTTATCTTGTTTCTGAGGAAGTGTTTCCCCTGCCAGGAAGGAAGGAAATTTGAAAATAAGTGCCAGCTTCAAATGCCCAGGAGGCACACACTGACATCTCCCACTTGTCTGGTTGGTAAAACCAGGCTGTCCTGCAGAGTGTCTCATTAACACCAGGGGCTTGGCCAGGCAGGGTGCCCCATTTTGAGCATGCGTGCTATCTGGGCACAGTTTTTACTCGATCCATGAACTGTACTAAAGTCACATTGCATTAGACCCTCAAAGTGTATTTGTTTTCTGTAGAAATGCTTACACCATCTCTTCTCCTCGCTCCTCCCTATGCTACTGAACCAGGTATCTGGCAATTCCAGCTCCACTGACAGGAGAGGCAGCAACATTTCACTCATTACTCTTCCCCTCTCAATATTATTCAGAATTGTCATTCATATAATTATTAACATTTGTTAAAGGGAAGAAGGAGGAAAGGGGGCAAAGGTAACCCATATGGGGGAGAGGGAGAGCAAAGAATGTAAGATATTGTTCATTGCAGAATATGAATGAAGCAAGTACGTTGTTGTCTCGAGATTCTAGTGGGAGTCTGAAATGGAGACAAAACACTGAAAAATAGATTAAGGATGTGAATTTTTTCATAAGGCACACAATGAAATTTAATGTATAGGAAAAAAATTCCCTTGAATTTCATAGCTTCCTTTTATACTCTGTTCGAGCTAATGCCAGGATTCAGGATGAAAGATGGTGGTCTTTCATTAAGTCACTTTCTCTCCTATAGTTTCTCTACAAAATTCAAAAGAAACCAGGAGCATGCCATTAAAAGTATTCCCATGCCAGTCAGTCTAAGACATATCTCATCATCCAACTCCCAGGATATACCAGCTACTTCTTCATATCTTTTTCTCCCAAAACCCTATTGTTGGCCTTGTCAGTTTTATACAGGTTGACAATTCAATGTGGAGCACATTGATTTCTGCAGACACAAGCAAGAGGGGACAAGTTGTAGGTGGTGTTGGTAGTAGAGATTAACAGGTATTAATGGGGTAAATTTTCTGCTCTAGTTCTTTCAAGGACAGCCACTATCAGGAAATGCTTCAGAGTTTTAAACTGAAAGCAAATGGAAGAAAAGGAAGCATGAAATAGGCAGATCCTGACTTATTTGTATACTCCATTTTTACCAGCCTTGGTCAGAAACTAACTAACTAACTTACCAGTAAGAACCTGGATGGTTCACACATTTTATTTAATTAAATCCTTAGAAGCATGTAGAGACGTAAATTTAGTCTCTCTATTATACATATAAGGAAACTGAAAATTTAGAGAAGTTCAGTAACTTACCCCAAATCATACAGGTAGGAAGTCGCAGAGTAAACTTCTAAACCAGCTTTGTCTGAATCTAGCATCTGTTTTCTTTCTACTGCGCCTCATTGACTCTGTTACTGCAAAGGAGATAGTGCTGAAGGAGTTCATGGGCTTTGGAAGAATAAATGCTGTTTTTTTTTTTTTCTGGTGAGGAAGATTGGCCCTGAGCTAACATCTGTGCCCATCTTCCTCTATTTTGTATATGGGACACTGCTATAATAGGGCTTGGTGAGCAGCACGTAGGTCCATGCTCAGGATCCGAACCCGCGAACCCCAGGCCGCTGAAGTGGAGGGCGTGAGCTTAACCACTACGGCACCAGGCCGGCCCCAAAGAGAAATCTTTTTACTTTTGGTTGATGCCTATGTCTATACTCCTTACTCCAGACATTGGGAAGCTGTAAACTTTCCCAAATTACAATAATTATGACTACTTGTATAAGGCAAGGTGTCATCGAAAAGCAAAAAAATACATAGATTATAATCTGTCATTCTTTGTGGGGCCCTGAGCAAATGTCTAAATTCTCTGGGCCCAAATCATCTCAGCCAAATATAATTTGATTAGATCAAGTCTAAGTTATCTTTTTCTTCTGTGATTCTCTTTTCTTAGTGGATGGATTGTAAATCTCGGTAAATCAGAACGGCAACTTTAAAAATCTGAGTGCTCAGTTGGGTTGGATTAAAAAAATCCTCTTCTTAAATTGACTTTCCATTTTAGCCTCTCTCTTTCTCTCTCTCTCTATGCATATGTATGTACATGTATGTCACACACACACACATGCACACACACAGACACCTGGCACACCCCACACCCTACACAATTAGCATTATTATTTTTACTCAAGGAAGGGCAATTCAGAGTAGGTTCCATACACAAAGCACATAGAAAAAGAGTGGTCCAGGCAGTTCAGTTATTCAGTACAGTTTGAACATTAAGACAACAGCCCTTCATCCATCCCACTGTCCTCCATCACCCTTTGTGAACTCATGGAGGGTTGTTGATCTGGACCCAAGTCCAGAATTCTGGCTGCTTTGGAATGAGCCTGCAGTGGCCTCCTCCACCTCCAAACTCTGAGGAAACAATTAACGAGGTGCAGTAAAAACAAATAAATGTTACATTCAGACACAGGCCTTGGATAGCTTTTGAGGGCACATTTTTCAGCCATCCACAGTGGTAACTTTTGGCTTTTCACTGTATTTAGACTCTGGGTGCTATGGAGGAAATGTTACCAGCCGTGCTGTGGCATCCTTACCCCTAGTGAGAGAGTGAGACTCTTAGCTTGATGAAGTCTTCCTGCCACAGATACTGTCAGCACGTGACTGTCTTTCCTGCCAATGGAAAACTTCTCTAGGGCAGGGTGTACTGTAGACATCCTTTATTGCTCCAGCCCCAGCTCAGCGCCTGACATGCAGTGGGCAGTACATCAAGAAAATAGCAACATGTAATTTGTAGTTGAAGAAAACATGAATTTCGGAGCCAGGCATCCCTGGTTTCAATGTTCTGGTTTTGCTAATTAGTCTGTGTGTTTGGGGAAAAGTCAGTTAAATTCTCTGAGCCTCATTTCCTTATCAGTAAAATGGGATTAATAAAACTTCCTTGGAATGTTATATAAGGTTTGGAGACAGTGTAGACACAGCTGCTATTGAATAGTCGGCACTCAATGAGTGGCAGTCAACATCAGCAGTATTTGAGGCCGGCAGCACTAAAGAAGTGTTGGAACAACCCCGAATGATGATAAGGAGCTGGATTATAAACCATCACGTCAATAGAGAAGGAAACTGCCATGAACTTATGAAGAAGAAAGAATTTTCTCATTTAAAATACAAAGAAAAGAGTTTTAACAATTAAGAGTCACTGTCTTGTAAGGTAGTGAGATTCCTGCCAAAAAGAAGAAAAGACTTCAAGCTGTCTTAGAAAAACTGCTTCTAGTTGGGAAGAAAGTTACACTGGAGCATTGCTGGGAGACTTCCAATTCAGCAGTTTCTGAAATCCAGATTCATTGTTGGGAGCGAAGGCTTCCCAGTCAAACCGTGAGCCATACTGTTCAAGACAAGTTATTCATAATTTGCCTTTGCTGCAATTGCATAAATTCTTTGGGGGGAATTGAAGAGACTACAACTAACTTTTAATGAATCAAGCAGTTTTGCTAACATCAACAAAAAAATAATAAGAAAGAAGGCAAAACATAGTTTGTAAGGAAGGGAGTGATAATCATTCAACATTTGATTCACTCTCTAAACACAGTGAATGTAGTCACACGGTTTTGAAAAATCTCCCAGGACCAAAATACAATAGCTCACCTTATCTCGTGCTGACCAGCATGTGGGCTCAGGCTTGGTGTACGTTTCAATCAAGTTCCCATTTTTGGGGAGTGTGGCAAATGTGTGAAGAGGAGCAAATTCAGCCCATGTGTGACCCCATGGAGCTGACGTTCCAGCAGGACACACAAGGTAGCGGGTCAGACAGGCGTGCTTTCTAGAGGAAAGATGACAGAACCGGACATCCTCGTGAGCGCCACCAACAGATGAGTGGGGCACTGGTATTTGTGTCTATCAAGGAACAAAATTTTAATTAGGAGACTATTGAAAGACTAAATTATAATGTCTGGTCCAGTGACATCAGAAATTGAGACTTGGCATGACTAAGTTAGCCCTCACTCACTCGGAGAGTCTACACCATAAAGTCACAAATACTCTCATCCCTGCATCTTCTGGGATGAACAGCAGGTCTGCCCAATGTGAGGTTGTTTACACACAGGGCCCTAAAGACTTATATGTACTCAATGGACTCATGAGAGGTCCCACTTTTATGGTGCCCTACTCATCCTTGTACACACACACCCACCCTCACACACACATACCCCTCCTATACTTCAAGATAGCCTCGATGGCACTTCCTCTGGTAAGCTTTCTTTTATTTCCCCTCTCCCTCCCCACCTTTGTGTTTCTTTTATAAATTAGAATGTGTATACAGTAATGTGTTTTCTTGCATTTTGCCCAAATGAAAATCTTGGCTTCTCTTGGCACTTAAATTTTTCGTGTAGAACTTTAAAAACTTTTTTTAATGATATAGAGAAATCTATTGATCTTTCCCTTCATTAGCCTAATTTCTTGAAATTAAGGGCACAGCCTTATTCTTTTGAGAAACATTTATAGAAAATTATACGTCATGAATCTCCAGTTTGTAGAGCCCCACAGGCAGCCTGTACTTGTTTTCAATTCTGTGAAGTGGAGAAACAATTATTAATATATAGAAGTCCTCTTCCCCTGGCCTACTAAAAGGATTCTGGCTTTGCCCTAAACTTCTTCCCCTGCCCCACCCTCTGAGGATGATCTTTCCATGCCAAGCTCTTTCTTTGGGATTTCATGGTACAGAATCAAGAAGAATAGTGGCCCAGGAGAAGGAAATTCAGAAGGTTCACTGGGAAGAGATTTAGAGAGAAATGCTAGGGAGCAAGCAAGCATAGTGTCTAAGGGGAGTGAACACAGAAAACAAATAAGAATTTAATATATTGCTGGGGTTTGTCACTATCCTTCATAGGTTTTGAAAAATACAAGCAAAAAACCTGTGTTTTTTGTTTTGTTTTGTTTTTTTTTAAAATTTTTTGTTTATTGCAGTAACATTGGTTTATAACATTGTAAAAATTTCAGGTGTACATCATTGTACTTCTATTTCTGCATAGATTACATCATGTTCACCACCAAAATACTAATTACAACCCATCACCACACACATGTACCCAATTATCGAAAAAACATTTTGTTTGTTGGAGGGTTTTTCTGTGATCTCAACACTGCTCTGGACTACATGTATTATAATTTTATAAGCAATGCTTTTAAAATTTATGAATATGAGCATGTGCACGTCTCTACGATTTTCTATAATATATGTTCTCAATCCTTCAGATACTTGGTTTCCCACATCCTTTCCTTTTTCTCATCAGAAGCCCCTCTGGTCTCATAGTGGTTTCCTTTCCCCAGCCACTTAATGAACAGTTACTTAAATGAACTGTGATATACGTCTGTCCTGGCATGCTCTCAAATTAAATTCATTATAAATGTTGCGTTGCTTAGGCTAACATGCCTCTTATCATCCCAGAAAATGAAATTACAGGCTCATTTTTCAGAAGTAGCTAAGAAAAGCCTACACTCATAAATGTTCTCATTGTTGAGGTAGTGTCACCTGGTGGTTAAGAGCTCATCTCTGACACCCATCCTCATGGTTCATTCTTAGTTCAGCTACTATTATCTGTGTAATCTTGGGAAAGTTACTTGACCTCGCTATGCCTCAGTGTCCTCACCTAAAGGGAGAATATTAATAATGCTAACCTCATGGGGTTGTAGTGACACTGTAAATGAGTCAGTTCATGTAAAGAATTCATAGAGTAGCTGACACCTAACATGGTAATTGTCCCCAAATAGGAGGTACTTTAAGAGGTCATCCGACAGATACTGCATGAAAAGTTGGTAAAACTGAAGGCGACCGTATTTGGTGATCCATATTTGAGTTCCTGGTTCTGATTTATCCATGCACTCATTCAGTGGTGATTCACCCAGCCCCTGCCATGGCAGTTCTGGTATTACGCCAGTAATCATGGCACAAAGATGACTAAGACAAAGTCGTTCCCCACAAAGAGTTCACAGACTATAAAGGGAATCAACACATAAACTAATTAAAATGCAGTGGGAAAGTACAGGATTTCAAAAGGCCTATAATGTACAAAGCCGGAGCAAAGAAGGAGTAAATCAAACTGTCCAGGCTTGGGAAGACTTCCTAAAGGAGATGAAAGATTAGCTGAGTTGTTGAGGGTGAATAGGCACCCGCCAGGCAAACAAGCGGAAGAAATCAATTCCAGGCAAAGTAAATAGTGTACGAATTTATGAAATAGCAAGCAATTTAGTCTTACTGGAATATAGAGTTTGAGTCAAGGAATGGCGATAGACGGTGCCAGAACCGTGGATAGGAGCCACACAGGCCTTGTGGGCCCTGCTAAGAAGACAGATCTAAGTCAGAGACGGCTGCTGTTTGTTGCATATCTGTGTCTATGTAACTAAGGCTCCAACTCAGAGTTGCCGCCATACCCTGAGCAGACACATTTATGACCAGGTGGGTGTTTGATTCCACCCATACTCATGTTTTCCTACATAAGCACCATTTGACTGGAGTGCTTGAGTTTGGAACCTTGGAAAGAGGAATTCATCCAGAATAAGCAAAGTGGCAACATGGATGAATTACACACGGATATATCAAGAAGTGTGCAGAGGCCCTGATATAACTGATTGCAATGACCATTACACTTTTCTCATTTAAACACCAATTCCTCATTTAGAGGGATTGGTAGTTTTCAAATTCCAGGTCCAAGTTTTCTTTAAGACCTCTTGTTCAGACTAAACTTGTCATCATTTTCTGTGTCTAGAAATATTCTGGCTGCTCACCTTTCTTCTGAATGTTTTAACTAAGCTGCTAACGAGCCTTTTCCCCTAACTTGCCTTTCATCTTACACGCGCATCTCTTTGCACTTGTCCATTCATGATATTTCAGTACATTGCTGAAGGGGGACCACTTCCCTCCATCTAATGAAGTACTTGGGAGGCATCTTGGTTTAGTTTAACATATTCTTCCTCCAACTGATGTTCTTCGCAAAGCAGCCTGTTTTTATGGACACTTTTCTAAGGAAAACCATTTTTCACCAGATTATTGCCTTCATCGATTATGAACTCTGCCCTCTAGACAGAGGAAAATCCTCAGCCATAGGTCTACTAGAACTCGATTGACAACTTCAATCTTTCTAGTTTTCCTGACAACCATGGTTGACTAACCAGGAGCCCCAATAAAGGATCTGGCTACCCAGCTAAAGTTAGTCCTACCCTAGATATTCCATGCCTCCAGTCTGTTCTCGTGGCCCTTCTCCTTTCCCATGAGCTGGAGAACTCATGGATCGTTTTGCTTTAGGTAAAAAGGAAAAACTAATTAGCTAACTGCTGATAGGAAGATCGCCTGCCTCAGAACAGCACATCATTTCTACGTGTTCTTTGCCTGTTTTCCCTTCTCAAAACGTCCATTTCTGCCTACAAATGGTCAGCACAAAACAAAATCATCCTGTTTAGTATGTGATGTGTTGGCTTCTATTATAATTGCTGCCTCACCTATCGAAACTCCTTTGGGGCTCATTTAAATTCTTTAACTCTTTCCTGACATTCTGCAGAGAGGTTTCCTAAGTCTCAAAGCACTTTATTAAGTAAATAAACTAGATTCCCATCTTTGGCACTGTGCCAACAATAATCAATTTTCAAAATTGTGGGATAGGTATTGAATGACTACATCAGATCAACTACCTGATAAATCAGTATTAAATTAGTATTGTATATGCATGTATTATTTAGTTTCTGCTGTTTCCATTTCCTCCTTATTTAAATAATGATTTCAAAGCAAGAATATGTATAAAAGTTAATAACAATAAGCTTTTACATTCATATAGACTCTTCTAACTAATAATAAGTACAATACATTTGCAATATGTATACCCCCACTGAGATGTCAGCTCTATATGTTTGAAAGATTGATTTCACTTCAATTTTAAAGCCTTAAGACAGTCTTAGAATTTTAATAATGAATGTTGTCCCTGAAATACATGTAGTTATTAAGGAGAAAGTCAACAAGATACTTAAAATAAATGCTACAACTGAAGACAGACCTGTATAACATTTATTAATTGTATTAATGTGTAATGGATAACATGTGTGGCTAATTAACAAATTATGTTGAATTTAACAGAAATTCCACTATTCCAGTTCATAGTTACTAAGACTGGATTCTATTATATACTGTGGCACACCAGAAACAGTATTATAATTGTCTGAGGTAGTCATATTAACTGTGAAAGCCCTTCATAAATGAGACACTGCCCTTGAAATTATTTATCGAATTGTGTTGAGAAAGGCATTGATACCCACAGTGGGAACACAGGTTCTGAATTCAAAATAATGTCATTTAAAATATGTGCTATAAGGAAATTTATTGCTTGATCCGTTTTTCCTATACAAATCCCTGTGAAGCATAAATCATCAAACAGAGAAAGAACACGTATCAACGGAGTACCAGTGCGCTAACAAGAACTAGGAAATAAAAGCAACCTCAGACCATGGTACCAAAAGACCCTGGGGGGTGAATTTTCTAGAGTGCTGGTGCTTCAAGCTAATATATAATTTTTGCTTCTTTAGAAAATATTTGAATATCGAAATAGGCACATTAGTCAAGGAGTTGCATCGATGTGTGTTCTGTG
Source organism: Ceratotherium simum simum (assembly GCF_057802395.1). Lineage (NCBI taxonomy): Eukaryota > Metazoa > Chordata > Mammalia > Perissodactyla > Rhinocerotidae > Ceratotherium > Ceratotherium simum. The sequence continues at coordinate 46,072,188 of NC_141919.1, read as the reverse complement.
TGTTGCAATAGCTGTGGGATGGGAAAGAACTCCAATGATAGATGCACTTCACCTGCCTAGTGCTCATAGCTAGCCAGCCACCTGTACACTCAAAATCTGCAACTAATACTTATTATCAGTTCCTGCCTGATCCACCTGAAATGGGAGTCTGGCACTGCTGCTGAAGACTGGATCCAAAACAAGTAAGAGGAAAAAAAATGGTCTCTGAAGAAAAGACAGCAATGATTAGCTTAAATACTGTTTTTGAACTCATAAGAGAAAAAATGATGGGTCATTGGGTATCATTCTGAGAATTTGTTCCAGGGGACAAATCCTTATTCTCCAAGCCAGAATGGGATGAATTCTCATAGCTTGTCCTACAGTGAAGAGATACTATCATTGTTTTCTAGGTTGACTTGCAAAGCCCTATCCTTCAAGGATACTCAGTTCTCTGTGAGTTGCTACAATTCTAGATGTCTGGAATACAAAGAGAAGCCAGGCTGAGCTTTCCTAACTAGGATATATGTAAAACCTCCAACTACTTAACTGCCTGGAATGTGCACATTTTGGGAAATTGACAGAAAATGCTCCCTAGCAAGAGCGCTAAGTGGAATGGGCTTCTGGGGAAACATTCTAAGTAGGAACAGGATCCCAAAGCAGAATTTCCACAGGAAAGAAAATGAATAATCAGCTTTCTTCTGCCCTTCACAGCTGCCTCTCTCCCTATTCAACAACCAGCAAAGGAGCTGTGTTGTTACAAGAGGTGCGCTGGGGAGCAGAGCAGCAGCTGGTGTGCAGGCGGCTGAACGCCCTGGCAAGCCCTGGCCCCAGGAAACCAACACCTCCCAGGTTTAAGGTAGATCCAAAGGGGGAGATGAAGCTGATTCACTTAGGAGGAGCCTCCTAGACTGCGGGGAGGGCCTGAGACCTCCAGAGCAAATGAAGCTTCGCTAAGGCATCTCTCAGAAGACCCACAGAAGTTCGTAAAAATGAATTGCTCCTTCTTTGAGAAAGTGATGTTTGAAGTTGTGTTTACAAGAATAGAACCACAAGGGCCCAGAGGGAAGTGATGGACTGGAGCAGGGGTTGAAATCATTATCTGCCAAACAAATGCCCTTCAAGGGCACTAAACATGTGACTTGGGCCAAATTCACTCCAAGCTCTAACTGAACTCAGCAAAGTCTTCTTCTCTCTTCCTAATAAATTTAGCTGTTGATCCTTGTTATTTCTTAATACTATTGCACATTTCACAGATGACAAGCTCATTAAGAAAACTTTTTAATCCTAGGTGGAATGGGAAAACTTCAAAAATTTTAAGGTGATTGTTGGGATTTTGCCAATATTAAAGTAATCCATTCTGAAAATATAAAAACTAGGAGAAAAAAATGTTTCTATAATTAAATTACGTCATTGATACTTTGATGTATTTACTTTCCAGAAGCCTTTTTAAATTATAACATGGCAACTTATCCCCCTACTGTTATGCCTCTCCCTACCGCTAACTGAAGCTGCCTGCCCAGATTTCATTATGGCAGAGCGTTGACCAGTGCAGATGGGCAAAAACCTCTCCTAAGAAGAGATCCTAATAAGAGTGCCTCCAACACTCCCTCATTTCGGAAGGCACTGAGTCTTGCCCCATCTCCAACTTTCCATCATCACTGAGATTCTTTCAACTACAAGAATTTAATATAGTCCTGAGGACATGTTAGGAATTCAATGAGCATTTGTTAAAAGGAATTCACAAACATCTATTTAGTGTAACACACTGAGATGGGCCCAGTGGACATGGTCAAAGGGAATGGAAGACACATCTATCCTCACATACACAGCTGACACCACATAAATAACTAAAGAGATTATGGAAGCAAATGCAGAATGGTACAGACTTTGTATTATCAGTTGCAATAGTACTGGTGTCTGTTGTTGCTGTTTTCTAGTTTTCTAGCACATTGTTCATCTCAGTTGGGACCTGCAGGAATTCTGTTTGGATAAATAATCAGAGAAAGGACACAGCTAACAAGGGTGCTTTCTCCTATAATTTTCAGGCTCAAATCACTTTCTCAGACAAGAGAAGCCTGGTGGAAGACCTCATTTGAAAATCTCTTTTGCTGCACTCGGTACCCTTGCCATCACTGACACCACTGAGTGGATCTGTTATGACTCAGCTAAACCAAAGGAGAACTTGTGGATGGCACAGTGTTTATCATTATGTCATAGGAGCTCGTAGAGTGTTTCTGGCAAGATCTGCCTATGTCAATGTATGTTCAATAGTGGGTTATGGGTTCTCATTCCAGGATTCCAAGTTCTCAGTCCTGGATACCAGGTCTGTCACCAACTACTGTTCTGTGACCTTGGGCAGGTTGCTTGGCCACCCTGCGTCTCAGTGTTTTCAGCTGTGAAAGGGGTTAAGAAAATCCATTATACCTGCCTCAGCAAGCTACTTTAAGGACTGAATGAGAGTGCCTGAAGGCAGAGAGTAGAAGGTATAACTACCTGACTCTGTAGTTATAACTAAATCCACAAAGAGTCGAATGCCTGGGATCATGAGGTGTGAACGTTTAGTTATATGAATCATATTTAATTGTTGACAAGAGCAGCATCTCCCTCTGCTTCCTCGGAGGGAGCCTTTCTATGGTCAGCATTCCTGCAGTCCTGGAGGCTGAAGGGGGGGGCCAGGCAGTGAGATAGAGGGCAGTGTGTGCACTTTCATCATATAAATAGGGCAACGAACACCTCCTCAAATGGAGTACCAAGAGAAAACAGCCTGCACCTGCCCTGGGTTTTATCATGTGTTTCCCCCCCCCCGAAGAATTGGATTAAACCCTGTGTGGAATTGTGAATACACGTACTCATGACAGGACAGCAGACCAATCTGTTTTCAAAGGCCAAAGCTGTTTTCTCCCCCAACCCTGCGGTTTTTCTCTCCTCTCTTCATCCCAGTGAGGCTTTTTTCATTATTTCGAGTCAGCAGCCTGCCGGTAAGAAAGGTACCCAGCTGTTCTCTGAGTTCTAATCTCCAAACAACTTTTAATAGGCACTGCCTGCCTTCCACGCAGTTGGCTGCCACAATAACGCAGCAGATTGCAGATATTTTGAGGAGGATTCTGAGGATTATGGTGAAGTGTGGTTTTGCCCCACAGTTTAAGAATAGAATTGCTAATATCTCCGTTTAATGGTTTGTTTTCCTTTGATAGATGAATGTGTGTTCCGGCCACCTTGCTGCAAAACAGTACGGCAAGGGAGCGGGCACTCCAACCAGCCTGGACAGATAGTAACCATAGCTAACACCCACAGAGCACGTTATAGTTATCTCAACTAATCCCACCCCAACAACAGCACTGTGAGGCACATATCTCGTTGTGCCCATTTTATAGATGGGGAAACCGAGTTTTTGAGAGGCTAAGGAACTAAGGCCACCTAGCAAGTCCATGGCAGAGCCCAAGTTCCAATGAGAACAGTCTGACTCTGTCAAAATCCATCCCTTTCTATTGAAGTGAGTAGAAGCATAGACAGACTACTCAATTTATGCAAAACAAAACAAACAAAGCAAAACATGGTGGGATGGTCCCATTTTATTTAGTGAGTGTCTCCAACACAAACCCACCACTGATATTTTCAATATATCAGAGAAATCACATTCTCTATATGGTCTCAGTTTCTAGAAAGAGTTATTGCTTCTTCCATTTAAAAGGCTTATCTATATCCAAGAAAAAGCTTGGATATGGGGAGAACTTGACCTAACATTATAAAGCCTCATTAAACTACACTCCATTAATTATTATTATAGAATCAAACATCAGAGTGGAAAAGTATGGAAGTGATTGTATGGCTTAAATCCTTGTTCTAGGGAATCCTTTCTCTCCCTCTCTCTAAGTGCAGTGTGGCACGGGGGAGTATAGGAGCTTGTCAAAGATGTACCAGTGAATACAGGGTTCTGAATTTCTGCTAATCAGGATAGGAGGGTGGGCTGAAGTTTAGCTTTCTACTGACTGAGACGGTAATGTTTGCTAAGCAAATTAACAGAGTAAACACACTTGCAATAGAATATTTAAGCTACTTAAGGGAATAAATTGCTTTCAAGCATCCATTCACATGCAAATGATTGATATACTAATTATAAGTCATTCTTATCTTTTCATTAAAGCCTGCTCCCTAAGGACCTCTATTAGGTACAAATTTATTAAGTCACTGTTCCTGAACATGTAGAACAGCATCTCCAGCTTGAGAAAACAAACTATTTTAATATAGATTTTTCATTGGTTCAGACAGGCATCTGGCCCTCCTACCCCCAAACCCAAATTAAATATTTCACCAAGAAACATGTATTGAGTGCATCCTACATATATGCTAAGCACTGTTAGAGACTGGCAATCCAAAGGCGGGTAAAATATAATTCTTGTTTGGAAAAGGCCCCTGGAAGTTTAGTGCTATTCTTCCTTCTCTGAGGTCACAAGTTTTCTATTCATGAATGTTTAAGACCCCATGGGCAGCACTGGGGTGTGGAGGGAGGATTAAAGGTCACCAGATGATATCTAACGTCGTCTGAATAATGTGACTCCAGATTAATCTGCACTGTGTAGACCAAATAGATTTGTCAACCACCATGTAAATATATTGTCACACATCAAGAAATTGAATTTTAATTTCCATGGTTAGTATTGCAGTTCAATATGAAGTAGACTCGGTAGCTTTTAAAGGAAAAGGAAGGGCCTAATTTTGAAGGATAGCAGTGTCTTGTCTGGTCAATGTCTTTGGGGACTGAAGGGATCCTGTGGCAGTTTTCCAGCTCTCTGAATCTATAGCCTTTTAAGCACCAAATTGAGTTTTATGCTATCCATTCTGAATTGAAATCTTTTTCAATGGAGAAAGGACACTTGTATGCATTGTTGAACAGCATTTACTGACTTCTTCTATCCTCTTGGTTGTTCAGCCCAAAAGCCTGGGCATCGGTCTCGAGTCCTTTCTTCTTCTCACTCTGCATATCAGGTCTCCCTCAATATATATCCAGAATCTGACCACTACTTGCCTTTACCTCCACATGCTGGTGCAAGCCACATCATCTTTCATCAAGAGTATTTCAGTAGCCTTCTAAATCTCTCTGTTGCTGCCCTTGCTTCCTTAGGATCTCTTGTGATCCTTTACAATTGTTAAGACATGTCAAACCCTGCGATGGTTTGGCATCAAATGCCAGGTCAAATGGCTGACAGAGACTCACATGGTTTGCCTCATCTCACTGACCCGTCTCCTCCTGCTCTCCCTCTTGCTCTGGCTGCCTCCTTGCTGTTTCTCAAAGATGCAGGCACGCCTCCATCTTGGGGCCTTTGTATCTGCTGTTCCTTTCGTCGGGAATGCTCTTCCTCTAGACACCACCACAGCTGCTGCCTCACTGCCTTCAAGTGTTCGCTCAAATGTCATTTCACAATGAGGCCTTCCTTAGCCTGCTTTTTAAAACTGCTGCCTCCCCTCCTGGCACTCCCTTCCCTCCTCCTCTGCTTTATTTTTTCCAGGGTACTTAGCATGGACGGACAGACTCTCTATGTGTCTTAGTTATGTTGATTCCCTCCCACACACACCAGAATGTAAGCAAAGCGAGGGCAGGGATCTTTGTGTCTTTTGTTCACTGCAGGATTCCCAGGGCCTCTAAGAGTGCCTAGCACATAGTAGGCATTTACTAAAAGCCTGTGTAATTAATAAGCCTATGAATTGAGGGGTGTCATTACTCACCCCTAGTTGAGACCCTGCCTGCATCCCAAGATGTACATATCAGAGTCTCTGCAGGCATGGAGGAACACACAGTTTGAAACAAAGTAATTAATGGCCCATTGCTTGGATTTGTTTCCACGTTTTCAAAAGAGAACGGAGTTTATAATGTTTCCGAAATAGTAGCTAAATGACTTCACAGTGTCATTTTGAATCCATGTCTGCCTTTTACAGATTTTCTATTTCCGCCATCATTAATGGTATCACCTTCTCAAACTACATTCTGGTTTGTTGTTTATAGTGTATGGCTGGGTCAGAACATGTTAAAATTTTGCCTCAGTATTAATTAGCTTCAGAGAAAAAGGTGTAAGCAGCTCACTCCCTCAGACTGAAGTGACAGTGTTTTACTGCAGGGTCACTGTGATACCAGGACCCTGCACAGCCACTTAGCGTCTGCTGTTAAGATACTTCATGCACATTGGCTACTCAACGCTGTCTTTATTTCCTGTTTCCAAGCCATTTTATATGTTAGTGATTGCCGGAGAAGGAAGTGTCTCTGGGCCCTTTTGTTTCATCTTGGGTGCAATAGGAAACTTTTTATATTTCTCAGGAGTTTTGTAAGACTTTTTCTAAACTAATTCCTTAAATACAATGAGTCTATTCATTTAGGGTGTTATACTTACTAGTCGACATGTAAATGTCAAAGGTATTGATTAATTAAAATTCAACATTATTTGATAAAAGGAAATTAAAAAATAAATATGCACATGGTTTTATACTTTTCTATCTCAGAATCTCAGAAATGGCCTCACTTAGGGAAGGTGTTTTCTCATCTCCCGGTTTGTGGTGAACATGAGTCATTCATGCCCAAGTTCACACCTCCACTACTACTCCTTCTCATAATTTTTGGCTTTACCTGCAACTTCAGTGACAGCGGTTACAGCTGAAGCATAAGGAAGATCTTACAGGTCAGAATCCCTTCTCCTTAGAGATCAGGTTTACTTCTGTCTTCTGATCTCTGGTGGCCTTGCATCATCCTCTCTGATTTCTGGGATTCCAGATTCATTTTCTTGTGCTCATCACTTGAGATTTATACTCTCCTTCACTAGAAGACTTGCTACTTCTCTAGAGACTTTGGAACTATTGTGCCTGTAAGCTTTGGTCTCTGACCTACAACATTGATCCAACCAACAGGAAATACTCTCCAAGTCATGTAACTGCACATTAATAATTAATAATAATAAATACCATTTGTCGAATAATGTCTCCCTGCCAGGAACTATTCTAATAGTTTCCCACACATTATTGCATTTGATCCTCACTGTACCCCTTGAAATTTATCCTGAATCTCTAAAACAGCTAACAATTCCCATTAGCTGTGATGAAACTGATGTGAAACCTATATAGGCATGCATATGTGTATGTGTGAAAAGAAAAGGTTTGTTTAGACAACAGGAAAAATATGTTTCTCTTTTTAAGTAGGAAAATAACCATTGAGAAGTTTTAAAAGAAACAAAAATCTAAATAACAATCTACTACCTATTTACTAATTATTATAAGCTTTGAATATCTCAGTATATGCTTTTTAAATTTATCTTTCATTATTACCCATCTCAGGTCACTTTTCCTATCTCCTGACATCCTCTCCTTCATCTTATTTTTGACTGTTCTGTGTATTATGAGTGTGGTTCCTTTCATAGCTCCTCCTGCTGCTGGCATTCTGAGTGCTAAATTTCCCCACTGCCTCTCAATTTTGAAGTGGCTTAACCATATCTCCTGCCAAGCGGATCAATAAGCCTTACATCTTCTCTCTCCTTTCTGTCTTCCGAGTAGCTCTGAGGAGCACCCTGCCTGTTTTTAATTTACACCTTAGTGATTCTCAGTGTGTTGGCACAGATCAAAGGCAGTAGAAGAGTTGGAATGCTTGTTAAAATTCAGATTCCTGGATCCCACTCTCAAGAAATGATGATTCAGTGGGTCTGACCTTGCATTTTTACAATAGTCTCATGATAGTAATATGCAATAATGTTTGAAAATCACTCTTCTAGATGGAAAAGTCTTATCATTTGACTCTTCAAGGGGTCTTACTTTTTGGAAAATCATCAAACGAAGGAAGAATTAAACAGATTTCTTCACAAGGAGAAAGACAGAATGCTGGAGTTTCTCTACGTAGAGGGCCTTTCATACATTTACTCTCATCTAAGCCTGCTAGTCCTATTTCTGAAAGCTTCTGTGAGCCTCCTTAGTAAGCATCTAATAAGTCCCTGTCTATGCAGTGTTTGATGGTTGCCTGGGGCCTGCTGCACCAAGATTAAATTGGTCCCATAGGCCCAGAAGAGGTAAATTTTGAAGTATTACAAATATGTGCTGAGTATGTACATCTGTATATATATATATACATGTATATATATATATGTTTTACATATAAATGTACCTGTACAGATGTTAGGTTCAATGATCACATTATGTATATCAATATAGTCCTCTGTGTGTGTTATGTATATACATTTGTGTATGAGCAAGTATAGTATATATAGAAACCCAAATCCTACTTCTACCTTTTATATTTTAAATGTCCATAATAACCTATCAACTCATCATGATATAACTCTGTTGCTATGGCAGGCAGAAGAGCTTGACAAGCTGAGAAAGTGGAAGTTGAGAATGGAGGAAGTGTAGATTTTGTATGGCTCAATGTACCTGCCTGGTGGTTGAAAGGCTCTGTTAAGAACCTACCCACCCAAGCCTTCCAATTTCCTTCAAGTGTAACTTCTTCAGCATGTTTTCTATATGACCCTAAACTCAGCCTCAGAATCATCCTTAAAACAGTGGCCAAGGAGGTCAATACCAGAAGACCAGATATAGCATGGGTGATGAAAACACTTTGGAGAGAAAAAAGACAAACACTATTTTCTTTTTCTTTGAACTCTTGATGTTTAGCACAGTTTCTAACACCTAGGTACTCAATAAATAACTATTAAAAAAGTGAATGGTTAAAGACAACTTTATTTGTGAATAATTTTATGACTTTTAAGTTTGATTTCCTCTTTAGGGTATTACCCACCCCTCCAATACAGATTTTGGGGCCTACCCTGGACATAAATGGTATTCCATCTTGGATATGTTGAGGCCAGTATTTATAGTAGCTATATTCTTAATCCAAGAAGATCACTATCAATTCTTGTCTCCTGAACACACAGAAAACAGCTCAAGGACAGGAACACGATGATGCCTCGCATCCACCAAGGAGGTGCCATGTGCTTGTTACTGTGCCAAGTACTTTATACACACACTTCACATTTAATCCTGGCAGAAACTTTGTGAAATAGAATTTATTTTCACCATTTTAAAGATGAGGAACAGAACACAGACAGGTTGAGTGACTCTCCCAAGGCCACAGAGCTCAGAAAGTGGTGGAACGTGAGTTGTCCGACTCCATCTAATGTCCTAGACTCTCACTTTATGTGCTGTATCCCATCTGTGCTGGATTCCCCAGTATCTGTCTCAGCTCCCTACTCATAATAGGCACTCAGCAAATTATTTTTTGTGATTATGTGTAGCTCAATAAATTGGAATAGATAGATTCTTGGTACTAGAGGTAATTTTAGGCAACATTTGGGCTACCCCTCAGTTAGTATAGCAGCTGGTAAGATTATGAACTCCTACAGCCAAATTCCTGGGTTTGAATCCTTGAGCCACCACTTGTGAGACCTTGGACATATTACTTAACTTCTCTGTGCCTCAATTTCCTTATCTGTAAAATGGAGATGCTTGTTGTAAGAATTAATTAAATTGGTTTGTGTAAAGTGATTAGAAGAAATCTGGCATAGCATAACCCCAGTTAAGTGTTTTCTAGAATTTTTATTATTGTGCAGAAGGGAAAATCTAGTGTTCAGTGACTTTTCTGTTCGGTAATGTTTTATGATACAACAACGATGGGTCAAGTTTGTGTTAGATAGACAAGACCAGCATGGTGCTTGTCCCTCTGCAGCTGACAGCCTGTCAGGAAAGATGGACAAGTAGGTGAGTGCAATAAGCTATGAGGAGTCTCATGTTGAATTGGAGGGAGGTGGGCAATGCACATAGCAGGAGGTCCAGGCTGTGAAGAGCCTTGAATGCTGATATCTCCAGCAAGATTTTAGATAAGAGCATGGCATGGTCATAATGGTCTCTGAGGCACTTAAAACTGGCAGTAAAGTAAATGAGGGATTCAAGGGGCAGACAATGGGGGCCAAGAAAATGATTAGGATGTGGTTATAGTAAAAATGTAAGGTTATAATGTCCCCATCTAGAAATATAGCAGAAAGGAAGGAACGGAGAGGTATAGGGGATACTGCAAAGGAAAAAGCAAAAGGATTTATTAACTAACGAGGAAGAAAATATAAGGGATTGCTTAAGGACTTCCAGTTGGTTAGTTGCAGTGATGTATCCAGGATGCAAATCTTCTGACTGGGTGCCCAAGGTCAAAATACACTCGTGGAAGGGCTCCCCAATATTGTGTGGTTCTCAAAGTGTATTCCAGCACCGTCTGGGAACTCATTAGAAATGCAAATTCTTGGGCCAGCAATCTGTGCTTTAACCAGCTGCCCAGGTGGTTCCATGGCCCAAAATGTTTGAGAACCACTGCTCTACTTCATTCACTCATATAGCAGCTGATACCCTGGGAGGAGACATCTGTGCATCAGAGGCCAGGCCCCTTAGGAGCTTAGCATATAGTGGAAGGACGCAAACATCAAAAATTTCAAATACTCAAAAACTGACAGAAGCAAAAATGTGCATGAGCACATTGAACAGGAGGACTTAAACTCGCCGGAATAAATAGGCAAAGGTCCCTGAAGAATGGCATTTACCATGAATTTTGCTGCGAAAGCAAGAGTTTCTCAGGCGAAACCACGCAGTTGTGGACAAGTGAAAGGAGACCTCCGTAGCTGGAGCACAATAAGGAAAGGCAACAGGAGGCCTGATGAGGATGAAGCATCGGCAGAGGCCTCATCATGCAGGCCCCTTGGCCTTCATCCCATGTGAAATGGAAAAGCCATTGAGGGGTTTTGAGGAGAGGATCAGGTTGATGAGATTTGCATTTTTAAAAGACTGCTCTGGCTCTACTTGTGTAGATTATACTGAATACCACTGTAATCTACACTAGCATAAAGTCAGCCATCCTTAGCAGTGCCCTGACACCCACAGAAGTCTCCGGGTTGTCTGCCTTCGGGATGGGAGGCCCAGCCCTGACACCTCCCTTCATATCTGTGTGCTTTCTGACCTAAAACTCTCCTGGCTAGTTCAAACGCAGTTACTAAATTTGACTTTTAAGCTGGCCTCCTACCATGAAACCACCAAGAGTTTCAGTTTAATTTCCCTTTCACGCCAGTTCACACCTTGACTCCTTTCGAGAAAAACCAACTATTGATACTGATAATAAGCTCATTTTATGCTTTGGAAGGAAAAAAAAAATGCTCGGCTGAATTCACCATTAAATACACTCCTCTCATGATGAAGTCTACATTTAAGTCAGGCTTCTATTAGCTGAGAAAAGAGTGTCCACTGAGGTATGAAATGTTTATTGTAGCTAGTTCCTGCAAGCGCTGCCAAGAGAGACAGAGCATTTTCAATGGTCGAAAGCTGCAATGCACAGGACATGAATTATGTATGCCTATCTCTTTAAAACACATCAGCATAAATTATCCCACAGGGCAGACTGCAGGAATTGGGGGCCCCTGAAAGAAATATTTTGTCTTGGTCTTCTCGGCCTCAGAAACTTTGGGATGTGAAAGTAGTGACTGAATAAAATTCCAAATCACAACCTTCAATGTTTGAGGGGAAAAGGGGGTAGGAATGAGCAGTGATCTGCATTTCAGAGCATCATCTGTCAAGGTACCAGTAATCCACACGTGATTATTATTCTCATCAGCCCAAAGCATGAAAGTAAATTGAGGGAAAAAAATCTTCACATTATGTGGAATGATTGCTGCCTTTGAGCCATAATAAACAATGATCTTGCCCTAGCGCTAGGCAGCAAAGCAAACAAGGCTGCCTGCTGCCGGTGCAGTGCCAGAATGGTTACCAGAATCTACAACCACCAACCCCTCTCCTCTAGTAAGGGCCCGATTTAATTATCAGGGTGGGGAAAATGCAGCTCAAATCCCTCTCTTAGATGCAACCTTTGCCTCCACATTAGGAAAGTTGGCTGCCTTGTACAAGCCTCCTGTCCTGAACTCAAGTTCACATTCACCACTTGGCTCCCCAGAACAATGAGGGTCTTCATTATGAGGCCATGACGGTGGAACACGGGGACACACTTGTTGCTTTCATGTGTTAATTGTCAACCAGATTCCAGGCAGTCAAAAGGCAGCAGGAAACACAATAAAGATGAAGCAATTGCCAAGGGAGACTCTGACCTTCCCAGAGAGTGAGGCTGGAAATTGGTGAAAGGACTCTCTGCTGGGGGTCCTGTTCCATCAAAATCCTTAGCAGGGTGGAGAAATTGGTCTGAATGTACCCCACAAACTGGGCTGGGAAGAGCCACTGGATAGCTTCATGGCTATAATGACGACTTAAGGCTTGGCTGTCCCTTATCCCAACCTGCAAAGCAGGGTCCACTGTCAGCCCACAGGGCATCTTTGTACAAGTTAAACGCCGTCCCTTGTTGCCTCCAAGGCTGGATGCCCTTGTGTAGACCACAACCTTCACAACTGTGGGCTGCAGCTCTGAAAACACTTAAATGTTTAAAATCGTAGTTTTTCTCACAGGTATCACCAAGTATACATAAATATAAAAAGATGTCACTTCTGGTTTCAGTTCCAACATTTAAAGAGCTTAAAAGTGGTCACTCCTGTTCTTACAACTAGAAAAAGCTGAACAAACTGAAAATCAATGACTTCTCTTGGACTCCTCAGAAAACTGAGGATGCAGGGCAAACTGCCACACTGAAATCTGGAAAGACAGGTTGTCTTATAGTCAGTTGGGGCTGCTATAACAAAATGTCATAGACTGAGTGGCTTGAACAACAAACGTTTATTTCTCACAATTCTGGAGACTGGAAAGTCTAAGATCAAGGTACTGGCAGATTTGGTATCTGGTCAGAGCCCACTTATTGGTTTGCTGATGGCCGCCTTCTTGGTGTATCCTCACGTGGTGGAGAGAGAGCTCTAGTCTCTTCCTCTTCTTATAAGGACACTAATCCCATCATAGGAACTTCACCTTCATGATTGTATCTAAACCTAATGACCTCCCAAAGGCCCACCTCCTAATACAATCACACTGGGGGGTAGAGCTTCCACATATGAATTTTAGCCGAACACATTCAGTCCATAACACAGGTAAATCTGAAGAGTCACAGCTAAGATTTGCTATCCTGGAAAGAAGCTTCTGGAGCCACAAACTGTAGGAAAATTTAAATGGAATTGCTGAAGATAGAGTGCGGACTAGCTAAAGATTGAGAAATTCCTGGGGGCCACAGTCTTGGGGGGACCTCCATACTTTTGTGGCTTTTACCTCCAGAAACCTTACCAGGTTCTCACAGTGGAGAGCAAGAAAGCTCTCCTCTTGGCTCTGGCGGGGGAGAGGAAGAGTAACCCTTGTGAAATATGCCCAGAGCATTCTCCATAACAAATGTCAACTCTCCAGAGAAAAAAGACATCACAAACAGAGCCTTATTCCACCAGGGGAAAGCACATTTCTCTGACTCTAGCACCCTCCAGTTTTCTTGTTTCACCTGGGAGGTAAGGAAGCTGAGAAATACAAGTGAAGGTCATGGCCAAGGAACATAGGCCCACTAAAAGACTGAGATTAGTTCATAAGATTATAGAACATTTCCCCTCCCCTCACCTTACCACCATACCAACAGCGGTCCAGGATAGTTACAGTGGATTACAGCTAAAAGAATTGCAAGGTGTAGACTCTATTTAAGGAGGAGGCAAAACCAAGGATGCTAGAGGAATTTGAAGCCTCTTATACCTACAAATCTAGTAAACATTAAAAATAATCCACCTTCTAGCCAGATAAAGATTAAACTTACAGGTAAATATTTATTTACCTCAGTTCCTCTTACCTGATAAATCATATCCATCTTTAAAAAAAAAATTAGAAGGCATGCGTGCTAAAACTCAAGAAAAAACAGTCTGAAGAAACAAAGCAAGCGTCAGAAGCAGACTCAGATATGACACAGATTTGGGCATTAGATGGGGAATTTAAAATAAATATGTTAAAGGCTCTAATAGAAAATGTAGAAAACATGCAAAAATGGGTAGCTCATGTAAACGGAGAAATGGAAACTTTAAGAATCAAAAGGAAATGCTATTAATCAAACAACAAAAATGAAGAATGCCTTTGATGGGCTCATTAGTAGACTGAACATAGCCAAAGAAAGAATCAATGAACTAGAAGACATGAAGTTCATAATATATAACTTTTTAAACAAAACTTTTGTTTTTGTAGTCATAGAGATGAATAGTTTATGGAAGAAAATTTAGAAAGTATAGACAAGCACAAAGAATAAATTAGGAATTTGTCATGACTTTGCTACTCCAGGATTAACCCCGTTAAATTTTTATGATTCTGACCACTTTTTCCTTTAGTACTTCTTTTGTGCTCATAGATTAAATACATCTGATTATAATATTTGTCACTTATAATATTCCTTGTCATTACCTTGAGTTTGTTTAGTTGGTGAGTTTTGTATTTCCCCCAAGTAACATGAAGGACCAGATTAAGGTTCTATTTTTTATTTCCTTTCTTCCGTAGTTCCGTAGTTCTTTGCCAATGCTCCCTAGCTATAGTGAGCTTTTAGTGTATGTTTGCTAATCCATTGCCGAATAATGGGAAAAAAATTCCCCTCGGTCCCATAAGTTGGAAACTGGTATTTCTCAATATAAGCATCTGACTCTGATTGGAAATGTCATATTTGTTAGATAGAGATCATGTTCTCTTTCCTATTCCCAGATAACACATCTAAGAATTAAGCTGTTCTTTCAGAGTGTGAAGTAGCCTAGGGGACAAGAGGGTTTGCTACTCATGTTGTCCCTCAGATGGTCTGATGTAAATGTTTGGCAGTGGTGAGAACTTCATCAGAATCCTTGGGGATAATGCCAGGCCTCTGCTCAGAGTGCTCCCTAAGTCCCTGCCGTTGTTTCTACTGCCAGGTTTTAATGTAATTTTAGGTCCCATTTGGAAACTAAAGCAAATACCCTGAAGTTACCATTCATAGATATTAGCCAGAATGCAGGGGAAAAGGAAAATTTGAGTCAGGAGATGCAGGTCTCTGGTTACAAAATTAAGATCAAATGCTACTTCCCAAGGAAGCCTTTTTGAACTTCAGAAGAGATACATTCCCCTAAAATATCTCTGATGTATCTTTTCTTTGAGTCCTTTTTACTTTTCCCTCAAAATAGTTAACATAGTTTCTAACTAAATATTTGTGTGATTATTTGACCTCTTCTTTTGTTAAGTCAGAGTCCAATTCACTCACCACTGAATCCCAAACATTCAGCACAGTCTATCTTGCATAGTTGTGTCCAATACATATTGGTTGAATGAACACTCAGTGAATGAATAACTCAGAGCTCAAGATTTTTCCACATGTCATCTCTCATCCTAACATTAGTCTAGGGTAAGTTGGGATCATTATCCAAGTGATGGTTCCTCTTGAGTGTAGAAAAGGGAAAAAGAGAGCTCCAGTTTTGAGATTATTGTTGTTTCCCAAATTGCGTATTCTGACTTAGTTTGTTTATTAAAAGCAGGACTACTCTATTTGGTATCTCTGCCTTTTCTTGGAAGTGATCTCTGATTCTTTCCAAGACCTGTTTTCCTAATATAATGAGGGCTTTGAAAATGGCCAACATCACAAGTAATCACAATACGTAATACTTATTGATATAAATTTGCCAGACAATCTTAAACACCTAGAATTTTAGAAATAAAGGAAAGAGCAGTGGTCCACTCTTTTTTAAACATCAAACCTTGAAATTTTTTCATTAATGTTTTGCTATTTATGGACTTGGCAGTAAAAATTCTAATTTAAACTTTCCAGTACATTATCGTCCCACTATGTACTTACTCTATGCATTTTAATAATTAAAAGTTTTAATAATTCTCCATTAAAAAAATTATGGATTCCAATTCTGCACATAGTTTTATGAATATGAACACATAGAACAAATACCTAGCTTCTTATAACTACGATCACAGACAGAATGATCTCATGAGGACCCTTTGAAGCCAGACCCTCTCAACAGATATAATTACCATGTGACCCAACAATCCAATTTCTAGGAATTTACTCTAGAGAAATGAAAACTTACATCCACATAAAAACTAGTACATGAATATTTGTAGCAGCATTGTTCATAATCATCAGGAATTTAAAAAATAAAATATTACCATAAACTAAATGTTACCTTTGTTATATTCTATTTCTTTTCTATCCCAGCATAAAACCATTAACTTGCATGTCAGTTGGAAGCTGCTTACTATTTCTCATAGTCCCAGCATTTGCTAATAGTAGGATGGTTAGGAGTGCCATTAAATTGATCTAATTCAAGGCGCCTGAATGCGGTTAGCTAATATTCTGATATTCTTCTGTGCTCTAGTCTAGGTGCCTGCACATGTACGAAGGGGCCTAATGGATCTGTGGCAGGAATTATCAAAACACTAAGTAGCACTTGTATCAAGAGACTATTATGCAATTATAATTAAAAACCATTAGTCACTGGAATTTTTGTCACTTTTCCCAGCATTGGTGAGTGTTCTTTATTTTCTTCTAGCTCAGTAGGCTAATTCTAAAGAATAATTTAATTTTCCAAATGCTCAAGAACACCAGCTGTGTTCATGTGTTTCCAAGAATGATTTAATAAAGACTTTAGATTAATTTGCTATAATTTCTGGGTGTTAACAACATCCTACACAGTAGTAGTAAGAAGGCTGTACATGCTAGAGATGATTACTGACATGTGGGCTTGCAAGATGTCAAGGCACGAAGAACTTCACTGCAAAAATACCAGAGCAGAATACAAGAGCATGTTCCTTTTCACCTTAGCAACGTAGCTAGTTTTGGTTCTTTCTAGGAATTGAAGAAAGAATTGAAAAGAAAATAAGGGCAATGAATGCCCCATTCTTTAACTAGAAATATCCTTATATCTAACAATCAGAAGATTAGTTAAAACCCTATCACGAATCAATTTGCAGTGCTAAGAGGATGAATAAAGGATCTTGAACTTATTGATTTCTGACTCCAAGTGAAAATCTGGGTACTGAAAAGAAGAATCACAAGCCCCTTCTTGGTGGAAAGCCTCCACTTCCTATTAGCAAGCTAGAACCCACCATAAAAGGCACAGCCTTCAAACTGCACAGCCAAGGTAGACAATAAAAAACTAACGATAGAGCTATTGTCAGCCTCTGCTCACCCTCTACTCATCTTTTCCACTTTACTCTGGCCATACTCTATTTGATTGTTGTTAAAAATACTGATAAAAGGATCAAGCCAAATGTCTGCAGGATGTTTGGATGATTGATTAATTGATTGGTTGCTTGGTTGATGGATTGATTCCTGAATGACTAGGTTAGAGGAAGGAGTGACCACAGTAGTTAAACAACATAGAGCTTTCCCTGAGAATAGCAGATGATCAGATTAGCTCGACCTTGGTGCTTCTTTCTCACACGACTCCTATTATAAATTCCAGTCATCAGGAAGGTGGGGAGCCCTTCTCCTGACTTAGGCTTGGGGCAGGAGGAAAAGGAAAATAAAAGTGAAAAGTCAAAAAAAAAGGAGGAGGAGGATCAGCATCAGAAGGCAGAAATAGGGAAAACTATATGTCAAATGTCTTATCTGTCACCACTGTAAAAACATGATTGTGACTAGCGACCCAGTGCCCAGAAAGGATACCCAAGGTATCCTATGCTAAAATATAATTGCAACATTGTATAGCTTTAAAATCTGTAAAGCAGTAGTTCTCAACACACTAACCCTGGACCAGCAACATCAACATTACCTGAGAACTTGTTAGAAAAGCAAATTCTCCAGCAGGTCCCACTACATACCTATGCAATCAGAATCAGGGTGGAGCCCAGGAATCTGTGTTTTAACAGTCGTGACAGATGATTCTAATGCTTTCCAAAGACTGAGAATCACGGAAAAACAACAGAAACTTAGAAAAGATGGTGTTTCTTTTAATAGTCAATTTTAGATTGACAGCTTTTGAATGGAGATATTGTAAATGGGAAGAAAAGAAAGTAGGCTTCTTGGAGATAATACTGGATGTTGCCCAGGGAAGTGGTAACTATGAGCAAAAGATCATCTTGGGAAAGCTGTGAACTCTAACAAAAATCACGTTGGTCTGGGGCCAGCCTAGTGGCACAAGCGGTTAAGTGGGCGCGTTCCACTGCAGCGGCCCGGTGTTCGCCGGTTCGGATCCCGGGTGCACACTAACGGCACTGCTTGACAGGCCATGCTGTGGCGGTGTCCCATATAAAGTAGAGGAAGATGGGCACAGATGTTAGCCCAGGGCCAGTCTTCCTCAGCAAAAAAGAGAAGTATTGGCATTGGATGTTAGCTCAGGGCTGGTCCTCCTCACACAAAAAAATAATAATAATAATGCTGGTCTGGCCACTGAAGAAGGCCCTGTGGAGTTAAGTGGCTCAGACACACAGTCTAGAGGGGTTGGTGAGAGCAAAGCTGGGTGACAACAAGGGGGGCTGTTGCCTTGGAGAGATTCTTTCATGAGCATGAGTTCAGGCTAAGTCATGGGAGACTCTGTGATCAGCATCACAGTCCCTTCACTGCCCCTGAATGGACCTTGGTAAGGGCAGTAGAGAAGGCTAGAAACTAGAAGACCTTGACTTCGACTAACAAATCCTACGTTTTTTTTTTTTACCCTTGAATGGTAAATCAAAAGAAACCCATAACCTTTTTGGTCACACCTGGAAAGCAAGGTAAGCCAGCATTTTTAAAAAGTGTCCATCTTCTCAGGAGTAGAGCAGGCATAAAGTCAACTTGAGACCAACTCCTATCCACCTTCACACCGTCCACAAGAATGAACTCACATATATGTGAGCTCACACATGCAACTCAAAATTGCCCGTTCCCTCCACTCTTTCCCCCACCACGACCCAAAAGACAGAGAAGGAAATGTGCCTTATTTTCCACTGTGATAAAGGGAATCCAACTCCCTTTAGTGAGGTTCTGACGCAACTCATGAGGGAAAAAAGGGGGACTGTATAGACACAAGGCTGGTTTAAAAGAAAATAATCACCAAGTTCCACTGGGCCCTAGAAGAAGAAATACATTTCACGATCCTCTAATCAAAAGAGTGACAGTGTGACTATTCTTCAGAGGCTTGGAGCTGGCAGGTGAGACCCACATTCCCCAGGACGTGAAGGGCAGTTGTTGGTGCACAGCAGCTGCCTTGGATCCAAGTTCGTGCTCTGTCTGTCTTTTTGGCTGTCCACCACAGGAGGCAGCCTCTTCATCAGGCCACTTCTCTTGATGCGAATAACATCAGGCATGCTTAACGTGAGGCTTCCTCATAGTTTGTGACTACAGGTAGAGTATTTAATCTCTCCTGCAAGATGACAATGTACAGACCTCAGCAATTCCTATGGTCATGAAGCTTCCAACTCAGATATGAAGTAAAATTCCATCAGTTCTATTGCAAAAGAATAGAAAAATGACCTATATCACCTCACCCATCTGCCTGACCTTCTACTATAAAATCACCAGAAATTTGTGTGTGTGGCACACTTTAGTCAAGATTTGGAGGAGTAGGGAGGGATTTATATCCCATAAATGCAAACTTCTTCCTGTTCTTAAAAGCTTTCCATCTGTCCATCCATGTTGCCGAGTCAGGGATTCTTATTCTTTTCCCTGTACCCCCTATACTCCCAAATTCCTGCTCCTCTCCAATGCAGAACCATTTATACAGTATCTGATTCCTTTCCTGCAAGGACTCACGCATTTAAGGCCTCACCTTCTACTCGTAAAGGACCTATAAAGGAATTTTTCTAAACAAATATATTACCCTCCATCAGAAGAATTCTGATGCCAGCAGTTGATTTTTTTTTTTTATGCAACAAAATTCCAGCCTCTGTTCCTCACTGCTGATCTGAAAATCAATTTGACGTGATTCCTTACTTTTGACTTTATTGCTTATTCCCTTGCATCCTTGCCTACTCACACTCCCAATCCTCAGACCAGTTGACTAATTTAATGTCCCTGATCCTCTCCCAGCTCTTCCTGGAAGCACAGGTGACACCTGCTAAAACCCCATGTTGGTAGGCGGTGGACACTATAATGTTAAGGTTGGAAGGCGTCTTTGAGGCCGTTTAGATTGCTTTTAAGCAGTGTTCTGTGGAACGCCATGGAGCCCACAGTGTTCTGGACTGCCAGAGGATGCTGCAGGGGCCAACTCAGGAGTAAACCGGCCTTAGTGGGAACCTCCACCCCCATTTGAACCAGGGAAACTAGGCTTGTCTCTGCTTTATACATTGAGCTTCCATGTAAGATATTTTTCAAAAAAAAAGTTTTATAATGCTTGAAAAACAACCACCTGGTATAATATTGGTGAGGAAACTGAGAGCAAGAGGAGTGAAGTCTCAGTGTCCAGGTTACAAACTGTTAGGGCTGCATCGGGTTGACTCAATGCTCTTAAAATTCAGACAAACTACCTCCCTACAAATACTTAACTTTTTCTTAAATTAGAACAATTTTATGCCCCAAGTTTGAATATATATATTTTTTTACGTGTACAATTCAATGATTTTTAGAATATTCACAGAAATGTGCATTCATCACCACAATCAATTTTAAAACATTTTTATCACCCTAAAAAGAAACCCTGTACACTTTGGCTAACCCTGTACCCTTTGGGTATCTCCGCCATACCTCAGCCGCTGGCAACCACAAGTCTACTTCCTGCCACTGTGGACATTTTGCATAAATGGAATCATGCAATAAGTGGTCTTTTGTGACTGATTTCTTTCACTTTGAATAATATTTACAAGGTTTATCCATGTTGTCATATGTATCATTATTTCATCTCTTTTTATTACCAAAAAATACTTTGTGTAGACACACTACATTTAATTGATTCCTTCATCAGTTGATGGACATTTGGGTAGTTTCCACTTTTAGCCTATTATGAATAACGGTACTATGGATATTCACGCACAGGTTTTTGTGTGGATATACAGTGTCATTTCTCTTGGGTATATATCTAGGAAAGGAATTTCTGGGTTGTATGGTAAATCGATGTTACCACAGTAACTTTTGAGGTACTGCCAAACTGTTTTCCAAAGAAGCTGCCCTATTTTATATTCCCACCAACGATGTATGAGGGTTCCCCTGTCTACACATCATAGTCAACACTTTGATTGTCATCCTTATTATTATAGCCATCCTAGTGGGTGTGAAGTGGTATTTCACTGTGGTTTTGATTTGCCTTTCCTGATGTTTCATGATGTTGAACATTCTTTCATATACTTAGTGGTCCTTTTGTATCTTCTTTGGAGAAGTATCTATTCAAATCCTTTGCCCTTTTTTTTTTTTTTTTTGGTGAGGAAGATTAGCCCTGAGCTAACATCCATGCCAATCCTCCTCTTTTTGCTGAGGAAGACTGGCCCTGAGCTAACATCCATGCCCATCTTCTTCCACTTTATGTGAGACTCCACCACAGCATGGCCTGACGAGCAGTGCATTGGTGCACGCCCAGGATCCGAACCCGGGCAGCCAGCAGCGGAGCGCGCACACTTAACTGCTACCCCACAGGGCTGGCCCCTGCCCATTTTTTGATTAGGCTATTTATCTTTTCATTACTGAGTTATGAGAGTTCTTTATATAGTCTAGATTAAAGTCTCTTGTTAGATATATATGATTTACAAATGTTTTCTCCTCTTCTTCTGGTTGCCTATTCACTTTTTTCATGGTATTTTTTGTAGCACAAAAGTTTTTCATTTTGATGGAGTCTAGTTCATCCTTTTTTTCTTCACCTATGCTTTTGGTGTTATATCTAAGAAGGCTTTACCTAACCCAATATCATGCCAATTTACTCCTATGTTTTCTTCTAAGAGTTTTATAGTTTTAGCTCTTACACTTAGGTTTATGATCCATTTTGAGTTAATTTTTGCATATACTGTGAAGTAGGGGTCCTACCTTATTCTTTTGTTTTGTTTTGTTTTGTTTGTTTGTTTGTCTTTTAAATGGTACAGCCTCTTTTATTTTTCTTTTTTTGAGGAAGATTGGCCATGAGCTAACATCTGTTGCCCGTCTTCCTCTTTTTATTTTTTCTCCCCAAAGCCCCAGTACATATTTGTATATCCTAGTTGTAGGTCCTTCTAGTTCTTCTATGTGGGACGCCACCTCAGCATGGCTCAATGAACAGTGAGTAGGTCTGTGCCCAGGATCCAAACTAGCGAACCCCGGGCTGCTGAAGCGGAACAGGTGAACTTAGCCATTATGCCACCAGGCCGGCCCCCAACTTTATTCTTTTGTATATCAATATCTAGTTGTCCCAGGATCATTTATTGAAAAAAACTATTGTTTCCCCTTTGAATTGTCTTGGCACTTTATCAAAAATCGATAGCTATAAATGTAAGGATTTATCTTTGGACTCTCAATTCTATTCCATTGGTCTAAATGTCTATCCTTATATTAGTATCACAATGTTTTGACTGCTCTTACTTTGTAGTAAGTTTTGAAATCAAGAAGTGGAAGTCTTCTAACTTTTTTCTTCTTTTTTAAGATTGTTTTTGTTACCTGTATCCCTTGTAATTCCATAGGAATTTTAAGATCAGCTTTTCCATTTCTGCAAAGAAGGCAGCTGGGATTTTGATAGGGATTGCATTAAATCTATAAATTACTTTGGAAAGTACTGCCATCTTAACAATATTAAATCTTTCAAATCATGAATATAGGGTATCTTCCCATTTATTTAGGTCTTCTTTTATTTCTTTCAATAATGTTCTATTGTTTCGCATTTCTTTTGTTAAAAGTACTCCTAAGTATTTTAGTTACCTTGACGCTACTTGGAATTGTTTTCGTAATTTCATTTCCAGATTGTTCATTGCTAATGCATATAAATACAACTGATATTTATATATTTATATCAATAGTGTATCCTGAATCCTTGCTGAACACATTTATTAGTTCAATAATTTTTTAGTGGATTCCTTTGGATTTTCTATATACAAGATCATATCATTGACAAAGAAAGATAGTTTTACTTCTTCCTTTACAATCTGGATGCCTTTTATTTCTTTTTCTTGCCTAATTGCCCTGGGTAGAGACTCCAATACAATGTTTAAAAGAAGTAGTGAGAGTAGAATTACACTTAGCTTTGATATATTTACTGTGATTTGGGAGGGGGATAGCTGTGCCTTCCTGATTATATTTGGATAGGTTATGTTATTTATTACACACATTGTTTATCATATGTGTATAAGATAGATATATATATATTTTGTAAGAGCAGACAAATTATAGTTACAGAGTATATAAGAACCAGAATGCTGAGAAATATCATAAGGGAATTAGGTTAAACTTTAGTCTTTTCCATCAGTTTGCAACTCAACAAAATAATCTTTGAGCTTCTCCCTACTTTGTTGTTTTTCACAGAAAGCCTGTCCACCTTTGCAGGCCTCTCCTGAGAGTGGGGTGGAATAATTCAGCTGACAGATGTTATAAGCTAGGAACAGTATTAGAGTGTATAATAAAAGTTCCTGATTTCAACAAAAATGGTCATTCAGTAAACATGCCTTGAGCACCTGCACTGCCCACGCTCTGTGGAAGATGCTGCATGAATGTTACCATAGGCAGAGAATAAACCTATCTGCTGAAACTTTTGGTTATGAGGCTGTTTGTGAGTGGCACTACGATACGATGGAAAGAGACCAAACCAGGAGCCAGAACACCTGGTCCATAATCTTGACGTCTTTACTTTGACCAAGTCGCTTGAATGTTCTCATCAGTAGAGAAATTGGTGTAGTTGTCCATCCAACCGTCAGAGGGTCGTTATGAAAATAAAACATGACAATACTTAGGAAGCCATTTGTTGTTCTGCAACTCTCAGGTATGGCTGTTTCATTTGTACAGACTCTTAATAGGTAGGAGTTACTTTGTTGAAAGTTGGCTGTAAAAATGATAGAAATCATTTCCTTTATACTTTTTCCAACATTTTATTCTATTCATAATGGCATCTAGTGATTGAGAGAGGGTCCACCAAGGGCACTACACTTCAACTCTCAATAGAGCCATTTCAGTGCTCCAGAAATAAAGGTAAGTGAAGTTATCTTTTTGGAGAGAAAATAATTAAAAAGATACTTTCACAGCCAAGTTTATTGCTCATTTTTGGAGTGGTAATCTGAAGGCTCTTTTTGGTACTGGACAGTTTCTTTGCTTTTGTCGTACATGGCTCTGTCTTTTGTCTTTTCTGCCTCCCTCTTCTATCAATGCAATTATTTTCAAATCTTCCAGACAGCATTCTCCTAGGTTTCAGTTATTATCCTGCATATCACCCTTTCCTGCGTTTTAGGCCTCGTTGTGATGCAGACTGTAAGGCCCTGGACAAGTGAACTCTAGATTTTACTTCTTTCTTAAGTTAAGGAATTGGCTAGATGAGCTGCCTGTGAGCTCTTTTTCTATCTAAGATCCTTTCTATCTATGACTCTGTTATTCTACACATCATAAGTGATTTTGTTTAAAAAAAAGTTCTTGGTTTTAAAAAAGAATTTTTTAAAAAACTAGCAGACTAGTGAAATACAAGTTTGCTATAAGTCACAAGAGAGCAGATGTCTTGTCTTTTTGTTCCTTTCAGCGTTCTGAGTGCTTAGTCCAGTCCCTAACATGTATAATAAATAATTGTAGCATGAAGGAGTGAGTGAATGAACGAACTAGCTCAGTATGTGGATTAGCTGCTCCCTAAATTTGTTCAATCATAAATATTTCGTGGGCATTGCTGTTCAGTTTTAGTGGAAGGCATTTCTGAGACATGGAACCATGGAGGTGGACTGCAAGGAATCATTTTAACATTCCTTGATCTGCTAGTTAGCTCCTGAACTGGCTGATTCCTTGAAATTTTCATTTCAGACAGGATGCCATTGAGAAAGAACACACAGTAGGAAGTGTTCCCTAATAGAGTTTTCATCTTTCCTTGAGAAATCACTGTAGACATATTGGGGCAAAAGATACTGTGGTTAAAAGGGTTTGTTAGAATTAATATGCATCATATCAAGTTCATGATTAAAATTGCATCCCACGGACAACTTGGATTTCCTAATAGAAAAAAAATCTTGCTGAGTCCCTGGAGTTGAGCTTGTGTTCTATTTTTTATAGCTCTGATCTAATGCAAGCCATTTTATACAGTTCTATAAATTTTCCATCTTGCTCTCAATGGCGGAATACAAGTTGTATAAATTATTTCAATGCCAAATCATTTCTAAAAGCAATCTCTTCACCATTCCTCCTTCTCAGAGCCCCTCTCTATTTTGATCTCTGGTAAGGATTTTTTTTTTAATCTTAGGTAAGGATTTCTTCCTTTTAATCCTCAAAAGGCCCATGTTTTCTGTGGCTTTTTCCCCCATTTAAAATTGACTTTGTGATTGTGTTTCCTTTTCTCATTCAGAGTTTCTTGGTTTGATTGATAAATATTTGCAAGAAATATAATCTCCCCTTATGCTTTTCTCTTCCTTTTTTTCTCCCAGAAGAAGCTTTGCATGAGTAGCAAAGCTCTCGTGATAACGCTGGAAATAAATCTTAATGTCTTTGCCCTGCGATAGGCCTAGACCTTATCAGTCTTCTTTTTGCCCAGTGATAATTGCTTATCAGTACATATAGGCCTATTCATATGATTCTGATGCCACTGGGGTTTACATCTCTAGGAAGATAGACAGGAAGTGCAGTCCACTGAATCCGTTCTTAATAGCTTTAATAGAAACCAGACAAAGAAGGAATACTGAGCCAGGTTGACTATCTCAAAATGATAAGGACATCGATGCATTTTTGGATGTTTTCTCATGAAGCTTTTTATCCTCTGCTCTGACTTGGCTGCCCTGGAGAGATGAGGATTTGCCAAATGCATTCCTGTCAAAACTACAAACAAGATAAAAGATTACATATTAAAAATACATCGACGCGCTGCCATTTTACTTCCCCCAGCAGCTGAAAGGAACCTCGGGGAGAAATCACCCAAACATAACACACTCAAAATACACAGGCCTACAGTCCAACAGGACACTTGGGAGCAGCCACATTCTTTGAAAAGAAAATATTGAACTTTCTACATACAAAATAAGTACGTAAAAGTACACCAAAATAAGTACACCAAATTGGGGCATTAGACCCCAAACGTCCTGGGATGTGTAAAGAATTAGAAATAAACTATGGGGAAGAAGGGAGATGGGAAACAGAACTGGTAAGAGAAAGGGAGGGAGAAAGAGGAAAAATAGGGACCCAAGGAAAATTTTGGAATCCTATCTCATTTGTCCTGACATCATCTCGGAGGAGTTGGGAAGCACAGATATGACTATCCCCTCACCAGATCAGGGGAAAAAAACATGGTAACCAAATCACCTAAGGTTAAAATGGCTACACATGTTCTAAATTTCTAAAATGTTCTATGGTGGACACAGAACATTCTGGAACAGTGGAAAATGTCTGACATGACTATTTGACTGAGGAACACAGAATTTGTATGACCTCAGGTGATCACACCTTCTGGGAAGTAAAAAGTTTACCCAGGTGAGAGTCATGTGCTACTGGGAAAACTGGTTCAATTTTTCCCTTTTTTGGGGGGAGGGAAACAACAGTAACCTGCCACCTTCAGAAACGCTGCCTATTTGTGTGCACCATGGAAATTTCCTCTTGCTGAACAGAGGCAGCCTAACTGCACATGTCTAAAAGAAAGCCTCTCATATTCGTGACTAATCAATATTATTGGGCTTCTTGAGGGTTTTAGAAATTATATAAGATAAAAACACAAACCTACTTCTAGAAGGAACTCCTCTTGTGTACATATCTGCTACCCAGACACAGAGGTATTGCTGTAGCAAGTTTAATTTCACAGAGATCTCCCCCAATATTTCTACCCCCACCCATGCCCCTACTTCAAACCATCACCCATTTGGTGTCCTTTTCTCATCCTGCAAGATCAGATCTCTCACCTGTCTTCAAAACTCAGCTCAAATTCTGCTTTCTCTTGGATTTCAGTAACTTGTTCAGCTGCCTTTTTTGAATATGCACTATGGACTACAGACTGTGCCAAACTCTGGGGATAAAATAATAGAGAAACGGACCCAGCCCCTGCTCTCATAGTCACTACAGACTGGGAGGGAAAGGCATATTAATAAGATAGCCATACAAATATATAATTACAGACTGGGATAGGTGTTCAGAGGGAGCCAGTCCTCTGAGAGAACACAGCGGGGGTACGTGATCTAATTTGGAATTCTTTTCTGACCCGGATATTATACAATGTACACTCTTCATACAGTAAATGAATGTACACAAACTCAAACTGATTTTAAACAAAGTGATAAAATATAAAAGATCACGTGGTCTAGATCCTCCTGGAGTCAGAAATCAGTTAACTGATTTAATCCATGACTGAAATGGAAAATTACTCAAGGTAATAGATTTTCAGATTCTGGTGTGTATATTCCATCAACACAGTTGCATGGTAAATGCCCTAAATGACTCAACTAACAGTGTCAGAACTTAGGTTGCAAATTGGCTTAGATTTATCAGGAAGACATGTCCCCTGGTTACTGGTTATTTTGATTCTAAGATCAATTCAGTTCAATGACGTTGTATTGAGCATATACTATATGGACAACACTGTTCCGAGGGAAATAAAGTGAATCAGACAAAAGTCCCTACCTTTAAGGAAGTAATAGTCTGTTGTCTACTAACAAATGTGTTAAATTTAAATAATACACTTTAATTTATTCTGTCTGGTATTTTAAATTAAAGTGTGTAAAAAACCGCAGAGTTCAAGAACCTATCATAGGAAGTGATTAATTCCTATTAAAGAGGATTAGGTAAATACTTCATTTTTAAAAGACAATGCACTGTATCAAAAAGCTAGGTTAATAAAGAGCTAATGACTCTAATGTTCCGAGACAGATATCATACAAGTTGTCTTTCTCATAGTAAAGGCTAATTCAGTTATTTCATTGACCTTAAAAAGAAAACATGTTGCTTTTGGGTTAAATTATCCATTCGATGGATTCAAATTCACCCTTTTCCAGATGGCTAATTTTAAAAAATACTTTGAAACCAGCAACATTTGCATTTCCTCCAAGTTTGTATACAGTAGTGTTCAAAAGATAGAGAAACTTGGTTCCAACCCAGATGACTAGTTTTCATGTGCTTACATCTCACCGTGTCCTTTGGCTTTGTTTACCCTGACCAAGAGACTAGGGGGTGACATAGACAAATGCTTCCCATATGCAAAATGATCAAAATAGAAAGCAAAGTTACATCACACATCATGATTTCAACTATTTTAAAAATATATAAGAACATAAACACAGATTGAACGGGAATATAGACAAATGGAAACAGTTATACTACAAAGATAAGAATTATTTTTTTTTACCTTTTTGAAAAATTTTTTTTAATATTATTATAGTGGTTTTAACAGTAGAAAAATAAATGAATTGGCACAATTAGAAAGTCTGTTTCTGCTTTCTCAGTTGTAGTGCTTTCTAATTTAGAACCACTTGCTAATGGATGAATTTTAAATGTGAGTAGAAATTTGAATCCAAAATGCTGTTGAAGATTAGGGAAAAATAGTGAATTTCTCTCTAGTTAGTGATTCTAAACACACACACACACACACATGCGCACATATATTCAATTTGAAACAAGTTGAAGTATGAAAGAGAAGGAAAAAGAAATGGAGGGAAGAAAGGGGAAAGAGTATTTGTATCTATTGAGCTCTGACTGTGTGATTCACGGTGGATAAAAACAACACTGGTAGATAAAGCCACCTACACTGCGTGCTCCCAGAACCCATCCATCTATATTCATGGGTGGTTCACGTCGGTGGTGCTCACATTGTGATATTCAGTCTGATTAAGGGGGCAAGCTGTGCCCCGACTCAGCTCTGAGTCTGGCGGACCATTAAGTGTCCTATCCCAAAATGTATGAAAGTTTTGCTTTAGCGCAACAATCAAGCTTTTATAAAATTTGATTGTCAGATTAAACTCTAATATTCAACCCACTACGATCATGGGGCAGCAAGTTTTCCTCGTATCTGTATAACTTCCAATGTATTAATTATCAACGTTTTTGTAACTTCTTATCATCACTTGGAGTTGGTCTTAGAATGCTACAGAAGTTGTAAACATTCTTTTGGTACCTCACTCTTTTCTTTTTTCCAACTAGATTGTAAGCCTCTTGTAGACAATTATTCAGTTTCTGCTTCTTTTGAACTTAAGAGGAACTAGTAATACATAAGATCCACTTGTCCATTCCTTTTTCTTCCTGTCTCCTGCTTCCTTTCCTGTGCTAGAGACTTTCTCTGCTTTAAATAATTTTTTTCCAAATGGTCCTGCCATTTTTCCCTGTACATATCTCCAAGAGAGTTTCAATAAGATAAGAAAAGCATTCGACTGGAGAAGAAGAGTCCTAATATTTAGTCATGTGTCTGCCACTAAGCAGCAATGTATGTGACATTGGGGGGATATTTTGCAACATTTTCGGGCCTTGGTTTTCTTATCTGAGAATTGAAGGTGGTAAACCGTTGAGCTCTAAGGTTCTTCCTGTTCTGCTATTCTATAATTGGTGACTGTCTCTAAGATACCTTCTGACTTAGAAATTCTATGAGTCTTTGGCTCTGTCTGATCAGCAGCTGTTCAAGACTGCTCTGTGGGGCCCTGGGGTTGCGTGGAGGTGCCTTGGGGGCTACTGTGGCATGGGGAATATGAGGAATGGAGACCAAGCAGACTGCTTCAATCAGAACAGCTCGCTTTGATCTATTTTAGATATCGGTCTTCTCAAATAAGATTTTGTTTAAAGAAAGGATTGTATGATTTTTTAAAGAAGTTTTGAAAACCTCTGTACTAGATTAAGAAACTTCTTTAAAATTAGGTAAAGATAAGCGGATGGTGATTATGGATCCTAAACAGATGATGTCTAGAACTAAAGAAAGATTGAATTGCTATGTAACAATCAGTGAATCTAAAATATTTTATAAAAGTAATTTGGAATTGTCTGGAAAGGAATATCAACTTTAGTCACTGTTCAACCAGAAATTAAGCTGACATGTCAGGAGAAGGACACTAAGCAAGTGGGAATCTGTTTTTTTATTAATTTTAGCTATGGCACAGTGCAAGGACTCCCAACTGAGAGTCTAGATAAAGTTTTCACCAGGCTACCAAGAAGAATAATTATGAGAATAGATAGCAGTTGTTTTCTTTTATGTGTGCTTTCTTGGAAAATAAAAAAGACTTGTCAACTTTATGGTAGTTTCCCCACTTTTTAAAATTCTACAAGTCTATGAAGTCTAAAAATGTCAGCAGGATTGCTCTACAGCACTTAGCCCAGTGTGAGATATTCAGGTGGTGCTCAATAAATGCTCATCTGGTTGAATAGGGTGTCAAGAATGCAGAGGTTATATTCTAGTAAATAAAGTTAGCCATTTGATAAGCACAGAACCACGTAAAAGTCCTGTGTCTAAAGAAAGGATTTTCCACAATATCTTTATTAAAAGAATTCAATCAAACCCCATTGACTCAGATTTTTAAAATTTATAATGAAAGAGCCAGAAGGAAAATAACATCCCGTCTTCCTTCTCTTTTTCTTCCTCTTTTTTCTCTTCCTTCTATCACACCTCTTAATACCACTCTTTGGCTCCGTGAGAAATGGAGTCTGTTTTCTGAAGGCTGTCTAGTAAAGCTAACCATCCTTTATAATGCTATTTCAGTTAAAAACATATTGCAGGTTAGAAGAAATGGCGTACAAGTTGATTTAGGAATAGTGCCATTCTGTAACTTGAGCCCTGCTCCTACCTCTCAGATTTCCATATGATCCCCTCCACAGCGCTTCTTCGGGGAATGTGTGGTTCTCAGGTTCTCTTTGACTCATGTCTGGTCTTTTCATTGAGTTCATCCTGTTAAGTATCTAAAATCAATATCACATCATTGTCGCATATCTGAGAAAGAGGTTTAGAAAACAATCCAATCCACTCAAAATCTCATTTCAAGTACTGTAACAACAATAATTTGACATCATGTATAGAGGATCTAATATTGAGCGAGAGGAGAATTTTGTCATTTAAAAGCCATTCTGCCCTCTAACTATTTACGTACAATTTCCATTATATCTATGTTAAATAAAATGAGAATTCCCAAGTCCTAGAAATCAGCATCTACCTTTCTCTCTCAAGCTATAACGTTCCTTGGGACAGTCTGTCTCTTATTGGACTGAGAAAAAAATATTATCACGTACATTGACTTCCCTAACATTTCTAAGAAAGACTTCTGGCAGAGCATTCCAGAAGCCTGAGTGGCAGTCTCTGTCAGGGAGACATCAGAGGAAACAAGTCAGCCACCATAAATGTATTGCCTCCAGGGCAGAAAGCCCAGTGAGTATCCCTCATATAAGAGGTATCACACTCCCACATAGATATTCGTGCACATGTGAGTGCATGCACACATACGTACACACACTCTTATGATTAGACACTATGGTTAAGTTGAGGAATTTATGAAGGAATAAGTTTCTACCTACCATGGTCTTCTGAGCTTGGTGTAGTTTCTATTTATCTAGTGTGACATAACAAATGATCCCAAAATGTAGCGGCTTAAAATAATAATTGATTCTTTTCTCTCATGCACTGCTGGATATTGGCTTCAGCTGGGTACTACTTGCTTGGGTCCCCAGACACCTACAGTCACATGGTGGCTGAGACTGGAGTCATCTGAAGGCTCCCTCACTGGTGCCTGGGCTAGAATGGCTGGAAATGATCAGGGCTGGTCAGGCATCTCTACGTGACTCTTCTTCACATGGCTAGCTTGGGATTCCCCACAGCATGGTGGTCTAAGGTCAATGGGGCTTCTTACACAGCAGCTGGCCTCTCCAAAGTGAGCATTCCAAAAGACATGGGTGGAAGCTGAAAGACTAGGAATGACCTCACCTCAGAAGTCACATGGCACCACTTCTCTGTGTTCTGTTGGTCAAAGTAATCATAGGCCAGCCCAAATTCAAGAGGCAAGAGCAATAGACCTTACCTTTCCAGGGCAGAATCGCCTTGTGTACAGGCAAAAAAGGAATTGATGGCTGTCATCTTGGAGACAAGCTATCACAGTAGGTATCAAGTAAAGTTTATTATAGAAAACTAACACATTATCATTTTAAAAATAGTGACAAAATCGGAGACTGATGTCCACTTCAGAAAAAAAGCTTGTGTGACCTCTTTTCCAGAAACTCATTTAGAATAAATACCTTAGAAGTTTACACTTTGAAAGACGTATCAGCTGCTCCACTGAACACAGTTTGGAAATGAATAACTTGCTTGGTGGCTAGAAAATGCCTGCGTTAAAGTGGTATCCAGTGTGCTTTAGAACCATTAGATCTCAGAGAGAGAACCAACTACTGGCTTATTGGTAGTTTTCGGATAAAGCAAACAGATATATTTAGCAAGTATATCTTCATTGTGGTTAACCCCAAGATGGCTTCATTTCAGCCTGGTACATAGGGCAAACTCATAAAAGCATATTGCCTGGCACATAGTGAGTGCACAATAAAAATTAGCTCTAAATATTCAATTAAATTATAGAGAATCATAGTCTGAGCAGAAACACTACTTAGCGATCCATTAGTAAAACAACTTTATGTTTTATCCTGGAGCCTGAGACTCAGCAAGGGGAAGGAATCTGCCCCAGGTCACACAGCTTTTAGGAACAGAGCCAGATTGGAATTCATGTGGACTCAAACTGTCTCACTTACTACAGAAAGAATCACATCTCAAAGTGCTTAATGATTTAGCGATTTCACCTCAAAATAAATGCCATTATATTTCAGTTGGAGTTTTGCTGAATTCTGCAGAGAACAGCTTGACTATCAATTAACAAGTACACACATATCTTGTCTCTCACATCTGCCAGATGGGTGCAAATGTGGATAATTAGCTCTGACCTTGAGTAGCCTACATGGTTCACCCTGTTACAGATGTTGCAGAAAGTTGTCCTGTGCTTTGATTAAATTTGGTATAAAACCAGCAAGAACCATTACATGTCAGAAGTAACTAATGGTTTTGCAAGGAATCTTGCTGAATGTGTGTATATGAATATTAAATTCCTCTTTAGGAGATTAAAAACTCAATTTGACATATCCCTACCCAAGAGGATCTTTGAAACCTGTGTCAACTAAAGCTGAAAATAATAGACATGTGTGTGTGTGTTGTAAAAGTATAAATCAATCTTTTAAAAAAAATAAGCATTTAATTAGCTCTTTATATGTTTTTAGCCCTATGCTAGGTACTCGGGGTAAGTGGTAAAAGACAAAATTACCTCCCTTTAAGGAATTTACAACTAAGTATAGTAGTGAAGACTAGTACAAATAAATATTTAGACACGAAGAAATGATCAGTTACTAACCTATGCTTAAAGAGGCAGGAGCTAAAAGGAAAAAAAAATCATCCATTTAGGATTTGCTATTGACAGGAAAGATTTCATGGGAGGAGTGAAGCGTGATATGGACTTTTAATGCTAAATAGGATGTGAACAAGAAGAAGTCCGAGTTAATATTGCTACATTGTTCATGAGGAACCAAGGATAAGACTAAAACTGATCCACAATCCAACCTCAATATACTACTGTTACCAAAAAAGAAAAGCTATTTCTTATCCTAGGATACATGTGAAATGGCAAAAGGAAAGAGGAAAAAAACCACCAAAATATAATGTATGATAGTTAAAAGAATCCTAAACTCACCTGTACTTCAAACATTAATCTTACCTCCAGAAAACTGGACAAATATTAGTCATCCATAAATTTAGCATATCAGTCAGGAAATCTTTTGCATTAACCATGGTCAAGTGATTAATGCCTTTTATCCAGAGAATTATTGATCCTACAATTGGCTTCCTGTCTAATGACAATACATTCCAGTTAATATAAGGAAAAAATAGTTCCCACGTGGCCTTTATGGTGGCATAGAGATTGATCTGCACATCAACTTCAAGTGCCTACTATAGGAAGTCTGTCACTTTGCTTCTGTGTCTCCTCTTCTAGAGGCGAGATCCATTTTACAGAGTGGTGCTTCACACAAGGCTCCATTTCCTTAGTTAATGTTTCCTCATCAAATTTTAATTTATTACAAAAATTAAAGAGAAACAGAAAAACCAACCAGAAATCCGCTGCTTTAACCAATCAATTTTGTCTTCCATCACTGCCTTCTAATGCTTGTCCATATGCACATATAATGTATTCATAGCTCTAATCCAATTTTATTTGTTCTTTTCCACTTTATATCATTGAACTCTTTTCTAGGTGCTATACAACCTTCTATAATCACTAGTTTCCTGGCTGTGTTGATCCCACCCTCTTCTCTTCTCCTTTAGCACACTATTCTGACCTCTATTATAATATTTACAGTGTTGTAGAGTTACTTTAATTTATCTTTGCCTCTTTTCCGTATCTCTTAGACTGTTTCCACCAAGAGACCGTTTCCTTTGTCTCTGCTACAGCAGTTTGCATAGGGTATGGCACACAGACTCAATAAATAATTGTTGAATAAATTAATGAAAGTGCATACATTACTTTGAGCTAATATATCATAATTTATGCAGCCATTGTTTCTATGGCTGAACTGTAAATGGTTTCCTATTTTTTCACCTATCTATAGCCCCTCTTGGGATTAATATTCAAATGTTAGAAAACATAAGGATTTGAGAAGGTATATAAAGTGAGAGCATGGTCAGTCACAGGTTAGGGCAAAGGGTTGGAAGGGTGTTTTCAGTCAAATTTCATCAGACTAATGGTGAGTTATTTGGGGCCACAGCCAACTGTTATCATTCTCGCCTTTGCCAGTAACTTGACAAAAGCAGAAAAGTAATAGAAATCAATCTTGTTACCCACGGTGGGAATTTCTCATGATCAGGATGTGGTTTACCTGGAGGTTTCAGTGAAAATGAGTGTATGATTTTGATGACAACTGGAATCCTGTGGAAATTGATAGACAGGTGAAAGAAGATAGGGAACAAAGACACACTTTAAAAATGGAAGACAGCTCAGCTGATTAGTGGCAGGAACTGAAACACATATTTTAATACGACTGCCCATTCCCCAAAAAATAATGTCAATACCTAACAGGAGTTCCTTTGACATAAAGAAAATACTATGTGTTCCTCAATTTTTGTTCAAAAATGCCCTACTCTCCATAGGACTCCTATGAGGCGGGAAAAATGGCTAGTGACAATGTCTGCCAAATGTGAAGCTGTATAGTCCCGATGTTTACGTAGTCAATATTTTAGTTGCATTCCTAGGTGTTCGAAGTTGCCCTTCACGTTGTCTGCTCCCCACTTTCTGTCTATATCCTATTCATGGGCAACCAACTCCAATGTTCTAAAAATAAGGATGCTTCGACACCTGGCATCTGCCTTCCCTTGAGAGAACGGTGCTAATTACGGTTGCCGGTAAAGAAGCGCGAGTGAAGCTCTGAACTATCTTTGTTTTGATTTATCATCTGAGCTTGAGGGCTTATGGGGTAACCTTGGAGGTCACCTAGTCCGTTTGCTTGTTCCGAGGTAAAAAGATCAAAGCCACAAGTGAATCACCCCAGAGAGAAAAATTACCCTCTGTCTAAGCATTTCAGAGACAGCTGTAGACACCCTCAGCAACTCACCTCAATGTGGAGAAACCCTTCTATTTATTTGTTTGTTTGTTTGTTGCTTGCACTTAACCAAATTCCTTATGTAGTGCTGTGAGTACCTGAATATAAGTACTTTGAGAAAGAAAAACAGAGCTTAGAATAGTCAGTAGAGTTTGTATCATTTTTCCTTGATTTTTGATGCTTTGTTGGCTCCTCTGTGTACTTGTACCTGGGATGGCCCTGACCTGCGTGATTGTATTTAGCAGGAAGTAGGCTGACAGAGGCTGCTTACCCCATGGAAAGTGGCTCTTTATATCAGTGGTCCTGAACTCCTTGTCTTCTTCAGCAGAGCAAAATCAGCTCTCTGTTTTTAGGCACAGTGGGAAAAATGGATGCCAGACAGCAGAGGTAGTGTGTGATGCTTGTTTCCATGACACCGCGAACGTCTTATTCCCACAAAGCACTTGAGGCCTCTGTCAGAGATGACGTAGTGTATGAGTGGTTAAGCACACAGACTCTATGTCAGACAGACTTGAGCTTTAATTCTGACTCTCCTACTTATTAGCTTTGTAACATTGGTCAACTTACTCAAACACCGCATACTTTCATCTCCTCATCTATGAAATGGGAATATTATTATTCCTTCTCACAGGATTGTTGTAAAGACTCATTGTGATAATATACATAAAGTGCTTAGCCCAGTGCCTGGAACACAGTAAATGGTAGTTATTACAAGTTTTTCTTTTTATAAATGTCCTTGCTTCTAACTTTTTAAATTGGCTACTTTGTACAGTCACGTATCACTTAACAACAGGGATACATTCTGAGAAATTCGTCGTTAGGCAATTTCATTGTTGTGCCTGTTTGTACTTACACAAACCTAGATGGTAGGGCCTACTGCACACTTAGGCTATATAGTACTAATCTTATGGGAGCACTGTCATATATATGGTCTGCCATTGACTGAAACGTTGTTATGTAGCGCATGACTGTTTATATATATTGGCTGGAAGCTTCAGTGGATGAAGTTCTCTATTGAAGTAAAAGAAATAGAGATATTGATGCCATTGTAGTGGTGCTTTGCAGAGGAACTGAAGCCCAGTGACATTTACAAACTATACTCAATGTGCTGAAAAACATAGGCCATTGTGTCTGTCCTCCATCTGTTTACATTATGGCCATCATATATATACATATACATAAACAAAAATTAACTGGTCAGAAACTAGTAGAAGTATAGAGGCATTAGACGTGATTCCTGACTTTAAGGAATACTCATTCTACTAGGTTTAATCATGTTGAATTGCTATTTTTGTAGATCAAAATGGTAGAATATTAGCAATATTATAAGATTCAACCTAATTATTGGACAATGTATATGACCAGTAGAAATAGAAGGAAGTGTGTGCTACTTGCTAAATGAGAGTTATTGACAATTCATTCACGGGAATGACTACTATATGCTAGAGCCATCGAGGTGGATTTATGCAGAAATGGGGCTTGACTGAGACCTCTAAAGCAGGGACTCCTTCTCATTCTGCATCTCCTCTTCTCTTTCCTTCTATTGAGCTTTCCTGACACTGGTAGCAACATAGAAGCAACAGGTTTAGGAGAAAAACAATAGACTTGAAGTCATAAAACCTGGGTTCAAATCCCTGCCCCCCTCAACCCCCCCTCTTTCTTGTATGAACTTGGTCAAGTGATTTTACCATTTTAGGTTTCTATTTCCTCATCTGGCCTAAATGAGAAAAATATCAGTGGTATTGGGGTGAGAACTAAATGAGACAATGTACATGAAAATGTGCAGTACAGTGCTTGACTCATAGCTATGTGTGTCGTTTTGTTCTGGTCATGGGTCTTTGGTTCCAGCCGCACATAATGATGATGCAATTGCTGCATAAATGATGATGATGCTGGCCTTCTGGAATGACTTTATGTTTGCCCAAAGCATTTTATCCCCCAGTGCCTGCCAGAGCCTTCCATTTATGGTGTAGTTCCTACTATAGGTCCTGTATACACACAAACACACACACACACACGAGTTCAGTCTGTCATTCGTTCCACAAGTACTTATTGAAAACACACTGTATACTTCAAGGATGAGGCAATGGACAGCATAAAGTCCCCATCTGAATGGAGCTTACCTTCCATTGGGAAAGTGGGCAACCAAAAATGAACAAATAAACAATTCCAAAGAGTGAGAGAGTCTTTGAACAACAATAAATCAGTGTGAGAGGAAAGGTTAAGTGAACCTTGATTGGAGTTCTGAACTTAGTGAAGGAGAAGTCATGCAAAGATCTGGGAAAGACCTTTCCAGGCAGAAGGAAGAGAGATAGCAAATGTCTTCAGGTGGGAAAGATCTGGCAAGTTTCAAAAATATCAATAAAGCTAGTGTAGCTACAGAAGAGGGAAATAGGGAAGAAAATAGGGAAATGGCAATATAAATCTTGTAAATCTGGTAAAAAAAAAAAAAGTAAAAGTTTCTTATGTGTACTCGGAAACAATAAGCGTGAAGAGTTGGGGAAGAATGCCCTGATTGCTCTGGATACTGCATGGAAATTAGAAGCGCTAGTTGGCGAGCAACTGTGGAGGAGGGAGATGAAGAGGCTACTACAGTGACCTAGGCAAGAGATGATATGGCTTGAACTAGGGTGGTAGTGGTGGAAGTAGTAAGAAATAGTGTCTCAATTTTTGTTTTTCTAAGATAGAGCAATCAATCCCATTGGTGATGAATTCGATGAGGGGGATATGAGAAAGAGAGGAATCAAGGATAGCTCTTGATTTTTGCCCTGAGCAACTGGATGCTTGGTGGTGCTATTTACAGAGTTGGGAAGAGTTGGGGAAAAGCAGATTTTGGGGGAGGTCGGTTGGGTTTGGGGAGGTTTTTTTGGATATTCAAAGAGTCATACATGAAGCTGGGTACCTCATTCCATTGAAAGTGGAACTTTATAGCTCCACGTGGTTTTACGGAATCTTTCCAAGACCATAGTCTGAGCAACAGACAATATCGCTCATGTAAAGCCAGGTGCTGGCCTACACATGTGCTCCCACTTCTCCCATGGCTGAACGATTTTTTTGGCATTCAAAGTAAACAATTTCAATGCATATATCTTGTTTATTTAATGTAATGGTGATTTATTGCTGGCTATTATCTCAGCTGTTTGGGGCATGGTACTTACAAACCTGAAGTTGAAGCTCTAATCTGTACTTAAACCAATTAGTTTTTAAAGATAGGAACTGTTTCCTGACCATAGATATATTCAGCCACCTTGAAAATGTTTATCTTCAGATTAAAAACTAGTAACTACTTATTAAAAAGATCTAGCATGACAAAAATTTGACTCATTGTAAAAGTCATCCCATTTTATCCTCATAAATACACTTTCAGGTGAGTTTTTGAACTCCATTTTATTGATTAGGAGACTAAGATATAGAAAAGTTAATAATTACCACAGGTTCACAAAAAAAAGTTGATCATAAGTGAGATTGAGTGGAAAAGTGGGAATTGGTACTCCCCACCCCCATTCTGTAGAAAATAGCCCCAAGAGCAGGTCTTCCTGACTCTGAGTTGAGAAAATGGTCTAGAGTCCTTATCATCTTGGACGGTGGTAGAACATTCCAGAAAAGATGCCACAATTTTTCTACCATTGTACATATCTCACCATCCTTTGGCTTCTTTCACCATAGTCTTAAAAAATCATCTTGTCACATATTACTTTTAAAAGATTGATTTTAGAATAGTGATTCTACATTATTTGGAGAATAGTTTTAGAACTTTTGAGGAGAAAGTGCTCGAGGGGGAAGCTCTCCTTGTTCTTTCAGCCATGGTCTGCTTGCACTACCCTCCTCTCTAAGTCAGGCCCGCATTCCCTTTCTTTCCTTTGCATACTTGTGCTAGGGCAGAGAAGCCCTCAGCCTTTCTGGCCCATCATAGGCCCTCAGTAAATATTGTTGAATGAATGAATGCTGCCAGGAAGTCCCCACTCCTTAACATTCTGGTTAAATTGTGCCCAAACACCCAGTAGATAGCCTGAGAGTATTAAACTCACTCCCATAACAGCTGTGAATGCCTTACTTCCTCAGGCTTCCCCCTGCCTCTCCACCTGCTTCCATGGGTGGGTGACTTCAAAAGTACTCTGCCCCTTTGCCCCAATCAATCATTTCTTTGTTTTTAGCGGGTTTTTTCCTCTTTCTTTCTCCTCCTTTCTTGTTTTTTTGGAGGATGCACTAAAGATAGTGTGTGGGGGGGATGCAGGGGAAGGATGTTACTAAGAGATGTCAGACCAGGCAGCGGGCTATCTTCTACTGTCTTTTCCTGCTGTCTTCTCTTGCTATTTCCTCTCTCCCTTCCCCTCTGCCGAAGTCAGTTCCACTCCAAGGTTTGTACATAATAATTCTGCCCAACCAGATTCTTCCGTATCTCACCGTTTACACCAGCAAAATACTTTCCTCCAAAATGCAATTCTCTCTCTAAGAGGAATTCCTGAGAATAACATTGTCTCTCCTCTGTTATAAGTTGTGAAAATTTCCCCAGTGGGAAGAAGTCTCTCAAACTAGGGAGGGAATTGAAAATTCTCAGCTGCAGTCAGTCAGAATGACAAAAGAACCTGTTCCATTTGGTTTTTACCATCAAACTCTCAACATTGCAATTTTCACCTCCCCACCATGTTTGCACTTGATGTCTCATATACCTTTCTTCCACTCTGTTTACTGGAATATTCAAGGAGGTGTTGAGAAATTATAAGGAGATTTTGCATATACAGACCACTATTTTCTCTCAGTCAATAGAATAATAGTAATAACAATAAAAATCTTGAGTAATAAGAATAATAAACACTAATTGAGAACCACAAATGTTTACCACCTACTATCCACTTTAAATTGTGCTAAACTTTTTCTCATGTTTTATCAATTAATACCAATAATACTCCTGAGAGTTGGATATTATCATCCTCAGTTTACAAATAAGGAAACAAAGACTCAGGAAGTTGGTTAATTAATTCATTAATATACCAAAAGAGGCACAGCTAACTGTTTAGGCTAGGATTCAAGTCAAGGACTTCCAGAATCTAATTGCACTGTCTTCTCTGTATATGAGAAAAAGAGGGAAAAACTAGGGGTATCCTAACTTTTTATGTTGAGTGCATACTGTGAACGGTATGCCTGATGCCTTGCTATGGAGCTGCTAAGTTTTTTTAAGAGGAAAGTAGCATCACACTTATTTATTTATTTATTTATTTTTCCAGCTTATTGAGGTATAATTGGTATACAAATAACTGCACATAATTAATGTATACTATTTGGTGAGTTTGGACATACGTAATATATGATACCATCAGCACAGTCCAGGTGATAAACATTCCTATCACCTCCAAAAGTTTTCTTCTCTCCTTTCGTTTTTTTGTTTGATTTGTAGTAAGAACACTTAACATAAGATCTACCCTCTTAACAAATTTTTAAGTACACAATACCTTATTATCAACTATGAGTGCAATCTTGTACAGCAGATCTCTGGAACTTACTCATGCTGTATAACTGTAAATTTTGAAATACTATTTTGACTGACTAAAATTATCACACTTTCACGTCAAAGCAGATTTAGAACCCAACAGGAGTGGGAGAGAAAATAAATACATGTTGTATATACGTGATGCACATAGCTGATGTGTTATGACAG
This sequence comes from Ceratotherium simum simum, assembly GCF_057802395.1. Lineage (NCBI taxonomy): Eukaryota > Metazoa > Chordata > Mammalia > Perissodactyla > Rhinocerotidae > Ceratotherium > Ceratotherium simum. The sequence goes on along the minus strand of NC_141919.1, from coordinate 46,031,035 downwards.
TCCTCTTGGGAAGTGAGAAGGTACACTGGTAGACACGCCCTTTCTCCTCATTCAGAAATAAGAATGTCATAACAGTTCTGTTGTCTCGTTTCCATGTATTTATATCCCACCTAAACTGTCAACTAAAATAATTCCGAGTCAAAAGAGGCGCATGGGCCTAATTTCTTCTTTTAAACAGAAATGCTAACTTCAGTTTAACCTCTCCCTCTAAAATGCCATTGTTTACCGCTTTTATCTTACAATTAAGTATGCCATTCTCTTCTCCTCCCCAACATCTACTGTGACACTTACAACTTGGGCACCTCATTTAAACTCTCTAAGTTGTTCTCCTTTTGTAAAATGGGAATAATGCTAATACCACCACATAGGGCATTGCGAGGATTTTAAAAATAATAAAGGATGAATATAAACTAGTTGGCACATAGTAGATCTCAGTAAATGCTAGTCTCCACACCCTACTCTGCTTCTAGAATGTAACATTTTAAAGGGCAAGAGCTAGCTATGACCTCTACTTCAGAGCTAGAAGCACAGAAAGTGGACTAAATATTATGCTGATTTTGTCAGTGCCCAATAGTAGAATTCCATCTCCTTAGCCCAGAAAAGAGCAGTGCTCTTTCTATATTCCTCCCAGACCTTAACCCAGAGCCTAAAGTTCGGGTTTATTGACTGTTTGTTTCAACCACCGGGTGGCATGACAATGGAATGATAGACTGTGGGTGTGTTTCCTTCCATCTCGGAGATTTAAAGGAAGTGTGGAAGCAGGTATTTGTACTTAACAAAACAAGTGTTCAGAAGATCCAATTCCATTTCCTCTGGTAGATTTCAGCCAGTTGTGCTCCAGCTCATTGCTCACCTATTAAAGCCTGCTTGGCTCTCACATCCAAGATGCACTGGGAAGGTCCACAGGCAGCCTTCCACTGCTAATAACATGAAGCCACTGGTTGTTGTAAGACTTGTAAGCCTGTGACTCTCATAGATCAATTTCAGAGCAATATTGTGTATAAGCGAACACAGTCTCAGTAACTAAGAATGATTTTAAAACAACTCAAACCAGCATTAGTCGATATTATGAAGGGGACAGGAAATCCCCCAGCAATAAATTTTAAAATCCCTGTTCGAGTTCTTCCCAATCCACTGCCCCACGCAATACAGCCCCCCTTCTCAAACCCATGGAAACTCCATGGGTCCTTGTTTTCCTCCTTGTGGCTCTCTGCCCTGTCCCTTTTCTATCATTTCTCCATTGCACAGCCCAGGAACTGTCCAAGGTTACACCCATCTTGGAGGGGAAGAAGGGGAAGGCTCTGATGTAGACTTTGCCAGAAATCTCTAGTGCATAGGCAGAGAAAAAAATCTGGGAAAACTCAAAAATTAATCACTTATAATTCTTTATAAATTGGATAAAAATCCTTTGTCAGTTATGTTTTGTAAAAATATACCAGTCTGTGCCTTATCTTTTTTTTTAACTATATCTTTCAAAGAACGATAATTTTTAATCTTGGAGGAAAGAAATGATCAGGCAATAAAAAGCAAACGCCGGCAGAGTGTGAAAAAAATTAATCACCGTATCTTGGCATACTGTAGCCAAACTTAAGTAAATGCAACAAACTGTGCTGCAAATTGCAAAAGGGAATAATGAGATCTAGTCATGGAAAGTACTGAATTGGAAGTGTGAAGTTTTCCTTCCAATCCTTCTTGTGCCACCAATTAGCTGTATGAACTTGAAAAGGTGACTTCACCTCTCTAATTCTTCACTTGCTCCCTTTTATTGATATGAAACCAAGGCTTTTCTTAGTATAATGGAATGACTGACATAAGGTCCCATAGGAAGACAAGAACCATGTCTTTATGTGCTTTTGTACCTCTGGTACCAACATGACAGGGCCTGGCACAGAGTAAGCACTCAATGACTTACAGATGGATGCAAGACTTGTTCCTGGGTTTTCTAAATCCACAGCCAATACCCTGTGGCCTGTCCCACTTGGGATCTCATTTCCTCACTGCTCTGCTTTTCCACTAAGATCCCACCTAGTTCAAATGATTGACATGTACTTCTAGTCTATGCACTTATGGTACAGAATACCAGTCTTCACCAGTTTCGTTGTTCTGATGACATCTCTACTATTAACTAATACTTTTTGAGTTAGCATTTGGATTTATAGAGCCTCTAAGTTGCATGCATTTTTTATAACTAGATGGCAAAATTTCTACCACTTGCTCTAAAATTATTCCCCTCTTTCTCTGAGACATAAAATGACGTATATACATTTATTGTTAGCATAATGATTTATAACGATATTTCAAGGATATCCAAGGAGAGCTTGGATGTATTCAATTAGAAATTGTTATTTTTAAGTGTTGTGTGTTTTTGTGTGTCCAGTACATTGTGGGATGGTAGGAAAGACACAGTGTGTGTTGTATGCTGCCTCCACAAGTGATTGATGACATGTATATAGCACTGTACAGGTTACAGACACCCTTATTTCCTGATTAACTCCTCTCAACTATCATGAGGGTTTGGTATTGTTATTAACCACAGTTCACAGATAAGATGCTGCGGCTGAGCACCATTTAAGTGACTTGCCCAAGATCACAAAGCTGGGTCTGAGCTCACATGTAGGTTCTCTGCTTTCAGAATAAGTCTTCAGCTCGGATAGCACAGTAGTTAAGGGCACAGCCTCTTTACCCAGATTGCTCAGTATTAACATCCCAATTTTGCTACTTATTTGCTGTGTGAGCTAAATAAGACAAGTCACTTAACCTTTTTGTGCCTCAGTCTCCCATTCTCAAAATGGGAAGAAAATAGAACCTACCACATAGCGTTGTTAGGGGAATTGAGTTAATGCATGTAACATTCTTAGAACAGAACAGGCATGTAAAAGCACTTCATATATGTTAATTTGTGTATGTGTGCATGTGCCTGTGTATGTGCGTTCATTTGCATGCCTTGTGTGTTTTCACGAGACTGAACTGATTCTCACATTTCTGGAAATCTCTCACGTTAGCTCCTCAAGTACATTTTATTTCCTTGATACAAAAGAGCCGATTCCTGGCGGCGGCCTGATTATAAATTATGTGTAGTGTATTTATGAGGAGGTTGTGAGTATGCTTCAGACCATCCATGTGGGAACAGGGTCCCAACGTGCAGAAGAGGAACAGAAACAAAACTCTGACCTCTAATGTAATATTCGCTCAGACGCTTCTCAGATAAAATTGCTACGCTTCAGGAGCTGATTGCCACAGAAACCCCGCAGCCCAGAGAACATAATGCAAGCTGTAATTTAAAATTTCACACAGGAAGGAAAAGTTACAGTTTTCAGCGAGAGTCTGTAGATCAAACACAAGACAAGAACTAAGTGTCTGCCCGGTGTATCAAGCATGGAAGAAGGCAGTGTGGCTTGAGTTCTTTCCTAGTCAATTTTATTGATTAAACCTCAAACCATCTAACGTGGTACATGTTGCCTGGATGTCTAAAACCAGCCTTTGAACAAAGAGAGGAGACTCAATCTAAACAGTCAGGAAGCAGAAATACTGTTCCAAATACTGTTGTATGTGCTTTATAGCTGCTAAAAACCAAGGGACCGAACTGAGTCTCAAAAGCTTTTAGGGTTACATGTGCTAAATTCTATCACTTGACTTGGAGGTGTCGCATTTGACTTGCTAGCCCTTCACTAATCTAGATGGACATGAAGCTCCGCTCTCTGAAGAGGCAGGAGCAGCGGCCCGAGGGCCCTTCTGGGTGGGGTAAGACAGCTCCAAGTCTTACTGGTCTGGGTGCATTTCCTTGTCAGCCTCATCATTTATCCTTTCTCATCATCTTCATTCAAATAATGAATGCTACAAAACAACCCTCATTCTACCTCTGGGAGACAGTATAGGGTTGCAGAAATAATATGAACTTCAGGGTCAGAGGAAACCAAGTCAGTTTGAGTTCATGTTTTGCTTTTTATTACCATTTGTGGTAAAGGGCAAGTTGCTTAGCCTCTCTCTGCCTCAATTTCCTTATCTGTAAATGGAGATAGAAATATTATGTTACAATGTTGTTAGGAGGATTCAATGAGATATTATATGGGAATTGTTGGACATGTATTGGGTACTTAAATGTTAGTTCAGAGAGAGAAACAGAAGGCAGTAGTATTAATTGGCTTTTAAGGAACTTCTGGAAAAATACAGATGGGTGTCTGACTTGTTAATAAAATTTTAATTTGACTGAGATCAATGAAAAGCCCCATGTGTTGACTACAAATACATACTTATCAGCAATCCCAAGGAAAACCAATCAGGGTTATCTCCTTTCATTAAAGAGCAATATAAATATTGATCAACTCTCCTAATTGACCTGTGGTTTGCTTTCATACATTAAACTTCTGTTCTGCACAGAAGGCACAAATTTTCCAATTACCTTTAGTTCATAATTCATTATGTCACATTAGAAGCTAAACGTGAACACAGAGTCCTCATCAAGAGAAATCACCACTTGAAGAGCACTTCTCCTAGTGCCTTCTTATCCCCCCACACTGTCCGAGCCTCCTCACAGATGACCTGTGCAGGGGCGAAGGGAATACCTTCACCCATCTGAGGTAGGCCAACACATTACATCTGAAATCAAAGCAACCGCATGACAGGGGCAACAAGCGACCCCCTCACTCAGGACCAGAACTGAACAGCACACCAGATAATGAAAAAGAAATATTAAGCTTGATGACACAAGGAGGGCTGGAAAAATGCCAAGGCAAACATCTGTTGTTTCATAAAGATGGCTAAAGGCATGCTAATCATCTTGTTAATGGTGGTAAAACATTGAAGATATTTCCTTCAAAGGCAATGGCAATACATTCTGTCTCTTGGACTTAGAAGCAAAATAATAATAACGTGTAATACTGAATGCCCAGAATCCCAGACAATGTGCCTCCAATGGCTATATCTTGCCATGTCTTTCTGGAAACCTGAGTGCCTCAGACTTCACCTGCAAAATGGATTATTAATAAAAGATTTTCTTGCTAGTTCATTGCCAGGGAAATGAATGAATGAATGGCACTTGGCCTCCTGCAAATTTGAGGGCATTATAGAGCCATGCCTTGCTCCACCTCTGTTTCAGACTGGCTTCATTACTACCCATTGTTTTGTTTCTCCTGCCTAAACAGCAATCTTTCCTTTGCACATTTGCCTCTCAGGATCAAGACCAAATTCTCCGCACCCAGTGAAGTACAAGCTAAAGTGCTCTGAATAGGGGATTTTGGAAACAGGCACTATGTCCCTCGAGCCCTGTTCTCTTTAGATGTCTATACAAGGTGGACTGCAATCCAGCCTCCTGAATTAGTGAGAGATAAGGATTACCCCCATGAGACATGACTCCTCCTCTTAGGAACCACACTTTTATGGACAGAAAACAACACTGGTTTTCATTTACATTAAGGGTTTGGTTTGCTTCATTCTGAGAAAGAGCTGGTTTTAATTTTTTCCTTTGTAAGACTTTGTCCTTTAATAGCATGTGATAATAGAAGTTCTCCACTGATTATAAGAGGAAATCTTTCATTTTATTATCATCATTAATATCAAAGCATCACAGTAGAACACTCTTCCAAATTTTTGTGGCATTGCAGAGATAAGCTGGAGAGGAAGTAAACGTAAGATTCTGCTTTACATAAAGATTATATATTATCGTACTGCTATTTTATTTTCCTTTTTCATATAGATTACTAACAGGAGGAGAATATAAAACAAAATTCACTAAATAATTCAAAAATTACTTAGTTGGTACAATAATTTAAAAATATATATTTACACATAAAGCTGTTAATCCCAAAGGCCACCCAATTTAACTCCTTGAGGTCATGTATGAAAAACAGACAGGCCAAGTGGGGGGCCCCAAGACCCCCGAGTGAAGCAGGGAGCAGTACACTAACCCCAGGTCTTTCCACCTCCCTGCGTTTCCTTCTCACATGTGTTAAACTCATAGGAAACTGAAATAGGAGATAGATCTTAGTGACTGAGGAACAGTAAAATGGAAGGAAGGATGCAAATCCTGGCATGAGAGTTGTCTCTAACCTTGCACTGTTAAGCCATCTGATCCTGGTTCCTGGTGAGTCCACACATTCAGCCTCAGAAGTCATCTCAACCCAGGGCTTCAGGTAGCCATTTGCATGGATTAGAGTTGTTACACAATGGGAAGCATATTTCCTATTTCTGGTTTAGTAGTTAAGTGCATGGAGTTCAGAATGGGATTGACTGGTGTTCACATTCCAGCTCCCCCACTTACCAGCTCTGTGACCTTGAACAAGTGACTTAACTTCTCTGAGCCTTGGGTTCTTCTGTAAAATAGAGGGGGTGTTTTCTTCTTGTGGTTGTTAGATGATGTGTAAAGTGCTTAGCACAGTGTACACCAAATAGTAAGCTCTCCATCCGTGATATTATTAGTCCAAAAGAAGCAACCACTTTTCTTCCGTTTTTCAACTTTGCAGCATTAGGTTTAGTAAAATGGATATGGAGAGAGATTTATAGAGCTACCTGATGGTGTCTCAGGCCCTGGCGCTGGATTCTATATTAAAGATGATTGTAAATAAGTCTAAGAGAGACTCCATTTAGAAATAAAATCCAGCTGTTAGGATTTGTTTGGTCCATTTTCAGCCGCGTGCTCCATGTCCCTCCAAGACATTTGATGTATTGAATTGCAGTTCAGCTAAAGATGGCTCGTTTGGAGTCTAAAGAAGCCTGAAAAGTTTTTAGAATTCAGGATGGAATCAATGTCAGAGCTGAACCTGGAGATGAAGTGCTCTTATGCCCCATCCCTGGAACAAAAGGTGCAGGGACAAATGATACCCACAGTGGACCCGGGGCAGAGAGGCCCTTTTATCAGACGTCCTTTCCAGAGACACTGTCCAGGAAGAGCGAGCTAACAGCAGTCAAGCACACTTTCAACTGAACCAAAAATGATGTTTTCATCGATACCCACTGAGGCTTGTTTGCAGAGCCCGAATCTGGGGCAAACAGCTTGCCACACCTCTTAATGCCTCATCTCAGCACTTACTTAATTTCAAATCTATTTCTTTCCTATTAAAAATAAAAAACAGTTGTTGTCAGTCTTTGGCATGAATTGTTCTCTGGACAGCATTGTGCCAACATGAGATTGTCAGACAATTGTATTGGATAGTGACATCTTCAGCCTCGCGTGTGACAGGGGACACAGTTCAGATAATCACTTTAAATATGTCACTAACACAGTAGCAAAATATTTTAAAAGTATAGACTGATAGGGCTGCTGCTGTTTGTCATATTCACACTTTTTTTTTTTTTTGGTGAGGAAGATCAGCCCCGAGCTAACATCCATGCTAATCCTCCTCTTTTTGCTGCGGAAGACCGGCTCTGAGCTAACATCTATTGCCAATTCTCCCCCTCTTTTTTTCTTTCCCCAAAGCCACAGTACATAGTTGTATGTCGTAGTTGCACATCCTTCTAGTTGCTGAATGTGGGACGCGGCGTCAGCATGGCCGAAGAAGCGGTGCTTTGGTGCGCGCCCGGGATCTGAACCTGGGCCGCCAGTAGCAGAGCGTGCGCACTTAACCGCTAAGCCACGGGGCCGGCCCTCACACGTTTTTATTTCCAATAAAATGTGTTCTCTGAGGATATGTAGTCAAGAGCTCTCCCTAGAATATTATCATTTGTAATAGATGCTCCTGAATAGTTTATTTTTATTTATACTAGTAGCTGGGGAGTCATGGTAAGCTGGGGAAGGGCAAAAGCAAAAAACAATTTTCTATTGAGGACATAAGGGTAAGCCACAGAAAAAATGGTTGGGCGCCCTTCGCGTTCTTATCTCCAGAAGCGATGAATTTGTCATCCAGAAGGGTGTGAATATTCCCAGCAGCTGAAGCTTCCCCGGTTGTCTGGAAGGTTTAATTCTCGGGTCCTTACCATTAGGAGTGACTGTGAAACGCCTCCTCCTGTCTTTGTCTCTATGATGTGATTGTGAGCATCATTTCTCCCTCTGGTCTTCCACTTTTTGAAACAGAAAAAATGTAGACAAAGTACAAATTTAACGTGATGCCTAGAGTCTATTTCCATGAATGTTGCATAATTATTGAAAGATACCATCTCACGTATTTTCAGGTGTTTGCTTCCAATTCATTTTGTTTCCATTTACATAAAATGTCGATTGGCGCAGGAGTCTTTGTGGCTGTCTTAGTGGAGTCTTCTCTCGGAATTTCTCACAGAGATTTATGTGCTTGGAACCAAAATTAGATAAAAAAATATACAGAAGGTTCTGCAAAATATCATGGGAGTGGTCCAGCTCATGGTACATTCCTGTCACACAAATAATTATTTTCCAGCAAGGCTGACTTCTGGCCCATCATCTACTCATCTGGGAACTGTATAAAGGGTACCACATGTAAATGTGTACCTTCATACAACTGAATAAATCTCCTTCCTACAACGTAATCTCTTAGAAAAGTGAAGGTAAAATTTTTGGATAGTCTTTTAGAAAGAAGATGCCATATAGTGCTGTGGATAAAAGTACAGGTGACAGAGCCAGACCTGTCACTAGCATGTGACACCGTGTACTTTTTTTTTTTTTTTTTGGTGAGGAAGATTAGCCCTGAGCTAACAACCGTGCCCATCTTCCTCTACTTCACATGGGATGCTGCCGCAACATGGCTTGACAAGCGGTGCGTCTGTCTGCGCCCGGGATCCGACCCTGCAAACCCCGGGCAACTGAAGCAGAGCACATGAACTTACCCACTACTCCACTGGGCCGGCCCCCTCAAGTACATTTCTTGAGGGCTCTGAGAACCAGTTGTCTCATCTGTCAAATGGGGATATCAGCAGGACGTTCTTCATAGAGTTGCAAGGAGTCAATGAGATGATACAGAAAGAACCCTGTGCAGTGTCTGGCGTTAGATTATAGCTATTATTTTATTATTAGGGGTTTTTCTTAATTCAGGCCATTTGGTCTCGAAACCTATTCTATGGAAACACAAACTCTGGACCTGCTTAAGCAGAAAGGAGCAGTTTAATAAGTTGTGATGCAATAATTCTGTTGCAAAGAAGAGAGGAGGGGACTCTGCTTCAAAACTGGAGAAGAATTGAATGTCTTTTGAGAACAAGTCCCCCTTCCTTCCCAGAAGGCTGACTTTCAGGCAGAGGTGTTGAGGACAGCGTCCTGTGTGGGGAGGCCACGCAGCTCTTCGCATAATGCTCAAACTCAGATGCCAGCTTCACCTGCTGTGACAGAAGGGCAGGGCAGCAGGCTGTGCGCCAGGAATAAAGAGCACCTTCCTGTACTGTTTCCTTTCGTAGCTCCAGCCATCACTTCACTTACTTCCCTCTTACGTTTGGGCAGGTTCACACGTCGCAATTTTATAGCCTGTGGGAAGCTAATTAGTAATAATTCGGATAGAGTGAATTCTTTTCTTTTGGCAAGGGCATTGTAGATCAATTTAAGTCGAATGTGTCCCGGTCTGCTGGAATAATAAACTCATAGTATTAGAGATACTATAAAATCCACATACTTTGTACAACCTGAATGGGATTAAAGACAGGCAATTAATCTCCTCTGTGTTTTCTTATCGGGGAAATAGATTTTTATACGTAGTTTTGAACAGTTTTTAAATTATTTAGAAACTCGTGTCTCATTTGCTGTATAAGAGGTTTCTGTCCCAACTACACTCAAAGTGTTATTAAAATGTCATGAATGTGCAGTCAATCTATCAAAGCCAGATTTAACTACATTTATATTAACTTCCCACTTTAGAAATGGTGTCGGATCTAATCCCATTTGACCCAGTGATGCAAGTAGGACTGTTACTAATGTTGCCATTTGATAAATAAGGAAAGGGAGAGATGGGAAATTAAGCATCCGGTTAGTTACTCAGTTAGTGGCAGGGCCAGATTAGAACCCAAGTATCCCACTTCACTGTCTCAGTAATATCCCACCATACGTAAAGGCTTTCCAAGTGATGCCAGCCATAATGCCTTTCATCTAGCCACATATGGAGATGTCTCCTCCTTTCTGTTGGCCCAGTGAAGAGAGAAAATGAGCCAAATAAAACTCCCAGCACAGCTGGAAATTGGTTATGGTGGGAGTATTTACACTATGAAATTAGCAATGGGTACATTTCTGCCTCTGTGCCATCACGATAACCAAGGCAACTGCATAGGGATTCTGGAAATCTATTACAAGGATTCTGATTTGGCAGGTTCTATTCTGGGTTCTGATTTAGTATGCTTTGGGTAAAACCCACAGATCTGTATTGTTTAAATATATAATATATATTTAATTTATAATATATAATAATACATAATACAATAATTATAATATCTATTAATTTAAATATTTAAAAAGTTTTAAATTGTATATCACTCAAAGGGGACAAGAGGAAATATAATAAAATTTTTCTCTCCCACCTCTGCCTCTCATCTACCCAGTTCCCTCCCCTGGAAGTAACCAATATTATCTCTGTATTCTTCCAGGCCTATTTTATTGACATACAGGTGAAGACATATTTAAGTATTTCTCGTATTTTACACAAATGTGGATCATTTTCAACAAGCTCTACAGGTGATTCTGGTACAAGTAATCTTCAGATGATTGGTCAACTCTTTTTGAAAGAATATTGACTCTTCTAGAACATAGGAATTCCCAGTGGTAATCTCAGACAGTAGTTCTCCAACTTGAGCGTGCATCAGATTTACCTGCAGGGCTTGTGAAAACACAGGTTGGTGGCCGCCATGCCTTTTGGTGAGGAAGATCAGCCCTGAGCTAACATCTGTGCCCATCTTCCTCTATTTTGTATACAGGACACTGCCACAGCATGGCTTGATGAGCAGTGCGTAAGTCTGTTCCTGGGATCAAACCTGCAAACCCTGGCTGACGGAGCAGAACGCACAAACTTAACTGCTACGGGGCGCCTCTGGGCCCCTGCTCTGAGAGGAACTGATCTAATGCAATATTTATTAAGCTCTACACTTTCAGCTTAAGTTAATTGCCTTCCTGAAATACATCATCAGTAGCCATAAAAACAGCACTATGTGGTCCTTACTGGGTTGCAGGCCCTGTCCTAAGCACTTGACATATATTAACTCATTTAAGCCTGCAACAAGTCTATGAGACAGACACTTTCATTATCCCATTTTACAGAGGGAAATTGAGGGAGACAGGTTAAGCAACTTCCACAACTTCATTCATTCGGGTGCTAAGGGGTAGAGCTGGTCTGACTCAGAACCCACTGGCCTAACCATCAGGCTGCACTGCCTTCTAGTCCTCAAAATGAGGCCTAATAGACACTTGCTTTCAAATCATCGACACCAAATATGATGAAGAGCGTCTCTCACTACATAGCTCCCAAATGTGAAAATGTAGTAACACAAAAGATAAATTAAATATGCACATTGTTAACAGAAGGAATTTTCATTTTAAGGTATGCAAACAAAATTCTTTTTATTTTCTCCTATAATGGATTTGAGAAATTTTCAATTTACTTGCAGCTCTTCAGAAACAATTAGTTTTGTAAAATGAGGCATTCCAGTATTTTGTACCCAATAACAAATTTTTAAAAATGCAATGGGGGCCAGGCCCGGTGGCCTACTGATTAAGTTTGTCATGCTGTGCTGCAGCGGCCTGGGTTCAGTTCCCTGGCGTGGACCTACACCAATCATCAGTGGCCGTGCTGTGGCAGTCCAAATACAAAATAGAGGAAGATTGGTACCAGATGTTATCTCAGGGCAAATCTTCCTCAGCAAAAAAAAAAAAAATACAACGGATTTGTTACCACATTGATCACAAAGTTTATATATAAAATTATATATGATATATAAAATACTGCCCTAGTTTATATATATGGAGCTATTTAATTCAAAGCATAGGGTCCAGTTACTGTGTGTGTTGCATCCAACTTGTACCAGCTTTGCAAGAGTCAATTGTTAATTTTTCACAAATTTTATAAATGTTCTGATATCATGTTGTCAGCTAAAAATTGGCTGTGGTGGGAATATTTACACCACGGAAATCAGCAAAATATAGAAAATAGGGCTTTTTTAATTTGGAAAACTATCTGTTAAACATTTACCAGCATACCACTATGCCAGTAGATCATGTATCCCAAACCAAACACACACATTTTCCTTACTAGGGACATTTAAAAAGAAAGAAATTTTAAACAAGATATTACTCAGACTGGCACATTAAATAGAATGTTAATCACAGTATTGACTTCTTAACTTTAATCACTGAATTCTTGCCAGTAACCGAAACTGTGGATTAGCACACAGAATTGATCTCTCATCTCTTTGCTATTAAGTATCTAAATAACTATTTCTGTAGTCCAAGTCCCTAAGGCTAAACAAATGATGAGGAAAAAGTGCCCTCCAGTCCTCAGTCTGATGGTCCTAGAATGCAAATCAGAAGTCTAGATTTTTAATACATCCTCTGGCAAGAAAAGGAACAATGTGGAGTGTGTCTGAGGCAGGTTTGGTAAATTAGCATAGTGTTCCTAAATCTCCTGTCTGATTCTTGTAGCAAGTGTTTCCCAAAATCAAGTAGCATTTTGGAATTTTCTGGCATTAAATAGGCTTGGAATTCCCTGAACATTGAGAGTGAAATTATTCAAATGTTTACCCTATTGACCCTTTCTTTCCCTAAAGTGATAAGCAAGAAACTATCTCTTTACTCACCTTAGTAATGGCTGCAGATTCAGCTTTTGAGTAATTTAAATGTGTTCAGTGATAGTTTAATTACCTATTGCCTGTTTGTTAAATCCAACTATTGATGGTCAAAAATCCCATTCAGTACACAGAACAGCACTTTTACCCTGGGAACTTTAGAGCTATGATAATCCCTGAATAGAGGTGTGCGATACCATGCGGCAGTCGACACAGTCATGGTGACCACCATTGCGTGGATGGTGTTGCAAGTTTTTCAAGGGCTTTCATATTATCCAATAGCACCCACAGGCCTTGATGACTTAATAGGAAGGTGGATCTGCCTCGTGTTTTCACACATGGCTATCCTTCTACAAAACTACACCGACCCCGAGCACTCAAAAGTCACCCAAAGCGTTCTCTAAAGACCTGTTATGACTCCTAACAAAAGAGTGCAGAGAAATAAAAGATCTTCAATTGGAGCCATTTTCCTCCATCCCAGGAAGAGGGAAGAGCGACCCCGATGGGGGTGTCATTGAGGATTACAACTCAGGCAGCCTGGGACCTGAATCCCCACCATGGCAGCCTGGGACCTTCAGCCTCTCAGGTCCAGAAGGTACAAAGTCAACCCTCTCATCTGGAATACCCAGAAATTTCTACTTGCATAAAAAAGACAGTAAAGCCTTTTATTCTTCAAATTGGCCTCACTGGTGAAAAGATCTAGGATTGGTGGTGGTGGTGGTGGTGAGCCAAGTTCGGGTCACAAGGTGTCCATCCCTGTACAGGTCAGTGTTGTCCCAGAGCCTGTGGTGTGGAGCAGTGGCTTGTTCATGACAGGCAGAGGTTGTTAGAGGATTTTTAGGAGGAGTTTTGAGAGGATAGAGAGAGGAGGACTGAGAGGGGAAACTTTCCCTTGTTAAAAAAACTTCCAGAAAGTCTCTTTCTTGTCACAGGTTTCTCAAATGTTGCTGTTCTCTTCAGACAATTTTATCTAATTAACATCTATTTTTCACTTCTTTATGCAGTAATCAGTATTCAATTACCAGAACCCAGCTGCTGATGCTAACAAGTACTGAAAAATCAAATTCATACCATAAATCCTTAAATGCCCTCACCATCTCCTAAACCAAGACAAAGGAGCTTGATTCCTCGATTGCTCCCTCTCTTTTACCTACATACCTTCACTCTCTTTTTATAAATCCTTTTGTGACTTCGGGTCCATTCCAGGACCCGTTATTGAAGGCATAGGGAGAGGGTCAAAGAAAAGAATAAAACCAAATATGGACACTAACACAGAAGTTTCCATCTAAGGATGGTAAGAGACTTAAATATTTACATATTCTAATTTTTTTATTTGGTTTTAAGGACTCAAACTAATTTTGAAGAGCATTTTATCTAAAGTTAATATTCATGTGTCTATTTGATACAGAGAATTTTATCCTCCAGAGAAAAAATGTGATCTTCAGTCTGCACATTCTTTAAGTGTTAGCTTTATAATAGATCTGGTCATTGAAATACTTCCCTAAAGGCCTTATAAACAAACTTGACTTATGCTTAATTAAGTGGCTAATTATTTTGATAATAATGATTAATTTTTAAAAGGTCAAATTTCTAATTCTGTCAAATTATTTCTCATGTGCAGTATGTACCATTTATAACACATTTTATAATAAGAGGCGAAGAAGGGAAGGGAAAGTAGGTGGAATAGGAAAGATGGATGGAGGGAGGACAAAAGAAAGAAAGAGAAGAAAGGAAAATTAAGAGAGGGAAGGAAGAGAAAAGATAGATTGTGACTTTTTAGATGATTGATGTGAAAAATAGAGTTTATATAATTGTAGAACTTGAGGTGTGACTTTGCTATTTTAAGTAAAAAAGAAGAGAACCAAGATTTGCTAAGGGCTTCCTATGCGCCGACCACTTTAACTCATTTAAAAATCACAACAAATTGTTGAAAGATACAGATACTATCCTTGACACTAGGAACGGGCTCCCTGACTTCACGTGCCATAATAACACAGTTATCACCAGTTGCAAGATCAGAAATTGGAGACAGCCATGATTGTCCAAAACTTCCTAGTCCCTTCCCATGTTATCTATTCTCATGACTGTGTCTGTTTCCATGGCATACCATGATGTCTATGATTTCTTGATCATTGGTTGCTGATTCCAAGTCTCTGAGCATGAACTCAGCCCCCAGTTATAACATTGTTGATATGAAGAGAGCACAGTCCACTGTACAAGAGTTCTCATGCTAGAGTTCAGGACAAGGATTGAGAGTCAAAGGAAGCGTATTTCCTCAGGGGTTAATAGAATTCGTGAGCATCACTCTTCCCACAGCAAAACGGAACACAAAAATCAATGTTGTTTACTTAGGGTTAAAATGCAAACTCCTTACTATTAACAGTCCTCCAGCTGTAAAGATAGCAAAGCTCCTCAAAGGCAGGAGAATCTGCTCAATTCTAGCCCCAGACCTCTTACTTGATCTTAGACAATTTCTTTCTTAAAGCTGGATTAATCAATGAAAATAAAAATATATATATATTTTCCTTCAGATTTACATTGAAAGTACTCTATTAGTTTTGAGATCAGCATCAAAGAGAAGAGTTATGACAGAACCCCTGAACCTAAGGCAAACACCAGCCTATGACCATCAGGAGGGAATCTACATGCCCCTGGGATAGTGGCTATATATCCTCCTTTGCCTGTAGAGTCCATGTTTCTCACCTGTTGCCCAGCGTTATCACGAGTAGTGCCCCTACCCTTTCACAGAAGTGTCCCAGTTTGGGTGGTATATTCTCCATTCACTAGACCTATACGAAACCTAGATGACCAGAGAGGACACAAATGTACCTGCCTCCCACCTTGCCACGCTGAGAACAGCAATATTAATTCAACAATAAGACCTTGGTAAAGCTAAGGCCAATAAATTACATAACAAATGCTGCTTATGTAACATAAAATATGTTGAGAGAGAGCAGTTCTTTGTTTCTCTGCTATGGCAGATCTACATTTTTGCAAAGATGGACAGAGGAAGCACAGCTAGGCTGTGGAGTCAATGGGAGACATGCGTTAGAACTCTACCCTGCCATCTACCACGTGGATGGCCTTGATCTAGCTGCTCAGCTGTCCCTAAGCCTCAACTGCATATTCTTTTCTATGCTGCATATTCTAAGGGGATAGGAATAATACCGCCTACCACTCAGGGTTGTCTTTACTAGAGTAACTAGCGCTTTAGAGCCAGAAAGTCCTTAGTTTAAATCCCACTTTTACTACCTTTTTGCTGCATGACCTTGTACGAGTAAATTTAACCCAGCAACTCAGTTTCCCCCTCTATAAAAAGTGGTAACAAGAACAGTTCCTATTTCAGAGGAGCTTGTTTCTAGGACTGAATAATATAATGCATATAAGGGGAAGATACTTAAGGTCTATAAATAATTTGCACCAGAAATTGTTAGTTAATATTACCTTTTTTCTGGCCACCCATTATTAGGTACTAATAGGCCTCGTTTAAATCACAGTTTTCTTATCTGAAAACCAAACTAAGATTTCACCTGGTTTTAAGGACTCAAGTAAAGTTTTCATATAAACATAACCTATGAATTATACTCACACAGTGACGGAATTAAAACCTCAAATGACATTATTTTCCATAAAATGAAGTTAGAATTTGTAGAATTCATTTCTTTATGTAGGCCATTTTATACTCTCTCTGAGCTTTTTCACACTTTATGATTTTTCACCTTCATTTTTAGTCGTTAAAAGCTGTTTGCTGAGCCATTCATTGGTTTTCTTTCCATTAATTTATCCAGATAAGGATAATTAGCATGTATATTGCATGAAGGTAAACAAAATATTTAATATAATGTGATTCCCTATGATTCGGAAATGTTTACCAAAATACAAATAAACTGGCAAATATATATAAGCTTCCCTAGTATGTGTGTGTGTGTGTGTGTATATATATATATATATACTATGTATATATAATGTGTGTGTGTATATATCTATAGTGTGTGTATGTACATATATATACATATATATGTGTATCATATACATGTGTGTATATATATATGTATATGTATATATATGTGTGTGTATATATATATGTGTGTGTGTGTGTGTGTGTGTATATATATATATACACAATCTCCAAGGAGACACATAGGTACCAACTCAAACTCACACACACGCACGTGTACATGTATAAATAAATTAAAGTTCTCAGCCCAAGGTACATATTTTCAACCGAAAGAAATAAACCAATAAATCAATTAAGATGTGACTTCTCTGTTCCCTTATTAGAAATAACTCAAATGAAAGACAGAAGAATATTCATTAATACTGTATCTGTAGCGATTGATGCCAAGCAATAAGATGAAAAGGGATGCCCAAAACTGCACTGAGACGAGAGAGTGTCAGAGGCGGAAGATGGGATTGATAGCATGTTGAGAGTGTAGACAGAGGGCTTGAGTGCAAGTCCCCTTTCCAGCATCTGTTAGATATTTGACTCTAAGAAATTATCTTTTCTGTCTGATTGCTCCTACAGAATTCTGACAA
This sequence comes from Ceratotherium simum simum, assembly GCF_057802395.1. Classification (NCBI taxonomy): domain Eukaryota; kingdom Metazoa; phylum Chordata; class Mammalia; order Perissodactyla; family Rhinocerotidae; genus Ceratotherium; species Ceratotherium simum. Next base: position 46,013,848 of record NC_141919.1, on the reverse strand, counting down.
ATGAAATATCAGAAGTGAAAAGCCCGTTGCATAAGTCTTTAATGTATTTCCCAAAGGGTGGGATGCATTCCAGTGTGGTACTCTGATTTTAGGAGGTACAAAATATTTAGTAACCCTGAATTAATGAGGATGAAGTTATTCTCTTTTAACTTTACTGTCAATCCTCTGATTACAACAAGGGGAAAGACTCAGTTATAGCACCTCTCTCACCCTGGCCATTTTCCCAAATGTTGATTATAATGTGATTCCAGTTTGGTAAAATGATATTAATATCATTAATTTGTTTACTGGACAGAGTTTCCCTGCTAGACTATTAATTGTTTGAGAACAGAACTGCATATACTCATCTCTATGTCCCCAGCTCTGCCTCGCACATAGACGGTACCTAGTATGTGTTAGTATTGAGTTGAATATACTTTCTTCTTTGATAGTTTCCCACTCTTTTTTGGAGGGAATTCAAGCAATTATTTGACAGACATTAGTTGCTAAAATAAGGAAAAGTCCCTAAATATCTACTAAAGTTAGAGGAAATATCTGTGACAAATGTCTTGGGATATAAAAATTACATGCTTTTGCTTAACTTTTTTGCTGTATAGCTTTAAAAAAAAAAGCTGCATTTGCCTTCATTTTCTCATCTAGAAAGTAGCTAGAAAAATGATAAAATTCCTATCACCTAGGAATCTAATGATCAGTGAGTATGAATTAAGAATAGGCACATAAATGGGAATTTTAGATGCAATTCTCTCTCTGGCAAAGATGGTTACATCAATAAGTACCAAAGTTGAACCTCAGTGTGGCAAGATAGAATTGTGTTTGTTTCTCTAATGTGTAAAAAAAAAAACCCATCTGAATGCAAAGTTGAATCAGTGATATTGTAGATAGATGATAGATAAACTAGTTTTCCAGATGGCTAAATCCTTTCTGGAATAACTTATAAATAAACAAATAGAAGCTTAAGTATATCCATACATACTAGATTAATACTTAATATCAATTTATATTTATTTTGGCAGAGAATGGCTAGCCACTTGCCAAACCTACCTTCTCTTCCTCATAGGCATGTAGCTAAACTACGTTTCCCAGCCTCCCATGCAGTTAGGTGTACCCACATGACTGAGTTATGGCTCATGAAATATGAGCAGAAATTATGAATGCTATTGTCAGGTCTGGTTCATGAAAACCTCTTACCCATAATCCTCTTTGTCTTTCTCCATATGGAATGGGAGGGACTTCAATTATCTAGAAAAGTGTAGAGCCACAAAATATATAGGCATAAGTTCCTCAGTGTTTTCATGGAGCAGAACTAGTAAACTACTGGTTTAAGCCACTGAGATTTCAGGGTTTATCTGTTACAAAAGCTGGGAGAAATTTATACTTGTTTATTTCCAGAGTGGTTCAGATGGGATTTAAGACAGCTATCTTGTTTGAACAGCTTTAAACAAGAAAGAAGCTAAAATGTCTAGTTGCCTTCAGCACCAACTAATTAAAACCAGCTAATCTCCAGAGAGATTCTCCTTCATTCATGAATACCCACACTTCAAAGAGTCCAGTTTTTCATAAAACAATAGATAAAATTCAAGAATCTGAAGGGGAAACTACTTAACAGAATTCTCCTCCATTAGATCTTATTTTCCCGAGTAAAATTTAATAATCTTATGAAAGAGAAGTAGTGGTCCTAGGTGGTCACACATGTGATAGAGATTGGCCTGAGTGGATCTTGAGGAGTGAGCAATTACCACAGAAAGGCAGCCAACATTTTTTTGACTTCAAAGTGAGGCACATATTACATAGCTTTTCTGACTCTGTCTTCAGAGGAGTTTGAGCAACTTATTAGTAAGAATTTTTGCCCAGGGTTCTGGTTACCTCAGTTTTCTCATTTGTAATATAAGATACTTAGCAGACCTTAATATCTACCTTAATAGACCAATCCAGGGCCTCTAGCTTGCCTACCCTGGAGGTGATGATTTACATCCGGAAAGGTTTTACTCCCTTCCATTGAGAGTTTATATGTCTAAGAGACATCATTTGCAATATTTCCCTTTCTCTAAAGAAGAATAATAATAATAGCTAGCATGTATGGAGCTCTGACTTTATATACACAATCACATTTATTCTCACAATAACCCAGTGGGATAGTTACTATTATTCCCACTTTAGATGTAAGAAAACTGAGAATGCGAGGGTTAACATATAAACACACTTTTATTCTTGCATATCTATGCTCTTAGCCATTACCTTATACTACCTTACAGATGTGGAGCACTACATATTGCATTGTGAGGCCAACTACCATTTAATAATATTAATTTCAAAGAGGCATAGCTCAAAGTTAGACAAAAACCACTTTCATCTTCCAAAGGTTTAAGTAGAATAGGCATATTCTGTATGTCCAAGTATTTCTATGTAGGCCAAAAGGAGACTCAGAACTGTAGGAGAAGAGCAAATAATTTACATTTCAAAGAGATCAAAATAAACACAAAAACATAGGGCTCTCCACTTTCAGGAAAGATTAAACAGAAACTATTAATTAATGACTTAGGACAAGCTTTTCTAATTGTTTACTAGTCACTTGAATACAAAATGAACTCATGTTTGAAACAGATACAGTCCAGTAGAAAGCTGATTCAGAACCACAAAAAAAGATATCAAAGGATAGCCCATAGGGAAGATGAGGAAATTTTTTGTTTTTTCTCTATTTTTAAAAGGAAGCATTACTATAATAAAATCTGGGTTTTTTTGTAAGCGTTATAGTTGCTATCTATTTGAGATGAGTTGTATTTAGTGATAATGTATGAGAAAGGATGGAAGAAGTACAGGGAAAAGGTTAAGAACTCTGCCTTTAAAGTCAAAAAATCCTGCATAGAAATATTGGCTCCATTACTAACTAGGGCTATAGAACCTTAGGCAAATGATTCAACAAGCAAGAAGGGTGCTTCCCCCATCTGAAGTCAAGAGATAAGTGCTTCAATAGGATTTGTGCAATCCTTCATAGTCTTCCACCATAGCTAAGGGCACATTATGACTTCTGTCTGACTTCTTCCTGGGAAATCTCGAGAACAAATATTAGACTAGATAGTCTCTTTGGGGGCAGAGTAAAGGAAGTTGCTGCTGTATTGGGATTGTTCTACATTGACAGGGTTTTTCTGGGCAAATGAGTTTTCCCCATGCCAAATGAGGGCAACATGCGTGAGAGAGCCAGTACGAGGGTTGTTTTAGGTCCTTTCAATAATGCCACCTGGGAGGGTACTGGGGCCTCAGCCAATACTAGTTACAGGTGAATGTTCCTAGGGACTGTGGAATGACTACTCAACAAATCAGAGTAGAGATTTACTATCCAGATCAAGGGAACTACCAATGAGATATCCCTTGATTGTGGGTCCCAAAGAGCTCTGGAGATTGCCACACAAAAGGAATCATTTTTAAAATCTGCCAGTCCTGAACAATACTAAGTTATCTATGACAGTTCCAGTTAAATAAGATCTTCCCTGGTTTCCTTACCTCTCCTGAGTAAATTATAAAAGGACAATAGAGGAAAAAAATTGAGATGCTCTCTGACTACATTCATGAGTCCTGCTTGTTCAATTTTCTACTTGTATGACCATTTTATATCAATTTCATTGTGTGAAATCATATTAACAGCTAATTTTCATACAAATAGAATCTCTTATTATGTATATAGGCTTCAAACCAAATGATCATTCCAAGCATCTAACAGTCTCTAAACAAATAACTAGAGATCAAAATGTTATCTTCAGTTATTACAGAATTGGTAATTTGCATATGCTTAATTGAGATGTATCTACAATGGTGGGTAACTGTTTACCTACCTGCATGAGCCACTGAGTAATTTTATCATTACATTTGTAATTTTTGTTTAAAAATATTATCTTAAAATATAAAACACATTGGATGCTCTCCAAATCTGGCTGTCATGTTGGGTTTGCATTTCCCCTTGAATGTTCTTGAAGTTGAGCCTTAATATTGAAAGTTCCCACTTCCTCCTTATCAGAAATGAATAGAGAGAAAAAGGTAAAAATACAAGGCTTTGGAGGGTAATTGGAGATCACGTAGAAGGATAAATTTTATTCTATAGAAAGACAATCCAAATCCAATGTTTCCTGCCAGGTTGGGGACTCAGGGGTTCAATCTCAAGTTTACTTGGGTACTTTAAAGAATTTAGGTAACCCTGGTGAGTTTCAAGACTTGCTCACACTAAAATTGATTTCTCTTAGTTTTCAAATGTTTTACACAACTTTCACAACTCCTCAGTATCTGATTTTGGCACAGACCAGTATTTCTAAATTTACAGTTTTAGATACCTAGAAGTTACAACCGCAGATGTATTTTGGACAACTTTATTCATTAAATCCTTTACTTTCTTTTCTTTCCCACCTCACCTCTCTCATCACCCACCTCTCTCCATTTGGGAAATAGCTTTACTGAAAAAGAAACCAAAAGAATCACCCTATCATTAGCTAGTGTGAAGGTTTAAAGAGATTTCTGTGCTATCCATTTATTGTTTTGTGCCCTTGTTCATTGCCAGTCAGAGAACTAAATTAATCACAGAATTCCCAGGCTAAGCAATTTATCATTACCTTATCATCCATCAAAGCAGCCGCTTCTCTTCTAAACTTTCTTTTTGAACAACATACAGCAACCATCATCTCTTTCCTTTCTTACTTGTATTTTTAAAAATGATGGCTTTCTGAGACTCTCCATTTCTCTGTCTCCATTCTACCAATCTCTCTATTTCTCCTTATCACTGTATCATCTGTTTGAGGACCTCCTTCTCCAGTATTCTATTCTGTCCTCAGAGGAAATCCTTCTTTCTTTGGCATGCTTTCTGTCCTGTTGGATACTGTTTCAACAAACCAAAGTATTAGCCCATAAAAATTATAATAACGACAGCCATTATTATGTGCTAAGTATCTTATATACATGACCTTTAATCCTCACATTTCTTCTGCTTTATTATCACAAATTAACAGAGGAGATGATGAGAATCATAGAAGTTAATCAGCCTACCCACGTCCCACAGCTAACAAATGTCAAACTCAGAATTGGAGCCAGGTATTTCTGAGTCCAAATTTTTGCTATTTCTATTCTTCCACATTGCTTCTTTAAGTCCACGTCCGGATGTTTTTGTTTGTGTTTCCTACACTAATAGAATGAGCTGTAAAATAAATACCCAGCACACAAAAAGCATAAGTATGAAAATATCCAACTTCACACACTAAGTTTAAAAAGATAGTAATCATTGTGCCTAAAAATCCCTTTGATCAGAATTAATGGAAAGGCCCTAGTCAGCTCCCTACAGGTTTTAGTTTCTCGCTTTATTCTTAATGAAACGAAGTTCATCTTGTCAAACCTTGGTTACAGTAGGACATTACAAGAAAGCTTTGATTGCAAAACTTCTGCTAACAGTGAAAGCTAACTGGAGTCAGCAGCGTGCCCTTCTAGACTAAAACTGAGAGATATTTGTGACGAGAATAATAAAGCACAACCTTCCTACACAATTTCCAAACTACATCAAAGAACTACGATGAGAAATGGCCCCAAATTAACTACTTCTGCCTAGCTGAAAGACAGTAGTAGAATGGGAGAAGTATTCCAGATCTGAAGGAAGCTTGTCGGCTGCCTGCTTGCTGAGGGCTTATCCATCCTTCTTTGTGATGGTCCTTCACTTTGACTGGAAGGAAAGTAACCAATTTTTAAGAAAAAAAAATACTAGATACTATCTACATTAGTTGAGCTCCTTTCTGGTTAAGCTGCAGCCATGATTGAATTAGGTGCTGTCATTTCCAGGTTAGACACACTCAGAGCCAGATTAAGGGATCTAAGCAATAAAATAACTTTTCCCTAAACCATTACTGAAATAAATCAGAAATAGGATGTCAGTTATCTCCTTATCTAATTGGTGATATGTAGATTGAACAAACTCCGCCAGAGAAGACTGTACTTCCCAGTGGAATTTATAAAACACAATAACTCACTCTTTACCATCAATTCAAAATAAACTCAAAAGTATGGAGTGTGTAATAAAACTTTTAGTTTGAACATAAAGAGTCACATAATTGTAGAAAATACATTTTCCCTGCCCTACCAAAGAAATACTAAAAAGTACTTGAAAAATATTATTTCCAAGGGGTAGAAAGGGGTAGAAAATCATTAATCTGCCCAGGGAACCCACATACCTTGGCCCAGTGATGGACACATTTGAGGGAACCAAGAATTCCTCATCCTGTTACTGCTCTTAAGCTTGTCAGCTCAGTGAATGACACCAGGTCCCATCCATTAACAAAGGGCTGGGAATCATCTGTGCCTCTTCTCCTATGCCCCTCACAACCCATCCATAACTATTGCATTTCTATTCTGCTTCAAAATACTTCTTGAATTTATTTATCCAAGCCTACACCTATGACCCTGATGGTGACCACTTTTTTTCTGGCTTGAATTAATGCAACAGCTTCCTGAGTTTCCAGCTTCAAGTTTTTCCCTCCTGTAAATCTATTTTTCGTGCTGCAGTCAGATTAATCTTCCCCAAATGTAAATCGGATAGTATCACTCTTTTGCATAAAACACTTTAATAGCTTGCCATTGCCCTCAGGATAAAGTGCAAACAGCTTATCACAGTTTACAAGATCCTGGTAAATCATTCCCCTAATTACCTCTTCAGCCTCTTCTCTTTCCATTTCTCTGCTGTTTTTGCTCTAACCTCTCTAGACTACATTAATTCCCCAATCACTGAGAGTTCTCCATTGTTTCCACTCCTTTGCACACATTGCTCTCTTTGCCTAGAACTCTCTACACCTCTCTGCACCAAGGATTGGGGGGAGAGGGGGTTGTAAATGGAACTATACTGCGGCAAGCCTACTATAGATTTTATCTGAAGCAATTTGATAATAACTAAATAGACTGTGATAAATTAAAGATGTATACTGTAATCTCTAGAACAACAAATAAAAATGTCAATAAATATATATAGAAAGTCAAAAGAAGAAATTGCAATACTAAAAACTAATTGATTAAAACAGAATAAGACAAGAAAGGAACAAAAAAATTCAAGCAACAAATAACAAAATGGCATCCCTAAGTGCAATCGTATTAGTAATTATATGTGGTTTAAAAGGACAAAGCAATCTAACAAAAGGCAGATTGCAGAGATCATCAGACTGAATCAAAAGCAAGAACCAGCCACAGGCCGTCTATAAGAGAAGCTCTTTACAAAGACACAAATATGTTGAAAGTAAAAGGATGGAAATACCATGAAAACCTTAAGTTTAAAAAAACTAGAGTGGCTATGTTAATCATTCAAAATGACTTGAAGACAAGGAATATTACTAGAGACAAAGATGGACTATTTCTAATAATAAAAGGTGAACCCAAAATAAAGAGTCAAAATGAGAGGCAGAGAGGCATTTATTTTGGAATCAAAGCATTGCAATTGGAGGTCACAGATTCAGGTAGCAACCCGAATAGCATCCCACTAGGGAGAAAGGGGCAGGGGCTTTTAAAGGTAAAAGAGGGAGGTTTGCATTACAAAGAATGTTAATGGGAATTGTCCGCAGAAAGCTAATCTCGGGTAAACGTAATGGATTGTTAAAACTGTAGCTAGAGGGAGGCAAAAGTCCTTCGCTGTGATGAGCTGCAGGTTCCTTGCAGCGTTATTCAGTTCAAAAGTTCACGTTCTACCCGATGAGAACGTGCATAAGACCCATTTCCTTAATGGCTTCCAGCTCCATTTTAAAGCTCTTAGACATAAGTGACCTGTTTTGTTTCATGTTTCACAAGATCAATACATCAGAAATTGAACATGCACTTAATATCAGAGCTTCAAAATACATGAAACAAAAATCTATAACACTTAGGGATATATAGACAAATTTACATTCATAGCTGGAGATTTTAACAGACATCTCTCAGTAATTGACAGAATAACTTTGAAAATAACTAAGATTGGAAAATCTGAATCACACAATCAACCACATTAACCTTAACGACTTTTACAGACCACTACATCCAATACCAGCAAATGCACATCTTTTTCAAGTGCGCGTGGAATAGTCACCAAGATTGATCATATGCTGGTCCATAAAACAATGTCAGGAGATCGCAAAAGACTGAAATTTTACAGAGTCTGTTCTCTGATCACAACAGAATTATATTAGAAATAAAAAAAACAATAAGACTCTAGAAAAGACCTAAATACTTGGAAATAAGCTAACTCAATCCTAAACCATCCATGAGTCAAAAATGAAGCACACAATAAATTAGAAAATTGTTTTGACTAAATGATTATTTTTTAAATGTATATTAAAATCTGTGCAATGCGGTTAAGCAATGAATGGGGGATATTTGTAGTTTTAAAAGCTTCTATTAGAGAAGAAGAAAGGTCCAAAATCAATGTTCTAAGTTTCCACCTTAAGAAGATAAAAAAAATAAAAAGAGCAAACTGAACCCAGATGAACCTGTACCAAACATCTACGTACATTAGTTAAATTATTTTCTTATGATACATTTCTAGAAAAAAAAAGGATTCATAAGATCTACCCTCTTTTTGGAAGTGCTGGATATGTTTATGGCATAGATTGTCAATCTGACAGGCAAAAATAATATACCTCTGTTGTTTAATACGCATTTCTTTGCTTACTAGTGAAGTTGGTCATCTTTTTATATATTTATTAGCTGCTTTTAGTTTTTATTATATTCATTGCCTAATTTTCTATTAACATTCACCTCTTTTCCTTATTGATTGATAAGAGCTATTTATTTAGTACTATCTTTAATCCCTTATCTATTATACAGGTCTAATATATTCTCCAGTTTAGCAATTGCCTGTGTGTGTGTGTGTGTGTGTGTGTTGTTTCCTTTCTTGTTATACTATTATTTTTTAAATGCATACAATCAAATAATCATTCTTTTCTTTCATGGTTTCTAGCTTTATTCACAGAAAATGCTTCTCAACTCTAATTATGAAATTATTGAACTTTCTTCTAGTACATAATTTTTTCTTGCATTCTAATTCTTAATTCATCTGGAACTTATTTTATTGAAACAAGTGAAGTTGATGTACAACTTTCCCCACTAAATATCTACCCAATCATTTATATTTTTCTAACTGAATTAAAATGCCACCTTTCGCATATGCTGACTTTTCAAATGTATTTAGATATAATTCTTTACTCTCTGTTTCATTGAATGTATATTTTTGTTTCAGTATCATGCTGTTTTATTATTACAGTTTTGCAACTTATGTTTAAATATCTTGTAGGGTAAGTCTATTTTCTAATGTTTCTGATTATTCACACATTTATGTTCTTCCAAATAAACCTCAGAATTAACTTTTCAAATCCAAAAATACTATCTTTGTAATACATGTATTTATTGATAAAGACTTAATATCTTTAATAATATTGAATCTTTCTATTAAAATACGTGATATATTCCTCTTTTTAGTAAGTTCCGTTTTGTTTCCTCAGTGGGGCTGAATAGTTCATATTAGTTTTGTGTATTTCTTGTTAAGTTTATTCCAAGGAATTTGATTTTTTTTTTTTTTCAGAGATGCTGTGACTGGAATCATTTTTTACAATAATATTTTTTTTTAATTTTTATACATATAAGAAAATATTTTTATTTTGTAACATAGTTTACTTATTCTCCTATTTGTTCTAATAATTTTTTGGTTGATTTCCTTTGGTTTTCAAGACAGACATTAATTTGATCTACAAACAATGATAGTTTTGCCACATGTTTTCCAACAATTTTAACACTTCTGCTCCCATATAATTGATTTTGCTGGCACTTTCTGAGTCTTTGCCTTGTTTCTACATTTTGGGGGCATTTTTCTAGTGATTAACCATTACATTTGATCCTAGTTGTTTCTTTACGGATAGATTTGTTTAGATGTAGATAGATACAGCAATGCATATAAACATATGTAAACCCTGTGATTAGAGAACTGTACTGTTATGCTAATTGTTCTTTTACAATTAGAGTGAATATTGAAGTTTATCAAATACTGTTTCTTTAATCTAAAAGTACTGTTTTAAACTACTTAACCTTGTGTAAAATATGGTGTTTGTGGATGAAGCGTACCCCTGGGGATCTCAGGTTGAGAGGCACGGCTCAACAGCACACCTCTTGCTATTCAATTGAGCAGTAAATTCAATGTCTGCTTAACTATCTACATTTAAAACATACTCATTTCCGATCTCATTTGATACCTATTTATTTTCAGTTTACAAGTTCACTGGGTTTGAATTTGAATATGAAAGAAAGTTCACTTGTTATTTAAAAACACTTTTTTCTTAAAATTAGGATTCTTCTCACTCTTCAACATTTAACCTAAAATCTTAATGAAAGCATTTTTATCATCATGGCCATTATGGTACCTTGATTCTGCCTCATCCCTATGATAAACACAAAGAATACAAGAAGATTTTGAGGATCTTTTTGTTTACCTCAAAAAAGAAAATTCTTTCATAAATCAAAATTTACTGCTTTCCAAAAGAGGTATACTTGCTAATTGAAATTTCTTTTTTTTAAATGAAAAATTTATATATGAAGGAAAAATGTTCCAACCTCTTGCGTTGAATGTAAGTTTGTTTTGTCCTGTGAACCTCGGGGTCTGATGTTGAATGAAGCTTCTATTAACTTCATTTTGAACAAGAGGATGGTATCCCAAACATTAGAGACACAGACATTGATTCAAACTGGATAGGTTTGCTCTTAGTCTTTGACCTCTGCTTCTGTTATGTGAGTTCAAAATAGAGCCTTTTGTGAAATGTATGCTGTTTTGCCTCACAGTCTGCCAGACACTGTATATGTCACTTTATAGTTGTCAAATACTGAAATTGTGTTAACTCTAGGAAGCTTCTGTTATCATACCCATTATCTCCATCTACAGCCAAGAAAACTGAAGTGCAGAGAGGGAAAGTAACTAATCCAACTCATCCAAGATCGCATGGCTAATAATGGCAACTCTCAGGTTTAAGACCAAATCTGTATGCTTCCAAATCCAGAGTCCTTTTCATTGTACTTTCTGTCTTATTTTTGTCCCTTTACCTATCTATGTCCTAACTCAACTTCTCTTCCTTCCCTTCTTTTGGCTCTTCTCCTGCAGGCTCGTGACCAAGGTGTAGACCAAGAGGCAGAGTCATGCTTCACACGGCCATATCATGTTGGCAGCCATTCCTGGGTCTGGCTGTGGTGTTAATCTTCATGGGATCCACCATTGGCTGCCCTGCTCGCTGCGAGTGCTCTGCTCAGAACAAATCTGTTAGTTGCCACAGAAGGCGGTTGATCGCCATCCCAGAGGGCATTCCTATTGAGACCAAAATTTTGGACCTCAGCAAGAATAGACTGAAAAGCGTCAATCCTGAAGAATTCATATCATATCCTCTGCTGGAGGAGATAGATTTGAGTGACAACATCATTGCCAATGTGGAGCCAGGAGCATTTAACAATCTCTTTAACCTACGTTCCCTCCGCCTAAAAGGCAATCGCTTGAAGTTGGTCCCATTGGGGGTATTCACAGGGCTATCCAACCTCACCAAGCTTGACATTAGTGAGAATAAGATTGTCATTTTACTGGACTACATGTTCCAGGATCTGCACAACCTGAAGTCTCTGGAAGTGGGGGACAATGATTTGGTTTATATATCACACAGGGCCTTCAGTGGGCTGCTTAGCTTGGAGCAACTCACCCTGGAGAAATGCAACCTAACAGCAGTACCAACAGAAGCCCTCTCCCACCTCCGCAGCCTCATCAGCCTGCATCTGAAGCATCTCAATATCAACAATATGCCCGTGTATGCCTTTAAAAGGTTGTTCCGCCTGAAACACCTAGAGATTGACTATTGGCCTTTATTGGATACCATGCCTGCCAATAGCCTATATGGTCTCAACCTCACATCCCTCTCGATCACCAATACCAATCTGTCCACTGTACCCTTCCTTGCCTTTAAACACCTGGTCTATCTGACCCACCTTAATCTCTCCTACAATCCCATCAGCACTATTGAAGCAGGCATGTTCTCTGACCTGATCCGCCTTCAGGAGCTTCATATAGTGGGGGCCCAGCTCCGCACCATTGAGCCTCACTCCTTCCAAGGGCTCCGCTTCCTTCGCGTGCTCAATGTGTCTCAGAACCTACTGGAAACTTTGGAAGAGAATGTATTTTCTTCCCCTAGGGCTTTGGAGGTCCTGAGCATTAACAACAACCCCCTGGCCTGTGACTGCCGCCTCCTCTGGATCCTGCAACGGCACCCTACTCTGCAGTTCGGTGGCCAGCAGCCCATGTGTGCTGGCCCAGACACCATTCGTGAGAGGTCATTCAAGGACTTCCATAGCACTGCCCTTTCTTTTTACTTTACTTGCAAAAAACCCAGAATCCGTGAAAAGAAGTTGCAGCATCTGCTAGTGGATGAAGGGCAGACGGTCCAGCTAGAATGCAACGCTGATGGAGACCCTCAGCCTGTGATTTCCTGGGTGACCCCTCGAAGACGTTTTATCACCACAAAGTCCAATGGAAGAGCCACTGTGTTGGGCGATGGCACCTTGGAAATTCGCTTTGCCCAGGATCAAGACAGTGGGATGTATGTTTGCATCGCTAGCAATGCTGCTGGGAATGACACCTTCACAGCCTCCTTAACTGTAAAAGGATTCACTTCAGACCGCTTCCTTTATGCGAACAGGACCCCTATGTACATGACCGACTCCAATGACACCATTTCCAATGGCACCAATGCCAATACTTTTTCCCTGGACCTTAAAACAATACTGGTGTCTACAGCCATGGGTTGTTTCACATTCCTGGGAGTGGTTTTATTTTGTTTTCTCCTCCTTTTTGTGTGGAGCCGAGGGAAAGGCAAGCACAAAAACAGCATTGACCTTGAGTATGTGCCCCGAAAAAACAATGGTGCTGTTGTGGAAGGGGAGGTGGCTGGACCCAGGCGGTTCAACATGAAAATGATTTGAGGGTCTACCACTCACATTATTGTTTCTGTGTCATTGTTGGTACAGTAAGACAGCCCGGCACAGTAAATTACTAGATTAAAAGGCAGCTTAGCGCAGCTGCCCCTGTGTCAAAGCAGGGTCCACGAAAGCAGGAGGACATCTTATGGAGACTCTCCACCTAGAGGCAGGCAGGCACGTGTCAGAGCCCTTCACACAGTGGGATACTAATTGTTTGCATTGCAAATATTGGCATTCTGGGGATCTCAGTAATGAACCTGAACCTTTGGCTCATGCTCATGGAGAGTTATTCAACATTTTCTACCACTGCAAAAACAAAAGAAAAAGTAAAAAGGAAGAACCTACAATGTAGGATTTACATATTAAAAAGACACATTTGTCTAAAACATATTCTACAGTAAAATTTGTATCTATGATTATCATTTGTTAAAGCCTTGCATCATACCATATTGTTGGTTCAACACCACAAAGAAATCAATATATTCTTTACTCTTTTTTTCTTTTTGGAAACATATATGCTGTATATGTTTTAAAGCAATATGAATGAGAGGTTATGCTTTTAGTTACTCACCACTATAGATCCACGTGTGTTTTCACCTTCCTTTACATACAGATAACCTGAGACTAGATCCCTGGAGTTCTGGGCGGAGATATGTTGAAAGATGCGTTTGTCTGATGTAGGATGCCGAGAAACAGGACCCAAGGCAAAATTGCTCAACTGTGTTGACTTCTGTTACTATAAATAAAGGCATGTGCCTAGTTTTGATACAGAATGGAATATTTTTTATACTTGTAACATCACACTGGACCAGTTTACTGTAACAAAGCCCTTGGTTTCTCCAGAAGGTGGTGTACCACTAGTTGTACCTGTAAAATGCAAGGTAGGTGTTAAAAATGAAAGTGATCCGTTTAACCACAACTTGATTTAACTTGCGTCAGTTGCTACTAATGGGTTAATTAAAAAATGGAAGAGGATGTAACTGTTATATATACTCATAGGGTAATATTCACCTCGCAGCTGAGATCAAGAATTCAGATGTTCAAAAGCTCTTTGGATAAGGAGTTCCTCTGATGCCAACACAAACCAGGGTGATCCACACATACATAGTGTTAATCCAACTAAAGATCTGTTAAAACGTGGTCGCTGTCTGAAGGCTGGATTTCTACCAGTCAAAGGAAACACCTGGCTACTGCCACTCTGACGTTGTCTATTTAAATACTGTACGCACAGTATTACCTTGAATGGGCAACTTCAGGATTTCTCCCAGCTTCCTTACCAAGTAGATATTGGCTTTTATTTTGAAAATTACCTTGTGTAGACAAGAGGAATCCGTCTTGTTTTCAAAGAAGTGAGGAGAAACAAGGGAGATTGATTAAAAAGCACTTGCTGATTTGTTTTTCTCTACTGAGGAAAAACTAAGATTATACCCCTATAAATATGTTAAATTGTGCTGACACTTTACTCCTCTGACCCAAGGATATTTGCCACTTCTGTTTGTATTAATGATTGTTACTGAAAGCTAAAACATGATAGTTTTTTAAAAAGATGGCATCATGCCATACCACCAGTGATCTAGTTCAAATGAGACATAATTCCATTTGGCTAAATTCCATTCCATTTGTCGAATGAAAGGCTTTCAAAGCATATTTTCATATGACCTGACAAAGAATTGACTATAGAGTGTATTTATGAAGTGTGGTATATTTAATCAGCACAGGTCAGAGGGGAAATGTCTATACTTGGCACATTTTGAGAGGGACCTGAAAATGAGCCCCCTTTTGGAGAGCATGTGAGATGGAGTAGAAGGTCTCTGGGGTTTGTTTCTTGACATATCACATTAGAGGTTTGACTTTCAAAAGCATGGCTTTTTTTTTTTTTTAAGTATTTGAAATTTTGAGAACTTCAGTAAAATGAAATTGACTCCAATAAAAAAGAGACAGTTCCAGAAATTGTTTTGCCAATTGGGTAACAGCATAGTTAAACCATTTCTCCCTTAATAAAGTGTGGTAAATGAGATAGAAAGATTGAAGAATTGCCTGTTTGAGTCAGTTTTTATTTGACTTTCCTAATGATTATCAGAGATCTTTTAGAAATTCATTTCCTAGTTGTGGGAATTACCTTATTTATGTCTAACAATACAAATCAAGATCTGCTGTAAATTTTGTCACATTTCCAACGTGTGTGCAAATGGAATGGGGTCTTTCAAATTTAAAAAAGAAGAAAGTTAAAGGGGAGAGATATTAGAGATAGTGTTGCAACATTAATAGAAAATACTGTATTTTGCAACATTGTATGGAGAAGAACTTAATTGTCCAGCAACAACATCAACAACAAAAATAAGAGAAATAGTGAGCAATTAATAAAAGGGCATTGTGATTATAACTGCTATTTTCTGTGAAAATAAAAGTTGACTAACAACAGCTTAGCCAAATGAAAGTGGCTTAAAGTTAACCCATCTATGAAAAGATTTAGCGAAAAGATTTAGTGATTATTCCATTGGAAGAAGAGAGATTGCACTCTCAGGGGTTTCCATACTCTGATCCGTGGAACAATAGTTATCTAAAATATTAATAAGCATTCTTCCAAAAAAAGAGTCCCACAGACTAATAAATTGGGAAAATGCTGCATTCTGTAACCACCTCTTGGAGGTTGAAAATCTATATGAGCCTAATAAATCCTCTGAATAGTCCTGTAAACAAGAATTCTGCTTAATATTGTTTACCCTGAGATTTCTCTAATTTATTTGAGCCTGAAGCACTTCTTTTTATGATGTAATTGTTAACATCTTGAAAAACTAGAGTTCTGTAGAACCCAGTTCAGTCAATACTGGACTAAAGTAGTACTCTTCAGAAGTATTCCTAAACCCAATGTTTCTAATAAGAGTAAAATTATTACTTGAATTGGGCTCCAATAGATTGTAAAAACTATACCACCTGCATAAGTGATCTGATCATAAAAATATATTGGCCAGATAATCCTAGGAGAATCTGCTACTTTCTCCCTGAAGCATCTTAATAACGGATTTACAGGTAATTGAATGGCTACTTAATTTTCTACATTCTCACTATTGGTACAGATCTTGGGTTCCTTTTTATATCTGCAAAGCTCTGATCTTGGGTCCATTGATTGTAGCTCTGGGGCTCCAGCATCAAGTTTCACAAAGAGAATTTTCCCTATGGCTTCAGATTACCTCTTGGTTAAGATCAAACTAGACCATGGTAGAGAATAACAGTTTAGAGCACCATGGGCCAAATTTTCCCCTTAGTAGTCCTCTCTGAGTTGTCTTCTTCCCAAGGGATTTGTCTCAAGGTATCCTACAATGAAATACAGTTGGTTTGGCTCAGCATTTAGTTCTGGGTTGACCAGTTCTCTGAATACGTATATCAAGCATTTTTGGAGAAGTATTTATTCCCTCTAGGCATTAAATCTATAGAAGGAAAAATTCCCTAACTAGAGCTCTAATGGTCTGAGAGAATTGATCCAGGTCCTCAAATGTCTGAAATACCTGTTATTAGAGTATGGTAACTCATCCAATGATTTGGCCTAATGTGTTCCTGGCAAGGGATATCTACTTTTCCAAATTCTCACATTACTCACTTTTTTTTAATCTCTTTCCATTTTCGTTGCATTTATAATTCTGAGCTTTGCAAATATTCTCAAAGTTTGAAAATGTAAACCAAGAATTGCCAAGATTTGTACTTCCTAGTTCCTGAAAACATTTGTCAGAACTCTGATTTTGCTCAAGTTTCTCAGAAGTTTTGCTTATCACCAACAACGCCCCAGTAGTACAAAGGCATTCTGGATGGGCCCTACAGTGTTTAAGGTGGATTTGTTTTTCATTGCTCTGTCAAATATTCTGTTCTCCTCAGTTCTCAGAGGAGCCCAGAAGTTACAATTTTCTATGACTTTTTAAAAAAGGATTATTTAAATCTTATCTGCATTAAAGTTTGACTTTTGTCATTTTCCATGACTCAAGTAGGAACAAATATATTCATACATTAGAAAGTGCAAAAGAGAGGATGTGATCTTGAAAAAAATTAAGTAGAGCCCCATGTAAATTAACTTACCCTTCCAGGGTCTCCCTTCATCTCTATGTCAAGACATTTGTTCTAACTTCAGGGACTGTGCTCAGAAGCTGTTCAACAACACGGAATATGTCTTGAGGCTTTCTAGGAAAGAAAAAAATTCATCATTTTCAGCTTAGAAGGCTAAGACCTGACAGAAAGATACATCAAGTGTTTAAAGAAAGGTTGGAGGGAGAATCTTGGATCCATTTTAATCCTATTTCCTTTATTACTCATTTTTATAGTTACCTTCTAACTGAAGAAGGAATCAAAGATTATGCTCTTCTTTAACTTTCATCAGTGTCTTTTTTATCCCTATTCCTTATGTCCTGGTCACCTTTTTAGCTCATATGTGCTATTCCAAGTAGATTCTGTGGATTGTGAACCTAGTAACAAAACTTTTGAAGCCAAAGCTATTCATTCTACTCAGTACTTAAGTAAAGATTTATCATCTTTATTACTGGCGTTAGATCCTAGAAACATTCCTCATTACACTAGTGCATCATGTACCTGGTTATTTCCATTGACTTTCTACCATTGGCTTTGAGAGCTTCATCCTTTCTGCTAAAATCCTTGATATTTTCTGATTGAGGAGTTTTGGAGTTATTCTGCCTTTGTGTGTGGAAAGCCTTGAGGAATGAAATACTATCTCACCTGTTAATTTCAGAATTGCATGCTGTGGTTAGACAACAGAGGATGTTCCCTGGTACTTTGGCAAACACTTGACAGGAATCTCTTAGTTACTCTCCTCTTAACTCCTTCAAAAGCCATTCCCAAGAGAGCCTGCTCGTTCTCACTCTGGTATAAGTAGGACCATGGGGAAAGGACAGCTTCAACACCTAAGTCTATGAGTTCAAAATGATGACTGATTTGCATGACGTTTAGCTATGTTACCTAACAAAAACTGGGTCTAGGGGCCATAAGCCTAGACTTCCTAAATTTTGCCAAGTAAACTATGTTTTAAATCAACAATTAATGGTAGGTCTTCGAATCTAAAGTCGGTTTGTCTGTTTTGGGAGCAGTAAATGTAGCTGTATATTTTCTCAAAAAATGTTGGAGAATGGACACTGCTTATCTTGTGGGAGATTTTTCAACAGACTGCCTAGGACAAAATGTTTGCAGCAAAAAGAAAAAAAAAGACACGATTAAGAAGTTTGCAAAAGATTTGTTTTTCTAAAACAGGCCTGGAGCTGATGTTCCTCTTTCATATGGGAATCTGTTCAAGAAAAGCTTGCGTGTGCCCCAAATTGCCCCTCTCCGGTTTGCCAAGGTCTTTAATATCTCCCATCCCCGCCTCCATCTCCCTGGAGAACCTCCTGAATGGGAAGGAGGAAAAGAGCGGGGACTACAAACTCCCCTGAGAGAGCCCACAGAGAGAGGAAAGCTTTGGTATGCCCTCACATTCCTGCCCCTTTTCCTGACACCACAATGGAAATGATCCTTCATTCTGCCTTACTCACCACAGTCACCTCCCAGCTGTTGTCATACCTAATCAATGAATGCTCTCTCCAGGGATAAGTCTTCTTTCATCGGTACTCAGAAATTCTTGGGTAAATGTGAAACTGGAAATCGTTTTTTAAAAAAAAACACCCTCCAGCCTATCTCACATACCACTTTAAAAGTAAAGACTTACCATTCACATCATCACAAGCTGACAGCAATCCGCAGGTTGAGTGATTCCGATTTTTTTTCTCTCTCTCTCTTCTAGAAGCAGGTGGGTTGATATAATGCCAGCCTTAAATAGAAGCTTTATTTATACCTTTAGCAAAATGAGAAAGGAGCTGGCATAATCAAGAGAGCACTGCATATTTTAAGGACGGTTTTACCTTTACTGTGCAAAATAGCCATTAGAAGACAACAAAAATGCAAATTTACATTCTACTAAATTGCTTAACTATATTAATTCCCATAGAGATCAAAAGATAACTTTCCATACTGAAAATGGGTCTGAGTCAAAGATTTTGTGCCTATTTCTACAGGGACAAAAAAAAAAAATGTCAGAAATTTGGTTGCCATGTTAACTTTTTTCATTTTGTTGCACACTTCCTATTCTAAATTGCTTTAATATCTTTAATCTCCACTACAATATGATCAATACAGTCTACAACACCACATAATCAACAAATAATGATTAAGCAGGAGATTAATTCAGACTTGCCAAAAAAATTCTCCCAGTCTTTATAACAATGTGTGTCCAGCCACACACTGATTCATATACATATCTATGTGATAACAAGAGATAGGAATTGAGTCATGAACAAACTTTGTTTAGAGGCTATTTGGTAAAAACCACGCTCTTTTCCTCCTATTACAAAATCAGGTGTACCACACACACATGGGTTGCTTGATATGCAAGTCAATTGTCTTACGTCTTTTCCATATGGTATGGAATGCCCCAAATCATAACTAATTTAAAAGCTATTGTTTATATATACATATATAAATATGTGAGGTAATGTGGTTTGATTTTTTTATGTGTTTAAAATGTAACTGTTTTAAAAGTTGATAATCTTGAGCAGGAGGGGAAAAAAAAAGAAACAATGTGTGTTTGTGTTTTTCTTTAATGTGTTTTATCAAAATCTTATTCTGGGATAGCCCATGATTGGAAGCTACTAACCAACAACCTACAAAACTTTTTAAAAACGGCCTGATAGCTTGTTTTTGTTCTCAAAAATTAGTGTTAATGAAAAAAGTATCTTGATTTAGATTTGTGTCTCATTGACTATTATTGATTTATTGTTGTAGGCATGTTTTTTTTTAACATGTAAAAACAAGTTAACTTATTTTATTAACATGTAAAATAAGTTAAGAAAACATGTTTTCCTTACTGATATAAAGGGCTTAAGCATCTAACACCTCAGTTAAATCCACTGGGGTATTCTTAAGAAAGGAAATGTAATAAAAGATGATTGGAGTCATATATCAGAAAATATTTCCTTATTGAAAGAGGTAGGTTATATGAGCCTTATAGGGAACATGAGGTTGCTTAAATACCTTTAGCACTGTTATTAGATCAAATAATCTGCAAATAACCTCCAGTCAGAGAAGAAGCAGGTCCAGTGGAATCTGATTTTAATGCCAAGGTGGGTGGAGATCACTCAGAGAAATCAGAAGCTAGGCTATTAGGTTCTTCCTACGCAAAATTACCAAGGGGCCTTGGTCTGACCTGTGGATATCTAAATCTAGGTAATATCAACCACATTATAAAGATATTCTACTTTAGTGAAGATAAATCCTGTATCCCTTGCAGAAGTACATCAAATTCATTTGAATTGGTTACATGAGCAAGTAATGGGCATGACTTTAGGCATGAGATATACTTGAGCAAGAACTGAAGGGTTCAGCAAGCCATACAGACGACAACATCATCTATCAATGATTCAAAACATTGTGTAAGATAGGAAGGCACAAAAAATTAAAAAGAGAAAAATATTTTCTCTCATCTTCAGACAAATTGGTAACAAGGGGAAGAGAAGTTGGTCTAGTGCTAAAGAGGAAAAGAATTGAAAATGTAAAAACTATGTTTGTACGATCTTTCTGCTGAGAGTGGAGGTGCTCTCCTTATCTTTGGTACCTAAGGGAATGGGCTTTAGGGAGATGTGCTCAGGGAGCTGTCACCTTATGGTACTGTCTTCACCCCCTGTAACTTGTTAGCTGTCTTTCAGTAAAGAGGGAGTAAGTGGAGAAGGAAGCACAAAGCTGACAGGAACGGTACCTGGAAGGCATATTGATAAATGACAAGACAGCTGGGGATTCACCTCCAGGCAGCAGCAAATACTCAAAATTCTGAGACTGCTAGCAAGAAATTCACGAAGGCCCCCTTTGCTATTCTTTAATTGCAAAATGAAGAGCTTGCCACCAGAGAGGGATTTTCTTCTCCTCAAAGATTTTCTTGTAATGTCAGAGCCACTTGGTTAAGAGTCACATCTTTGACAGCGGGCTTTCATTTTATACCACTAAACTAGCATGACTGGAACAAAGATTTTCCACAAACACGGTTCTGAATGTGTTGGGTATATACCTCTGCCAACAAATATATCACAAGTTAGGTTGTCCAGTAAACTTACTGATCAGGGAGAAGATGGTTCCAATACTTCAAGACTTGTCCTTAAACAATGGGAAGAAGATAACATAATGAAGTCAAATTTTTAAATGAAAGCTAAACCTACTTTTAACTCAGCATCCTGGCTTCTGGCTCTGTACTTATAAAGACATTCTGGCCATGTGCTGTTTCATAAATTTAGAAACCCATCATACTTTTGTGTTTCTGGGGGGTTTTTTCCTCTCATTTTCCTCAGTCATGAGCATACTGCTCCAACTAGTTGGCCATTAATGTTTCTGTGTCATTTGATAGAGTTGAAATAAAAGTTATGAGTTCCAACCTATTCCCTTTAAGGCAGATAAGTTTATTATACCACCCAATATTCTTTTCCTAATTACCTCACTGTCAGACCTAAAACCTAGGAAGTGAAAATTAATGTAGAATAAGGCTAAGTTAAGGAGGAAATTGAGAAACCTTAATGGGATTCCTGAAGGGAAATCCAGCTAGGAATTCTGCCACTGATTGGTGGAAAACCTGAAAACAATGGCTTCTAGGGCTTGTCTCTCTGGTGCCTTTCATCAACTCTTATAAACAACTAAATGCAAAAATTATGACCCTCTATCAAAAAATTTGGATTGAGAAGGAAATTGCTTGGTATAGCTATGGAGGCATTGTTTCCTTCCACAATACTCTTAACTGGATAAATCAGAATATTGGGACATGTCAAATCTCTCTAAATATTCTTCTCTCTAAATGTATTTTAATGCCAGATATACACACACATACATACATACATATTACTAAAAACCATCTGGAGAAAGATAAGGAAAAAGAAAAGGCAGATGGAAAATATGTGGCTTCTCTGAGGATTCTCACTCTTCTGTTTGGTAATAAGGAATACTAAGAACAGAACACAATCACTAAGCAGTCAGGGTATGAGAGATGAAAACTGAAGGAGAGTCTCCACAAAAAGCAACATCCTACTAAATAGATTACCTCTTTGCTCGAAAGGCTTAAATCTCATATGTGACTGCAAAAGTTAGATTTACATTGAATATATTGAATAATTTTGTTCAATGTCATATTGGGAGATAAATCTATTTACCAGATCCCCCTCTAAGACAAAGGTAACATTTATATGAACCTTTCTAACTGCAGCATCACTAGTCATATTATTCCTAAGCACAAGAGATCAAGCATGCTAGTACCATAGTACAGAGGCAGTTCACTACATTTAATCTATTCCTCTAGCCACGGGCTATTAGCTGGATGTACAAAAGACTAATAGGTTACATCTATTATATATATTCACAGCTCTCATGAGAGTTAGATAAACACTTCTTTAAACACACACACAAATCCATACCGTGGTATCTAGAGCTTCTTTAAGCCTCACTGTGTATCATTTCAAACATCTTACTGGAAATTAATTCACCGAGCACAGAACAAATGTGCAATGCAAAGAGATTACCAAGTCAGTTCCACTATCATGATTTACATAAGCTCTTCTATTTTAGCAGCACCCGGAGAATCTGGTTGCCTCTACGTCAGTGGTCTCAAGAGCCTTCCATGGCACTGAATAAGAAAGTTGCTCATATTAATGCAGGGCTGGTTTCAATACATGGCAACTGTGTTCTGTACTGAGTCTTCTGGAGTGAAAAAATGGGTTCACAGAAATGGAAAGTCACTAAAAAGTGCAGCCTGGCTGGTGAGTCAAGAGAAGAGTGGTTCATTGTCTTAGTTTGATGTATCTTCAAAAGAGCATTTTATAAGAACTGGAGAGCACCAGTTTTCCGATTGAATGGCCATGAGAAGATAGGTATGTACAAGAGAATTTCATCTGAAGGAAAATGCATAGTGTTTATGTATGGGGCACTGTCTCTAATATTGATCTTCATGTTTGGGTTCCAAACCACTAAGTACACAAATTCTATATTAAAAGTCACTTTAAGTGTCTGTGTATTTATATGCTTTTAAATGCTGCCAGTATTAGCTCAAATACATACCCACAGAAAATTCAGGAATCTACTTAACTCTTTCCTTCCTATCCTTGATTAGAAATTGGAAATCAGATTTCTCCAGCTTTTTGTTTTAAAATATGTAGAAAATTGGATTTTCTGTTTTCCAAGCACAATCTCTTTTCATTTATTCATGCATTCATTCAACTATTTAATCATACAACATCTACTGAGTATCCATTTTCATAGTAACTCAACAGCACATCAATAAAGTCGTTATCAAACTGTGGTCCAAACTTTAATCCTGCATTTCTCCACATTAATTTCTTTGGCTTCCTTGTTGATCACAACCTGTTTCTCATTCTATCATCCAAATCATGTGGTTTAGAGATGGGCCTTACTGTCCAGCTGGCCAGGCATTAATCTGGCTTTAAGGACCTACCTGCTTTAATGATCTACTCTCAGGGAGTCAGAATAGTTAAGTACTAAAAAGATCTGGAGGAAAAGTTCCCAGGGCTCTGTCACTGGGTTCATGTTTCTTTATGGGCAAGCTACTTAACATCTCTGCATCTCCATCTCTTGAAATGACCATAACACTAGCTACCTCACAAGGGTGCTGTGAGGCTTACCATGAAAGCAAGAGGGAATGGTATGTAGAATGGGGGAGCTTATTACAAAGGTGCTACAGGATTTAGAGTGGCTGGATGAAGTCATTGAGTATGAGCCCCTCTCCCCCTGGGTGTGCCAGGTCTACCAGGATATGTCTACACCTGTTTACAACTAGAATCTAAAATGGCATTGACCGTCAGTTGGCTTGGTTTATCTTTAATACGACCTCTATATGACCTCTACAAGACTCATCACAAACCCCCCTCTCTCTTTGAGAGATACTGGCTTGCAAAAATTATTAAACTAATTTTAACAAAGCATAATAAAATTACTCACTTCCAGGTGCTGGGGGTGGGGGAAGAATTATTTATTTCAATATGAAACAAGAGTTTGAATGGATATCATCAAGGGGATGCATTGTATTGGAGAAATTTATTGCCTAGGGCTTTCTGTCGTTTTCAGTCTGATTCCCTAGCTTTCTGTACCATTGTTTTAGCATACATCCCTTTTTCCCTTTTCTTGGAAGGGAAGCTATAATCCTCCTCATTTCACGATGATTCTTTTCACGCAGTCTGTTTTGCTCAAAGGACAAACTCTTTTCAACAACTATTGTAATTATTTTCTTAGAGGGCCATTTTTAATTGCCATATTGTTTAGCTAAGCCCTATTTTCTTGGTGTCCTTCAAAACTGTCAGTTGCTTTAAAATACAGGGGCGGGAGGGGGGAGCTGATAAGCACATTGTTGTAATTGATTTGTATGTTTGAATTGTCTTATCAGAAAACAAGGTTATGAATTTCATCTGTTGAGACACAAAAATAAAATACTTTCCTAAAAAAATTGTATTTGGTTTTTGGATGTTCTAAAACAGCATTTATTCTTCTCTTATTTTATTAATGTTTGATTAATAGTGTTGCATTATTAATCATATATTATAATAGAAGCTTAACGTTCTTCTACATTCATTGGTATAACTCAATTTTTTATTACATATACTTGGGAAACAATAAAATAAAATTGTTTAAGATTCAGAATTGAAAGAAATCAAGAAAAGCCAATTCTGAGGGATCTGTAATTCAAGGCTGACCATGGAATTACATAAGACAGATGAGTGTGAAGAAATAGGCTTTCCAAGGTATATGGTAACAGGACCTCTTTTTTTGTCCCACCCCTGCCCCAGCACAAAATGTCACTGCAAGTGATGAGAAATGACCAGGAGATGTTATTTCCATCAATCAGGAAACTTTAAGAAATGAGATGAAAATAATTGAACCTGATTCAAAAAAATCTCTGGGCCAAGATTCTGCCATAGTAATTTAGAGAAATTGCACACACAAAAAAAAATCATTAGTATCTTAGCTCAGGCTGAATAACAAAATACCATAACTGGGTGGCTTAAACAATGAAAATTTATTTCTCACAGTTCTCGAGGCTGGGAAGTCCAGGATCAAGGCACCAGCAGGGTCAGTATCTGGTGAGAAGTCTCTCTGTGAGTTGCAGACAGCTCCTTTCTCACTGTCCTCACGCAACCTTCCCCTGGTGCGTGCCCAGCAGGAGAGGGAGATGTCTCTTTCTCTCCCTCTTTTTATAAGGCCCACCATTCCTATCAGATTAGGACTCCACCCTTCAGACCTCATTTAACCTTAATTTCCCCCTAAAAGCCCTACCTCCAAATACAACCACAATGGGGGTTAGGGTTTTAACACATGAATTTAGGGGGTGGGAGACACAATTCAGTCCATAGCAGTTGGTTTCTGCACATTCATCCAAGTACTACATCATCTTTATTTACCGTGAGCATGAGAGATAGTATATAATATTAGGAAGGCAAGTTAGAGAAGTGGATACAAGTAAAGATGTGATGAAAAGGGTTTTCAACAACTTGCAAAGATTCCTCTCCTTGTTGCACTTACTTTACTACTCCTTGACTCTCCAAGACTCTGGCCTACTTGTCGCTAATTTTCCACAATGACATATGACTTTTCATTCTATCTCACCAAAGTCCTTAAAGGGCCGTGTCTACTGATTTCTCACATCTCCAGAATTATGTTATCATTTCTCAAAAAATCTTAACCTTTTAAATTTCTTTCTCTCCTATTCAATGTCATTAGTTAACATCCTTCTGGAATACTCATCCCTCCTCTGATGCTCCTCTCAAACACTTCAACTTCTCTTTTGACTATGACCCCCTCCCCACCCACTAAAGAAAGCACTACACAGAGTCCATTTCAGGGAAAAAGATATGACCGTATTCTCCTCAGGGTCTAAAATTGACTCATATCCAGGTCAGCTGCACCATTTTCAGTAAGCAGACTGGCTCACCCATGCGAGCCAAGTGACGGGCTGTTTGCTTGTTCTCCATAGTTATTTTGGGTGGAAAAGTTCATCGGAGTGTTCTCATCCTAGCCAGCACCACAGCGTTTACTGAAACCATTTGCTTGACCCGAAGACTCCTGGCGAATAAAATGTAGAAATCCAAACTGTCTGTCTAAAAAAGATAACAGCCCAAATTAAAACTTGCTCAAGACGCCCACAAGTTCCCCTGTGGCTGTTCCTGCTGGGTTTGCAGATAGCACAGAACCAGGGTGCCAGGCTCAGGGTGATAAGCCTACATTTGTCCAATATGCTTACTCTCCATGAGGTTCCCAGTGCACCAGAATGCTGTGTCAGAGGCTGGGCCGCAAGGACTTGGTACCACACTGGAATACGAAGTTCCAGAAATCCGGGAGAGGTCGGAGAAACAGAGTGAGAGTCCTCATGGAAAACAACTTTGCTTTCTCAAAGATTCGATTTGTGTTTACTAAGCTAGATTCCCTCGTATGAAACACTGTCCTTTGCATTTTGTGAGCACTATAGGGGTCACTGCTGCAGTGATTTCCAAGGCTGGAACTTGAACTTCTTAACCCCTCATATCCTATTTGTGTACATCTGACCATTAGTTAGCTAAGCTCCTCAAACATTACGCTTTCAAAGGTCCGGAACAAGACATATGACACTGAAGTAATTAACAAGGAGCCATTGTGTTTCATTTTTCCTAATTAAAAATAGTATATATACTTGCTCACGGTAGAAATTTGGGGAAATACAGAGGGGTCGGGAAAAAGTCATTCATGTTCCCATGTTTCAAAGGCAATCAGTTATTATTACAGTATAATTCCTTTTGGTCTTTTCAAAATAATAAACTAGGTTTTAAAATAGAGATTTAAAATGTTTCACTGTCACCACCAGGGCTCCTTCCTGCTTCCCCTGGCTCCTCCTCCTCCTTCCCCAGGCTCCTCCTCTTCCTTCCCCAGGCTCCTCCTCCTCCTTCCCCAGGCTCCTCCTCCTCCTTCCCCAGGCTCCTCCTCCTGCTTCCCCTGGCTCCTCCTCCTCCTTCCCCAGGCTCCTCCTCCTGCTTCCCCTGGCTCCTCCTCCCCCTTCCCCTGGCTCCTCCTCCTCCTTCCCCAGGCTCCTCCTCCTCCTTCCCCAGGCTCCTCCTCCTGCTTCCCCTGGCTCCTCCTCCTCCTTCCCCTGGCCCCTCCTCCTCCTTCCCCTCGCTCCTCCTCCTCCTTCCCCAGCCTCCTCCTCCTGCTTCCCCTGGCCCCTCCTCCTCCTTCCCCTGGCTCCTCCTCCTCCTTCCCCTGGCTCCTCCTCCTGCTTCCCCAGGCTCCTCCTCCTCCTTCCCCTGGCTCCTCCTCCTCCTTCCCCAGGCTCCTCCTCCTGCTTCCCCTGGCTCCTCCTCCTCCTTCCCCAGGCTCCTCCTCCTCCTTCCCCTGGCTCCTCCTCCTCCTTCCCCTGGCTCCTCCTCCTCCTTCCCCTGGCTCCTCCTCCTGCTTCCCTGGCTCCTCCTCCTCCTTCCCTGGCTCCTCCTCCTCCTTCCCCAGGCTCCTCCTCCTGCTTCCCCTGGCTCCTCCTCCTCCTCCTTCCCCAGGCTCCTCCTCCTGCTTCCCTGGCTCCTCCTCCTCCTTCCCCAGGCTCCTCCTCCCCTTCCCCTGGCTCCTCCTCCTCCTTCCCTGGCTCCTCCTCCTCCTTCCCCAGGCTCCTCCTCCTCCTCCTTCCCCAGGCTCCTCCTCCTCCTTCCCCAGGCTCCTCCTCCTCCTTCCCCAGGCTCCTCCTCCTGCTTCCCCTGCCTCCTCCTCCTCCTTCCCCTGGCTCCTCCTCCTCCTTCCCCTGGCTCCTCCTCCTCCTTCCCCAGGCTCCTCCTCCTGCTTCCCCTGGCTCCTCCTCCTCCTTCCCCTGGCTCCTCCTCCTCCTTCCCCAGGCTCCTCCTCCTGCTTCCCCTGGCTCCTCCTCCTCCTTCCCCAGGCTCCTCCTCCTGCTTCCCTGGCTCCTCCTCCTCCTTCCCCTGGCTCCTCCTCCTCCTTCCCCTGGCTCCTCCTCCTGCTTCCCCAGGCTCCTCCTCCTCCTTCCCCAGGCTCCTCCTCCTCCTTCCCTGGCTCCTCCTCCTCCTTCCCTGGCTCCTCCTCCTCCTTCCCCAGGCTCCTCCTCCTGCTTCCCCAGGCTCCTCCTCCTGCTTCCCCTGGCTCCTCCTCCTCCTTCCCCAGGTTCCTCCTCCTCCTTCCCCAGGCTCCTCCTCCTCCTTCCCCTGGCTCCTCCTCCTCCTTCCCCCGGCTCCTCCTCCTGCTTCCCCTGGCTCCTCCTCCTGTTTCCCCAGGCTCCTCCTCCTCCTTCCCCTGGCTCCTCCTCCTCCTTCCCCAGGCTCCTCCTCCTCCTTCCCTGGCTCCTCCTCCTCCTTCCCCCGGCTCCCCCTCCTGCTTCCCCTCGCCCCTCCTCCTGCTTCCCCAGGCTCCTCCTCCTCCTTCCCCTGGCTCCTCCTCCTCCTTCCCCAGGCTCCTCCTCCTCCTTCCCCTGGCTCCTCCTCCTCCTTCCCCAGGCTCCTCCTCCTCCTTCCCCTGGCTCCTCCTCCTCCTTCCTCCTGCTTCTGCTCCTTCCCTGCATTAGACATTCCAGGGCCTCTCGCGAGGTGTCAACAAAATAACTCCCAAAACTGAAATGAGCCGCCTCCTCTCTCATTCAGGACCCCAGAGAGGGGTTCTGAGAAAATCCTCCGTAGTGATCATGATGTGAATTGTATCCTTAAAAGTTCATTTTCTTAAAAAAAAAAAAAAAATGAGGCCAGTCTATATGGTCCTCTTAGAAATTTACAGATCCAAACTGAACGCAGTAATGGTTACCAATTACCAGGCACCTACCGCGTACCTGGAACTTTATAAGAACGAGCTCATTAATCTTCCCTGAAGCCCTAGAGGTGGGCACTATCTTTTCTTGTTTTATAGGATTTTCACCTGATGCTAATTCCGAAATCCATCTTCTTTCCACTCTGCCATGCTGCCCCTCAACTCTGTTCCTAAGTAGAACAAAACCTTATAACTATTTCACAAGGAGGCCACTGACTATCATTGCCATACATGCGCCATTCAGCTTCCAGAGCCCCTTTTGCTGCTAGTAGAGATTTGTTTCTTTTTGGTGCTTCACCCACCTCCCCATCCCCCACTACCACACACACCGCCCCTGACACAGCAGCCCTGCATCTCTTATTCATTCCCCATGGTGTTCTTTGCAATGACATCCATCCAGGTGAACTCTCTTATTGCTAATGTGGCTCTAACGAGGGATGCTCTGAAAATGCCATTGTAATTTGGTATTAATTAAAAACTAAATGATAGTACAGTGCACTCTTTTGTTGCCTACTTGTAAAAGCTTGTTGACTGTCTTAAAGGGCAAAGGAGCAGTTTTCTTCTTCTGACGTCATCATCTCATGATTGCGATCACAGCCACCACAGGGAAAAACGTCGCTCCTCATCACCTTCAAAAATCTCCTGCCCTCATGTTAATAAACCTCTTTTTATTAGCTAGTCTGAGAAATTGGTTATGTAACCCAAGTACAACAGAGCAGTCTGGGTTTTTCTCCTGAAAATAATTTTCTTGATGAGAATGGGATTTTCCTGGAATTGAAGTAAAACAGAAGACAAAACTAGATTGGGCCACCCATAGGTAGAAGAAACCTTATCTGCTTTTGCCGGGAAATTATCTCTGTTCTTCTGCAGAACTTCAGTTTTTTATAGAAGCCAGGTAAATCTTGGGGTAAATGAAATGAAGAAACATATTTGCCTAATTTGGGAACGTTGGGTCTTGAGTAAGGCTGGAAACTTCTGCTAATTGGGAAAGAAGAGAAGTAGAGACCACTCTCTCTTCCTAGAGGTTAATAACACAGATAGGCACCATGTGGCAACTCTGGCGCAAACACCACAACCACCTCCCCCAGGAGGGTGAAAACTCCTTCCCAACTACCAGAAGGGTAAAGATCATCACAGTGGTGGCCCACTGGTGTTGAGTAAAGCAATCTACGCATGCCACTGGGCATTCATCTCATTCAGGGACAGATAAGCAGAATGACAGAGAGTGATTCCAACACAGAAAGCTTAATATATTATTTAGGTTTCCAATTAAAGTCCTGCCTGTTAAGCAAGGACAAGGCTGACTGTCCGTATGCTTTTGCAATCTTGACAATGCTACAGGGGTTATTTACGTACCTTCTCATCTCTGCCACTTTGTCATAGCACACTTTCGTGTGTCAGAGTTACTGCATACACAGTACTCTTCCCAAATGGCTTACATTTTCACATGTCCCTGGGTTGGCATATGGAGAAATCCAGAGAAAAGGCTCTCTCTTGGGTGCTTTCAGTGAGTTTGGAAACAAGTGAGCTGATAGCTAGCCTCTTTGTAAAGCATTCACTCAAGTATTTATTGAGTACCTACTCTGTATCAGCTAACACACTAGGCTCTGGGGATCCTACATTACACAAGACACCTGGAAAAGGAGATACCAAGTCACTGCCTGTTCTTTAGCTACTGCTCTGTGTGGAAGTCCTTCAGCAGGTTGCCTCTTATTCCCGCCTCTGTCAACCCTGTAAAGTAGAAAACAATGTAGGCACATCAGCTCTGTCAGGGGAAGCCGGGCCAGGCATTAGAGTCCCATGATGCAGTGAGGAGACACCTCAGACAAAAACTGTTGCAGGCCAAAGGTTCAATTTTACTACCAAAAAGGCAGCTCTCCTAGGCAAAAAAAAAAAAATCACTTGAGAGTGGACTGTCCAAAATGAAAAGTCTTGGGATTGGGCTAATACGGACACTTTCCATTTTAGAAATACCTTCAAGAAAAAGGAGATAAAGTGATATGCGAAAGAATCTCTCCTCTGTCCCATGGACATGCTTACAACGGTGGTGCGGGGTTGGGTGAAGTCAACATCCCCGTGGTGTAGGGAAAGTCTAACACAGAGTTTAGCATACAGTAGGTGATCAGTAAATGTATGTCAGATAAATGGGTGCATAATCTAAAAAGACAGGACACATCACAAAAAGCATATTCAGCCAAGGATTAGGAGCTTTCTGCATGAACCTCTTTGAGTCACTCACTTTTTGTAAGATTTATTGGTGTGTATTTTTAGTGACACGAATAATAAATGTTTAACATAGAAACATTAAAAATAGATAGGAAACAGAAAATTATAAATTTCCAAATAACTCCAACATGAAGAGCTAACCACTGTTAACATTTAAGTGGTTAAATCAACATAACCATAAACCAATTTTTCTACATATATATGTATTTTTAATGGGTATATGTGGTTTAATAATCTTCTTTTTCACTTAACATTTTATTGTGAATCTCTTTCCATTTTAAATGGCTGCACAGAATCCCACTGGCTAATTATACTATAATGTATCAAACCAATGCCCTGTTGTTGGATATTTAGCTTGTTTCCACTTTTTTTTCTTACTATAATGACTGTGTACTGGATGTCTTTGGACTAAATCTTTACTCATGTTCATAATTACTTCTGTAAGCTAAATTATCTGAAGGGGAATTGCTGAGTCAAAAATTAATGCAACTTTTTGGGGCTTTTGATAAGCAGTGATATGACACAGGTGCTGATTTACAGTTTGAGCAGTACGGATGAAGAGAGCTCTCTTCCCTGAAGCCTCATGACCTACTTTAGATTTTGATGAAAGCATCTATAATAAATATTGTCACTCTGTCCTTTTATGTGAAGTATGCTTAGATCCCACCTGACCCTACATCATTGTCCTACAAAAATACCAGACTCTTTGTTTACAATATTTTTCATTGTCCTGTGTAATTTCCTCTCAAATTCTCACATGAAGAGGCATGTGCCTAACAGGTCCTTTTGAGTTTAACAACTGGTCAAATCCAAATACTGGTATTCACTCAACAGGCAAGAAGATTCACTCAGTCAATTATTCAATAAATACACAGTGAATACTTTTAATGCACCAGGAACTCTTCCAGACTGTGCTATAAAAACACTGAGTCACACAGATAAAACTCCTAACCACAAGAAGCTTATTTTGATAGAGAAGAAAGAAAACATTCAAATAAATATACAATATAATATCAGGTAGCTATAAGAGCTACCTGATGTTCTAGATAAGGTAGTCAGAGTAGTCTCTTCTAAGGAGACACTTAGATGAACCCTCTGATCACATCATGCTTACATCTGGGGTAAGAGATTGACAGAAAAAAGGAAGAGTGTTTGCAAAGGTCCTGAGAAGAAAGTGAGTTTGACATGTTCAAAGAACAGCAGGAATGCCAGTCTTTCTAGAGCTAAGTGGAAAAGACAATAGTGCTAAGAAACGAGACTGAAGAAGGGGCCAGATCAAGTAGGGCCTGGGAGGCCATTTGGAGGACTGTAAATTTTCTTCTAAATGATGGAAACTATTTAAGAGTTTTACACAGGGTTGCAGTATGATCTGACTTACACTTACTAAATCTCACTTGTAAAGTTGAATGGAGAATAGACTACGGGCCAAGAGCGAAGGTGGGGAGACAATTTGAAAAGCTCTTGTAATAACGTCAGCAACTAGAAAATTTCAAGATCTTGAATCCTGTTTTGGAAGGAGGCAAGAAATTAAAAGATGATATGAACACTCATGGTTAAAAGCAGAATCCAATCATTACATTCCCCGGCTCAGTGACTAGAGGATGTCTGGTCATCTCCATATCATCACTTCTACTGTCGATCGAACTGGTTTCCCTGTGAAGGTGTCTATAGAGTGAGTTATGAGAATTGCTAACGCAGGAGAACTCTGTCAGCTCAGATGACATACAGTCCAGTAGTGTTAAGTCCCAATGGTCACAAAAAACCTGAATCTCTGTATCCTCCTAAGAAAGAAGTCAAATAACCTGGTGGGACCCTAGGGAAATTCTAAGCTGCTCTCTCTCCGTGACTCTTCGCCTGTTTTGCTACTGACCAAGCTGGGCTCTGGAATGAGAACTGAGTTGAAAGCAACAGCATTGCAAATATGAGACTCTGGTTACTGAGCTATTTATAATCAACTGTCTATTAGGAAATATTATAAAAGAGCTAAATTAAAAGTTTGTTTCTATTTCTAGAAACCTGTTCACTGAATATTATTTAAGCTTTTGAGTGGGTAAAAGCTGGATTAACTTTATCATTTTAAGGATCGTTGCCTTTTTCAAGCATATAAAAAATGGGACACAGTGCTTTTCTTTTAAAAATAACACACAAAAATTAAATTCCTTCTGAATCCACAAGGACACACACTCAGCAAAAATCTTGGGAAAACCAAGCATCTGGTTCTCTGTATGTATGTCTTTTTATTTTTTTAAGTTTCTCCTTTTAATTCCCTCTGACATGAATGTGTAATGCTGAGAATCTATGCTAATGAAGAGTGTGTCCACAAGATGTATAATGCATGCCTTTTAATTAGTTCTGTTGCTATAATTGATTAACATTTTGCCTGTGCAGGACTGTTACAAAGAATGAGCAGTGGAACACTCTATGCATCTAGTCTCTGTAGGAAAGAAAAAAAAAAGCCTGAACATTGCCATTGTGTAACATCTGCACTGCCAAAGCGAGCCTTCGTAGTCCTATGCAAGTCTCTCGGGAGGCACTTGACACAGCCTGGAAAGAAGCAGCAGAAATAAAAGAGGAAATGAAAGGGCAAAAGGCCCAGAGGAATGAATATGAGAAATGTTATAAGGGGAGGGAAAGAGATCAAGATGAATATAAAGACTATAAAAACAACCTTAACTCCATAAGGAATCTGGGCAGATGCAGTCAATAGAAGTTAAAGCTGAGAAAAAGGAGAATGCAAATTGTGTGCACATACGTGTGCAAAGACATGCATACGTTCAGGGATGCATGTGTGGGTACATGCATAGACGTAATTGTGTGTAGAGTGACAATGACAGAAATTAACTATGGAAATATAAGGTCCCAGCACCAGCACAGAGCCTGCTGATCCATTGACTTCACCCAGGGCCAGATCCACCTCATGCAGCAACTCTAGCAATCACGCGCTTCCCCCCAACCCCCGCCCAAGGTGAAAGGAAGGACCGTTTATCATTGGCTCCTCAGCCACTCTCAGAGTGTGTCCTGTGTCTGACCCCTGTGCTGGGTACCGGGGAGACAGTGCTAAAGAAGGCAATTTCCTGGCTTCAAGTTGCTTGACTTGCTTCAAGTCAGTCCAGTGGGAGAGAATACAAGCCAACAGGAAGTTAGAGTGCTATGACCTCAGAACAGGGGAGCAAATAAATATAGACTGCTGGCTGACACAAAGCTTGGGCAATTCAAGAAAGGATTTCGGCTTAATTTATCTCTATCTTGAGAGAGTCACATGAAAAATGGGTGGGAAAAAGGATGTTACAGGCTAAGGGAACATCCGGTGCAAAGGACTTCAGAAAAGAGGGGTTGGGGCATTTTAAAGAAATGTGAATAGGCTAGGAGAATGGGGAGGGAGGCAGGGGGTTGGGAGACTGGCAGGCGGCAACGTCATCAGGCAGAGGCCAGATCATGAAGATCTACCTCTCTTAGGGGGAATTGGTTTAAACCAAGTTTGGCAAGTGGACTGACTTTAAGACCTCTCACTGACCACACAGTGCAATGAAGCACATTATGAATTTCCAAGCGAGGGAGACAGTAGGCAGAATTCCTTAGGGTTTTTTTTTTCCCCGTCTTGCTACTCTTTCTTACCAAAACACCTATTCTCATCTTAGGTATTTAACAAAAACCTGTAAGACACAGCTAGAGTCACTAGCTGGGATAAATATATTTGAACTTAGCTCTGGGTTCTTCATTATCTACCCCTCAGCCTACCCATTCAGATACTATAAATTCATAATCACCAACACTGCCCATCAGGCCTGCAATGGTTCTTTTTTCCTTTTCTGATCATCTCACTCTTTCATTCTCCCTAATAGCAATTTCAAAACTCCTCTCAAATCTCCAATCTTTTCCCCATTACCCTTTACTCTCAGCAGATGACTTCCACTTTACAGAAATTAAAAGCCATCAAATGGGAACAACTCAGCTTCCTGCTACCAAACTCCCAGCACTCCTCCATCTACACCCGCCTCCCTCCCATCACAACAGAGGGGCTGTCCAGCTCCCTCCTTATTTGAATCCTGTCCCTCCATTATTTCAGGAAATTTACACTCTCAAGTCTCACAAAAGTCTCCCATTAAAACGACACCGACGCTATCCACTAACCGCATTCCTCCCCAGCAAATGATCTCTCTCCGCCTTGTGAAAGATGACACAAGTGGAGCCATATGGAGCAGCCATTTTAGAGGAATTGCCTTGGGCATCTTTTCCTTATCTTCCAAACAGGACCAAACCACCAACATCTCTCACTGGGAGAAAATATTTCTTAGAGTTGGAGTAGTGTCTTGTAACATATGTATATGCCTGAACCAATGGCCAATATATCATGTCTTTTCACCCACAACCAAAATAACACATCTGGGAACCAAACAGATGAAGTCCGGATGGTACCTCTTGATAATACATTTAATGGTCCACACTTAAAATATAAGCATAGTCAGCACTCTGGTGGTTCACAGGTTTAATACCTATGGGAGGGACATTTCTACTAGGGCACAATATTTCCACTAAATGAACATTGAGTTTCAGTATGGATATTTGGGGACCATATATCTTATGCAAAAAAGGAGGTCATGGGGTTGGCTGGGGTGATCAACACTGACAACAACAGGAAATATTCTTGTTGCTATACGGTGCGGGCCATTGAATTTTGAATCCCAGAGGATACCTTAAACCACCTTCTATATCGATCTGCTAATGTTATAGGTAGACTCTCTCAAACTACACATAGGTAGGACCACTACAAACTTTGTCTTCTCAGAAATAGATATTTAGGTTACCATACCAGGCAAGGAACCTTGACTATCTGAGATAATAAATAGAAAAAGGGTGATGTGGAAGGGTTAATAATAGGAAATGCAAATAGCAGTTGTCGCCTCGTGACTCAGTGAAGAAACAAATGGTGCATCTATTTGTGTGTCCGTGTTTGCTTCTCTTCCCTCTTCCTTTTCCTTACTACTTTCCTTTCTCTTCCTTTTCCTTTTCCTTACTACAGTCATGTGCTGCATAATGACGTTTTAGTCAATAAAAGATCACATATACAGTGGGGGCCCCATAAAATTAGTACCATACAGCCTAGGTGCATAGTAGGTTTGTGTAAGTGCACTCTATGATGTTAGCCTAACAATGCATTTCTCAGAACATACCCGCCTCATTAAGCGACTCACAACTGTCCTTATATTGGGTATGTTGTTGGAGGTTGTCTTTCCCATTTAGTCCATAAATTGCAGAATATTGAGGAGGATTCATGGTAGAACAAAAGGGGAAAGAGACATTGCCCAGAAATCCCAGACGTAAAGAACAGAGATACTCTATTATCCCTGCAGGAGTTTGGAGATGGACCCTTCCGGCACTTATTCATTTATTCAAAAACACACACCTAAAATAAACCAATCTATTTACGGCAGTCTACAAAGTGCTGTCGGGAAACGTGGTTTTCAAGCTTGATTCTTGAAATCTCTCCAACAAGTTATAGCAACACTTTGCATGGCCTAGGCCTAGGGTATGGGAACTTTACGTTTACTGTGCCCTTGCATAAGCAAGGACGAGAACTTCAGCAGCACATAATTACATTTCCTGTCTCTTAAATCACAACCAGCTTTATACGAGTGTCATACACTCTGTTTCAATCCTCGCATGTTTTATAGTTTGTGATTATTCCTGTAAATGAGGGTAGGCTGGTAAGCCCATGATAAATTCCAAAAAAATTTCCTGCATTTTTAATAGACAGCAGAATCTGAACTGCAGATGAAGACATGAGAGGGGCCAACACGTATTTCCCTAGACACACTGCTCCATTCGCCATGTGTCTGGAGACCATGCCATTTGGGTTACAGCATTTTCTGCGTGCAAGTTTTATCCTTTCAAGCCAAATGTGGGTGGTTGTGTTGTTGTTGCATCTGGTGCTCTGAGTTTCCAAAGGGAAAAGCATACATCCTGCCAGACTTTGATTCCAGTGCCTCCACATTTCCCAAAGAAGTTAGACATTGGAGCAGAGGAGAAAATTCCTTTGTAAGCATAAATGTTCTTTGTAGATCTTGTTAGCCAAAGGAAAATGAAGAACTTTTACAGTGACTCAGCCCATAAATTTACTCAAAAATGTTTGGGGACAAAATCAATGACATTTATTTATCGAGCACCTCTTATGAATTAGACAACACCCTAGAAATTTATCTCCAAAATATAACAAAACCAAAAAGCTACACATTTGAAAATGTAGATTGTACATTGTGGCAAGAACAGAAAACAATCTTTATGCCAAGCAATAAGAGAATGACACACGAATTATGGCCTATCAACAAGCTAGAAAATTATGCAACTAATAAAAATGATGATTTTGAAGATTATATAGAGGCATGGACTTATTCATGATGAAATGGTAAGGGGGAAGAAAGCAGAATTCAGAATACTACATGCAATGTCTATCTGCAATGAGATCAGTAAAGAAAGAAAGATAATACAGTTAAGAAGGGAAAAAGTAGTTCTTGATGTGGGCCAGTGAAATTACAAGTTTCTTTTTACTTTTCAAATATTAATAAAATATCATTGATTCATAATATGTTCAATTATAACATTATTAACTAACCAATAATCACAGAGTAGTCTTAGAGCTACAGAACACTGTGATTTGCTGGCAGAAGGAAAGGTGAGGGAGAAATACAAGCAAGACCTGCCCCCATGGTGCTTTTCGTCTCTAATAAACTAAAGCAAATGCATTAAAATATTAGTGAACAATACCAGACTGCTTGTTATGAAGTTCTAAGCTCGTAGAAGAAAGAAGACAAGTGAAAATCAAGAATGGCTTCAAGGAGGAGGTGGGACATCACCTTGAAGAAGACGAGAGGTGTGGATAGACGGGAGAGAGGTGGGAGAGGGGGACAGTTCAGAGGGCGGTTACACACACAGAGCAAAGGCACTGGCACAGAATCATGGTGGTGTTGTCTTATCTTTCTTTGCCCTGACAAGGCACAGGACTAGATAATGGGAGAAGACGGAGGACCCTGATCAAAGGACAAGATGAGGGATGCTGGATATTAGGCTCTATTTCTACTTCCACCTCAGACACATAAATAACTGAAAAAACTAGAGGTTCTGGTGTGTGTTAATTTATTATCCGCTTAGCAACCAAGACCATTGTATTCTCATCCTACAGCCCTTCAAGAGCATTAATACCACATCGGTGCTCAATTGATGTTGATTGTAAGAGGTCAAGATTTATCACCAAGATGATCCCTCTTATGCAAAACTAGCTCTCTGGAAGACTGTGGGTATGGGGGAGGGCGCGTCTAGGCTTGCTAAGGTTGGCATGTTTGCCTGTGTCTTCCCTAATGCCCAAGAGTGCTTTCATGAGGCTGGAGTGACCCATATAAAAGAACGATTAGTAGTGGACAAAGATGCCACAAGCCGGTTCACCTTACTAAAGTCAAAATATCACGTGAAATAAGTCTTAAAAATCCATGGATTCCAATTGCAGCAGTTAAAAACGAGGCAGAATTCTAGAAAAGCAGCCCATTACCTAACATAAGGTCACGTTGATCTGCCAAAGTAAAAAGCTTTATGGGTCCTTTTGCACCTGAGATTCCATTCCTTTTATATTTCTCAAGGCTTATTCTTTTTTTTTTCCTCCCTAGTTCTCAACCAAAAAACAGAGAGACAAGACAGACTAAGGCATAGAATCCAAAAGACTGCTTTCTTTACTACAAATCTGATATTAGACAATGTGGCTCAGAACTGTCTGCAACAGAGCTTCCTAATAATTCAACCCAGAATTCAAATATTTACACACACACACACACACACACACACACATACATACATACATACATACACGTGACAAAACTACAGCATGGAGGGGTAGAGTGGAATGGGTGCTCCCTGCAGGCAGGCAGGTTCCAAAAGAATGGAGAGAGGATGAGGCAGAGCTGCACACGTCTGTTTCTCCTTCCAAGCTCACAAATCAGATATGTCACTCCGCCTCTTCTTTGGAGGAGTGAATGAGGGACCAAAGAAAGGCCATAGTCTTGCATTGATGGAAGCCTCTCCAACATGGGAGAAAGTATCAGGAGTACAGAAGAAAAGGTATTCACTCTCTCCCAAGAGATATGCTTTGGCTAATTTTTTGAAAGCTTATCCATAGAGTAAATTCCTAAGCAAAGAGATTTATGGGTCATTTTTATCTTCATAAATATTGCTAAATTTCCCTCCAGAAAGGTTGCACCCATTTTCTCTCAGCAACAAAGTATGAGGATTCCCATTACCCACCCTCTCACCTCTAGTTCTGGATACCATTAAACATTTTTTGCTTTGTCCCATCTGATGGGGTGGATGGGGAATGGTATCTCATTGTTGCTTTGATTTGCATTTTCTTAATTATGAATGAAGTTGAGCTTAATTTCATATCTTTTTGGTACTATTTGCATTTATTTTGTGCTATAAACTGACTTTTATGTGCTTTCCGTTTATTTTTTTAAGGTTGCTCATCTTTTTATTACTGATTTGTGTGAGCACTTAGCGAGTTAAGGGAATTAGTCATTCGTCTTAGGTGTTGAAAATCTGTTTTCTTGGATTGTTATTCTCTTCTAACTTTTTTTTGGCCATTACACAATTTTAAACTTTTATGCAGGTAAATTTATGAATCTTTTCTGTTATGTTTCTAGAAATATAATGCTTGTTTTATAATGGCTCATCCAGATAAATGAACATAACAGTGTAGATTTAACTGGATTTCTTTCCCAACCTTGACAATAAATAATCTTTGCCATCTTTCTAGACTGTGTTCAAGGCATCCACAGAGGCTAAGGAGTAGACTTCTAAGCCATTTACCCGCTTTCACAGAACAGTTCAGATTTTGTCTATTCCATTAATAGTGTTCTGTATAAAATTTCATTTTTTAAAAAAAGTGAATGCTGCTAAATTAGGGAAAAAAAGTTGAAAGTCATTTTTCTGTTGTGATTTAGAAAACCAGACATTGACACCCCCAGTCCACTCTAAACCCAAACTCACTTATAAGAGCGATACACTGAAAGTTGTTCTCCATTCACCTTCTCCTTGTCCGCCCTCCAGTCTCCCACCTCCAGGTCCAGCTAATGTTCACTCCTTTGATGTAGGGGGCACGC
Organism: Ceratotherium simum simum; assembly: GCF_057802395.1. Taxonomy (NCBI): domain Eukaryota; kingdom Metazoa; phylum Chordata; class Mammalia; order Perissodactyla; family Rhinocerotidae; genus Ceratotherium; species Ceratotherium simum. Next base: position 45,973,679 of record NC_141919.1, on the reverse strand, counting down.
TATCCGAAGCTTGGGCTTTGCACATTCATACGCATACTATGTTTTACCATTTGTTTGATGAAATGGTAGAGACTGTAGGGAACAGGACTAGAATGGAGAGAGAGCCAAATGGTCATCTCTTAGCACCTGCCATTGGAGACTCTCCTCTGGCAGGCAAAAATGGTTGCAGGCACTTGTAGAAGCCAGACATCCGGACTGGAAATCTCCCATGGCAGAAACGTCCAGCTGCTGAGGGCACAACTCCTAACCTTCTGGTGGCTGTTGACCAGAAGTTACCTCCTGAAATGGCTGTGTTTCGGGGCTCCTTAAAGAGAATTACTTGTTATATTCTTTTGTGTGGTGCTTGACAGTGAACACAGCACTCCCATATGCAGAATTTCACCAGAGTATGGTGACGATGTCACTGGGCTTATAATCAGAAAATGTGGCTTCTGCTCCAATAGTGTGTGTCAGTTGGAGACAGGCAAATGTTTCTTCAACAGGACACAGAAAATAAGAACCATAAAAGAAAAAAATGATATATTAGATGTTATTAAATTTAGAAGCTTCCAATCAAAAGAAATTAACCTTTCCCCTTACCTTCTTTGAAATACATATGACTGCTTAAAGTAAAAATCATAACATAAGTATCATGGGGGTGAGGCAGGTTTCTATGGAATACATATAGTTGGGTCTTTTCTGTCCAGTCTGACAATCTTCGTCTTTTAATTGAAATGTTTTGATTATGTACATTTAATATAATTAGCAATATTTTGGGGCTTAAATCTACTACCTTCTTATTTGTTTTCTATTTCACTCTTCTGGTTGTTGGTTCCTTTTTTCCTATTTTACTGCCTTTTTTAGGGTTAATTGAGTATTTCACATGATTCTGTTTTGCTCCACTATTGGCTAATTGGCTTTGCCTGTTTGTTTTATGTTTCAATGGTTATGCTTTGCTTATTAAATACATTTTTATATATCTCAATTTTACTTCAAATTATATTATGTAATTCAATGTGTGACTTCTACAAGAGTATATTTCCATCTACATTCCATCCTTTGAGCTATTGTCATATATTTTACTTCTACATATATCATAAACCTCATGACACATTGTTATTATTTTTCTTTAACCATTTAATTACTTTAAAGGAGTTTTTAAAATGAGAACAAATTATATTTACGGATACAAAAATCTTCAATAAAACATTTTCAAATCAACTCTAAAAATATGTAAAAATGGTATTGTGTCATTACTGAGGAGGATTTGCCCCAGAAATGCCTGGTAGGTTTAACACGCAAAACTCAATCTTTGTAATTTATTAGAATATCTATATTAAGAGAATAAGGGGGAAAATTCACATAATCATCTCAAAAGATGCATGGAAAACATTTGACAAAATTTAATATCCATCCATAATAGAACATCTCAACAATTAGAAATATAAGAGAACTTCCTAAATCTCATAAAAGGCATCTCTGGAAAACCCGTAGCTAAAAGCATACTTAAAATATTCAAGGTTTTCTCCTTGAAACTTAGAACAAGGCAAGGATATTCACTCTTAATATGATTATTCAACATTTTACTGAATTTCCAAGTAGTGTAATAAGGCAAGAAAAAGAAATAAAGATAAAGACCATAAAAGGAGAGGTCAGCTATCTCTATTCATAGATTACATGATTGCTTATGTGGGAAATTCTAAGGAATCTACAAAACAACTACTAGAATTAATATCTAAATTTAGCAAGGTTGTAGGATATAAGGTCAATATTTAAAGTCAATTACATTTTTTGTATACTAGTGGCATCAACTGGAAAATTAAAAGAACAACTTCATTTATAATGGCGTGAAAAAATATAATACGCATACTAAGGAATAAATTTTACAAAATACCTGTAAGACTTCTGTAATCAAGACTATAAAACTCTGCTAAATGAATAAATGGAGAGATATATCATACTTATAGATTAGGATATTCAGTATTGCTTAGATGTCAATTGTCCTCAAAATCTTCTATAAAATCAGTGCAACCCTAATCATAATTTTAGTAGGGTTTTTTTGTAGAAATTGACAAGCCAATTTTAAAATGTATATGGAAATGGAAATGACCTAGAATAGCAAGAGCAATCTTGAAAAGAAGAACAAAGTTGGAAGACAAATGCTATCTGATGCCAACTTACTATACAGTTACAGGACACTATGGTATTGGCATAAGGATTGACAAACAGTCAATAGAACAAAATAGAGAGTCTAGAAATAGACCTACATTTATATGATCATTTGATTTTTCACAAAGGCACAAAAGAAATTCATGAGGAAATCAAAGTCTTTACAATAAATGATGCTAGAATAACTGGATATTCATACAGAATAAACTTTGACTCATACCTCACACTATACATAAACATTTATTTGAGATGGATTATAGACCTAAACGTGAATGCTAAAATTAGAAAGCTTCTAAAAGGAAATAGGACTACCACTTGGAGGTAGAAATTGTTTCTTCAACATGACACATAAAGCAATAACCGTAAAAGAAAAAAATGATATGGTAGACTTCACCAAAATTAGAAACTTGAGCTCATCAAAAGACAGCATTAAGTAAATAAATAGGCAAGTGACAGACTAAGAGAAAATATTCCCAAAACGTACACCTGAACGTGCATTGAAGATGCATGAGGAATTTCTACAACTCAATAACAAAAGACAAATAACTCAATTCAAAAAATGGACACAAAAGTTTTGAACAGACACTTTGGAAAAGAAAATATAAAAAGGCCAATAAGCACATAAAAAAAGTATTCAATATACTCATTCTTCCTAGAGATGCATATTAAAACCACATGAGATACTACTATGCATCCACCGGAATGGCTAAAATTAAAAAGACTAATGACCCCAAGTATTGAGGAGAAAGTGCAGCAACTGTAACTCTTATAAATTACAGGTATTTACCAAAGAGACATAAAATCATATGTCCACAAAAAGTCTTGTATAAGAAATTTCATACATTTATTCATACTAGCCAAAAACTGGGAACGAGCCAGATGTTTATCAACAGGAAAATATATTTCAAAAAAAAAAAAACTATGATATATTCACATACAAGGAAATATTTCTCAGTGATAACAAAGAATAAATTTCAAAAATATTATGCTGAACAAAAGAATCCTTTCACAAGAGAGTACCTTCTCTAGACTTCTACTGATATGAAGTTCTGGAAGGGGCAGAACTAAAATATGATAAACAAAACATAAGAACAGGAATTGCCTCATAAGGAATTGCCTCAAACATAAGACGGGGTAACCCCATGACTGGGAAGGGGCACGAGGGAACTTTCTGGGGTAATGGAAATGTTCTATATCTTGACTGTAGTTTGGGCTACATAGGTGTATGCATTTGTCAAAAGCCATAGAATAGTACACTTAAGATTTGTACATTTTATTGTAAGTAAGTTGTCTAAATAAAAGCACTGTAAACCGAAATTGAACTATAATTAATGATATGCATACTGACATATTTAAGAATAATATGTACTAATATTAGTAACTTTAGAATGCATCAAAAATTGATTGATAGATGGATAAGTATGTGATGGAGCAAGTACAGTAAAATATTAATGACGGAATATGCGTGTTCACTGTACAATTCTTGCAAATGGCTCATATGTTTGAAAATTTTCAGAATAAAATATTAGAAAAAACAATGCAATGAGAAGCCCCTGTCAACTCCAAAGTGCCAGACACATAAAACATGTTCTTCCTATCTTAATTCTTGACACATGCTGACTCTGAGAGATTAGGTGACCAACTCTCACAAAAAAAATCTTGATTAACCAAGTAACGACATGGTACTACCATGGGTTCTTAGAAGAAACTCTTGAGATAGGATGATGAAAGTAAATACCAGGAAGATAATTCTTTCTTAAAAGAAGAGCAGAACATTACAGTGGGATGAAGTACTTCAAGCCACTTAAACCAGACTCTTCTACAATGCTATAGTAGGTGGTCCTAACAACTACAGTTTGTTAAGTTCCTATTATGAGTTACTTTATAAGGAGCTTTATTTACTTTTTTATATTTAATATTCACAATTGCTTTGTGAGATAAGTATGACTGTCCCTGTTTTACAAATCAGAGAGTTGAGTTTCCTGAGGCAAACAACTTGCTCAAGTCATACAGCTGTCACGAAGTGGGGCCAGGGTTTTAAACCAGGGCAGTCTGTCTCCCAAATCCCTGTTGTCAACAGCTATGCTCCACTTACTGGTCCACTTACTAAGCTTCACTTATGCTTACTAATACTTACTTATGCAACACTAATGTTTCACTAAGTTAACTGGAAGTTCTAACTTCCAGCAATGGGAGAACTCACAATCATCTAGGATAGCCTGTTCCATTGCTGAGCAGCTCTGCTTGATCTATCTCTTTTCCTTGGTCCATGGTAATTGGACTCTGAAACATCTACGAAATATATAGTCTATGCTTTCGCCAAGGTGTCCTTCTCGTCAAAATCAAGCAAACTTTGTCTTTCCGAAGTCTTTGTTCTCTATGGACATCAGGAGAAAACTTGCAAGAAAAAGAGAAGAGAGAGGTAGAGAAAGAGAGACACACACAGAGAAATAGAGAGAGGGGTAATCCTAATGTTGGGAGAAAGCAGGTGTCTAACTGTTGGCCAAAATGTTAAATTACTAGAGCAATTCAGTTTCCCAATTTGCCATGATGTCAGCTACCCAGAATTAACAAAGACCTGCATGTATCAGCAAACAGCTGAAGATAATTTTCAGCAACACTGTGCCCAAAGCAAAGAAAGGCATTCTAAAGATCTCATTAAACCTTTAGAGGCTGAATGATCAACTGATTTCATTGTAAGCCACAGACTTTGCCTCCTGCACGCTCCAAAGTATCTCTCGAATCAACATTTTTCTGGGAAAATGATGTGTCACAGTGAGCAAGCCTACTTGTCAGGTCTTACAAAATCGATCTGTACTATTCCTTTCCCAGAGACTTATGAAACATTTCCTTTTGTTTGTCCTGTTTGAGGTTTGGTGTTGTATGTTTTAGGCTCTGCCCTTCCCAAGAGGGCCAAAACATAAAAGATAGTTCTTTGGATATTATTCACTGTCTGTCATCTCTGAGATGAGTGAGGCTTCTGATATAGCTCATCCATCAAGGTGATCAGTGACAAAGAAAGTCCCCATTATTTCTGTACATCAGTTTCCCACCTCTTTAATTAAGAATATCAATATCTTTTCAGAGAGTTTTAAGATTTTAGAAAATCAGCATGAACTTCCTAGAGAAAAAAGAAATAAATAGTTCACAAGAGTTGAGGCTGGCTGGGTACCATTCAGTAAATGGTACCTTTGAAGATGTATTTTAAGAGGTTTGGTGGTCTCCCCTCTCAAAATTCCTTCACTGCATATCATAAAACACAAACACACACACACAACTATAAAACACAAATGCACACACACAATTATAAAACACAAATACACACATAAACACACCAATTTAGCAATTCTTAATCCCTAACCAAGTAACTGAATTCAATGACATGAAATATTCCTCCTTATTCCACCTCTCCTACTGAGTGAACTCAGAGAAAGCAGTGACTCCACTCCAAGGTCACTGCTTTTCATGATACCCCAGACCCTAAAATTGATGGAACCATTCTTTTCTCCCTCATTCTGAACAGTTTAGGTGGGACCTAGGTCAATCTTAACGCTGCTGTACTCTTATTCTAAATGTTATTCGGAAGATGGTGGGAATGAAGAAACAGAAGTGTCAAGAAACTTCATTCAAGGACTGAGTTGAATCTGTGAAGGGAAAGCACATTTTGATCTCCTAAACTGTAGCCCTCAGTTTAGCAAACTATCCCATCTGCAGTGTGGCCAGGTCTGCATCTGCCCAGCCAATGACTGTAACTCTGGGTAATCTGAATGACAGATTAACTCCTTCCCCAGTTAACTGATACCAGCTCTCAAGTGTCACATCCAATTTAGAAGGCAGGATTTATATATTAGGTCAGAAAGAAAGAAACCACTCCTACAAAAACCAAATCCTGTCAAAATAGAATAGCCTCAGCCCCATTTTAAAAAACAGTGACTTGTAAACCAAGCATCAATCTCCACAAGAATTTAAATGACATTTGAAATAAATAGCAAAAGCTTTATTCACAGATGTATAAGGATAATTCTTATAATGAAAATCATTTCTTGCCTTTTCTCAACCATACAGGAGATGGGAAACGGAAGTGCTTAATTAAAATCAGAATTTTTGTTTTGTATGTTCATTTGTTTTTTGTTGACTTTTTTGCTTGGCGCACTCCTACTGAATTCACAGGCAACTGACTCCTGTCACATGGTGCCATCTTGATGCCACCTTGAAGACGATGATTTTAGAAAGGCAGGAGGAAATGCCCAATGGCATCTGCCTTAGCTGTTGCCTGGGCAAACTCCACTTACAAACACTCTAAAAGACAAATTCCCTTTACTTATTTATTTATTTTTCCCCCAAAGCCCCAGTAGATAGTTGTATGTCATAGCTGCACATCCTTCTAGTTGTATGTGGGACGCGGCCTCAGCATGGCCGGAGAAGCGGTGCGTTGGTGAGCACCTGGGATCCGAACCCGGGCCGCCAGTACCGGAGCGCGCGCACTTAACCGCTAAGCCACGGGGCCGGGCCAAAAAATTCCCTTTAAAATTCAAAGTATCCCCCAAGTATTCTGATAGATCAGAAATGCAGCAACAGGAATCTTCAGCAATACTTATCTGTAAGTCAAGACTAACTTTTTTAGGTACCATAGACTGAATGCTTTTCTTCTTGAGTTGGCCTGATGGCAGCCTGAAACTACTAAATCAACATTCATATCAGAATATATCAGAATATGGCCATGTAGGGAAACCAAAGATTTGTTTGAATTATGCCTCATACGCCTTTCACCTAGAGGATAATATCTTGTTTTCCTAAATTTAGAATTAGACCATTAAACATAGTGGTCAGATTCTCATCAAAATAAGTCATACAGCCTCCCCTTGCTTTGGAATTTCTAAGGGTGAGATTTAAAGTCTTCATATTAGAAGAAAGATTAAACATGCAATTTTTAAAAATTCATTTAGGTAGGAGAAAGCGCACCCTCTCAATTTATAATAGCTGCCATAGACTTGGCAAAGTGAGTGTTCTGTATATTCCACCCAAGAATTATTTACAAGGCATCCTATCAAAGCTAAATCTTATTTATTTCTGACAAGACAAACATCCAGAAGTAAAGGACATCTTTTTATTTTTTCTGAGTCTGTCCATCTATTGCCTTCTGTCAGGAGCATGAACGACTGGGAACTTCACTCTGTGTGTGACACAAGGAGGTTGATATAGTCAGTGATGAAAAATGAACATATAGCAAGATGGAAAATTGTCAGCTCCCCAAACTGGGAGTGTAACAATCCACTCCTAAAAAGGAAGGGTCTGAAATAGAGGGACCTCTGGATTGGCAGGATTCAGTTTTAGATTCTGACCCAGGGTTGTGAAACTGAAGAAAATCACATTTTTATTCTGGGTCTTAGCTTTTTTGTATAAACAATAGAGTATTAAATTAGGTCTATTTTGCCTTCAGGTGATAGAAATCCAATTCAAAATACTTTAAATGAAAAAAAAATTGAATTTATTATCTCACATAATCAAAATCTCTAGGTAGTGGATATCAGGAAACGCTGACTCTAGGTGCTTAAGGGGTATAATAGTGAACTACGTCTTTACCCCTTTGCTCAGTGGTCCCTTCTATTGGCTTCATTCTCAGAGAAGCCCTCTTTAAGGGAAGACAAAGGAGGCCTTTGGAAAATTCAGGCTCATATTCTACCAGCTGGGTAACAATATCAGAAGAAGAGAACATGTTTCCCAATAGTTTCAGCAAAAGTCCTGGAGCTGGTATTCATAAGCTTTTAATTGACCTGACTTGAACTCACATCAACTCCTGAATCAATATCCGTGACCAAGATGATACTTATGCACCTTGGCTTGAGACTGAGTCACATGCTCACTAAACCACTCAAAGGAAGTCCATGGTGCTCTTAGAAGAAAAAATGTAAACAGATATTGGTGGGAAAAGACGACAGATATCAACTACATGAAGGAAATGGGTTACAAGACTTCAAAGCTCCCTTCACACTCTAATAATCTAAGAGTTGCTCATCGTAGAATTCTCCTAGTTTGAAATACTCAAAAACAATGGAGAGACAAAAAGGTTAATTTCATCACTTGCCCAAATCAGTTTTAATCTCTTCGTATAATAAATTACATAAATTATTCTAAACAAAATAATTAAATGAGAAAGTGTCCTCCAAACGGAGTGGTTGTGAGTTGCAAGATTAAAAAAAAAAGGCAACAATTTGGTGGAATTTGTCAGAATTTTTTCCCATAGATCTCCCCCAGAGAAATATGGGCTCACCACTAAAGGTCAGCTGTATGCCTAAAGAGTAGCTCATGGAGTTCATAGTGGTAAGCAACTGGAAATAAAACTGAAGATACTAGTATATAAAAATCATTCATTCTCAAATTGATTAAGTAAAACTTAGAAATACTGCAGGAATGATAGGCATGTTCTTGACAATTGTGGAAAAATTCATGAGATTCTGGCTAGGAGGCATGTGAACCAATTCTTGTATGGAAAGCATGAGAGGAGTTAATTGAGCCTGCAAGTAGCTGAAGATACTATCTCTGGGTTGTAGGAAACAATGGAAAAGACACTAATACTGATACAAAGAGAAAAAAATGGCAGCCCATGGGAATGGGTCTGATGATTGGTGTTTTAAGGGATGGTATTTGTGATGGTTAATTTCATGTGTCACCTTCACTGGGCTAAGGGATGCCCACATAGCTGGTAAAACATTTTTTCTGGATGTCTGTGTTTCTGGAAGAGATTACCATTTCAGTCTGTAGACTGAATAAAGAAGATCTGCCTTCACCAATGTGGCAGGCGTCATGCAATCCACTGAGGATCTGAATAGAAAAAAAAAGGTGGAGGAAGGGCAAATTCCTGTTCTTCTTGAGCTAGAACGTCCCTCTTCTTCTGCCCTTTGACATCAGAGCTCCTGGTTTTCAGGCGTTTGGACTCTGGGACTCACACCAGTGGCCTGCCCCATTCCTTCTCTGGCCTTCAGCATTCTACTAAGAGTTTCATTATCAGCTCCCCTGGACTTCAGGCCTTCAAACTCAGATTGAATTATATCACGGGATTTCCTGGCTCTCCAGCTTGCAGATGGCAGATCACGTGATTTGTCAGTCTCCATAATCACCTTCCATTATGATTGAAGGTTACTGTTGCATATTCTCTGTTTGCAAAGCCTTTCTTATCTGATGGCTTCTTGTGACGTTTAAAGGAGTTAACAACTCTAAAATGCTTCAAATAGAGCCTAGCAGGGACTCTGGACCAAGATGGCGACATAGGAGGCTCCTGAATTTCCCTCCTACCGTGGATGTATCCAATATCAGCTACACATGCAGCAATTCCGTCTGAGAGAAATCTAGAGACTAGTTGAGTGACTCCTACACATTGGGCAACTGAGAAAATACCCATATCAAAACCGGTAGGAAAGGCTGAGACACACTTTCACCACCCCCAGCACAGTGCCATACAATCAAGAGGGAACCCCCACTCCCAACTTCTCCCTAATGAGCGAAGAGTTTGGACCACATATTTAGCACCCCAACTTTTTTTGTGTGTGTGAGGAAGATCAGCCCTGTGCTAACATTTGCCAATCCTCCTCTTTTTTTGCTGAGGAAGACTGGCCCTGGGCTAACACCCGTGTCCATCTTCCTCCACTTTATATGGGACACCACCACAACACGGCTTGCCAAGTGGTGCGTCTGTGCACGCCCGCGATGGGAACCGGTGAACCCCGGGCTGCTGCAGCGGAGCACGCGCACTTAACAGCTTACACCACTGGGCCGGCCCAGCACCCCAACTTTTAAGTCTGCCACCTGAGGGACAGGACCCCCAATCACCTCGCTCTGAAAGCCAATGGGCTTACATTCAGGAGCCCAACATGACCATAGCAAACAAAGAAGCAGTTGCCAACAGGTCCATGAGCGCTTGCCACAGCTGTCCCCCCAGGACTCAGTGCAGAGGAGCAGGCAAAAACACCCATCTCCCAGTCTATCCTGGGAAGGGGTTTGACAGCATTCTTTTCAAGCTGCTGCCTGAGGCTCTGTCTTCTAATTAGCATGCACAGTCATGCGCCGCATAACGATGTTTTGATCAGTGACGGACCCCATGTATGACCGTGGTCCCATAAGATTAATACCATACAGCCTACGTGTGTAGTAGGCTATACCATCTAGGTTTGTGTAAGTATTTTAGGGGAGAAAGAAATTTTCTTCTACCCTTCTAGGTTCTTCTGGCTGGTCTAAGAATTAAATTGACATAAAACAGATTAACAGGAGAAAAACAAACAAAAATTTGATAACACGTATACATGAGAGAAATCCAGGAGAACTGAATAACTCACCAAGAAGCAGAGGCAGGTTTGACTCCCGCATCATGACTGCATGCCAGACAGCCAAGCTTCAGAAACCCACTCAGCAGTCACTTAGTAGCTGTCTTGGTTGTCAGATATACCGTTAACCCTGTTAACCAGCACTGTTAACCCAGTAACCAGCACTGTTAACCAGTATCGCAGTCCTTGTGTTCAAGTAACCCTTATTTTACTTAAAAACGGCCCCAAAATGCAAGAGTAGTGATGCTGGCAATTCAGACATGCCGAGAAGAAGCTGTAAAGTGCTTCCTTTAAGTGAAAAAGTGAAAGTTCTCAACTGAATGAGGAAAGAAAAAAAATCATGTGCTGAGGTTGCTAAGATCTACGGTAACTTTTATTACAGTATATTGTTATAATTGTTCTATTTTATTATAGTTATGGTTGTTAATGTCTTACTGTGCCTAATTTATGAATTAAACTTTATCATAGGTATGTACGTAAAGGAAAAAACATAGTATATACAGAGTTCGGTACTATCCGTGGTTTCAGGCATCCACTGGGGGTCTTGGAACGTATGCCTCATGGATAAGGGGGGACTGCTATATGAACATTTTCAAGTTTACAATATATCCTGTCTTGAACTGTACCCAAAAATAAAGACCTAGCCAAAAAATGAAACTTTAAAATTAGAAGAAAATTTAGGAGAATATCTTGGGGAGGGTTTAATTAAAACAAGATATTAAAAAGCATATATTAAAGGAAAAAAAGACTCCTGAATTTGACCATATTAAAACTAAAGACTTCTGTCCTAAGAAAAGAACCATAATCAAAATTAAAAGGCAAGCAACAGACTGGAAGATGATATTTACAATATGTTTAAAAGGTAAAAGATTATAACCAAAATATATACGAAGTACTTCTTTAAAGCAAACAAGATAAATTTATTTTCAAAAAAAAAAAAAAGGCCAGGATATGGAAGACAAATCACAGAAGATGAAATCTAATTTGAAAATAAACAGACAAAAAGTTTTTCAGCCTCACTAGTAACAGAGAGCATTCAAATCAAAATAATAAATGCCATTTTTCACCCATCAGATTGACAACAATAAAAAAAAACTCTGATAATTTCAATTTCTGGGGAAAATTGAAAATAGAGAAACAAGAATTTTCACACCCAGGGGGCCAGCCCCGTGGTACAGCAGTTAAGTGCACACACTCCGCTGCTGGCCGCCCGGGTTCGGATTCTGGGCAAGCACCGACGCACCGCTTGTCAGGCCACGCTGTGGCGGCGTCCCATATAAAGTAGAGGAAGATGGGCACGGGTGTTGGCTCAGGGCCAGTCTTTCTCAGCAAAAAGAGGAGGATTGGCATGGATGTTAGCTCAGGGCTGATCTTCCTCACAAAAAAATAAAAAAGAAAGAATTTTCACACCCAGCTGTGGAAGTATAAATTGATATATCCCCTTTGAAAAACAATTTGGAGGTATTGTAATTTTAAAATATGCATGTTATAAAACCACAATATTTAAAACAATGTGTTACTAGTTTAAGAATAGACAAATCGATCAATGAAAATTAATTGAAAATCCAGATATATGTGTGCTTTTAGAAAAATGTATATTAATATAAACGTGGCATTCTGAATAAGTGAGGAAAAGATGAGTGGATTTACCCTGACCACTGTGACTTCTTTTTAACTGCTGTACTCTCAAGTAGTTCTGGGCAAGAGAAGTTACTACCAATAGTCCTTCATTGCAGGGAAAACCACTTGAGGCTGCCCTCACTCAAATAGGACGGCATAATATTACAGTAGTCCTACAGCAAGGAAAGGTATAATTTGGGCACCACAATGTTGCTCTGGCATACTACAGCTGAAGAGAGGCAGATCCAGTGTTGACAATCTCAGAGGAGAGATCCTTCCAGCAAAAGGGGAGGACAGTTACTTTATTGGGGTATGCCTGCTGATGAAAGCCTCTGCCATGAGAACAGTCTTTTATCCAGGAATGGCAAGTCACATTAGGCTTTCATCCATGTAGGATCAGGATGCACAATGGGATTTTGGATTACTGAGGGTCAATATTCCTTGCTATATGTATTGATTTTTCTTGTATTTACATAGATGAGCTGTCTCACTCCTTATGTTCTGTGTACTTTTGAGGCTTGGAGTTTTAGCGTAGGTTTTTTAGACTCTCTGTGGAGAGATTTTTCTCAAGTGGAAATTTGAACCAAGAGAAGTGAGACAACTCTACAAAAAGACTGGCCGTTTAGAATGCCAGCATTTCTCACACACAGGTTGTACCTTAACTTGGCTGCTAAGGCAAACAGATTGAAAGAGCCAAGTTGCATTTCCCTTAAGACCATGTCCAATTTATAACTAAATTAAGACCTAATATCTCTCCTCAGTAGCGGCTTAAAATGGAATGTTCCTTTCCTCTTTTGTTATAATGAGGAAGATAATCAACTTTGCTCTGCTCACATCTTCAACTCACTGTCAAAGTGAAAATGCTTTGTTAGGATATTTTTCTTCCCCATCATTTCACCCACCTCGCAGTCTAGGTAGTGTCCTCCTCCTCTATACTCCATAGCACCCCATACATCCCCAATATTGCAATCTTAACACCATGTCATAATTGTCTGCTTAGTGTACCCTCCCACTAGACCATAAATCTCTTGAAGGGTATTTGTCTAGTTTCTGGCTCTATCTTCTCTGGACTTAGGATAGTGCCTGGCATAGTGTTTACCCATTAAATATTTACTGAATGCCAACTAGTTAATATAATCAGCACTTATACACATTCTGTAGGCTTGCATATGGTTATCTGTGCTATTATCCACTTAAAGGACAGAGATCTAGCTGATAAATTTCCATGGTACGGGACTACCCAATGGGCTGTGCTCATTTTCTCTTGGTTTCCATCTGTTTAGTGCCTAGAGCAGGAGGAAGTTGTATGAGGATCAGTGGAAGGGAGGAGGAGAGAGAGAGAAGAAATAGGAGAGATTAGAAGGTACCTCCTGCACTGATTCTGCCAAATACTGAACTGTCTACAAATATTTGAGGTTCAAGTAGTTGAATGTGTGCTAATGACCCCTCGCATGAATCTATCTCTCTCCTGGGAAGCTGTCTCTCCCTAGCAGTGGCTGTTTCTCCTAAGTCATTTTTCAATGTCTGCAGTGGTCATAATAGCAATCTGTCAGCCTCCAAAACCTTTACCAAGTATGCATAATAAAAGGGGAGGAAATTCATTTATTCAACTGTAGAAGTTCAACTCACAGCAGTTACAACCCAGTTTCATCCTGCACTGTCTTATATCAACATTGTTTTGACAGAGGATATATATATATATACATTCTTTGATGCAGTATATTTCCCCTCCATGGGTGTTTAATACAATGTTTTTCTTCCAAAGAACTGCAAATACTTTTAAAGTTGCTTTGGCTCTCAAAATTTTATATGCTAGAAAGGAAAATCATTGCATATATGAAACTGTGAAGCATGCAATATATTTTAAATTATGTTTATGATAACCAGTTATTAAACCATGCTAGTGCTCATAATAAAATTCATTGCTAATTCAAGAACTAATTATATAGATAACGGTCCCTGCTTTTACTTGTCTTTTCGCTACTTTAGAGCTTCCAACTTTCTTTACTTAGTGCTTGGAATAATCTAGGAATGATAGGGCACAAAATAAATGCATTAAAAGCAACAGCTATAATTACATATAGTATCTGTATAACAGTTTACAAATCAGTATTACCTATATATTCTCATTTATTATAATACTTGTAACAAAACCGTGAGGTATTACTCCCACTGCAGAGATAAGAAAACTGAGATTAAAACTGTTAAAGGATTTCCTGGGGTGTTACAGCCAGTAAGTGACAAATGTAGGGCTTAAACAAACCTTGTAATTCCTAATCAGTGTTCTTCCACTCTCTAGGGAAATCCGTGGTGTTTTTACGGCTCCAAGATTTGCCTATCTCTCACTTACGGATATATTTGTGCTATGGGTTGAATTGTGTCCTGCAAAAAGACGTTGAAGTCCTATCTCCCAGGAGCTGTGAATATGATTGGAGATAGGGTCTTTATAGAAGTGATGATCAAGTTAAGATGAGGTCATTAGGGTGGGCCCTAATCCAATGTGACTGGTGTCCTAATAAAATGGGGAAATTTGGACACAGAGAGAGACATGGACAGATGGAAGATGATGTGAAGACACTAAGAGAATGCCATCAACAAGCCAAGGAATGCCTGAGGCTATCAAATGCTAGGAGAGAGTCATGGAACAGATTTTCGTTCATCGCCTTCAGAAGGAACCAACCCTGCTAAGGCCTCGACTTTGGAGTTCTAGCCTCCAGAACTATGAGAAAACAAATTTCTGGTTTTTAAGCCACTTAGTTTCTGGTACTTTGTTAAGACAGCCCTAGGAAACTAACATAATCGGTGACAGTCATTGATCAGTTTGTACTCTGTGTGCAATCTTAGCCTGAGAGCTGTACTAGGGATAAAAAAAAGTTTATGACACTCTACTGCTTCCCACTTAAGGAATTCAGAACATAATTAAGGAAGCTCTTGTATTTCATTGAACCTCATCACATATAGTTATTGAAGCCAATCCTAAGCAAGACAAAGATTTCATTAGGAAGTTGATCATGATCAATAGAATTAGTTTTATTGCTATATATAGCATGACAAAAAAGTCTGAATGCTAACTTATCCCATCCACCAGGATGTTTATCTTTAATAAACCTATATCTGGCCTCAAAATCCCTCTCATCATTCCAGAAATCCCCTACAAACATATAGGAATTAGCATGAAAGATGACACTCATCTGCCTCCTCTTCTCTAGGCTCTGTATCCTGTGTCTACATGTGTCTGCATGTGTGTAGGGAGAGGATGAAGCCTAGCTTTGTACACCTATCTACAGGCATCCCTTAAACCTCCACACTATGTCACTATGTCGGTCCCACCTCTAAACCTGAGTTTCGGGCTCAGATTTCTCCCCTGAACTCTGTCCCTGCCAGAAATTAAAGTTCTCTCTTAACCTAAGCTCACATTTCTGGACTTCTGACACCCAACCTAGCTTTTGCCAATCTCCTCCCCAAAGAGATTTGATGTTACCACTGGATGAGATTCTACCTCAAAATGTGATACATACCAAAAATCTTGATAGTGTTGCCTATCTGTTTTCTATTTAGTCATTGTTCTTGAAAATCCCAATGCTGTGCCCTACGGACCCTTGGATAAGGTTGCCTACCTATGTCAGGCCCAAATTCATCATGTGATAGCTACCACTTATTGAAAGGTTCTTATCATTACTATGATAGATGCATAATTCATGTATATCTCATAATAATCATAAGATATAGGTACACTATCATCCAAATTTTACAGAGCAAGAAACTTAAGCTCAAAAAAAGCTCATAAAGTCTTGTCTCTCACCCGTCTCTAATTTTGCTATGTTTCATTGTCTCAATTGTAACAGTCTCCAGGATGTCAAACAAATGGATGATTTAAATATTGGTATTAGTGTTGAGAAAATGAATGACTCAAATGGCTGGATTTTTAAAAAATTCTTTTATAAGTCAAGGAGTTTCCAATTCTTTGCATTCAACTAGCTTGACTGAAGAACATATCAGTTGACAGCTGTTCATAAAAAGTATTTTTGATGATTAATCATTATGTGATTTTTGCCATGTATCTCCAAAGGATTTTAAAGTGAGTGACATTGCTATAACAAAACTCCTTCAATTCCCCTCTACTTTTCTAAATAATATTTTTCAGACATGAAAAAGGAACAGAATTGATGTTGATCCAGATTTCATTTAGCAATAACATGAATACATGAACTAATTGGAAACAAAAAAAGTCTCACCCATTCCATTGAAAGTTGCATCTCCAAAAAAATAATGACCCTGGTATAGACACTGATCAAGAGACCAAAGAGCTATACTAGCTCTCATTTACTCACAGGATCATTTTGGGTGAATCAGATGCCAGACTTGGAAATCAACATGAAAGTCCTGAACTGAGAATATTACATCTTTCAGGTAACTCCACAGAGAACAGCCATCTTAACCAATAAGAAAAGCATTTGATCAAATTTGAATAACTGACAGACAGCCTGTGAGATAAATCTGATTATTTCCATCTACTTAAGGAAGGTCTAAATAAGTTAACTATGATCATTATTTCTCTCCACTAAAGTTCAATAGGCATGGAATGATAAAGAATTACTTGATGACCCCATTTAAAAGCTTTCATGATCTGAGTTAAAACTGTCTACCCAGATATACCAGTTCAATGATATGTTATAATTTTCTACTCTGGCAATTATATCAAGAATGGAAATTGGGACAAATAATTTAATTTCTGAGAATTTAGTTCAAATCTCAATAATGGGCCAAAATTACAGGTTGCTATGGGAATTAAATGACATAAGACATGGTATGTAAATTACCTACTGTTTAACTAGTTGGAGAATGAAAGCATAAGTAAGTATAGATAAAAACTTAATTTTAATAGCAGATCAAGTAGGATCTTGGTTTGCTCCCTCTCACTATAATCCCTCTCTCTCTGGTCCGGTCAGTATTGACCCTGGAACAATCTACACTGATTGAAAAAGGCTTGGAGAAAAGGAAGTATTTAAATTTTCCCCTTTGACTTAAGCATTAGAGATGCCCCTTAAATAACCCTGGTGTATGGGACATGAAAGCCGTGTTTGTAATTCCACTCTTTCATTAACAAACGTTTATTAAGTACCTTCTGTGTGCCAGGAACTCGGGCTATAAAGCTAAAGAGAAAATTAACCTTTACTTACTCTTGAATAAGTATGAAAATTAATCACAATGTGATGTGAAATGTGCTTTCATAAATGTAAATATGATGGCAAAAGGGGTAACTAAAAGAAATGAGTAGGATCTCACAGGAGGTGATATTAGAGGTAATATTTACAAAATGTCCTGGATTTTGTCAAATGGCAAGAAAAGGGACCATGGCTGTTGTGTCCACTACTGAGCTGACAAGTTGTTGGCACTTAATCCTCATTTGTTGTCAACAAATCATTTATTGAACAATTATTTTTTTATCCAATGAATTAAGGAATGGGTGTATGAAAAAGGAAGTCTGTAAGCTTAGATCTTAATATGCATGCTGGCTGACTCCAGATAAGCTGCAAAAGTATTTGGGTTTCTTTTGTGCAGGGATATCTAGAATTGTTTAAATTTTAGTATGAACATAAAAGTAGAGAGCACACCCTCCGGACTCATACAGAACAAACTTCAATTTCACTGGGAAATTCTTACACTATTTGCATAATGAGTTTCAGTCTTCACTTCTCTGACTTAAATACTAATACTGTCAAACATTTTCACCTGCTGTGAATTCTAGCCCCTTCACTACAGCTGTCTTCTCTAGAAATACACCAATTTTTTAAATGTCCACAGTGAAATTGAGTGCCCAACACTCAAATGTATTGTTACAAATACAGATGACAGGAGCTTCATTTACACATTATTTATTTTCTACTAGAAGATATCCCATTGGGAAGAAACAAAGATGTCAACACAGCCTTTCTGGGCAAGATTATTGCTTGTCATGGTTTGCCAAGCATTGCTCGTTTCTTCTACTCTGTTTTTCTGTTGCTAGGAAGAAAAACCAACTATATTCTGGTGAGGAAATACATTTTTAGCACTGGAGTAACCAGTACATTGCTGGCATATAACTTTAAAAGCCAGAACATTCCTTAGACTTCACCAGGAGCTCAGCAACTCTCTCACCCAAGTTTGTGCCCAGATAGAAAGAAAACACTAAATCCACAATAATAGTGTCTTTATCTTCCAGATGGCCCATCTCCATAGTCTCCTGATCCTGGTCCGAAGCAAGTTCACAGTGCTGCACAGAGATGCTCCTAGACCCTTTACATCCTAAGCCTTGACTTCTCCTCTTTCCTCACTTTAGGCCATTCTAGAGTCCCAAACATTTTCTCCCTAAGATGCTAGAGAATTCCTCTCTTTGTTGGCATTGAGATAATCTCTGAAACTTTTGTAAGTAGCACAGCCAAAGCACTACAACTTATTAGTCTTATTAACAATCAAGAGCAGGTACAAGTAATACAGGGAGATACAGCAGAGCTCTGAAACTTAATGACTTCCATGTTAATTCCTATGTATTATAGGTGACACCCCCATAAGGGTCACTGTGTGTTTTTCTAATATTGTAGGGAGGCGTGGGCACCCCTAGAGACCGCCATCAATTATCTGGGGAGGAGGTGAAGGTTTTTTTCCTCTATGCCTCCATCTCTTGTTTCTGAAATTCAAGTGGTATATCATATGATCATAGAAGCCAGTCATCTGCTGTAAACCATGACTGCATGTCATTTTCCATTTACTTCTCTTTTGTTGTTCCCCAACTTTCACATAAGTTTTACATAAATAATGCAAATACCCCAGCTTTGGCCTGTTAATAGGAGAATAGATTCTCTCTCAGACAGGAAAGTTTAAAGGGAAACAATACTGTACACCTATGCTGTCATCTTCAAGGTGGCGGCAATAGAAACGGAAATTCACAAGAAACACCCCAAAGAAAGAAAACTTAACTCAGGCCATCCAAGTGAACCCAAGACACAGATCTGGGCACAGACTGGTCAGCACAGGCTTTTTCAGCATTTATTTTAAAAATTCATTTTTTGCAAACCAACAAATAAAAAATACATTTAAAAAAAAAACAGTAAATTCAACTTCAACGTACTCAACACTCCACCTGGACACTAAATTTTTTTTCTTCATTTTGACAGTCTAATTGATAGAGAATTTCAAACCATTTGAAGTGAATTCGCAGCAGCCTACTCAGAAAATACTCTGAGCATCTCTGAGCATCAAGAGATGTTGTTCCAGCAAAAGACCTGATGACCAATTTCAGATACTTTGTCATAAAGAAGATGAAGAGGGGCTCTCTTTTTGCCCCATGGTGACAACATTCAGATTTGAACAACTTCAGCCTCAAAAAGAGATATCTCACTGTCAGCCACTACAAAGCAGAGTGCTTGAGATATGGTGAATTTTCAAAAGCACACCATCCTCCACATATTTGAGACTCTTTTATATGTACATACACTGCTTCCAAGGCTGAGATAAACCAACAATTTTAGTTAGTACGCTATTCTTTTTAACAAAAATGCACTTTGATATTGAAGGACACATCAATTACTTTTAAAAGAATTTTAAAACTGTATTAAAATGCTAAAATAAGCATTTAAGATAGCTAGCTTATAAGTAATTGCCAAATATTTCTTAGCTTAAAATAAAAGCTGGGAGATAAGAAGAAGACAAAAGACAGACAGAGGAGAACACTGGGTGACACATATGCTTAAGTAAGAAAAACACTCAAGCGTGTTTTTTGTTGGAACAGACTGGCTAGTGGACTGCTGGAAGGTGAATGCAAGACTTGGGTAAGGAGATTACTTGGTTGTACTGTGGAGAGGCACCAACAGCCTTGATGATGCAGTCAAGCCTTCAATGCTGATATTAGAAAAGAAGAAAAGTAAAAATTAATGCTAAGAACAGAAATTAATAAAAGGCAGAAGAAAGAATTAAGATGAGCAATAAAACCAACAGTTGATTATTTGAGGAAAAAAATTACTAAAATAGACATATTTACGAAGGATATGAGTATCAATTGCCCACTTATTAATCTATAGACTCAACTCAATTCCAATCAAAATCCTGACAAGGACCTTCATGGAAGTTGACAAGCCTACCATGAAAGTTCCATGGAAGAGTCAAGGGTCAAGAATTGCCAACAGACTCGAAGAAGAACATGGTTTGAACTCGCCCCACTATAAAATGAGAACAGAGGAAGAGAGGAGAGAATAGATCACATGTGCACGTGCGCTGTGCATTGTAAAACATGTTTCCCACTGAGTTGTGATAAAAAATAAAAACTGAAAAACTCCACTCAAGAAAATCTTGGGCCCGGCCCGGTGGCGCAAGCGGTTAAGTGCGCGCGCTCCACTGCGGCGGCCCAGGGTTCACCGGTTCGGACCCCGGGCGCGCACCGACACACGCTTGTTAAGCCATGCTGTGGCAGCATCCCATATAAAGTAGAGGAAGATGGGCACGGATGTTAGCCCAGGGCCAGTCTTCCTTAGCACAAAAGGAGGATTGGCATTGGATGTTAGCTCAGGGCTGGTCCTCCTCACAAAGAAAAAAAAAAACAAAGAAATTCTTGAACATGTGGAGAAATATGCTCAAGAATGTCCATAGCAGCACTACTGGAATAACAACAAAAAAAGCTGTAAGCAATCCAAACATACACCATTAAGAAAATGTACACAGTGTATCTGTAAAGTGGAATACTACTCAGCAGAACAAAAATGAACTATAGTTACATATATCTACATGAATGAATCTCAAACATGTTAAATGAAAAAAACAAGGTGAAGAACACTCACATTGCAATTGCATTTATATATAGATTTGAAACCAAGAAAGCTAAATCATTTATCGCATATACATGCAACTTTTACAGCAAAACTATAAAGAAAAATTGCAAACTCCATGAGAGGAGGAGAAGGAGTATAATGAAAATACTAAGGGGAAAGTTACATAAAGAGCTTCAGAAATATCAGTATACTGAGTGGTAGGTATAGGCAGGGTTGATATTCAAAATATGTAATAATCCAAACAGTCTGACTACCAACAAATCTAAAAGGACAACTGCTATAGTAATTTATCAGAGTCCAAACAGTGCCTGCTTCCCAGGTTTCTATCTTTAGGAACTGAATCCTGGAGAGATTCAGGTCTAAACAGCGGGGCAGTGGGGGTAGGAGGGGCACTTGAAGGCTCAGATCGGCAGCTATCTGCCGGCTAACATGGATCCATTTCAAAAAAGCAGTACAGCCTGGCTAGTGCCTACCATTTGAATAATAAACAGCCCTGGATATATGAGTGTTCTTTTATTCTTTATAACATATAGTACGCGTTATGTTTTTGTATATGTACAATGGCACTTCTCAACAGTAATATAATGCAAGCCACAAACGTGATCCACATATGTAATTTTGAATTTTCTGTTAGCCTCATTTTAAAAAACAAAACAGATGAAATTAATTTTAATAACATTTTGTTTAACTCAATATATACAACATATAATTTCAATAAGTAATCAATATGTAAAAATTGTGAATAGAATATTTTGAGTATTTTTGTATTAAGGCTTCAAAATTCAGTATGTGTTTTAACACTGATAGCCCATCTCAAGCTGAATTAGCCACATTTCAAGCACTTAATGTGGCTAGTGGCTAAGGTATTGAACGCCATAAGTATAGAATATTTCATAAATTTAAGTGATAGAATAATAGGAATTTTCATATGTGTAAATATGGAAAAATCTCTGAGACGTTATTTTATGCAAAAAAAGGAAGATATAAAAGAGTACATACAGATAGCATGATCCAATGTGTTTAAGTTTACAGAAGACACCGTTTTCTTCTTGAAAACTATTAAAACTATTAATGGTAGTATTTCTTGAAGAGAGGAGCTAGAGATTGAGGACCTAGTGATATTTTTTCTGTATTTTTATACCTCTATGAACTTTAACTTTTGAAAGCATATTTATTAATTTTATTTTTATGAATAGAAACAAATAGTTAATAAATGAGGCATGTAACAGTGAGAAAAATATTATGAAATGGAAATAGTTAATCTAAGAAGAGCCTCACTCACATTTCCTACTGAAGTTGCCCAAACGACTGATTTTGTAATTATGTCATCATTTGCCCTTCTCTGTCAGTTTTGACAGGCAGGCATCCCAGATAGGCCACAGTGACCACTTACCATGTGAACATTCTACTTTTCTCAATATTGCAACTTCTGATCTAACTGAAGATGGATGTAAGATTAGGGAATTAAGTAAACCAAGAAGGAAAGATGTCTAAAACTTTTATTGCCTGTGGCTTTCAAGACTTTAGTTCGAATGCATTGGTACATATGAGATGCCCTAATTTAGTAGTCCTTTAGAAGAGGTAGTGATACATAGGAGAATCACTAATTTAGAAGTCCTTTAATAGAAGGAAGTGAACTTACATCTGATCTAATTTGTACCTGACACACTCATGTTTGTGATCATCCCTTCCTTTGAAGTGTATTTAAAACAACTTAAATGAAGAATCTTATCAAAGATTTTTGGGGGGGATGCCCATCAGCGTTACTAGATCATATTCCAGAGTGTTCTATATTTCTTTTTTGGAAAATCAGGACTACATGGCCCCATCTTTACTTCTGACTCCCTTCTTGTTTTCCATATAATCTTCAGGATCAACAGCGTTGTTCGGAATCTCTCCTAAAAGTGCTGTCAGTGTGCTTAGATTATTTAATATTGATGAAAAAAGTTGAACTCTTTTGGGGTGGCCCTGTTCTACTCCACTTTTTTAATAATGTTAGTTATGCAATCTCTTCTGTAGTGCATTTTTAGTGGGGAAAAAAAAGAGATTTAGAATTTGAGTGACAAAGTCTCTGTTTCATCATATGTTGATATTACGCCACTAGCCCCAAACAGTAAGCCTATTACTTACTCTCTTTTTCTTTTCTCTCCAAAACAAAATGAAAATTCATTGTCAGCTTTATCACCTTACTCCTGTTTTTCAAAGTTCCTACTGTTAAACCTGACCAACAGCTTCAAGCCCACGTGGAGTCAAGGTGTGAGCAATACTGCACCTGGCCATGAGAGGGCAGCAGAAGCCTGGAGGCAGGCAGTCATGTGGTCTATTGTGGCTGTGACCAAGGAAAAATGAGCCAGAACCTCCTGATCTCACTGACCACAGGCCCCAGAAAAATTGGGAGTGCACTAAGCATGCCTGAGCAAGAGGGCATGAACGGATCCATCAATTCGTTCAACATTTGATGAATAAATTGAAAAATCAATTTCACCTTTTTAACCCAGTATGCCTTTGTTTCATTATTTTTTGCTATATTCCAGTGTCTTTTAAATATGTGATGTAGGCCATCATCCTCAACAACCCATCCCAATAGTTTCTGATCCATCAGGTCTGGAGTCAGGCCCAGGAATTTGTATGTGATCAAACACCACAGTTGCCTCTCATTCACATTAGAGTTTGAGAATCATGTCTAATCCCTTAATGAATTCCATACAGTTTAGTTATTTAATCTTATCTTTTATGCTGTATTATTATTGTTCTTCATAGTTTCTAACATTGTTAACTTTTATCTTCCATTAATTTTTTTTTCCTTAGGGCTCTCAGAATCTTATTCTCTCTCATTTCCAAGTGTACTTATTTAGCTACAAACTATTTTAGAGGCAATAGAGTCTAATAGAAGAAACATAATGGGCTTTGGAATCAGAAACACCCCCTGCCCCCAGCCTCAGTTTTTCTCATAAATAATATGAAGATATTACATAATATAGTTGACATGAGGATTAATGAGATGATATATGTTGATCACATAGAATAGTGATAAGATAAATGTAGACTCAATAAATGTTCATTTTACTCCTTCTTTTATTCTTTTTGGTAGCCAGAGATACATAATCCATGTTCTACTTTGAAGCACAAGGACACAGACCATCTTGCTTAGCGTGAGATCACAGGTAGCGTAGTGAAGAGCATTTGCTCTGCCTCAGAGGAGATATAAGTCTGAATGGAAAGTTCAGGAACAGAAAGAAATGAGTGGCACATCTCTCCTGTTGCAAAATACTGAGCTCCAGTAAAAGAAAAGGATTCAGATGAGCTGCAGATTTTGATAATACTTAAGAACTGCATTAAGGAGTAAACATCAATGGATGTAATAGTTTAACTCAAAAAGTTATTCTACATAAAATTTGGACCCAAATTGAGTAGTGTCTCTACAAAATGTCTCTAGAAATTACCATAGTGTATTAACTATATGCAAAAATGAAAGAACAAGATTAAGAAAAACTTATTTTTGACAGATGCGAATTATTAAAATAACTGGCAAACCATCAGTATTTGTCATGAAGCCAGCCACTAAAGCAAGCAACCACAACTGTACATCAACATTGTGTGTGGGGCCGGCCCAGTGGCTTGGCAGTTAAGTGCAGGCGCTCCACTGCTGGCAGCCTGGGTTTGGATCCCGGGCGCGCACCGCCGCACCGCTTCTCTGGCCATGCTGAGGCCGAGTCCCACATACAGCAACTAGAAGGATGCGCAGCTATGACATATAACTATCTACTGGGGCTTTGGGGGTAAAAATAAATAAATAAAATTATAAAAAAAAAATATTGTGTGTGAATAAACACAGTCCAAATAAATAAGAAAGAAATACATATAGAAAAAGCATATTGCACATCAGAAGCCAAATTATCTATTTGTTATGACGTGTACTTTAGTGGAGCATTTCAAATGAAAGCTAATTCAGGGCTGGCCCCGTGGCTTAGCGGTTAAGAGCGTTCGCTCCGCTACTGGCGGCCTGGGTTCAGATCCCGGGCTCGTACGGACGCACCGCTTCTCTGGCCATGCTGAGGCCGAGTCCCACATACAGCAACTAGAAGGATGTGCAACTATGACATACAACTATCTACTGGGGCTTTGGGGAAAAAAAAGGAGGAGGATTGGCAATAGATGTTAGCTCAGAGCTGGTCTTCCTCAGCAAAAAGAGGAGGATTAGCATGGAAGTTAGCTCAGGGCTGATCTTCCTCACAAAAAAAAAAAAAAAAAAAAAAAGCTAATTCAGCTCAAGGGCTTAAAGCTATAGATAACTTTACCAAATCTATCAATAATTCTCTTCACTCTGCAGATCTCAAATTGCAATGACCAGAAGAGTGAATAAAAGCCATACATAACTGCAGAAGCAATTTTATCAATTTTATGTCAAAGTTGGAATTATTTTTCCAGAGAACGGTTCCAGATAGAAAGGTGATTCATTTTTCTTCACAGCAGCATAATACAATGCAGTGAGATGGCACCCTTTCTTTGAGCCTCAGTTTCCTCATATGTAACATGATTATGACAACTCAAACCTCACGAAACAAATAGAAAACACATCAGCTAGTAACTAGCCAATGGTCAATCTACGTTGGTGCTTCTCCTGGCCTTTCTTTACATCACAAAGTGACTCATTTAATACAATATCCAAGTATAGATGTCAGTGTTTATAATCCCGTCTTCCTCTCAAGTTTCTAAACAATATAAGCCAGAAGTGATTCATGTGGTTTTTTACACTTCTTAACACACTATTGGAAAGAGAGTACAGGTAGGCATTAGTAGCTATTGAATTTTATTCATAAAGAGATTTCTAGTATTTTTCCTCTTATTCTTTCATCATAGATATTCAACACTTACTGAGTACCTGTGGCTGGTTAGTTTAGCTGACTAGATCAAAGCACAGGGAGTTCAAAATCATACACCTCATTATGTATATAAAAGAGCTCCCAGGATACGGAGGAAAGGAAACCCTCCCTCGTGCACTGTTGGTGGGAATGTAAATTTGTGCAGCCACTATGGAAAACAGTATGGAGGTTCCTCAAAAAATTAAAATAGAACTACCATATGATCCAGCAATCCCACTTCTGGCTGTATATCCAAAAGAATTGAAATGAGGATCTTGAAGAAATATGTGCACTCTCGTGTTCATTGCAGCATTGTTCACTATAGCCAAGATATGGAAATAACCAAAATGTCCATCGGCAGATGAATGGATAAAGAAAACCTGGAGTATGTATATACACATATAGACAATGGAATATTATTCAGCCATAAAAATGAAATGAATCCTGACATTTGTGACAACATGGGTAGACCTGGAGGGCATTGTGCTAAATGAAATAAGCCAGACAGAGAAAGTCAAATACTACATTTTCTCACTTATACGTGGAATCTAAAATAGTCAAATTCATAGAAGCAGAGAGTAGAATGGTGGTTGCCAGGGCCTAGGGGGAGGGGGAAATGGGGATCTAATGGTTAAAGGGTACAAAGTTTCAGTTATACAAGATAAATAAGTTCTGAAGATCTGCTATACAGCATCATGTCTATAGCTAACAATACTGTATTGTATACTTAAAATTTGCTGAGACAGTAGATCTTGAGTGTTCTTACCACACAATACTAATACTAATAATGATAATAAAAGGGGAGGAGGAAACATTGAGAGGTGATGGATATGTTTATGGCCTTGATGGTGGTGGTGGTTTCATGGGTGTGTACTTACCCCCAAACTTAATCAATTTGTACACATTAAATAAGGTTTATATATGTAAATCATAACTCAATCAAGTGCTTTAAAAAAATCAATTTTTGTGTGTGTGTGGAAGACCAACCTTGAGCTAACATCCATGCCAATCCTCCTCTACTTTGTATATGGAATGCTGCCACAGTATGGCTTAACCAGCAGTGTGTAGGTCCACACCTGGAATCCGAACCCATGAACCCCGGGCTGCTGAAGCGGAGCATGCAAACTTAACTACGGTGCTACCGGGCCGGCCCCAATAAATTTTAAAATAAAAATTAAAAAAAAAACAACTCCTATACTCTGAAAATACTCACTATTGATTACAGGCAATTGGCACCTGGTTCAGTCTTTCTATTCACCTCATCTTAAATCTGATCATCATCCCAAGTAATATCCAAGTGCATACAGGCAGTTCACCAAAATGTTGGCCTCACAAAATCAATGACAACCTCACTCCACCAATGGACATTTACACTTCACTTCTCGACATGACCCCCAACTGTCCCGCCTCTGAAATCTTAAACTCTAGTTTCCTGCTTTAAATCTTTACGCCTTCCAATTTCTCATTTTATCCCTCCTATTATACCTATTCTTTGGCCTTATTAAGAGTTGTAGTCAGTTGAACTCTTTATTCTCCCAAACTATGAGCCCCATAGTGAAATAATTTTCTCATGTATTTAGCCTAGATCTCACCAATCATTTGAACTCATCAACTCCCACAATTTCATTACTGTCATCTTCTCTAGTGTACCAACTTGATATCAACCTAATCACCTGGCTTCCTTTCCCTTCATCAAAATGGCTAAGCACTGCTGGAGAAAAATGTACAACCATGTGGAATAATGTCACCACAGACTTACGCTATCCATCCTCAGATGGGCCCTTATATGTGAGGTAATCCTTCTCCTCCTTTCTCATTCCTATTTACATCTTTTTCAAACTGTCTCCAGCAGATGAATTCACTTCTCAGCAGATGAATTCTCAGCCAAATTCCAAATTCACAGAGAAAAGAGAGCCATTATGTCTTTCTTATTGCTTTTATTCTTCTCTGTTGGCCTTTCTTGTAGGGGATAGGGGATAGGAGGAGTAGGTTAACTGATTACCTCCAGTATTCCATTTTATTTACTTTAATGGTTTATTAGCTATACAATTTTATTTTTTGATTTTAAGTCATTTCTCTATATAATATGTATTTCGAACTCTCTATAGTCTGCCTTCATTAAACTCTATCACTTCACATACAATGTAAGAATCTTATAACAACATATTCCATAACCCTACCCCACCAACATTTGTGTTGTTATACATTTTATTTCTACATATGTTATAAACCCCACAATACATGGTTGTTGATTTAAACAATTATATTTTTTTTAAAAAACAAAAAGTTGGAAAGAAAAGTCTTTATTTATCCACATTTACCATTTTAGCCCTCTTCATCTCTGGTAGATCCAGCTTTTCATCTGGTATTATTTTCCCTTAGAGAAAAGAACTTCCTTTAATGTTTCTTGTAGTACAGGTCTGCTAGCAATAACTTCTCTCAGATTTTTCTTGTCTAAAAATGTCTCTCATTTTTTGCTTTTCTTTATATATTTTTGCTGAATATGGCATTCTAGTTTCACATTTTTCCCCTTTGTTTCAAGCCCTTAAAGAAGCCATTCCATTGTTCTCTGGCTCACACTGTTTCTAACAAAAAGTCAACAATATTTCTTACCTTTGTTCCCCTGTATAAAAAGTGTCCCCTCACCCCCTTTGTCTGCTTTTAATTTTTTCTCTTTATCACTAAGTTTCAGCAATTTGATCCTGGTGTGCCCTGATAATGTTTTTTGTGTATGTTTATCTTGCTTAGATTCTTTTAGTTTCACAGAGCGCTAGGTATACAGCTTTAATCAATAAGGAAAATTTTTCTCCTTATTTCTTTAACTATTTTTCTGACATTCTTTCTGGAACATGAATTGCATGCATGTTAGTTTGCTTGATATTGCCCCACAGGTCACTGAGAGTCTGTATATTGTTTTTTAGCCTCTTGTGTGTGAATGCTTTGATTTGAATTGTTTCTATTGCTTTTTCTTTAAGTTTATTGATCTTTTTTTCTCTAGTATCTTATCTACTGTTAAACCAAGCCAGTGAATTTTTCATTTCAGGTATTGTGGTTTTCAATTTTATAAATTCCACTTGGTTATTTTCTATATCTTCTGTTTCTCTTATCAGTATATTTATATATATATTTTTAAATCATTGAACATTTTTATAATATTGTTTTAAAGTCCTTGTCTGATAATTCCATCAGCTTTGTCATTTCCGGATGTTTCTATTAATGTATTTTCTCCTTGTTATAGGTCACATTTTCCTGCTTCTTTACCTGTCTAGTAATATTGTATTTTATGCTAGGAATTGTATATTTTATGTTATGGAGTGTCTGGATATTTTTGTCTTCCTTTAAAGAGAATTAAGTTTTTCTTTGGAAGACAGATATTAGCCTGATATTTTTGAGCCTTATTGTAATATTTTAAAGGCAGATCTAGAACAGCTCTGTAGAAATAGTTAGCCCTGCTACAAAGAGGTGATCTTTCTGGTGTCTCTGCTGCAAGTCCCAGGTTCTACATTGTCTCTCCACTCTGGATGGTCAAATTCAAATGTTTCCCAACAAATGTGTAAGCTCTGGGAATATTCAGCACTCATTTACCTTGCAGTGGTTCTCTTCTGGTAATTATTCTTTATACTGAATATAATGAGCCTACTTTCTTCAGAGTTCTAAGTCTGTCCAAATCTGGCTTGGGCTTGAAGGAGATGGAAAGAGCAGCAGGTTGCAGTACCACCGCAGTTAAGCTGCCTAGGCTTAGTCCACATCATAGCAGCAGTACTAATTGTAGGCTATTTGTAATAAGATTTAAGATAACTCCACACTGGCTCTGGCTGGGTTAGAACTTCTGATTTGGGCAGTCTTACTAATCACGCTTATGAAATTCTAACCCTCCATGGGCCTCTGGAGCCTAGGAGAGATTCAGCCTATTATAAAATTTCTAAATCTTCTGTAGAGGTTAAATGAACACGGTTGAGGAAGATTTTTTTTCCTAGAGAATTAGCCAATAGACTTCCTGGGATCCAAAACTCATCTATTTGAAGGAGACAGAATAGTGTGAGGCTGCCCTATGGGTTACCTCCCATACTTGCACATAGTCCTTTTCTCTCCCTGGAACTTTTAAAAGACCTTAAAAGATCCTAAGTGCCACTAGAGATTCTACTGGCTAAACATATATTTAGAATTATCTGCTCTTCATTTTTTATTGGTGTCTAAACACCATCATAGCAACTATGTTTCTCTTTCCCAGCAGAGAGGCCTGACCTGAGAAAGAAAGAGAGAAAAGACAGAAATAGTCTAACAAAGAAGTTAGTGATTATTTTGGCTAATGTGATAAAACAAAGAGAGGAGAATTATCAACTTTCTTCTTTGTTTGAGAAATCAAGTCTTGATCATGAGTTTCCCTTGAAGATTAAAGCTCCACTGAACTTTATACCTCCTATGGGTTACCTTTTGGAGGTTTCTAAGGGATCTATCACCAGCCTACAAATTGCTGCCTTTCTTAGTTTTTCCTAGTTGCTTCAAAACATATCTGGCCAGCAGGCAGCAGAAAGAACCACAGTTGAGACCAGTGACCCAGCTAAAGGGCCTTACTGCTACCTAAAAGTGATGGATAGACATGTCAGTTCTCATTATGGCAGGTCAGGGTATCAAAAGATAGTAGGCATAAATCTTCACCATTCTTAGTAAAACTAGAAACATATATTCTACAGGTTATGACAGAGGGAAAAGTTCCATAAGGGAAAATACCAGGGGATTTATAGCCCAGAACTTTATGCCCAGATTTACATTCTTCTACAACAGTGGATCTTAACTTTTTGGGGACATGGATGCCTTTGAGAATTGCATGAAACCTTTGTGCCCCTTTAACATGCATAAAATATATTTATATCCCTGGATTGCTCTCCCTTCCGATAAACACACACACGAAATCAAGGAACCATGAGTTCTAGGTAATAAATGGTGCTAAAACTCTTGCTAACTAAAGACTACCATGAGGACTGTAGGACAGTGTGTGACATTGATCCCCCTTCAACATTCTGGCCCAAGAGAGAACAAGTGATTCTCTTAATAGCCGATTCATAGCTTAATGAAGGCTAGGGGATGTGAAAACAAAAATAAACATGGAGTAGGTTATAACCAAGTCAGCTGATTTACCAGGAATGGCTGCCTTCTGGGGACATCAGCTCAATCACCTCAGCTCTGCAAAGCCCAAACTAAACAAAGAGAGACTCAAAGCAAAAAAGATGATCAGAAATGTAAGCTGTCTTTTGTTACCTTCTGGGGTTCTCGAAATACGGTTGCTGATAGGCTTTCATATAACCTCATGACCAAACCTGTGATGGTCACTAAAATATGTGCAAAAATTTCATTCTTTCTGAATCAACAGTTGGAAAGCCAGGCCATGAACTTGGAAAAGAGGTGAATACAGGCTAGGAGATAAGACTGCTAAAGAATGTAACTAAAACACGGAGATGACTTAGAAGATAAATCCTGCCAAGAGATTTTTAGCACTTAGAGGACATCTTTGGGGAAGTTTCTAAGGGATCTTGGTTCCCTTGCAGTAATAGATGCTTGAAGCAGAGTGGATAGGAAAGGAGGTGGCTTCCCTTGGAGACAAAGAAATAGCTGTGGTCTGCATAAGTACAAAAATTAATGGGTATTGACAACTAAAACACCGAAAAGGGGAGGCAGAGTATCTGGAAAGAGGATTTAGGAATCTCTTGCTTTACCTGATCCTTTTGCATCTACTCTCAATTGTAACAGAACCCAAGATGCCATAAAACAGTGGGTTCCTTAAGCAGAAGTAAGTGCGCTAAAGAACTTAGGCTCCAGTGTGACTCTATGACAACACCAACTCCAAGAAGATAGGATCCAGCTGTACCTTGAAGAAGGATGAGTTTATTAGTCGCCTAAAGACTATAAATGGAAGATGAGGGAGCCTGGGAGGCTGAGGGGCCTATGAACCTATAAACAAGACTATTAAGATGAGATGGTAAAGAATACAGCCGTTTTGTATAGGAATTAACATCCTCTTGTATCAATATTCTTTGGACATAGGAAAGAGTACTAAAGAACTAACTGAGTGGATCAATTAGCAGGTATGCATGAATTGGAGCAATCTGAGTGGGGCCACCTGCCTGGGCGTATAGGGAAACATTTGGTTCATGACCACTTGAGGTGACTTAATTCATTTAATGAGAACCAGTGCTAAGAAAACTGAATACAAATGCAGGAGGTGTTCAAACAGTTGAGAGATGAGAGTGCTCCAGCCTGTAGGCACTCTCTGTGAAGAAAAGCCCAGTGCTGACAAAAGCACCAGGGGGCCAGCTCAAACACCAGTGTCAAGGTGACAGGGCCTGAGTCTCACACTGTGAATTCTTTCAGAGAGACAGGCATGCATAAAATCATGTGTTCATTTGCTTAGTGTAAACACAGGCCTTAAATCCTCCATCTTTTCAGCTAGAAAGAAAAAAAACCTAAAGTAGAGAATCAGACTTGGAAGGGCCCTTAGAGATGGTCTAATCACACTTCCATTTTACAGTTGAAGAAACTGAATGAAGCCAGAGGAGGTGGAGTGATTCGCCTAAGGTCATATATGCGGTTGGTTCATGATAGATCTAGAATTGAAGCCCTTAGGTCACCTTTTCTAGTCTAATATTCTTTGCAAGACATTCTCATTTTGATCCGTAAAAACTTGATAAGCGGAGGCAATATCTTATCACAGATGACCTTTATGTAGATCCATTTGATGTCTTTAACATGTCAACGTCTATCTAGCCTAAGAACTAATAAATCAGTGACAGTGCATGTGGTCGGACAGACCATATCTGCCACCTGCAAATTACCAGTTCACTTGCATGACTTCTGCTGCAAAATGGACATTTTTAAAGTTTTCCCAATAAGAGACTTAACCATAGTAAAGATCATCAACATAGGTAGAATCTTAAACATTGTTAGGATGTTGACTTATCATAAGGAAATTCCTAATATAGGATATTTTACCATGGTAACTTCCTCTTTGGGATTTATCCATAATAAAGCACAAAAGACAAATTCAACAGAAATTCAAATTTTTCTTCACATGAGAACAAATTTTGGCTTCTCATGGTTCTCAAAGTACAGATCCCAAATACTTCATAAAACATCATGAACAGAACACAAGAACACAGACTTTTTCAACTTTATTCATAACAAGTGCTATTAAAAATCACGCTATAAGTAAGCAGGAGAAATTTTTTTGGATCTTCGTTTATGGAAATTTCTAAAACCAGAATTCATTTTCCTCTATTAGAGTACAATTTGACTAGGAAGGAGGAAGGTGACTTCCTGCCTTTGAGTTCACCAAGGAATGTGATTTAACAGATGGAAATCATTCCAGGAGAGAGAATCAGAAGTGATAGGGAAGGTAGAGTGGATCGTCCCATAGAACTATATGCTACCACACCACCATCGCTACCACACATACACAAAGACTGCAAGGCAGTCAGATTTGACTAAGAGGCACAAAGAATTAGAACAAAAGCTATTAAGACTCAGGCTGTTTACAAAAACTAATACCCAGAATATGAGAAGTATTGCCATACAGAAAACAGCAACAGGAGCTTGGTGAAGAATCAGAATGAGACAAAAGACTACTTCAGTGCACTGCACTCTTGGGTCTGGGCATGATTCTTTCCATGGAGAAGTGAATGGCATAGTCATGTAATTACAGACACAACAGTAAAGCAAAATACATAGTATCACAAACTCATTTGCAGGAAAAGCAGTTATGAAGGTTTTGTTTTGTTGCTCCTCCCAGTATCTCTCCTGAACCTCTTATCTGACCACTGAGGGCATCAGAACAGAGAAAGCTGGAGAGCCAGAAAGAGGAACGTCTTGGTCTCCAAGTACACACTGAGGAACTACACAGATGCTGATGGCAAAGGTAGATTATCAGAGAGCAATCTCACCTCCCACTCATTTATTAGTCTGATTTCTGCTGTCACACATTCATTGAAACTGCTTTTCTGAAGGTCGCTGGTGAGCATCAAATTATTATATTTGATAGGTTCCTTTCAATAGGACCCTCCAGCCTTCTTTGATGCCATTGGTGTTACTGACCTCCTCCTTAATCTTGAAACTCTCTAGACTTGGAAGACACTAGGTGATTCCCCACCTTTGACCAATCCCTCTCAGTTCTTTTGCCAGGGACCCTTCCCCAGGACCCCCTCTGTGTAGGCATTCTCAAAGAATATGTTCCTAGCTCCTTGCTCTCACTCCCCTGGCAATCTCATTAGCTCTCCTCTCACAAATTCACCCTCAGCTCTCTCCGTACAATTATACCTCATATTTATCTAGAAGCTTACAAATGTATATAGCCTTTCCTTTAATACTTCCAACAACCTACTGATATTTATTTTATAGAGAAGGAAACTGAGCCACTCGTTTGTAGTCACCTGCTTAAGGTCTCAAAGTGGCAAAATCCGTAAACTCAACCCTGGCACTTAAGTGCAGTGCTCTTTTCATCACACTATATGTGTCTCCAAACTTCTCCCAAATATACACCCTAATGTCCCATCTTCTTCATCAAGTCCCAAATAACACTTTCACCTACTTCCTAGAAAAACTTTACATGAATACCTACATGACTTACCATATTCCCAAATGTTTCCTCCTTTGACTTCTACTTTTTTTATTGAGACATAATTGACATAACATTGTATTCATTTCAGATGTACAATGTAATGATTTGATATTTGTGTGTATTGTGAAATGATCATCAAAATAAGTCTAGTTAACATCCATCACCATAGTTACGAAATTTCTTTTTCTTGTAATAAGAAATTTAAGATCTACTCTCTTAGCAACTTTCAAATGTACAATACAGTATTATTAACTACGGTCACCACATTGTACATTATACCCCCAGGACTTGACTTTGTAACTAGAAGTTTGTACTTTTTGACTTTTTTCACCCACCACCCACCTCTGGCAACCACCACTCTGTTCTCTGCATCCAGGAGATCAGTTTATTTTGTTTTGTTCTTTGTGGGTATTTTAGCTTCCGCATATAAGGGAGATCATACAGTATTTGTCTCTCTCTGACTTATTTCACTTAGCTTAATGCCCTCAAGGTCCATCCATTTTGTTGCAAATGGTATGATTTCCTTCTTTTCTATGGCTGAATAGTATTCTATTTTACGTGTATATATACACACACCACATTTTCTTTATCCATTCATCCATCGATGGACACTATCTTTTATAACGTGATCAGTATATTCCTGGTTACGTGTACTTGGAAACTTGGAGTTATCTTTAATGTCTCTTTTTGCCACCAATCAGTTGCTACATTCTGGAAATTGCATGCCTCAGTGTCTCTTGTGTCTCCTACCCAACCCTTTCAATTCACAATGCTTCTGCCTTTCTTCTGGTTCTTAGATTCGCTTCCCTAGAGTTCTACACTACTATCCTATTACTCTAATCTGTATTAATACACTATTAATGTCTCTACCTCCTGTCTCTCCCCTCTCTAATTTACCTCCTGCTCTGCTTCTGAATTAATCTTCCTGTAATGCTCTGTTCGCATGCTTTCAGTGGCTCTGCACTGCCTTTAGAATCAAGTTCCGATCCTCAAAGTCCCATATCATGAAGGCCCCAGTCTAAACAGAACTTTATCCACAGATTTCCTACTTCTCTCATGCTACACTGAGCCACGTGGACTATTTAGTGCTCAAATAAAGACATTTTCTGATGGTAGGTGCTCAAAAAATATTTGTTAAATTAAATCAAACCAGTTAGGAATGACTTAGTCTTATCTTACTATTTGACAGTCAAGAGATTAAAACCTCTTACTTTTAAACCTCCATTCCCATTAGTTAGCACTCCTTTGGATAAGTGTCCAAGAGCCCTTTCCTCTCCTGCCCTTAGACATCTGTACGTGCATATCTGCTTTCATTGCACAAATCAGTAACTCAAAAATCTGTAGACATCTGTTGTTGTACTTCAGCCAAGATATTATCTTGTATGCCAACCAAAATTATTAAAATGATACAAAATTGGTGATATATTCATTTTCCATGAAGAAAATTACCATAAATATTGAAAATGCATTGTAATAGTTCTTATTCTCACCCAATACATAAAATAAATTATTCCTTTTTTGCATAATAGCTAAAGTGCGGTTCCATAAAACTTTTGATTTCAGACATTTATAAGTAAAGCAATAAAAATAATTTGCTAAGTTTGTTTATATCATATGCATTCTAATAATTACAAAAGAGGAGAAGTGAAGAGGCATGAACAGTCCCATAAACTCTGAGGAGATGCTAAGTCTTCATGGGACTGTTAACTAGGTGGATGTGCTAAGAAATAAATATCTGAAGAGTGATTAAAACATTTAGTTGTCAAAATAAAACCTCCATTTATGTTGTGCTGTACCCCAAAATGTCGGTCTTAAAAATAGCCGAATTATATCATGTATCTTGTTGGCTGCAGCTCACTTAACCCAACAAACAGGCAGGAAAAGAAAAGTGAAGGCAAAAATCTCATGCTGGATGTCCTTTTCTTTAACAACACACATAGTGGACACTTTATTCTACCTAATGACTAAGAAAAATCCATCTTACACAATCACAATACATACTCGAGTATTTACCAAACAGAGAGAAGAATTCACTTAAAGAAACCAAATAGCATTTGTAAATGTGATACTCCCCAGGACACCAAGCCTTCTGAAAGGTTCCCACAAACTGCTTCAGAACTGCATCTCTTCTGGTCTGTCTAGGGAGCCGTCTCCATTGTCCAATTTAGGGAGGACTTTTGGGGATTGATCCACCCTGTTGCTCCTCCAAACAACTTCCTTTGGACCAAAACAGACACCTGCAACCCTAAGCTACTCATGGTCTTCTCGTGGTGTGAGGCAAGCCAGTCAACACCCTGGCTCTATCCTCACTCTATTTTCTCCCTTCTCTCCATTTGCTCTGCTGTCTTCTGTTTCCTTGTTCAGAGCCTTTTCAGGGAAAGACTATCAAATAGAAAAGTGAATTAGGAGGTTAGAGTCATAATCCTGACTTTGTCCCTAACTAGCCGAGTGACCTACACCAGTTCACTCTACCTGTCTTTTTCTCATTTTCCTCATATGCAATAGTTGGAATCATATTTCCCATGATTGTTGGGAGAATCCAATGTGATAAGGTCCAGTCAAGCATTTCAAAAAGAGCAAGTGTGTTAAGCACAAGTACTCGTGTCCTTTCCCCACTATCTTTCAGCCTTCAAACACCTATATTGATATCGTTCTGAACTTTAGCCAAGGGTACACAAAGTGAAGCACAGAGAGTAACATTCCTAGCACAGTACAAGAAAAAAAAATCAATCATTATAATTCCAATTTCCTCATTCCAGTCTTAATATTTTCTTAAAAGACCATGGAGGACCTCTTAATTCCTCTGCCACCGAATCTTTTCAGAGAGAGAGAGGTTTGGCATTGGAAGTGGTCCAAGTCTGTGACACATTGGAGAGGAAGTGATTCGGAGGGGCAAAGAAATATGTTCTGTCTATCAATTACCCAGAGAGAAGAAAGTGGATTCCTGAAATTTTTGTGGAGGTACAAAATGAGATCTTAGGATGTAAGGAAAAGAAAGGGACAATAAAGAAGGAGAATGGATGTTGAAAATTTCTAAAGGTTAAAGAGCTGCCTCAGATGTAATCCTTGATCCTTTGGGGAAATAATGAAATCTCCCACAGAAGGTCACAATATGGCCCTTTTCTAACATCTTCTCTTTGCACCTCATCTCATATACCCTCTGCTGCAGCTGCCTTCACATCCCGGG
This sequence comes from Ceratotherium simum simum, assembly GCF_057802395.1. Classification (NCBI taxonomy): domain Eukaryota; kingdom Metazoa; phylum Chordata; class Mammalia; order Perissodactyla; family Rhinocerotidae; genus Ceratotherium; species Ceratotherium simum. The sequence continues at coordinate 45,936,135 of NC_141919.1, read as the reverse complement.
GATCCCAGAGCCAGCCTGCTTTCTTTCTGTCCTTAATGCCTTTGCATGGCTTGAATCATCTGCCTGGAATTCCTTTCTTTTATTTGATTTCTGGCCTGATTACTGAAAAAAATTATAAAGTCTTTCGTCAAAGGAAGGATTACATATTTGGATAAAAGTAGTTGCCCCCAAATTTGCCTCCCTTGAAACAGTAACTGAGGATGACAGCTAGTAAGTACCCCCATTCTCTAACAACAGGTGCTAGATGCCCTACAGGACTTGCCAATAGGAGAAAGTAAAACCAGTCACAGGACCTTCGTCCAACATGTACATCTGAGAAGGTTAGAGAATCATTGAGGAGAATAATCAGGGCAGATTTATTTGAAGTGATGTAGGTATTGACGTAAGAAGATGAATCTAAGGCATTTCCCATCCCCTGTTCTTCTCTGCCTCGAGGTAAGGGAAAGGAGCATCAAAAGCAGTACTAAGTGTAGAGGATGGGATGGGGGATAGGAGAGTCCTTGCCAGAAGGCACACTGCTTTCTCACCACCCCAGGCTAGAGGTTTGATGAGTGGAGCATAGACATTCATTGCCCTGGCTATCAGAGCCGAGTGAGAATTAGTTCTTTGAAGCAAGTCACTCTTCCCAAGTTTGGCAAGACAGGGATGCAAATATTTCCTGTGGCTCAAGTGACATGGAAAGTCACCAAGCTTGAGTCATCTTGAAAGCTACTGCTCAAGAGGATGCCCACCTGAAAAGATGAGCCCATCAGAAAGCCTGATTCTAGGTTTCATGGGGCCTAAAGAATATATAATTTGGGAGGGTCTTCTTTTACATACACAAAATTAGCCACAAAAGTAAAGGTTTATTTGGAGGGAGAAAATAAATAACAATAAAATACAAATTTTTAAAAGCTGACAAATGCCACAAACACCAAAAGTCCAGAAAATAATATAATATTTTTATTAATTAATTGTCTGACACTCCTCCATAATAGTTTTTTTCCCTGAAATATTTGGCTCTATATTTTTGAACCCTGCTCCATATGACAACAAAAAAAGAAAGAATTAAAATATCATTTAGTCTTTCCTCAAGTACGGTTGAATTAATTTTTTAAAATTTGATAGTTTAGAAAGTTTCTTTCTATTTTAAATCTTAGTTTGGTGATGCCATGTACATTTTTAGGATTATTGTCAAATTTGGGAAACTCTGTGACCAGTTTCTTTCATATCTGCAATATTTGGAAGAATTTTTCATACACTAACTCTGACCCTCAGAAGCTTCACATCTTGTTTCTTTCTCTATTACCCACATGCTTCTCATGCCAGGTGCCATAGGACACTTAATGTTAATGAAACCTCTGTCCCCACACCTCCGTATGGCAGTGAGTGATAGGAATATTTCTGGAAGCCATTTCACACAGGATGGCTAGCAAAGTCTTGTGTCTTTTGAACTACACAAATATATCCCATTAAATCCTAATTAAATAAATCCCAAATCAACTTCCCCTTGGTCAGCTCCCCAATATTCCCATAAACACTCCAAGGTCACTAGCCATAAGGGAAAGTATTTCAGAGAGAAAATGAGAGTAAGCAGAGACCTCAGCCTTAACTGCTTGTATTAAAATAGCCTACTCTTACAAATTTTACAAAAGCATGTGACCATGTGAACACATTGCAAGGGGCCTTCCTGGGGCCTTGGTAGGAGAGCCTGTGCAAGTGACGGGCCCTGAAGCTGAAACATCATCAGCCTCTGGATAAATCTGCTTCCATACGCAGCATAGGAACTGAGGAGGAGTCAAGATATGTCAGCTAGAGAATGCGTAACACACATCAGGAAATTGTCAACTTCCAAGGTCCAGAGGCCTCCAAAGAATCCACCAAGTTACACCATGAAAGACTCTTTGAATGTCTGCTGTGACAAAGGGCATTAATTAGTAGTTGAGAAAAACAAACTGCCCCAGCTAAGTGAAAAGGCAGGGGTGCCCCCCTCTCTCACTCCCTCTCCTCTCCCAACCTTGAAGCAGCCAGGAGCGGCACAGTGAAGAGGAAAGGAAGGGAGAGCAAGAGACGGGAGAAGAATCAAAACCGCAGGTAGTACAAGAGAGGGTGAGGCAGGCGAGGCACTAGGGAGCACACTTTACAGAGGGAGGCGCTCCGCCCTGTCCAGGCTCAGAGGCGATGGCCCACTCACTGCCTTCTGCACCTTTGCTGAGGCGAAGGGAGGATGTCCTTAGTTGAATAAGAAACTGGAATTCTCACTCGTAGCACATTGGACTTTCTAATTAGGTTCTGATCATTTAAAACTGAAAGTGACAAAAAGCTATGCAATCTTCCCAATTTGGGAAGAGAAACAGAGCAGATTTAGAGGACAATGATGGAATTAAGCTGTTTCCTGATTGTACCCTAATGAGCACTTCCTGTTTAATCAACAGGCTAAATTTAAAGAAGGAAGCCATTGCTTCTTTCAAGCAGACAGGATTAAAGCCAAACTCCCCAGCTTGGCACACAAGAGCCTCCATTTTATCTTCCACCATCCTCTCTTGTCCAGCTGCCACCGTCATCCTTGTCATGCAACTCATCAGGCCCCTCCAGCACTCCCTGCCTGGGCCCCTGACACTCCCTCGCCTTGAATCCTGTCTACCTTTCTACCTTTAGGGCCAGCTGAAACGCCACCTAATCAGGGAAACTTCGCTTTACAACCTCAGACAGAGTGGGCAGTGCCATCCTCTCAGTTCCCCTGCTCTCTCTTGGGGCCCCTGTTAGGGGACTTAACACATTGCAGTCTCTTATTTGTTTCTAGTTCTGACTTCCCCCTAACTGATCACCCTTCTAGGTAGGGACTGTGACTTGTGGTACAGTCAACCTTGCACCGCAGGGTTTTTAACACAGACCATGGCACACGTGGTTTGTTTCAGCAAATGTTACCTGAATGAATGCCCATGTACCAGAACAGCACAATACCATTGCTAATCCTATGTGAGGAGGCTCCCTTTGCTTAGTGAATGGATTCACCAATTTATTGTTACTGCTTAAGGATGCTTGAGCCATTCATCCCCAAAGATGTCATAATCGAAGGTGAAACCTGAAATAAACTCTTCCATTTGTGATTATTACATTAAGTAAGTTATTTCAGTTTAGAAATTTTCCCAATTAGGCACAGATAACAAGCAATCCTCTCAGGCAAAATGCTAAATACTTAACTACCTTTACCTAAGGGTTCTGGTGATTTCATTAGGGAAAAATGTTCTTAGATTCAAAGATTTTGGACTCCCAGCAAGTAATAACTAAGTTATTGACTAAACACAACTTTTCCCAGGTCAATCTCTCTGAAGATGTCCTTCCTCTTCTTCCTTCTGCAACACAGCCAACTCCTCTGAGGCACTAAGTCTTCATTTTCACTAATAACCCAATTTACTTTTAATCAAAGTATCACATTTGGGCAAATTGAGAAAGCATACTCTAAGATTTTCTTGAGGTGGAGATATAGATTGTTAAAGATACTCTGATTGCTTTACTATTCCATTGATTTCAATCTCTTGATATCTCCTATCTCCCTTGAATCCTAAAAATTAGAGCTTATCCTGAGTCTTAGAAAACTTCTGCCTTAATCAAGTCTCTGAATGAATTTAGCTGTAAGCCAGATAGACTTGTCATTCCTTGTATGAATTTGTCATAAGAACAGGGCAATGTTTGTGGGAAACATGTTTTAACAGCATACCAGACCAGAATAGCATTATAGAATCTCTTTTTCAGAGTTTGAGAGTCATAACTAGAAGGTCAGAACAACATTCCAGATCCTTGACTTTGACATAGGTGAGTTGTCGGTATTATAAAACACAAGCTACATGGCAATGAAATGTGGAGAGTTTTCAATTAGTCTTGAATGAGTATAACACAAAAAAGTTTTCCTGGACTATGTTTTTATATACATTTTATGCTCCCTTAACAAATGAAACTATATTTGAGTGAGAAACTTTTCTTAAGTCAGCAGACTACTCTGTCCCAGTGTACGGAACCTAAGAGAGGCCAGCTTGTACCTGTCTAAAGCACTGGGTATGCATTGGCTAAGGAGGAGTGAGGGGGAGGTGGGAGTAAAGCTTCAGGTGGTGATGGCTGAGATGAAACAGTAGCTCCAGTCCTCAATCCTCCTAACTCCTTTCAGTTCAAGGAGACTGGTCAGGAGAGTTGGTAGAGGGCGGGATATGCCAGCAGATGCTGAATAGGATTTGTTGGGGGCACAGAAGGCAACTCCTCCTCCTCCCTTTTGAAAACTTAAATAAGAAATTATAATATGAATGCAGAGGCATTGCAGAATTTTGTTTCACTGACAGGGCGCTGCTGAAAAGGGCAGCACTCCCACGTATGCACATTCCAACTGACCACCGTTGTAATGCCTTTATCTCTCTTCCTCTCCCGAACCCAGCACCGTTTCTCGCCACGACCTCCACCTCATTGATTGCCGGTTGTATGTCAAGATACAGCCCTTCTCAGAAGCATTCCCTGATTTTTCAAAACTGATCTGGATGTCCCTCCTCTGCATCTATAGCATTCTATGCACATCTGTATCGGGACACAATATATAACAAACCACACAATAATAAACCTTGGTTTTCTTTTCTGCCTCCCTCTCTTGACTGTGAGCTACTTATGTCAAGAACTGTATCTATTCAATTCTATGTCCCTAAGATCCAGCATAGTGAATGACACAGCATGTGTTCAATAAACATTTGTAGAATTCATGGGTGAAAGAATAAGTGAATGTATATGTATCAAAATAAATATAGGTATATTCAATTCTTGATCTTTAGATCTTATTCTTTTAGTCTGAGGGATTTACCCGTTTTCAGGATGTAGTTTATATATTCCCACTTTAAAAAGTGTGTGAGGCAGCTCACACTAAAATATGAGCGTACATTCACAAGATAAAATAAAGAGATATCAGAAAATAAAGAAAACCAAGGGATTCTGTCTAATTTTTTTTTAAATAAAATAATTAAAAATATAAAAAGTAGAAATTTAGGAACAAAGAAAAATATCATTGTCATCAAGAAGAATTTACTCTTTAGTTTCTAGTTAGTTAGGATACCTGAAAAAGGCGGTTTGTTGGAGTTAAATTGTTCCATCAGAAAATACATTTTTACTTAGAAGCTATAGGAAACTATGCCTATGATTGGTTGTTATTAAAGTTATATTTTAAAGAACCATGAAATACTCCCCCTTTCCCTCACCTCATTCCCCACGTACAAAATTGTCCTCTATCTTCATCTTTCAGTCCTCTTAGTTAGGGTCATAGTATTGTATAGCACTGGAAAGATATGATTTTCCAGAACACTCAGACAAGGCAATAGAAGATCATATTTTGGAAAATGAAAGGCTAGTCACACTGAAGTCTGTCTCAGAGTCACTGTCTCAGGAGGAAGGTAATTATTAGGAACACTGAAATGGATCCTCAGAGAGGTGGTGTCTTGAGAGGCAGGAAATGCGAGGGCACAGGAAACATGAAATGTGTGCCTTTGAGCTGATACATTAGCAAATCTCTGACCACAAAGGTTCAGCTGCTGCCAAGCTGGAGAGAGCAATAGGGGAAGGAAGGGCAGCCCCGATTACTGATTTACAGAAGTTTCCAGGGCCGAGCAGTAGAATTATTTAAAGGCACCGCAACTGGGATTTGATTGCACACCCTCAGGAAGTGCCAGGATAAATGAATCTCCTGGTAGCCACAGTGGTCGCAGGGCTGACCAGTAATCTGTTGTCTCAGAGGTTTTAGCATTTCTGAACTCAAATCAGCACCGCCTGGTGAATCTGAAGTTCTACATCAGATGAGTCCTCTAATTAAAGACCCAGATCACCTTTGAGCAGCCACTTCAGGTCTGCCTGCATCGTGTGCTCAATTTACTTTTTCACTTGAGGTGAAAAATCTAATTATATGAACAACAAATAGTGTGATTTTTTTCCCTCTTGGCAAAGGCCCTGTGTTAAGTGTCACCAATTATTTAACTAATCATAACTATGCATGGCACTGCTAATCCCTTAACAGCATCATCTATTCTGGGTCAAGAAGTTCACTCTCCCTTAGTTGCTAGTAAATTTCTGTTCTTGGATTTATCAGGTATGACCTCAGCAGCATATCCAGGAGCTATAGTAGCATTAAAATTGTCACCTGGTTAGGCTACACCCTGTGCCTGGTAGAAGCAAGAAAGCTTCAAATTAGAAAGAATTGATTTCAAATCCAGTAGATTCCCTTAGCAACTCCCCATTGGAGGGTTGCTAGTCAATGGATACAAAGTTTCAGTTATTCAGGATGATTAAGTTCTAAAGATCTGCTGTACAACATTATGCCTATAGTTGACAATGCTCTATTGCACACTTCAAAATTTGTTAAGGGGTCAGATCTCACGTTAAGTGTTCTCACCCCAATAAAAACAAAATTTAGCAAATATTTATTGAAAGTCTACTACGGACCTAGTGCCACCACTTGCTAATTACGTAACATGAGAAAAATCACTTACTCTCACAAGCCCTACTTTCTCTAAGTGCAAAACACACAACAGTACTTCAGGCACATGGTTTTGTTTCATTAAGATCCAAGAAGACAAGGGATAATTATAACTGCTACATTGTATTTAATGTATTTAGCGCCGGGGCTCTGTGCTAACACTATCCTAAGCATTCTACACATATTAGCATAATATTCAGTTCATGACAGCTACTCAGCAATGTTCATTTATTTCTTCCTTTTCCTACAAGCTCCCTGAAGAAATCACTCACAAGACGTTGGCACTGTTCGTCTCCATTTTTCAGAAAAGCTTACGAAAAGCTCTGCTTCTTTGAGACAAAAATCCAATTCACTATTAGCATGGGAGGTGAAAAGCCCATCAGGAAGATACAAATATATTACAGTGCATGTATACTAGAGGAGTTGGATGACTTCAAAATAATAGTTTTAACTCCTGCTTTTGCAGTCTATTTATGAAAGGAGCAGGCAATAGCAGTTTCCATTGTGAAGCTTGAAATCCATCAAACAAAAAAAAAAACAGAAGAAAAGGAGAAATGAGAAAAATATCTAACCCATCTTGCAGTTCATTTCCTTGCCATTTCTTGGTTTTTACCGAGAATGTCCCCGGGGTTAACATTCCCCAGCAGGCAATCCCTCTTTTCACACAATCAGCTTATTTTGGAGATTTTCCCCTTAAGTTCCTCTTGTTTCCTTATATTTTTCTATATGTATCATGCTGTCAAAGAACAACTCAGAAATACTTGGTTGGAGCATGGCTTGGCAAACTACAGCTTTTTCAAAGCTGGGCCAAATTCAGCCTTTGCCTGCTTTTGTATGGTCCACGAGCTAAGAATTTTTTTTTTTTACATTTTTAAATGGTTAAAAATAAATCAAAGAAGAATAAAATTTTGTAACAGAACACTATATGAAAACCAAATTTCAATATCCATAAATAACACAGATGACATCACCAAGATGGCGACATAGGTGGTTCCTGACTTCACTCTCACTCACGAGAAGAACAAATAACTGTTCACAGACAAGATACCGCTGAGAGACTCCTAGAACATGGAGGTGGGACTGGAGCACCCCCCTCTACCACGCAGACCAAGACAGACTGCATTTGAAGGGTAAGGGGAGTGGCTACACACTGACTGCATTGCCCCTCCCCCAGGTTATCGCAATACCACACCAAGAGGTCTCCTGGAGCCTACAGTTCCTCCAGTGGGAAGAGAGAACCCAGAGTGAACATCCAGCTCCCTCAGCATTGTGGGTTGCTTCTTGGAATTCCCCACTCTGGTCTCGCCCCTGGGGATTTTAGGGGAATCTGCAAAGCTTGACCACTGGGAATCTGATTGTGATGGAGAAGTGGGGAGGGGCTCACAACTACCAGCACTCAGATCTTGGCAAATAAATTTCCTACCTGCAATGCCCAAGAAGTAGTCCCACATAGCAGCTTTGCTCATCTGCAGAGCCAAGATGATGGTGCAGTCTGACCAGGAAACTCAGCAGGGTGCAGATCTGCTTGATTCAGATCCTCAAATCAAGAACCTTTCTATCCCTGGAGCCTGATCTGCCCCCATCCAGACAGTAATAGCCCACCTCACTGCTGAGTGTAACTCCTAGCCCCATCTGACCAGAAAGGCTGGCCAGAACACCTGGAAGCTGCTTAGCCCAGCTGTGCTCCAGCAGAGAACATAACAGGCAGAGCTAATCATCCAAAGATCAAAGTCAGTGGCACTATTTGGCCAGGGACCTTGGGGAGCAGGTCAGCTTGAGTCAAGACCACTAACAAAGAGCCTTTTCAGGCTTGGAGAGTTTCCCTGCTCCACCACGGCAGGGGAGCCAATTCATGACCCAACTTACTGCTGAGTGTAGCTCTGGGCCCCTCCCAACCAGAAAGCCTGAACAGGACCACCTGGGAAGCTGCTTGGAGTGGTTCTGTCCAGGCAGGGGAGCTAATTTATAGCCTGAAAGGGACTCATTTTAGCCTTAAAGACATTCACAGACTGAGAGTAAAGGGATGGAAAAAGATATTTCAAGCTAATGATAACCAAAAGAAAAAAAAAGGAGAGGTAGCTATACATATATTAGACAAAACAGACTTTAAACTAAAAGTGGTAAAAAGAGACAAAGAAGGTCATTATATAATGATAAAGGGGTCAATCTATGAAGGAAATATAGCAACTGTAAATACTCATGCACCTAACATCAGAGCACATAAATATATAAAGCAAAAACTAACAACAGAGCTAGAAAAAGAAAGAAATAGTAATATGATAATAGTTAGGGACTTTAATATCCCACTCTTAACAATGCATAGATTATCCAGACAGAGAATCAATAAGGAAACAGTGGATTTGAACAACACTATAGACCAAATAGATTTAACAGACATACAAAGAACATTCTATCAAACAACAGCAGAATACATATTCTTCTCAAGCACACATTGAACATTTTCTAAAACAGACCATATGTTAGGCCACAAAATAAATCTTAGCAAACTCAAAAAGATTGAAATCATATCAAGTATCTTCTCTGACTAAAATGGCATGAAACAATAAATCAGTAACAAGAGGAAAACTGTACAATTCACAAATAAATGGAAATTAAACAACACTCTCCTGAACAACCAATGGATCAAAGAAGAAATTAAAGGGGAAATAAAAAAGTATCTTGAGAAAAGTGAAAATGAAAACACAACTTACCAAAACTTATGGGATACAACAAAAGCAGTTCTAAGAGGGACGTTCATAGCAATAAATGCCTACATTAAGAAACAAGAGGGGCCGGCCCAGTGGCATAGTGGTTAAGTTTGTGTGCTACACTTTGGCGGCCAGAGGTTCGTGGGTTCAGATCCCCGGCATGGATTTATGCACTGCTTACCAAGCCATGCTGTAGCGGTGTCCATATAAAGTAGAAGAAGATGGGCATGGATGTTAGCTCAGGCCCAGTCTTCCTCAGCAAAAAGAGGAGGATTGGCAATGGATGTTAGCTCTGGGCTAATCTTCCTCACAAGAAAAAAAAAAAAGAAACAAGAAAGATCCCCAAAAAAAACCTAACTCTACACCTTAAGGAACTAAAAAAAAGAAGAACAAACTGAGCCCAAAGTTAGCAGAAGGAAGGAAATAATAAAGATCAGAGCAGAAATAAATGAAATAGAGAACAGGAAAACAATAGAAAAGATTAAGAAAACTAAGAGTTGGTTCTTTGAAAAAAGATAAAATTGACAGACTTTTAGCTAAACTAATCAAGGAAAAAAGAAAGAGAAATCAAATCAACAGAATTATGAATGAAAAAGGAGACATTACAACTGATACCACAGAAATACAAAGGATCATAAGAGGCTAATAAGAATTACCATATGCCAACAAACTCGACAACCTAGAAGAAATGGAAAAATTCTTATAAACATACAAACTACCAAGACTGAATCAGGAAGAATTAGAAATAGGAACAGACCAATTACTAGTAGGAGACTAAATCAGTAATCAAAAATTTCCCAACAAAGAAAAGCCCAGGACCAGATGGGTTTACTGGTGAATTTTACCAAACATTTAAAGAATTAATGCTAATCCTTCTCAAACTCTTTCAAAAAATCAAAGAAGAGGAAACACTCCCAAACTCATTTTATGAGGCCAGCATTACTCTGATACCAAAGCCAGAAAAAAATACTACAAAAAAACTGCAGGCCAATATCCTCAATGAATATAAGTATAAAATTTCTCAATAAAATACTAGCAAACCAAATTCAGCAGCACATTAAAAAGGTCATTCACCATAACCAAGTGGGATTTAACCCTGGCATGCAAGGATGTTTCAACATATACAAATCAAAAAATGTGATACATCACATTAATAGAATGAAAGAAAAAAATTATATGATCATCTCAATCGAGTCAAAAAAAGCATTTGACAAAATTCAACATCCATTTGTGATAAAAACTCTTAACAAATTAAGTATAGAAGGAACGTACCTCAATATTAGAAAGGCCATATATGACAAGCCCACAACTAACATCATACTCAATGGTGAAAGGTTGAAAGCTTTTCCTCTAAGATTAGGGGTAAGACAAGGGTGCCCACTCTCACCCCTCCTATTCAACATAGTCCTGGAAGTCTTAGCCAGAGAAATCAGGCAAGAAAAGAAATAAAAGCCTTCAGAATTGGAAAGGAAGAACTAAAACTCTCTCTATTTGCAGATGACATGATTTAATATACAGAAAATCCTAAAGACTCCAACAAAAAACTGTTAGATCTAATAAACAAATTCAGTAAAGTTGCAGGCTACAAAATTAATGTACAAAAATCAATAGCATTTCTATATACTAACAACAAATTATCTGAAAAATAAACAAAGAAAATGATCCTATTTAAAATAGCATAAAAACAATAAAATACTTGGGAATAAATGTAACAAAGTAGGTAAAAGATCTCTACACTGAAAACTACAAGACTGATGAAAGAAATCAAAGACACATAAATGCAAGGTATACTGTGTTCATGGATTGAAAGAATTAATATTGTTAAAATGTCCATGCTACCCAAAGCCATCTGTAGACTCAATGCAATCTCTATCAAGACTCCAATGGCATTTTTTACAGAAATAGAAAAAACAATCCTAAAATTCATATGGAACCACAAAAGACCCTGAATAGACAAAACAATCCCCCCAAAAAATAACAAAGCAGGAGGCATCACACTTCACAATTTCAAGCCATATTATAAAGCTGTAGTAATCTAAACAGTATGGTACTGGCATAAAAACAAACACACAGACCAGTGGAACAGAATCAAGAGCCCAGAAATAAACCCATACATATGTGATCAATTAATATTTGACAAGTGAACCAGGAATAGTCAATGGAGAAAAGACAGTCTCTTTAACAAATGGTGCTGGGGAAACTGGATATTCACATGTAAAAGAATAATATTAGACCCCTACCTTATGCCACTCCCAAAAATTAACTCAAAATGGATTAGACTTAAATGTAAGACCTGAAACCATAAAACTCCTAGAAGAAAATGGGAAAAAGGGTCCTTGACACGGGTCTTGGCAATGATTTTTTGGAAGTTACACCTAAAGCCCAAGCAACAAAATCAAAAATAATCAAGTGGGACTACGTGAAACTAAAAAGCTTCTGCACAGCGAAAGAAACAATCAACAAAATGAAAAGGCAACCTTCAGAATGGGAAAAAATATTTGCAAACCATATGTTAATAACAGATTAATATCCAAAAATATATAACTCAGTAGCAAAAAAACAAATAATGTCATTAAAAAATGGGCAAAGGGGGGCTGGCCCGGTGATGTAAGGGAATTTGGATGAAGGTAGTTAAAAGGTATAAGATAAATAAGTATAAGTACTAGCTATAAGATAACTAGTTATAAGATAAATAAGCACTAGGGATGTAATGTACAACGTGATGACTATAGTTAATATTGCCATATGGTATATTTGAAAGTTGCTAAGAGAGTAGATCTTAGTTTTTATCACAAGGGAAAAAAACGTTTTTTCTGTTTCTTTTCTTTTGTATCTATATGAGATAATGGATGTTAATTAAACTTATTGTGGCCATCATTTCACAATACATGTAAGTCAAGTCATTACACTGCACACCTTAAACTTCAATAGTGTTGTATGTCAATTATATCTCAATAAAACTGGAAAGAAAAAAATTACATTGCATTATAACATAAAGGATAAAATAAATATCCATGAGTCCCTATTGATCTAAAAAATACCTGTAAATAAAGTTTTATTAGAAGACATCCATGCTTATTCCTTTTCATATTGTCTGTGGCCGCTTTTGCCAAGAAGAGTGGAGTTGAGTGGTTGCAACAGAAATCATATGACCTGTAAAGATTAAAATATTTACTTTCCTTCCCTAGATAGCAAGTTTGCCCACACCTGAGTTACAGTATAGCTAAAATTAACTTATGTATGAGAAAGACCAAGCATGTATAGATCATCACACTGAACAAAGGCAAAGCTTTAAAAACAACCACTGCAGAAAGTGTGTGGAACACGGTCCTTTGGCACACCTAAGTGGCTGAAATCTCCCAAGGAGGACAGTTTGCCCTTGAGCAGTAGATGGAGTTGTCAAGGAAGGCTAGTTCCATTATTTGAGGAGTTTCTAAGAAATACTGCAATTTCAAGAGTGTGATGCATCTGTCTCTGAGTTATGGCTGCTGGTGACCTGTCCTTGGCAGTTTAGCTGAGTCAGATCTGCACCATTTCCTCATGATTTCTCAGTCCCGCATTAAGTCCATGTCAGACCCTAGATGAGCTGAGTTGACCAGGGGAACTTTACTCTTTAATTCTGTATCACCAACTGAATATCCACTTGGGATATTGGCTACAGAGCAACATACAAGGAACTATACATCAGATAGAGGAGGAAGTCAAAAAGCATAAGGGCAATCAAAAATTCATTAGAAAACTTGAAACCCAATTTGTATGTAGTTTTCTCTTCAGCCTAGACCTAATCAAAGGAAGAAGTCCCACAGATAATGGCAGTTAACTTTAAATAATCGTGGCCTTGTCTCTGAGTTAATGAGGGTTTCATCTTTTCCTAAAGTATTTACCCAGCCACAGCAAGGTGTTTTAGTCATTGTGCACACTGCTGTGATTGGCCAGTAAATAGTCAAGAGAAAATCTGTTATCCAGGACTGTTTTTGCTGGTCAGTTGGACCTCTAAAGCTTGAGATACTTCATTTGCTATCCGGGCCTTAGTCAGCCTTAAATTGTGGATCAGTCTAGTTTGGGAACTTTGAAACAGGATAGAAATCCTCAGGCAAACTGATGGTATCCAGTTTCTCCAATGCATCCTGGTAAATTATTATCAGGCTCTAAATAAGTCAGCAATGATTGAGTCATTGAGTAATAATTGCCTTTGAATACATGAGAAGGCCAATGGCTATATCAAAGTATAGGTTGTTTTTTGACGTGGTAAGCACTGGAGAGCCATCTGAACACACACACACACACACACGTACATCCCTGAGAGTTGCATTTTGAAGGTACATAAATGTGCTGTTTATGATAAACAGTTGCTATCCATTACTCTCTGGCCTTAAAGGGGTTTGACTATGGTAAAGGACAAACAAATTGGTGAAATTAGACAAATTTTGTAATGATTTTTGCATGGCTTCATGAGGAATAATTGGACTATTCATGGCCTGCATCATTAATTTCATGTCCATTTTTATCCCTTTCCTTTGAATTTCTTCGAGGCTCTGTAAGACATTAATAATAGCAGTTAGTTGCTGTGGTTATATTCCTGTATTGACTGTAAAAGGGAATGTGGCTGTACATATGGCTATGAGAACCTTACTAGAGAAGTTTGGGGCCAGATGTCAAACCCAAAAGTTGAAAAGATTGCTGTCAACCGTTGAAATTGTTTGTAAATGGTGCAGTTAAGGAGTTAATGAATTTAAGCGAAAGAACTTGATAGAAAAGCAGAAAAATACGATAAATGGCCCCAAGTCTTAGACAGATAAAAATATTCATTTTTTACTCTGAAATCAAATTAAGAAGATGACAATTCTTCAATTAAGTATTAATACTAAAACTCAGTTTTTTGAGGTTTTTTTACAAGCTGGATATCACTTACTATAACCTAACAATATCCATTAATTTAACTCGCAGCTAAATTTTTCTCTCCCTGAGTTATAGCTTCAACAAGGGTCTGGAGCTTGCTTAAAAAGCCAGGGCATTTACAGCATAGGATAAATTCCTTAGTTATCTATAAATTCTTGAGTTCTCTTATCCTGGGTGTACACAAGTACTAAACACACTGTGTAAGCCAATCCAAACAGGAACTCCTTTAAATTTAAGAGCCTTTATAATGTAATTTACTAGTCTCCTCCAAAAGAGGTAAATGTATTTCAACTATTTGCTCAGAAAACCATGTACACTCACACAGTGAAGGAATCTTCTCAGTATCTTGGTCAGGGTAGAGAAATCTGGAGGTAGACATTCTCTGTAGGACAGACCCACTTCCCCTGGTGCTGATTCTTGGGTATGTTTCTAGTCTAGGAACAGAGTTTCCTAATGCCAACATAAGGATTTTATAGTTAGAGGCCATTTCTCTCTATTTCAGAGAAGCTGTTTCTCTAACATTTGTCTGATTGGATTGTGGGTTAAGATAGGGGCTTAACTCTAAGATGTGTTTACACTTTGTTCTAGCCACTCAAAGGTTTTTCTCACATCTGGATTTAGCTCAGTTGTGAATTTCTATAAAACTGTTCTATTACTTTCAAGAGATAAGAGAAAAAGCCATGCACTCATAATTCTTCAGACTTTTCAGGTCTTAATGAGAGGACATGAAACTCAGGATAAACCAGAAGTAATAATTCCCATTCGATTTGTGTTTTCTTTTCAATACATATTCATACTTTTTTATACAAATATTGTAGAAAAACAAGTAAAACTCACTTAGAATTCAGATCTCTCTGCTCTCCAAGTCAAATAAAAACTAGTTTGATTCTTTAATTCTTTCCATCTTTGTATATACTTTTCTTTATTGGTAGATCTGTCTGAATAAGATACCCCTGAAGTACACGCAAATGATAGATTACTGTGACTAATTTCCTAAAGGTCCTGAGGGGGAGAGAGAGAGAGAGTCAGAGATAAGAAAGCATGACAAATATAGAGAAAGAGAGACAGAGACAGAGAGACGGAGAGATCTGGCCACAGATAAAAAGAGCTATAAAAATGAAGAGACAGTTGAACAGGCTTTTTTGAGGATGAAAAATTGGCTTTTTTGGCTTTTTTTTCTTTATAGACAGACAGAGAAAACTGATAGCTTCAGTTTCACATTTGTATCAAAAGCAAATACAAACACCTATGTCCACTACTGTATTTTGCCATTTGAAAATTTCATAGACTTTCCTATAAAAACAGTGGTTTCACAGCTGGGACACTATATCTAGACTTCCAGCGTTCATACAGACATGACAGACAACACAAACAATTATATCAAAAATGGAAACGCAAATGGTCAGTGGTGTAGGAATTGATGCAAGCAACTTCTCAACTCCATGATGGAAACCACCAGCCGATTGTCTAAAGAAATGTAGTCCATTTAGTGGCAGAGACATGAATGTCTCAGATGTCAGGCAACACTGGAATCACAACAGACATGCAAGAATCCTAGCACCAAGAGACAGCCATATTTCCTGACTCTTGACAGACAATCAGATTCCCTGTCGTTGGACCACTTAATCACAGAGACCAGATGATCAGAGCAAAACAATACTTTCTCATATTACTGCCATTATTAGAGGAAAAGGGATGACCGTGCATGCCAAAATCATAACCAGGACAAAACTAGACTGGGCCAGGAACTAGATTCAGCTCATGCATATTAAAACTTATCTGCTGAATGGAGGGATTCTCTCAAAATTAGGGAAAATGGTATAGATAGAGGGGTCAGTGGTAAGCCATGAACCTAGCAGTACATAGAGTTAAATCCAATGGATAATGATAGACTGTTTAGTAGTATAATTGTACTATAATTGCTGAATATATTTATTTCATTCAATTTTATCTTGGAGGCTCTAGAAAATGCTGTGTGACTAAAAAATGAGTCAATTGGTTTAAATATTGAAAAAATTTTTTGGCTGATTATTTTACTGTATACCATAAAAACTTAAACTCCAATTAAAAAAAAATACTAGAAGTAGCAAGAGAATTTAGTAAGATGGCTAAATAAAATATAAATGTAATATAAAAATAAATATTAAAAATAGCTTCTTTTTATATTAACAAGCCAATAGAAATGAAAAAAAAATTCTAGTTATTAACAATACTGTTGAGGGGCCGGCCCGGTGGCTCAAGTGGTTAAGTGCATGCTCCGCCTCGGCAGCCCGGGGTTCGCTGGTTCGGATCCCGGGGGTGCACCGACGCATCGCTTGGCAAGCCATGCTGTGGCGGCGTCCCATATAAAGTGGAGGAAGATGGGCATGGATGTTAGCCCAGGGCCAGTCTTCCTCAGCAAAAAAAAAAAAAAAGAGGAGGATTGGCAGATGTTAGCTCAGGGCCAATCTTCCTCAAAAAAAAAAAACAATACTGTTGACATTTTAAAAAATTAAAAAACTGTGCACACACACACACCACATAACTACCACAAACACAAAAATTCCAATTATGTCAAACACGTTTGTCTTGAGGTGGTGGATTATGGCTTATGTTTAATTTCTTCCTTACACATATATGTGTTGTTAAATTTTTCTGCAATCAGTATGTATCATTTAAATGATGCT
Source organism: Ceratotherium simum simum (assembly GCF_057802395.1). Classification (NCBI taxonomy): domain Eukaryota; kingdom Metazoa; phylum Chordata; class Mammalia; order Perissodactyla; family Rhinocerotidae; genus Ceratotherium; species Ceratotherium simum. Next base: position 45,919,384 of record NC_141919.1, on the reverse strand, counting down.
CTCCAAAATAAGCTGTAGTCACCTGGGAGGAGGGGCACAATGGCATGGAGGCAGTCACAACCGTGGTGGTATAAGATGGTACAAGTTGATACCTCAAGGTAAGGAAAGCCAATAGTAGAACTTCTATTTGTGATTTTTTGTCCTTATGTTAGAGAAATATGTATCTCCTATAGTAAGCCAGCCATCCTGGAAGTTCCACCAGAGGGATGGGGTGACAGTGTGTGGCATCCTCATTCATTTGCTCACCTTTGGCGTACCGGGTTGTTTTATACTTCATGTCTGCCTCATTAAATGGCTTTGTAAATTATATTATCTCAAATGAAAGAAACGATACAATACTTTGTAATGAAATGGTGAGTAATCAGATCAATTTTTTTGTACCACACAGATATTCACTGTTAATTATCTTGCAAAGGTTTTTTAGTGATAGACCTCAGAGATGAATTACACATCTTTTTCATTTTCCAAAGTATATCTGAAATTGACTGATCTTTTCTGTAATGAAAAGTGGTAGTCAGTGGTAGCAGCTATTGAAAACAAACACATGCAAACATAATCTTTACTTTCAAGTTAAATGTGACATCTTAACATTGACATTTCCTGCTTTTAGAAGGAAATTTGTAAAACAGATAATATCTTCTGATTTGTTTGTAGGAACACCACTTATATGTCGGATTCACATCAGAGAAGGTGGGAATTTATGAGTCAAATTTCAACAAAAACCTTTGCACAATTGGTTGATGGAGGAAAATGTCCTTGAATCTAGTAGTCTTTCCTAGTATCTACTTGGCACAAAGAAGATTCTTAATAATTGTCTGTCAAATAAATGAATATGCAGTCACAGAGTGTCTCAGTTTTTCTGTATTTCCTGTAATGCCTCAGTCCGTGATTTATCCATTTTAGGTACTCACTAAATTGTTAGAGTCAGGCAGTCAAAGACTGTCAGAGGTGCATGGATTGTTGGAATTTTTTTTTCAGAGAAATTAAATTACTTTCCCAAGAACATAACTCTTTCATGTGATTCTCACAGCAGGCCTGAGGAGTTTGGGTGTTAATTTCAAAATACATAAATATTTTTCTATTCTGTTACTACGTGGGGAGATAATTTAATGTTCTGAAAGAGCACAGAGATTGACATCAAATTTCTGTGCAAAGTTCCAGTCCTTCCTATCAGTCATCAGCTCTGCAACCTTTGGCAGGTCACTTACCTTCTGAGCCTCAGTTTCCCCAACTAAAGAATGGTGGAACTGTAATTGATATTACACGCATGCGTGTGGTATATACACTGCAAATAACATCAGTTTTCGTTGTTGTTATTCCTCAATTGCCCGCTTCCTTCAGATGTTCCCCAGATTGTACTCTGAGAAACTAGCAGCCCAAGTTAGGGGAGTACTAATTGGGTTCCCTGAAGGGGAGCCTGCATTTGCCTGAGGCACTTGAGCTTCTTTCTCTTTGTTCCATTTATCTTTCAGCTGTGAGTGGATTTTCTTCTCTTAATATTAGTTTGCCTATTTTTCTGTGGACAAATCCCCCTGGCTATGTCTGTTTGTACAGCCTAGTCTCTCTCAAAGGAGAGACAGTGTCCTTCTCCAACGAGAGAAAATGTACTTTGAGAGCAGCTCTTAACTATCAGTGTTATCACCTCATGTCTTGTTTGTGCTAGGGCAAATTCTCAGGTGTCTCATTTTTATTTTTGTTCAAATTTTCATCTCCCACCCAGAAAGAGCTCACCAACGCCTCCTGTTTCATGAGAATTGCTTTCTGATTCTGAAAAAGCATTTACTCGCTGGTACATTCCTCAGCCCTTCACAACCTTCTGAGCAGTGTTCTCTCTGTTGCTTTGCAATTTTGGAGAAAAGCTTCAATTAATCTCAGCAAGCTGTAAATCCTGTCATTTGCAAATGCTTCTGTTTCAGGTAAATGTGGAAGACCTATACTGATCACCCAGTACTATACTTGGAGTTTAGAGATGAACAGAACACAGTCCCTCACCCTCGAGGATTCACAGCCTAGATCAACATGAAAATAATCACATAGCCACGCAAAGAAGGCCACAGAAGAGAGACGGGTCTAACTTTCAGCCAGAGGCTTTTTTATTCAATTATTTCTAGCCAGCCTTGTCTCAGAAAAGATCTACACGTTTTCATGTTGATGTAACTTGTGCATGCCTCTTCAGAATTTTCTGTCTTTCTTGGTTCACTGACTGCATTTTGGAATATTCCTTGGATCATTTTAGCATATGTTCTACCTGTACGTAGAGTGATCACTGAGCAGGAGCTAGATGAAATGTAGTCATTCTACAACCCATTTCAAGAGAGAACGTTGAGAACCTGGCCCCGTGGCCTGATGGTTGGGTTCAGCACGCTCTGGGTTCGTGGGTTTGGATCCCAAGCGCAGACCTACACCACTTGTCAGCCATGCTGTGGTGGCGACCCACATACAAAATAGACAAGGATTGGCACAGATGTTAGCTCAGGGCCAATCTTCCTCACCAAACAAAAGAAAAAGAGAGAGAGAGAGAACATTGAGGAAGTAGGAACTATCAATCCAGCAGGAAGCACCCACGGCTGATGAGAGAACCTGGCTATATGGTGACCAGACGGAAGCTGTTTAGACTAAAGAAGATAACAAATAAGGCACACAATACCTAGTATATTATTTCCCTATTTTACATATATATATATATATATATATATATATATATATATAATAACAAATGACCACAAACTTAGCGGGACTCCCTCAGTTAATGATCTCAAGAGCGATGCCAAGGGGACATCTCTGCTCTTCTCCTCATCTGAAATCTCTAGTCACTCTCATCTTTTTCTGTTGCAACATCTTAGGCTGGAAATTTTCAAACTGTACTTTATAAAAATCACCTCTCTTGGCAATTTTCTTCACCAATGTCTCACAAAGATTAGAGCTATAAATAATAGAAAGCCTCAATTACAAATTTTTTTAAACAGTGTTTAGAGATGTAGTGTTTAAATCTCCATAAAATTACACCTTTGAAATTGCTTAATTGTGTTTTCCCTGCCAATTTAAATTGCTCATAAGAGGAAAATTTTAAAAATATATAGTTTCTCACTCTTTCCCTGAATCATCACAGTTGTGCTGCTTTTGATCCAGAAGATAGCAGTGCTTGTAAAAATACTGCAAACATCAGCAAATCAAGGTTAGGACCGCAGCGGTGTGGGAGGAAGAGGGAGGAGACACTTCAATCTTCTGGTTTGGTTTAATTTATGCCTAATGGATTAAAAAAAAAAAAAAAAACCCACTTAAAAGTTTGGTTCTTACTCAAAACCTTGCAGCTAAGGCATGTAATTATAGTTATAAAAGGCTTTGTTAAATTTCCCTACAAAGATGCTGCTCTCTAGGGCAGAGGAACCTGGCTTTCTTTTTAATTGCAATTATTACCATATTAGGCACATTTATTTGCATAATAAAAATAATCATTTGCACTTACACAATTCCTTTCTTCCTAGGAGCTCACATTCTCATGAAGCATATCTCACCCGCAAAAACTATCCTATCACCTGAACAGATTTGTAAGCCAGCAGTCTAGTAGATTCGTCACATTATAGAAATGTTCATTGAGAACTCTTTCCCTCTGTGCCCAGCAGCCCAATGTGCAAATAGGCCAGCTTCAAAGATACATCAAGTGCTATCTGGTGCAAAGGCCACTGTCCCAGGTTCTGTGAGCCACCATCACCAGTCAAGCAGTTGTACCATAGGCAACTTTATACACTTCTAGGGCAGAAAAGCAATGGAAGGAATAACTGAGTACTGGGTGCTTTAAGAATGAGAATCTGTGAGGGCACAAATGCTAAACAGCATTTGAAATTTAGCCTTCTGCTCCTCTGTGCAGGATGTAAAAACTAGCGATTCATTTCTTGCTAGATTTTAGTATATACCTGCAGCAAGAAAGCATATTCTGGTAGTTCTCAGACCTGGCTGCATTAAAAAAAAAGGATGAGCTTAAAAAAAAAACAATCTAGTGAGCTTTTTACAAACCACATGTGCCTAGGCCCACAACGAGAGATTCTGGATCAATTGATCCTGATTTTGTAAAATGCATCAGAATTTTTTTCAAAATCCCCAAGTGTCTAATACATGGCTTAATGTTGCTCTAGTGGAAACACTAGATTGCTCTTGGTCAACCATTAACTATCTATGTGATCCTGAGAAAAGCATTCATCTCTCTGAGCTATGGAATATTAGCCTGAAAAATTAGATATTTGGATTAGAAAGAACTTTCTTTCACCTCTAAACTCCTTTGGTTTAAACAATAAAAAAAGACCAGTTCTAACCATGAATTACAATTCTCAACACACACAGCATTTACAACAGGGAAATACTATAGGGGAAAATAGATTGCTTGGATTTTACTCTCAAAAAACATATAAATTATACAGGCTATGTGAGAGACCAAAGAATCTGCATAAAAAAGAAAGCCATAATTCAAAGTAGGATGTGCTAAGTCTGTATAAAGGGTCATTTTACTGCTGACCATTTCTTTAGAACCGGTTACTAGTATAAAAGGAAAATGGCACTGGACCAGTTAAACAGGCAAGGCAGACTTCATGCAAGACTATTGCAATAGAGGAGAAAGAAGGAACTCAACTTTGCTGAAACAAAAGGTAGGAGATTTTTAAGAACTGGGGTTAGCCAGCAGAAAAGTACTGGAGGACTTTGGCAGGGAAAGTTGGTCAATGTGATCAGGCCATCTGTGTTTGCTAATTGGTACCCATAGAAGTTAGGCTCCCACCCTCCCACAGAGACTGAGAGACAGGGGCGCTATCGCCTTCAATGATTACATCTCAAAGGGATGGTCTTTGAGAAGACATTTCTGGGTTGTAGAAGATTTACATCTCCATCACTGTTTTACAATCTTACAATCACTGTTGGCCACTGGCAGTGGCGAGACATATCAAATGGCATAACTTGTCAGTCTCCAAAAAGACTATACTGTTGTTCACTGTTGGAACAGACTTGTTTTGCTGAAATGAGCCAGTGCGTGTAAATTTGATATTATTAGTGAACTAAAAACGTATTGTCAAAGTAGCGATTGAAACTCCCCATTTTCTTGCAAGGGAACAAACAAGTTCTTTAGATGAAACTACAGCCATGAGGTAGATGAAGCTGTGTTATTTTTGTTATTGGTACATGTGCAAAAGACATGTTCCTCTCAACTGCCAAGCAATAAAATAAAGGCAGGAGAAACAACCAAGACCATCAGAAAAGACAAGATACAAGTCAAAGCCACAAGAGACTGATGTTACCAGCTGCTAGCATTTGTTTCTTTCCTAGTGGTACTCGAACATATTATGGTGCAGCTTGGCATCAATGTAGTCAGATTTAAGAAAATATGGTAGCTTTGCCTAGCTTAAGCCACGTGTGCAGTCCATTATGTTTGCCCCCCAAAAAACTAGGGTTATTGAATCTGTACACACTTTGAACAAAAGGTAGCCCAAGCAACTGAAGGAAAGGTACAATTTAGAGCAATATTTGGAGAAAAACAAACCATTTTTATGATCTCCAAATGTGATAAACCCCTCTTTCCCCTGGCCCCTTTTTTGTTGTTACTTCACTTTAAACAGAATGTGTACCTCTGTCTCTCAATGTGTCAGATTTGGAAAAGGCCTGTCACTGCTCATGTACACTGCCTCGATGCCAGCTCTAATTATCAGCCTGAGAAAGCCTTCTGTATATTCTTCAAAACTCAACGCTCAAAAATGCCTATGCCGTCTTTTCACAAAAAAGAACTACTTCATGTGGATTTATAGTGAGTAAAATTCATTGATTCAGCAAAGCCACAAGCAGATAATGGTTTAGTTTCCTTAACTTAACCCCAAAGGACAGTGGTAAAAAGCAAGCTGGATATTCTTTAAAAGATGCCCTGATTCAAGTTCAAGTGAAACAATCCTTAAAGAGCCTGAGTGAGGGACCCTAGGGGAATCATTAGCAACTTGTCAGCGGCTGCCTTAAACGGGAAATGGTTGGAGGTTGTCTTTTTCAAACAGGGCTGGAAATCCCCAAAGGCCTTTGGAGGACGGCTGCCCGATGGCCTCTGGGGAATTCTCAGGTGTGGAAGGTGTAGCAGAGAAGAGGCCAGATCTAACTGCATTCCCACAGTGGGTCAGCTGGTCACAGCACTGGCTGCTGCAACCTTGTCTCTCCTGCTCAGCAGTGGCATCCTCTTGCCTGGCCTTTGAAGTCCTTCTTTGGAACTGAATCTACATCGAGTGGGGTCCTTAGTTACGTTCTGGTGAAAGATGGTCTTCTGTGTTATGCTAATCTTACAACAAAATGCTTGCTCTTGTCTTCTCATCCAAGTTTTGAAAACAAGGCAAAAAATCAAAGTTTAGCAGCAAGACTACTCTGTTTGGAGACCAAGGTTTTGGGTTCAAGTGCTGGCTCGGTCGCTAACCAGCTATCTGAACTTGGACAACTTGTGTAACATCTCCAGGTCTCGGTTTCACTAACTAAAAATTGGGAAAGGCTGTGTGAGAATTAAATGTGATAAAATGGATAAAATATTTTGCAAACTGTAAAATAACCTGCCAACGTTAAATGCTGCAGAATTGTGACAATAAATGCCACCACGCCTACCCTTAAATGAGCCACAATACCAGATATACGGAAGTTAAATGTGTGCAGTGGAAAGGATGCTGTTTACAATAGAAATGACATCCTTTATTTTACAGTTAGCATAACAGTCCACACCATCTTACATTGGATTTCCTTAGAGGATCTTTTAAGAATCATTAGAAGATGCCAAGTGATTGGTCAAAGACCAATCTATACAGCTATAAAGCTATAAAGGAATAAATGGACAATAATGAAAAGCTACTTCACAAGATGGAGATGTGGAGATGACTATTTACAATATTGTGCTCCTGCTGAGATTATTTTAGAGTAACACTTAAATTGTTTGCTCACCCACCTTACATGATTATTGAACAGTTTGAGGCCACGATTTCCATGGGGCACTTAACCCATAAATGTCATGTTGTCGAAATCCTTAATATAACCTAGTCCTTTAAATGTGTGTTTCCTTTTTTTCTTGAGACACTACTAGCATTTTAAGCATTGACAGACTTCCAGTCTAGATAGGAAGATTCTTGAATATTCTTCGGAACCCTGACACCCAGGCTGTATCTGCACTCTCTCTCTGGGATACTCCTGGCCCCTAATAGAGCTAAAGAGGGGTCCACAGCATTTATTTATTTTCTCCAAATAGAATCATAGTACCATTAGCAGCGGTACAATTCCCTGACTGAGCACTAATGCAAAGCATTGGTGATCAAATGATATATGATGCATGTGAAAGTGTTTTTTAATTTGCAAAGTGCTGGCATAGTAATGGCCAATATTTGCTGTTGGTTACTGTGTTAAGGTGCTTTACATGCATTATTTTATTCAAGCCTCACATAGGATTATCATAACTCCATGATAATAGTATAATACCCTAAGAGTATTATTAACCTAACATTACAGGAAGGACTGGTGAGAAACGGAGAACCTCAGGGTCTTGCCCACAGAAACAGAGCTAGTTGTTAAAGGAGAGAATTTGAGTGGGACAGTCAGTCCCAGGTCCAAGGTCTCAAGCCCTGTGTTCCGCGCACTAGCAGATGTCTTTCATGATAGTGATATTGATGGAGTTGTCTCCCTCAGCTGGACAACTCCTGATCATCCTTCAAGTCTCAGCTTAAATCTGCCATCCTCCTGGAGGCTTTCCCCAATCCACCTCATGAGGTCAAATCCCTCGTTTTTATACACACAATCACAGGATTCTACTTCTCCTTCACAGTAGTTACCACAATTGTATTTAAATAATTCTTGGGAAACTGTTTAATTTCTATCTCCTCCTGCATCTCACTCCCAGACTGCAAGGTGAGGGCTCCATCAGAATAAGACAAAGAACAGAGACATTCAAAGATCTTGATGCTTCAACTCCTGTGACAACCACTGAAGCACGAAAATGAGAGAAACCCAAAAGGACCCCAACACAACAGAGAATAGGAGGACTTCTTTCAGGAGGAACTTCTTTACAGGGATAAAAATCTTCTATTCCATGCACATGAAGCCAAGCCACCAGCAGTCAGCTGAAAGTCAAATAAAATCAAAGAAAAATCTGAAACATGAAAAAAAAAGTATGTAGTTCATGCTATAGTGAGCTACGTTAATTCTTTATCTAAATTTAAAATTTAAGTGCTTCCAAGAAATTTTCCAGTTTAAAAAACAATGGAAAACTAGAGAGAGAACTATAACTACAGTAAAATTGGAAATGTTTAGCCAACATGAAGCCAGAAACAAACAAAAAAAATACTTTTAAACTCAGTGTTTTGAGCAAACCTATAGCCATATTCATGTAAGTTACTTCTACCCTTAGTGAATGCAAATAAGAAACATTATTAAATTATGAATGACTAAAAACCATGGAAGGAAATACAGTTTAAAAAAGTTTAAAAATATTATTTTAGCTAATGTCTATAACAAGTTTCTTATTCTGAATGTAAAGAGAGGAATGCAGTTTCTATTAATAGAAAATTAGATGTTCCCCTATAGTACTAAATACATGTGAAACAACCATTTGAAGCATATTGCTTTAAGGCAATGCCAAATCATTAGGCTGCTCATGATGCCCTCACATCTAAGTTTAATCCCGCATGCATACATCTGAATATACACCCACAAGTACATGTTACAAAATTTTTAAAGTTACTTTCTGTCTGTACTATTTTGAGTTTTTGAAGAACAGCACCAACATGACAGCTAAGTGGCTATTCCTTAGAGATATTCTGGCTTGACTGGACACAGGAAGTATCAAACCTTGGAATTAATCAGGTTATTCTGCGGAAGCATAGTTTGGAATCAGATAAGCATCTCAGTGTTGAAGATCTCAAGGTCCACCTATTTATTGTGTAGCCTCATTTATCATTCATGGTGGAGTGCCTTCGGAAGGCCTTGAATTCTCTCTGGTGGGGAGCAAATGGTACCTTTGAATTTTATTCAGGAAATAAAATTCCTTTCCAAATAAAGTTATGACTCACCCTCAAGAAGAGACGCTCAAACTGTTCAACTAAGCTAACTCATATGCCAGTCCCTGAACCCAACTCTGGGAATGCTAATGCAAACAGAACCATTTTTGTTGGAGGCAACGATGCTTAGAATTTTTGGAAATTTCAATTTTGCCACTCCTTGATTTGTGTATTGAATGAAAAAAGAGGATAGATGGACAGATGGATGGATGCATGGATAGAAAGGAAGAAAGGAAGAAAGGAGGGGAAAAGAAAGGAAACAAGAAAAGAACAATGGAAATACAAAAGAAAGGAATGAAATAAAGAAAGAAGGAAAAAGGAAAAGCAGGCAGACACTTGGATAAAAAATAGATTAAAATCTATTTGGCAAAAATGTGCTGAGAGAAAACAAAGGAAACAATATATTTACAATATCATCTAACAATTCTCTTGAAAATCACATAGAATTATTGCTTGTGAGCTGAACTTATCTTAGTTATTATGGAAAACTAGTATTTGAGTTTGGATGGATTTGGGTCCTTAATATCCAGAGTCAAATATTCAGAAGATCAGCATAAGCCCCTTTATTTGTAAAATATAATGGTATCAACTGTGTTTATTCTACCTAATATTCCATCTCACATGTCAGGACTCACTATGAATGAAATATTTTCCCTCCTTTCAAGAAATTTGTACAGTTGGGGATGGTACGGCATTGTGGTTAGAAGCACAGGTTTTGGAGTCAAATAGAACTAAATTCAAATATTTACCCTCTCTTGATTTACCTTTCTGTGTTTTCATTTCCATTTTAAAGATAAAAGAGTAATAATTGATCTTAGAGTTTCATTGTGAGAATTAAATGAGGTAATATATTTAAAACTCAGCACCGTGCCTGGCACATAACCAACGCTCAGTAAATGGTAACTTCTGCCAAAAAATAACTGACAAGCAGATAGTCATTTAGGAATGTGTTTTTGCATATATGCAGAGGAAGCCAATAATAAATTAATAACTATTATTGATTTCATTTAACAAAAGCAAAATCAGGATTTATAAGAGAGAGAAAAGAAGGAGAGAAGGGAAAAACTATAGAGTTTGAAAACAGTGAATTTTGGATAAATTAATAATTAGCTAGAAGAGAGGGTAATCAAGGTGCTCTGCTCTTGGGCAGATGGATGAGCATCAAAGACAACAACATCAGTCTTGTATGAATTCTCCAGAAGAGCCTGACTCTTGAGCTGTGGACTAGGGGCTCGGCTACCTGAATGAATGATGTCCATTGGTGTCCTTCGCGTGCACCTTCACATACGTTATGCCAGGTCTGCACCACTTCCATGACCAAAATTTCTTTCTTTTCTACTTCAAAATCTAAACGCAGCCCTCTGATATGCTAACTTAGAGTGCTCTGCACTTTCCTTGGTGGTGCTCAACTCATTTTGTAATTATAAACTTACTTTTTGGTTGATTAGTTGCTCTCTTTCCCCTAACTAGACTGTCACGTCCACGAGAGTATGGATCTACACGCTCAGTGTGTGGCATGGCATGTCATATATGGCAGGTGCGTACAGTGTGTGGGGGAGGATGGGGGAGGCAGGTGTGCACACTATGGTATAAGACAGGTACAATAAAGTGCTGTGATAGTTCCTGTCTCAAGAACTATCACCCTAGATTTGAGCATGGGAATTAGAGAAAGCTTCAAGGAACAAGTGCCATTTCATTTGAGCCTTCAAGCATGGGTAGAATTTAAATATTCCCAACGAGATAGCACAGAACATGGTATAAAATGTGTCTCAGCTTCTCTGGAAACTAAGGTCTCTGAGGGCGTTGTAAGAGTTGAGGCTAGAAAGGTGTGCCAGTCATGTTAGACCAAGCCATTTGACAATGAGGAGCCCCTGGGGAATCTGGGTAGGAGAAGAGATGTGCTCGTATCTGTGCTTCAGAAATACAAGTGTGGTAAGGCACAAAAGCCGAATGTGAGGGGGAGAAATATGAAGCCAGGAGGCGGCTTAATATGGGCTAAGTTATTCTTTCTGTTATTTCTATAACAGTAGAGTAGTTTTATTTACACTAGGAAATAGTCTACCAAACATTCTGAGTTTACTTGATTTAGACAAATGATGATGATGCTCAATTCTTGGAGGAATTTTTTGTGAAATAAAATCTCCAAGATGAATAATTAGAATATCTTGAAGACTATTCAAGCCTTTTCTATACATGCATTTATCTATGTCTGGCTGGCATGCAAATTAGAGCTTATACTCAAATTCCAGGGAATTATATCACGGAATTCACTGAGTAAATAAACCCCAAAAGAGCTAAGGGGGGGTCTTGAATATGTAGAACTCTTTATTTAAATTAGAAAGCCAGGTGAACCCTATTTTGACAAATAGGATTTCCAAGTTTACGTGGTTAATAATAATAACATTCACTGTGTGGCTCTGGTGTTCTAGCTACAATAGTAGGGCATTATATATATTATTTTATTTAATTGTCATATAAAGTAGGTGTTTTAGTCGGTGTTCTCCAGAGAAGAAACGAGCCTATATATATATAAGGAATATATACGTATAAGAACTTGACTGATGCAATAATGGAAGCTGAAGTGTCCCATGACCCTCTGCAAGCTGGAGACCCAGGAAAGCTGGTGGTATAGTTCAAAGGCCCAGGGGCTGGAGAGCCCATGGTGTCGTTCAGTCTGAGTCTCAATCCAAGGGCAGAAGACCCACATCTCAGCTCAAGCAGTCAGGCAGAGAGAATTCAATTTTCCTCCACCTTTTTGTTCTATTTGGGCCTCAACAGGTTGGATGATGCCCACCCACATTGGGAAGGACCATCTGTTTTACTCAGTTCACCAATTCTAGAGCTAGTCTCTTCCAGAAACCCCCTCAGAGACACACTCAGAAGTAGTGTTTAGCCAGATACCTGGGCATCTCATGGCCCAGTCAAGTTGCCACATAAAATAAACCATCACAGTAGGTAACGTTTTCTCCAGCTGTCTAACGGTTTAATAAGATCTTAGAAAGGTTGCACAGCCCGTAACTGGCAGGTCCAGGTCTCCAGCTTAGTTTTTCGAACATCCCCTTCACTAGTCTAGAGGCTCTTTCCTGTGCCTGGTAAATAGCTCCTTATTATTTTAAAAGTATTTTTTTTCCAGCCGAGCAGCTTACCATGAATTCTGTTAAATTTAAACACACACACACACTCCTGTCTACACCTTTCCATCCCTATCCCTACACTCACCCGTCCCTGCCAGTTTCTGACCCCACCACCCCCATCTTCCTCAGCTCCATTCCTCCTTCTGAAGGGCATTTTCTGCCTCCAGGGAGCCATAGGTGCCCTCAGCTCATTCAGCTCCTTCATCCTGCCCATCCCTGTGGTGGTCCTACCCTGGGCCACCTCTGTCCTGGTCCCAAGCCATCACCTCCTCCCTTTCCACCTCCACCGCCATATAAGCTTGGCTCCTCTCTCACAGCTGGCTGCTTTGCTGTCTCCAGGGCAGATATGATAGCAGAGCCTCATCACCTCAACCTTCCACCAGCGAGGTTATGGAGAGGTGGGTGGCAGCGACAGATGGCGAAGGCCCTGAAGGCAATGGTGGAGGCACCTAGAGGCCAGTGGAGGGCCAGGATGTGGCTGCCACCAAGTAGGAGGCCGCCAAGACGGTGGCTGCAGAAGAAAGGGTGGCTGGGACGAGACCCTGCACTGAACACTAAGAACGCTCCTGCTCTCATGGGACTGACATTCTAAGGGGTAAGAAACAAGAGACAGGAGTAAAATATAGAGCGGCGTGCCTCAAGGGAATTTTCACTCCTGCTCTAGTGACGGGACCACCCCCTACTGCAGAAGGTAGAGTGCATGGTGCGGCTACCATGGGCAGTAATTAAGCCAAAATAAAGATTGTTTTCACATTAACAAAACACTGAGAAAATTCATTTTCAGAATACCTGCACTACAAGAAATGTGAAGTTCTTCAGGCAGCAGGAATATGGTACCAGGCTGAAACTTGGATCTGCACCAAGAAATTACGAGTTATAAATGGAATTTTTTAAAAAGGTAAACATTCATTTGGGTATAGAATTCTGGGTTGAAAGTTGTATGATTCTTTCAGTACTTTAAAGATGTTCTTCCATTGTCTTCCCTTTGCTTTTTCATCATTGCTCTCTCACACACACGCACGCACACACACTCACACATGTGCATTATATATATGTATATATATACACATCTACCGCTGGTTACCATTCAGGTGGGAGGCTCCCTAGTAGAATTCTGTTTATTTCATGGCTAGTGTTATAACCATACTTGCAGCAAAAGTTTCATTTTAACAAAGAGGTAATATGTTTTAAATTGCTCCAGTGCAATTATTAACAAAAAGTGCTTGTGAACAGAACAGCTGACTCTTTATTGGGTGCATTGTAAGTGTCTTTGCAATCTGTATGTATTATTCCATGTATTCCACACAGTAGGTGGTTACTATTACTAGCTCTGCCTTGAGTCGAGGAAACTGAGTCTCAGGTCAGTTCTCACTGGGTCCATGATTCATCTGCTGAGAGCTGAGCTGGAGCTAAAGCCTGGATCCCTTTGGCTTCATGCTGAAGTGGTAACAACTCCTCAAACGCCCACGTGATATTTAGCATTTCCCAGTACTGGCGTTTTGTTTGTTTGTTCAAATAAAGATTTCTAAGACATCTAAAAAGGGCTGGCGGCTATACTGCGCTTGACAAACCCAGGAGGGAAGGACAAGGAAAGATGGAGGAGTTTATAGTTTCTGTGACTGCACCAAATGTGACCATATTAAGAAAATCTGATTAGATAAAACTCCTTATGGAGAGAAAATGCCTTATATCACACATCTCAAAAATTGGTGTTGCTAATATCTGTAGGTCACACCCATTTTACTTAATAAAGTCAACTCTTGAAAAATGTAGTCTTGGAAGACTACACTTTCAGCAATTATTTCTGATTGATTTATTTGAACCAGAGATTCTCAGATGCTATGGTTCTGTGTAATTTGATTTTTACATTTCATAAGGAAAAAATAAGAGAAAAATACATTATACCACATGTCTGGAGTCCCCCAACATGTTCACAGCATGTTCACACGGAAAATGGGAAAGTGAGCCATGACGTAGTTAGGATAGGCTAACTGCTTTAAAAAACATGTAAATAAAAATATACAATTAATCAATTGCAACAGAAGTATATTTCTTGTTCAAGCAAGTTTTCCTGGGTGGTTAAACAGGTTGGCAGAGCAGTGCTACTCTGTGTAGACATTTAGGGATGTCGGGGAGGCTGAGAGATGCTCTGCTATTGTCTATACATTTCTTCTAGAGTCTCCTTGGGAACCACTATTCCAGGCAGCCAGAAGGGGACAAAAGCACAGAGCATCATGGGAGTTCTCGGGGCCAGGCCTTAAGGTAGCATGCATCACTTTTGCTCAGATCCCTTTGGCTAAAACCTAGTCACATGGCCGCATCTACCTGCAGGAGGGTTTTGGAAGTGTGGTCAGTGATGGGCAGCACTTCCCATGAGAGCTGTGTGCTGTCCGAGGGGAGCACGGCTCTCTGGTAGACAATGAGCCCTGTCTGCCACAGCCCACAACCAAGCTTTGTCATCCAGAGGGTGGCAAGGTATAAAGAAATGTGACAGAATAATTATGACAGCTGTGATTTATTGAACACTAAGATGGCAGACACTCTGGTCAGCTCTCTACTGACAGTCCTTCAAAATTAGTGGTTTTTTTAATGAGACAATGCTGTGGTGGAGGGTTGGGAGGAGGTTGGGCAGCAGTCAAATTTCTTGAGTAGCCAGGGAAGCCTGCTGGTGTGTACATCAGGGCTCTTCTCAATCTGGAAAACTGATGTTTCAGAGAACTTTTGCATTTATTATCTAATTTGAGCCTCACAATGACACAATGAGGTAGGTAAGACAAGTCCCACTGCCATTTTGAGGAAAGGGAAACTGAAATACAAAGAGGTAAGGGCTATATCTAGGGTCCCCCAGCCATTGAGGACTAGACAGGATTCCTGACCTGTGAGCAGTAGGCTAGTATTGCTTCCCATGTAGCTTGCTGCTCCCCTGGTACTTTAGCTGGATTGCAATTGTCCAAAGGGCAATTAAATTGAGACCTTTCCAAGAAAAGGTATTTCTTGATTTTTGGTCAATAATAGTACGTGTTTTGTTTGACTGCTTCTGAAATTTTTTAGCATTAGAGTTGAAAAAAATACATTCCTGCCTCCCTTTATTGTGACAGCTGAGTGAGAGGAAAGACCTTTGAATTGGAGGTGATAGAGGGGCCAGGATAATTTATACCAGGGTAAGTTAGTTTGCTGACATCCTAGAAAACGTGGTGCATGAGCAGAATCCTGAGGAGAATTTTTCATTCCATTGGCTGATGTACTAGACCCTGCCATTCAACTGTTCTGTCCCGCCTGAGATAAGAAGGCTGCACAGAGACTGCCTGGAGGGGGACCTAGTTCCCACCAGCCCTGAAGCTGGAGGTCTGTTTGCCTGTGCTGTTGATCGTGCAGTGGACTTCAAGGCCTTTCTGACCTTCTGGAATTAGAAGGAGGGATTCATCTCATTCTGCTCAATCCTCTGATGAAAGGGTAATGTTCTACAATGAATGGTCACCAGGCCACCACCGCCCTGAGCTTCAAGTCACTTGGAAACTCTTATAAGCTACTGTCCTCCATAAAGTGCTGGAGTAAATCACTACCTTCCTTTACAGGAACTCACAGACTTTTAAAAACTCATGATGAGAGTGAACACTGTGGAGTCACACCTCAAGCCTAGATCAAAGAATAACATTTTCCTGATGCTAATATAACTTCGGCCTCTTTTACATTGAATCATCTTTTTCAGCAAACAATGCTGGAACAATTGGATATCCATAGGCTAAGAAAAATATACATCAATGTCAACCTAAACCCTACACCTTATATACAAATTAACTCAAGACTTAACTCTACATTATACAACCATGAAACTTAAAAAAAAAAGAGGAAATCTTTGGAATCTAGGGCCATGCAAATAGCTCCTATACCTGACACTAAAATATGAACTGTAAAAGGAAATACTGATCAATCGAACCTCACCAAAATTAATTTTTTTTTGTTCTGTGAAAGCCCATATGAAGAGCATGAAATGACAGGTTACAAACTGGAAGAAAATATCAGCAAACCACATATATGACAAAAGACTAGTACCTAAAATATATAAAGAACGCTTAAAATTCAACATAAAAAAGCAATCCAATTAAAAAATGCAAAAAAACATGGAGACATTTCACTGAAGAAGGTATGCAGATGGCAGATAAGCACATGAAAAGATTGAACATTAAGTCATTGTTTAAATGCAAACTAAAACCACAATAAGATATCACTACCCACCTATCAGAATGGCTACAATAAAAAATAGTGGCAATACCAAATGCTGGCAAGGATGCAGTAGGAATGTAAAATGGCACAGTCATTCTCGAAAGATGTTTGACAGTTTCTTGAAAACTAAACATACAACTACTATATGACCCAACAAAGGCACTCTTGAGCATTTGTGCCAGAGAAATGAAAACTTATATTCACACAAAAAACCTGCACATGAATGTTCATAGGTGATTTGTAACAACAAAAAACAGGAATCAGCCCAGATGTCCTTCGAGGGATGAATGGTTAAATAAACTGTGATACATACATACCAAAGAATACTACTCAGCAATAAAAAGGAATGAACTAATGATACACAAAAACTTGGGTAAATCTCCAAGGAATTAGAAAGCAAAAAAATCCAGTCCCAAAAGGTTACATACTGTATGATTCCATTTGTATGACATTTTTGAAGTGACAAAATTTTAGAAATGGATGACGGATTATAGCTGCCAAAGGCTTGGGAATGGGAACAGAAGGAAGTCAGCATGGCTATAAAAGGGCAACATAAGAGATACTTACAATGTTGGAATTGCTCAGTATCTTGACCGTTGTGGTGGATACACAAACCTACACAGGTCATAAAATTGTATAGAATTTAATACAGAGACACAGACACAAAAATGAATACAAGTGAAATAAATTTAAATAAGATCAGTGGATTGTACCAATGTCAATATTGTGGTTGTGACATCACACTATAATTTGGCAAATTGTTACCATTGGGGGATACTGGGAAAAGCGCATAAGGGATATTTCTATATTATTTCTTACAATTGCATGTAAATCTACAATTATCTCAATAAACAAAAACTTTGATTGAAAAAATGTCTTTTGTAATCCACTCCCAATTTAGTTTCTCTCACTTCTCTCATGACTCTGTAATTTAAAGAACCTATCAAGGAAGTCAGAGGAGGAGTATTCGATGTTTCTAAATGAGAGCCCTCTCTTATATTCATCTTCTCCTGGGTTCTTTATCATGTGATGTACAGCATCTTCCAATTAGCAATTTAAATGCTTCCAGATGGACTTAAGTGCTTCAGCTCTCTCAGCACCAAGGCTATCACTTAAAGTCAAACATGTCCTCCCCATTGCCCAGCATCCATACATCAAAAGATGAGTTCCACATTTACATACACCTCCCCTCCCCATGTGGCAAACAGGTGATTATTTATAATCCAGTTTACAGAGGGGCCTATAAAAATCCTTCAAGCCAAAAAGAATACAGAATGATAGCAGATGGCCCTATCCTAAAATGAAGAATTAAAGATGTTAAGCAGAAGAACAGTTAAACAAAAGAACATAAAGACTCACAAAAGGAAAGCCAAACTGTTACCCCTTTAATTAGATAAGTGCATTGCTCAACCATGTCAATCATAAAACAGGCTAGAACCTGGTACAACACCATAAAGGGATACTCCCAGGCCATTGGAGGGGCATCATGTATTGCTCAGCCCCCACCCCCAACAAACAGAAGACAATGACTACTTGTAGTGTTCACAGGACCCAAACCCTGAGTTTACACGTAGAACTGGATTTGTGGATGGATGCCTGCTAGTTCGTTGGAACGCTACTTGAACTTCTTTGGCGGCAAGATCAATAACAGTATGGGGGTGGGGAGGGTGGAGGTTTTATCCTGGAGCGTTAATAAATGAAGCCTCAGTAGCTCCAACCTTATCTCCACTGGCTGAGCCATGAGTGCCACCAGCTGCAGCATGACCTGCATTACCATGGTATCCTGATGGCCTCATCCACTGTCCCTGGGCTGGCAATAAGTGAAGGACTAAGGACTTTGGGTTTTAAATAAAATTTCAAAACCCCCTCCTCCCTAGGTTAAGGGACCCAGCCCAGCTAGTAGGGCTTCACATGGGTCAGGACTGAAATGAGCATCATTCATCTGAAATTATAAAGACTGTGGGAGTCAGAGAGTGTGCTCAACAAAGAGCTTCAGATGGAAAACAGTCCATAAGCCAGAGACGAGTCCAGATGGTCAAAAACTATGGAGCCCAAGAGAAACAGCAAGCACCAAATAACAAAGTCAGAGATCAAACTATCAGGGAGCGAACCAGAAGCAGTAAGCACAGTATACATTGAAGGGGCTTTGAGCCAGGATTAGACCTTTTCTATTGAGCCACCTTTATGCCTGCAGATGCATTGTGGGTGGGAAAGCCAGCTGTTAATATAGGACCAGAGATATGAAAGCAGACAGGGAATGATTAAAACGTACAGAAAACACTTGTGTACTCAGCACAGCTAGTCACTGGGGAGTACCAGACTCAATAGTTTGTAATATAATCACTTAAAAACTCCAACCATGGTCTCCCGCTAAGTTCCACTGGGATTTCCTAGACACAGCTAAGTCACAAGGGAACAAAAGATTAAGAAAGTTTCCACATTTACTCTCCAAATTAAGTGACTTCTTGTAAAGAAGCAATTATTAAACTTGCTATCAGGTTTAAGTGGGAGAGCATATTCCCAGGAAGTCCCATAAAAAGGGGAGTACGCTATGACCCAACTAGATCGAGAGAGTGGGTAAACACAGAAAGGAATGAGATTTGACTGGAGAAGCTTCAGGAATTCGAATGAGAAGGCTAACAGTGAGGGGGCTGTACGTAAAATGTTTGGCAATCATCAAAGGGCCAGGCTGGCAGAGGAGGCAGGCTGTAGGGCACTCAGGTCAGGAAGCATTTCTTCAAGGCAGACCAGGGTAACTGAGGCAGGGGAAGAAGGCAGCATGAAAAGGTTTCCACATTTCTCTCACTGACTCTTGGGACAGGTAAATATCTTCAGAGCAATGATGGGTGGTAAAGTATTTCTATTCCCTGCAGATACAGATTTAATCAATTGCAGAACAGATATTCCCCAAAGACAAGAAGTCTCATCAGAGAGAAACTCAAGGCAATGATATAATTCCATTGGGCACTCATGAAGAAAATTCTAGTAACCTTATTGTTCCTTTTGGGCAGGTTTGATTCTCCAAGGATATCACCCTGTTCAATGAGGAATTCACGACTGTTGCCATGGGAGCCAGTGCTGAGTACCAGATAGCACGGTTGCATCGAGCACAAGGGCACCACATAAGAAAGAGGTAACGAAGCCAAGGGTTAACAATGCAGGACTGTAACAGCAGTAAGAGACTTACAGAAGCCACGTGGGTCACAGTAGGTGTTACTGCTCAGATTTAAAGCCCTGTCATTATCTAAGGGAAAGAAACAAATGCTTTATAAATGAGCTGTTTAAATAAAGGCACTACTTCTTTCCCTTGAAGGAGCTGCTCAAGAACAGAAGAAAGAGGGTAGCTGTTCCATTTCCTGTATCTTGACATCTTCACACTTAAATTTCTCTGTCTGACTGTGAAGGTCCTCTCATATCCTACTTCCTTCTACCCATACTTCCTTATCCTCACTCACAACTACCCATTCTAAGCCGCCCATTCTAGTCAAGCAAGTATGAGTAAAGAAACCAAACAGAAATACTGTCTGGTGGTTTTTCCATATAAAAATTGTTTCTTATATTAAAAAGCCCATTATCTTTGCAGGATAAGACATTCAACGGAAGAGTAAGAGGGACTCTGGAATACAGCGCTGGCCACTGGAGCCTGAAAAGGTGGGCCAATCATTCTCAGGATACATCAGTCTTTTCCATCTGCAAATTGAATGGTGCAAGGGGGCCATCATTCAGATATGGGAAACTAAGGAGTAATCCAACACTGAATATGGATTTGGACATGCCATAAGGTAGATGCTGCTATAGGCTATTAGTTCAATATTTCCCAGAGTATATTCCATGGGATCTAAAATAAGGATCACTGATGAGACAGTCTATGCTTGAACAAATTTTGGAAAAGCTACATTAGACCAAAGTAAGTATATTTCTCTCTGCAAGACTACTCAGAGTCATTAATTTGTGAATGTGGACTGTGATTCTGCAAGGGTGGGGGGAGGCAGCTATAGCATAGCAGTATACATTTCCCATTCATATTCGACCATGAAAACCTTTTGCTCACTGAACATCTTTAAGGACTATTGTTTTTTAGACTCTACTTTGGAAAGCACGGTATTAAGGAGAGCCGATAAAAATTAACAGAGTCTAGGGGCCAGCCTGCGGCGTAGTGGTTACGTGCTCGTGCTCCGCTGCTGTCACCCCGGGTTCAGATCCCAGGCACGCATCGACGCACCACTTCTCAGGCCATGCTGTGGCAGTGTCCCATATAAAGTGGAGGAGGATGGGCACAGATGTTAGCCCAGGGCCAGTCTTCCCTCAGCAAAAAGAGGAGGACTGGCATGGATGTTAGCTCGGGGCTGATCTTCCTCACAAAAAAGAAAAAAAAGTTAACAGAGCCTATGATAATGATGCTTGTCAAAGACACCACATGATCATTAAGAAACCAGATCTGATAGAACCTAAAATCATAGCTAAGTGGGCCTGGTGAGGGGCTACCCTGAGGGTAAATTAGATTTTCACAAAAGAACAAGACAAGGAAGGCAAAGCCCGTGTAAACTTTCTGGAGAACCAAAAATGGCAACTGTAAGGTCAGAACTGGGTGATGCGGAGGTGAGACGAAAACCCACAGGAATTCGGATATGGATGGTCTCACATTTGTGTGGCTCTGCAGTTTGTATACAAGATGATAGCCCCTGATGTCATAAATAATGTGCTACCAGGGCTTCTTAACATGCCAGCTTAATTTGCAAAGTAATGAAAGCACACTAAGCTAGGAATCCTGAGCACTAGATTCTCAGTTAGCCCAGCGGTCTGCTAGAGCCAGCTTGCGGTAGCTCGACAGGAGCCAACTGTGTGCATCTTTTCCCACTTCCACACTGAGTAAAGTCAGATTGGCAGCCATGGTAAAAATATTTACACTACAAAAATGGATAAACTTTACAAATCACGGCTTTCTTGACTCTATCCACGCACTCCCCCACCCCCAGCCCAACACACACGCAAAGCTGCGTATTAAGCATTTACCAGCGTACCGCTGGCCATGACCTAGGTTTGTGACATTTGGTTTATCTGGCCTTATCTATAAAAATAAATGACTTATATTAAGTTTTCATCCTTTTAGAGTATGAAGACTCAATTATAAACTAAAGCAAGGTATCAAATACATGAGAAAGTCTGTTTTCTCAGAAGTACTAGTTTGTTGAGAAAAAAACCATAAAGACAAATAGCTATGATGAACTGGATAAGTTTTAAACACATATTTTATTAGTCAAAGTAGCACCTATAGGTTTGATAAATATTAAATATGAGGGAGACTACTGATATTTATTTGATAACAAAAAAGACAGCATTTAGAATAACTAAAATAATTACAATTCCCACCCACCCTTGGGAGTCACGGCCCACAATTTGGGAACCAGTGGGCTCCCTGGGGATTCCCAAAAATGGCCAAGCAACAGAATCACTGGAGATACCGTTAAAATTCATCTTCCCAGTTCCATCCCAGAACAACCTAATAAGAATCTCTGAGAACAGGCCTAGAAATTTGTATGCATAGCAAACTTCTCTAGTTACTCTCACGTAAGTGCCAAATGGCAGTTCACCATATTCATATTCCTATCGGGATGAGCTTGATGATCTTCTATTTCCTTCTGATACAAACATTCTATAACTCTGAAAGCCTCTTCAATCCACCCCGAGTAGACCACACTCGAAATATTATTTTTATTTCTGGAGACTCCAGGGAAAAAAAATGGAAACATATCAAGAGCAGAGAGACCAATAGGATGAGGAATCTGCAAACTGTGCCTCAGGGGAAATGGTTAAGGAACCAGGAAAAATTCTGCTTAAAAAAAAAGTCTGAAAACAACTGACCAAGAAAGCTCCCCAATTGGTCCTCTTCGTTTATTTCACTTCTTGCTTCAGCTTTGGGAACTAGTCCTTTGTAATATGAGGTATAGTTGTTAGAGAAGCATTCCTTATAACCAGGTTGACCTTACAATTTACCATGCAAACTGGCACACTTTGAGAGCGAAAGGAGGTGCTTTTAGGAATGACCCTGGGACATCGGCATAAACTCGGGCCACCTCAAGCAGACTGCAAGGTGTGATCACCCTATTTGTAGCAAAATAAAAGCTACCTCCCAGAACTTTCACCCATTTATCCTTATTCTTCCTTTTAAGCTATAAACATCAGTCTAATTTCGATATCCTTCAAAAATTAGAAAATAGCTGTTCTGACCTCCTTTCTGGTTCTTTAACCATTTCTTATGCAGAATCTTAATTTGTAAAACAGAATCAAAATGGTTGAAAGGGGTGATGAACCTAGGCTCCACCTTTGCCCCTTCCCTTTGCCCCTTGCGATGGTGCTTCAGGTACCTCCAATAGATTCTTAGGAATCGGTAGTTTGAAAAACTAAGCTGACCAGGTGGGCATCATGAGATGACCTTTCCAATGTTAAGTCTTAGAATTCTTGGATGACTCTGCATTTTGAATGCAGGAATAAGATGGCAAGGGGAAGAATAATATTCAGTAGGCTTATAATTCCCAGTTTTTCTACTTTAAAAAAGTTATATATCAAGTACATACAAAGTTGTTATATTGTAGAGTATAAAAAAATAACAATGCAACCAACATCCAAGCAACCACTAAGTTAACTTTCTTTCCAAGTTAAAGAAAGAGAATGTTCACATTGTATTTGAAAAGTCCCTCTGTTACTCTTCCCCTTCCCATCTCCCTTCTCTCTCCTACCCCAAAAAGGTAACCACTATCTGGAACTTGTGTCTGTAATTCCCTTCACAATTTAATGGGATCCCTTTAGCTGAGGGGCCACGAAACTCTGGATGAAGACACCTCCCCACTAGCCCCCGTCCTGCATAGCCCACACTTGCTGACAAATCCTTGAGGCTATTTTCCTAGACCTGGTTAAATTAACGGATAAAGACCCCGGACTTGGCTGTTTCCCCAGCTGATTTGATGTGGCTATTATAGACATGCCAAGTCCGTACAGCTGTGCAGAATGCCGAGCCTTTTGACTGAGGAAACGAGTGAATCTGGCACAGAAAACTTTTCACAAACCACTGCTTCTCACAGTGTTTTAAGCCCAGAAATTGACTGTGCAACCTTTTAAAAGAAAAATGGGCTCATTTAAATCAGAAAGCTAACTGAGAGCAGAAGTTAACAAGAGAAGAAAATTGGAGAGAGAGAGAAAGCTGAGGAGTGGCCTGGCCCCTTCAGTCGTTAAGTTAGAAAGTATTTTTTAAGATCCTGTGTTTTGCCTTACACAGTCCTTGCCCACATGTCGCTTCAACCTCATTTGAGGAGAAGATAGATGCAGGGAATAATTACATTATGAACAAGGCGTTAAGCTATTGAACATCTTTATATCTGAGTGCTAAACTGTGTACCACAGGCCACTGGAGAAGAACATAATGCCGTGTAACAAGGGAGTAACTGTGAGGCAGAGCGAGGAAATACAAAAGACACTTGAAAAGGGAAAGATCAGCTTGGCTGGCATCAGAGAAATCTTCAGAGAGGCAACGACATTTGGACTGGGCCTTGAAAATAGGGTAGGGTATGAAGACACGAAGAGTGAGAGCATTTTTATACTAATAATGAAAACAACCAGCATTCACTGTGTGCCAGGTGCTGTGGTAAGCATTTTATGTGCATTATTTCATATACTTCTCCCAATAATCTCCAAAGTGTAATTATGCCCATTTTATCAATGAGAAACTGAGATTTGGAGAGATTAAGTAACTTGTCCAAGGTCACACAACTAGATTGCAGCAGACAGGACTCAGATCCAGGATGTTTGACCCAATAGCCAGCGCGATGCTTCACTGCACAGGCAGAGGAGCACCATGAAGGGAAACCCAGACATGGGAGGAAACACGCCGATGGCCAAGGAGTCGGCAAGGACTGGTCATATTGAAGGGGCAACAGGGTGTGGACGTTTGGGCAAGTCCTTCCTCTGCTGAAAGTCCTTAAATATCTGCCCCATCCCCTGTGCCTTGCACACAGAGCTGCTCAAGATTGCTTGTTAAATTTAATTGGCAATATAAGGACAGGCCCCAGCATGAGAAGCTATGATCTAATTGGGATTCTTTGCCTATTATATCTTGCAGCTTGATTAATAGCTTGAAGTTTAACAGGGCATGAACAGGTTTATATGGGGAAAAATATCTTAAATATATCAATATAAGTTGGGAAAATAAGGGCTAACACCAGAATGAAGGTGTGAGTAGACTTTCAAGAGGTGGGAAGTCATCTTTCATTCATCTGTTCGTTCAACAAACATTTCCTGATTGGTCACTTTGTATTAGTCCCTATGCTGGGGCACTGGGGATGTGGGCCCCTTGGAAGGGGCAAAACAAAAGGATACAGGCTTCCACTATGCTTTATGACAAAATAGAATTCAATTGAACATGTGCAGCATTCATTGAACAGTGGGCATTTATCAAGTCCCCACTATGTGCTGGTTGCTCTAGGAGATGATTCATATACATACCTGTCCTCAAGGGCCTCAAAGGGAGATAAACAGGTGAGCAAATAATTTCAACATAATCTAATGAGTGCCACCTAAATGGGGTTTATAAATGAAAAAAAAACATCTGTACCAAAGAAGGATATAAAATCCTGATGGGGTCTGCATCTATCGAGTTCACTCAGAATAACTTGAGTAGTTTTCTGTCTTGGTTGACTAAGAAGTTCATCTCCCTGAACTCCAAGGACTGGATCAGATGTCCTCTTGAAAAACTTTGCAGCTCTAGGATTCTGATTCTGCACACCCACAGCAGCTGAGAAATTAGGACACACAGGCAAGAAGGGAAAATAATGTAAGAATAACAGAACACCAAGTACAGCACTCAGATTTGCTAAGACCAAGTGATGCTCACTAAAGGGTAATGTCTTTTTTTCTTTTTGACATGCTACCAAAATAGAAAACATTCATTTATTCATGAGCAGGTTAAAGTCCCAATTTCACAATATTAAGGAAATCACTTTGATCTAATTGTTAAATTCCGGTATGTCAGTGGTGGTCCACTGAAAGTCACATTTTGTTAACCAGAAAATGTGAATCCAAGTAGTTATGTTCCATCAGTTTGTTGGAAAATATAAATTTCAAAAAAAATTAGAAATTCAATTGCATATATTTAGAAGAACAATTCTAAATCAAAACTCAATGATCTCATAGAGGAAGGATTGCGACAGCAAAGACAATCTTGTCATTAAAATTACTAAAAGAAGAATCTGGTCTTGGGATATAGCTTACTAGTTTGGGTGATGTTACGCCAATCACTTACTCTTTCTGGGCCTCAGTTTTCCCATCAGTAAAATAAGAGGATTGGCAAAAAGTTTCATCTGTGTCCTGTGCTATTATGAAAACCTAGCACTTTAGAATCATAGTCAAGGGATGGCAAATATTTTGGCCTCAAATGACAGCTGCAGTGTGTTGGTGTTAATGAGCTGGCTGGAGAATGGAGAAGGACTCTGATGTCCAGTCCAAGCTTAGAGGGAAAGAGCCAAGAACGTTAACACTGTCTGGATGGGGAAAGCGGGATGAGGGGCACAAAGAGCCGTTTTTGTTTAGTTGAATCCTCACATTTTTTTAAGCTAGAAAACTTGGACCTGGAGTGGTTTAGTGACGTGCAATTGTCACAGAGCAAATTAGTAGATAACACAAATTCTAAGTCCAATTTTTACTGCCTATCACCTGTACTCTTTTTCTTAATTGGCAATTATTGTATCATCTTGCGTCTTGTTTCCAAAAGAAGTTAAAGTAGCTTACAAAAGTGTATATAATGCAGTGAGATTGATGAATACAAAAATAAGACAAAAAGAGGGGGCTGCCCGGTAGCGCAGCAGTTAAGTGTGTGTGCTCCGCTGCAACGGCCTGGGGTTCGCAGGTTCGGCTCCGGTGCGCACACAGACGCACCGCTTGTTAAGCCATGCTGTGGTGGCGTCCCATATAAAGTAGAGGAAGATGGGCACGGACGTTAGCCCAGGGCCAGTCTTCCTCAAGAAAAAAGGGGAGGATTGGCATCAGATGTTATCTCAGGCCTAGTCCTCCTCACACAAAAAAAAAAAAGACAAAAAGAAATCTATACTTCATTTCTTCATAGTCAGTGCTGCCAAACTGATTTGTCCAGAGAGAGTTCATTTCCTATTGCTACTCTTCTCAGTGATTCCCCAAAGTCCTTCGTTATCTTTCCTCAACTGCCCTTCCAAACCTGTATTCCAGTCACGCTGTTCTGCAGTTCCCCACACACGTGACAGTAAACACCCATTAGGGAAGATCTGACCAGCATGCAAGTCATCTCCCCTTGTCTGGGAACTTCCAGATCTTCCCTGGAAGCTATGTTTATTTATGACTTCACTCTCCTGGCAATAGTTCATGAAACTGACATAACATAGGGCAAGAAGTTTCTCTTCAGTCCAAGAGCTGGGAGTAGCCATAGTCACCATGGGAATGGAGAAGCAGAGAAAGCAAGTCTGCAGAGAGAAATGATGAAGCAGAAGTAGAAAGAGAATTCCCTAGATTCCTGGTTCCATCCAAACCTGATTCCAATTCCATCCTGAGCCCTGGCTGCATGTGTGACTTTGAGTTCCCCCAAAACACCCCTAAATCCTTATAGGAATTTCCCCCTTAACCTTCCTCTAGTTAACTAATCTGCATCCCTTTCTGGGCCTTTGCCTTATCCTACATCCTGCCTTCAAGTCCCTGTTCAAGGTAACTTTCTCCCCAAAGCTCTTTCTGACTCCCCCCAGACAGAAGTAATGTCTTTGTCCTATGAATTCCTACAGTACTGCAGCTATATATTTCTTATGACATATCTGCCTGAGAGCAAACTTTCATGATTATACCTCCTGTTTTTTATCATAATTTCTAAGCTTCTTGTAGAGAAGGATCCATGCCTTATTCATTATCGTAATCTCCATACACCAAGCACAGTAGAAGTGAGCAGTTGTCAACCTTTATTTGTTGAAAGAATGGATGAATGAATGAACACCTTTTATTCATTCTCTACTGTTGTGCAAATCCCTAAACCGCTCTCCTTCAGGCTGGTATTACAGAAGTGGAGATTTGATCAGCCAATTTACCCAGTTAATGTGAGCAATGTAGACAGACAAATAGGATAAGTGTGGCCCAGAAATCTACTCCAGGGCCAGAATGATGCCATTCAGTTGTCAATATTGATCACGTTTAATTAGAAAATTG
Source organism: Ceratotherium simum simum (assembly GCF_057802395.1). NCBI lineage: Eukaryota > Metazoa > Chordata > Mammalia > Perissodactyla > Rhinocerotidae > Ceratotherium > Ceratotherium simum. The sequence goes on along the minus strand of NC_141919.1, from coordinate 45,891,774 downwards.
CCAGATCTCTGCTGTTCTTAGTGCTATGTGGGCATCACCTAAAAGCAGAGAGATGACAAGCTGTTCCGAGCATCTGCAGCCTTTATGTAATAAACATGTTTTCATTTGAGAAAATTTCTGCCTGTTTCTGAGCAGAATCAGTAACTTTTAGAATGTCATATTTTTTCCCCATACGAACTTTCTTCAGTGGTTATGATGAGAGAACTACTAATGTATAATTCCTCGAGTTATTAAAATTATTTATTTTAATTCACACCATATGAATGAGTACTTGCAGAATGGATTCAGAGTAGGGTTAAAAATCAAGATTAGGGTTTAAGAATTAATCACTCCAGGAACAGAATAGAGTCATCTGAGGTGCATTGTGACTTTGTGAAGTGGGCTATTAACCTGTCAGGTACCTACATACCTTCCAAACACCTCTTTGATCTTTCACGACCCTATCAGAGCCCTTTCCAGATGAAAGTACAGCTATAATCACTATGTTTTATGCCATACACTCAGTTTCTCAAAGAGCAGGTTATTCTCCAGGTGGGACTTGCTATTTCATCTGTCTAAGTCTAGAACTAGAACTAGAAAAAACCTGTCAGGAATAGTCGACAGAGGGTTAGAGCAGCAAAAATGCAAGTGTTCATTTTGCCAGTATCCATGATTTGACATGGTCATTCAGAAGTAACCGATTTGCTCATCTTAATGTTCAGCCTTAAGAATGTTCCATTTGCATGCAGTTACTGGTAAACAAACCTCCAGGATGGATCACTCAATTGCTATTATCAAGATAAACCAAGGATTAAGGCTCTTAATATTGGTGGGATTTTCCTATCTGTGTTTATTGACTAAGGGTATGCTTAAATTATAAGCCCGCAAGAATTCATCTATGTTTTGAAAAGGCATATTGGAAAAGCATTATTCACTCTCTCTAACACAAACAATTGATTGTCATATCTTCTATAATTTGAAAGTCTCTTTTCCCCTGAAAGGAACAAGTCTCATAAGATTGATGAGAGAGAGAATTGAAAAGGGAACCCTTCCTTAACCTAATACATTCCTTTTAGCTAGCTAGAATAGAAAGTGGAAGATACAGAAAACCACAAAGAAAATTTTTAAAAATCACCGTTGATACTACCATCCTAAAAGAACCAAGGTTAAAATTTTGTTTTATATTCTTTCAATCATTTTACTATAGATAGACATACATATAAGCATGATTAAAATTTATATTTGAAATTAAAATGGTACCATACCATTTATACTGAATTATAATACGGTTTTTTCACTTAATATATCATAAACATTTACCTGATCCAGAAGTTGGCAAATTTTTCTGTAAAGGTTCAGATATTTTAGGCTTTGTGGGCCATAGACTCTTTGCCACAACTATTCAACTCTGTAGCAAGAAAGCAACCATAGAAAATATGTAAATGAATGGGCACAACTGTTTCAATAAAACTTTATTTATAAAAACAGGTAGCAGACACATTGTATTCATGGATTGAAAGATGCAACATAGTAAAGATCTCAATTCTCCCTAAATTGCTATACAGGTTTATCATAACTCCTATCACATTCCCAGCAAAAAATTTTTTGCAAATATAGACAAGATTATTCTAAAATTTATGTGAAAAAATGAAGAAACTAGGAGAGCTAAAGCAATTTTCAGAGAAGACTACAGTGGGAAGAATCTTTCTGCACAATTTTAAGACGTATTTTATAGCTACAGACTGTGTGATAGTGCAAACCATATATCTGACAAAGAACTTGCATGATGAGATATTACTACAGACTATCAAAACAGCTAAAATAATGACAATATCAAATGCTGGTAAGGATGCAGAGAAACTAGATCTCTTATACATTGTTCTGGGGATTATAATATGATACAGACCCTCAGCAGTTACTTAAAAAGCTAAACATACACATACCATCCGACCCAGCAATGACATTTCTAGGCATTTATCCCCCAAAAATGAAAACTTATGTCCACACAAAAACCTATACACAAATGGATTTTATAGCAGTTTTATTTGTAATAGCCAAAAATGGGAAACAACCATAATGTCCTTCAATATGTGAATGGTTAAACAAGATCTGATACATCCATACCATGGAATATTACCCAGCACTATTTGGGAATGAACTATTGATACACCTGTAACTTAGATGCATCTCAAGGACATGATGCTGAATGAAAAAAAAAGAAAGCCAATTTCCTAAGGTTACATACTGTATGATTTCATTTATGTAACATTCCCAAAATAACAGTTATAGAGATGGAGAGCAGTTAGTGGTTGCCAAGGTTTAGAAGTGGTAAGGGAGAAGGTATGGGTATGACGATAAGAGGGTGGCACCAGCGAGATCTTTGTGATAAAGGAGTAGTTCTATATCTTGATTGTGGCTGTGATCATAGGAATCTACACATGCATTGCACCAATGTCAAGTCCCCAGGTTGATATTTAAGTGTAGTCATGTAAGATGTAACCAGGGGAGGAAATTAGGTGAAGGATACACAGGACCTTTCTGAACTATCTGTGCAACTTCCTGTGAATCCGTAGTTACTTCAAAATAAAAAGTTAAAAAACAAAGCAGATGGCAGGCCATTGCCATAGTTTGGCTATAGTTTGCTGACCCCTTAGCTAGGTAGACAATTAGATGTTTTGACAATATTTTTATTAGCTGTAAATATATCTTTTGGTATATATATTACAATTTATATAACCATTTCCCTATTGTTTCCAATATTTCTCTTTATAAAACCAAGACCTAGAATACTTTGTATCTTTTTACACATCCACAATTATTTCTTTAGAATAAATATCTAAAATTACAGTATCAAACGTATACATATCTTTAAACCTTTAGGATAATGTTGCCAAATTGCCTTCTAAAATTTTCGTACAAATTTACACTCCTATCAGCAGAGTATGAGGGTATGTACCCACGCTTTCACCAAAAATGTATATTATCTTTTTTTTAAAAAATCTTTGCATACTTATCAAGAAAGAATATCTGTGTTTTTCTTTGCTTTAAGTGTATTCTCCCTTTTATTTCTAGATCTTTGCTCATGCTGGCCCCTGCCTGGGACATATTCTGCCCCTTACCTAGCTAATTGGTACTCAACCTTCAAGTCTCAAGCAAAATAATGCTTCCTACAGGTAGACTTCGCCAATCTTTGGCCTGGATTAGGGGCCCCTCCTTATTCACTTTCACAGCACGCTATACTTCCTCTACCTTATCACTTCTACTCTGGGGTCACAGCTTGTTTCATTGTATATCTTCAATCTCTAGACCTTAATCTCCGTAGGCCAGGAGATCTTAATCTCTGTAGAGCTGTATCTGTCTTGCTTCCTCTTTTATGCCCAGCATTAGCACAATGCCTGACAAATTGTAGGTATTCATTAACTACTTATTGAATCAATGAATGAAAAAAGAATATATCAATCATAAAGGGGATGTTCTGCTTGTTGGCAGTTCACAGCAATAATATTGATAGTGCATTTCCAGCAACATCTAGGAAAAAGGGTCCCTTACCTATGAATATAGATGTCATGTCAGAATGGAGCCTACTCCTACAGGAGGGAGACAGATTCATCAGATTACCATAGCTTAATGACACTGGCCATTAAGATTATCCAAATAATTTTTGTTGTGCTAACTGTACACTCTCCAAGCCACTTTTTAGTTCTTATTCGGTTTTTAGGTACAGGCTATAGACTGCCCACACTGAGAATATGCATGTGTCATACAAGCTTGAATTTCCTTGTCCTTGTGACAATTATATTTTTTACCGAAAATTAATGAAGTGATATCAGATTTGTACATTAGTTGCTTACACATTTCATTATTATGAGTACATTCTTAGAGCTCCAAAATTTCCCCTAGAAGGTGGCGACTGCATCAGTGTACTACCAACATTCCATCCCTCCAAGGCCTGTCTTACTGTTCACTTCCTCAGACTACAACAGGCATAATTTTATATCTCTGTGATTTTTGTACCAAAGTATTTTTATTTCATTTGACCTTTTTAAAATTTCACATATCTTCTAAAACTCTTCATGAAATCATTAACAAGCCTCTGTGCTTTTTCTGCCTCCGCCAGAATACGTTCCTTCATTGTAATTGAATTTGACCTAAACTTGGGAAGTATTTTAATGTTTCTACTCCTGATCAGACTCCTATGGCCCCTTTTTGGCAAGGGTTTTGAAACATGATTCCATTCTTCATCAAAACTCCCTCTTTTTATCTATATGAATTTGCTCTTCGTGTGTAAGGGATTATTGCATTTAGCACACCACAAATGTATCTAAGGTAGTCAGGTTTATTGTAGGTAGAGTGGCTTTTAGAAAAGATCAGAAAATATGTTTAGTGGCTGAGATTTAAATATATGTAAAACAGAATTTCTTATTTGAGAATTATATTCTGGATGATGAATATTATAACCGGTTGCTAAGGGAGACTATGGAATCGTATGCAGTCTGACCTGGAAATCAGAGGAAAGTCTAGAGGAGTGGGCAATATGTTACCAAGGAAATATACTAGACTGTAATCCTGTTACTAACTTACTGAGGGACTCTATGCTAGCCACTTAACCTCTCTGAGCCTCAGTTTCCTCATTTATCAACCAAGAGAGGTGGACCAGAAGGAGGATAAATTTCCTTCCAGCTCAGAAGTTCGGTGATTCTGTGATACAACTGGTCTATCCCCTCGACATCCAATCCCAAGTAGTGAAATTTACATGGGAAATCTACAATTTACCATCTAACCAGGATTCCCTCCTTCAGACATCAATCTGTGATGTTCCCTTTTTAGCCCAGACACTTTTCACTGTCCTCCATACCTAGCAATAGAAGGAGACTCTCACCTGACTTAACTTCAGTTATCCCCGTTAGCTCTCTCCCTGTCACCAGGCTTTCCTCTTCCCATCCCTCACCAAATCTGACCAGCTCATTCTCATCTTCTCTAGACCAGCTAATATTCATACATGGAAGAAGGTCCAAGGCAATGCTCAGAAACTCATTCCCAAATATCATCCCTACTATTTAACACAATCTCTTCCATTTTATTCTAACCTGAAGGAGGGCCTTTAATGAAGGAAGGGAGAAAGAAAACTAACATCTGTTAATTATCTACCGTGGGCCCCCCTTATACATATCATCTTTACTCCTTACAACTATCTCTTGAAATATATTCTATTTCCCCCTGTATTTTTGAAGTTGAGAAAACTGATGTTAAGGAAATTAAATAAATTGCTGAGATCAACAAGTAGTATGGCAGAGCTGGGATTCAAACTCCCAATCCATCTGACTCGAGAATTGTTCTCTTCCCACCAGACCATACAGTCCCTTATGTTCCATGAAGCCCCAGGGTTCTCGGGTATTCTCTCAGGGCCCTCTAAGAAGAGAGGACAGGAATTAGGCTCCAGCTGTGTCTTTAATCTGAACATGCCCAATGGTATTTGTTTTGTAATTATTACTAATATTTGATTTGAGGAAAAAAGATCCCACTGATTTAGAAATGTTTGTATAGCGCTTGTTTAAAAAAAATGGCACCCTAACTAGAGTACCACCTTTTTCTACTTATAGACACTTATCTTCATACATGTTTCAGTTTCGAATTGAATAACCGTTCTCACCAATCATGCATCCTCAGGTACGGTTTAAAACATAATGGAGCCACAGTAGATGCTTAACAAATGTTATCCTGGGCCATTCCTTCTAGCTCTATCTAACCTCAGCTACATCAAAAATAATTGCAGGGTAGTATATTGGAATCCCGTGACACTCCTGGCTTGTAAAAATTCTACAGCTCCTATACGTAGATGTACAATTTTAATTTCATGGCAGATGTGCTCAGGGCTACATCATGTAGCCATCTTTTTCTATTTCTTTTTCTTTTTTTAATTCTGCACCTGCATCTACTCCCTTCTTTTATTTGAGCCAGTAGAGCATAATGTGTGAAAATAAAGGTCTACATTGAGAAAGAATGGATGTGTTACAAGCTGCACTTGTGAGCAAATGGTAGATAACCAGATGCATTCCTGGCGAATGTTTTTTGAAGTAAAACATTTGGCAACTCTGCAGTCAGAGGAGGGATAATAGCATCTAAAGTTAGCTACAGGGCTCAGAAGTGTTTAGCATCAGAAAGGTCAATGTGTGATCCACAGGTGAGGCAGAAGCCAGAAGAAACAGCAGCAGGAGAAATAGATAAGGGGCAAAAAGCATGGAACAAACAGCCTCAGCCTTGGGAGACAGCCTCTGGGTGTTTGCTGGGCTGGGAATCGGCAGCACCAAGTTGGAGTATTTCTGACCCTTTTATAGTTGTGTCATTCACCAAAGAAGCCACACTGGAAATGGAGAGCTAGGTTGAGTGATTTTCCTGCTGACTGCAAGGTACTTACAATTTCACCCGGGATGGCAGAGGGATGGAGATGAGGGCCTCCCATTTCCTACCTGGGACTGCCTCACAATGGTAGAAGATGGCCAATAGTCACTGTTTTGATCCATGCAACCCCTGCAGAGGCAGTGGTCCACTGAAGGGACATCCCAAGATGCTTAACTGAGGCTCTTCTCACCCCACAGATATTTACTGCCAAGACCAGTGCCTCCACAGGGGCAGTACCTGATATCTTGGATGTGGAACTAAATCAAATAAGATCATGTCCATAGACATCCTCAGCATAGCAAGTGATGCATAATAGGTATTCTCTAAAGGTTGATACCTTCTCTGAATCAATTTCATTTTTTGGATACAGTAAATTTGAGATGCCTAAGGAACTGTTACATGGAGATAGCACTACTCAGTGGGACACTACTCAAGACAACGGCTCAAGTTCAAAACTGAGAGGCAGGTTTGTGAAAATAAGAAGGGGTGGAAATGGAAATGGTCCCTGGTGACTGTACAGTTAGGGGCTGGAATAGCCTTTTCTGAGGGCTGAGAGTCACCTTGTGTGTCCTTAACCTTATCACTTAAATTTTGATCACTAGTTGATCAGTGACCCGACTTATGGACCACGTTTATTCTGTGCATTTCATGATAAAGCAAGTAGCTAAAAACTTGAACCACTGGACCCAATGTTCGGGAAAGGAAATTTCTTGAATGGCTGCTTTCCCTGGCAAGTGCCTATGTGCCTTCCTTCACGTCCCAGACCTGAAATCTAAGCTCTAGCAATTGCTTCAGTGTCTACCATTCTCCACCAGAAGCGCTTCAGAAGTGCTAGTGATTCGGGTCATGGCCTCTTCTGTTCTCCTTTCTTTGCAACGGAAAAAAAGGACACACATTTTAGATTTCAATTATGAGCCCTCCTGCTTGACCTTGCTGGCTCTGAAACCACAGAATGATCCCTTTCTGTGTTTCACATTTCTCCTTTTAGAAAGAGCAAGTGAGATTCAATCGGTAGGAACACGTGATGAAAAAAAATGGAGTGAAAATTGAAACTGCCTTAAACACCAGATGCCAAAAGAACAAACCTGGTTAGTGATCTAACTTTTAAATATGTTGTGTGCTTTCTAGCAAAGAAAATAGCAGCAGGAAAACAGGCAACATAAATGTGTCATAACGTCCACCTACTTAAAAACACGGCATTCTAATGGGGCAGGGCTGAGAGGAATAAGAGAAAGAAAAATACAAGTAACATTATTTTAATTCCTACAATGTGTTGGGTACCTTGATATATATTTTAGGTACTATTTCATTTTCTCTAGCCTCCTTAGGAAAACATTTGCAGTTTGGATGGGATGTAAGTCTGTCTCAATCTGAGCAATGGAATTTCTTAGTTGCCCACAATGAAAGCCTTTTTATCATTCTTTTAAAAATAAAAACAGAAATTCTGTTAAAGATGATGTTTCAGGTGTCCCCAAGACTACCCCATGTTTGGAGATTCACTAAATGGTTTCATGGGACTCAGATATAGCGGTACTCACAGCTAAGATTTATTACAGCAAACTAGTAAGGATAAACAGCTGGATCATAAGGGGAAAATGTGCAGACAGAGTCTGAAGGAATCCATATACAGGTTTTCTTATGCTCTCTCCCTTCCATGAGGGGTCATGCAGAACACACTCTTCCTCTAGCAACAGAAATGCAGTATGTATTGTCATGTTTCTGCCCAAGGAAGCCTATTAGAGATTCTGTACCCAAGGCTTTTCTTGGGGCTGTTCACATAGACACTCTCTGCCTAGTACATACCAAAATTCCAGACTCCCAGAAGGACCACAAGCATTTACCATAAATCATATTTGCACAATCTAGGCACACAGTGAACCAACCTTATCAGTTAAATATTGACCACTGGGAATGCTCTCCCAGCTGCCAGCCAAAGGCCACCTTGCAAGCAGGACTTTGTAAGATGAGAGTCTCAGGCAGGCTATGTTAACTCTTTTCTGTGCAAATAGTATAGAAAGTTAATGCTTTCATGTATATTAATGCCCACCACCACCCCCTTCCAAACACTTAGCGATGAGAGAGAAAATATGAAAAGGTAAAGTACTAAAGAAATAGCTGGGCTCAAAAAATAATCTCTGTAGACTAGACACAGAACCACAATGCAGAGCTACAAGGGATACTTAAGCACAGCATGTAACTAGAATAAACGCTGAAGAATGCAACAATATGAGACGAGACTAGAACATAAAGTCAGAAATTTGCTTATGGAACATTAGATCTATACTGGAAATCTGCAGGCAGCCTTGCAAATGGAAAAACTGGTACAACTCAAGTTGAAAATACTGGTTAGAGCAGTTCACATCCATTGAGGCTATTTGCTCAGACTGAACCTAAGCAGAAGTAAAGCAAAACTTTTAAACTTAATCAAATAAACCAGATCCACTTGGTTTCAGAATCATTTAAATTTAGTCTTCAGATGGTTCCATACGTCCCACAAGTAGCTTTAAACACAGCCCTGGCCAATAGAACTTTCTGTGATACTGGAAATGTTCTTGCTGTCCATTACAGAGGCTGCTAGCCACTTGTAACTACTCAGCACTCTCAATGTGAATAGTTCAACTGAGGAACTAAATTTTTAATTTTATTTTATTTCAATTAATTTAAATTTAAATAGTTATATGTAACTAGTGACTTCTGTATTGGAAACACATTTTCTAATGGGTTCATTGCCTTGTTTTCACTCTTATCACGGGAGCTTCTTTCAAAATGTGTTGGCAGTTGATTTTGAAAGCCCGTGTGCATGCGTGTGTGTGTGTGTGTCTCTTTGGGGAGTGTCAACAGCACCATTTACAAATGTATATACCTGATCATCAGAAAGAGAGACTCCAGGACTATTTTCAATCATCCTAGCTTAGTCCACCAATCATCTCTTCACAATTGTAACTTGACTCATTGGAAATCTATAACCACACCTCATGCATTTCAGTGAAGAAGCCAAGTAAAACTTCTTAAATATTTAACTTCTTGAAATCTCAGTGAATAAATTGACTTTTCTTAAAAAAATATGAGGAGAAGGAGGAGAAAGTAGTGGTAAATGGTAGTGTCCAGCAGAGTCTATATTATGTATGACTAATGCGTCAAGTTATAGTTTTACTTATTGGTTTTGCTTTTTAAGAAAACCAGAATGAACTATTTTCCACTTTTCTGTAAGAATTTATACTGTTGTGAAACTAAAGATTCACCGGGACACCGTCTGAATTCTAAAAATGAAGTGGCATTGCTATGTGGAAACATTAGGCTAGGTTGTATGAGGAAGCTTCAAGGAGCGACCCTCATTTGTTCATTAACTTCATAACGTGTTCTACACGTCTCCGATGTGCAAGGCGATGCGCTAAGTAATGGATGGTGTAAAGATAAGTCCCTGACCTCCAATAATTTTGGTCAAGACCTGGCACCTGGAGTGAATAAATCTTTAAAAAGAAGTGTCAACACAGCATATTCCTGACTGAATTTCCCAATCAGTTCACTTTTACATTCAATTTTGCTTGACTATATCCAGAAATATTACAATCAGAAAATTTTCAGTGACAGAAAGCCATTGGTATTCATCCTTCCATCTTAAAAATAGATATAGGCTAAATCTAATATGGTATCCCAGATTGGATCCTGGAACAGAAACAAACATTAGTGGAAAAACTGACAAAATCTGAATAAAATTTGAAGTTCAGTTAATAGTAATTAATTTCTTAATTTTGACAAATATGCTATAGTAATGTTATTATTAGGAAAAACTAATGAATGAAAAATGCATAGAAATTCTTTCTACTATTGTCTTAGTATGTTCAGGATGTTATAACAAAAATACCTTAGACTTGGGTGGCTTACATAACAGAAATGTATTTCTCACAGTTCTGGAGGCTGGAAAGGCCAAGATCAAGGTGCCAGCAGATTCAGTGCCTGGTGAGAGCCCACTGCCTGGTTCATAGACGGCTGTCTTTTCACTGTGTCCTCACATGGTGGAAGGGGTAAGGGAACTCTCTAGGGTCTTTTATGAGGGCACTAATCTCATTCGCCTAATCACCTCCCAGAGGCTCCACCTTTAAACACCATCACATTGGGAATTAGGTTTCAACATGTGAATTTTGGAATGTCACAAACATTCGGTCTCTTGCAACTATCTTTGCAACTTTTCTTTAAATCTAGAATTATCCAAAAATTACAAGTATGTTAACAATAGATATGTAAGGATAATCAGGAATGTCTGAAGCTCCATAGAGCCCTCTCTGGGTTGCCTGGTAATCAGCTTACTGGGACTAGGGGCTGGCTTTTCCCCTAAAATAAGAGGCTGGACATGACTGCAACTTCCCTCAAGGTCACCAATAAATCTTATAAACAACCAGCACTGAAGCCCAGACTCTTTGGCAGTCTATCTCAATCTGTGTCTCCAGTAGCAAGGCAACTCTCACACTTGCTCCTTAAAAATGCACAGTAGGGAGTTGGGGTCCCCTCCTAGATCCTGTCTCCAAGATGGCCAGCTGTGCTCAGACATACCATCTTGAGAGTTCAGGAAACCCATACATCCTCTAATCCTCCTTTCTGTGGATTCCAGTCTGTACCCATTTCATGAATGATGCTTTGGAAATGCCATCATGCTTTATTTTTGAATTTTCCTTTTTGAACATTTCAATTTATTTCACTAACAAAAAAGGAAAGGTTTGAATAGCCTACTTTTTGAAAGTTGAGAATCAAAGGAAGTGAGTGGGGGCAGAGGGAGACTGAATAGAACATAGACTTGAATATGGCAAAGCTAAATCTGAAAGTATAGATTGGTTAGTGTTTCAATTCCAAAACCAGCCTTTAAATTGTCATTCTAATTTTGATGTATGCAATATTTGTGCAAACAAGTGTTTTGAGTAAAATATTCAGATTTGCTTATTCAAAAAGCATTAACTTACATAAATCAAAAAATTTCAACTAGTTTCTCACTAATTTTAAATGTCTAGATGTATTTTTGTAAGCAAATATTATAATTATGGATAGGAAAGGTCCATTAATTTGCATGCATAAACTTAGAGGTTAGAGTGAAGTCACTTTAAATATAGAAAACTTCAAATTTTGGGAAACATCTGTAAAAAGCTTCCACTTTCCTCAGACATTAATCTGTACATTTAATGAGGAATGAGTCTTGTCTTCACAACTTCAAAGGCAGCTGCACGTTTCTACACTGTGGTTTAGACAAGCCTATGCAAGACCTTCTCATATTGTGAATAGGTTTTTAAATAATGTGTGAAAATTCCAAGGTTGTAATATACTTAGTACCCTCACATGACAAAATAAGAGAATAAAAATCAATTCCCACCCTAAGAATGAAAAAGTGGTCCTGCAGGGGCAATACACCAATTGAATGAACAATTTCAGATTTGGGCAACAGACTTTTTGGAAGAATAGATTTATATCCTTTGTGAAAATACAGGGCTCAGAGTTTCTTCAAATAGCTTCACAGGCAAAAATTAGTAAATTTCTTTGGAGCAGGGGGGAGAAAAGGAGGAAAAAGCAGTTATAGACAAAACTCTGCCTGAATCTTTTATATTCTCTTGTCCCCACAGCTTCCATAACTCCTGTGACCATTATTTTTCTCCCAAATCAGGAAACCTTTCCATTTTCTTGATGATCCCATACTGATAAAGTATTTTCAGCCTGTCTCAGATACATTTTAAAATGAAGTAGAGGTTCTCTTCCAGCATGGTAGGAAAACTCCACTACAGCCTATCTTATTTTCTGATTACAAGTGAAACTATTTAACAGAACACAGAAAGAAGCTACCTGAGGACTCTGATAAGTAAACAAAACGATGGTGGATTGTGGAGGAAAGTCAGAAGTTGGAAAAGGAAACTACATGGTGGCTGAGCAGTAATTCAGGTAGCTAAAACTTTAATAAAAATACTATATTTCTGGCCAGAAGAATGGAATAAAAGGCTTGGCAAGGTGGAGAATGTGGGAAGAGTTTGAGAGATGGGATAGCGGAAGTAGGGAATATTCTTATTCTGAAGATGAGCACATACCAGTCATGGGCTCACTCCTGAGCCTGCATGTGTGAGAGAGATCCAAACAGTTTAGCAACTGCTTTAAGAATGGATCTAAGATTCCAACCACAACTCAAATCACAGAACATCTGAGACGCACATATGCAGGACAGATCCAAGGCAGCACAGCAAAGAACTGAGGTTGGAAGCACCTCCCACAGAAGGTGAAAGAAAACTTGTGATTTGAAAAGAAACAGGTGGATATTCATTATACAATTTGTCCACTCTTGTACATGTTTGAAACTTCCATAATAAAAACTGAAAATAAAAAGATAATGGAAATACTTCAAACAAAGGTAATGTGGATATGATCTTGGGTGGTACCTATGGCAATGCAACAGGAAAAATATGTAAGAGACATTACACAGACAACAACAATCACAAAAACAATCAACATTCTCTAGAACTAGAAATATTACCAGGGATAAAGAGGGACACTACAAATGATACAAGAGTCAATTCTCCAGGAAGATGTAACAGTCCTAGAGATCTATGCACCTATCAGTAGAGCTTCAAAATACATGAAACAAAAACTGACAGGAGAGAAACAGAAAAAATCTACAGTTTTATCTGGAGACTTCAGCACTCCTTTCTCAGCAATCGATAGAACAAGTTGACAGAAAATCGGTAAGGATATAGAAGACCTGAACAAGATTATCAACTAATTTGATGTAATTGACACTTATGGAACACTCCCAACAGCAGCAGAATATTTTCAAGTCCACATGACAGATTCCCCAAAAACAAACCTCAACATAGATAAAGGAATTGAAATCCTGCAAATAGGTTCTCTGACTATAATGGAATTAATCTAGAAATCAACAGCAGAAAGATATCTGGAAAATTGTCCAATATTTAAAAATTAAACAACCCACTTCTAAATAACTCATGGGTCAAAAACAAAGTTACAAGGAAAATTAGAAAATATTCTGAATTGAAGGAAAAGTAAAACACAACATCAAAATTTGTAGGATGCAGTTAAGGCACTGCTTCAAGGGAAATTTATAATATTAAATACTCCATTAGAAGAAGAGGCGGAGTCACGATGGCGGCGTAAGCAGACTCGGAACTCACCTCCTCCCGTGGACACAGCCAATTTACAACTACTCATGGGAAAATTACCCCTGAGACAGAACTGAAAACTGGATGAGAGGAACTCCTGCAACAACAGACAATCCTAACTGAGGTGGAAGAGGCAGAGACTCCCTTCTGGAGAGGAAAAACGCCGCCTTCACAAGCCGCCGGCTTCACGGCCGCGGGGAGCAGCTCACAGGTACGCAGCCTCCCTGGAGGCGCGGGGCCCTGAGCCGGGAGCGCCCCCACTGTGGGCATTCTGTGGACCCAGCACAATCGAGACCAGCGGCATAATATCTGACTGTGCCTGCTACTAAAACACTGGGGAGCACCCCCAGAAAACCCGGTTCACAAACAAACTAAAACCGGCTCTTAAAGGGCCCACGTGCAAACTCACCTGTTTCAGAAAGCATCCTAAAATCACCAGAAAGAAAGGTGCACAGTGCTGTGGTGAAAAGAGACTCACCTAATAGGCCCTGAGTGCATCTCAGTGAGGGGTGAGACCTCTCCAGGAACTGGGACATTGGCGGCGGCCATTGTTGTGGCCTGGTGTGAGTGTGCTGACACAGACACCATTGGAGTTCTCCCTGAGGCCTGCTAGCCCAGGGTCTGCCCCACCCTCTAGAGCACAGATTTAATCCAGCTCAGCCAGGGCAGGCAGCCCACCCTAGAGACTGGCCCCACCCAACAACAAGCCCTCAGGCAACTTGTGGGCCTGCATAGATTGGTGACTGGATTCTCCACAGCCTGGCAACTGAGCCGACTTGAGTGGGGCAGGGTGTGCACAAGGAGCGGGTGGAGAGTGTGGGGCGGTGGCGGAGTGTGTGGGGCTCCCGCCGTGGAGAGACTGGGTCCGCTTCAGGAGGTTGGGGTGCGCACACGGGGCAGGACAGTGTTGACTGTGTGTGTGGACCTGTGGGCGGCAGGGCTTATCAGCTGCAGAAGACTTGTGCTTCTCAAAGACCCACATGGGGGTTTGCCCCACCTTCCAAAGCCTGAAACAATTGGGTGCTCCTGTGCCTGAGGCCAGCCCCACCCAGCTGCAATCCTCAGAGAGCTGACAAGAGACCTAATAGGCTAGAGGCTTACAGCAATTGTAAGGCCCTGAGCCTAACAACCTGCCAGGGTGGGGGCCTACTCACTTAAAAGAAATACTGCAACACAAATGTGGTATTAGAACTTGCAGCCAACGGTGCTGGGGCTCCCCACACCTGACAAAGAGACTGAAGGGCCCACAACAACTACAAGCAGCTGAGCATTACAACAGCTGGCCAGGAGCATAACTCGGCCTCCCTGGGCACCTACAGGGAGAGCAAACAGGCCACAACAGGAGGACACACGTAGCCCACATAGGGGTCACCCCTGGAACATTGAGAACTGAGGGAAGCACACTGGAAGCCTCCTAAGGCATCACTTACATAAGGTCACCTATCCAAGAGCAGGAGACGTAGCTGACCTACCTAATATGTAGACACAAGCACAGGGAAAGAGGCAAAATGAGGAGGCAAAGGAATACATTCCAAGTAAGGGAACAGGACAAAACCCCAGAAAAGGAACCAAGTGAAACAGAAATGAGCAACCTACCTGACAGAGAGTTCAAACTAAGAGTGTTAAGGATGCTCATTGATCTGGGGAGAAGAATAGATGAACTCAGTGAGAATGTCAACAAAGAAATGGAAGATATAAAAAAGAACCAATCAGAAATGAAGAATACAATACTGGAAATGAAAAATTCACTAGAGGGACTCAAAAGCAGAGTAGAGGATACAGAAGAACGGATCTGTGAGCTGAATGAAAGACTAGAAGAAATTACCCAAGGTGAACAGGTAAAAGAAAAGAGAATTAAAAAGAGTGAGGACAGTCTAAGGGACCTCTGGGACAACATCAAGCACACTAACATCCGTGTTATAGGTGTCCCAGAAGGAGAAGAGCGAGACAAGGGGGCAGAGAATCTATTTCAAGAAATA
This sequence comes from Ceratotherium simum simum, assembly GCF_057802395.1. Lineage (NCBI taxonomy): Eukaryota > Metazoa > Chordata > Mammalia > Perissodactyla > Rhinocerotidae > Ceratotherium > Ceratotherium simum. The sequence continues at coordinate 45,876,272 of NC_141919.1, read as the reverse complement.
ATAGATGAAAACTTCCCTAACCTAAGTAAGGAAACAGACATCCAGGTACAGGAAGCACAGAGAGCCGCAAACAAGATAAACCCAAAGAGGCCCACACCAAGACACATCATAATCAAAATGTCCAGAGTTAAAGAAAAAGAGAGAATCCTAAAAGCCGCAAGAGAATGTCAAGTTACATACAAAGGAAACCCCATAAGGCTATCAGCTAACTTCTCAGCAGAAACCTTACAGCTAGAAGAGAATGGCACGATATATTTAAAGTGCTAAAAGGAAAAAACTTACAGCCAAGAATACTCTGCCCAGCAAGGTTATCATTCAAAATGGAAAGAGAGATCAAAATTTTCCCAGACAAGCAAAAATTAAAGGAGTTTGTCACCAAGAAACAAGTGCTACAAGAAATGTTAAAGGGACTGATTTAAGGGGAAAAGAGAAGACCACAAATAGGAAAAATTATCTATTTCCATGATAAGAATGTAATGGATACAAATGCACAAAAAAGAGGTTAGATATGATATCAAAAAGATAAAAGGAGGGAGGAGGGGAGTTAAAGAGTACAGCTTTCAGACAGAGGTCAAACTAAAGTGACCATCAATTCTGTATAGAAGAAGAAAGGAACAGAGAAGGACTACTAAAACACTGAGAAAAAAAAAAAAGTTAAAAAATGGCAGTAAGTATACACTTATCAATAGCTACTTTAAACGTCAATGGACTAAATGCTCCAATTAAAAGGCATAGGGTGGCTGACTGGATAAAAAAACAAGACCCATATATATGCTGCATACAAGAGACACACATCAGACCTAAAGACACTCACAAACTGAAAGTGAAGGGATGGAAAAAGATACTCCACGCAAATGACAATGAAAAGAAAGCTGGGGTAGCAGTACTCATATCAGACAAAATAGACTTTAAAACAAAAACTGTCAAAAGAGACAAGGGCATTACATAATGATCAAGGGAACAATCCAACAAGAGGATATAACACTTGTAAATATCTACGCATCCAATGTAGGTGCACCTAAATATATAAAGCAATTATTAACAGACATAAAAACAGAAATAGACAGTAACACAATAATAGTAGGGGACTTTAACACTCCACTTACACCAATGGATAGATCATCCAAACAGAAGATCAATAAGGAAACATTGGCCTTAAACGACACACTAGAACAGATGGACCTGGTAGATATATACAGAGCATTCCATCCAAAAACCGAAGAATACACGTTCTTTTCAAATGCACATGGAACATTCTCCAGGATTGATCACATATTAGGCCACAAAACAAGTCTCCATAAATTTAAGAAGATTGAAATAATACCAAGCATCTTTTCTGACCACAACGGTATGAAACTAGAAATCAACTATAGGAAGAAAATCAGAAAAGCCACAAATACGTGGAGATTAAACAAAATGCTACTGAACAACGACTGGGTTAATGAAGAAATCAAAGAAGAAATCAAAAAATACCTGGAGACAAATGAAAATGAAAATACGACATGCCAGAATTTATGGGATACAGCAAAAGCGGTTCTAAGAGGGAAGTTTATAGCAATACAAGCCTATCTCAACAAACAAGAAAAATCTCAAATAAACAATCTAACAATGCGCCTAAAGGAACTGGAAAAAGAAGAACAAACAAAGCCCAAAATCAGTAGAAGAAGGGAAATAATAAAAATCAGAGCAGAAATAAATGAAATAGAGACTAAAAAAACAATAGAAAAAATTAATAAAACCAAGAGCTGGTTCTTTGAAAAGATAAACAAAAATGACAAACCTTTAGCTAGACTCACCAAGAAAAAAAGAGAGAAGGCACAAATAAGTAAAATCAGAAATGAAAGAGGAGAGGTTACAACAGACACCTCAGAAATACAAAAGATTATAAGAGAATACTATGAAAAGCTATATGCCAAGCAATTCGACAACCTGGAAGAAATGGATAAATTCTTAGAATCATACAACCTTCCAAAACTGGATCAAGAAGAAGTAGAGAATTTGAATAGACCAATCACCAGTAAGGAGATCGAAACAGTAATCACAAACCTCCCCAAAAATAAAAGTCCAGGACCAGACGGCTTCCCTGGTGAATTCTACCAAACATTGAAAGAAGACTTAATACCTGTCCTTCTCAAACTCTTCCAAAAAATTGAGGAGGGGGGAAGCTCCCTAACTCATTCTACGAAGCTGACATTACCCTGATACCAAAACCAGACAAGGACAACGCAAAAAAAGAAAATTACAGGCCAATATCACTGATGAACATCAATGCAAAAATCCTCAACAAAATACTAGCAAATCGCATACAACAATACGTTAAAAAGATTATACACCATGATCAAGTGGGATTTATTCCAGGTATGCAGGGATGGTTTAACATTCGCAAATCAATCAACGTAATACACCACATTAATAAAATGAAGAATAAAAATCACATGATCATCTCAATAGATGCAGAGAAAGCATTTGACAAGATACAGCATCCATTTATGATAAAAGCTCTGAATAAAATGGGTATAGAAGGAAAGTACCTCAACATAATAAAGACCATATATGATAAACCCACAGCTAATATCATCCGCAATGGTGAAAAACTGAAAGTTATCCCTCTAAGAACAGGAACCAGACAAGGATGCCCACTGTCACCACTCCTATTTAACATAGTACTGGAAGTCCTAGCCAGAGCAATCAGGCAAGAGAAAGAAATAAAAGGAATCCAAATTGGAAAGGAAGAAGTGAAACTGTCACTATTTGCAGATGACATGATTTTATATATGGAAAACCCTAAAGAATCCACCAGAAAACTTTTAGGAGTAATAAACGAATATGGTAAAGTTGCAGGATACAAAATCAACATACAAAAATCAGTTGCATTTCTGTACACTAACAACGAAGTAGCAGAAAGAGAAATTAAGAGTACCATCCCATTTACAATTGCAACAAAAAGAATAAAATACCTAGGAATAAACCAACTAAAGAGGTTAAAGATCTGTACACCGAAAACTATAAAACATTTCTGAAGGAAATTGAAGACGACACAAAGAAATGGAAAGATATTCCGTGCTCTTGGATTGGAAGAATTAACATAGTTAAGATGTCCATACTTCCTAAAGCCATCTATAGATTCAGTGCAATCCCTATCAAAGTTCCAACAACATTTTTCACAGAAATAGAACAAAGAATCCTAAAATTTATATGGAACAACAAAAGACCCTGAACAGCTAAAGGAATCCTGAGAAAAAAGAACAAAGCTGGAGGTATCACACTCCCTGATTTCAAAATATACTACAAAGCCATAGTAACCAAAACAGCATGGTACTGGCACAAAAACAGACACACAGATCAATGGAATAGAATCGAAAGCCCAGAAATAAACCCACACATCTATGGACAGCTAATCTTTGACAAAGGAGCCAAGAACATACAATGGAGAAAAGAAAGTCTCTTCAACAAATGGTGTTGGGAAAACTGGATAGCCACATGCCAAAAAATGAAAGTAGACCCTTACCTTACACCATACACAAAAATTAACTCCAAATGGATTAAAGACTTGAATGTAAGACCTGAAACTGTGAAACTTCTAGAAGAAAACATAGGCAATACGCTCTTCAACATCAGTCTTAGCAACATCTTTTCAAACACCATGTCTGACCGGGCAAGAGAAACAATAGAAAAAATAAACAAATGGGACTACATAAAGCTAAAATCTCTGCACAGCGAAGGAAACCATCAACAAAATGAAAAGACAACCTAACAATTGCGAGAAGATATTTGCAAACCATACTTCTGATAAGGGCTTAATCTCCAAAATATATAAAGAACTCATGCATCTCAACAACAAAAAAACTAACAACCCAATTAAAAAATGGGCAAAAACCTGAACAGACATTTCTCCAAAGAAGATATACAGATGGCCAACAGACACATGAAAAGATGTTCAAAGTCACTATCAGGGAAATGCAAATCAAAACTACAATGAGATATCACCTCGCGCTCGTCAGAATGGCTATAATTAACAAGACAGGAAACAACATGTGTTGGAGAGGATGTGGAGAGAAGGGAACTCTCATACACTGCTGGTGGGAGTGCAAACTGGTGCAGCCACTATGGAAAACAGTATGGAGATTCCTCAAAAAATCAAGGATAGAACTACCATATGATCCAGCTATTCCACTGCTGGGTATTCACCCAAAGAACTTGAAAACACCAATTTGTAAAGGTATATGCACCCCTGTGTTCATTGCAGCATTATTCACAATAGCCAAGACTTGGAAGCAACCTAAGTGCCCATCAAGGGATGAATGGATAAAGAAGATTTGGTATATATACACAATGGAATACTACTCAGCCATAAGAAACGATGAAATCCAGCCATTTATGACAACATGGATGGACATTGAGGGTATAATGCAAAGTGAAATATGTCAGAGGGAGAAGGTCAAATACCGTATGATTTCCTTCATTAAGTAGTAGATAATAACAACAATAAACAAACACATAGGGACAGAGATTGGATTGGTGGTTACCAGAGGGGAAGGGGGGAGGGAGGAGGGTGAAAGGGATAATTTGGTACGTGTGTGGTGATGGGTTGTAATTAGTATTTTGGTGGTGAACATGATGTAATCTATGCAGAAATAGAAATATAATGATGTACACCCGAAATTTTTACAATGTTATAAACCAATGTTACTGCAATAAACAAAAAATTAAAAAAAAAATACTCCATTAGAAAAGAAGAAAGATCTCAAGCCAATGATCTAAGATTTCACCTTAAGAACTAGAAAATGGCAACAAATTAAACCCAGAGCAAACAGATAGAGGAAATAACAATAAGAGTAGAAATCAATGAAAACAGAAGGAGAAAACTATAGTAATCAATAAAACCAAAAGCTGGCTTTTGAAAAAAAACAATGAAATTGATAAACCTCTGGTCAGAAATAAAAACACAAATTACTGATATTAGGAATAAAAAAGGACACATCACAAACACCCCAACAGATGTTAAAAGGATAAGAAAATATTACAAATATCTTTATGTGCATAAATTTAACAATTCAGATGAAATGGGCAAATTCATTGAAAGACACAAACTACTAAAGCTCACTCAAAAAAAATAGATAATCTGAAAAGTCCTGTATGTATTAAAGAAATTTAGTTCATACTTAAAAACTTTGCAACACAAAAAACTCCAAGTCAAATGGCTTCACTGATAAAGTATGTCAAGCAATTAAAGAAGGAATAATACCAATTCCATATAAACTCTTCCAGAAAATAAGAGGGGAGGACACTTCCCAATTAGATCATACAATCAGCATTACACTGATAGCATAGTTGTAAAAAAACTATAGACCAATACGCCTCATGAAAATAGATGAAAAATATTCAATAAAATATTAGCAAATCAAATTTAGCAATATATAAAAAGGATAATATATCATGACCAAGTGCGATTTATTCCAGGAATGCAAGGTTGGTTTAACATGTGAAAATCAATTAATATAGTTCACTATATCAATAGACTAAAGAACAAAACAAATTAAGCATAATCAAGCAAGTTAGCTCTAAAAAGAAAGTAATAACAACTGTGGTACTAATTTACTGTAGAGTTCTCCACTACGTAATTTATAGGAAGTACCAAATACATTGTCAAACACACACTGAATAGTTTATTTAAAATCTCATTGGCTTTGGAGGATAAATAAATGATCCAAGAATGCATCTTAGAGGTCTCATATACAAATTCTCTTGTTAGTTAGCAGTTTTATCTTATTTCTGGTCTCTCTTCCTCCCCATATTGCCCTTTCTCATTCCCTGTCCTGAAATAGAAAATAGGAGGTGATGAAGCATTTGCACTATTGTGATCACTCCCGGAATTGGACTGTTCAGCACTTTCAGCAGCACCATCCCGCATGCTTGTTTGCCCTTCAGCTTGACAATACCAGCATCTCTCCAACCTCTAAGGGAAGACACACTTCAGATGCAAGAATTTCACTCTTCAAGCTTTTCCCCTGGAGAAAAAATAAGAAAATGCTTGAGATTGTCTAGTTATGTGAGTTGTGTTGTCATGCCATTAAACTAGGTCTTGATCCTGTGACTTCTGGCTGCATTGAGCTCTACTGCAGTTCAACCCCAGATGTGCATGAGCTGGCATAGTCTTAGCTCAGCAACAGTGCTTTCACACTGTGCTGCCCAGGGAGCTCAGTCAGGTGCCACAACCATCCAAACTGTGCCCGAGAATATAGGATGTGGAGCACCGCCTTCGCCCTTTATTCATAAGCATTGTACATTTTCCACTTTCATTTTCCTCATAGACTACAATAGTCTGCACTTGAAAACAGGGGGACTTTTGGATATTTTATTTTCAAAGCAGTCTGTCTTAAATCAGACTTTTAAATACATTTTTGATTTAGGACATCATGTTCTTATGACTTTTGAGCAAGAAATGTTCCAAAATTCTTTGAAAAAGATGAATATGTTTATCTGAATGAAATTTATACCCACAGTACACATAAACCATTAAGCAGTTTATATAGTCAGTTAGCTTTCTCTGGAAGCGCAACATATGTACATTGGCATCTTAAATTTCCAGAAAGATTGTTTCGTTTCAAAATTCTACTGGATGAGGCTTCAAGATTGTGTGAAAAAGCCTTTGTAGAATCTGAGCATCTCTCCCAACATACACATACCCTTTGTCTCTATTCACATGGAAACTTTCCCTCCTAGCCTGAGTCTTCTTTAGGGAACACCCCTCCTAACACCAGATCTTACTATACGTCACTGGAGCATGTCCTATGTATGTATTCCCATTGGACACTAAATCCCATGAGGGCACAAATATGTCTGTTTTATTTACTCTTATTTTCACTATCTAGCTCAAAGCCTGGTGTATAGAAGGAAATCAACCAATATACTTGGATGGATGAAAAACTAAGTGTGTTATTGCCACCAGGGAAAAACTACCCCCAAATTACACTTACATGGAAGTAAAAACATCCAATAAAATGGAGATATTGTTCACCTCCCTTGAGGGAACAGCAATTTTTTTCATAAGAAGAAATACTTTTTTGGAAAAATATTTTCAACTCATTGTTAAAAAATAAGTTATGGAATATTATGTATCATTGATAAAAATGAAGTAATTACATGACTAGATATCCATGATACATCTTTAACTCAAAACCATGAATTACACATTATATGTAATTTGAGTCTATTTTTGTTTAAAAAAATATAAATGTACACAAGCACACACAATGAGATTTTACAGAGAGTTTTTCATTTTCTACTTTATGCTTTTTATATTGTAAAATTTTAAACAACTTTTAAGTCAGAAAATAAAAACCTAAAAACTCTTCGTATTCTGTTTTAGTTCTTCTGTGAAATGCTAGTATGGCAAGAATTTCAGAATCAGAGATAGTGTATACACCAATAGAATAAAATATCAAATTTTGCTGTAGTAAAACATGCATTTGACCTTTTTCAATTTTTTATTTAAGAGTAACATATATACAGAAAAGTATACAAATCATAACTTCAGCTTAATAAATTTTGAGAGAGAAATTAGACTGTAATTTTCCTTCCATACTATGTTCTTCAATTCTTGAAACTTTCTCCTTCCCTATTATCTGTATCTTCTCCTTCCAGGATGTCTATTTCGTGCGTGTAAACCTTTTTCACTAGATCAACACGTCTCTTGTGTTTTTCCTGTATTTCCCACTCTTTTTCTTCCTGAGCTTCAGTTTGGTTTCCACTGATCGGCCTCCGCTAATCCTCTCTTGTCTTGCATCCAGCCTTTTTTTTAAACCATCTATCCCTGACTTTATTATTATGTTTATTATGTTTTCCGATTCTAAAATTTCTACTAAATTCTTTCATTATATATTTCAATATTTTGGTGAGACCTCTATCTCCTCACCTATTTTGCCCATATTTCCCTCTATTTGGGGGGAGGGGGGATGTATATTAGTTATAGTTATTTTCAAGTACGTGTTCTGCTAACTCTAATGTCTAATTCACTTGTGAAACTTTTTTTTTAATCTTATCTTTCAGCTTATGGCCCTGTATCTTGGCATGCCTAGTAATATTTTATTGAATGTCAGATATTATCTGTAAAAATATGTATACAGTCTCCATATATTATCTTCCTTCAGGAAAGGTTCACCCTTTCCTCTGAGGCTAAACTGAATCAGAACAGGGCAGTGACTCTGGTAAGGTTCCATTTACCACTAGTTCCCCTCCGCTACTAGGGTGTAAGCCTCTGGAGTTTCATACTTGAGATTGATGCATCCACAGGGGCCTTCCACCTCGTGGCTCCTGATGGGTCCTGAATCTATCCACATCAGTACCTTGAGGCTGATAAAATACCTTGCTTTGCTTTTCAGAGGCCTTCTGCTTGGTTTTATGGCCTGCCGTCCCTTGTAGCTTCAGAATTCAACAATTATCCTGAAGAGGAAATGAGTGGTTATCAGATTCTGTTCTCCACACCTCCCTTCTCGCTAGGATCTTAGCTCCCAAAGCCTCCAATTATGTCTCCCCAGCCCAATAAGACCTCCCAAACCTCTCTTGGTTACTTTGTCCTTCAACACAGCCCCTCTGCCTAGGAAAACTGTGCATTCTCAGCCTCTCACTTGTACCCAGGATCAGCAAATGCCCCCAGAATAAATACAGAAGTTCTGCTCACCTCCCAGCTGCTCCTCCTTCACTACAATCTTGGCCCCTGGAGACCTGGTTACTTTAACAGCTCTCTTGTGTCTTTAAACAGATTTTTTTTTTTAAATTCAGCTTTATTCATTGTCCTCAATGACAGTAGTGATCTGCAACAAGCTACGCCACCATAACTATAAACAGAAATCTCTTGTGGCTTTTTTTACCACATGCTTGATTTGTTATAAAGACGAAAATATATGACTCTTTTTACAAAATTAAAACAATGAATAAATGATGTATAATCTAGTGAAAAATAAGATGTAAGAGATTTCTATCAGTAAATTTCTTGTATTGTTCATGTGTTTTTGACTACTAAATTTTTATCAAGTGTGTTCAGTATATTTACTGAAACTATCTACAATGTAATATTTACTCAGAATTACAAGGCCTCATGTAGTTCTTTTTCCTTCCTGTTGCATTGGTTTTTGCTCTCAAGAAGTACGAATTTTCTTAATTTTCTAACTTTTGGAAGAATTCCAAGATAGTCTTTTATATTTTCTCTTTCTTGGCTCCCTTAGCTCTCTCTAATTTTGTGATACTTTATTCATTGATTTCCTTATATCAATAATTCAGTTAGAATTTTGAACAGTCTTCGCTGAAATTGCATCAATGTGCCTTTTTTTCATTTTAAGAGTAAAAGAATAATTGATTAAGCAATAAAATAATGAAATACCACATGTACCATTATGAGTTCATAAAAAATAATTAGGTATTTCTTCAGGTACTTATTACATTAGTAGGTACTTACTTTGAAGCACACGGTATTATTCTGTTTACACGGTTTATGCTGTGCAATAAACATAAATGGAGTCGATTTAAATTCTTCAGAGGGAATTTAACGTAGAAATCAGGCTTGAATAGAACTTCATAAATAATAATGTTACTTCCTCTTTAGCGTTGCCTTTCAGAGGAAAAAACTTAACATTTTTTGCTTATAATCATTTGCAAATTAATAATAGTTTAAACATTAAGAGTTGACATACACTAGTGGTTAATAATTAACCCCAAAGTCATGCAAAATTCTTCAAAACATAATTAGATTGATATGCTGAAAAGACTGCAAGTTCTCTATTCATATAGAAGCTAATTATTTTTCTTTATTGTACCTTTCATATGCATGAGCTTAAAGAGACATATCTGGAAAATTCTTTCATCAAGGAAATAAAGCACCTGCTTTTAGTCTCTTATGACTACTCATTTATAGAACAAGAAAGACCAATATAAACTGACTTTTACCAATTTTCCTCCTTAAAGAACTAAAGAAGGAGACTTAGGGAATCCCTAGGACCATCCCTCTCCCTCCCTCCTACCCACACACAAAAATTTTTGAAGCAGTAGCTTCAAATTAAAACTTTATATGGAGCTGGCTAAAAGCATGACAGACTTAAAGTGTTTTCTTAAACTACTGGAAGATATCAGGGAAGATTAATGCCTTTCAAGTAATATTTCTCACTAGTTTTGCATTTACCTGGGTCTTTAGGAAGACAGACAGAAAATTCTTTCCAGAAAGACTATGGGAAGATTTACAGTTTTAAAGCCTCTGGTGCTTATACTCTAGTAGAGTCTTCATTGGGGGATCACATTGTTCTTCATTCATTCAACCAAAGAATCTAGTGTTACAAAAGCCCTTACAAGCCATCCACTCCAATCACCCAAGACTGAAATGCTCTCTGCAGCTTGCTCAACAAATTCTTTTGCTGTTGTTAGGTACTTCCAGTGAGTAGAAATTCATGGATCCTAAAGCAGTTTAGGACATGTTTCCACCATAAACTGAAATCTCCCTAGAGCTTTCACTCATTGGTCCTCATTAAAACCCTTCCAACAGTATAAAAACACATCTAATCCTTCTCCCACTGCTGTTGGATCTGAGCTTTCTCCTCTCTAACTGTTCCCTCATTTGATATAGTTTTGAGTTTTTCCCCAAATAAATATTTACTAAGTGTCTCTACAGTGGAAAGTACTATGTTAGGAGCAGAAGTATATTAAAATAATTTTCTCAATATACCTCCCAAAAATGGAGATTGAGGAAGACTTAGTAGAGGAAAATATTCCTTGGTAAATGACCAGTAATTGTTCATTCATTCATATGTTCAACAAGACAGGAGGATAACCATTATGTGCAAGACTCTGTGCAAGGTGTTGAGAATTCAGAAATGAGATTTAAAAAATCATTTGTTGCATGAATAAATGAATGAATCAGTGGATGGATGAGATACAGCACATGCCCTCAAAAAGCTCACAGTCTAGTGAATGTCAGTTCAATCTATTTCTTAATATCTTTTACACTTAAAATACTCTAAAATATTCTGAATGACCACACACTGGTCTACAAGATTTTACAGTTAAGTTGTTAGGTATATTTATGTTTTATGATTTGAAAATATTTCCATTGCACAGTTGAGGAAAATGAAAGCACAGATTGATTTATTCTTCTGGTAACCAGTTTACTGAGTTGGGTGCATCACCAATATATCTTCAGAAAAGACTAAAATGCTACTTATTACATGATATTTGAAATACAGTACTCAGCACCTCCCATAAGTTCCACCTCCTGTGAACTGTACCTGTGTATTTGTTTTCTGTGCTCGGCGCCAATGAGTTCCAGAAAACGATTTTCTGCAAATCAACTAGTAAACACTTTAAGTTTAATTTTTTAATTACAAAGTATTCTATACATCTCAAGGAATAATGATATGGATGACAATTTTTTAAAAGAAATATTTCATCTATCCTACTATCCAGACGGATTCACTGTTGATAGTGTGGAATCTATTTTTTCACTCTTCCTGACCTTACTTTAAAGCTTACACAAACACATATAGTGTGTCATACAAATATTCCAAGTCATAACATAAATATGCCTAAGGAGTGAAAAATAAAAAACTAGCGGTGGAAACAAAATCCAAGATTCTTGGGCTTCATCCATCCTTCAGCTCACCATTCATGCTCCAGCATTCTCTTTTCTGCTAGTAGCCTAGTGAGTCTTGAAATTAGTACGGATGGTTTTATATTTGGGGAAAATATGCAAGTAGTTGGTACTTTATCTTAGGGTTATTTGGAGTTTGGAAGCACAATTTTGTCAACTATCTTGTTGGTCTAAGTAACTCCTCAAGAAGTAGCGTGCCAAGCAGTTAATACAGAGAATTTAATTTGTTTGCTTTGTCTGAGTTTGCCATTGAGCTTTCTGGAGGAAAGCTCTCCCTAAAAACACACTTTATTGGCTCTGATTAAGAATGCATCCAGTAGTGTTCTCTCAGGTTTTAGATGCCTGCTGGCTTAATTTTTAAATTTCTCCCTTCTTGATAAAAGTGCTGAATTGAATTTAAAAGTCTATTCCTATAGAATTACCCCTTAGTGTGCACACCACTCACACTTCTACGGAAAAGATTAAAATACTATTTACTACACATAGCAGACATTGTTTTTGAAAATGAACTGAACGTAAGTCTATAGTTTAACAATAATTTTGAAATGAAAGATTGCTCCGAACATATGTTTTTTTGTTTCTTGGTTATTTTTACCCCAAACCAAGATAAAAGTTACTAATGGAGCCACAAAATGTATGACAATAGCTGTTAAAAGTCAGCAAACGGATTCATATCCTTTATTTTCAAAGTCTGTAAAAGTTATAGTTATTTCATTATAACCAAGGTGTATGTGAGTAACCTTGGGACTTTAGGTAGACCTGGTTACATTACCTTTGATTAGACATCGTGGGTACTTTTTCCTCATCCATTCTTCTGATTCCATTAATGAAGAGATAGCAACCTTTGGTGCTCTTAGTGACTGGTCCTAAATGGACTTCTTTTGTTCTTGTTTTTAGGAAACTATTCAATATCATGCTGACTGATTATATTCTTCCTACAATACAGGCAGAAGTTTTGTATGCCAAATTGTTTCTTTAATTGTTCTTCAAACACATATTTTGTTCTACTACATGCCAGGCACCATGTAAAACTATGGGGATATAAGGAGCTAACAATCTAATGGAAGAAACTGATACATAAAAAGAATTTACAAAACACTGTGGCAGATTCCACAAAGAGGTGAAAACCATATACAATGAGGCACAAATGATCCAGCAACAAACTCTGCTGGGAGAATATTATTAGACTTGGAGAAGGAGGTATTTCTCAATAGGAGTCTGACAGACGAAGTATGGACCGGACAGGTGAAAGTTGGATGGGTTAGGCAGTGGGAAGGTCTGTCTAGTATTCAGGGACAGCATGTGCATAGGTACAGATATATGAAAAGAAAGAAACAATGGAAAGATCCATGTAAACTTTTATTAAATTTAATACTTTTCTCTTCCAACTAGATTGAGATATCTGTTTGGAGTGATCCCCATTGGGGCATAAAGTGATCTGATTTCTACAAAATCACTGTCTATAAGGTGGAGACTAAGCAGTCGTAAGGGTAAAAGTAAGAAAGGAAAGACCATTGAGGAAACTACTGCAATGGTCCAGGCAAGAAATGGTGGTGGTAATTAACAAGATGCTAGCAGTCATAATGGCCACAGCAGGTCAGATTCAGAATATAATGAAGCTAGAACCAACGAGATTTACTGACAAAGCATAAGAATATGATTTGTGAGGAAAGAGAGGAAGTAAGCGTGCCCCCTGTTTTTGGCCTGGCAACTGAAGGAATGTGGTGCCGTTTCCTAAATGAAGAAAGAATGCAGGAAGTGCAAGCATGTGTGTGCACAAGTGTGCACACATGTTAAGGTGGAAGAAAACTGAAGATGTTGTTTGGCTGTGTTAAGTTTCAGATGCGTTTAGTGGAGTTGTCATTAGGCAGTTGTACGTAAGAGCATAGTAGTGATCAGTGGAAGGTGATCACTACCTACCTAGATCACTACCTAGATGAGATCAGCTAGGGAGACAGTGTAAACAGAGAGATATAAGGGCCAAGAACTGAACCCAGGGCATGCTAACATTTGAGGGTCAAAAAAGGAAGAAGGATATATATACAGTGGAATATTATTCAGCCATAAAAGAGAAGGACATCCTGCCATTTGTGACAACATGGTTGAAACTTGAGGGCATTATGCTAAGTGAAATAAGTCAGAAAGAGAAAGACAAATACTGTATGATCTCACTTATATGTGGAATCTAAAAAAGTCAAATTTGTAGAAATAAATAGCAGATGAATGGCTGCCAGGGGCTCAGGGGTGGGGGAAATGGGGACATGTTGGCCAAAGGGCACAAACTTTCAGTTATAAGATGAATAAGTTCTGGGAATCTAATGTACCACAATGTAACTATAGTTACCAATACTGTATTGTATACTTGAAATTTGCTAAGAGAGTAGATCTTAAATATTCTAACCACAAAAAAAAAAGGTAACTATGTGAGGTGATGGCTATGTTACCCAACTTTATTGTGGTAATCATTTCACAATATATACATATATCAAATCATCACATTGTACACCTTAAACTTACACAATGTTATTTATCAATAATATCTCAATGAAGCTGAGGGGAAAAATGAATTAGGAGCCAGCAAAGGTAACTGAGCAGGAAGAGCCAGTGACTATGGCGATTCTGAACCTAAGTGAGGTAAATATCGCAAAGATAAGGGGACAGTCAACTATGTCAAATTTTTCTAAGAAACTCAGCAAGATGATGAGAGAGATGTCATCACTGAGTCTGACAACATGGAGGTAGTGGTAACCTTGGAAAAATCAGTATTAGTGATCAGTGAAGTAAAGGGAATGAAAGCCTGATCAGAATGGCTACAAAAATACAGGAAAGTGAGGACATAAAGACATAAATGCAGCATTTTTCTTTAAAGGGAAGAGGAAAAATAAACTAAAAGCTAGGGGAAGTTTTTGTCCAGACAGGGATTTTATTTTAGGATTAAAAATGTTTACTTTAACATTACTTCTTACGTAATTAAGATGACATGTATAACAGCTGATAGGAATAACCCAGTGGGCACATTTTGAATGCAGGAAAGAGGAGATAATTTTAAGAGTCATCCCCATGAGTATGGGTGAAGGATCCATTGCTGAGTGGAGAGATAGCAGCAGGAACAATTCATCCAACTGAGCAGCCAGAGTATTGGATAGATCAGCTCCGTGAATGGTAAAGTTCACAAAAATAATAACAGAAGTAATGGTGAAGAGGAAGATAGTACTAAATCTTCAATGAATGAGGAGAGTGACGAAGAGGTTGAGAGATGACAATAACAAGGAAGGTGATTAGCGGGTATATTCTGATGAGTTCTTTAAGGAGATGCTTTTTTGAGAAAGGAAGAAGGAGAAATGTATTGGAAGAAGAAATGAGGAGTAAGCAGTAAGTATACTCCACTCTCCTCCACACCCAGTATATATCCATGAGACAAAAAATAATCACCACTTAAGGAGGAAGAGGTGTCCTTGGGGTGAACGATGTTCAGTTAGAACAACTAGATGAAGAGAACATTCTTAGAAAAGTTGAAAATATGGGCACTTTTGCTCATAATACTGTGAGTTCAAGTGAGCAAGTGGAAGGATTTGGGGGGCCAGGGAGTGGTATAAGACAGAGTCCCTTTCAGAGATTTAGAACACCATATGGGCATTACATTCTGGACAATAATAGATGGCCTGAGAGTCTTGAACTTTTGATAGTGCGTGAGGCAAATAGAAACAGAGGCATAATAGGATTAGGTCTGATGGTCTCTGAGGAAAGTGAAAGGTTGGTCCCAGTGACAGTGTCGTTTTTAGGATTAGTGTCTCACAGTTGGTAGTGGCTTGGTGGATGGTGTCATGGTATGACAGCATGGGGGTGCACTATGCAGATCTCCCTGCTAAAGAGCACCTTATGGTTAGCTGACAGCCTCCAGCTGCCTCACTTTAGTGATCCACTGCAGTATTCACACCAGGCCTTAGTCTTCCTGGGCTACTCTCAGCCAGACTGAAGGTGGGGGGAGTATGAGAGATGGGCCTTTCCTTCTCTGAGCAGCACTCCTCTTTGCTCTGGGCCTCCCTGTTGGCCTAGCCAAGACTTTCTTAGGGCTGCCTTATAGTCTGAGGCTCTTCTTACCCAATCATCCTTCCTTCTCTCTTTTTTCACAGATGTCAAACCTGTTTCCGCTTCTGAGGCTTTCCTCGCCTGTCTATCCCCTTTCCCTTTTATCTTTCATAGGCTGATTTGGCATCTGCTTCCAGGAGGACATGGACAGACACACTTGTCTGTAGACAAGTCTGTAGACAAGCCCCCCTGTAGAGAGGGGGAGGCTATAAAGCCAAGATAAAGTGTTCTGGATTTTACTAGGAACTCACAGAGCTCTGAAGGCCTCTTTTGAATCTCGTAGACACGTTACGATCAGGGGTGAACCGGTTTACCAAGAATAACGGAATTCTGTGGCTTTTCCTTAAATCCTGCTATAGGTGGTGTTGCAGTCAAGATAATGGAAAAGGTTTTCTATCACTATGTACATTATTATCCTCCTTGTAGGCCAAGTTAGGAATGCTACAAAATAGCAAGTGAGTCAGGAAAAATGAATTGAAAGCTTACTCTGTAACAAGCTTTGGGCTGAATGCTTTCTCATTCACTCAGAATACTTTCACTGAATACCAAGGCGAATGGGGCACCATCTTGAGTCAAAATCCAGGCTAACACTTGTTTTTAAAAAATCATTTACATCTTGCCTTTCTTATAGCAGCACCGTGTCTGTCTTAAAGCAAAAATGTTCACAAGCTGCCATGTAATATAAATTCTCCTTGCTCTCTCGCTGTCTGGATGTTTCCTGCTCTCTCAGCTGCAACTCAATTTCCTCCTTGAATGGAACCAACAAAGGGCCTCTTTCTTGCCATTGCATGTTGTGAATGTTTCAAAAATGACAATATACCTCTAGGATACCAGAACATGTGAAAATCAGTGCCTTCATAAAAGGAGTTCCTTGTGTTGTCCACTTCAGGGGTTCCTGCCTAACAGGTCTTCCCATTGCTTTCGCAGTAGACAGCCCAGCCTGAGTGAAGCCAAGATAATGTTAGCCCCCCGCTCATGAGGAACAGAGCCGTGGGTGTCAGGTTCCTTTGAACTCTTGTATTACTTATTAGACTGGTTTCTGCCTTTTTCTGGGATGGCGGCTGTTTCAAATCTCAAACCTCTATACCCTTTATTCTTCCCCTTAGTGAAAGGCTTAATTAGGAGAAAAATGGTTCTTTGCCTCATAAACACATTTTAAAAGTTAACTGGATTCCCTGGCCCCTGCTAACTGCTGACCAAATGTGTTAAAATCAGTAGTTTGATGTTGTCCATAGAGACAGCTGGAGAGTGGGGGTAGGGGGTTGAGAGAGTATCTCACAGCTGGAGGACCCAGCAGGAATTACACTACTGTGGGAGACTTTGGGCTAAGCGAACAACAAAATAGGAAAACGAGGGGGTGGGGAAGAGAAAGAGAATGAATGTATGGGAAACCAGCCCAGCCAAGTCTCAGAATTGGTAAGGGATGCAGCTCTAGGAGCTAAAATTAAAAATGATTAGCCAAGAACTGTCTAATTAGACAATTCCATTTACTGAAATTAAATATAAAATCCACTAAGTGCTTATTATTCTAACTCCTGTGCATGTGTGCTGTGATATTATTCAAAAGTTTAGTAAACTCACTTCTAAACACTTAGCAGTCATTTACTACAGGCTTTAGCTATAAAGTTGCAAGAGCTGGAAAGTTGTTAATGCCCCTTCACCTAGATGCGCCACTCCTGGGAATGGAGTGCAGGAAAATAGCATATGAATGAAGGTAGGTATTCATATCAGTATTAACTCCAATAACAAAAGATTTTCAAAGAATGGAAATTGCCTTAGATATTATATAATACCAACAAATAAAATAGTATGAAGAATATTTGCATTTAGGAATTAATTTCCATGTTTACATGACATGAAAACAAGTCTTTTACTGTTGTTTTCTGAAATTCAATAGATGGTAACACTGGGCCGGCCCCGTGGCTTAGCGGTTAAGTGCGCGCGCTCCGCTGCTGGAGGCCCGGGTTCGGATCCCGGGCGCGCACTGACACACAGCTTCTCCAGCCATGCTGAGGCCGCGTCCCACATACAGCAACTAGAAGGATGTGCAACTGTGACATACAACTATCTGCTGGGCCTTTGGGGAGAAAAAAGGAGGAGGATTGGCAATAGATGTTAGCTCAGAGCCGGTCTTCCTCAGCAAAAAAAAAAAGAGGAGGATTAGCATGGATGTTAGCTCAGGGCTGATCTCCCTCACAAAAAAAAAAAAAAAATAGATGGTAACACTAAAGAAGAATGCTACTTTCATCCATACTAAGAATAACAGAACTAGCCCAGTGATTATTAATCTGCCCCACCTACCTAATAGCCTCAATGAGGGAAAACCAGGAATTCCAAAAGGTGATGGAAGAGAATTGGTAGAAGATTTTTCTGAAGTGAAAAGTGCAATGGCTTTTTTTCCCTCCTCTCTTTGGGGAGGACAGAGAGTGCCTCCCCTCATAAACTGATTGAGAGGCATCCAAAAAAATGTCTATAGAGTGATGTCCCTGTGTGAAGGGAGGCTAGCATCACCCTTGCCTACGTGTTTGCTGAGCTGCAGACACTTGTAGACCTAAACCAGTGCAGCTACCTGCGTGAAGAAGGATAAAGAAATTTTCAGCAGAATTTGATATGTGTCCATGGAAGTTTCACATACACAGTCATAAACACTGGAATTTGAAAGTACTCTGGCCAACAGTGCAGGACGTTGGGTTCATCACCAGTGGTAAGAGCAGTAGGCGTAGATACAGGAGATTAGCTAAAAAGTGCATTGCCCTTACTGGGTACAGTGTGATGATCCAGCGCAGCCTCCAAAGGATCCATCAATGCACCAGACAAAAAGCCAGCATGTAGACAGCCATCATGGAAAACATTAATAGTTACAAGAAATATGCAAGCAGCATTAAGGAAAAAGCAAAAGACCTTTGTCTTTTTATTTTTCTAGTCTTCTTTTTACTTCCTCCTATAAACCTATGAGACTTAGAAAGATAGACAAGAGAAATAAAAGAACAAGGGATAGTAAGGGAAAAGATCATGCCATGTGCCCCATTACAAGTCCCCAAGCCACCACTCAAGCCTGCTGGAGAGATGGGAGAAGCTTGAATTGGAGGTGAGATTGAATTTGTGGTTTAGACTAGCCTGAATCAGACATAAAATATATACATTTAGTCTTAACTACCCTAAATGATACTATTTTCTAACAGAAAGTGCCTAGAAAGCTATGGGGTATACACAAGACATATTTAGAGGTGAGCAAGTCAGACTGCTCTTGCCTTTAATGATGTGATTAAGGAAGTACAAGGTTTTTCATGTGTGTATTTCCATTGAGTTCATCCCATTTGTTACATCAGTAACATAGAGCAGTATGTGTTTTAATGATTTTCAAGAAAGCATGCTACCTAGGCTATGCTTTCTTTTCTTTTGTAAGATCATGTTCTTTTTAGCCATCAGAAGATCCATTGTTTGATCTCAAAGCAAGGAGATTTAATTTTGAAGTATCAAGAATATAACTCCAGGGAATATTTAGAATATGATAAGTGAAATATCCCAAAGCAGTGCTTCCCAAAACATGTTGCACAGAACACTGTAAGATGCTCCATTGTAAAAAAGAGGAATGTGCTATCATGTAAGTTTCAGAACTGTGTACTTGCTATCTTTCTTCTTAGAAATTCACAATTCATATTAGCATGTTCAAAAGTTTGAGAAATGCTTCAACTTTTAAAAATTGCTAATGTTTAACCAAGCATATTTCATATACTTCCCAATACTCAATCTTAATTCCGTGACAAGATCCAATGAGCGTCTGTGAAGTAAATCTTTGGTAGAAGTGCCTTTGTCTGTGAGTTCTCTCTGGGCACAGAGGGTAGTGGGCAAATATACCTTTTTCTTGTCTCTTCCCCTTGTGGATGGGGACTGAAGTTCATAGGAAAGTGAAAAGGGAAAGAAAGAGGCTAATGAAAAGGATAGAACAGAAATTGGAAAAGATGAAAGAAGAGATATTGCCAGGTAGGTGGAAGGTGAGTGGTGCTGAAGGCCAAGAGATTGTCTCAAGAGGTAAACATGCAGGTGAAACCATGACCTCAAAGGAGAGACTTGTGGCCCCAGCCCAACCACTCACAAAGCTTCATTGAGCAAAAAGATTTTGGCTAAAAAGACAGTTGGCCCACTGGTTGGAGCATGGAAGATGAGTAGAAGGCAAAGATGCATACATATTTCAGGCAAGATGGGGATATTGTTTAGGTCTGGATATAGGGTTGGGAAAGGAAGAGGTTCTTAGAACTTTGCAAAAGAAAAATATTCTTAGTTTTCTCTCTGGGGAAGATAATCGCTGGCCTTGGTTGCAGGTAGTTCGTAAAGTAAGAGTCTAAAATAGAACCAGGGAAGGAAACAGAAAATGCTCCAGGGTGTCTTGAAAAACCACCTTGCCAACCTCCATGGATCATCAGTATATCAAATGAGCATTCAAGGTCCAGGTCTGTCAATTCCACTCCCTTCAGAAGTAATGGGTTCTTAAAAATGTATCTATGCTATATTTAAATAAGGGAAACCTATCAGCATCTCTTCAGAATTTACAGATGGAAAGTAGCTGAGGGTTTTTCTTAGAGAAAATGACAAATAGCAGGGCATGTTATTTGAGATATGCCATTCCCTAAATCTGACTGAAAGGAAAGTGATTTGTATCAATTAATTGCCTATGCTTGAAGTCTGTTCTAAATTTCCCCAACCACAAGAACCTCTAGCCTGCAATATCACAAACAGGCTGCGGGTCTAGGGGAAAGATGAGGGCTTCCTTGAGGGTCTTCACAGTGGCTGTGTTCCTTTCTTTTCTCCTTCCATAGTGAGCTGGGACAGAGCTTGTCTCAGATGAGGTGGGATTGGAGTTATTAATCTGCTCACAGGGACAGGGATTTTAACAATAATACAGGTGGCTTTTACTGAGCGTTTAACAGGAGTCAAAGACCATCCTTAGGATTTGGTATCCATTACTTCATCTTATCCTCAAAACAATTGTAGGTGAAGGTGGGCACTTTCATTATCTCTAATTTACAGATGGGTAAACTAAGCAAAAGAAGCAATAAAAAAGTAAAAGAAGGAGTGACGTCAGCAACATGGAGTGAGCTATTCTCTGTGTCTCTCCCTCTTCAAACTACAACTAAAAGGACATGCATTGATCAGCAGAGGATACCCACACAGCACACCAGGATGCCTGAGAGACCCAAGCAGCTGTATCTGAAGGTGGTTGGACTACCCCCCACCAGGTAGAGGTGGTGGAGATAGGTGAGCACACTCTGGACCCCACGCAGCCCAGTGCATGTGTGCGACTACTTTCCCGGCTGGAGCCATCATAGCACCGCTGTGGCCCCGAGAGTGGGAGCGTGCCTCAGCATGACTGTGGAAAGAGGTGAGGCAGCCCTGAGCCCCTAGTGTGATCACTTTCCCACCTAGTGGGGGAGCCCTCAGGGCCACGCAGGGGCACAGGCTTGGACCCAGTGGGGAAGCCCCACCAGCCAAGCATAAAGGCCAGTGTTGCCTAGGAGCAAAGGGCAGCTGAGCTGCTGCTCAGGCGAATAAGCCCCCGGCTACCGTGAACACCCATAGTACTGCTGCAGCACCAATGGGGGGAAGTGTGGCTCAGCAGAACTGTGAGAACAGGCAGCAGTGGCCCTGGGTCCCCATGTGATCACTTTTTCTTCTAGTGGGAGTAACCACAACCCCACCATGGTCCCAGGGAGTGGCTTTGGCTCGGCCCCAGAAAGGAGGCCCCACCCACCAAGCACAACTGGCTCGTGCAACCTAGGAGTGGAGGGCGGCTGAGATCCCAGTCTGGGCAAACAAGCTCCCAGCAGCCGTCAGCAACCATAGTACCACTGCAGCCCCAAAGGGGCAAAGCGTGTCTCAGCGGGACTGTGAGAGCAGGTGGCAGTAGCCCTGAGCCCCCGTGTGACCACACTCTTGTCTGGTGGGAGAATCCACAATCCCACCCAGTCCCAGGGAGTGGCTTTGGTTCGGTCCCAGAGGGGAAGTCCCACCCACCAAGCACAACGGCTGGTACCACCTAGGAGCAGAGGGCGGCTGAGATCCCAGTCAAGGCAAACAAGCTCCTGGCTGCCATGAACACCCATAGTACTGCTGTGGCCCCAAAGCAGGAAGCACAACCTAGGAGGTCTGTGGGAGGAGGCAGCAGTAGCCCTGAGCCCCCAACATGATTACTTTCCCATTCGGTGGGAGACCCCACAGGGCCACTGTGATCCCAAGGAGTGACCCAGGCTTGGACGAGCACAGCTGACAGGGATGGCAGCAGTGAGCTCAGATTACACAGCTCCTGCCCCCCCACAAGTGGCAGCAGATGGAACATGCATCCAGAAACTATCACTATGCACTGCCACAAATCCACTCCATCAAACTGTATAAAGAAATATATTAATACTCCAGACCAGAAGGAAAAAGACAAACACGCAGAAATCAATCCTGAAGGCATGGAAATCTATGATCTAAATGACAAAGAATTCAAGACAGCCATCATAAGAAAACTCAACGAACTATAAGAGAATTCTGAAAGACAGTTCAATGAAATCAGGAACCAAATTACTGAACAGAGGGAATTCTTCACAAAAGAGATCGAAACTATAAAGAAAAACCAAACAGAATTGTTAGAGATGAAAAACACACTGGATGATATAAAGAAAAACCTGGAGTCCTTAAACAACAGGGCTGATAATATGGAGGATAGAATTAGCAATCTGGAGGATAGGAACACAGAAATGCTTCAGATGGGGGAGGAGAGATAACTTAGACTAAAAAGAAATGAAGAAATTCTCTGAGAAATATCTGACTCAATTAGGAAATGCAACATAAAGATTATAGGCATTCCAGAGGGAGAAGAGAGGGAAAAGGGAGCAGAGAGCTTGTTCAAAGAAAGAATAACTGAGCACTTCCCAAACCTGGAGACGGAGCTGGAATTACATGTAAAAGAAGGCAACAGGACTCCTAATTACATCAATGTAAAAAGACCTTCTCCAAGGCATATATTAGTAAAGCTGGCAAAAGTCAACGATAAAGAAAAAATATTAAGAGCAGCCAGGCAGACGAGAATAATCTATAAAGGAAGCCTTATCAGGCTTTCAGTGGATTTTTCAGCAGAAACCTTACAGGCTAGGAGAGAGTGGAATGATATATTCAAAATTTTGAAAGACAAAAACTTTCAGCCAAGAATACTATATCCAGCGAAAATATCCTTCAGATATGATGGAGAAATAAAACCTTTCCCAGATAAACAAAAGCTGAGGGAGTTCATTGCCACAAGACACCCCCCCCCAACAAGATTTGATCAAGAAAGCCCTCATACCTAAAAAAAGAAAGAAAGAAAGCATTTACAAAGCCTCAAGCAAGCAAATAAATAGGCAGAGAAAAATCAGAAATTGCCAACTCTCTATCAGAACAGATTAGCAAACACTGAATTATAACTCTAAAGATAAAGAAAAAGAAAACATCAACAATAAATATTATCACTTCATTTTAACCACAAATTCACAACACATAATGGAATAAGTTGTGACAACAACAACTTAGGAAGGGAAGAGGAAAGGGATAAAACCTGCTTAGACTAAGAGGACAAGAAGCTATCAGTGAATGGACTATCTCATCTATGAGATCTTTTATACAAACCACACAGTAATCACTAAACCACTAAAAATCAGAACAATGACAAAAATGATAAATAAAGAGAAAACTGAGAAAACCATCATAGAGAGCCACCAAACTGAATTAGCAGTCCAAAATATATGGGACGAGAAACAAGGGAAATACATAACAACTGAAAAACAAGAGATAAAATGGCAGCATTAAGCCCTCATATATCAATGATCACTCTAAATGTAAATGGATTGAATTCCCCAATCAAAAGAGACAGAGTGGCTGGATGGATTAAAAAACAAGACCCAACAATTTGCTGCCTCCGGGAAACACATCTCAGCTCCAAAGACAAACACAGGCTCAGAGTGAAGGGGTGGAAGATGATACTTCAAGCTAATGGCAAACAAAAGAATGCAAGTCTTGCCATACTAATATCAGACAAAGGAGACTTCAAGACAAAAAAGTTAATGAGAGACAAAGAGGGGCAATATATAATGATAAAAGGGACACTCCACCAAGAAGACATACACTTATAAATATATATGCACCCAACACAGGAGCACCAAAGTACATAAAGCAACTATTAACAAACCTAAAAAGAGATATCAACAACAACACAATAATAGTAGGGGACCTTAACACCCCACTTACATCAATGGATACATCATCCAGACAGAAAGTCAATAAGGAAATAGTGGACTTAAAGGAAAAACTAGACCAGATGGACTTAATAGATATATAGAGAGCACTCCATCCAAAAAGAACAGATTACATATTCTTCTCAAGCGCACATGGAACATTCTCAAGGATAGACCATACATTGGGAAAAAAGGCAAACCTCTATAAATTTAAGAATATTGAAATCATAACAAGCATCTTTTCCAACCATAATGCTATGAAACTAGAAATCAACTACAAGAAAAAAGTTGGGAAAGTGACAAAGATGTGGAGACTAAACAACATGCTACTGAACAACCAATGGATGATTAAAGAAATTAAAGGAGAAATCAGAGAATATCTGGTGACAAATGAAAATGAAAATACACCATACCAACTCATATGGGATGCAGCAAAAGTGGTCCTGAGAAGTAAATTCCTAGCAATACAGGCCCACATTTATAAATAAGAAAAATCCCAGATAAGCAATCTTAAACTACACCTAACAGAATTAGCAAAAGAAGAACAAACAAAGCCAAAAATCAACAGAAGGAGGGAAATAATAAAAATTAGAGCAGAAATAAACAAAATTGAAACCAAAAAAACAGTAAAAAGGATCGATGAAACAAAAAGCTGGTTCTTTGAGAAGATAAACAAAATTGACAAACTCTTAGCCAGACTCACCAAGAAAAAAAGAAAGAAGACTCAAATAAATAAAATTAGAAATGAAAGAGGAGAAATCACAACAGATACCACAGAAATACAAAGGATTATAAGAGAATACTATAAACAACTATATTCCAACAAATTGGACAATCTAGAAGAAACGGATAAATTCTTAGACTCGTACAACCTCCCAAAACTGAATCAAGAAGAAATAGAGAACCTGAATAGACCAATCACAAGTAAAGAGATTGAAACAGTTATCAAAAACCTCCCAAAAAATAAAAGTCTAGGACCAGATAGCTTCTCTCAAGAACTGTACCAAACATTCAAAGAAGATTTAATACTATCCTTCTCAAACTATTCCAAAAAATAGAGGAAGATGGAACAGTTCCTAACACATTCTATGAGGCCAACATCACCCTGATACCAAAGCCAGACAAGGACAATACAAAGAAGGAAAATTACAGGCCAATATCACTGATGAACATGGATGCAAAAATCCTCAACAAAATATTGGCAAACCAAATACAGCAATACATTAGGAAGATCATACACCATGATCAAGTGGGATTTATACCAGGGACACAGGGATGGTTCAACATCTGCAAATCAATCAATGTGATATACCACATTAACAAAACGGGGAATAAAAACCACATGATCATCTCAGTAGATGAAGAGAAAGCATTTGACGAGATCCAACACCCACTTATGATAAAAACTCTCAACAAAATGGGTATAGAAGGAAAGTACCTCAACATGATAAAGACCATATATGACAAACCCACAGCCAACATCATACTCAACAGAGAAAAACTGAAAGCCCTTCTGAGAACAGGAACAAGACAACGGTGTCCACTCTCACCACTGTTATTCAACATAGTGATGGAAGTTCTGGCCGGACCAATTTGGCAAGAAAAAGGAATAAAAGGAATCCAAATAGGCAGTGAAGAAGTGAAATTCTCACTGTTTGCAGATGACATGATTTTATATATAGAAAACCCTGCAGAATCCATCGGAAAACTATTAGAAATAATCAACAACTACAGCAAAGTTGCAGGGTACAAAATCAACTTACAAAAATCAGTTGTATTTCTATACTCTAAAGAAAAACTAACAGAAAGAGAACTCAAGAATACAACCCCATTTACAATCACAACAAAAAGAATAAAATATCTAGTAATAAATTTAACCAAGGAGGTGAAAGACCTATACAATGAAAACTATAAGACATTATTGAAAGAAATCGATGATGACATAAAGAAATGGAAAGATATCCCATGCACATGGATTGGAAGAATAAACATAGTTAAAATGTCCATACTACCTAAAGCAATCTACAGATTCAATGCAATCCCAATCAGAATCCCAATGACATTCTTCACGGGAACAAAGAATCCTAAAATTCATATGGGGCAACAAAAGACCCCAAATAGCTAAAGCGATCCTGAGAAAAAAGAACAAATCTAGAGGCATCACAATCCCTGACTTCAAAACATGCTACAAAGCAATAGTAATCAAAACAGCATGGTACTGGTACAAAAACAGACACGCAGATCAATGGAACAGAACTGAAACACCAGAAATAAAACCTCACATCTATGGGCAGCTAATCTTTAACAAAGGAACAAAGAATATACAATGAAGAAAGGAAAGTCTCTTCAATAAATGGTGCTGGGAAAACAAGACAGCCACTTGCAAAAGAATGAAGGTAGACCATCTTCTTTCACCATACACAAAAATTAACTCAAAATGGATCAAAGACCTGAAGGTGAGACCTGAAACTATAAAACTCCTGGAAGAAAATGTAGGCAGTACACTATTCATCATTCATCATAAAGGGATCTTCTCAAATTCCATGTCTACTCGGACAAGGGAAACAAAGAAAAAATAGACAAGTGGGACTTCATCAGACTAAAGAGCTTCTACAAGGCAAACGAAACCAGGTTCAAAATGAAAAGACAACCCACCAGCTGGGAGAAAATATTTGCAAACCATATACCTGACAAGTGATTAATCTCCATAATATATAAAGAACTCACACATCTGAACAACAAAAAAACAAATAACCCAATCAAAAAATGGGCAGAGGATATGAACAGACATTTTTCCAAGGAAGATATACAGACGGCCAATAGGCACATGAAAAGATGTTCAACATCACTAATCATCAGGGAAATGCAAATCAAAACCACACTAAGATATCACCATATACCCGTGAGAATGGCTATAACCACCAAGACAAAAAATAACAAATGGTGGAGAGGATGTGGAGAAAAGGGAACCCTCATTCACTGCTGGTGGGAATGCAAACTGGTGCAGCCTCTATGGAAAACAGTATGGAGATTCCTCAAAAAATTAAAAACAGAAATACCTTATTATCCAGCTATCCCACTTTTGGGTGTTTATCCAAAGAACTTGAAATCAATAATCCAAAGATGCTTACGCACCCCTATGTTCATTGTAGCATTGTTCACTATAGCCAAGACGTGGAAGCAATCCAAGAGTCCATCAACAGATGATTGGATAAAGAAGATGTGGTGTACATATATACAAAGGAATACTACTCAGCCATAAAAAAAGACAAAATCGTCCCATTTGCAACAACATGGATGGACCTGGAGGGTATTATGTTAAATGAAATAAGCCAGACAGAGAAAGACAAACACTGTATGACCTCTCTCATATGTGGAATGTAAACTAATACACGGACAGAGAGAACAGTTTGGTGGTTACCAGGGGGGAAGGGAGTTGGGAGATGAGCACAAGGGGTGAAGGGGCACATTTATATGGTGACTGACTAATAATAATGTACAACTGGAATCTTATAATGTTACAAACAATTATGACATCAATAAAAAATATTTTAAAAGTAAAGTAAAAGAAGAGGAACTCAGGGAGGGAAACCAAAGCGGCACACTTTGAACTGTAAACTACTGAATCTAGAAAGTACCATGGAAATTATTTAGGCTGATGATTCTCAGCCATGGGTGCTTTCGCCTCCCAAGGAACATTTGACAAAGACCAGAGACATTTTTCTTTGTCACAACTGGGCGAGGTAGTGGGGGGACTATTAGCATCTGGTATGTACAAGCCAAGAATACTGCTAAACATTCTAACAACGTGCAGGACAGCCCCCACACCAAAGAAATATCCAGCCCAAAATATCAGTAGTGCTGAGGCTGAGAAACCCCTGTTTAGGTGAATCCTTTTATTTTACACAGGAAGACACTGAGATCCAAGGGGGCTAAAGCATCACACGTGATTTAGAGCTTGGGCTCTGTGTTAGTCTGTTCTGGCTGCTATAACAAAATACCATAAACTGGGTGGATTATAAACAACGGAAAGTTATTCCTCACAGTTCTGGAGGCTGGAAGTCCAAGATCAAGGGCCTGCACATTCAGCATCTGGTGAGAGCCCACTTCCCGGTTCACATAAGGCCATCTTTTCGCTGTGTCCTCACGTGGTGGAAGGGGCAAGAGAACTTTCTCAGGTCTCTTTTATAAGGGCACTAATCCCATTCAAGAGGCTCTGCCCTCATGACTCAATCACCTCTCAAAGGCCCCGCCTCCAAATACCCTCACACTGAGGATTAGGTTTCAACATATGACTTTGTTGGAGACATGTTCAATCTAGGGCAGGCTCTGGAATCATACTTTCTGGGTTCATATCTGTATGACCTTTGCAAGTCCCTTAACTTCCCCAAGTTTCCTTTTCCACATCTGTAAAGCAGGGATAGTAATGGGAAGCACTTCGTTGGATTGTTAAATGAATTAAAATGCTGTATGTAAACCAGTAGCACCAAGGCAGGCACATGGTGAAACCTCAGGCAATGGGTGACTTGCCCACTGTTAGTCCTAACTTCCAGCTCAGATCCACCACATTGCTATAAGACTTAGGAGAACACCACCAACAGAAGGTAGTCTGAGACACCCACACCTGCGTCCGGTTTAGTCTTACCTTATCTTCCTCCAGCAAGAAACAGAACAAAATAACTTCCTGCCTGCTGAGCAGAAAGACATCAAGGAAAATACAAGATCCAAGCAAGATGAGTAGAGATCCAGACAAGTGGTGGGAGAAGAAAGGTTACGAAACATGACTGAAAGAGAAGTGAAGAGAGAGGAATGGGACATCCCCGAGGAATCAGAATGCAATGATGCAAAAGTCACCAGCTAAATGGGGTCGAGGTTGAGTTCAGGGCGGGGTGTGAGGGCACAAACCACCAGGGGAATCTCCTGCTTCTCTTGGGCTTGGCAGAGCCCTAAATAGAATGTAGGGAGACGCTGTGCACTTACAGAGACAAAGCTGGAGGCACCACATAAATAGACACTCTCCGATGGATCAAAGTGCTATTTACCATCCTTCCTGGAGAGAGAGAAAAATCAGCGAGGCCCCCTGGTGGGTGTGCTAAAGCAAATATCTGAGCAGCTATTCAGAAGAGCACACTTTCGCTTTGATCACGCGATGAGGCTGGAAGCTGCATTTTTCTGGCCACACTGCATCTGATCCACTCCCCTGTTGATGCCAAACCGCATTTCTTCTCTGTTAGAATAGAGGGCATTTTTTATTCTGGACAACTTTTCTAAAGTGTTTTTTTTTTTTTTTCTTTTTTCTAACTAGTGCTCAGTCTGAGTAGAATACTTTCTAATACAAACTCTGAAAGTAATATCAGGCCTCTAAGCTGGTAACCCTATGACTTCCCCCTGAAGCAATGCTGAGCCCAGCAATGTAGCCAATAGAGAATTCCTGCCCAGCAGTGTTAAGGATGTGATAAGTTATTCAGGGGCGTCTAACTCAGGAAACAAGAATAAAAATCTCTAAATCAAACCTCAGCAAATATTCAACATGGCCCTTGTAGTAAGTTCATTTTCTCAAGGCGATTATGGACCCAATGAATAGCTAACAGGTGTGTATTCCTTTCTCTTGGATTATCAACAGTTATTTAGAATGCCGTTTTCTACAGAAGGCGGGAGAGGTGCTGCAGTGAAGAAGTGATGGCCTGGCATCTGCACTACAATTGATTTTTTAGAAGAAAGCTAAGCTATATGGCAAGAGAGCAGCACAAACAACTACTAGTTGAAATTTCTATCCCTGCATGAATAAGAGATGAAAGGAGATCAGTAAGTAACCCTATCAAGATGTCACCCCTGAGGCGTGCCAACTGTGATATCTTTAGGAGTTTTGATTCACAGGTTGGGATGAAAAGAAGAATGAAGCAAGTCACGTTGACTTTAAGTATTTATAAGCAGCACCAGCTAACACTTGTATGGCATTAACAATGAGCTGGACAGAATGTTAAGCACTTGACATATATCATTACATTTAACCCTCACAACAGGTAAGTACTATTTTTATCCCTCATTTAAAAGAAAAGGAAACTGAGGCACAAAGGGGTTAAGAAACATGCCTCAAGTTACACCAGTAGCAGGAGGTTATGGAAGTCTTAAGGGCTGTTCATAAATCTTTCAGTTCTCCTCAGAGGTCCATGATAGAATTGCACTTTCATCCCCTTTGAAATTAGGCATGGCCTTGTGACTTGTGTTAGCAAAGGAAATATGTAGGTAAGTCACTGAATAACCTCTGGGTGGAATATCTAAGAGCCAGCGTTTGATCCACCATGTTCGCTTTGCCCTGCCTGATTATCCCTGAGGTAGGTATTTGAATGGAGCCTCCATCAGCTTAGGTTGCTGAGGGACCATCGTGATTACAGGCCTGCTGCCAACCTGAGTGGGACATTTAGTATTAGCTGAAAAACATACCTTTGCTGTGTTAAGTCTCGGCAAATTTGAGGGTGGTCTGTAAATGGAACACACTCTAGCCTATCTTTTTTCTTTTTATCCCTAAAGGCCCAGTACACAGTTGTATATCCTAGTTGTAGGTCCTTCTAGTTCTTCTATGTGGGACGCCACCTCAGCATGGCTTGAGAAGCGGTGTGTAGGTCTACCCCCAGGATCTGAACCTGGCAAACCCTGGGCCCCCAAAGCAGAGTGTGCAAACTTAAACACTACACCACTGGGCTGGCCCCCACTCGAGCCTATCTTGGTTGATATAGTGGTAATGCTGGGATTTGAACCCAGGCGGTCTATCTCCAGAGTCCGTGCTCTAAACCACTATAACATATAATATACTGCCTCCCAAGTATGAGGTATTGCCCTTGAAGAGCTTACAATCTGTTGGGGAAAATGGGCACACACTGCAGAAGCAGCCAAGTAAGAGTGTTAAGTGGCACCTGATGGATTTAGACTAGCACAGAGTAAGTGAACCGTTAAGTTTAGAGAATGGGAAAATCAGTACAGCAAGATGCTGTGGTCCAAGACCATTGTGTTGGAAAGATGAGAAACCCATTCTAATTAGTTTCGGTCAAAAGAGAAACTTAGTATTAGGTTATAAATCTCTCAGAATCTAGAGCAGGGAAATAAGAACAATTGAGCACCCTGTGAGCTAAAAGTAGACCTGGCACGTCAGAAATTTCTGTTGTTTTCTCAGAGGTTGCATGTATTCTCTTATCTCTGTTTCTCTTAGCTTTTCTTCTCTCCTTCTCCACTGTACTCCTCTGCTTGGCCCAACATGACTGTCAGTCTCACATACCAGATCCATCTCTACTGCCATTGGAAAGGCTGTGTCACTTAGTTCAGGTGATTGAGAGATAGAATCTGCTTGGCTCAACTGGTTTCCCTTTGGCCAAGTATAAACCTCTGTTCAATTAACTGGCAGGGAGAGGCTCCCAAGTTTGTAGGGCTGTCTAAGACAATCCCTTCAGCAGAAATGGGATGAGAGAACAAGTCCAAAGAAAAAGGTGTGTGGTTAGCGAAGAAGTTAAGAATGATTTCATGCAAGAGGTGAGGATTTGATTTAGAGAAGGAAAGAGAAGTGTGGCCAGGGCATTGCAGAAGGAAATACCAGCGTGCGTGGACACACACAAGCTCCTGCTTGTTTGTAGGTGAGGAAACCTACCATGGCTGGAGGAAGAAGGCCCACGGTGCTCAGGGGTGGGAGGCTGGAAAGTGACAGGAGTCATCAACTGATAGTCATCAGTGACCTTTGCCTTACCTAAAGTCTATTTTACAAGTTTGCTCTTTTCAGTTCAGCAGTTGCTCTTCTGATTGTTTTCAAATTCTGTGCTGTGATCTCCAAGTCAAGGAGTGTATATCCCTTCTCTGAACTACACCATTTCTTTCATTTGAACATTTCTGAATCTCGTTCAATGATCTCTTATGCTTTATAGAAATCGATACACATTTCTTACTCCCTCTCCAAGACTGTAAGCCATCTGGAGGGAAGGGCCTGTGTTTTATGCCTATTCCTAGTGCCTGCCTCAATTCCCTTCACATAACAAAGCTTCATAAATGTTTGTTGGATAGAGTAATTAAAAATAAATAAACTTTGCTCTAGGAAGAACAAAGAGCAACACTGACACGCACACCACCACAAAGACTTAAGAGTTCTTTGAAAAGCCAGTAGCCTGTAACATCTTAGTAAGAAGAAAAGTTCTAAATCACTACCATGACCCCCTAACGTGCGTCCTTTGCTTACTGACTAGTCTGGAGGTGGCATGGGGGCTCCCTCCTTGCTACTTAAAATCAACAAGCCACATTTTAAAATAACATATGAAGTTTTAAATATCTGAATCAATTTCATAACACAATAATATAATCTAATATTAGATTATTATGTCATATGTCTATACATTGGTTGGAAGTGCTCAGCTTTAGTAAAAACCAGAGACTTTCAAGCCATGAACTGAATCTCCCGGCTCTACCTGATCTTGGGCAAGTTACTTTACTTCTGGAGTAAAAATTCGGATATAATAACGCTTCATATGTTTGGTGTGAAGATTATGTGGACAAACACATGTAAAGTTCTTAGCCCAGTGGCACACAGCAGGTGTTAAGAAATATTAGCTCTCTTTCTATTCTCCTCTTTCCTTTGATGAGAACTGCCTTTTGCTCAGCCGAGTGATGTCACATAACTGTGTGCCATGTTGCTCTTGGAATGGACCCACCAGCTGCAATTTAGATAGCTGAATAGAACCCCCAGTGCTAAATTATGCAGCCACTCAGGACTTGATGGCCTTCGATCCCTCCAGAGCGCTTCATCTTCTCTGGTCAGCAATTGCGCTTCCTTGTTGCTCTGGAATAACGGAAGGTCAGAGCAGGGCCCCACACTATTGCAAGTGACAGACTATCTGAGGCATTGCAATTTGGCTCATTCCCTGTTATGACAATGATGGTAACGAGAACTGAAAATGGCACAACACAAATCCATTCCGGAGACCAAAATTGTAATAAAAATGGGAAATTTTACAGGAGCTGTTATCCCCAGAACAGGTTTCTCGTTGTAATTGTGTGGATTTTTATTTTTCTTTATTTATTGTTTTTTATAATCTTGTGCTCAGGTCTTGGTATTGGCAGTCCATGGAAACTATCTGGGCAGTCAGGAAAACGATGATGTTCCTCTAGTAACAAGGTTGTAAAATTTGAATAGACCAAGGCAACAAATGCTGAAGGTAGTTTCCTTTGCAGAATTGACATATTAAGGAATAGAAACACCCAAACCAAGATCCCAGTGAATAAAATTTGTATCTCATGCAACAGACATTCTGTTAAAGCAGCAGTTCTCAAATGGGAGCAATTTTGCACCCACACACACTCCAAGGGACATCTGGCAAGATCTGAATATGGTTTTCATTGTCACAATTGAGAGGGGGGTGCCCCTGGCATCTACTGAGTAGAGGCCAAAAATGCTGATAAACATCTTACAATATACAGGCCAGACCCCTGCAACAAAGAATTACCCCACCCCAAAATATCAATAGTGATGAGATTGAGAAACTTGTGTTAAAAGAACTCCAACATCCTGCTTTGCTTAAATCCAACACCTTAACATTCAAATATTAAAATTTTTGCATCTCATTTCCTTTGGACTTATTAGAGGAAAATTTTCTTAAAAAAAAGAAAACAGATAAAATGAAAACTTAGAAAATAGGAACTAAAAATTAAGTTTCAAACTTTTCAGGAGTCACTATGAACCATGAAAGTACACATTATACTAGTCCTCTTTTTCATTAGCATGCTCATAATTCCTAACGCTTATATTCCACTTTAAATAGCACATTCAATTTAAATTATCTCATTTGATCTTCACAAAAGCCCTGGGGGTAGATATAATTATCTATAATCTAAAAGGGACAGAGTAAGACTCAGCACGGTTGAGAACCCGTCCAGTGAAACATGGGTGATAAGAACAGTCTGGGACAATGAGAAAAGCAAATGTTTGGGATCAGGAATGCTGAACTTCCTAAAGTCTACCATTTGCCAGCCATGAGTCATTGTTTTACCCTGCTACACCTTGGTTTCCCCATCTATACAATGGGAGTGGTGATGGCTAACTCAGAGGGGCACCATCAGGACTGAATGAGGTCCTGGATTTGAAATGAAGGACTCGCCTGCTGTGAAATCTGCACAGAGGTAGCAGAGCACCAGGCCCTGAGCCAGATACTCCGATTTCAAATCCAATGCACTTTCCTCCATCCTACGAGGGCCCACCATGTGTTGATAACACCACAGGCATTTGAGGTCACTGATTTCAGAAGCAAATGTGCATAGCATACCTGAGGAAAAAGAAAAAGAAAAAAGAAACACCTTAAAATCACTTAGAATTCCTTTCCTTTCAACTGTATTATTCAAAATTGCCAGGAGATTTCTTTCTCAGCCAGGACAAGATAAGCAGAAACTTTCCATTTTCCATGATTGAATAGTGTGCATTTTCGTGTGTGCTGGGGGGTATGGGGCAGGGAGAGGGAGGCATCTCAAAACAGTCTAAAGCAAAAGGGACTTAATCATCTTCACTGAAATGGAGAGAACATGCTTTTATTTGTTCAGAGGAATCTCAGACCAAGAGAGCATATTTTTCTCAAGCATCCAGCAAATCTTTTTAGGTCTGAATTAAAAAGAAATGAAAATTAAAAAGAAACATTGACCCAGTTATTCCACTCCTGGGAATTAGTCTGAAGGAGAAAAAATACATATTTATAATTTTAACATTTAATACACAAATTGTAATATCATCAATACTATTCTATAAATTATGGAATCTTTCATAAATATGAAAAATTGAAATCAAATGAAATATCCAACAAAAGGAGAATGGTTAAGCAGTCATTAAAAATTATAGATATTAAGGGTAGTTATAACAATATGATTAATGCCTACTATAATAGTAGCTAGGAAAAAAAACAGAAACAAAATTACAGATACAAAATAAACTCAATATTTTTTTGAAAGCCTAAGTAAACTGGTAGGAAACAATCTAAAATGTTATAGTTGTAGGATTTTATGAATAATTTTTCATCTTTCTTATTTTTTATTTTATCAGCTATATAAAATGTGCATATATTCATGTTATAATAAAAATAGAAATAAATATAATGATGAAGTTAAGAGCACTTGAAAAAAAAAGTTATGTTGGAAGCATAAGTAGAATTTTACGTGGAGAATTTGCTACTGCAAATAAAATAGTTTAGTAAGGTACGGGAAAGAATAACTTGACTGTTACACAATTGCAAAGCCCTTAAGACCATATTTCTCTCAGCCCATCAATTTCACATTGATTTCATCTTGACATGTAACATGCCCCTCAGTTCTACAATAAAAAAAAACATGAAATATCAATGGTGACTTCTAGAGGACGCACATACACATGTTGATTGAAGATTAATTTCTCAGTAGGGTGGCTCATCATCAATATCCTGCCTTTTGCGTGACATAGGTCAGGTGACCTGAATGATTATTAAAGGAACCTCCTTTGAGCTCACTCTGGGTTTCTAGAGAATATGAGTTATCCTGAAGTAAAGGCATAGAGGATGCTCTGGTTTGACCACATATTGTATTATAGAGCATCACGATCCGAGTAAGAGATTATCTGATGATCTGAAATGCCTTTGAAAGCTACCATTTGTATGAAGCTTAGTGATATCTGATTCTAAATATAGGAAAACCTTTCTGGATGGCAATGTATTACCTGTTGGCTTGAACTATATCCCAAGAAATATCTACTTTTTCCCCCTTTTCCTTTACCTTCACACAATTGCCCAGCAAAACTTTCAATAGCACATGACCTTTGGGGGAGACAGATTAAAGATATTATTTAATCGAATAATTCTCAGGGCCCCATCTTGACTCGGCATGTAAACAGCTCTGAGCTAAGATTCAGCTTAAAAAGGAGTGTTGAGTCATAGCAACAGAAACATGAGGACCACCCTGACAAGAACAGACTTAACAACCACCTTTTGATCAACTTAATGAAAAAAATTAATTGGTCCAAAATACCTATCCCCAGCCATGTTTGTGTAAAAGTCTGCTTTGAGCAGTCACAACTACCTCACTTTCTGACAGCTACTTCCCCACCCAGAGAGGTCATTTCTATAATATGTGCACTTACACTCCCCCAGTTCTTCACAGTTTTTCCAACCAAAGATGGACATCTGACCAAAGTTAAGTCAATAAGATACTCAATTGTGTGAATTTGGAATTGGGATTGAAAGGCAACCAGTGCCAAGTAGCTTTATTTATTTATTTTTTTAATTTTTTGTTTATTGCAGTAACATTGGTTTATAACATTGTAAAAATTTCAGGTGTACATCATTATACTTCTATTTCTGCATAGATTACATCATGTTCACCACCCAAATACTAATTACAACCCATCACCACACACGTACCGAATTATCCCTTTCACCCTCCTCCCTCCCCCCTTCCCCTCTGGTAACCACCAATTCAATCTCTGTCCCTATATGTTTGTTTATTGTTGTTATTATCTACTACTTGATGAAGGAAATCATATGGTATTTGACCTTCTCCCTCTGACTTATTTCACTTTGCATTATACCCTCAATGTCCATCCATGTTGTCACAAATGGCTGGATTCCATCGTTTCTTATGGCTGAGTAGTATTCCATTGTGTATATATACCACATCTTCTTTATCCATTCGTCCCTTGATGGGCACTTAGGTTGCTTCCAAGTCTTGGCTATTGTGAATAACGCTGCAATGAACACAGGGGTGCATGTACCTTTACAAATTGGTGTTTTCAAGTAGCTTTAGAACTGAAGGATGTGAATATGGTCATCTTCTGCCATGTGCATGAAAAATCGGAAAAAGCTGAACTGAAGTACA
Organism: Ceratotherium simum simum; assembly: GCF_057802395.1. Classification (NCBI taxonomy): domain Eukaryota; kingdom Metazoa; phylum Chordata; class Mammalia; order Perissodactyla; family Rhinocerotidae; genus Ceratotherium; species Ceratotherium simum. The sequence goes on along the minus strand of NC_141919.1, from coordinate 45,839,444 downwards.
TGTGGAGAGAAGAGAGATGTGTTGGAGTTTGAGAAGGCCCAATACGAAGATTCCTCTTCCCTGCCCAAGTTCTGAACCAACTGAGAGACACAGGATACATACTGAGATCAGAACACCCACTTTATTTGTGATACAGCTTGGAGATCATAGCTTAGGTATGTGGTAAAGTTGACTTCCCAGTTCATAACCCTTTAGGCAGACCTACCCCCCCAGTCACAGTCCCTGTTGGACCCCCACAGCTTTTCTGTGCAGGTGCCTTCCAGGCATCTTAAAACATATGGGATGAAGGAGCAGAGCAGAATGTATGTTCTTTGTAAGCAGATAGATCCCAAAAAGAAGAAAGAGGCTGAGCCAAACACGTCCAGTTTATTCTTCCAAATTCACCAATTAGATAAGTCACCCCTCCCCGGAAGGAGGAGTGAGTGAGGGGGTGGAAAGTAGCCAGGAGTCCCACACTAACAGAGGTCTTTCCACGTGGGAACACACTGATTGGGGAAAAAGTGGTTCCACCTAATGATGATAGTTGCAATAAGACTATGGACTGGATTCCAGCTGAGCTGCCCTTGGATTCCATGAGATATGCTAGTGTCCTTCTCACAAATTTCCCTTTGGCTTAGATTAACTTGAAGTGGTTCTATTATAATCAAAATCATCCAAAGACAACTGTTTGTGATTAGCATTCCACACTGGACTACTGAAGGATGATGCCAATGCTAGCCTAGCAGCAGAGTTAGTCCTGTTCTCTCCACCTTTTGCTTTCATTTTAAAGGTGAGAAGGTAAGACCCCATATATACATGGCTCCAACACCCCTTGCTTTGGGCTTTAATTAGCACCATCATTTGACAGAATGTTGAGTCTCAGAATAACTCTCTCACCTATAGCCTATTTGTTGCGTTACATTGGACAGGAAGAGCTGCAGCAAAAGGTTGAGGAGGCAGAAGCCCAGAGCACAAGATCCTCGGGTATCAACAGGCTGAGAAGTGAGAGCACATCAAAGCCCCAATGCGGCCACGCAGGGGACACTATGGTGTGCCACCCCACTGCCCCTTCAGGCCTGAGACATTTATTCTTCAGCTACCAGTACAGTTGGCAACTGACAGCTCACTGCTGAGTCCCTTCCTGGGATTCCCCCTTATTGAAAGAAAGCTGCTTCCCCCAAGTTATGCCCCTGTTTCAGGAGGAAAGTGGGGCAGTCAGTATCCAATGACTGTCAGTGAAGGGTTATAGAGGCCTGGCCCCCTTGCCTCAATTCCGGATATGTCTGAAGAGCCATCCCAGGTTCGGAATTCCCCCTAGGATATACTGAGACCCCTTTTGTGACTGCTTCACACTTCAGCCTCTCCCTCTGGCTAATCTTACTTCCCTCCCTCCCTTCCAGATTTATTCCCAAGACCACTCCTCAATCAATTACCTAAATGCAAATCTCTGCCTCAGAGTCTATTTCCTAGGGACTTAATCTGGGACAGTCCAGATGTCACAACTAAAGAATATGTAGAGCAGCAGAGACCTACAGAACTTTTTGCAGTGATGGAAATGCTTCATAGCTGTGCTGTCCAATATGGCAGCCACTGACCACACATGGCCACTGAGCACTTGACGTGTATCTAGTGCTACTGAGAAAATAAATTTTTAATTTGACTTAAATTTAAATATCCACATCTGGTTAGTGGCTACCCTACTGGACTGTGCAGATCCAGAACGTCCAGATAAAAACTAGAAATTCAGTGGCATGCCATGCTCATAGCAAAAGTCTGTGGAAAAGAAGTCAAACATGGTGAGAAAGGGTAACTAGCTTTTGGGCACAAAGGAGGACAAAGATCTAGGTTTTGAGGACAGATAATGATAAGCATAAAAACTACTGAGTACCTATGCTAGGTAATATTATCCCCATTTTTCACATGAGGAAAATGTGGCTCAGAACTTGTGCAAGGTCATACATGTAGTAAGCAGAAAAGCCAGAATAAGAAAATGGCTCTAAAGTTTATGCTCTTTTTTAAGTGCTCAAAATGGGATATATGAGAGCAAAAGCAGCAAATCCAGGCCACTGGTGAGCAGCAAATATCTGCACACATCCTTAAGCCTTCAGCCTTCTTATCTTGTTTATGATTCTTATTGTGCTTAATTATGTGAGAGGAATTATGTAGAAGGAGCCGTAGTCATCCAGTGAGTCCTAGCCGCCATCTGTTGAATATCTGCCATGCGCTGGGTGCCTGAAGCTACTGATGCTGAGATGAGTAAGAGATGAAGACAAGATTGTAAGTGATGGTAAGTGTGGCTAGGATTGTGTCCTTCCTGCTGACTGCACCCACTGCAGAGCCCTGAGGCAGAGTCACTGCTCAAAGATACTCAGGCAGGTGCAAACACAGCTAAGACTGTGGCTCTAAATTCCCATATTCTCTCTTATCCTGGAGGACTGGCTGCCCCTTTGCCAGGAGGGCCCACTGAGGAGGGAGGAGGCAAGTGCTCACAGAAACAGCTCCAGGGCTCAACATTCACATTATATTCTATGTGAACGGCGCCCCCAACACTGCAGTGAGGGGCCCTGCAGGATCCTCTCTTCTTGCATGATTTTCCTAGGACCCACTCTGGCTCCTGTTTGGTTTTTTTAAGAGTAGAGGAGGGAAGACTCCTGGGCTTATCCCAGCTTATCGCATCACAGGAGATGTGATCAAAATAGAGATATCCTTTAAGCTTGGAGCAACCCAAAAAGAGAAGGTTTTAACTGCTTTCCTTCTCCCAATGAAAGCTTCAGCCCTGAGCATCACGGCTCTGAGCTCCCCCTCCAGGTGATTCCCCGGCCACCTATAAATACAGCAGTCTGGATCCTTAAGGAGCTCACAGCCAAGTAAAGAAGGAAGCGGCAATACATTATTGCTCTACAATGATAACTTCTATGGGAAAGGGATGTATGGATGCTAGGGAGAGCATGAGGAGGGACCAGTCATAGCTTTCCAGGTGCCTTCTGTTATAGCTCTGTTTTCAGTAAGGTGACCGAGTTAGACATGAGAACTACCAGCTTTCAACAATGGCTTAGTCTACATGCATGACCCATGGTATGTTTGCGAGGTGCTCCCAAGAGTCAACCCCAACGCAGAGAGTCGGTGCTTCTTTAAGAGAGACCACCTTGATTGATGAGTTTTTTGCTCTGACCCAACCTAAGTCATCTATTAACCAAGGGAAGGGCAAACATGAGATGTAGGTTTCAGGTTTCCAGGCCATATCTAGGTCCATGCTGAAGGCCTATACTCTCCTTTCTTCCAGCAGATTAAGGCTATGTACAGAAGAATGGATAGGACAAGGGTGCTGCAAACCTCCTTAAAGTCATTAATCATAAACTTGGGAAATTCTGAAGATGCCCTTAGAGTCTCTGAGGTCAGTGCCACATTTTCCAGATCATCTTCTGCATCCAAGATCCATGAGGAAAGACTTGAGTATGGACCCCTAAGGGCAGAGGTGGTTCCATTCATCACTGTATTCTCAGTACCCAGCATGCCCGGTACCCAGTAGGTGCTCGCTAGGTATGAGTCCTCCTTCTCCATATAATAGTTCAGTAAGTTCAACAAGCATTTATGGAGTGCCTGTGTGCCCAGCATCACTCTAAGGACTGAGAAGAAGAAAAGATAAGCAAGATGTGCCAGTCCTTTTCTCTCCATTGGCTTACAAACAGAGAACACTCAATAAATGTTCTTTGGACTGAATTGCTGACTGAGTGGTTCCACAGGATCAGGCTCAGAACCACAAACAAAGTCTAAACAGAAGCCTCCAATCAACAGAATCCAAAAACCTGATTTGAGATGTAGCCCAAGGATATTGATCAGGCATATGGCTTGAATTTCTTAAGCACATTTGTGTTCACGGTCTTAATACACTCATGCTGGTGTATTTCTTCCTGTACTCGCCCCCATCCTGGCTCCTCTCTGAGCAATAAAGTGCAGGATGAAGCCTTCTGTCTCCGGCCATAGGATACATGGAAACACAGATCTACACAGGGCTTGAACTGACATCCTTCATCAGCATCATGATTTCACCAGCTGGGCCCACACACTGCAGACGTGCCAAAATGGATTCAGTACCGTGCTGACACGGCTTTATTGCATGTTCTTCAATATAACTTGGAATTGTCCTTCCAAGTTGTAGGCAAACAGCATTGACATGGTCAACTTAACATCAGCATTTCCTGCCTTTGTGAGTGCAGCTCTAGATTAACATTATGGAGGTTATGGAGGGTTTTTCCCCCCTTGGCGCTCTGGTCTATAAATCATGCTATTTTTATGTGTTTGTCCCTAATTGTCCAAAGGAAACTGTCCTTGTCACTGGAAAATGAGGATGAGTGGTCATACAGTGCAGAACACGGGCAATCATAGTCAGGGAAACAAAAACTAGCAACAAGATGAATCTATTGGAACAAGCATGACAAAAAGAGGTGGGAGTGAGCACGGGCCATGGCTTCAGTCACGCAGCCAGTGCCTCTGTGCATAAATGCTCAGCAGGCTTCAGAGGGAAAGCTGAAAATACCCGAGGCAAAATAGACTGTCAAGTCAACTTGAGGCCAGCAGAGCAGGTGAGAGGAGGGGGGATGTGATTGGCAGGGCTCCTTGGCATTTGCTGCATCACATCCCAGCCTGTCTAGTCTCCTCAAGGAACACAGGCCTCTGGACCACGAGCCAGGGTGGAAGGCCTGTCTGCTTCCCCCTCTCCTGTGCCTCGCATGTCCTAGACTAAATGAAGGGATCACATGTAAATAGATGTGCCAAGACTTGGGGCTCAGGGATACACGTGACACATAATGGCGGTGGCTCTTGTTCTCTTGTTATTAGTTCACCTACCAGAGAGGTGAACAGGGCTCCCCAGACTGCCACCAAAATTGCGGCTGCCAAAATTTAACTTGTTTTGAAGCTCAAGCAACTTTGATGTTTTCTTAACTCAGGTTTCTTAACTCAGGCAGCCGCTTCCTTAAAGCACTATAGAGTATACCAGCCCTGTCTTCCCTGGGGTGAGCTGGATGAGATCCAAGCTGGGATACCAGACACACACAGGCAAAATTACACAAGCAGAGAGGTAAACCTCATTATCTTCCCGAGACACAATTGTACCTGCTGTAGTTAATTGTTGTGTCTGTGCAGGGAGGGGAGTCGCTTCCTCAAAGACAAGTTTTTGAGAGAACTGTGGTGGTCTGGAGTCTGTGGGCTACTGTCCACATCAGAGGCTTATCGTCTCACGGGAGGCCCAAGTGTGACAGCCAGCTAGGAACAGTACTTTCTCCAATGTAGGCCAAGGGTTGCAGCAAATTCCAGGTCAATGCATGGAAATCTCTTTTGTTTCCATCAGGTAGGTCACATAAAACTGATTCTTTTGGGCACATAATTTGTCATATTGGAATTAGGATTATTTGACCTTAAGCTTGTTTAAAACCAAGCAACAGCAGTCAGGAGAAGGTGGGAGAAATATTTCAAAATCATTGACATACTCTGGGATTTTCAGCAGACTTTCAACTCAGAAGAGTTGAGTCTCTTCAAAAACGTTATGATTTCACGCAACAATCCCCAGTTCATTTGTTCACTTATTCATTCAGTCTTTCAGCAAGCATTTATTTTCCATATGCCAATCACTGTGCTAGGCCCCAGAGATATGGCAATAAACAAGACTAGTAGATTCCTCTCCTTTTATAGCCTAACCAGTTAAACATGTAATAATGTGTGATTTTTTTTTTTAATGAAAGAGTATGTGCAGAGAGGAATGCACACATACGGATGAGAGGCCTAACCTATTTAGTGGAATGTGGTAGCCTTCCCAAAAGTGTATCACCAGGACACCCTGGGTTCTGCTGTGGGAATTAACAACGCCAAATCTCAGGGACTTAAACCAACAGAAGTTTACTTCTTGCTGACCCTAGATGTCCACTGCAGTTTACCAGGGGCCTCTGCTGATCATGGTTACTCAGGGACGCAGGCTGATAGAACAGCCATCAACTCCAAAGGTGCCAAATGCTAACCCAGAGGGACAGAGAGAGCTCTGAGTGGCTGACACTAGCATACGAACACTCCACCTGTAGGTGGCACACATCACTCTGCTCACTTCCCATTGGCCAGGACTTATGATGTGGCCACACCCAACTGGGAAGTACAATCCTCCCAGGTGCTCGGTAATGACTCGCACAGCAAGGAATGACTCCGCTGGTTCATGAAGACAGTGTACTATGTAGTCCCATGAAGTGGAAGGGGAGGTCAGGGGTCTGAAGAAAAGAATTCCAGACATATACAAGGCAATAACATGTGTGAAGGCCATCTAGTTTTTTCCTGGAGTTCACTTCTTTCCTGTAGACACAATTAATTCTATGTCTGCCTCCAGACTAAACTATAAGTTCCCAAATCCATCCTTCCTGGCATAGTGCCTGGCACAAAGTAGGTACTCAATGCATGTTTAGCACTAAGGAAAACAAGATTACCTTCTGGATTGGATATAATGGATCAGATCAGGAACATGCAAAGTTCCTTATAGAGCCATAACCACCTCTGGGCCCAAACAGGACTTGCTGAAGAATGTCTTAATCTGCCTCCACCCCAGTATCCCTCAGAAAGGACTGATCCCTTCTACCTTCTTTCTCCAACTATAAACTGTACAGGTAACTTCACAGGACCTGCAACACTTTTTTTCCTGCATGTGTTTGCCTTTTTCATCCTACTAGACATTGAGGGCAGTGTCCCTTCTTATTTCTCTGTGAACCTGTCTGTAGACCAGTGGCTGGCACATGGTAGGTGGTCAATAAATATCTCTTGAGTAATTGAATGAATCTAAATTAAAAGTCTCCATAGAAGGGCAGTTGGACAGCAATGGAATTGTGAGAAAACTAGGTAAGTTAGACACTGTCTAAGGGAGGCCAATAGACTGAAATAAACACCTTGTTTCAGTGACAGGTATGTCCCCCAAGGAGAAGTGGATGCTGCACTTTATCGTAGCCTGATTTGAATTGGATTTAAATCATAGTGGTAACTTCCTCTACTCTTAAAACCATGCTTACACGTGACACTCAAGACAGAACGTGCTATCAGCTGACATGTACGTTCTGGTCTTTCTAACACACTGTTTCCTTTCTTCTTCCTGTTTGCTCTTCTGCTAGAAGCCAATCCAGTGATAACCACAATAGCATCCGCCCTGCATTTGTATAACATGTGAACTTCATAAAATGATTTCACGTCTCTTATTCCACCATCCAGAAAGGCAACTATTGTGATGTACACCCATAAATAGTGATTTCTTGTCATTATCAATCAGAGGAAGAGAAAAAACCATGTGCTGTTTTTCACCTCTCTTTCAGGTTTGATTTTGCAGAGTAGCTGAGATGCTGTTCAGTCTCCTCTCTCCCAGCTTTATTGGCCTCAGTGACTGCCTGAAACAGCAGGGCTCCAGGCAAATGTCCAGGTTTATGACCACAGAAATTCAAACAGAATGTCAATTTCCTTGCATTTGAGGTGAACCAGGCAACTCTAATTCTCAGGAACTGTGTGTTCTGCCAGGATACCTGCCTCCATGGTGGCAAAAGCAGCCTGTGCCTGTCACCACAACTGCTCAAGGAACGGCTTGTGAGCTGCAATTTTTCATGCCATTAATACATTGTTCACACCAAGGAAGGCAGCTGGCAATCCTGGGACTGCATTAGAGGCTTTGGTGAGAAGCCTGGAGACCTCACTATCAAGGAGGAAGTGAAAGGTGATCACTGGGATTCTACCAGCTACCTTTGCAGGGAACCACCACTACTTCTGTGTTTACCAGAGCAATGCTTCTAATTGTAATGGGACCCCTGACAAATTGAGGGATTCTTGCATTGCTGCACTTTAGTGGGACTAATAGGATGTCAACATCAGCTTTCAATGCCTTTCCTGATGACCATGCATAATAGCTTCCTGTGCACGGGCCTCAAGGATCCCTGACTCACTTTGCACCTGGGTGTACTTGCAAGTTGCGGTAAATGCTAATCATTGGAGGACTCTATAGACCCTAAATGTCTATTATAATTTCTATTATTTCTATTTCTATTATGAGACTTAGGGTATTGTAAATGGTTAAGAGCATTTACTTTCCACTTATACCACCTGGATTCAGATCTCCATTCCTCCACACTTTCTAATTGTAATACTTCAGACAAGTGACCCTCTGAAAGCCTCAGATTCCTTATCTTTATTTTTTTATTTTTATTTTTTTGTGTGTGTGAGGAAGATCAGCCCTGAGCTAACATCCACACCAATCCACTTCTTTTTGCTGAGGAAGACTGGCCCTGAGCTAACATCCGTGCCCATCTTCCTCGACTTTATGTGGGACACCGCCACAGCATGGCCTGACAAGCGGTGCGTCCGTGCGCGCCCGGGATCCGAACCCAGGCCGCCAGCAGCGAAGCATGTGCATTTAACCACTACGCCACGGGCCCGCCTCTCCTTATCTTTAAAATAGGAATAATATTAGCAACTACTTATGGTGAAGATTAAAAGAGAAAATGAATGTACAGTGCCAGGCACAGTAAATTACAACTTTCTTTAAAAATTTTTTTTTTATAGGACCCACACTAGAGTTTCACAAGAGAGTAGAAAGATTAATGGGTAGGAATTACAGAAAAAGAGATTTCAGTAAAATGTCAGCACTGCCCTGGAAGAAAACACGTCTTCAATAATATTTATTGAGGATCCACCACGTATGAGCCACTAGGCTCCAGGTAGACAAGTTGTCTGTCACCGGATACACTTAAGTGTGGGATGGGCAACCACTTGATGAGAGCAGGGGCCAGCAGAGCGCGTCTTCCACCCTAGAAAAGCTAATGCAGACTAGTGGGCTACTCGAGTGTGGGGAGTTGTAATTAGATTTCTAGGCTGAATAATCAACTTCCACCCACTTGATTCAACCCAAAGTTGTGTGTGGGCCACTTCATTCCGATAGGTCTCTATGTTAATAAAGGAGGATAAAAGAGAAGGGGGCAGGGAACAGCAGGAAAATTACATAATTGCCTGTTCCAAATTGCTTGAAAGTCTTACCTGAAGAAACATACATCATAATTAAGGCCTCTGGGTTCTGTTTAAGAAAATGCTGGAACAGTTCATTTGCTTTGCTCCCCAGCACTCTTAGAATTTTTTCTTCTTGTTGCCTTGATTATTTGACTGAAAAGTGTTCATCGATAGTGTAGGTTCTTTAGTATCATAATATGGAAGGGGAAATGGCCTCAGGGCCTTGGGCTTCCTTTCCCATTTATATCGACACTTGAAAGGAGAGGTGGGTACAGAGAAGAGGGTGGGTGGGCAGGGACCCCCGTAAATCCACAAGTCACAGTGGGTACAGCGAACAGTGCTTCAAGTCGAACCCTTTCCATGTGACGAGTTCCCGACGCCCTCCCTTGAGGACACAGAGAACCGGGGAATGAGCAGCTGCCAGGCTGAGGAGGTGGCAAGGCAAGCTAACAGCCGAAGCAGAGCATGTGGTTGGTGGGTGAGAACGTTCCAGGGGAAGAAAACTGGCAAAGGAAGGAGAGGCTGAAAAAGGCCCCCAAGTTGCATTCTGAGAAGGCAGCCACCCCAGTAAGCACGATGCAATATACTCCCAGATGTCTCCTCTGGCTTATTCATGCGCAGCCATGGTTCTCAAGCTTGCATAGGCATGTGAAACACCTGGAAATCTTGTTGAAATGCAGATCCTGATTCAGTAGGTCTGGGGTGGAGCCTGAGATTCTGCATCTCTAATGGGCTCCCACTCAGGCGACTCGGGCACTATAGTCTGCAAACCGCACTTTAAGTTGTAATGTGCTAGATCAGGGGTTGGCAGACTGAGGCCGGTAGCCCAAATCTGACCAGTTGCCTGTGTTTGTAAATGAAATGTGACTGGAAGACAGCCATGCCCCATCACTTACATATTGTCTATGGCTGCTTTTGCACTGCAATGGCAGAGTTGAATAGTTGTGACAGAGACCCTATGGCTCATGAAGCCTGAAAAATATTTACTATCTGGCCCTTCATAGGAAAATGTTCTGGATCCCTGTCCTAGAGGATGCTTAGCATTGAAGTATCCTAAGGAAAAAAATGAAATGGCATTGTGTCAGGCTGAAGGAACTTGTATTATGAATTTCAACAAGTAAGAGGAAAGTTCTTGCTTTGACAACAAAAGGAGGATGTTTTTATAGAGTCTAGAGGAGATTAATAGTCTGTCTTTAGACGAATTAAAGAAGGAAATATTCCAGAATTCCATAGCTCTAGAGGAGAGATCCTGGTCCCTTAAAAGTTGAAAAGAACTAGCAAAATCTTGTGTGTTGTCTGATGTTGATCACTTTTGTGGATCAGAACCACAAAATTTTATGAAGCCATCTTAAATCTGTTCAAAATAACATACTTCTCTTCACTACCTCATCATGATTTCTTTAGCTGCTAAGAGAGTACTTTTTCTTCAACCAATAGCAATAATTCAGCCTTAATTTTGCATGACATGGCATCTATTCAAAATTATTTTTCACAAGCAATGTAACATTTGATCTTCACTTTAATCCTCCAATATAGGTAAACTAATTCAGTTTGATTCAAAGAAGCAGTGATGTAAAGTCTTCTCTCAATGAGCTTGCAATCAGACTGTCATAGAAATAAACACCAACATGGTGAAAGAAATGCTAATAGAAGGGTAGAATGGACACAAGTGTGACTCAGAGAAGCTCAAGGGCCGTGGGAACTGTCATTTCAGAATTTACATTACAGGTCTGTAAATTGAAGAAGGAGGTTGTAAGCAATGAGAAGATTGTAACCACAATGATGGTAACAGAAACAAAATCTAAAGAAAAAAAATTTCAGTGGTAGCATTTTACAGAGAATGTTCTTCTGAGGTGCAAATTCTCCTCATATTAGAAATAAGAAAATTGAGGCTCAGAATGAATACAGATTAATTACTGAAGGTAGAATTCATCCTGAAGTTGATACCAGCTCAACACAAGGTTGACATAAGGGAAGCCATATTGTAGAAAAGAAACCATATTGTAACTTTGAATGACCTCTGACTAACTAACCCAGCTGGATATGCACCCTCCAGGAGATCTAACTGCTCTGGAGATTTTATGACCCCTGCTTATGTGTGTACCTCCCAGCTGCGTTAAGATGATAACTTTCTTATTTTGAGTTCCTTAGGAATGTGATGACCTCTGAACAAAGAGTCTATGCTGATAGCCATCATCAATGACAACTGAAAGATCTGGTGTGGTGATTCCCAGTCTGTAACACCAGATGGTCAACATTCCTAACCCCCTCCCCTATAATCCACTGGCCTATATAACTGTTTCAAGATTCTGTGCCCACTAAAGGTTCTTTCAGACATTAGTTGGCCATCTTCCCCCTTGCTAGCAAGCTGTAAGAAAATGCCCTTTCTCTGCCACCATCTTGCCTCTTGACAATTGGCTTTTGTCTTGCGGTGAGCAGATCATGCCCTTTCTGCGGTAACCAAGTCTTCTAACTCTAAACATTTGTTCTTTCTACTACTATAGTAGCTTTTCAAGGATGATTTTCTTTTTTCAAGGGTGATGATATAATATGGGATTATAATGACACTTATGATGATAATGATGACTAACATTTATAGAGTGTGATTCCTATGTGCCAAACCTTGTCTTTCAAAGGACTAGTGCCAATTGATGGATGATATATATTAGAAGATTTCAGCTCAATGTAATTAAAGTCTTTCAAATCTTTGGAGCTGTCCAGCAAAAGAATAGACTATATCATAAATAATGAGTTCTCTCTTTCTTCAGAGAAGTGCCTACATTGAAGCTGAATCCACAAGAGGTTTTGTAGCAGAGATTGCTTTGTGTTGGCTGAGAAGTCAGAATGGATGACTTCTGGAATCTCCTCCAACTCTATATCTCCTCCAAAAATGCCAGTGAATTTCCCAAGGCCACACAGTTATTCAGTGTCTCACCCAAAGCTAGAACCTAAGGAAAGTTCTCTTTCCTTAACCTCCTTCTCCAATGGGACCATCAACATCAGATATAAGGGATGAAATGACTGATGAAAGGCCTAGCATTGTATTCCCAAAGAAGTGAGATGGAGTTCAGTATAGACAGTAATATGTAAATAGTCCTAATTCTCAGTGGGATTCTATGAGAGATTTACTGAGCCCAATTTGAGCAATTGGGAGATTTTCCCATTCTCTCGTTCATTAAGATATCATTCCTCAATTACATTTTTGTGTCAGTTAAAATTGTTCTTTAGTCTTATTTTGAGGTACCACCCAAATAGCATTCATTATGCTTAGGCCTTATTTGATTGCTACTTTTTTTTCTAATTCAGATAACGTTACACACAGCTTCCTATATCACAGTAATTTAGCTATGGAATATGTATGAGGAAGCTGAGCGAGTATGAAACAAGACACAGCGAAACTCCAGAGAATAATGTGAGCATATTGTAACATTTTACGATGCCACGGATTCAGTCACATGTTTTCTTTATGGAATGACCCATCAACCCAATCCTCTTTCCAACGTAATTCAAAAAGCACTTACTGCAGATCTCAACTCGGCGCCTAGTTCCCCACCAGGTCCATGAGCAAAAGAAAGGGATTCTATAATGAATTTAGCACTGTAATCTCAAGGGGTTTTATACCCACAGAGATTTGCAAGCATGCAGACAACTGCTAGAGAAAAATGTAGCACCTTCTAAAACAGACGGCCAAAAGAAGTAGAATAGACAAAGTACCCCAGAAATGGATTCAATATTGAAAGGGAATTTTAATAACACTAATTTTCATGTTTCAGCCACATTATAAATTGACCAGAATATCCAATAATCAATTAATTTATTCTCTCTTGACAGCCATCCATATGTGCATCAGTGGTCATGCCATGTACTCAGCATACAAGATCCATGTCCCATTTGGTGAGAGTAGCTGGGCTACTGTGGCTATGTTATGATTTCAATCCTTGTTCCCTATAATGCTTCTATAATGCAAAACCTAATGATTTTTTTCTTTAACCTGCATAATCTCCAGAGGCGGTGCATCTGATTCACTCTCTAAAGTAATGTAAACAGTGTGGTTTGGAGGTCAGCACAGCAGGGTAGAAAGAATAGAAACAGCTGTGCAGCCAAAGAAAGTGCATTAAGATTCTTTTGAAACTGACTTTAGTTTTCAGTGCCAGAAAAAAATGAAATCAAAGGTACTGGTACTCCTCACCTTAGGCTAAATGTAGATTTTCATAAATTAGTCAAACAGCTCTAAGAGCTGGTTTACGTGGAGGTTAATCTCAGATAAGAAATTAATGTTTAATTAATTTTAGTCAAGTTAAGAGGTGGCAGATATGTTCTCTTTCTCCAGTTGTTTAATTGGAATCTAACTACAAAGAGGTCATTCATTCATTCATTTACTCACTGAGCAAATATTTGTTTAACTCTCCGAAGCTTTTTTCACTAAAGCAAAACTCACTGGAAAGTTCCATGTTGCGTTTATTTTCTTAATTTTAGACATTTGCCTAACTCCCCAGTGAGACCACCCTTGCCTTGAGTATTTAAGGAAATTTACATCAAAAATATTTGCCACCTGTAACAACTTTCTAATTAGTAAAAGTGTCAAATCTGTGCCTTCAGAATTCTAAATGACTTTGACATAATGAAGCAGCATTATAGATTAGTTTAAGTCATCTTTAGGCTGGAGAACTTTCACCAACTAACAAATGGGCTTTGTCCCTAAATTGGTAATGTAACCCTCATCATGCCAGACTTATTTTTTGTTCCTCACGATCAGTGGTTCTCAGCCTTGCCTGTATATTAGAATCACCTGGAGAACTTTCAAAGCTACCGATACCTCGTATTCACTCCCCGAGAGACTGACTGAAGTGGTTTGGGGTCAGGCCCAGGTTTTGTTTAAGCATCCTATGGTTTCAAATATGCAGCCAGGATTGAAAACCCCCACTCTACACTATGAGAACACTAACATCCGATCACGTCTCTGCTTTGCTAACAACCCTCTGAGGATTCAACAACCCTCAATGCTGCTGGGTAAAGTCTAGAATCCCTGACTTGATGGTCAGCGCCCTCAGAGACCTGCCCCTCCTCCCAGCTCCTCAGCAGTGCGCTTTCCAGGCTGCAGGACTTCAAACGCACCCCTCCATTCTGACGCTGGTCCTTCAACAAGCTGTTCCCTTTGCAGGAATACTCTTCCCCCACCTCTTCATCTGGCCAATTTCTACTGATCTTTAGTTTGGGTTGAAGTGTCACTTCCTTAAGTAGAATGTTTTTGACCCTACCCATGACCGTCATCCTAAAACAGGTTTCCCTGCCATACCTAACACCTTACTTGTCCATCACATGGAAACTGAAGGGTGTTGAGAGCTGTAGGGGCATTTATCTTCTCTACCGCTGTGCCTCCAGGACCTGGCACAGTGTCTGGTATGTAACAGGAGCTCAGGAACTATTTGTTATTGATCAGTCAGGAACAAGAAACAAGTCAGGAACAAGAAACCACCCCAAGAATTTGAACAGGAAACATTTTACATAAAAAATATGTAACTAGGGACCGGCCTGGTGGCACAAGCGGTTAAGTGCGTACCCTCCGCTGCGGCGGCCCGGGGTTCGCCAGTTCGGATCCCGGGAGCGCACGACGCACCGCTTGTAGAGCCATGCTGTGGCGGCACCCCATATGAAGTAGAGGAAGATGGGCACGGATATTAGCTCAGGGCCAACCTTCCTCAGCAAAAAGAGGAGGATTGGCATCAGATGTTAGCTCAGTGCTGATTTTCCTCACAAAAAAAAAAAAAAAGTGTAACTAATGAAAAGTGATTATTCAATGGGCTAAAGAAGACTCACAGCAAATGTTGGGAGCAGTTACACCCATAGGTGAAAGCGTACCCAAGGAAGAAACTGAGAATTTGGAAGAGTCCCACTTCACCCGGACGCTGAGATTTAGACCTCATTGGAGAGGCTACAGCTGCAACCTGCTGAAGAGCAGAAAACTTCACTGGGTGTTGTGGGCCAGAGCTGATCTGCAAGAGGTCACGTCCTGGGGTGTTGGTGAAGTTCACTGGGGTGCCATGGGGTGAAGCTGGTCCATTGGGAGCTGCCCACTGGAGTGCCGATAGATTGTAGTTGGTCTGAAGGAAGACCTCTACTGGGGTGCTGGAGAATCTACTGGAGACTAAAGGCCACTGGGCAGCCCACTCACCGCTAGCAGCTGGGCAGCTGAAGGAAGAGGAGAAGAGCACCCAAGAAAAGCCTTTCTTTGCTATGCCTGCAGCGTCTCTCCAGCCCCCTCTACTGACAAAACCTTACATCGAACCAGCTCGCAGAGATGAGGTATTTACAGTGTCCAGCCCCAAATCACAAAGCAGAGCAAAGAGCAGTGGATTTGGAGCTGAAAGGCAATCATCTGATAACTAGCACTGAGATACCTAGATTATAGACAGATAAAGAGAGAGACAGAAATTGACATCTCCATTAAAAACAAAGAAAATATGAATCCCTTCACAAATATAAGAACCAACATGTTCAAAAGAAAAAATGAAAGCTTGATATTCACTTTCTCCTATTACATTTCTTATTATTTCTTTTTATTTTCTATTCACAGTTCAAAGCCCATGCCCTATTGATGACGCCATTTCATCTGTCCCTACTGGAGCAGTACCTCTCTCACCATGGATCTGAAAAGCCATGTCACTTGGATGAAGGCAAATCTATAGAAATTTGGTGGTTTTGTCTATCTACGAGATGGACATTAAATCCCTTTAATTCCACTTTTCAGGAGATTCTGGTAGCTATGTTGCAAGCAGTGAGAAGTATAAACCAGAGAAAATAAATTAATCAGGATATTGCTTGTCATACTTTCATATCATTAAGAATGTTTGAGTGCCAAATGAAAGCTTTAATGCAAAAATTAGAGCACAGAATTGCAAGATTCTTTTAATCTTTGATCAGTGCTTATAACTTCTGCAGAATAGCAACTGTGGCAAAGAATCATTAGCCTTCTGCTACATGGAGACTTCTGCTTTATTTAATAAGCAAATAGTGAAAATAAAATGCATAGCAGGAAAACATGGCAGGAAGATGATCTTTAGCTAGTGTTAGGAACTGAATACATAACCATCCATTCTAGCCTATCCTTTTGTACCATCAAGTACTTGACTCAGAATCAAGTGAATTTCTGAAAGCACTTAAACATGCTTAAAAACACTCATGCATTTCTGGGGGTACAATTAATGGCATACCGCTCTTGGAAACCTTCCTAAAGAACAATTAAACAACAGGCATAAATAAGGAAATAATCTGATATAGAGAAAAAGCTTTATTCTAAAGATATCTGCCATACAATATTTATGAGCTACTCCCATCTCATCAAAAGGGACCAAATGACCCTTTGTGGTACCATCTTACAATAGACATTCATACGGGCATTAAAAATTATATGTAAAAGACTTTGAAACACACAAGAAAATGATTATTTTATAATAATCTTTTGTTAAATGAAAAAAGTAGTATACATGTCTCTTGTATAATCACAACTAAAAAGTGCATGGGAGAAAGCCCGGCAGACTTTTTTATCTTTTCTATAGGATGATTTTGTAGAAATAGAGATAGTAGATAAAAAAGAAGGTAAATTTAAATTTTTGGTAGATTACCAAATTGTCCTCCAAAAAGGTGTTGCCCCACGTGCACTTTTCCACTAACAGTGCATTTTCCATATTTTCTACATGTTCTATAACGTGCATAGATAACGTTTCTACTGGCTTGCTCTAAAACTTGCAGAGTTCAGTCTTAGAGATAGCACCAATAAATTGAATAAAGACAGTATAATTGTCTACCACTTTCATAGCTCCCATATATCCTGAGAGTAAAAGATCACACCTGGGATGTCAAGCAGATTTAACTCATCCAATCACCATATTTAGTTGAGCAAATACATGTACAAATTGTTCAATGAGAAGCTGTGGGGCGGGGGGGTCACAAAAATAAATCAGAACTGAATTCTACCCCTAAAATACCTCACAGTCTCACACACATAAATAACTATGAAACTAGGTAGGTGAGTGCCTCCAGAGAGGCCAAGAGCCTGCAGATGTTCGCTATGATACGAGAAGCATATGGAGATGCAGTGAGTAGGAGCCACTCTGGATGGGACCCTAGAAACATCTCTTGCTAGAAACGCAAAGGAAATCACAGCAGAGCCTGCAGGGTGCAGTTCTACGTTCTCACCTTTGTTTTTGAAAATGATAATCCTCCTCCAGGGACACTCAAATTCAGGAATATTTTCCAGTGCCCACCTTTCAATCCCAGAATTACATTTGTGGAGCAACTGTCAGGTTCCGTACACGATACTTGATTCTAGGAATATACATATTAAATTAAAAGATAGGGTCAAACAAGATTTAAAAACAGTGTTCCTAATCTTAAGGTGCTTACATTTACACTCTAATGAAAGAAATATCCCAACAACCAGAAGTCAAAATTCTGGTTGGAGTCAATACCTAGGGGGGGAAGAGTGGAATTATATGGAGATGTGTGTTTAACTTTTTAAGAAACTTCTAAACGCTTTTCTAACAGCTGTGTGGTGATATCTTGTTTTGATTTTAATTTTCCCTAATGATACTGAGCATCTTTTCATGGGCTTGTCTGTCATCTCTATATCTTATTTTGTGAGGCATATGTTCAAATCGTTTTCCCGTTTCTTTATTGGGTGGTTTGTTTCCCTATTACTGAGTTTTAAGCGTTCTTTGTATATCCTGGATAAAAGTCCCTTGTCAGATATATGCTTTGCAATTATTTTCTCTTCATTTCCGGCTTGTCTCTTCATTCTCCAAACTTGTACCTGAATGTTCACAGCAGCTTTATTTGTAATAGCCAAAAACTAGAAACAGTACAAACGTCTATTAACAAGTAAATGAATAAACAAATTGTAGCACATCCATACAATGGAATACTACTCAGCAATAAAAAGTAATGAACTATTAATATACACAATAACACTGATGAATCTCAAAATAATTATGCTGAGCGAAGGAAGCCAAATAAAAAATAATTATACATAGTAAATGATTCTATCTATATAAAACTCTCGAAAATCCAAACTAGTCTATAGTGACAGAAAGCAGAGTAGTAGTTGCTCGGGGAGGCCAGGGATGGGTAACGGGCAAGGAGAGACTGTCAGGAGGGATTAAAAAGGGGCATAAGGAAATTTTTGGAGGGGATGGATATGTTGATTATCATAATTGTGGTGATGGTTTTACAGTTTATTCTTATGTCAAAACTTATCAGATTGTACCAGTTAAATACGTACATCAGTTATGTCTCAATAACTACTAAAAATGACAATTTGGAAAACGCGACAATCTAAATAATTACAGGTTGCTATAGAAGCTCAGAGAAAGGGCTTGACTCAAGGGTCGGGGAGGCTTCCTGAAAGAACGGCACCCAAGCTGAGCCCTAAAAAAAGGAGCAGAAGAGGAAGGGCGTGCACGCATCCCCTTTGCATCCTGAGCACTAACAGAGCTCATCACCATTCATGGCCTTCCCTCCCCTTGAGCCTACACGTCACCTCAGGGTCATTTCCAACACCGCACTCCAAGTGAGGAACTAACCCAACAGTATTGGGATGAGAGCTAAAATTTATTTGCCATCCCTGGAACAGGAATTATTCTGGTAAAGAAGGGGCTCCAGGATTTTAGAAAATTCTGTTTCAATTTTAGTCCCCTTGTCCCATCAGGAAACCTGAGCTGGTTGAGCACAGGATCCCACCTGTTCCCAGGAGCTCCCCGTCACAGACAGCGCGGTATCCCGTCGGATTTCCTGGAGGAGCCCAAGGCGGGAATTCTCATGCAAGTGATTGATTGGGGGGTGCCCACAGGAGATGGGGAGCCAGGGAAGCAGGATGGGTGGGGATAGCAGCTAAGCAAAGATGGGCCTCAGCTGGAGCCTTGTTCAGTCTCACCCCACAGGAACTCGGGAACAAAAACTGCACTGCGAATTTCCTCTCACTTTTCCATCCTGGGTTAATCAGTCATTGGCTGCAGGCTGTGGAG
The DNA here is from genome assembly GCF_057802395.1 of Ceratotherium simum simum. NCBI lineage: Eukaryota > Metazoa > Chordata > Mammalia > Perissodactyla > Rhinocerotidae > Ceratotherium > Ceratotherium simum. Next base: position 45,820,434 of record NC_141919.1, on the reverse strand, counting down.
GGGGGCACGGGTCTAGAAGGGCAGGAACTTTCCAGCAAGGAGGAAGACGTGAGAAGGGAATCTGTGAGCTGTTGGCAGCCAGCACTCAGGGCAGCCGGGAGATGGGACCAGCCTGCAAAGGGGCATCTGGGCTGGACACCAAGCTTTGACCATAGTAACTCACTCATTTTCCCTTTCTTCTCATATTCTGATCATTATGTTTTACAACAGGTATCCTAACCTTAAATGCCTACAGGAAGAGGCATGCAGATGAATGAGACGGCTGTAGGTACAGAGAAATATTTCTCCACTTTAAAAACATATATATACAACTGCAATAATAAATAAGACTCAGGTGACCTGGGCTTCAGGGAGAGAACAAGGAGAGGCAGAGACTGGTCAGCTGGAGAGCAAACTCAGCCCTGGCCTGTGTTTTCACACAGGAATATGGATCCAGCATTCAGGTCTTCCAAATGTTTAAGAAAAGCCAACAATCGTAAGTTTAATGTAAAAGTTCCCCAATTTCTGCGTTTTGGCCCCAATTAAAAATAATCGTCATTTAAAAAACATTGTTTGCAGCTCAGAGTTGGCCCATAGGTAACCAACATGCAATTTCAACTTTAGGAAAACGATAAAAACATAGTTACTCTCCACAAAAAGTTTCCCACATTTTTGGAGTCCAAAATTAGGAAGTAAGCAACAACAAAGAGGCCTCCTTATTCCGCCATATTATAGAAATCTAAAAATCAAATGTAATATAGAATATACAATGGAGACAAAATATTAGGAAAAGAAAAAACCCAAAGCATGCCAGAAACTATCCGCTCACCCAAGGCAAAGGCACAGAGCCGGCAACCTAACCTTTTGGTGGGATATGAGACTTCTCCGAGAATCTGATTAAGACATAAACTCTCCTCTCAGAAACATGCACATAGCATGTGGATGTGCACACATACAAATTTACAATCAATTCCTGAGGGTTCATGAGCCCTCTGGAGCCCATGGTGGACCCCAGCTTCAGAGCTCCTGACACGAGGCAGGGAGGAGGAAGACAGAAAAGACAGAGGAAGAGAAAGATGCATCAACCAGAGGGAAGGAGCTGCAGCTCTTCCTTTTCCCTTCACAAAGAAAGAGGGGGACAGCCGGTCTCAAAAAGCTTCCAGAATGTAAGCCCCCTCCGAGGACACGTCACAAATGGCGAGGATGCTGAGGAACGAGGATGTTGGAAGCTCCCTGGATGACCCACTCTGGGGAGGCCGGGGGAGGGAGACGCTGAAGAGGCCCAGCCTCTCCAACCTCACGAGTGAAGAAAGGGTGGCCCAGGAGGGCATTTTAGCAGCACGGGGGGTTCTGCTTCCTTGTGAAGTTGCTGATTTGACGTTTATTCTGTTTCCAAAAGTTAAGCCAATTCAAATAAACCCTTTGCTAAGACAGGAGCAAGGAGAAAGGCCGGTCCAGCCTTTGTCTGTGATGTGACACTGGTGCTACACTCAGAGGTCGCCGGGGCCACCCTGCAAGAGCCACGAGTCCATACAGAACAGAGGGGGCCACCAAGTCTGATTCTGAACCCTAGAGCCCGTGTGCACCTTCCCTGGAGGCGCAGCCGCGAACCACGTCCTGACAGCAACTCGGCCACTCGCTGGCCGGGACGCTTTTCTGTGCCTCAATTTTCTGCTCTGTAAAACGCAGTTACAGTGACCACAGAACAACAACTATTTATTAAATGCAAAGCACAGAGGCCTGGGAAAAAAGGACTGTCTTCCCTCCACGCCAAGGAATGTGCCGAGGCTCGGTTGGATCCACCGGGAAAGCAGTGGTAGTCCCAGGCTACTCTACCAACAGGCCGCTGCAGCGATGCTGGAGGAAGTATCCACCTGGTTGATGATGTTCCACACCACTCCCTTCCCTTTAAAATGTGTGCAGCAAAGCCCTCCTTTTTTTATTTTTAGAAAAACAGAGAATCTTCATCACTGTTTGGTGTGCCCTCATTGAGACCCAAACATATAGATTCCCCTGGGCTCTTGAATTGTGGAAGCAATTTTAAACTCCGTCAACAGCGCCCTTATTAACCCAGACGGTGTTAATTTGCACAGTTCTCTACTTGGCTTCGTGTGTCCTTTGCATGAAACAGGAGCCGACTCCTTATTCCGAATCTTACCACCGCCCGCTCCCAAGACACACTTTCTACCAGCGATGACCTGCGTGGGATGTAGATGAGCTTGTGGAGATGAATTGAAATCGCCCAGGAGGTGGAATAATGTCGTTTAAAGAAGCCCACATCCTACACATCCGCCTGTATCCAGAGGGCCAGATCCATTAGGGAGCACGCAATTCACACTGTGTTTCAATATTGCCATGCTTCTAGATTGCGTCCCAGTAAATGCAACTCCTGACGGTCACCTGTAATTGATTACCCCACCTGGCCAGCAGCTTCTATTGTTTTTATTTGTAATGAAACAGAGAACTCGATTCTCATCAACCTCCCCTGGTCTCTGAAAGGCTATTTCATAAAATTAAAGTTTTTCTCCTATAAAAAACTTTTTTCCCTGAAGTACAGGAGTTTGAATGAAGCCCAGCTTGGTAACTGACTGGAAGGCATCTGGCTACATGCATTCTGATTGCTTCATGAGGGAGTGAAGATAAACCAACATTTCTTGAGCACTGATTACGTACAAGTCACTGTTTGAGGGTCTTTATATAAATGCGATCTTGTCCATTTTTATTCTCATAACAATCTCAGAGAAAGGTTTCGCTAGCAATACCTTGCACCACAGTGAAAACCCAGAGAGGTGACCCAGCATGGACCCAGTTAGAAAGAACACAAGTTTAGGGACAGGCTTAAACTTTTGCTCTGCTTCTTACTAGCAATGTGACCCAAGGCCCAGAGTCGTTCTCCTCATGCCTAATACGGAAAATAGAGCATGTGTGAAGGTAGGATTAGCTTAGCTACTGAATGCAGACACGCTGAGCACACCGTTGGGCACATAAAGGTAGTTCCTTTCTCAGAGATCTCTCCTTCTAAAGCTCATCGTGTGTGTCTGTGTGTGTGTGTGTGTGTGTCTATGCAGTACATGTGAGTTTGAAACTATCATGCAGAAAATTCTCACTCACAACTGACCAAAAACATAAGACCTAGGCAGGCTCTTCTTTGGGCCATTTTTCAGTTTCATTCTCTGCCTCCACTCTGGGCACATGTTCCTCTTCTGTGTTCTTACCTGCCCTTTCCCTCTCCTCTTCTCTGTCTTTTTACCTCCCCTCTCTTCCCACCAAATGCTTCCACCTTCCAGACTGCCAACCTAATCCCTCTAGTTGGGGACTCTTTGTCCCCAAAGCACCTTTGTGACCTCCACAGAATAGAGCCTGAGGGACGCCCTGGCATCGTGCCATCCATGAGAGGCTGTTGGGCCTTGTGGAAAGCTGAACCACACTTGCATATATAGACTTATTGTCAAAACCCTTGGTCACATTTTTTTTCTCTGAAACCACTTCATTGCCTGTATATAATGGTCCATTTAAAAATGGATCCTATTGATTTGAGATGAAGGTGTCATATCTACAGGATCCCACCTTGTCCATCCAAAGACCATGAAGACAAGACCAATGCTGACACCCGGAGGCAGCCGATAATCACACACGTGACGTCTTCTGGTCTCACTCAATTACTGCAATCACTTCGTTTCTCTGAGTATCGACAAGCAATTTTCCATGCCTGTTTTCCTTTCTTGGTCTTTGTCTACTTATTGGCTGGAAAATCGATGTATGTACTCTACTCTTGCACCTCATGAATCTGAGAAAATTGAGGAAACAAACACTTCTGGGCACAAATCCCTTAAATGCTAAAAGGTCTAGTTGCAAGCAAAGCTCATTGTTTACCACAGCCTTGTCTTCCGTTTCGTCTCAAGTGTGCCAGCAACAACGGTGGAGCGTTTGTGGAGTGCTTTCTGTGCGTCAGGCACTGTGCTAAGCTGTCTTCACAGCAACCCTGAGAGGCTGATACTATTATCCTCAATTATCCTCACTCTAGAGATGAGGAAACCGAGATTAAGCAGCCTTGTCAGAAGCAAATACATCTTGAAAGGGAATGAGATATCTTCTAAGGAGCAGATACGTGAGGTAATACAGGGGAAGGATCGTGGGGCTCAGACCAGACCACCCTAAGTTTAAGCTCCAGGTGTTCACCAACTGAGTACTCAAGGAAAGCTGCCTCACCTCATGAAGGCTCCATGCTCTCATCTCTTAAATGGGAATAATATGTCCTATTATACAGGGATTATTGTAGGAGTCATTGTGGGAATAAGTAAGTTAGTATATAGAATAGAGTCAGGACCATAATAAAACCTCTGCAAGGGTTTATGACCCTCCCTTCCTTGTGCCATAAGCACACATAGAGACTATGAGGGGATATATGTATATATATAGTCAGATACGTTGGCTATGTTACCATGTAACCCAGCCAGCTTGCCTTCCAGAGTAACGCTCATCACCATGTGCGAACCAATTTTGAAAATGTGTATTTATTACCCTGACACGCTTTAGGGCCATTACAGTTTCATGGAGATCTACCTCAGTTCACAGACCATTGGCCCAAGTAATCATTAAGAGCTAATAAGAGTGTGTTTTGTCAATTCTGTTGTCATGCGTGAGCACAAAGTCTTTGCACGACAAATCTTGCAACATTTTTTTTAACTCGCTACATATTTCTGCAGTGGATTTCTCACTGACTTCTGTTGTCTTTTTTTGTTTAAGAGTAAGGGTGAGTCAATTCCAATAACCCAGTTCCCCTGCAGTGATTTTGGGTCTACACCAGCCTACCCACACCACTCATGTCCTGCACTCAGGCGACACCGGGCTGAATCTGTATTCCCAGGCAAACACACACCCTTGAAAATAATGGCTTAAAATAGGAATGCTGACACCATCTTAACTCAAACAGCACAAATGCAGGGCTGTAATTTTCTATGCTACTTAATCTCCTGGTACAAAAACCTCTGTTGCTCAAGGGAATTCGTCATCCAGTCCAGAGGAAAAAAATATTCTTTCAAGGATGTAATAAGTTAACAAACCAAATTAGCATGTAGAGGGGTTCTGTGGCTCTTATCGTCCACATTAACCTCAGGGCTCTCCAAGGCTAATATCTTTAGTTGTGCTGTTCTTGCTGGCTGTCTCCAGACCACTAACCTTATTTCTCTACGGGGGAACAGAAAGCTCTGCTCTTCACAAATCTCCCTCTGATTTTTGTTCTTTTTAGTGGAGCTAAGCCTTCGGTTTCCAAGGTCAAATGAGCTAAGCCCCTTCCGAGATGAGCTGACTTCTGACACACACAATAAGGGGCTACTCTTCTTAGCTGACCCTCGCACGGGCATCATTAATACACCTCGCCATTTGAAATGCAACTTTCCTCTCTACGCACGCTTAGGGGCCTCGGAAGCGACACGTGGAGCCGCAGCGCCACCTGCTGGTTTTCGCTGAGTAATTTTTGCAGACGTGTCGTCTTGGGGTCTCTGCTTTTGCATCAGAGCACTGGAGAATGAGGTCTGTTCCCTTTGGGAATCTGTCACCCACACGCAGGTGGAAAGCTGGGATAGCTTTAAAATCTTTTCTTTTTAGCTCCCTGCCTAATCTTTAGGGCCTAAATATTGAGATGGAGGGGGAAATGGGAAAGCCAAACCTGGTAATACACAAAATGTTTCCTGTTGATTCCTGATAGCATCTTCTCCAGGCTCCTGTGGGGCTTTCTGTTCAACCTGATATGTGTTATGTTGGCTGATCAGGGGCATATCTGCACAGTTGACACCATGGCATATGGTCAGCTTCTGCCTCTGTATCAGAGGGGAAAACAGTGGTCCAATAAGTGATTTTTACCTGATGCAGAAAAGTCTGCTGTCCCTTAAGTTGCAAGAAAGATGCCTAGTAAATGTAGAATTGTGACAAAAATGCCTCAAAATGGGAATTGCATGTGACGCTATGGATGGCTTAGTGATCAACTGGACCAGTTGGTTGGTGCTGCTGCCAAGGAGGCCAAGGTCATTCATCGAACCCCAAGGGCAAGTTTAGAGGAGCTCTGTTCCACAGGAAGGGAGAACTGACACGTACGGATGCCAGGTGCCTTCATGTACATATGCTGTCCTATTTAATTCTACCAGCTAACCAGTGAGGAAGGCTTCATTCTTCCATTTACAGATGAGGAAACTGAGTTCCACAGACTGAACTCTTGCCCAAGGTAGCAAGCCAGTGAGTGATAATCTTGGAATCTAGATACATATCTGTCTGGATTCAAACCTTGTGTTCCCAACACCACAAATATACCCTTATGCCTGGTTAGTGGTCTTGAAAACGGGTCCCCTACTCACAAGAGGAGCCATGGGAAGTGTGTTGAAGCATGTTTCAAAAGCCATGTCTAATTCTGCAGAAACAACTCCATGGGCCCGCTCCCAGGTAATAAACAGCATCACCTTATCAATGACGGGAACAAAAGACATTAAATATCAGCTACAGCAAAGGAAGTTATAATGTGCTCTTGCCAGAGGAAAAGTTACGATGCATTCCAAAACCCACAATGAGGCCATTTTGCCCTCCCCACCTCTCCCTCAGTGGGCCACATTGTATGATTTTCATGTCCAGAAGAATAAAGAGAAAGATGTGAGATGTGAGAACAAAACCATGTTCTCAAGGTTTTGAAGGTACTCATGCTCTAGAAGACTTTAAGTCAAGTACTTCTTGCAGACAATACATATAAATCCACTTGGAAATCCGAATTGTCCCCACCCTGCATTGAAACAGCTCTTTCAAGATCATCGAGGACCTCCACCCATCAAATCCAATGGTCAATTCTCTGGACCCAGCAGCTCAGAGAGGAGACATGACCCCCCAAGGTCACAGGGACTAGGCCAGGACTAGCCCTGCCCTCCCCTGCCCACTGGGGCACCGCACACTCTGTGACGGCAGCCGGGCTTTTGGATACCTCATTGCACCCTCTCTGTTATATTTTGGGAATATTTATAGTGTTTTATGTTACAAAATAATACATGTATAAATGTTAAAATTGCATGCAGTAAAGGATTAGGATGAACATAAACATCACCCATAATCCCACCATTCAGAGAGGACCATTGTTAACAGTTTGATGTATTTCGTTTGTGTGTGTGTGTGTGTGTGTGTGTGTGTGTGTGTGAAAGAGAGAGACAGAGAGAGAATATTTTCTATTTCTCTATTTGGTATTTTCTTCATAGATGCATAGGTATTCTGAACATATACATTTATACATATTCATATGATATATATCACTTTCATACATATCAACATGGTGAAAATGTTTTAGCCTTAACAGCTAACACCACAATTCATGTCAAAGAAAGGAGAGATTTGGGGAAAAAATACTTTATTAAGTGTCTGGGTAGGAAGTAAGCCTCTCTCCTCTCTCCTCTTCCTACTCAAACTAAGAACTAAGGGTTAGTTGGCACCAGGGCTTAGAGAAGAAAGAAAAATTGTAAAACAGAAGAAAGAACCTGGAGCCTCTGAAGGCAATTCAGGAGGTTGGCCACAGCAAGAAAAGATGGACGGGGAGAAGATAAGGACTCAATGTGAGGGCTACACCATATTCCAAGACCAAGCAAAACTTTCCCTCGAAGTCTAGTCAACTCATTGGCACTCGCATGACTTTGAGGATAAAACTGAATAAGGGGATGAGGTTCCCATGTAGAACAGGACAGAGGCAGCATGCAAAGAAGCTGGAACCCGAAGGATTGAGGTCAGGAAAAGAGATATGGGGTGAGGTGTAGCAGAAATTCAGAGGAGGCTTAGGACTTCCACAGTCTATGGCACTGTGAGATTCAAGGCAATTTAATTCAGATCTCAAAAGTTACTGGAACCCCAACTAACCTCTGGGGTACACAGGGTTGAGATTACACAATTCTCGCAGGTTTTATGAGCTCTCATCCCCCAGAGTGCAGTGGTTGATTGCTGTCTGACTACCTGCCTTTGCAAGGCTCCCCAGGAGATGCCAAAGACCATCCCACCTTGCTCCTCCCTCCTGAGTGGAGGTAGATGGCTCTGGTCTAGGATAGGAACCACGGTGTGGTTGGGAGAGACAATGGCTGAGCTTGTACAAAGCAGCAAGGTGTGGAACAGAAAGATTTGTTCATGGAAGACCTCTGACAGCTAACCTACCTTCAGCCTAGGTTGCTGACAGGAAAAGCTTTCCAAAATGTGGAAAAAGTGTGTTGTATACAGTAAATAGGTGAGTTCTATGTGTAGAACTGGGAATCCAGAATTTTTTTTAAATTTATCAAAATCTCAGGAGGCATTCTTTTCCCAAGAGCTGAGTAATATCTAAGTCTCTTTCCCTCTGTCATATGTGGGTTTCTGTGACAGACAAGTCATTAACGAGTAGAGATTGATTTGAAGGGTCTAAAGTCCTCTTGTAATATTTCAGATGTGAGATATGAAGAGCTTGAGTTAGGGTGTGCAATAGAAAAAAAGAGGTGCATGTAAAATATGTTATGAAGGAAAACAGAACTTGTGAGTGATCATTTGTGGAATTACGGAAGAATGAGGAATGAAATATGACTTCATATTTCCCAGCCCGGGAGCTGAGAGTGAGTAACAGAAGTAGACAAGAAAGGGCAACTGGTTTGGATGAAGGGAGATAAGTTTGTTTCATTATTGTTGAGGTCCCCAGCTAAGACACGTCGGGCCAGTGGAAACGGCCAGTAGTCAGATGGAAGTGTGGGACTGAAGTTGAGCGGTCAGGGCCGGAGCAGTAGGTTTGCAAAGTTCTCACATGGGTCAACTGACATCAAGAGAGTGGGTAAGACCTCCCAGGGAGGGAGTGTGAGGTCAACACGCTCCATAACACATTTAGCTTACTTGACGAATTAATTCCTTTTCTCCTTTTCAAAAAGAGTTGTTAGCAAAAGGCAGAGAGGGGTCCTTGGGAGATTTTCATTTCACTTTACAGGAGAACCATCCAACTTCGGTTCATGGATTTCTAGAGCACCTGGTTTCGGGGACGCAGACAATCTGATCAAAATTGCAGGAGGACAAAAGCAGAAATCTTTAAATTTTGAGCCCTGGGCATGCTTTGGATCTTCTCCCAAAAAAAAAAGTACCCGTTAGCAGAAGCTAAAAACGTCACATGGTGCCCTTGCTTCTGACCCTAACCTAAAGAAAGAAAGGATTCAGGATGCCAGAAGGAAGTACTTTGTTCTTTAGGCAAATGGACCTTTCCAGAATCCCAGAGTAAGCTCTCTTTGATGGACAAAACAGGAGGGTAAGTGAGAGGCACACTTGTGAGCAGAGATGGAAATGAAGAAGGTCAAACAGTATTGGAGCAAAGCTTTAGAGTTTACTCAGTGCCATGAAAGCCTCTGAGAATATAAATTCAGAGTGCCTGTTTTTGGAGTTACAGGGGGAAAATACATTTCTAAAAACAACACCATGAGCAACAGTGTCCGATTCCACCACTGATTCAATAATCATGTGTGTCAATGTTCTCACAATGAACCTAATACATATATATATATGTATATTTACAAGTACCTTTCCTGAACTTTTATTTGTCTCAAAAAATGGCCCTGTACCCCTAAATCATGTTACCAGTCATATTTCTCTGAATATTGACCTCCTGAATCAGAATCCCTGGGATGCTTATTAAAGATGTGAATTCTTACAGACCAGAGAGATTTACTTATTCTATGTTTTGAACAAGCAATTCATGGGATCCCTTTACACATTCAAATTTCTGGAACTTTATATGAAAAAATCTCTTGCCTTCCAGAGACTGAGCCCCAGATATTTGAAGGGAAATCCAGTTTCCCCTAGTCCTTTAGCTCAAATTGGAATAATAAACATCAGCTACTATACAAAGTTACGGGAACAGAGTAACTCAATAAGCTATGCTTCTTAGACTAAATGAATATGATCTTAGGTCTAGAAAAATTCTGTGATCCTTCGGTTTGTCAGGGTGACCCTATTGTGGGATGGGCCCAGCCAATGAAATTCTAGAAATAACTGATATTATGTCCAGTAAATATATATACACATACACACAAAACAAAGACCCTACATTTGGGAAGTTTCCTAAATGATGGTGGTGGTGGTGGTGGTGGTGGTGGTGGTATATGTGTGTGTGTTTTCACCGCTATTTTTAATAAAGTACAACATTTATAATTTTATTTTGATACCAGTTACTGGAAAAGAACAAAAAAGGATAATTTGGAATAAGAGACACAGGGAAAAAAAGGAAGGTGGATACACAGTTAAACTAAACATCCGTCAGAATTAGACATTTTCAACCCTGTATAGAAAAAAATAGTGCAATGCAGTCCCCTTATCCTGGCCCCTACGTGCACACACAAGGTAGGTCTGCTGAGGACTATCTGTTTCTATTCATTTCCAAACTTACAAAGCTCAGGGTCCTTTTTGTATTTTACTTAAACCGAGACTTATTCCAAATAAGGCAGCTTTTCACAAAACTATTTCTCCTCCTACATCTATGTTCCCAGTGTCAGCAAGCCATAGAGGCTGCTATTTTCCAGAGCTGTCATTATATTCTGTAACAAAGCACCCTTCCCTTTAGCTGAGCTGAACACTAGAAATGCTTTCAAACTTGTTTTCAAAGAAGCTAGGCATTTTTTACCTTTAGCTGTGGGGTCTGACTTAAGCAATTTTCCTTCCTCCCCTTGAATGAAGCTCATTTTAAGCTCAAAGAACAATAGCTGTAATCCCAATTCTCCTTCAAGGATTCTGGAAATGATAAAAACAGTATCACTTGATTCTTGGGGTATTATTCCATGATGTCTCAAGATACCAATGGATACAGAGGCATCTGGGAACCAAGAAAACCCAGTGACCATGCAGCAAATAGTCAACTGAGTCAACAGTAGAAACTCTAGGGTCTTCCACCAAAGGACCGTGGGAAAGACTGTACCCAGGATGCTTCAGAAAGTGTTAATATGGGCGGCAGTAACCAGATCTGGAAATTTGAGTCTCTTAACCCATTGACAATAATATGGACCAAATTGCCATAGAGGCTTCATAATCTCTCTCTTGCTTTCTCCTGAACCTGACCCTGTGGTAGTTCCTAGAACTCAAAATGCTTTATCAAGTCTCTAAGAGTTGCTCATGCTGATTTTTCTGTATGCATATTTAATTTTATAACAAAAACTTAGTATCTAATGATATACCAGGCACTCTGTTATGCATCAGCGATTTAAATACAAGAAGCACGAATAATGTATTCCCAAGCAACTCACAGGTTAATGGGGAAACTAAAAATGTTCATGTTATCCTCCAGCACTCAGCTCAGGCATCACCTCTCATGAGAGGTCTTCCTTGGTCTACACCCCTGTGGTAGGCAGAATTCTAAGATGGCCTCCAAGATTCCTGCCCCCTGGTGTATATACCTTGTATAAGACCCTCCCCTTGAGTGTGGATAGGACACAGTCATGGATCATGAATATGATGTCATGTTACGCCTGTGATTGGTTATATTATTAGGCAAAAGTGAAAGGATTTTGCAGATGTAATTAAGGTCTCAAATTCAGTTGACTATGAATTAACCAAAAGGGAAGTTATCTTGGGTGGACCTGACTTAATCAGATGCAAGCCCTTAAAAAGAGGGACTGGGCCCTTTCTGAGGGGAGAGATTCTTCTGCTGGTCTTGAAGAAGTAAGCTACCACATTGTGAGAGGACCACATGGCAAGGAACTGTGAGCAGCCTCTAGGAGCTGAGAGTGGCTCCTGGCTGCCAACCAGCAAGAAGACAGACCTTAGTTTTACAACCACAAGAAACTAAACTCTGCCAACAAGCATGTGAACTTGAAAGAAAACCCTGAGCTCCAGAAAGGAACACAGCCCATCCAACAACTTGAGTGCAGCCTTGGGAGACCCTGAGCAGAGGATCTAACCAAACCGTGCCAACACTATTGACCCTCAAAAACTGAGATAATAAATGTGTGTTGTTTTAAGCCATTAAGTTTGTGGCAACCTGTCAACACAAAGATAGAAACTAGTGCAATGCCCAATTCCAGTCTAAAAGTATGCTATGAACAAGATCACAGAGGAAGAAAGATATGGCCATGGCGCAGAGGAAGGCAGTACTGTGGTAGAGAATATGCTCACTAGCTATCGGGAGACCTGGTCCTGACTCTCCACTAATTCAATGTATGATATTGGACAAATCACTTTACCTCTCGGGGCCCACCTAGTTTAACTCACACATAAAATGAAGGAGTTGAACTAGATAAACTCTGAGACCCCTCCAATCTCCAATATTCTTCGAGCCTATGAAACTATGTCCTCCATAGCATGGGCCACTCACCTTCCATCCACTTCACACCAAATGGTAGCTCACTGTTAGCTGCCCTGAGTCCCTGAGAAACAGGCACTCATGAAGGATGAGCTTTTGGAAGAGTAGAGGGAATTTTTCTGTCTTTCCTCCTCTTCTAAATGTCTTCACAGTGGCGTTAAGAGCAATACAGAGACACCTCCAAATCTACATGGCCTAGAAAGACTCAGACCATAAAACCACACTAGACTTCAAGAACTCAAAAGGGTCGCTGGTCTCATAGACCTCTTTAGGTCCCTGTGTGCCTCTTTAAGACTCAGGAGCAACTCCAACCTTCTCACAATTATCACTTTTATGTCTCAAATCATATAATAGCTGCCATTTATTAAGCACTTGATATTAAAGCACTATCTCAGGTGCTTTATATATATTACCCATCAGGGAGGATCAATAACTTATTGACAGTCACCCAGTTCATAAGTGGGGGTGAGAATTCTAACCCAGGTCCATCTCAGGCTAACGCTTGTGCTCTTCCCTCTGCATGATGCTTGTGCTGGTGTCATGGCACCTACTACTCATTTGCCTTCATCCACTCAATAAACATTTCATGACCGCTCATTCATATGTCACACCATCGAGTGACCAATCATCTTGGTTTGCCCAGGACTGAGAGGTTTCCCAGGATGCCGGACTTTCAGTGCTAAAACTGGGGAAATCCCAAGCAAACTGAGATGAGTCAGTCATTCTAGCACCTGTGCTCAGGGCTGGGGATGCAGAACTGGAGCGCAGGGGACATATGCAGATATAAAGTGAAATCCTAAATGCAAAGCTTTCTCCGAGAGTCAAACACTTTATTTCACTTCTTGTGCACAATCCCATGGGAGGGACCCTATGTACAGTCTGTCCATGCCATCTCTTAAAAGAACCATACCTGAGACTCTGAGTCACAGACCCACCTATCTGCTGGGAAGTCTCCTAAAACCCGAGAACCAGGCTTTCCCAGTCACCTGCCAGCCTGAGGTCATTCAGTCTAACACTCTGCCTGAGACAGGAGGGTCTGAAGCTTCACTGTTCTCCCTTCAGCCATTGTTGCTCTTCGATCCACTAATACCTAAATCCCCTGAGAACAACTTAAGACTTTTCATAGAGTTGTTGTTGCTCTGTTATCAGACTCTAATCCCAAACCCATTAAACCTCTTATCGGCCTAATAGCAATATCCCAACTCTGATATAGAGTTCTTGGAACTTCATTACTCTAGATGCAGGTAAGGCTGTTGACTGAGAGAATATTTCATCTAAAATTTATATTCTTAATCATGTGAAACCTGATCCTAGTCCCTCTGATTCTAACTTGGAATTGACCATGGGGATCCAGTGTTCACATGGGCTGGACGCTGGGGCCTTTGGCCGTGGTACTATAAGGCCAGCATCTCCCAGTGATCTGGGCCCATTTCCAGTTTCAAGAGCAGCCTCTCCAAGCAGCTAAACGTCTTGACCACTTTTTATCAGAAGAAAGAGCTAAATGTTCACAGCGCCAAAACCAGGACACCTGTTTTGACCTGGATATTTGAGCATCCAAATAAATGACACCCAAAAGCTGTGTTGACCAGATGACTCCATCTGGGAGCTAAGGGTCCATCTTGGAGTGGTCATATCCTGAGGTTTACCCTTTTCAGAATGAAATGAGATACAGCAGCCTCAGAAGAGCATCGCCACGCACTTTGGGTGAGAGATGCATCCTGCCTCAACTCACCTATGCCAAGGCCATCGCTCCCTGGCTTTAGGGTCTCTCATAAATAACACTACACCTTTTCCTCCTTTGAGCATTTAATAAATTGAAAAATGAAACAACAGAATGGCAGATTGAGGCTCAAAATATTACTTTTATTATCAATAAAGTTTAAATTGGAGGAGGTAGCTTAGTGAGAGAGCCACATATGCGAGAAAGTGAAACACAGAGTTAGGTAGATTTGCACACACCTCCCAATAGAAGTGGAGAAGACTTGGCTGGAGGAACAGTGGAAAATTACTCTTCTTTGCAGCCATGCTTCCCAAGGGAGTGGGAGAGTGGGTAGTGGGGGAGAGCTGGGATGCCTGCACCCAGTTTGTTCTTCCCAAATTTACCAATCAGATAAATCACTCCCCTCCCACCTTTCTATGAATAAAAGGGCCAAACGGTGGGTAGGAGTCAGACTAATTGATTTCCCTCCACTTGAAGGAAACATCACATCTGGCCACTAAGTACAGCCGCAGGTAAGAAGAGCCCTTGCTCTACCTAGGCAAGAACACTACCTAGGATCTTCAATGTGTATCAGAAAGGGGAAAAAAAGAAAGTCAAGCTGAATTGGGTGGTAAAAATTCTAAGTGCTCTAGGATGAAAAAGGAGCAGAGGACGGACCGCAAGAACTCTGGGCAGGCTTCTCAGATGGGGAGAGACCGCGGGTAGAATGAGAGGGAGGAAGATAGTTTGGACAGCAAAACAAGGAAGGGATGACATTCTTGATAAAAGGAAAAACCAACCCAAGTGGAGAAGGGCAGTATGAGAGAGAGTCCTGCCTCAGAGAGGTGAGAGTTAGAGGGCATGTAAGGCTTCTGCCAAGCCCAGCAGCTGAGGGCTTAACCCTACAAACAATAGGAAGCCTTAGAGGTTCCTTAGGTGGAAGTCATAGGCTTAAACTGGTATGAATGCAAACCAGTTTGGAAACCAAAATTCCAACTATTTAAAACATTTGGATAAATACATATTCATACTTTTTATCATGTGTAGAGTTTTCATATCTACGCAAATCAAAATTGTGACTCTCCTATGTGTAAAAAGAAAAATTGTTAGGAAAAACATTTACATTTCTATTTTTCCAAGGAAACTAAAATTTCTGACAGGGCAAAGCTTTTAGACTTGCTTTGGGGGTGGTATAAAGCCACCGTTGGTGGTCCTTGAGGAAGGTCCCTCTGGCGGATATTCAGAGTGGCTCTGATGAGGGGAGGCAGGAGCAGAGAGCCGTCTGCAGAGACAATCAAAGATGCTCTCTGGATACAGGTCTCTCAAGAATCCCTCAGGAGATGCTTGAGGGTTAGCCAAAGTCTCCCAGGCACAGTTTACAGGGCCAAATTTCAGAGAAAATCCTGAGGCATGAAGCATTTTTCAAATTCTGCCCTCTTTAGCTGGTCCTTTGGGAGGGACCTTTCCAAATTGGCATACTGCCACCCTCTCCCTCTAGCTAGGGAAATACTATGAGAGAGAAAAATCAGTCCTCAGAGTCTTGATTGCTCCTGTCATCCTGTAACCTGTTCCCTCCTCCACTGGCCCTCCTTTCAAGGGTGCAGAATCTTCCCACCTTTCCCCCATTTCTCCCTTTCATATCCTACCTCAGAGAGGTTCAACTTCACTGTAGCTTAGATGAAGATTAAGAGTCATTTGCATTTAACACTTTGAGCTCTCGAGGTACAATGAAAGCTTTTTCCCCCATAAAAGAATTTGAGCCCCTGGGAAGCTGGGGAGAGGAAGACTGCTGCAAAGAGCCTTCCAGAACCTCAGACATTACCCCAGAGACAGTAAGGTGTTGACCCCACCGCTAGCCTCCAACACTCCCTGTCATGCACACAACTTTGCATTCACCTGTTCCTTCCAGGCCAATCAGGCTGTGTCACCCAGAGGCTGTGTTCTCTTCCGCCCCAGGGCAGGAATGCTCGCCTCCGAGATGGAAAGCGCATCCTGGCTGCCAGACGTTCCTGGCCCTTGTGCTTTGATCTTCTCCTCACAGTCTGTATGAACGCTTGAAGATACCTCTGCTCTGCAGGCTTTGTCTGTCTCAGCATTGTCTGTTAGAAGTGAGATCAGGACGTGGGGAGAGGATGAGGAGAATATGCCCTCCACACCTACTCTGGCTGACTGCAGAGAGCCCTCAGGGGCCAGCTTGTCATTCATTTATTCAATCAACAAACTGGCAAAACACTTAGCTAGATGGGGCATAAAGTACAGTATCTGCCTTCAAGACCATTAGATGCTGGAGTTTTAGTATCAGGAGGGACCTTGGAGGCCATCTGCCCAAATTCTTACCCATAACGGAAATCATCTTTCCAACATGCCTGACAGGCATATTGTCTTTCTGATCCCAACTCACCACACCATGTGTAAAACTGGGACAGTAACGCCTTCCTTATCAGGTTATTGTGAAAATTATGTGCCATACTACATGCAAAAAGCATTGCACAAATTAAGAGAACAATTATTGGGAGCCATTATTGTTATTAGTACTACACAGTGTCTAAAGACCAGATTGGACTGGAAAAAAAGTCTGTATTACTTTTTATGGTTTGCTATTGGTCTCTTCTTTCCAGCAGAGTCCTAGCCATCTGGATTTAAAGCTGTTCTCTCTGTTCCCTGCTGGTGAGAAGGGAAAATAAACATCATTCCTTCCGTGTGTTTGATTTATATCCCTGGCAGAGCTCAGTCCCTGCCAGGAATGGATCTGCTTTTCTGCACATTGGAGACCTTCCTCGTCTACACCAGGATCCCAGCTGCGCTCACACGGAGGACCGGGGTTCAGACATGATACAGAGAGTAGCAGGATCAGCCATCAATGTTTCACCTCCTGCTGCTCCATATCCACATCCTCATGGTCCCCACGTGTCCTATTCACAGATGAGGTCACTTCCCAGCCTGTCCCACTGGTACCAGTGGAATTCCCTCTCTTCACTCATAGCCACTTACCTCTAGTCCACAAGCCTCTGCTAAAAATTTGAATATCAGAAGTGATGCTAGAAATCGCTTCCTGGAATTGGTGACAGTCACTGAGATATTGGGAAACATCAAAGCTAGGTGTCCCCTTGTCCACAAGTGACCTATTCCCTGAGACTTAGGGCTCCCCTGAGTTTAGAGAAAGATGCAAAAGGGCAAAGAAACATAAGTAAATCCTGCAGGTCGCTTGTATCTATCTATCTATCTATCTATCTATCTATCTATCTACCTATCTATCTATCTATCTATCTATCTATCGATCTATCTATTTATCTAATATCTATCTATCATCTATCTATCTATCTATATACCTACCTACCTACCTACCTACGTTCCTACCTACCTATCTAGTTTTTCCAGTAGGAAATTGCTATTCTGCATGTCAGTCACTGGGGAAGAGGCGGGTGTTAGAAGAGGGGTCACCAGCTGTCTTCAGAAGGACTGACCACTCTCTTCCTCTGGTCTCCTTCTCTCAGATCTGGACATTAAATCTTAGCACTGCCCCAGCCTTAGATCTCACCTGGTTTACTAGGGAAAGGGGCATTTGTGGCACACCACTGACCTGAGACCCTACTGGAGGAGGTCATAACCCCAGAAGAGCTTTGTCACCAAAGACTCAGGTTTGTTTAGAAGTGACAGCCCTTCTTCCTAGTTGCTTCTGCTTTCCTTCCTCATCTGTCCTCTAACTTGCCTAGAACTTTGGTTTGGAAAAGAGAAATAACACTTATTCATTCCACAAATTTTGGTGTCTTATGAATAAATTATCTTGGAGGAAGTTTTCAAACCAGGGGGAGAGTGATCCCTAAGTTCCTCTCTTCTTTCACCCTGGGAAAAACTCTAAGCCTCCCTCCACCATCACTGCCTGCCTCTCCATCCTCTCTTTCTCTGTCTCAGATCAGGCCTCTGTATATCTCACCTGGTTTTCTGCTAAGCCTCCTAACAGCATTCTCTGCCTCTGGCTTTCCTGTGCTTCTGCCCTAGGCATACCAACCCACCACCCAGCCCATTCAGCACGCTGCTGCCAGCGTGGTCCACATTGGCACCCAGATAACATTTGACTGCTTTCTCAAGGCACATGAGGCCCTGTGTGCAAAGCACCAGGAGCTGTTCTCCTGTCCTGAACACATGCTGCTCTCTCTCTCTGCTGTCAGAATTGGCCCCCCAGAGCCTGCCCCTCCACTGTGCCAGCACCCCTCTCAGTCCTGCCCTAACTAACAAAAGCCTCGCCTTGACTTCCTTTCACCCTTTCCTCCTCCAGGCCTTCTGGGGCTCTCACCTACTCTGCAGCCCACCTTTTCACGATGTGATCCAACGGCCTAACTCAGGACATGGAAATCCAGCCCTACAGGGACCACGTTACCTGGCTCTGCACTCCCCCCAGAAGATCCACGCCTCTCCCCCGCATTCACTCTGCCTAGGTTGATTTTGATCCCATTTGTGATTGTCTCTATCAGAAGAACAAACGGGGGCAAGGCTAAGAATAAAAGAAGAAAGTAGAAGAAAGGAAGAGAGGAGAGGAGGTGAGAGGAGAGAAGATGGGAAGAAAGAGAGAGGTTTACCTTAAAAGAGACTAGGTTTTATTTCTGAAACGTTTCCTACTCTGAAGACCAGGGTACATTACCTAGGGTCCCAAAGGAACCCCGGGCCCTGAGAGCTCAGATCAAGAGAGTCTGTGGGATTATAAGCCAGACCACCTGGGCCACAATCTTCCTGCACCAGGAGAGAGGGAAGCTTGCTTGTAATTTCCACTTGCACTTTCCCTGAACCTGAGCCATCAGTATTCCAGGCTTTTATGCTTCCAGCAGGGACCATACCCCCTGGCACCCTCACCTCCACCTCCCACACTCTCAAGTCCTCTCTCCCCCTCCTCCCCTGGTCACTAAGAGGCCTCTCATAACTCTGTCACACTTCACCCTGGGATAATTCAGATCTCCATTATCTGATCCTATCCAAAACCCTGCTCGAATCTTATCCCAGTGCACTAGACCTCTGCTGGTCTTCCCTAAGCCACATTTTTAATCAGAGAACACAACTAGAGATGCTAGTCCCTGGCTGTCAGGCTGGCACCAAAGCCTGGCCAGAGGCAAGCAGTCAGGGGGCTAGGAGTTGGTGGTTTGCTGGCCTGAGACCCAACACAGCAAGATAAAGGGATTTTTCTCTTTTTTTTCCTCTTACTAAATTTTAGTCTCTTTTAAAAAGTGAAGGCGTTAAAGTAAATGATCTCTAATTACCCCTCCACTTTGTTCCTTTCATGGGCACACACAGTGAAGCACAGAAAGGGAAGGCATCCATCTAAATGGATGTGCATTTGTGTATGTGCAGGCTGTGTATAGGTAACGACCTCTGACACAGGGGACCTTGGAGGAGCAAATCGTAGATGTGAGGCCCTGAGAGCATATTTTGTGCACTCAGGAAATACGATAATTACAACAGCTCCCACCACCTGTGCTTCCCTTCACCTCGTGCTAAGGAGCCTGAGTTCTTACCACATCCCTCTTCCTAAACAGGGGTCAACTCAGTCCATCCCCACTTACACCTGTTTGAGTGAAGGTGACCAGAGCTGACCTCCAGGGTGGCCTCTCTCACCTGTCAAAAGTTGCTTCCACTTTTGACAACACTTCCTAGTTGGACTTGGAACCAGCCTTTCATAGGTTCCTTAAGGCCTGGTCTTGTCCCTGAGCTGCTATATTCTTTGAGCTCAGAGATATATCTGACCATGACCCGCCACTAACTAGGATAACTAGAATTTTCAAAATCTCTAGAAAAATCTCCACTTCCATCAACCAGTGATAGCCTTCAGTCTCAGTGCATTCTCAAGGACATTCAAGATCAAACACTCCAACCTTATCCATGATACTGTCCCCACATAAAGCTGACATCCAGCATAGCCTGGTGTTCTCATCAGCATCTCCAAGAACAATAACAATTTTTCCTGCTGGAAAATTGCTCCTTGACCCACATTCAGATTCAGTGTCTTTTTGCTGCAACTGCATTTCAACACAAATATTTCCTTGGTTTTCCAAGAGATTTTGTTTTTAACCCTCTGGAATTCCCCCAGGAACTGACCCCAGCCTCTTGCAGAAGAAAAGAGCAAGGAGATACTGCACAGAGTAAACAAAATCTCAATTAGGCTGCCCTGATCAGGGAATAAGAATCACTAAAAGCCTTTATTCACTTATCTAATCCCCACTTCCTCCTCAGCATTGTCAAAAAAAGAAAAAAAAATTTCTAGTTGCACAGACATTATAGTAAAAAACACTAAAAATATAAAAAAGAAAATCACCTACCTTCCCATCTCCCTCACAAAGTTTGTGTTTTCATTTTTCTAATCCTTGTCTATACATGAAAATAAATGCTACACAGTTATGTAGGTCTGATACAATATTTGACGGTTTTCTTTCACTTTATGTTACAAACATTTTTCCACTTTTGCTACAAAGTCCTCAATTATAAATCCTAACGGTTACAGAACAGTCCATTGATTTGATTAGCTTAACTTATTTCATGCTTTCCTAATGTTGGACTTTCAGGCAATTTTCAGATTTTCTCCAAAACAGACAATGCTGCATAGAATACCATGGTGCATAAAGCCTTGTCCCTTTATTGGATTATTTCTTTAAGAGCAATTCCCAGGAGGGAAATCCTTATATCAAAGCATAAACCTTTTATGGCTCTTAAAATATTTTGTCCTATCCCTTTCCAATCAGGCAATATTCTTCTCTCCTGCCATTGCAATTTTATAAGCACAGAGCTAGGGGAATGTCTTATGTGTCAACTCTTAAAACAGATAAGAAAACACTTTCTTTCTCCAAAATAGTAAACAAAGATTCAAACCCAAGCTCTATGCCAATGCATTTTTGAATAATTTCCCTCAGTTTCCTTCCTACTGTTACTGATGTCAGATAATGCCCTTGTGACATTACACTTCATGGGTCATTTCTGTGCTCTCCCTTCACTACCCAACATCAGGAAGGCCACACCCAGGTACTCCTGCCAGAGGTTGGGTAACTGTGACCGGCTCTCCGGGGGCAGTCTTTGCGGGGTCTGCTCTCTTTTGTCCTGACTTTTCATGCTACCAGTGCTGACTTCCCACCGGCGTTAGTATGTTCCTCTCCTTCTTGGTCCAGACCAAACTTCTCTTTCTAATTGCCCCGACAATTCCATCACTGCACTGGACCCCTGGTGTCCTAACATGGAACCACTCTCTTTCTAGCATTTCTAGTTCTTCAAGTCCCGATGCCTCCTCCATCACCACAGTTTTAATATCTAGAGAAAAAAAAAATGAGCCTTTTCCAGAGGAAACAGAGGAGGAGACTGAAAGTATTATTCAAAGTCACTAAAAGCATAGAGCGAGAAAGGTCTGAGAGAAACAATAACGAGATTGACATCCTGCCAGCCCCTAGCCAAAACAAAGATATGAGTTGCCTTCCTTTAGCAAAATTGGCAAGTTTAGGGGCCAGCCCTGTGGCATAGTGGTTAAGTTTGGCATGCTTTGCTTCAACCACGTGGGTTTGCGTGTTCAGATCCCGGGCACGGACCTACACCACTTGTCAGCCATGCTGTGGCGGCAACCCACATACAAAATAGAGGAAGATTGGCACAGATGTTAGCTCAGGGCTAATCTTCCTCAGCAAAAAAAATAATAATAATAAATTAGTAAGTTTGAAGACTAGGTTTCTGTTTAATAAATGTAGCTTCATGTGTAGCTGAGGCCACCGTTAGCTGGTAATGCTTGCCAGCTGCCAGAAGTCCCAGAAACTAGACACCCCTGGAGAATTGGCTGAAAACATCCAGTCACCTGAATGGAGATTCTCCACAAATCTTCTACCATCATATCCTAGCTGATGGACACTCACAAAATCAAATGCTTGGTGGTGTGGGAGAAGAGGTTTGGCAGCTCCCATAATAAGTCAGTGCTTGGGCAGTGGTGGGATGAGGCAAAGTAAAGTATACTCCTAGATGATTCCATATCACGACACCTCACTGTCAAACCCCTGGACTTCAGCTACCCAGGATGATTTAAAAAGAAAGAAAGAGACCCTGATGGTTATCTGTCTGTTTAGTTTTTCTTTTCAACCCACTCATGCTACAAATAAGCTCTTGTCTTCTTCAGTAGGACTTGACGAGAATGTGGGTAAAACCCACAGAAATGTATGTGCTAGGACCTGGGAGCAGAGTAAGAAGATGCAAAGGCAGACTTACTGAAGAAAGCAATTCCCATCCAGGCATTTACTACTCTCCTCTGGCATTGAGCTCACAACCACTGCTCACAGGACCAAGATCCAAGGTCAAGGTCAAATCTCTGCCCTCTCTGAGAATGAAGTTCAGTTGCCTGATGTTAGAGATAGACATGGATCCTTTAATTGAAAGCCTACGGAATTTCCACTTAAAGTCTGAAACTTCCAACACTGTTTCAGGAATTTGCAAGTCAGTTTTGGTAGAGAAAAGGAAGTGAGGAAGTAAAGGAGGGAAAAAGGGGTATTACGCCTTACTATGTATCAAGCATTTCGCTTCTATTATCTCACTAAAAGGAAGGTATTGTTTTCATCATCAACAAGGAAGGAAACCAAAACACAGAGAGGATGAGCGAGTTGTTAAAATCACTCAAGAATAAGTGGCAGAGCCATTTGAACTTGGGCCCAAAGACCCTCCCGGTCCCACACAGCTGGACTCACAGACCAGAAGTCCACTGAAGGCCAATCATGAGATAATGGCAGAAATTCCAGAACATAAACTCCACAGAAGAATGTATGCATCGTAAGCGTAGGGACCACACACACATGCTCAATAAATGTTAGCTATTATTATTAGCTTTATATATTGATTTAGTAAATTAATAAATTCTGATTCCCAATTAATTTCACCCCATTATAATAATAGCCACTGTTCATTTTGTGTTTACTCTGTGTCAGGCACCACAGGAAGAGTTTTAAATGATTTATCTCATTTAATTTCCACAACACTTCCTCTGAGGTAAAATTTATTATCCCCATTTTACAAATGGGGAGACTGAGGCTCAGAAACAGAGAAAACTTGACCAGGTTAGAAAACCAACAAGGGACAGAATTAGGCTTCAAACCCAGACATCTGCCGGCAAGGTCTGGGCTCTTAATCGTTCCGTTCTCCTGCCTCTCTATGATGGAACTTCGTTTATAATTCATGAATCAGCACAGATGATGTAGTTTAAAAGACAAAAGGGGAGATGGGGTGAACTTCCTCATATAGAGAAGTTCTCCCAATGAAGTTGTTCGGTAGAGGGTCTTAGAGATGGAGAGAGAATAGAGATGGACTTTCGAGGCAGGCAGACTGCCCAGCACAGCCTGGGGTTCAGGCTTGTTATTATTGATTACAGTGCCAACCTGAGCTGCTCTGGGAGCCTCCTGTGCACTTCAAAGGCAACATGAGCTTGGAAAGCTTGCAGCCCAGCTAGTCAGAGACAGACAGGAATTTGCCAAATCTAAAGGCAGGAAGCAGGATGAATTCAAAAGCACAAGGCTCTCATGAAAGTTTAGGATCCAAGTAAAAGGTGAGCCCTTAGTCAGAAAGAAATGAAGTCTGAGTCCCATTACCAGATAGTTTCAAAACAGACGGCCTTAAAAACATAAGAATACCAAGTTCCCAGAAAGGCAACCTGGAAGTGAGAAATACTTCCCTTCAGGGAAGAAGGTAGGAGGCAAGTACTGGAGGAAAGGCATTCCGCATTCTCAGGGAGAGAGGGACCATCTATACCTGCTCCATAGTCAAATATAAACACTTGCCTCCCCCAACCAAAGCCTGAGCCAACAGACAGGAAGAACATTTCAAAACAGACAGCATGTAGATTAAATAGGCAGTGCCACTAGGGCACCACTAAAGAGCTTGCTGGAATCATTGCAAAAAGAGCAGCGCACAGCCAGCACAGCCAGGGCAGGGAAACTGGGCTGAGGGAGAGAAGTGACAGCAGCGTCACTATCATCTGGCAAGAAGAGGAACGGGAAAAGCAGTATTAGAGAAAGGACGGACAGCAATGTCACAGAAGTGCCTCTGACAGGTGGTGTCCTTGGGGAAGAAGGACAGGCCAAGGTACAAAGGAGAAGATGTTATGGCTTAATGCCACTTGCCCTCAAGCCCCAAAGTCACATTATCACACCAAAGAAGGATATAGATGCATAAAGTTTAGTACAGTTGTTCTTCTACTCCAAAAGTGAGCTGAGGCATTTGACTAAAATACATAGATATGTACGCTAAAAAACGTAGCATGCCATGATATTTAAATTTATTAGCTGACAAACATTGCCTTGTACCATCTGCTACTCTGTACTAAACTTCCTGTAACTAAAGATGCACAAACCCTAGAGAATAAGCATTAGGTAAAATTGATTCATTTTATATAATTGAACATAATTGTGCATGTAATGTTTTAATGTAATATTACTCAACAGCTGTGCAAATAATGGAAAGGTTATTCACCATAGACCACATGCTGGCAATGAGATATGAAGGCAGAAGTCTAGCCAATCAGTGAACCCATAACCTTACTGGGATGATGTGATGGCTTGCTTTCGAAAAAAGTCCAGGTTAAAAGCAGAGCGCCACAGAACTCAAAAGCAAAGAGGTGACGCTATCCCTCGACTCCCACCGCAGAGATAGGGCACTTCATCAGCCTTAGCTCATGTCACCCTCCACTCATCCTGAGGTTACCTCTTTCTGCATGGCTCCTCTTTCCTTTCTATAACTTTTATGATGCTTTCAATATTCTTCTTTTACAACCACATATTGACTACCCACAAGAAGACACATCTTCTCTTGCTTTACATTCTGTTTTAAAATAACATGCCAAGTAAGCTCTAGAATCAGAATTCCAAATCCCTAAATGACTCTCGTTTGCCTTCTCATTCAACTTTTCCTAGAATCTTCATGTAAATCACAAATTTTCCCCATTATATAGGTAGATTTTATTATTCCAATTTTAGAGATGAGAACACCGAGGATGGGTGTTTCAGTCACTCAACAAGTGTTTACTGAATATCTAGCATGGGCCGGATTCATAGAAGTCATTAGCCTATAGCAGTACAAATACACAATGGCAAAACTAAAGATTAGGACTTAATGCTTTGCTCTTTACATTAGTTCTTTTAGTGGTTCACTGTTAAATGACTTTGAACAAGCTGCTTAATATGTCTATGACTCATGCTCAACACGTATGAAGGAGGAACAAAAAAATCAACTAACTGGAATGTATCTACAAACACCCCTTTGATCAGATATAAAAATTTTTTAACATCTGACCACAGTCAGTCTATAAACATCGAGTCGACATATTCTATTTCAGCCCTTGATTCTATTAATTCTATTCCACTCTTCCCTTTAGAGCTTATAACCATCTTTTTTCAAACCTGCTTGGCTATAGTGGCCATTTCAAGTCTGCGGAATAAGATGCGATGTATTTTTTTCCAGTGTATTATGCTAAGAAATGTCTTACCTGCAGGCTAACTAGTGGAAATTGCCTCAACGTCCACTGTATTATACATTTTACATTGTTCTGCCTATAATATTAAAGCTTGGTCTCTTGGAAAATATTATAAGGGAATTTAACTACACATAAATATTAATAGGCGCAATAAAATAAAAACAGCATAAAAGTATTTCAGTACTAAAAGTTAAACGTGTTGGAGCCTAAGGAGAATCTTTTACCCTTTTTCTTTTTGTAAATGACTTTAAACTCACATAAGATGATGAAATTATAAAAATGAAAATAACAAAATACAAAAAAATTTATTACAATATATTAAGAAGAGGAGTTAGTGGCTTAGACAGCCCTAAGATGACAAAGTATAATATTCTAGAATTGAAACAAGTCATCACAATTGTTCAAATACCATTCCCCACCACAGCATAATGACTTTTTTACTAACACTCAAATGTAATAATCTAGAACTATTTTAAGGTTGAGAGAAGGTTAGGAGAAAGAGTTACCGAAGCCAATATGTATCAAATTTGGAGCTGACATTTAGTCTCAAATTCCCAGTGTTTGCAAGAATTTCAGCACAGGTGGTAAGTACAATCACCATATGTTCAAACTAGAGACATCTGCAGTATCAGAACCAAGAGAGAGTCAACTTAAATGCATGTTCTTTTTGGTAGGGAAAGTGGTTATTTTAAGATATAGTGAGAATAATTTATCTTAATCCCAATTCACTTGAAAAACTGAAGATTAACCCAATCTTTCAAGTGAAGTTCTGAGCACTGAGTTTCTTCTAAATGCATTCCAAAAGGATCTATACAATTTGGATGAGGGATTATGGTTAAAAATATAATTAAATTTAAAAGAGCAATTTTGTAATCCCTTAATCTCTCTGGTCTTCAGTTTTCTTTTCATGAATTCAAGAAGTGGAAGTTGGCTTATATCTCTATAGAAATTCTATAATTATCTGAAAACCATGAAAGTCCACATAGAATGTAATCTTTCCAAGGTAGTTTTCACATCCACTTGGAAATGAGTATATCAGCTTAAAAAGCAAAATCTCAGCCCCCTTGCTCAATCAGTTTAAGGAGACTCTGCTACAGTAGCAAGTAGCAAAGCCCGTCAAATCAACTTCCAGAAATATCCAAAATCTGACCACCCCCATCACTGCTGCACTGACCCAAACTACAGAAATGAGCAGAAGCAATAGTGTCCTAATTGTTCTCCATGTTTCTATTGTCATTTCCTGTAATGCATTCTTTAAACAGTACCAGAATGACCCTTATTGTAACATACTTTTAGAGGTGGCTGCCCACCCATGACCCTCCTTGACTTCATTCTACTCCTCCCTAGTCACAGTTGATTGGACACTTGATCCGAGTTAGATCAATGAAATTCTGTACCCCCGGAATCTAGAATTAGGATTCATTCTTTGTTGATCACTTGATATAAGATCTATGCATTGGTAGCTATAGAAGTGTCCATCTTCCACCATAAGCACAAAGAAGAGGAAAAAAAAAGTCAACCATTGGGAAGATGAGATGCAGCAGATGCTCAGAGAGAAATAGAGACAAAAGTCCACGCTGAGAGAAAGACGGAGAGAGAGAGAGGGAGGGAGGGACAGAGACAGAGACAGACAGAGATTGAACCAGCACATTGGTTCTTGATGACTTGTCAGTTGCTGATTCCAGGCACTTGTTGGGGCCCAAAGTTCCATAAGATATGTCTATATCCTTATAATAAATTGCCTTTACTTACCAATAGCAACTTCAAGCCCAGCACTAGAGATGCAGAGGCAACAGCCTTCATTAGACCTCACCAGATCCCTAATCCCTATCATAAATTCTTTATTCCACTTCACTTATAGTTACTCAACTTCCCTGATAGAACGCTGACTGACGCATGAAGGGTCTGCCATTAGACCACCTGTTTCCTGCACTTATAGCTGTGTGACCTCAGGGAAGTCACTTCTCTAAGCTTCAGTTTTGTCATCTATAAAGTGGGGATAATAATTCCCTTCTTATAGGCCACTTTTGAGTACTGAAGGAGGAGTTATACGTCAAATGTTCAGCTGATAACATTGTAAGTACTTTTATCATCATCATTATTATTATTCAAACTAGCCTGTATTATAAATCTACTATGTGTTACGAGTTGAACTTACTAATGTGAAGTTTAACTGCTGGTATGTTCTTCTGGAGAACATATTAGAAAACAGAATTTAGGTGCTATGGTATTTGCTTTACCCTAATTTAGAGTCAGCGGGATGCTGGTAAGATCTGATAACAATGCTCTAACCTAGTACCTTTGTAACACTTGAAAAGTCCTCTTTTTGAGGGCTTAATATCCTAACAGTAATTATGCTACACTGTGACCTCCAGCCTGTTTTATTTTTTGCTTATTCTTCCTTAATTTTTCCCTTATCAGGACAGTGCTGTGGCATCTGAACCAAAGGAGGTCAATGCAATGACAACAAGAAGCGCTGATATGACATTCTTGAATCTAAAGCAACAGCAGCAAGCACAGAGTTCAGAGGGTTCAGCCAAAGGGCAATGTCCAGCCCAGGAAATGTGCTAATGGGTGGTCAAAACTTCAGTGTCAGTGCCAGATGGACCAGCGGTCTTAGACATGGCCTCTGAAGGAGTCAACAACACATCCTGTGTTGCTCCAACAAACTAGGCAGCTTTTGTGTAGTCCCTTTTTGAAGAAAGTATAACTCTGGTATGGCTCCACTGCCACCGAGGATGCCCTCTACTTTTAAACTCATGAATTTCACTTTCCTAACCTGACAAAAGGTTCTGTGTTGGATGACACATGGATGCGGGATGATTACACAGGAACCATCAGAGACAAGATTGTCTGGTCTTATTAGATTTGATGGCTAGGCAAGACGTATGCCGCTTATCTATAAAAGCTATGAAGATGAGAAAGCTTTAAATTGGGTGAAGGTGACTTAAGGCAGAATTTGAGATGCCAGTTGCTTCAGAAACTAAATTGGGCTGACATTCCCTTCAAAGTCCCCTCCGGGGAAAGGAGAGCAGGTGCTCGAACCGCAGAGGCATAGCATAGCATTATATCTGAAGACCATGCAGTAAACAGAATCCAATGTGAAGAAAGGGTCAGGAACACAGAGTGAGGAGTGGGAGCAAAAAGTGAAGCTGGCACTCCCCTAAGAGGAAGGGAGCCTAAAAGGGGCATGGCAGTCACCCCACCCACGGTAAAGCCACCAAGCCACTTCAGACACAATCTCGATGGAGGAACACAATATGCTGCTGCTATCAAGCCAGGAAGAAAGAAGTCAGGGATCTGTTTATTTCCTTTAACTAACATTTATTGGGCCCCAACTATGACTTGAGCACTGAGTTCAGCCTTGTTGGCACCAACATGATGAAGACTCCCTCACATAAGTGTGTCTCAGAGGGATCCAAAATAAGAGTCAAAGTTTTGCTCAAAGAATGGACTTTGAATCTGTTCTGGCAAGAAATAAGTTGAGATTCTAGAGTTTTGTGCCACGTAACATAAAAGAGCTAATTTAGATCTGAAAGCACAAATGGAAAGTTTTATAAATACACCATGTCTATCAAAAGAACTTAACCTGGCCCTCGTCATCATTATTATTATCCAAACTAGCCTGTATTATAAACCTAGTATGTGTGATAAGTTGAACTTATTCATGAGGAGTTTTAACTGCTGGTATGTTCTTCTGGAGGACACATTAGAAAACACTGTGGGAACTCCATGAGTAGTCAGCTCTGTCTGTGTCTCCTTAACTTGCTTCCATACAGACACGGATCCAGGGTTGAACTGGGTGACCTTGAACCAGCTAAGACTAGAACTGTTTTGGAACACTCTCTGAAAACACTGGTGTTATGAGCGCCGATCAGATGGAAACAGCAGTGCAGCATGATTAGGAGCTAGAGCATTTCTCCATAATCTATGACAAAACGTGTAATGCTATGTAAACAAATCTTCTCCCGCCTCCTCAGGGCGATCTTGAAGGGGATCCACTTCCCTGCAGGTCGCCTCTCCTGATTGTTAACTCTATTTAAAAAAAATAAAGTTTATGTTTTCATAGTTAAAATATGATTACTATTGAAATGTTTTTTTAAAATAATTGTCTCTCCATCCCAAAACAATTGTTGTTAATGATTTTATGTATTTCTTTCTAGTATGTTACTACACAAAGTTTTTTGAATGTGTTTTACCATAGTTATTGTTTTCACCTATATTTTTAGAATCTGGCTTTATCTCACTTAACATTAGATCAGAAGTAATTGACACTGTTTTCATAAAACCTTCATTTTTATCATTTTTTTCAAATCTTGCATAACACTCCATCACTGTTGTCCATTTAGAGAACTCGAGAAGTCACTATAAAGAGAGCTTTCTCTCCCTCTCCTTCCCTCCTTCCCTCCTCACCACCCCCACCCCCCCCTCCCCCCACTCTCCCACTCCCTCTCTCTCTCCTTGACTTTCCTCTCTTTTAACAACTCACGTTATTCTGTGGAGAAAGCGTCCACTGTTGCTAGCATCTGGGACAGCTCAGTTGAAGTTCAGACTCCAGACTAAGGAGCTCTGTGATTAAAAACATAAAGACTTTTCAACCTTCCATGATGTTGGAGAAATAAACACGGATAGCTCCAATATTAAATGTTTGCTTTAGCTCTGGTATCACAGTGAGGTGACAGATGCCATTTACACTCAAACACAGCACTCTAAACTTGGCAATACACTTGGTAGGGACACAGAGATAATCTTCTCCAGGAAGTTTATCATTATTACTTTAAGATAGAATTAATCTTTCCCTCCTGAGTGTTTTAACTAAATTTTGTTTTTAGCCATCAAACATTCATTTTATTCCACTTAGTTCTACCATTATTTGTGTATAGATGTTTCCTGCATAGACAATAATGACCTTGAGTGGAGTCATTCATTCATCCATAGAAGTATGGAGCACTGCCTGTACTGACTTTCTGTGTAAGACATGGTGTCTGGTCAGAGCGAGCAACCAATAAATTTTTAAATAAGCTGTCAATAAACAAATGTCCATTGGGTGTCTACTATATATACCAGGCACTAGGCTAGGTACTAAATTAAATCACATTTTATTCTTTCTCAAGAAAATACAGAATTGGCTCTTGCCAAATGCAAGGTAACAGACTTGAGCTTAAAAATCCAGTGGATATACTTTAGGCAGTAAGATAACATGTGCCTCAGCGCTTTCTCAAACTGAGTATCCGTGTCTCATAGAGCCAATAAATTAAGCCCTGTTGGTAAGGGAAAATATCTTAAGCAAAATTCAGACTGGGGAGGCACTATTAAACAGCAAGCCATAAAATAACTGTAAACCTGTTTATGAACTACCTTGAAAGCAATTTCAGGATAGTAGAGAAGGAACTGATTACCAGGAACAATAGCTGCCACCATCTTTTACATCAGTTCCTTATGAATGGGAGTCACCTTAGCAATCTGCACCAGCCTCTCACCAAGAAGAAAAGTAACTTGTATTTAAAGATTTATAATATCTACTTAAAGGTGACCTGGGATGGAATTTGCTACTTTTTTACCATCCAACTTCTCTAGGTCCATAACCACTGTGACACAGTGAATTCTCCCAGCTAATCTTAAATTGCCATATAGGCTGTATCAATGAAGGGTCTTTCAGTTCTCAAGGCCAGTTCTAGTCCCATTGGCCCCTGCCATTGACTAACAAGAAGGTTTAGAGCATTTATAAGACACACCCCCAGGCCCTAAGGATTTAGTTAGCCATTTCAACATTAACATGAAGGTGTCTCAGTTGCATATAAGCCAATGCAGTGGGCCTGACGGCTAATAAATAGTCGTGAGTTTCCTCAATATGGTAGCAGGATGGCACTCCATCATGAAGGTGACTTCTCCATAGAGGTAGGCCTTCTGTCCAAAGTGAGTATCAATGGCTCCTTCTCAATCTCCCTACCTATAGGAAGGGAGGAAAGCAAAGTTCTCTGGTGTCATCCATATCCACCATTTCTAAGACCTCTCCAAGTGGAAAAATACCCTCCAACGTTCAGATGGTTTACAGCTAACATCTCTTACATCTAATTATTCTGTTTCCTTAGGATTCAACAAGATATACTATTCAATTAGACACACTATTGATTGGGTTTTCTTTTTGTTTATAATCATGGTAGCAAATTGAAAATACCCGTTTTGGAAATTACCTAAGACAAAGACACTGTGATCAGGCTGTAATACAGAGCAAAACACTGGGACTTCATGACCCATCCAGACTTCTGTGTTAAAGTAGACACAGTTTTCTGATGAAGATTCTAGTCCTGATCACAGGTGCTCTGAGGCCTATCTCTAAGCCTATGGGAGGTGAGCACCCATTCAGGTGCAGATCTTAGTTAGATTCCTGTATTGGAGGGGTTGGGTTTTTTTCCTATGGATCTTGATTCTGTCTGCTGCCCCACTGATTGTCCAAGCACATGGATCTGCCCTACATAGTAATCATCGTATCTAGGGTGCTTGACAGGACTGATGACCTTGAACTCGGCTCTTCCATTCTTCCCAAAAGCTCAGCTGCCCAAATTCATGTTTGTGAGAAATCTAAAGCACACTTATGTATCCATTGCTCCAAATATTCTAAAATTTGTCCTAAAGTCAATCGTTCTCTATCTTATTAAAATGCATTTCAGAGTTGTGTCCTAAATAAATAAACAAAAGATGGGAAAGGAAGATTGAATGGAGCCTGTCACTACTAATTATGGACATCTGGTGACTTTAACCTCCAGGGATCACTCCAGGCTACTCTGCCATTACACACACCACAATTGACAGGAACGGCCCCAGTGGGTAAGCAGTAAGGACAAAAACATATACTTCAACATGCTCTCCCACACCACAACTAGATTTTATGGTAGCATAACTTGGTTTTTATCTAATTTCTCTGAGTCCCATATTCTACATCTATAGAATGGATATAATGAAAACTTCCTCACTGGTATCTGATGAGAATTAGAACATTGAGCAACAAGTACAACACTTCTTACCTCTGTGTTATGTCTAAACCTGTCCTGATCACTAATCTCTAGACTAGATTATTATCTGTAATCAAAACATGCTATTATTTTTCTTATCACAATTTTCAATTATACATTAACTTGTTTGTATATTTGTTATCTACCATCTCCAATAGATTTTGAGCTCCGTAAAGACACACACTATGCCCATTTGGTTAACCACTATAGACCTAGTGCCTATAATATCTTCAATGATACTTAAACGACTGATCGAATAACTGAAATAAATGAATAAATGAATGAATTAGGGTATTAACATTTAACAGAAGCATTAAGTAATGACAGCTGCTTTTATTATTTTAGTATTACAAAATCAGACCATTTGGCATACCATCTTGTGAAAATTTTAGGTTTTGTTACTTGTTAAAATATTAAGGAGATCATTTGGAACATGATGATCAAATTGACCTGTATAATAGCCATGCATTTCAGAATTCTTCAGATTGCCTTGGACTATTGTATTCTTTTGCATTAATACTCCTTATATATAAAAAAATAACATATTTACAAGACTAAGTTAAGTGATAAAATCAAGTAAAAAATATTATATCAGATAGCTCACTGGTTTTATATATATAATACATATATATGGTTACTAGTTATTTATATATATATACTATATAAATATACTAGTTATTTAAAACATCACATGTCTACCACAAAATATTACAGTGCTTACCTTCACATAATCTTTGGATTTTTTTCCTATTGTATTTATCTTTACTGCCTTTTCTTCTATAACTATCAAGGATTACTTATGTATTTAAATTTCTAAAATTGTAAATAAAAGGTATTTGTTAATTTAATTTTAAAATTGTTCAAATGAATACATTTTAGCATTCATTTAAAATTCCTGAAATACTCCTTTGTTAGCACATCTGTTTGGAAAATAAGGTAAACACAACCATAGAGCCTTGGAGTCATTTCCTCTATTTCCTCTACCCTGTTCTCAGTACATTTTTTAAAAAGCAAAAACATTTCCATTTAAAAACATTTCATTTTGATAAAGGCCCTGGATACATATGAAAAGAGTCCTATTTCCTTGGATCTCAGGAATATGGGACTTAGTGCAACTTTGTTTTACACAACACCTCAAGTCAGTGGTAGACCAGTGGAAGACCAGCAGATTTTTATCCAAGTCACCTGGGGTAAAGCCCATACCACACACGTGTCCAACCATACCATTCCTCTCGAACATACTGGTATTCAAATGCAGAAGTGCTTCCTGGAGATGTGCTCAGCACACTGACTAGAGACAACCATTCAGTAGTAGGAGAAGTGAAAGTAGTACTGGCAGATACCTTTTATTGAGTACTTACCATTTGCCAGAGACATAGATTAGTTCATTTAATCCTCATAAAAATCCCTGTTTGGTAGACACAATTATTATCTCCATTTACAGACGGGGAAAACTGAGGCCCCAGAAAAAGAAGTGGCCTGCCAGTGTGACACAGTTAGTTAGTGGTGGAGTCAGGATCAGAACACAAGGGATTGAGTCCATAACTTGCCATCTTAACTGCTACTCTCCACTGCCTCCCAACTTGACTGAAACCCACCTCCCTGAAAATGCAAATTACCTATGAAAGATTACCAAAGTTTCTACATGCCACTAAAGATTTTTCTTTTGCTTGGAAATGAGTGATTTATATATACTCAGCATAGTTATTTTGACTGGATAATATCATGAAATCTGAAGGTGTGACCGTTTCTTCCTGGATTTTTCTGTTTCTCTCTCAGATTGATAACTGTTCTACTTCCTCACTTCAGAGAATATAAAGGCTGTGAGTTCTGCAAAGACTAAGCCCTGGGGAGAGGGGCCAGATAAAACACCAGATGCTCAGTTAAATTTGAATTTCAGATAAATGATAAATCATTTTTTAGTGTAAGTATATCCCATGCAAAATCTGGTACATATTTCTATTAAAAATTATTTGTGGTTTATCTGAAATTCAAATTTAATTGGGCATCCTCTATCTTTATTTGCTAAACCTGGCAACCCTGTCCTTGGGAAAACCTGGGTAGTTTATGGAGGAAGTAAAAGGAAAGGAAATTCGCACAACAGGGAGAGGATCTTAGACAAAGCAGGAGGGAAAGTGTCTGGCACATGAAACCAGAGGCAGCCTGCAAAAGAGTCCCGTGTCCAAGGAAGGAGGAGAGGGCTGCCAGCCCCGAAGGCTGTGAGGACAGATGACCCTGGGCCAGCGGTCTCCCACTCTCCCATGCATATTGGAGCCATGCTACAACTCCAAGTTATAAAACTAAGATACAACCGAGCAACCCAATGCAGAAGGCTGGACCAAAATGAAGGCATTATGGTTAAAGAGGAAAGCTATTACATAGGAAAAATGTGGATACCCACTGGTTTTGTTGAAGAAAATTAACACTGAACTTCAATTTATGAGGACTGGAATAGCTTAAGAATCCTCTTCTTCAGACACAACCATCCCAGAAGCCGAAGGAGAATTACATCTGGAGGTGAAGGCTTTTATCAGACCAATCAACTTGGAATGCTAATTGAATGCCACGTGACCTGCCGTGTACTACAGACCGGGGATGCTCAGATGACACACACATAACCCCTGCCTCTCAGCACTTACAGTCTGGTGGGAGAAAGAAACAAGTAAGGAAGCAATTTCAACACTAGAATTTTCCAGACACAATGAAAGTCATCGGAGGAGGACAGGATTAACAGTCTGGGAAGTGACAGGGAAAACTTCACAAAGGCAATTGCTCCAGAGAGAGATCTTTAAAGAACAAGCTGGTATTTACCAAGAGGACAGTGTTGAGAAGGATGGTCCCTCTGAGGTATGCTTGATATTTCTGGAACACCCAGTGGCCAGAAGAAGAAAGGAAGAAAAGGAGGCTGAAGTCAGATCATAAGAGACCTATGACACACAAGTGCTTCCCACACTTTCCTGTACACACCGATAATCGAGTGTGTAAATGCCGGTTAAAATGCCGGTTCTGCTGCAATAGGTATGAAGCAGAGCCTCTGAGATTCTGCACGTCTAACAAGCTGCCAGATGAGGCAAATGTGGCTAGTTTGAGAGTCTTGGAGTAGAGAGGCTGCACGCCACACTTTAGATCTCAAACCTTTTCCTGCAGACAATGGGGAGCCATCCTGTGGCTTCTTTAGCCTGAGAGTGACTGGAATTCAAAGAAGCTAGAAGCAAGTTCAAAATTATTCCTATGGTCCAGGGAAGAAATGCCTAAACTGAAGACCCTGAAGACGAAGAGGATGAATTTAGTAATCTTGAAAAGGTAAACTTGACATGACTTGGTATTCCCTGAAGGCACAGGTAAGGGAAAGAGAGAGGAGATGATGGTTGAGCGAATTTTTTTTCACAATTATATGCAATGATTTGAGGTGTGTAACACTCATTTAGCATTTAGGATGTCCTATCATGATGAATTTTAACACCCTTTGAACCACAAGATATGATTTAAAATGAGGAGTTAAGTTTTAAATGTATTTTGTGGGTTCAGTCACATTACTTTACGGTCACTCCTGACATATATCCGGTCTTTCCAGATCGAGTGTAAATTCCTCTCAGGCAGGAACTGGCTTCATTGTGTTCCCCAGCACTGAGCACGTGACTGGTACCTGAGGCTTCCTCTCTGATTGCAGTTCTACTGAAATGCAGACATCCCATTCCTGATCAAATGCTTTGCTTCACATAGATGAAAACACGGGAAAATTCCAAAGCATCAGTCCCCACAGAGTTACCTCATTTATTTTCCCTGTTCTCATTTTTAAAATCTGAAATAATAAAATTTCAATGCCAAGACTGAAACTGAGAGCTCATTCATTTCTCAAGTTCCGGAATAACATCCTGAGGTACGGATCCCAGTGGTCCTTCTTAACGACTGATTAGAGATCTTTTCTTTACCTCCTACTGATGATTATTTGTTTTGATATTACAGGTTACTGAGAGCGTTGACTTAGCACCTGTGCTAATTGCTTTCTCCTGTTAGAATCTGATTTTCAATGTGAGGAAATGTTAACTTAAGCCAGTGGTTCTCAAGCCCTGGCTACACAGTAGAATCACCTGGAATCTTTTTTAAATACTGAGGCTCCACTCCCAAGGATTCTAATTTAACTGGACTGAAGTGGGTCTCAGGTATCAGTAGGGTTTAAAAGCTTCCCAGGTGATTCCAATGCACGGCCAAGGTGGAGAACCACTGATTTAAGCAAACCTAAGTGGGGATTTTCCCCCTAATTCAGCATCCAAAGCTGACTCCCCACCCCACAGTCCATCAAATAAAAAGTAACTGAAAACTTTGATAATATTCGCCTAGGTCTATCTAACGCAATCTCACCTATCAGAGCACCAATAAGAATGAGGAAGGAGTCCAAACCACCAGGCTGGGTGGTATGGAGTCTATACAGAAAGATGCTAAAGGAGAAAGAGCTTAAATTTGATCGTTCAAAACAAAACAAAAAACAGCTCTATTATTTCACTGGTTACATAATATTGAAGAACTTAATCTCTGCATCTCAGTTTTCTCATCTGCCAGTATGCATAAATCTTCCTCATGAAGTTGTCAAATAGATTTAATGAAGGCCCTATATTAATATGCTTACAAAACAGTTTGCTCACGTTTTTCAACTCTTTTTGAGATTTTTACATCACTCCAGGCCTGCTATTTTTCTTTTTTGCCACATTCTTGGTATGCGGATTATTTTAACCAGTTAATCTAAGGGCAGTTGCAACTTAATTTTATTTTTCTAATGAGTACTTATCAAATGTGTAACATGATATGAATGGTGGCATTGTTCTCTACCTTTGTGCGTATCTTAATCTCATGCGTAAATTTTAAATACTTTTTTTTGCAAGGTCTCTACATCAACAAGGAAGTGCTACCCAACAAAAGAATCTGACGCATCCAACATTAGTGCCCAGTGTTATGGGTCACTGAACACCAAGAGTCACTAGGCAGGTTGATCATTTGGCAAAGTGGCCTGATCCCGTGGTTCTAACCCTGAGGCAGCCAGCACCTAGCTAGAAACTCACCCACCACAGGAAGCCAGGGGCTAAGTGCCTGAGCCACAGAGGCTGACCACATAGGGGCAGCTGGGTGGGTACAGCCCAATGTCCAATGGTAATGGTCATGTCCAGGTTCTCAAGAGGCCCAGCAGGGTTCTAATTGAGTCAGGGACTACAATACTTAGCAACAACAACAACAACCAAGTTGTGAAATAGCATGGCTTTGTGTTTTTCTGTAAAATCATTAAATCCCATTCTTTGAAAATTCTGTTCAGTTCAGTCCCCTTACAAAAATATGAGGTGTGCATGATTTTCATAGCCACAAGCTCAGATCTGCAATTATAGAGCTTTTTCTTTATAGCTGAAGCAATTTCTATTGCAAGCCCTTCATGCTTCCTGATAGCAAATTGAATCTGGTCATTTCTAAGTAACCTCAACCACTTCAGTAATTTCTTAGTTATTTCAGTGTTATACTCAATCAAATTATGGATTTTCCCCTTTTTCTCTTCTCTCTGGGTTGATTCTAACTCAAATATTTACACAATGATGTGTTATCTATGAGGAAGGGTCTCTATGGTTGGCCAGAGTTGACATCCACTGATATACATAACCATAATATCTGGTTCTTGCTGTTGCCACCCTCCAAACGGGCTTCCACTCATCTGGTCTCAGATTGAATGGCCCATGCTATCACTTATAGTTGCATCCCCTTGTCATGACCTTGAGATCCCTTTGGATATTGAGATTTCTCTCTCTGCTAAAATATGCATCCTTATTCAGGATATGAGGAAGGTTCAGTTGCTACCCCTCATCTCCCCAGAGCAATGGGACAATTAGTATCTGTCATCACACCCTCTCTATCACTGACACCCCACACAGTCTTCTCTACTCCATTGCCCCCATGCAGAATAGCATGAGAAGCCTTGTGATTTCTCTCCCTTCCAGCCATCCAGATGAAAAACAGAATACTTATCTTACTCAGAATAGGGTAGCTTATGCTGTAGTAAAAACGACACCCAAAAGATCATCAGAATTTCATTCCTGACTCATATAAAATCCATTACAAGTCCATAATGCTCTCCATGACATTTGTCTTTCATGTGTTGGCTCAGCCTTCCCGACTAGCAAAAGAAGAAGCATGCTGGAAAGTCTAGCACCACTAATTAGACGCTTCAACACAGACATGACACATGTCACTTCCATCAACAATTTATTGGCCAAAGCAAGTCACAAGGTCATGCCTATCTTCAAGGGAGAGGGCAAACATAATGCCCCATATGCCCAGAGGAAGAGTGGGGCCCAAATATTAGTACATTGAGGAATGTCTTCTACAGCACTGGTTCCCACTACCCTGCACTTATCTGGGAGTCTTATAGTCTCTTTGACCATTACTTGCCTCATTGCTTGGGACTTGGCCCAAAATGGGGACTCAGCCCTAAAACCAGTGTCTATCTCTCTTTATTAGTTTCCAACTTTCTTCCATCTTTTCAGTTGGGAGCATCTTTATCTAGTGAGGGTGGGGGGACAGCAAGGAAAAATATGGAAAGATGATTTGAGACTTTTAACTTTAAAAATCAGGAATTTGACATGTCTTTCTCTGTCCTCTTGACAACCTCCACTGTCCTAGGTACTCCCTGACCCCCCTCCATGGGGAATGTCAGCCTCGCATGTCTTCTGACATAATGAAGTAGGCAGAGTCAGGGGACTAAAAGTCAGTAGAGGTAGGTGAGTAGCAATTAATACTTCACATATTGTCTTTCCACCAACAACCATGTATTGCTCTCCTCTTTTCTGGACCACATAAGTGGGTCTACAGAGGCTGGACAGAGGAATCAAATATGTTTAACTTATCAATACACAGATCAGAGATCAGGGCCAGAAAAATGTGCCCTTAAGTGCTGTGATAATTTGTGAAGAGGGTTACACAACCATTTTGCTGGCACTTGTTGAAAATGAACGTAAAAATACATTCA
This sequence comes from Ceratotherium simum simum, assembly GCF_057802395.1. Lineage (NCBI taxonomy): Eukaryota > Metazoa > Chordata > Mammalia > Perissodactyla > Rhinocerotidae > Ceratotherium > Ceratotherium simum. The sequence goes on along the minus strand of NC_141919.1, from coordinate 45,780,966 downwards.
ATTTTAAACTGAGAAGTTCTGTTAAAAACTTTTAAACGTGATACAATCTGAATAGCACAACACTTGTATGAGATTTTGCTTCAGCAAATCACAATGCCACAGTCATTTCTCCTTAACCTTTGAAAGTGATTCAAGGATGTGTTATCCACCAGAAGAGGGTTTTCATGCTGAAGAATCTATGCATTTAAAAATATATTTAATAGCATTTTAGTCATTACTTCCCTAGACCTCTGTTAATTACAAAACTTCAGTTTTGCCTATCACGGTACTTTCAGGATCATAAACTCAGACTACTGTTCTTAAAGCCAGGGTTTAAAGTCAGATGGTTATGACACCTACTGTATCCATTTTCTATTGCTACAATTACAATGTGTAACACACAACCACAAAACTTCACAGCCACACAACAATAAATGCTTGTGCTTACATCCTCAGGGGCTAGCTGGGCATCAGCTAAGTGGCTCTACTGATCTTGGATTGCTTACACATCTGGGGTCAGAGGGTTGTTGGCTGATAAAGGTTGGCTTCGACTGGGGTGACTGGAACATTCCACTGTAGTCCACATGTCCTTCTTCCTCCTCGTGGGACCGGCAGTCTAACCTAGGCATGTTCACGTGGCATTAACAAAGGCACAAGAGGAGAGAGAAAGCCCAGTCATGAGCACAGTTTTAAAGGCTCTGCTTCCCTCACATCTGCTAATATCCCACAGGCCAAAGCAAGTCACAAGACTAAACCTGGAGTCAGAGCAAAGAATGGATGTAAGGAGAGAGGAAGAATCCAAGCCAAGTCGTGCTATTCACCACATCTAGGCTTCCGTCCACCAAGAATGCTTGGGCAGGGCTGGAGCACTGATTGGCCTGGGCACTAGCAAAACACTGAATGAAACATAAAGTAGGGATCAGCTCCTGGGTACTCAGGGAGAGAGACTGAGAGAAGGAAATGGGATACGGCACTGAGACTTAAGGAGTAGAAACAGGAATTCAAAAACCTTCAATCACAGAAATTAAAGGAAGTATTAAGAATAATTGAGAATGATCAGAGTATATAATTCTTAGCTCTCCTTTGCCTAAATACCCAGTACCTTCCATTTTACAGAGGGCTCTGTGATGGACAGTGTTTCACATGGTGCATCTCCATCGTTCCTAACAGCAGTCCCCACACAGCGGCAAGGTGGAGCTTGCGAGCCCATTTTACATGTTGGGGAGATGGAGGATTGCAGAAGTAAAGGGAGGTCCCCGAGGGAACAAAGCTAGTAAGTGATCTCGCTGAGCCTCAAACCCGAGTCTAGTTCTTCTTTTCCACTATCTGATGAAAACTTTTGAAAAGTAAGCTTTGAAACAGTAACATTTAAAACATCTTCCCTATAATTCTCCAGCATAAAGGCCAAAGTGCCAAGTGCCATTCAACTTAGAAGAAGGTAAGCAAATTGGCGGTTGCTATGGAGCCTCTTTCGCACTTCCTTGCTTGTGAAGTTGGGGTTGACACTGAAGGCTATTAAACCTTACAGGCAATCACGAGCCATGCTTACATATTTTCTAAGCAATAACAAAAACATAACATGATTCACATGAAACTGGGGGAAAAAAAACAATTAAAATTCTATTACAGAAGGTCGGAAGGGTTCAAAGGCGGAGATCAGAATCAATCAGCAGATGGAGCCTTTGATGGGAAAAGATCGCTTTGAAAAATGGGGTAAAATAAAAGCTAAAAATCATGAATATAGAATCATATAATGCTTGTTACCTAGGAGGAAAATAAGAGATGACAAAATGTAGATAGGAGACCTAAAAGATTAAAAATAGTGCAAAGATGTAGATCATTGCCAACCACAGAGAAGATAAGAAATCAGTCTAAAGCTTGCAGAAAAATTTAAAACCATTGAAAGTTTTTCTTCTGAAATTGAACTATGTGTGCTTGAAGAGTTCCTTTAGCGTCTCCAGATGCAGCACATTTGTTGGAAAATAAACAGGAAGCCTTGAATCTGTCTCACACTTCATGTCAGAGTTCTGTTTTTCTTTCAAGTCACGGGAAAACTTGGAAAACAGAAGTTGGGGTTGATCTCATCTCTGTGACCTGATACCAGACAGGGGCCTGGTTTCTCAGAGACTATTGGGGGGTTAGCGGGGAGAAGGGATGTGCTTCAAAAGAGTGACAAGAAAACAACTCCCGATTAGCTAGAAGGCCTTTGATGGAGGGACAAGTGGGATACTAAGATACTGAAGAACGCAGAAGGTAAATGCCCCTGTAAGACAAAGTCTCATGTGAAGAGTACCAAGAGGGCCCTCGCAGAAATCTGGACTCAGAGACACAGCAAGGCTGCCGCTGGTAGAGAACAAGAGATTACCTCCACATTAAAACTCTTTCATTCCCGGGGAGCCATCTGAGGAGAACAATAAATGCAGAGGAGACACAGGCTTTGGAAACCACTCTCATAGCCATGACCCTCCCCTGGGCCAGCCCACATTTTCAGCAGTGATTTAGATAAAGATCAAGAGCATTGTGCTCATCAGATTATTTAAGGAAATAGCAAATATGTTAACAGAGGTGCCAGGATGAAAAGAAATTGCCTTGAAACAGATGGAAGTATGAAGATGAAATTCAGCAGGGATAAGTATACTGTGCTAAAGGGAATAGATCTTTAGCACTATGCTAAAGATCCAGTGACACAAGTGGAAGGAAGATATTTAAGACCAGTTTATAGGAAAATGAATTTGGCATTTGGCTACAAGCTCAAGGTCAGTTTACATTTAACACAATGGTTCTTAACCTCTTTGGGGTCAAGGATTAGAGAGCATGATAAAAATTAAGTACCGTCACCTTAGAAACAAGTTCATTTTGCACTTAGTTTCAGGAAGCTCCCAGAAGGCCCTTGGGGCATTGGGCTATAGCTGGTGGTTTAGAACATGGGGCTTGCTCTAAACAAGTCTCAAGTCAGTCCAGGACCCAGTCATGTCTCCACCATTTGCTTCCTTATTATGCCTTTCAAAACGTAACATAACCCTCTCTCCACTCTGAGTTTCCTCGTTTGTAATAACAGCAGGACCTTCTCCCCCTCCAGTGTTAGTGTAAGAGATTTATCAGATAAAGTACTGGGAACTTTTTGGTATTTCTGTCATATTTTTTATTATATTTAAAATATATTAATATATTTCATTATATGTATATTTATTGCACGTGTTATTCTATTCTATGTATTATATTACCAAAGTCAGTTACTACCTTATGCAACTTTTAGGTAACTTTTAAGTTTAGTATACAGGGCAGAAGAGGGACTTGTCCCCCTGGGGCTGCTTGCCACTCAGAATAATTACTGGAACCTTGAGTTCTGATCTGGGCATCTCATTTCAAAAGGGACGACTAGAACACAAGCGAGCGAGGCCAGGCAGGAGGGTGAGGGAGTGTGTAATCCAGGCGTAGGAAGATACATGGAATAACTAAGCATATTTAGCCAAGAGAATAGAAGATTTAACCGAATTCAAATACTTAAAAGGTTATATTGAAGTGGAAGAAATGGAATTGTTCTTAATAATTCCAGGAGTCAAAATTTGGGCCAATCAAGAAGGAAATTTCAGCTGAATATAAAGAAAAATGTCTTAGCAATTAGAGCCTGATACTTCTTTATCACTGAGGAGTCAACATATTCACTTATTCAGCAAGCATTTATTGAGCATCTACTGTGTGCCAGAGACCATGCAAGTATTGGGAATACAAAGATGAGTAAGACACAGGCCTTGTTCCTTTAACAGGCTTCCAGTTTGGTGGGAGAAACAGATAAAATAGGTAATTGCAATATAAATGGAGGCAACGAAGTGACCTGGTCAGACTTGTGCTTTACATATGGACAGATCATTACCAAAACGTCTGAGGGGAAAGCTGGTGACACAGATCCCATACTCATGATAGCCCTATATCTCCCCATGAGAGGTCATTAACTGAGTAAGTAAAAAGCATCACAATAGTTCAACATTTTTTCAATGGATTATTTAGCCTTGTATAATACAAAAATATTTCATATACAATACTTGTTTTGGGTGTTGGGGCAAGACTGGAAATCTAAAGACCAACTAAAAGACTGTGGAAGAATCCAAGCTACTTGAGGCCTGCATTAGGTATGCAAAGGTGTGGAGGGATTGGGAGATGGAATTGAATTCTCAAGGGCCTTTCCAAAGCTCAAACTCTATGCAGTTTAGCCTTGAAACCACCACAGAATTCTATGATTGTAAGGGACACTGAGACCATCTCAGCCAACACGTCCATTGTAGAAACTAAACCCCAGGAAGAGAAAGTGGCCTTCTCTCTTCCCCATATAGCTAGGTGATGAAAGAGTTAAGAACAGGACACGAAACCCTGAAAAGCACCACCTTTCAACCTTGATCCAGGGAGTGATCTTTTGTTCTACCCTATCACTCAAATTTTCATTGTCTTTTTTGTAGCAAATATACTTTCTTAATTAAGCCTAGACAAACAGGGTTCCAAGACATAAGCTGTTTATCAAAAGGAAATTAGCATAGAATTTAAATGTTGCCATGGATCATAGATATCCTATGGAATAAGAAGGGTCTCCTATTTAAACCCCTCAGGGTGGCAGAAGGAGCACAGGTTGATTCAAAGCTGAATTCTACACTTGCCCACAGAGTGACATTAAAAAAGCCACTTCATCTGTAAAGGGAAGAAATAATTTTTATCTCAAGGAGTTTTCGATACATGAAGTGCCTTCATATTGCTTGGAGTTCAACCAAGGTTAGATAGGTCCTTTCTCTTTCTGTTCCCTTTCCTGTCCTCTCGCCATCAAGACCTGTAAGGAGAAGTTATCCACCATCTTCTCCAGCCTTTCAGACTGCAGTTAAATGGTTAGTAGTTGGCCACTGCTGTTAGGCTGACTAAGTGATGATCTTGGCCGTGTGTGAACTGGTACACATTCTTTAATCTGAGACTATTTAAAAATCTATGATAATCTGAAGATAAGTATTTCTACCTTGTAGGGTTGTTGTGAGGATTAAATACGCTCAACACATGAAAGGTGTATGTAGAGCAGTGCCTGACATATAGCAAAGCCTCCAGTGATTGCTATGAGTACATTGATTTTGCATGCAGAAAACCAAGTTACTTTGCAATTTCCACTGTCTCCTTATCCTTGCTGTTAATGATCTCCTCTTTCATGTACAACTTCATCTTCTCAAGAAAATAGTTGCAGGCATTTATCTTCAGACATGGAAGAAACTGAAAGGCCTCCCCCCAAAAATAATAGTTAAGGTAACTATTGCAGTCAATGGCTCCAACTGACTGCCAGAAATGGAGTAGTAGAAACTTAATATCATCAATTCAAGGTATTGGACACCCACCCATTGATTTATTCCCTGGTTGATTAGAAGTCAATAGCTCTTCATCCCTCATTCTACAGGCCGGAGGGAGGTTGAAGCACCTTCTATGGACTGAGTGGTTTAATATGCCCCTGTGAAGATAGTCAGGTGAGGGTTAGTCAGAATTAGCCTTTGTTTGTATCATCCTCAATGCCAAGCACAATTTAGGTTCTCAAAATATCCACTGAGCGAACCAATCAGTGAAACTCCCCTCACTGTGTGCCTTGGTGCTACAGGATTAACTCCAGGGCCACCTCACTTGGCATTTGAGAGCACAAGACTAAAGCAGGTGGCAGATGTGGTAAATGAGAGATTAGGCTCCAGAGTGAGAATATTTGAATCCTGGCTCCATCACCTTTGCAGCTTTAGGAATGTCACTTACCCTCTCTCAGTCTCAATTTCCTCTTCTATAAAATGAGGAGCAGAACAAATGACCATAACTAGTAGGGTTCTCATGAAGTTAAGTGGGATGATGCTTGTAAAGTGCTTAGCACCAAGCAAGGGGTCAATAAATGTGATGATGATGATGATGACTTCAATATAAAAATGACTAAGTGCTTACAAAGTTATACAGTTTTAAATGCACAAATAAGAATTCATAAAAGGGGAGATCAATGTGGCACTAGGCGGAGGATGCATGTTAACCACCAAGTAAATGTTTCTTAGAGAAGCTCGGTTCTGAGCCCGACCTTAGAGAAAGGACAGGTTTAGAGCTGCAAAGGGCACTTCCCACGGGCAAAGAAGCCAGAGGATATGATCCCTGAGTACACAGAAGACACAGGAGTGAGTAAACGAACAACCGGAATTTTGAGTAAGTGCCAAAGCAGGTGGAAAGGGGACATTCCACCGTCTAGTGTGGAGGTGGTAGGCAATCTCAGAAAAGAGCTCCCTGGTTACAATAACTGGCTGATCAAAAACCACGGTGTGGTTGGTGACCCCAGGCTTTAGCGGCAGACAGACCATCTCTAAGCCTCATGAGTCTCGCCTTCACTGTGGGGACACTGTCACCCATCCTGCGGAATCCTGAGGAGGATCAAATGAGCCATTGAAGTTCTGACTCAATGTCAGCCAGGATGATTATCTAGTGATAGTCTAAGAAAAACCAGCACCAAAAGGAGTTATTTATTTATTTATTTATTTTTTTTTTTTTTTTTTTTTTTTTTTTAAAGATTTTATTTATTCAGTTTTTCCCCCCAAAGCCCCAGTAGATAGTTGTATGTCATAGGTTCACATCCTTCTAGTTGCTGTATGTGGGACTCGGCCTCACGTTGGACGGAGAAGTGGTGCCTCGGGGCGCGCCCGGGATCCGAACCCGAGCCGCCAGCATCAGAGCGCGCGCACTTAACCGCTAAGCCACGGAGCCGGCCCCAAAAGGAGTTATTTAAATTCACCTGGACTAACACCTAACTGCAGGTGGATCACAGAAAGTTCACCTTCATTCAGTGTCCAACTCTCATTACTGTGGGAATTTCAATACCTACAATAAATGCCAGCTATTATCATTATCATGGGTCAGACAGAGATATCATTATCTCCTTTAATCCTCACACAACCCTGAGACAACGATAATTTTATTTGTCCCATTTTACAGATTTAAAAAAATATATAAAGAGATTTAGAGAGATTAGTCACATGTCCAAGCTGACAGACAGTAAGCGATGGAACTGGGATTTGAACAGTGCAATCTGGTTCCAGAGACAGTGTGCTTTGTGTGCCTCAACAGACTGCCAGCAGGCCACTCAGAGACCTTAGGACATACTCCTCCTGACCCAGACCTGCCACGACAGTGTGGGCCTACTACTGGGATTCAAGAAAGAAAAACAGCCCAGCAGGGAAAAGTGGACATGATTAGGTACGTGGCTGGAAAGAGAGTGGGCTCCTGCAATTTTCATTTCAATCTTTCTCTGTAATTTAATTCTCCTTTTAATTCACAGCAGACACACCCTTACACTTAAGTGTGCTGCAGATCTGGCCTCTGCTGCAGGAAGTGCTTGCTGGAGCTATTGTCCTAGAATGGCAGAGAGACAGAATGCCCCAGAAAACAGAATCCTTAAGAAATAGGTCTGGTTGTGTCAAGTGACATTAATTGCACAACCCAGACTAGCACTATCAATTGCCATCTTGTCTGTAAGAAGAGCTGGCCCCCATAGGTACTACTTAGAAACTATTTGCTCCTTCTTTGGACCAAAATAATTGAAAATGCAATTCAAGAATATTACAGAAAATCTGAAGAGGATTTAGTGAAAAATGGGAAAAAAATGTTTAAAATATGAAACTATTGGTTCTCAATTTTGTTTTCTTCTCAACTTTCAGCATACATTCTCCACAGGTCTCCCATAACCAATCTAACCTTCTTGTCACTAATCTCCCCAAGGGAAGGGAAGAAGAGGAAGGGAATGAGAAGGAGATAAAGGGAGCAGAGGGAGAGAGCAGGAGGGGCATTGAGAAAGAAAGGGAAGAAGGAGAATCAGGGAGACAGGTGTCTACAGATCTGAGGTCCTAGTGATGTCAAAAAAACAGATGAAGCTGGGATAACTCAGAGATGATGAAATATAGAAAGTCCTCAGGATTTCAGCAGAGGAGCATCCTTGTGTATTGACAAGGCCCAAGAGAATGAGTAGATTTCAAATGGGTTGAAATGGAAGTAATTAGAAGCAAAGAAGTCGAAGAAAGGTGGAGATGAATCATCCACGCTGTTAGCAGCTAAACATTCACCAAGAAACCTTGTCAGACCTCCCTGGGCACACAGGGCTTCTCACTCTCTGGGCTCCCACGGTGTTTGTTTGCAGTGATATCATTTAAGGGGAAGGCAGACATGGCATAATATTGATCCCAGTGAGTGTGTATTTAGATGCTGGAGCAAAGACTATATCCTACACATATGTGCACATAGTGTCTAACAAATGTTTGCTGGAAAGAAGGGAAGAAAAGTAGGAGGAAGAGAGTGGAAGGAAGCAAGAATGACAGGAAGAAAGACATTCAGGAAACAACTCCTTATCGCAATCAGCATGAGTCAGGTGGTAATTCTGGTCTCATATCAGCCATTTCATCCTTTCAAATCTAGTGTATACTTGCTCTGATGATTAGGAAAGGGAAAAGAAGGCAAAGTGATTCATCCTGTATCTTTTCACTAGGAAGTTTGAAAATTTGCAGCAGCCAATATTGTGAACAGCTAAAACTCAAGGGCAAATATTATGAACTTAATAAACCATTATCTCTAAAATAATTGTTCTGAATGAGCTTTTAAAAATGGTTTTATGCCTTTTACGTTCCCATCTGTCCCATGCTAAAATATCCTCAACGCGTAACATTTTGCCTTTGAAACGTTAACTAAAGGGTTCAGATAGATGACTGAAAAATAGAAATGCAGTAGTCACAATGCATTATATTTTAGATACTTTCTTTTTATCTTTGGTCTTCTTTGATCATCACAACAAGGTTCTGAGGTTAGTAGAGCTGGTGGTATTATCTGCAGCCCACAGAAGTGGAAACTGAGGAAGAGAAAATAACAAGACACAGTAGATTCACGTCTGAGCAAAAATGAAATCCTGGGACTCTGAGTCTGAGCTTAGCTCTCACCCTGTAGCAATGTTTAGAGCAGGGTCCTTCTAGAATGTTCTTTGGGTATTTTGAAGCAGAGAAAGGAGCTGAATATTTCCTAATTTGTTACATACCAGACATGTTCTTACATATGCTGATGTCTTTATTTTATAAGATGGATTTTTACTGTTCTCATGCAGCTGTGGTTTTCAAACTTCTTTTAGCAACAGAGCCTTTTAATCAAAATTTCATGCCGAAGCCCTCTGTACAAAACAGATAAAAGTGGAGCTGCACTGGTTGGAGGGGAGCTGAGAGATCTGCAAGAGCTTTGGTGATAAGAGCCACTGGCCTGAGTCTCAACACCAAATACATGCAAAGCATCAGGACGCCACTGAATGCAGACTGAAGACCATGTCACAGAGCGTGTCTGACTCTTGGAGGAATGAGAAGAGCAAGGACTTCACAGTTCAATCGATTCCAATTTCAGGTCTACCGCTTGCTCACTGCTGCAGAGCATGCACTGAGGAGGTGATCAACCTTTCCGAGCCTCAGTTTCTTCATCTGTAGAACGGGTCACAGTGCTCAGCACACAGTAGGTCCTCAGGCAGTTTCCTTCTAGGAGGCCCTTGCCAAACCTACATGCTTTTCTGCGAAGACAGACGTGTTCTTGTTTCCGGAGAGGCTATAAATTCCATTTGTCTTCTTAAATCCAGCTCATGCCTTTAGCCCTTGAGGGCTTGTACTACTCCCTCGAACATTTAGCATTTTCTATTCAGTGAGCACAGCATCAAGACCTTAAAAGCAGCTTGAAAATAAACTTGATTCCAAATATGATTTATAATGTCCCAAGCAACAGCTCATTTACCCAAGAAAGCTCCATCAATTATTGACAGATGTACCCTCAGAGGAGAAATTGCATGAAGACTCAGGAGATGGAGGGAAAAAGCATGCTTCAACCCCTTAAGCCAATTATCCAAGGTGATTTTGAGCGTTAAATCCTTAGATATGCTTAATTTACTGTCCTTGCCTGTAAGCACAGAAAGAAGTGCGAAGAGAAAAAAATGCTAAGCAATTTAGTACTGCTTTTAAAAACAAAGAAAAGCATAGAGGGGAAAAATACATAGGAGGCAGTAGGTGGGTGTTGGACACGCACAGGCTTGTAGATGGAGCATCCCCGCCCTCACGGCCCTTGCCCTCTCATTGCAGAGCCAGCCACTCCCCACCTGTCTTTGTTCAGCACAGAAATAATTGCGCTTACCTGCCTCTGACCTAATAATTACAGCAGTGCCTGATTTTATCCTCAGCATGTTTATTGTGGTTGAATTTCCTCGGTTTTCAGAGCAAAGGCCTTACTAAGGATGCTAGTATTATTTGCTTTAACATCAAGCTGGTGACAAGGCAATGTAAGGTTCTGTAAAAAGCCAAGAGGCCAGTGTGCATCCGGCCCATGGGGGCTTGTAATCTGCGTTTGACATGCCGACCTTAGAAAGCCTCGGCAAGACTACAAGGTTTACGTGCGAGGGAAGAAAGGGAACGCATGAGGCCAATAAATTTGAGGATGCTAATATATTTCTCCATAGTTTTCTCGAAAGGAGAAAAACAAAAGAGTGAGTTTTTTTCTAAAATCCAAATTATAAGGTACAAGGTGACCAATTATACCTACCTAGCTTTAATTTGCATGTACTGAGGAGTAAGTGTGTGTGTGTGTGTGTGTGAACATGCACGCATACGTGCATTGCATGTATGCTGTGGATGAGCGTGGGTAGATGGAAGTAAAGAAATATGGGGGCATGGAGAAGAGGTCTAACCTATATACAATTTTTGCATGACGAACTGAACATTTCTATATTGAGAAAATAAATCCTGCCATAGGAGACCTGAAAAATTACTACCCTGACTTAATGCAATCTGTGGTTAAAAGTACGGTTATAGAACATTCTAAAATTACCTGCTTTTACCTCATGACCTGGCAGAATAATTACAGGCTAGATTCTTTCATCTTTTTTACACTTTTTTATTAAGAATTAAGAGAATCACTGTAGTGGGTTATTAAAAGCCTGACCTCTAATAGCATACATTTTTATCCCATTATTAAACTGTGTATATAAAATACAGTAAGCCTTGACTTCTACAGCTTTAACTTCTAAATTTGAGATTCGAATCAACATTTGAGTGCCAATTGGTGCCAGATACTATGCAAGTGCTTTTAAAGGCCTTGCCTCATTTGATTGACACCTGGCTTGCTAACCAGGTCTCCCGATTCCAATCTAGTATGGCTCCTGCCGAATCACCAGGTTCTATCCTTGCCTTGTCGTCAAGTCGTTGAGGGATTTTAGACAGGGAGAAGTACATGAGCAGTAGCAGCCTCATTGGGAATGAAGAACGGTATATGACTGGCTTGCTATTAGAGGAATATGCCTTTATTCTTTAGGAATTCCCATTTCTCTAAACATGAAACTGAAGCAAGAATACAGGATCCTTAATCAATTCACAAATATATTGTCAGGGATCTTAAGGACTTTGCGCCCCTTTGAGATTTCCTCTATATTCAAGGTGTATTCTAAGCAAAACAAACCATCAATGAATGTGTATCCTTGGACAATAGATGAGCTTTTGATGACTAGTTCTTTTAACAATGCTGCAATTGCTTCAAGTCTTGTGTTAGGGGAGAGGAGAAGTGTGGGGCAGAGAGAGTCCTCTTTGGAATTACATTATCCTTGGAACACATTCTTCACATCCTCAAAGGTTCATTCTTTAAGAGATGGAAAACTTTTATCCTCTAGAAGCATATTTGAAATAGCCAAAAGTTATTCAGAGTCAAGTGTGATAGATAAAGTGAGGGATCAAACTGGATAAGGTCATTTAGTACCAACACATAAGATGTGACTATAAAGTAAAGCAACTTATTATCTTGAGTAACTTGTAGGCTGTTTTGAACACAATTGGAAAAAGGAATTCCAAAATATTTGGGGTAACTATAAGGATCCTGGAACCCAAAAAAAAAAAAAAGTTAGTGGAAAAATTGGTAAAATCCAAATAAAGTATGTACGTTAGTTAATAGTAATATGCCAGTGTTGATTTCTTAGTTTTGATCATTTTACTATGATATTATGTAAGATGTTAACCTTAGGAGAAGCTGGGTGAAGAGTATATGAAAAATATCTATACTATTCTTGCAATTTTTCTGGTCTAAAATTAAAAATTAAAAATAATTGTAAACTGATCAATACAATCTAGTCATAAGAATATTATGATTTATTAAACTTTACTTCTTCGTCATATAAAATAGTGAGCATTATAATCATCATTAGAGCCCTCTGGGTCTTACGGAAAATAACCCAAAGACATATCGTCTTGCTACTTCTGATCCAACAGCCATGAGCAAGAAGGACTAGGGAAAGATGGTTTTGATCTGATAGACAGGAGCACCCTAAGAATTCTGAGTCTTGGTCATCACACTTATGCTAATGTGTTTGACATTTAGGTGACATCCTGAGAATCTACCTTACTCCTCTTACTCTCCCTAGATGGGAAAAATTGGGACCTGTGAATATAGCCCATCTTTATAAGAAATGGTGGGCTAATGATGATAAAAATAGCACTTATTAAGAGCCTACTACATGCTAGGCACTGTTTCAAACTCTTTACATGTATTGACAACCACTCTATTAAGTAAATATTACTATCCCCATTCTACAGATAAGAAGACTGGGTGCAGAGAGGGGAAAGGAGGCACAGAAAAGGTATGCTGCTGGGAAAACTAGGCAGAAAATCGTGGCCCGTCTCTCCCCTTCTGATCATCTATTTACCAATCCTGCACTGGAGTGTTTTAGCTGCCTAACCCAGAAATATACTATTTTAATGAATTGTCCAGAATGAAGAGTCTTTTCACACTGAAAATAGAGTGAGTAGAGTGAAGATCCACTTCCTCTGGCTAGCCCCTAGGTCCCAGAGCCCAAGCCATCTGCCTCCTTCATTGAAAGTACTAGCATTCTCTTCTTTATCACCAGTATTCTAGTCAGCTATGGCAGAAAATGCGTTAGGAAATAATACGTGCCCCACCCCCCTTGGTGTGGAGGAGACTTCTCTTGCTGGCCTGGTCACCCAGACTGAGATTCCATGCTCGGAAAATGAGTAATTACTTGTTGCTAAGCTGTATATTCATTTCCTGAGAGAACGGAAGTTGGCACATATTTTCCCAGGTTCCTCCATGATGTTCCAGTTAAGATAATAACTTGCTTCCCATCTGTATAGTGCTTTTGGTTGATAAACTTCACTTACATACTGTACCTGATCTTCAAATCCACCCTTTGAGGTTAGTTCACATATCAGTCAATAAATACTTATTACGAGCCTGCTATGTGTCAGGACCTAGGATGAAACAAAGAACAAGACCAATGTGATCTTTGCCCGCCGACCTAGAGTTGACATTATAGTGGGGAATACAACCAAAAAAAAAAAAAAAAGAAAACAGATACATAAAATAAGTACAATGTATAGAGTTAAAAAAAAAATACTATAAAGTAAAAAAAATAAATAAATAACCAGGCATAACATGGAGAGATCTACTTAAGAGAGGGGATTAGTCAAGACCTCTCTGAGGAGGTGATGTTTGATGAGAAGCAGGCAGCCCAGCAAAGTTTGGGGCAGCACCTCCCATTCAGAAGAATCAGCAAGTGCAAAGGTGGTGTGTGCAAGGGGTGTGGGAGGGGTGTGAAAACAGCTTGACACATTCTGGAAACTATCAGAAGGCAAATTCCTCTGGAAAATTGAGAAGGAGGGGGATGGAGGCCTGAAATGAGGTCACAGAGGAAAGCAGAGGGCAGATGGTATTGAGGGTGGCTATCAGGCTACGTATGAAGGGTTTTCTTCTAAGTGCAATGAAAGAGTTGACAATATTACTGTCATTTCACAGGAAAGTAAATTAAGCTCAGAGAGATTACAGGTCTCTTCAGAGTTCTCATACCTGGCAAGCCCACAGCTCCAACCCAGATCTCTCCATTCCTTCCTCCTTTCCACAAATATATGTTAAGTGCATGCTAGATGCCAAGCACACTACTACTTGCTAGGTAACATACAGTCTTAATCTCGATTAGGTTAAGTCTGGAAGTGGGAAATGGCCACGTGAACAAAGGCAATCAAATAGGACAGCACTATGTCCACAAGTCTCTGCAGAATATGCAGGAGACTTGAAGGGGAGAGAAGTCAGCTCTATGTGTGTAAGGCAGGGTGAGTCAGAGAGTTAGCATTGAGTGCAGTCTAGAAGATGAATGTTTATAAGGAAAATGGGGGCGGGGGAAGATAATCAAAGCAGATTGAGCAAAGATACAGAGAATTAAACAGCCCGGTAGATGCTGGAAATAGCAAGCTCTTTCTGGCATGGGGTGAGGGTGGTGGGCTTGAGAGTAGGGTTAAGAACACAGGAATGGCCAAAGGCTAGGTCACGAGCCCCTGGCATGGCAAAGAAGAAGTCTGGACTTCCTTCTCTAAGCAATGGAAGACAGTAAGTTTTCAAACAGGGGAGCAACCTGATGGGATTCGTTTCAGATAGATCACATCAACAGAACTACAAAGGTGGGGGGGGGGCGCAATGTTGGAAATGGGGAGCCCAGTGAGAAGACGTCCAAGGTCTAGGCAAGAGGAGATGGAGGCCTAAAGTAAGACTACGGGCTTGGGTTTGGCGAGATAAGAAAAGATGGAACAGCTGGTACGGAGGGAGAAGGTGCAGGACTTCCGACACAGAGTGTTTGGGGTGAGGAAGATGAGGGATATAACATGAATTCTGAGTTTTTACGACTTTTAACTCTAAATTCAAGACTTTTGAGATGGAAAGCTTTTCTACCTTATGTAAAAGAATGTCTTTTATTTGTTGCAAATAGTTTAACATGTCTTCCCTGCCAGCTAAGAAAATCTCACCTGAGATTATTCACATTTTAAGTTATTTTTAAAGAGAAAATAATATGCTTTTTTTCAGACAAACTACTGTTTAGAAGACAATGAAACTCTTTTTTTTACCTAAAATGATCAGCATAATGTCCTCTACTGAGATAAAGAACAAATTTCCACATTGCCACTGGCAGGAGTGATATCTAAGAAAAAGAAGGTAGGCTTTAACAAACAGATTTTTTTTGCAATTTAAGTTTCTATCAAAGGAAAAATATTAGTGCTCAATTTAAGAAGATAGTTCTCTCTCCGGGATCCTCAGAAAATGTGAAATAATAATTCCCTTTATGTTCAGACCTGTCTTGACATGCCCTACTACCATCATAGAAGTTCAATTTCTATCCTCAGATGCTCAAGGAATAACTTCAGATTCAAGTCTGAGATTTGACGTGAAAGATGTGATATTAACATATGATAGATGGTGCCTGAAAAACAAAACATTTTAAAATTG
This sequence comes from Ceratotherium simum simum, assembly GCF_057802395.1. NCBI lineage: Eukaryota > Metazoa > Chordata > Mammalia > Perissodactyla > Rhinocerotidae > Ceratotherium > Ceratotherium simum. The sequence continues at coordinate 45,765,672 of NC_141919.1, read as the reverse complement.
TATTTAAAGACTTCAAAATAATTTGGCTCTAGGGGACAAATGTCATTGACATTTGTACATTAATTGTTCCCAGATCTTACACAGAATAGCTTCCATATACGTTCTGCCCTCATGTCAGTTTCCTTCCCATGTCCTTTCTCTCTTGCCCATTTCATTTTGCCATTCTTATTCTTTTCAAATGTATAAAAAACCTTTAACTATGCTTAGGGGGAGAAATGATCTGAGATTTCTATCAGCTTAATGTTTTACACAGAATGTGCTATGTGTGGAGAACTATCAAAGAAAAGGAGTTAAGACCTCGAATTGTCTTGGTGAAAGCACCACCATTGATAGTCATTTGGGAGAACTGTGCCAAGTGCTTTAACAGTTGCTTATATACTTTGGTGCTCCTATGCTAGGTGCATATGTATTAATAAGTGTTATGTCTTCTTCGTGGAATATCCCTTTTATCCTTACATACTGTCCATCTTTGTCTCTTGTTATCTTTTTTAGCGTGAAGTCTGTTTTGTCTGATATAAGTAAGGCTACTCCTACTTTCTTTTGGTTGCCATTTGCTTGGAATATCATCTTCCATCCCTTCACTCTGAGCCTATGTTTGTCTTTAGAGCTGAGATGGGTCTCCTGGAGGCAGCATGTTGTTGGGTCTTGTTTTTAAATCCATCTAGCCATTCCGTGTCTTTTGATTGGTTAGTTCAATCCATTTACATTTAGAGTTATTATTGATAGATGAGGGCTTAATATTGCCATTTTATATTTCCATTGTTTATTTTTCCTTGTATTTCTGCCTGCCATTTCAGTTTGGTGGTTATCTGTGATGTTTTTCTCAGTTTCCTCTTTATTTATGATTTCTGACTCTGCTCTGATTTTTTATTTTCTGGTTATCATGAAGTTTGTGTAAAAGATCTCATAGATGAGACAGTCCTTTTTCTGCTCTTAGCATCTTATCTCCATTAGCCTACACAGGCTCTGCCCTTTTCCTCTTCCCCATCTATGTTTTTGTTGTCACAAATCATCCTTTTTTGCATTGTGAGTTTGTTACCAAATTGAAGTGATTATAGTTATTTTTTGATGCTTTCTTTCCCTTTAGCCTTTATGTATAATTAAGTGTTTACTAACTTATTCTGATACAGAGTTGCAATTTTCTCATTCTGTCTATTTATCACCTTGCTCAAAGCTTTATAAAACTTGGTCTGTTTGTTTCAGGTAGTAGGGCTTCTTTCAACATTTCTTGTAAGGTCTAGTGGCAATGATCTCCCTCAGCTTTTGTTTGCCTGGGAAAGCCTTTATTTCTCCTTCATATCTGAAGGATAACTTTGCTGGATACAGTCTTCTTGGCTGGTAGTTTTAGTCTTTCTATATATATATACATGTATAGAAATATATATATATATTTTGGTGAGGATGATTGCTCTGGGCTAACATCTGTTACCAATCTTGCCCTCTTTGCTTGAGGAAGATTAGCCCTGAGCTAACATCTGTGCCCATCTTCCTCTATTTTGTATGTGGGATGACGCCACAGCATGGCTTAATGAGCAGTGTGTAGGTCTGCACCCGGGATCCAAACCCACGAACCCCAGGCCACTGAAGCACAGCACGCGAACTTAACCGCTGCACCACTGGGCCAGCCCTCAATATTTTGAATATATCATTCTACTCTCTCCTAGTCTGTAGAGGTTCTGCCAAGAAATCTGCTGATAACCTGATGGGGATCCTTTGTAAGTTATTTTCTTCTCTCTGGCCACCCTTAATATTCTTTCTTTGTATTGACGTTTGACAGTTGTAATATAATATGCCTTAGAGAAGGTCTTTCTGCATCGAGATAATTAGGAGTTGTATTATCTTCATGCACTTGTATATACAGTTCCATCCCCAGGTTTGGGAAGTTCTCAGCTATTATTTCTTTGAATAAGCTCTCTGCTCCTTTCTCCCCGTCTTCTCCATCTGGGATACCCATTATCCTTATGTTGCTTTTTGTATTCGAGTCAGATATTTCTTGTAGAATTTCTTCATTTTTTAAAAATCTTAGTACTCTTTCCTCTTCCGCCTGAATCATTTCTAGATTTCTATCTTTGAGCTTGCTAATTCTCTCTTCCATATTGTCTGTTCTATTTCCAATGCTTTCTACTTTATTTTTCATCTCATTAATTATGTTCTTCATCTCCAGAATTTTTGTTTGGTTTTTTCTTTAGAGTTTCAATCTTTGGTGAAGTACTCCTTCCATTCATTAATTTTATTCCTGAGCTCATTTAACAGTCTTTCCGAGTTTTCTTGTAACTCATTGAATGTCTTCATGACAGCTATTTTGAATTCTCTGTCAGTTAGATTGTAATCTTCTGTGACTCCAAGTTTGGTTTCTGGAGAGTTGTCATTCTCTTTCTATTCTGCTGTGTTACTGTAGTTCGTGGTGCTGGATGAATTGATCCCCTGCTGGCACATTTGTGGTGGCAAACACCTTTCCTATTTGGGTAAGGCTTTGTTTACTTTGATTCTGAACTGCTTCTGGTTTTATTTGAGAGTCTATGCTTTCCACTCTCCACTGCCTCTGCCAGAAGCATCATGAGTGCCCTCCTTGTGCTGTTTGTGCCTCTGAGGTTGCTGGTGACTTGCTGCTTATGACGTTGCTGCAGTCAGGGGTGTTGCCACTGGGATCATGAGGCTGACAGGACTTCTGCTGCTTCCGGGGTCACCTGGGTCTCATGTTCGCCCGCTTGCTCTCTGAGGGCTTTCCACGGGCTTAGGTGCTGCTGCCCTGTGCACCACCTGCACCGTTGCTCCTGGGTTATCTGGAGGCACTGGGTTCATGGGTGTCACTGTCACTGCCAGGGACCTAGAGTCTTGTACGCACGCCCTGCTGCTGGTAGAGCCAGAGTCAGGGGTGCCACCACTGGGGGCTAGGTCACAGGTTCTCCTGTGGTTCCTGAAGCCTCAGGTCACAGGTGCCACTTGCCACTGCTTGGGGAGGGGCAGGGGCTAAGCTGCAAGTGCTGTTGCTGCTCCCGCAGCCTCTAGTTGCTGGTGCACGCTGGGGTACTTTTTGAAACCTCAGGTTAGGGCACCTCGCCCCTTCCAGGGAAATCTGCATTTTGGATGCTGTCCCCACTGCTGGAAAGACCAGTGCCTGTCAGGGCAGGGGGCTGGGTCATGGGCACTGCTCTGTGTCCTGAAGCCTCAGGACTTGTATGCCACCTGCCACTGCTGGGAGGGGCTAGAGGCTAAGCCACGAGTGCCATTTCTGCTCCTACAGCCTCTGGTCCCAGGCACTTGCACTGGCGTGAGTATCCGCATTTTGGATCACGGATGCCAGGGAAGGGGAAATGGGCTGCTCCTCTAGTTCCACTGCCTCCCGGAGGTCCAGTCCACCCCCTTCAGATGTATAGATGCATAATCTCGCAGGTATTCTGGTGTGCTGTGCAGGGAGTCCTCTGTTGGTCAGTGGATGTTCCACTGGTTGTAACTTAGAGGGGAGAGACAAAGCGAACAACTCACTCCGCCATGATGCTGCGTCACTCTCCCCAAGTACTTTAAAGATTGAAGATATGTGTCATTATCACCATGGTAAAGATAAGAGAACTGAAGGTTAGAGAGGCTAAGTCACTCACTCAGCATCCCACAGCCAGTAAGCGAAGGAATTGGGATTCAAACCCAGCTCTGTGACCCCAAAGCTGAGAAAATGTGTAGCCATTCCTAATTCCAGTGAACCTCCCAATGCTAATCGTTTTGGGGAAAATTTTACAAATGCCCTCTAGATCTTTTTTTTTTTTTTTGCAAGCACAAACGTGGAAAATAGTTTTGATTTATATGCATGTATCCTTAATTGGCCGTCCTGCTTGTTTATCTCAGAATGCAAAGGCACATTCACTTATTAAACCTCCGCGTGTTTTCACAAATTGGCAAAGGAAACAGAAATTATGGACGTAAGACACTTCTTGCAATAGCCAGCAATTAATGGAAAGGGCTCTCATAGCTGTAGTTAACTCAGCTGTAAGCTCATATTCTTCCCCTCTAACTTCAGAAGCAAATTTCTGAGTAAACAAATGAGTTAATTTGCTCTCTGAGCTAAAGTGGACCAAGGAGAGGCAATTCTCTATTGAGTAAGTAGTGTTGGAGTTTGTTAATGACAACCTTGAAGTAGCCTAACATTATGTCTCATATGATAAATTCCATTTTCTAAATCTAAATTGCAGACTACTAAAAAATCAATTGCTTAGAAGAAAAGAGGCTGTCAGCAGAAAGTATGAAGGGGGGGAAGGAGACAGTTAGCATATTTTTAAAATAGATTTTGATATAATTCAGTCATTTTCCAGAGATACAGTTTACTTAGATCAGATGAGTAATTTCCCCAGCCATGCTTCCTACCTTTGTAGACTTGTTTTGTGTATATCATAGAAGTTATAGATGATTACAGGATGTTATAGGAATCTGGTATGTACCATAGAAGTTACAGGGTGCTAATGGATGTTATAATGAGTTACAGGATGGTACAGGAAGTCACAGGATGGACCAGGAGTTAGGATAATTGAATTTACATGGTGAGGAATATAAAACCAGGAAAGGAATCTGACCAGCGGGAATACCAGAACTACATCTTGCGATCTCTCAGGAATAGGTACAGTATTAGTTTTCTATTGATGCTATAACAAATTGTCACAAATTTAGTGACTTGTAACAATGCGAATGCATTCTCTCACAGTTTCTAAAGGTCAAAAGTCTAGGTGGGCTGGGCTGTGTCCTCTCCTTAGAGTCTCACAATACCAAGATCAACGTGTTGGTAGGGTTGCATTCCTTGCTCAAGGTGCTGGGGAAGAATCTACTCCCAAGCTCATTCAGGTTGTTGGCCAAATTCAGTTCCTGCAGTTATAGTACTAGGTCCCCATTTCTTTGCTGCTGTAAGCATGGGGGTTGGGGAGAGACAGTTATTGCTCCTAACAGCTGCTCACACTCTTTCTCATGTTTTCCATGCAGCCCCCTCTAGTAATGGCAGTAGAGTTCCCGTCATGCTTTAAATTTGTCTGACTTCTTCTTCTGCCATAATTCTCTGACTCCAGCAAGTTCTCCAGAAAGTTCTCTACTTTTCAGGGCTTATGTGATTAGATTGAGCTGACCTAGATAATCAAGGATAACCTCCTTATGTTAAGGTCCTAACCTTAACTACATCTGCAAAGTCCCTTTTGCCATTTAAGATAACAAAAGCACAGCATGCCATCAGAGGGCAAAGTTGATGGGGGCCAAAATTCTGCCTACCCCCTGCACCATTGTTTCCTGGGGGACCTAGCTTACAAATGCTCTATAAAAATATTTGGCTGCCAAAACCACCAGGCTATCTTCCAAATTTTGTGAATGTGACAAGAACCCTATGCAGAAGTGCCTCTTTCTTCAAAAGGTAACCAAATCAACTTGGTTTACACCAAACCATTTGGAGCTAGGAAAGACAGAGTACTTAAAAGTAGTGTACAAATTAACAGAAAACACCTCTCTCTCTTTTAAGGCAATGTCATCAGAAAACTTTGATGGTAGGTTTAGTAATGATAATAGCTATCATCGTCTTACTTGGTGCCAGATATTACATAGCCTTTAATACAGGCAGTTGTGAATATTCCCTTTCTATCAGTTCTTTGATAGAATGGGATACAATTGTTCCTCTGGACGATGGAGAAATTTATTTCAATGCCATCAGTACTGTAATGAAACATGCAGTACCAACACGATAATCCCAGCCCCTATTTCCTGTGCCCGTGAAAGGGTTCCATATATGAATATGTACATGGAACTCACATGTGCAAAACGTGGAATGAGATTGTGCCTGGCACGATTCATTGCTGCCACAGCAGTGGAACCGCAGTAGCGCAGTGGAACCACCAACTGTTGTCACAAATCTCAAATCTGCTTTGACATCACAGACTGCAAATTATAGTCCATCAGCAGACACAGCTCACTGGTCTCTGCTCATTCATTTTCTTATGCAATAAAATCATTTCCCAGCAAGAACACAATTGCATGAGAGTCGCTTCACAGTGAGAACCATCCAGCACAGTAGTTCAACTCCAGGGGGTCATACAAATACAAATAAAGTCAGAATTTTTAAAATTCTTTGAGTTAATATTTGAAGAACCAGAGTATTTAACACCTCTGGACATTCAAAATAGTAACTTGAGGGGCCGGCCCCGTGGCACAGTGGTTGGGTTGGCGCACTCCACTCTGGCAGCCCAGGGTTCGCAGGTTCAGATCCCGGGCATGGACCTACGCACCGCTCATCGAGCCATGCTGTGGTAGCCATCCCACACATAAAGTAGAGGAAGATGGGCATGAATGTTAGCTCAGGGCCACTCTTCCTCACCCACCAAAAAAAAAACAAGTAGTAACTTGATAAATATAGAAGTTCTTTATTCCTAAGGATATTGAACACTGATCTTAATGACAATTATTTGTATTTTAGATCTAGATCAATCCTGATGACAGTGATTCAAATCACTAACAAATGTATTTATTATTCTCTGCAGATAAATTCAAAGCATATTGAATTAAAGCCAGTGGTAACTAAATGAGCTCAGGTTGTGTGGCCCAGGTTTTATTTTGAAGCTACCACTTAATTTTGGCATAGACACCACCCCCAGCATCATTTTCCATCTTCCTTTTAACTAAATTATTAGAAAATAGAAAGTGGTAGCCATAATAACCCATTTTGTATCTTTCTGTACTTTCTATTCTCTTCTTTGTGATTGACAATTGCTTTTGTAGACTGATACACACTGAACTTGAGAATGAATTTTGAATGCCTGTAATTCTTATTTATATCCTTCAGAACATTTCCCTGTGCTGCCTTGTCCCTTAAAAAACAAATAATTGATTAGAAGATTTAGGAGATCAAATACTAATGCAGTTTTTCACTCTGATTAAAATTAGGAAAAATTAGGGTTTTCATGATTTTTAGCATGTCGCACTACAGACACAAATATAAGACAGCATATTTATCTTATAAACCTAGATTTAAATAATTGATAAAGCATGTCATTTTTCTATCAAAAAAACAAAGGATTTTTTTGTTTGCAGGGGAAGATTTGCCCTAAGCTAACATCTATTGCCAATCTTCCTCCTTTTTTTCTTCCTCCCCTCCACCCCAAAGCCCCAGTACATAGTTGTATATTCTAGTTGTAAGTCCCTCTAGTTATTCTATGTGAGCCACCGCCACAGCATGACTACTGACAAACAAGTGGTGTGGTTCCACACCCGGGAACCAAACCCAGACCGCCAAAGCAGAGCACACTGAACTTTAACTGCTAGGCCATCAGGGCTGGCTCAAAAGAAGTTTTAATCACTTTGAATTTAAGTCCCTTTACTATCTGAGTAAAAAATGAATTTGGTAAAATATACAATCAACTTTTATATAAAATCTGCCAAATATAAGCTCTCTAACAGAAAACTGTGTGACCTTTAACATAGTTTAATGACCTACAATAAAATCTTATTTTCATTCTTTGTTCTATATGTTACTTCAGGCATTATCAGCCCCAGAAAATTTTCAATGACAATAATTTCATTGAAAGTATCTTAATATAACCTATACTCAAATTCATTAAACGTCATGTATCACATGTACAGCCTCTTTCCTGACATTATTTTCAAAATATTGCTTGCATCCAATCCTTCTTTTCTGCACATACTCAAATTCATACTATGCCTGTTATAGAAATAGCTAATTTACATATAGATTAAAAATTACCTTGAAGCCCATTTACACCCTGATGAGTTAAAGACAAAGTAACTCAAAGTTGATTGCTGGCTTCCATTAAATCCAAATATTATGACACGTTAGACTAGTCAAAATACAGGCTTCAGGTTCTTGGTTTGGATCCTATAATGTCGGATAGGGTGATGGGAGCTCAGCAGACATAGCCAAATTCAGATATTTTCTTCAATACTATCGCAGATCATAAGACACTATCCCTTAAATTGACTCACCACTTTGCTTATTCTTTAGCTTTCATCCAACACACATTAATCATAGTTGTTTTAAGTCAAATCAGTTAGCAGGCCTTTGGCAATCTAGCCCATTTTAATTAGACTTGAGGAATGAATGTCTTTCGAAATGACTGACAAGTTTGAGGTTTGACTAACTGCCTAGTTTGATAGCCCTGGTGTACTGGCCTGCCTCCCTGTCCATCTACTGGACTTCAGAGAAGCATTAGATGATTGCTGCTTGAAAGAATAGGTTTTCTACCACTTCTAGTAAGAAGAAGTCCATTCATACTGGACATATCATTCAATTTGCCTGCCATGCCCAACTTTCCCTTAAGTTCCCCCCCCTTCACAGTCCCTATTTAAAGAGGAAGAGCTAGGTGGCCAGATTAGAACACTGTGACACTGCCCCTATCCTGGCCACATGTATTGGACAGAAAATGGACAGCTTTCCCTATGCCTGTCCATCTACTGGCCTATGTGTTACCAACTAGTCTCTCTCTGTTGAGAATTTAAACTCCTATCCTCATAGATTGTCAGGAAAAGCTGAAAGCCATACAGAGTTGAGACCAGAGTTGGAAAGCCACATTAATAAGGAGCAGAGGCTATGGATCAGCAGGTTAAGCCATCCAGCAGGGAAGAAAATGAAGAAGACTTGCAGGGAATGACAGAGTTGAAAGAACATACTGAACTACAGAGACACAGTGAAGGAAAAATTAAGACAGAGTGAGATTCAGAGAAATGCAGAGTTGGAGACAGAGAATTCCTGAGTTCCCACTGTCTTTCCACCTCCTGGCTCCGTTCCAATGAAGCTTGCCCATATTTCCTACCCTCGGTTCAGTGACATAACATTTTATCTTCTCCATGTGCCTCTTTTTTACTTGAACTGATCTGAGAAACTATCTGTTCCTTTTAAGCAAACAAACTCTAATTAGAACATCATGTTAAAGGATGCTTTCAAGATATAGCAGTAGATCAACTAGTTTATATCTGGATTTAAGGGAAGGAAAGAGAAAAATATATGTGTTTTGTAGAAAAGGGAACAATTTCTGGGCATCCTGATAGGGAACGATTCTCTAATCTAACACACAACATCATATGCTATTAAAAAACAAACACCCTATGTCTGCTTTCTTTTCCTGAGAAAGTACTATAAATCTAAAAGTTTTCACCTCTGAGAGTTTCTCAAGAACCCAGGGTAAAGTGACATGTTTGGATTTTAAAAGATGGAAAAGTCTTGAAGGCGGATGCCTGTGAAGTTAGTCCTGTGCTCAGCAGTTACACTTGAATGTTTATTCAAGAGATTTAGCCTCCTTCCTCTGTGTTCATCCTACTCCTTTTGCCTAACCACGTCTTTCCACCCAGTTCGTATGCTGATGATCCTGACACTTCACTGTCCGTCTGTCTCCAGTTTCTGACTTTCTAAACTTTATCACAGAGAGTATTTCCTTCCTTTCCTTATAAGGTAAGATAAGTTTCCAGTTTCCAGAAATACAGGCAACACTACAAAAGAAATTGCAGTGGGTCTGGACCACTGCCAGAATCTAACAAGTTAAACATCAACTAAGATAAAAAGGAAATTAGACAATGGCTCCTTTCTACCAGAAGAACTTTGATCAAATGGTTGTATTACAAATGAGGAAGTATTTATTTGAGGCAAAAATAGGCCAAATCACAAAATAAAAAAGGAAAATAAACAAAATACAACAAAAAATTTTACAGGAAAACCTTTACCCAGCAATTCCATTTACATGTATTTATTCAAAAGAAAAAAATATATATGCCCACACAAAGACTTGTACAAGAATGTTCATGGAAGCTTTATTCATAATAGCCAAAAACTGGAAACAACCCAAAAGTCCATCAGCAATAGAATACAAAAACAAATTGTGGCATATCCACATAATGGACAATACTCAGCAGTGAAAAAGAATGAAGCTCTGATTTAGGCAACAAGAAATGAATACTGATAATATTATGCAAAAAGGAAAAAGCCAGACACAAAAGAGTGAACACTATATGATTCAACTTATATGAAATTCTAGAAAGAGAAAAACTAATCTATAGTAACAGAAAGCAGATCAATAGTTAACTGAGGCCAGAGACGGGGGTAGTGGGGAGAGTTGACTTCTTGGGATAATGGGAAGGTCTTAACTGAGATGGTGGTCACCCAGTTGTGTACATTTGCAAAAGGTCATTGAACTGAACATTTTTTAAATAGGTGCATTTTGTTGCATATTAATTATACTGCAATAATATTGATTTTAAAATAAAAACTTTATCATAATGCTGGGCCCCTCTCAATCCTTATCATTATAGAGATATAAGTGACTTTACATGAAATCACTATTTATATCAATGTTCAAACTATTTTTTATTTAGCATTATTTAACATAGATTCTTCATGTGGCTACCTAAATTCACTTAGTCATATTTAACGGAATCTAGTAATTCATTATATGTCATAGTTAGTGGTATTGGGAAAACATTTACTATCTTCATCTTGATTTTTTTGTGTGTGTGTGAGGAAGATCAGCCCTGAGCTAACATCCATGCCAATCCTCCTCTTTTTGCTGAGGAAGACTGGCCCTGAGCTAACATCTGTGCTGAGCTTCCTCCACTTTATGTGAGATGCCGCCACAGCATGGCCTGACAAGCACTGCATCGGCGCGCTCCTGGGATCCAAACCCGGGCCACCAGCAGCAGAGCGTACGCACTTAACCACTACGCCACAGGGCCGGCCCCTATCTTCATCTTTATAAAACAAAAGGTTGATCATTCTTACATAGTTCTCAAGCAAGAAGGATAAAAGTTTGAGAGCCTTTGAAGAGAGGGAAAAAAGGCATAACTCGTTAGTCATTTTTCTTCTTTAATTTAAACTATTAAGGATTTTTATGTCTCCATATACTTTAGAATACATTTTATTGTTTATGACCAAGCTTCTCTGAGTGCTGACTATAGTTATCCTTACTTTGAAAGCCAACAAGTCATTTTCAATAAGTAAATAAAGAATGTCTTTGGGGCCACATCAGCCTGTTCTCTCTACCAGACATAAATCACTGATGTAAATAATGGTGGAAGCAATCCCATATTCCATCATGGGAATCTTTTTCTGGCCTCCAGGAAACCTCCAAGAAACCATATTGGCTCAATGACTATAATAAATTAGCTTGATTATCACCTGACGATAACAGGCATCTGTGGACGCCCAAGACCGCCCATCCACGCCACCTGACACATTACTGAATTCACCAGGACAAAAACAATCCAAGGTGGCTCTCATAAAAGAGGCGCTAGGAAAAAAAAAATGTATATCAAATAAGCTACATTCTTCCAAAAGTCAAAAGCTTTAGAACTTGTCTATTCTGATACAAATTTTCTGCCCTTCTCATGATCTCTTATAGTATAAGGATTTTTTTCTGTATTTTATGAGTATATTATTTGTCATTACCCCCAGGTAATTCATTGTCTCAACTGATCTATGATGTTAATAAAATGCTGCCAGAACACAGTATAATTATTTAATTTTGGTGGCTGATGTAAAGAAGTTCTGTGTGCCACCTGCGGCCAGGACACAGCTGGCTTCTGAGTGGTTGAACTCACCTGTGGGCCAGGGGTTGGAATGTCAGTGACTTGTATACCTCCTCAAGAGTCCAGGTATGATAGGATAAATAAGATGTCTATATATACACACACACACACTGGAATACTACTCAGCCATAAAAAAGACAAAATCGTCCCGCTTGCAACAACATGGATGGACCTTGAGGGTATGATGTTAAGCAAAACACCAAATGATTTCACTCATTCATGAAAAATAAGCAAACACATGGATAAAGAGAACAGATTAGTGGTTACCAGAGGGGAACAGGATGGGGAGTGGGTGAAAGGAGTAAACAGGCACATATGTAAGGTGACACATAAAAATTAGTCTACTGGTGGTTAGCATGATGCAGTCTATAAAGAAACTGATACATAATAATGTACACCTGAAATTACACAATGTTATAAACCAATACCACCTAAATAAAATTTTTTTAAAAGTACTGTAAACTTAAAAAAAATTAAAAAACAACAAGATTAAAAAAAAATAGTCTAGGTATGATTAAGGCTCTTGCAGTGAAATGACATTACCCACATTTTATATAGTACCTGACAGTTTTTAAATTGTCTAAGTGAACCTCTAACAACATCCAGTTCAATGAGTGATGCTCTTCCAATACAATGACTTCCCCTAAAATAGATAAAAACACATATGCTTGGGTTCATAAAATATGAGGCCCAAATACCTCCTGCCTTAATAGACCTAGCTAGTGTAAATTAGAAGAACTTAGTCCTCCCCTCAAGCTGTCCCATTATTATTTCTGACAGTCTCCAAAGAAGTCCCTCAAATGTACTCCAAATAAGGACGGTCCCCACATAGAGCCCAGACTCCCCTCTGTTCCTGATCCAGACCCCATTTCCTACATCAGCTTTCCAGACTCAGCGAGGAAAACCTCACCACCCACATCAGCCATCCTGAGAACAGCACTGTCCACACAGAGGATGATGTCTCTGGACACTCCCAGAGTTTCCAGTTACCAGCAGCCAGAGCGCAGAGCAGGAGGCTTTCTTCCTCGGCGGTGGCACACTTGGGCGCTGAGCTCTGTAGGATTTATTGTGCTGAGAATCTCAAAGAGATCTCCTGACATTACCTCTCTCTTTCATGGTGTTTCAAAACCAGTTCAAGAAACCTGGTCCTGGAGAGGTGCCATCCATCCACATGATCCTCCTAAGCTCTCCACCTGGGGCGACGTCTGAATGGCAGTAAGGATGGTATCTGCACTAGCAACAAGCCCTGTTACACCAACACCTGTAAATGGGCGCATCAAGGGAGAGGCCCAGGCAGTTTTTCTCAGTGTGGGGCCCCCCAAAGACCTGCAAAGAACGCTTGGGTGCTTGTTGACAATACATATTCTTCCTCTGGATTATACTCCTCAAACACTAAACCAATAATCTGGAGAGGCAAACACATTCTGAATTTTTTAACAAGATCATGAGATGACTTGGGCACAGATCTAGGCCTGAGAACCATTGCTGGGTACTCTGGGATAAACACTGGTACAATTTAAATTTGTTGAGATAGGCAAAATGTGAGTATTCTCATGTACCCTGGAGATCCTTCCTTAGCAAATAAAATGCTGCAAATCAGTATCATTGACATTTAGCTGAAACGGGGGTCATCTGAGGGTCATCCAACCCTAAAACAATGGAGTCCATGCGGAACATCCTCTAGATCTCCACAGCCTTCACAGGGGTATTTCCCATGGAAGAAGTGAAAGTGCTGGAAATTTTCAAAATGATGATGATACTGGGTATTTAGTTTTTGCTTTTAAGGGAAAAATATACAAATGTCAGGAAAAAACAAGATATATTTTTAATCTTAATTTTTTAGTCACTCTATTGATATAAAGACAGGTTGGTTTGTTTAGGAAGACAAAGAACATGTTGTTTAATTTGCTTTGCTCTTAGAATTACCATATTTGGTGTGTTAAATTGAAGAGTACCATACAGTTTGTATATACAATAATTATCAATTCACTCTCTGAATTTACCTTTAGATGATTTAGAGATACCAGCATCTTATCTCCCTCTCTTTCAGTTAATGAACAGCAGGCAAATATCTAGGGGACAAGAGATGGGGAGCTAGCATTTCCTAAGTAGTTACTACACACCAGTCCTTGTACTAGGCAGCACACAGCCAATGTCTGAAAAGAGGAGAACGTGTGAAAAGTGTTTTTTTTAAATACACAAGAAAAAGTTATGTTTTCAAAACTTAGTAGCCCAGATGGTGTCAAGAGCTACAGAAAGAATTCATGTTCTGAAGAGCATATGAGAGAGGAAAAAAAAGACAATTTATTGAATCCAATATTTGCCAATAGTAGAATCTATTGGCAAATTTAATTAACTCAATGGTTCTCAAACCTGACAAAATGCGATCACTGGCCCCCACTCCCGCAGTTCCTGATTCTGTAGGTCTGAGGTGAGGCTACAGAATACGCATTTCTAAGTTCCTAGGTGATGCTGACACGATTTGAGAACTGCTGGTGTGGCTAGTTTCATTTCCTCAGCTGTGGCGGATCCTGTAGCCTTGTAGTGAAGTTGCAGGAGGTGTATCGTAGGCATAATAGCAGATGCATCCTGGAACTAATATCCAAATGTCTTTCTGGTTCTGCAATTGTTTTTGTTTCTGTTTTTGTGTTTTTTGTTGTTGTTGTTGATAAGAAGGGGGAAGGATTCTGATTTCAAAATTATATTTTTTGCAAGTTATAAATATTGGAGAAAAATAGAAAAGTGATCTTGTAACAACCGAAAATACTTTTCCAGAACCAAGTCTTAAATTTGCACCTGGCTTTGTAATCCAACCAAATGGAGAGCTTGTTTTGCTTACATTTCTGCTTTTGAAACTTGGCTACAAAAGATTAATCTTAAAATGGCTGACAATAAAATTTGCCTTCTTTCTAGATAAGAAATAACAAGTGTTGGAGAGGATGTAGAGAAAAGGGAACCCTCATACACTGCTGGTGGGAGTGCAAACTGGTGCAGCCACTATGGAAAGCAGTATGGAGATCTCTCAAAAAGTTGAAAATAGAAATACCATACAATCCGGCTATCCCACTACTGAGTATTTATACAAAGAACATGAAATCAACAATGCAAAGAGATTTATGCATTCCTATGTTCATCGTAGCATTATTCACAATAGCCAAGACATGGAAGCTACCCAAGTGCCCAAGAACAGATGATTGGATAAAGAAGATGTGGTATATATACACAATGGAATACTATTCAGCCATTAAAAAGACAAAACCATCCCATTTGCGTCAACATGGATGGATCTTGAGGGTATTATGCTAAGCAAAATAAGTCAGACAGAGAAAGACAAACACCATATGATTTCATTCATATGTGGAAGATAAACAAATACATAGATAAAGAGAACAGTTCAGTGATTACCAGAGGGGAAGGGGTTGAGGGGAGAGCAAAAGGGGTAAAAGGGTACACATGTATGGTGACGGATAAAAACTAGACCTTTGGTGGTGAACACAATGCAGTCTATACAGAAACTGAAATATAATAATGTACACCTGACATTCACACAATGTTCTAAGCCATTACGACCTCAATAAAATTTTAAAAAAACTAAAAATCCAAACAGTATGTTAAAGGAACAGAAAAAAGACCCGCTTGGCTGGAGCTAGGCCAGAAAAGTAGAAAACATTGTCTTTTTAGGGCAAAGAGAAGGTAAGAAATTTCCCAGTTGTTTTTATGTGATGCTGAAATATTGATAGATGACCCACAGCCCTATTTACTATCACGAAGACCGTCTTTGTGGCCTCTGATATGTAGATCATTTGGACATACACCTTTTCAGTAAAAGGAATTATCTTGAAAAAGAAAATTTGCCTTGTTTCTTAACTTTTTTTACTTTCTTTGCACTTTTCAACAAAAGATGCACCTTGAATCTCAAACATATTTTCCCCTTGGGCTATTTGATAAAAAGTCATCTTATTCAGCTGCAGTGTCTTTTGAAGAAATTGGCTCTATAACCCCCAGGGAGTTCTGCAGCCTCATCACCATCAAGTAGCACAGTCCTCACACTTTTGGATACTTACAGGTCCCTAATTACTAATTTTCTTAAAGAGCGTCAGTGTTTCCTGGTAAAAAGTATCATTCGTCCCTTGATGGGCACTTAGGTTGTTCCAAGTCTTGGCTATTGTGAATAATGCTGGAGTCAACACAGGGGTTCTTGTTATCTTTACGCATGGGTGTTTTCATGTTCTTTGGATAAATACTCAGCAGTGGAATAGCTGGATCGTATGGTACTTCTATCCTTAATTTTTTGAGCAATACTGTTTTCCATAGTGGCTGCACCAGTTTGCACTCCCACCAGCAGTGTATGAGAGTTCCCTTCTCTCCACATCCTCTCCAAAACTTGTTTCCTGTCTTGTTAATTATAGCCATTCTAACAGGCATGAGGTGATATCTCATTGTAGTTTTGATTTGCATTTCCCTGATAGTTAATGATGTTGAACATCTTTTCACATGCCTGTTGGCCATCTGTATATCTTCTTTGGAGAAATGTCTGTTCAAGTCTTTTGCCCATTTTTTAATTAGATTGTTAGTTTTTTTGTTGTTGAGATGTATGAGTTCTTTATATATTTTGGAGATTAACCCCTTATCAGATGCATGGTTTGCAAATATCTTCTCCCAATTGTTAGGTTGTCTTCTCCTTTTGTTGATGGTTTCTTTCCCTGTGCAGAAGCTTTTCAGTTTGATGTTGTCCCATTTGTTTATTTTTTCTATTGTTTCTCTTGCCTGGTCAGAAATGGTGCTTGAAAATATGTTGCTGACACCAATGTCGAAGAACGTACTTCCTATGTTTTCTTCTAGAAGTTTCATGGTTTCAGGTCTTACATTCAAGTCTTTAATCCACTTTGAGTTAATTTTAGTGTATGGTGTAAGATAATGGTCTACTTTCACTTTTTTGCATGTGGCTGTCCAGTTTTCCCAACACCACTTGTTGAAGAGAATTTCCTTTCTCCATTGTATGTTCTTGGCTTCTTTGTTGAAAATTAGCTGTCCATAGATGTGTGGGTTTATTTCTGGGCTCTTGATTTTGTTCCATTGATCTGTGTGTCTGTTTTTGTGCCAGTGCCATGCTGTTTTGGTTACTATAGCTTTGTAATATATTTTAAAATCAGGGAGTGTGATACCTCCAGGTTTGTCCTTTTTTCTCAGGATTCCTTTGGCTATTCGGGGTCTTTTGTTGTTCCAAGGTTTTGTATTTTCTGTTCCCTCTGTTTAGGTTCCCCCCAGACAAGAACATGGCTTACTCCTTCCCACCAACCTGGTTTTTATCAAATTCCACCTCCTCAGAGAACCCTTCTCTGACCATCACATTAAAAATGCACCCTCATTCCCATCATAATGTACATTTATCCCTCATTCCACTTTATTTTTATTCATGGTACTTATCACTACTTGAGATTAAATTATTTATTTGCTTATTTATTTATTATCTGTCTTCTATGAGGGCAAAGTCTATTAATCTCTGAATCTTCAAGACTAGAGCGTTGCCCAATGACCGAATGAACACAACAGTATCAATGTTCAAATGCTGGGTTTACTCACTGGTAACATGCATTTACTCACAAGCCTAGCAGTACTTATAGCTGAAGTTCCTGTCTGGAACTCTAGGGTTACACAAAATAGGCAGAACCATAACCCTTGAACTACAAGAGCCCATTAAACTTCACCTTTGTCTGTTCTAGAGAATGCCACCTGCCCAACACTGGTGCATTTTTGCAGCAGATCTGTCTCTCCTGTTTTATATGTCCATCAACTATTACTTGTTAAGTAGAAAGTACTGAACAAGAAGAAGATCTATGAAACAGGAAGAGAAAAAGGCATCATGAAGTTAATAGATTAAGGAGATGCAGATCTTGAGGATGAGTCAAACATAATGGAAAGAGGGAGAGAAAATAGGACTGTAGAATTATTTGCATTCTTTTGACTACGAGAGTAAGAGTAGCCAAGAACACATAAGGAATCTTAGTAAGTAGAGTTAAAAATCTTTGTCTACTGCACATATTCCATTCCTGGTTACCCTGGCAATGGTTTCCCACCTTATGGAAATCACATTATAATGAAGAAGAAAAAGAATCATGCAAATGAAGTAAATAGTAACTAGAGGGAGTCCATTCTAGGTCTAGTTAACGTTGCATGTTCACAAGCGGGGGGCTGTCTGGATAGACGTGTGGGAGGAGTTTAAGCAAAGAATGATGTCATTAAGAGAAAGGATATTAAGGGCTGGCCCCATGGCTTAGCGGTTAAGTGCGCATGCTCCACTGCTGATGGCCCGAGTTCGGATCCCGGGCGCGCACCGACGCACCGCTTCTCCGGCCATGCTGAGGCCCCGTCCCACATACAGCAACTAGAAGGATGTGCAGCTATGACACACAACAATCTACTGGGGCTTTGGGGAGAAAAAAATAAATTAAAAAAAAGAGAAAGGATATTAAAGTCATAAAAGGATTACTTTGAAGATGAGCATTTGAGAGAGCCTCTGGCTACCACTCACCCACTGCTTCTTCTGTCAACTCTGTTAAGTCAAGGGTAGGTAATAGACCATGTAGGTGCAGTTCCATGTTCTCCTATCTAGTCTACCCCTCATCATCTCTGCTTGGAAGGAAACTCTAAATTAGAATTGCCAGATGAAAGACAGGATGTCCAATTAAGTTTGAATTTCAGATAAACAATAAACAACGATATTTTGTCCAGTATAAATATGTCCCATGCAATATTTGGGACATACTTATACTAAAAAATTATTTGTTTATCTGAACTTCAAATCAAACCGGGGCCCTGTACTTGTGTTTGCTAAATTTGGCAACTCAACTCCACATCACGGACCCAGAACTGAGTAAGGGTGGACGTGGACTTTTCTGGTGCCCTGGGTAGGGGTTCAGAGCAATAAGAAGTCCCACTGCTTGGATGGCTTTCCCCACTGTCTTCACCTTGCCCGAGGGCTGGATCCTCCCAGGAAAAGGTGTTACCTTAAAGTTTACCTGTCTTTCAGTATTCACATTTGCCCATCTATGAGCCTGCAAGGAGCTGCTATTCATTCCTTCTTCCCTTCACTGAATCTTCTCTTATTCTGATTTATTCTAATTCTAAAAGCAGTCTGCTCAGAAAAGTTCTCCTGGAGAAATGACAGGCTCGTCCTACTCATTTATAAATTTCCTGCCAGCATGCATTTTTATTATTGACAATTGTGTTGCAGAAGAATTTTTCTTGCAAATGCTGGCCAATTCTTCCCTGGATCCTAGGTGACCCCTTTTCTATAAATAAAGCCACCGAGGGGTTTTTTGCCATTAATTACTAATGTAACCACAGAAAGAAAAAAACAGAACACTAGAAGGAAAACTCCAGTATTCAGAACTCTGTAAAGAGGAAAACAGCAACAGGATGTCTGAGAGGTGGGAACATTGCGTCCCCACAGATACGCAGAGCACAGCCGTGGGCAATTTGGAGCAATAATTCTTCAGCTGTCCAGGCAGGCAAGAGGCAGTCAGCCTTTTGGAAATCTTTCATTCTTCCAATAAACATTAAGGTCGGGAATAGGGAGTTGTAGGAACTGAGGCTTGTGAATTAGGCAAGAATCCAGATATCCCACCTGGAAGATGCTACTAGAATCTCAATAGCATCAGCTCAAGGGTAACTTGACACAGAGCCTTGGTGCTAGTCTAGATCAGCATTTGTAAACCTTGGCATTTTGGACGTTTGGGGCCAGATAACTCTTTGGTGTGGGGATTGTCCTGTGCGTTAGAGGATGTTTAGCAGCATCCTGGCCTCCACTCACCAGATGCCAGCAGCACCCTCCCAGTGGTGAAAATCAAAAATGTCTTCGGATATTGCCAAATGTCCCCTGGAGGGCAAAAATTACCACTAGTTGAGAGCCACTGGTCCAGAATAGAAGAGTGGTATTTAACCCTGGTGGAACATTAGAACCTGGGAGTCTTGAAAACACTGATTCTCTGGCCCCACCCCTCAGGAGTCTGATTTAACTGGTCTGGGATGGAGCTTAGGCACTGATATTTTCTAAAAGCCCTTTGCCTGTTTTTCATCTGCAGCAAGGGCTGAGATATATTGCACTAAACTAGAAAAAAAGAAAAAAAAAAGAATCCTGTCTTCAAAAGGATCACTCTTAGAAACCGGGGGCGGGGCCCAGGCCTGAGTCCACAGCTGTGGATCAAGCGGCCTCAGCTGTTGAAGAGCCAAGGAGGCTAGGCTTGGCAGATCACATCCACTTACCCCAGTGGAACACGTCTTAACTGCATTTTTTTTTTAACTATCTTAGAATGTTAGGCTATGGTTACATTAATAAGGTTGCAAGATAGGAAAAGGAACAGAACAAATGAATTGAGCAATTGCAGAACTCTGATTTTTTAAAAAAACTTTTTTCTTAAAAAAAAGGAAGTTTTCATTCCCTGGTTCCTTTTTCACTTGTTAAAAGCCTTCTACTACTTTTATCTCGTGAGATTGCCAGTTATTGCTTGGAAACGTTAGTAGTTATTAGGAGCACATTTACAGTAGTCTTCAACTATCTGAAGTAATGTCACGCACGCCTGCCTTTCCTAAATTCTACACAGATGGGCAGGAAGAGTTAAAGGCCAGCCTTCTGCCCAGCTCTGGAGTTCAAGGCAGGCACGCCTTCGCTTCCCCCTCTTCTGAGGGTGACAACCTAGAAAGAGTCTAGAGAAAGAGTTTACTTTGCTTGCTGAGACTGGTCTTCCTAGAAATGTTTTGCAAGGCATGAAACATCCTTCTGACTGTGCAAAGTGGATGTGTGGCCAGAGTATGCAAATTTGGTACAGAGATAGGTGGCACCAAGAAGGCCTTTAAAATTAGTGATGCTTACTAATGACCGAGCTGCAGCCACAATTGCTATTTATCCTATAATAGTTGTACAATCCTCATATTTTATTTTCATAATGTCACTAAGTCCTGATGAAATAAATGCTAGATAATAAAAGTATAAATTTATAATGAGTTATTGGTAATACACTCACTGGTCTTCACGGAGTGGGGATTACGCCTTGCTTGACCATTTACACTAGAACTCGCAGGAGAACTCTTGCATATGGACAGGACTTTCCTTTCTCTTTTGCTATAGAAACCTTTATTGTCCACTTTCATTCCACCACTGGGAAAGACCTCTAGAATAAATGCTTAGATCTCAACGATCTTCTTGGGATTCCTTTGCTTCTCAACTCAATGAAAACAAGCGCAACAGAATAAGGAAGTAAATCCAGTGAGGCATGAGCCAGCTGAGAGGGAGTGTGGGCAGCCCAGGGCACAGGGAGAAGTGTTGGGGAGGCTAGGACAGCAGACATGCAGCAGACCATGCAAATGCCCAGTGTGCAGCTGCAGGAGAGAATGCGGGCAGAAGAGAGAAATGAGAGAAAGCAAAGGATGTGTCTACTACGAAAGTCAGGGGGGAATGAAAATTCAGTCATAAGGATCGGAGCCAACAGGGAAAAGCCCAAGGAATGGAGTACTGGAGGCTCTCAGTAAGTGAGTCACCCTCACTGATAGGAGGGAATGGGTTTCTTAAATGCTTCCTCTCACTCTTTCTGGAGCCTGGCACCTCCAGTAATGAGGTAATTAAATGGGGACCATTTGTAATATAACTCAACCCTGAAGAAAATCCTCTTTTAGCACAATAAGCTAGAGATTACTCCTCATGGTCTGAAAGATTGGATGGTGTGTTAGATATTTCAATACTGCCCTGAAGCCCAGGCAAGTGGCACCACGCCTCTGTGCCCTCTGTTGAGAGGGCCTGGCATATCACAGACTTGCACAGATTAATTTCTCAGGGAACACAGAGGTGCCTCTGTCACTTGGGACCTGATGCTCACACCGGCACAGCACGGCCCACGACGGTAAACATTTGCTTTCAAGACTCACACCGCTCAGGCCCCAGGGAAATACTTCTCCACATATCGCGTCCTATGACTTCAAAACAGAAGGCAGATGCACCCGAATTCTGTAAAGATTTGTGAGTTGTAGCACCGTTGAAATCAGAGACAGACACTGATTTACACTGTGGAGAGTGTTTCAGTGGCAGAAGTGCTTAGGTAAGAGAAAAGACAAATTAATTAACTTGTCAAATCCTTCCTCTCAGATGATACGAATGCAATAGATTCTTGCATAATACAGTTTCCCAGGAGCGCCATGCGTCTATTTTCTGGCTTCTCTTCATGCTCCAATTCACGGTTCCAGAGGTACTTAAGAATTAGATCAGTTTTTGAAAATTAAACATGGTCGTTTAAGAATATTTTGCAAAATTGAACATTTCATATTCGCCTTAAATTTGTGCCTATGTAGGCTTAGATGTAATGCGATTCAAGTACTGGCATGTAGATGGACATTAAAGATGAGAAGTGCAAAAACTTTTTGATCATGAAAATACTTAAGATTTTATTACATCTATAAAAATTAAACTAAAATTTGAAACTAAATAACTTACTTTAAATTTTTACATTTATTATAATTTGTATGTTTTCTTTTAATTTTGTTGGATAAATATCGTATCAAAATATTAATATATTAGAAAGGATTTTTGAAGATTTTTATTTTAAAATTTTTACTTTTTAAATTTTAGATGAAAATATTCTAAATTTTGTACACTTTAAATGTAATTGTGTTTGACGGTTTGATCCTTTCAGTCTGTGGTTTATCTTCTACTTTTCTTGATAGTGTCTTTCAAAGAGCAGTTTGTAATTCTTATGAAGTCCAATTCATCAATTTTTTTCTTTAATGGTTTTGTGGGAGTTTTTTTGTCCTAAGAATTTTTTTTTAGCTGAAGGATCAAACAATCCTTGATTGTTGATTGTTTGTTACAGTTACTACTGTAACAAATTACCATAGCTTAGTGTCTTAAAACAATACAAATTTATTTTCTTACCATTCTGTAGGCCAGAAGTCCGATATGGCTAAACTCAAGGACTGCACTCCTTTCCGGAGGCTCCAGGGGAGAATCCGTTCCTTGCCTTTTCCAGCTTCTAGACCCTGCCCACATTCCTGGGCTCATGGCTTCCTTTTTCCATCTTCAAAGCCAGAAGTAGCAGGTTGGTTCTTCATGTCACATCTTTCTGACGCTCATTTTGTGGCCTCATCTCTCTCTGACTGCGGCTGGGAAAGGTTTTCCACTTTTGAGTACGCAGATGATTAGATTGAGCCCACCTGGGTAAAAACAGTCTCCCCCACCCCCCCGCCACACCCCATCTGAAGGTCCTTAACCTTAATCACATATGCAAAGTCCCTTTTGCCATGTAAAAGAGTACAAGGTTTAGACATAGATATCTTTAGGAGGTAATTATTCTACCTACCACAATCATTTAGAATGAGTAAAAGTCAAGATTATAACAGCAGTAGAATATACAAACATGAAGATCTAAAAGAAAAAAGAAAGGTGAAGAGAAAGAAGAAACTGAAAATCTTTAAAGAGACAGCCTGCTCAAATTTTTAAAAACTGAAAACAATCAGAGTGAACAGACTTCTGTTGAGCATAACACACTTAAAATTTGTGAACAGGGCATTACAAATTCTTTATATAATGGAGATTTAGTTACTGATCAAAACAATAAAAATAAGCAAGAGAATTAGAATTAGTCTCATCAAATCCATAACATGAAAAGATCAGATGAAATTCCAACAACTTCACAAATGAAGACTAATTATCAATCCAAACAATGAGACTATATATGAGAGTCTCCGTTTGCACTCTTGTTGGGAATCTGAAAATATCAGAGTTTGGTGGGCTTCATCCTGAGGCCAGACCATAGAGATAGCCCCTTCCCCTTCCTCTCCTCCACCCACAGGTCCTGGGCACCCGCCCTATCCAACATCAGAACTGGACTCAAAGGAAGATAAACCTACAGGAGGGAGCAAAGAGTTGAAAAAGGAGCTGAGGGGGAGAGAAAAAGAGAGAGGATGCAAAAGAGAGGGTCTGGGGGATAACTCTGCTCTTGGAACGGTGGCCACAGGAAATGTGGACCCCAAGAGTCAGAAACAAGCTGAAAAGACCAGAGAAGCCACACCCAATCAATGCTACTCTGTGGCTTCTGTGTTGGTCAAGAAACATCGCCTGCCAAAAGTTCCCCTAGAACATTCTTCCTGATTCCGTGTAGGTTCTTCACTAGTAAATGGTAATACCATTTTGTTTTAGACTGTACTACCCCTTGTTCCAAAACAAGGGGAGAATGATGGGTTTATATTGTAAATTTCCTACCTTATTACACATGGAGAAGTGGAAAGCTAAGCAAAGAGAAGAGCTGAGAGTTTTACCTAATCATCCCTGTCCACAGAATGTTTGCTCATTCCTTGTCAAGGAGTGAATGACAAAGCCAGTTCACATTTTGTGTAGGATGTGTCTAGTTAATATAAGTGTTTATGAATTCAGTTAATTAGTTACCTGTAGTGAAAACTGAGACATTCTCAAGCAAATCACTTTTTATTACAAATTCCAGATAAGAATCATAAAAGGACATTCATCATGGCAAAAATAACTACCATCTGGATGGGATGCTAATCACTAGCTATTGATTCAATCAATGCCCAAAAAAAGCATAGTTCATCTTTTATTTCAGTCATAATTAAAAGAAGCAGCTGAAGTGCCTATTCAAATCTTTAGATCATTTTCTATTGGATTGTTTTCTTTTTATTGAGTTGTAAAAGCTCTTTATATATTCTAACGAAAGACTTTATCAGATATGCATTTTGCAAATATTTTCTATCAGTGTGCAGTTTACCTTTTCATTTTCTTGATAGTGTCTTGTAATTCTTATGAACTCCAATTTATCAATTTTTTTCTTTCATAGTTTTGTGGATGGTTTTTTGTCCTAAGAAATCTTGGCTTAGCTCAAGGCTAAGCAAACTAATCAATAAGATTAGTTTCTATATTTTCTTCCAGAAGTTTTATAGGTTTAGGTTCTGATTTTAGGTCTTTGATCCACTTCAGACTGCTAATAAGCACATAAAAAGATGTTCACCATCATTAGTCATTAGGGAAATGCGTATTAAAACCACAAGGAAATACCACTGTACATATATTAGAAAGGTTAAAATTAAGAAGATAAAAAAAACTCTGACCATACCAAGGGCTGATGAAGATGAAGAGCAACGGGAATTCTCATATAGTGCTGGTGGAAATGCAAAATGGCACAACCACCTTGCAAAACACTTTGGAGGCAGCTGTACTGACATGGAATTTTGAGTTGGAAAAATCTTAGAAAAAAATGTATTTTGCCCCCTCCCCCCATCTCTTTACCCTGAGGAACTTTCAGATGAGGAAAATGTAGCTCAAGGAGGAATCTGTCTGTGTCCTCTTGTAGCTTTCTCACGGTAATTACTATCTTGATGATATGATAGCCATGACCTTTATTATCAGCTGTCTAGTGTGGGTATTTTTCTCTCTTCATTGCTTTTCTTATTACACCATTGTATGTATATGTTTTCACTGTAAACATTTAAACAATACAAAGATAACACAGTTGTGCATCACTTAATGATGGGACACATTCTGAGAAATGCATCATTAGGCAATTGCATTGTTGTGTGAACATCATAGAGTGTACTAACACAAACTTAGATGGTATAGCCTACTACACACTAATCTTATGGGACCACCGTCGTATATGTGGTCCATCATTTACGGAAACATCTACATGACTGTAGAATAAATCATGAGAGTCCCCCTTCATTCTTACCCTATCCTACTCCCATCTCCTTCATGAGAATAATTCACCATTTTAGTTTGATAAATGTTCTTCTAGCTCTTTTTCAATGTTTTAACCTATATTCATACATGTATATACATACAAGATAGATATATAGACAGATGTGTGATTTTTTAACATAAATGGAATTGCACTATAGATAGCATTCCATGATTTGCTTTTTCAACAAATTACATGTCTTGGAGAGAGAGAAAAAATGAGGCCTAGGGAAGAACTTGTCTGTAACCTCCAGCACACCTTCCTCTCTATATATATACATAGAACTCATTCTTTATAACAGTTGCAGAGTATTCCAAAATATGGATGGGCCATAATTTATTTATTCATTCTCCTATTGATAGGCATTTAGGTTTTCTCTAATTTTTCATAATTAAAAACTATACTTCAATTAACGCACATATATTTTCTGCAGCTTTGTGCGATATGTATGAGTATTACTTTACTATGCGTTCCCAGAAGTGCAATTACAAAGGGGCAAAGGTATAAATATTTTTTGATAAGTACAGTTATAATTTAATAACCTACCAACAGGCTGTAACAGTTTACATTCACATCAACAGTGTAAGACCCTGTCTGTTTAATGCTTCCTTACCCTCACCGCTTATAGTCAATACTTCTAATTAATGCCAATCTGGGGGATGAAAGATAATATCCCATTGTTGCTTTAATTTGCATTTTCCCAATTACTAGTGAGGTTGAACATTCATTCTTTTGTTTTATGGATCACTGGCTTCTCTTCTTCTGTAAATTGCCTGTTCATATCCTCTGGTTTTCTGCTTTGGGGCTATCTTTTTCTTTTTTATTTATATGAACCCTTTATTTATTCAGGGTATTAATCATTTGTCTTTTATATATGTGGCAAATATTTTCTCCCAGACCAATGCTTCTCTTTTTATCTTTGTTTTTGGTATCTTTCATGCTATGGATATTT
Source organism: Ceratotherium simum simum (assembly GCF_057802395.1). Classification (NCBI taxonomy): domain Eukaryota; kingdom Metazoa; phylum Chordata; class Mammalia; order Perissodactyla; family Rhinocerotidae; genus Ceratotherium; species Ceratotherium simum. The sequence continues at coordinate 45,739,443 of NC_141919.1, read as the reverse complement.
TAATTTTTTTATGTCCCTTTACTCTTTAATTGTGTACATCTTAATCATACCTAAGTTACTTTAATATCCTTAAAGCCAAGTTCTACTTACAGATATATTTCATTTTCATTCCCAATAGTTCCCTGAGAAACACATTTAAAAAAAAAAAAACCTCTGAAACTTTGTTTAGTCCTTTCTGATAACCAGTCATTGTAGAATTTCAAAAAATCATTTTAAAGAAATTCTTCCGGTTAACAACTGGCTTAAAGATGTTTCTAAGGTGAGAGGATGGGTTGGTTAACATATTCAGGAGCAGTGGACTGGGTGGGCAGCCCCAGGTGGATGCAGAGTTACAGGTATTGGAAGAGACTCTAACTGCATATATAAATAGTTCCTGAAAATCATCAAGGCAGACAACTGAAGGCAAACAAAGGAAAACACCAGCTTTGGGCCATCTGAGTCGAGACGACAAAGTATCGAAAGAGCTGAGCCCAATACAGTGATTGCCAATCTGGGAGCAGGGAGCACTGTGACAAGCAGACAAGCAGGTGAACTTGCAGCCACCATCAGGGAGGTGTGTACCCCAGGGAGGGGTTGGAGGCTACAGGTCGTCACTAGGGTGGAAAGAGCGGGAACTGCATTCTATGTCAGCACTTCTCAAAAGTTATTGTGTATATGAGTCACCTGGGAATCTTGTCAAAATGCAGATTTTGATTCAGTGGGTCTGAGGTGGGGCTTAAGATTCTACATTTCCCAACGAGATCCCAGATGATGCTGACACCACTAGTCCTTCAACCATAATTGGAATAGCAGGGTTCTAGAAGCCTTGTGTCACTAGGCACAGAGCAGCCCCACTTTTCAGATCAGTGCAAAATGGAATAAGAATTTGAAGAGGAATGGAATGCAGATGTCACCGATGTCCCTCCTGGCTATATTTGGGATGGCTTCCTAAAATTGGGGGTAGGGCTGATCCTGTGCATGGGGCTCCAGGAGGCTTAGGCTATAGAAACAGTAGGACTGCAGAACCTGGGACATAGGCAGGGATTGAGCAGTGACATCTCCTGCTTGTGAATTTGCACAATATCTGCATTCTCAGCATTTTGAAGCTGTTTCACATATTGCTACTTCCATTAATGGGGCCCTTAGCTGCTATTTCTACTTTTCCCTCCAGCCATCCATATTTTGGCTTTTCACACCTCCAGAAAGTGGCCAGAGGAAATAAAGTGTACTGGAATGAAAACATGCTCATTTGTCTACTCATGCCAAGATTGGACAGGGAAGAAACTGAACGTATTTCTATGGGAAAGATTTTCAAACCTCTTTTCTTTGTGGCTCATTTAGGTAAACTAAAAGACCTAAGACCCAATTTGGACTCCCACTTTTCAACAGAGGAGTAACTCTGCGCTTTAAGAAAATATTAAATTAAAAAAGAAAAAAGAAAGCTAAAAGTAATAAAAAATAATGTATACATGGTACCAAATTTTTGTATCCTATAATAACACAAACAGATCACAATTAAGTAGCCTTTAGTGACATATAGGGAAGATTAAAATCTACAGAAATTTGCATGATTTTCTTCAATGATCACTTCACAGCCCATCAGGAGGAAGCTCATGGCCCACAGGGATCCACAGATCGCATGCTTTGAGGATCACTGGTCTGAAGTAGAGACTTCAGGACTTTGTTCTGAGAAGCCTTGAGGCTCCTTAGAGGTGCCTTGTGGCTGAGAGAAGAACGAGTTTCCAGCTTCCAACCCTTGTTTTAAGCAAAGCAACTGCACTTTCATCAGGCTAATGCACAACATCAGTCTTGAAGAACAGTTTCCAGGACTAACGCAGAGTTTGAGAATCACTGATTCAGAGTTCAATTTCTGTGTATTATCTCTGGATTTGACTTATTCACACTACACCATCACCCATAAATAGATAACGCAGAGACGACTATATAAGTTTACAGAGGGGATATTCTCAAAGTCCTTTACCAGGTAAACTTGTGCTGAAAATTACTTGGATAGAAAACTAATACATAAACAGTGAGAGCAGTGTAATTGGGAATAATAAAGACACAAATGAAGCATCATGAAAGGGAAGAGCCTCAGGTATTCTGAGAGGTTAGGCATTCAAGTGTAACGCTCCTGGTTTTGATCGTTATTTTTAAATAAAATTTCATTGCAGTGCATCTATAAATCAGCGTCCAGGGGTATGAAGTGTTTCTACAGTAAGAATGAGAGGATATAGATAATGGGACTAAATGCGACATTATAGGTAACGACATAGCCATCCACGTCTCATTGTTCATGGAAAGAGGTGAATAATGCACGGCATAATATACTAAAGCAATGAGAATTATTGCATGTTTTCCAGACTTACGTATATAATCAGCCACAATGTCAAACAAAGGACAGCTTCTACTAGTAAGATGATCAAAGTACAGTAATTACAAAGGCGAGCCTGGAAGAGTTCCCCCGCTTTTTTCTGCAGAACAGCCTAAATAGTAACTTTTGTCAGAAAGCTAGTGCCTATGAGGTTTAAGGTACTATTTTCCAATTAAAATTTATTTCACAAAGGACATACATCCTTGCCAGCCTTCAGGGAGAACAGTTGATTCAGCTCCTGCTCCAATGGCAACAAGAAGTGAAGAGCTCCCTCGCAGAATCAGCTGAGCGTTCCTGAGATGATTTTATTCTGGCTTTACTTGGTGATTGTTTCATGCCCACCTCCCGAACA